>NC_091824.1:9802500-11052500 GCF_038994185.2 Dermacentor albipictus
GCCTCTTCAAATCGTACTCTCGGACTTATTAAACATAACTTAAAAGAAGCCCCAGTGCATGTTAAAAAACTAGCATACACAACATTAATCCGTCCTAAACTAGAATACGCGTCTGCCATCTGGGATCCCGAACAAACGTATATCAGAAGTAACATCGAAGCCTTGCAAAACCGTGCTGCGCGATTTATGTTTTCAGATTATTCGCGTTACACCAGCGTCACCGCGTTAAAGAATAAAGCTGACTTGGACAACTTAGCACTTCGCCGTAAAATTTCTCGCCTAACACTTTTCCATAAGCTTTATCACCATCCATCACTTCACGATGATTTCTTTCAGTCACCAACAGTTATTTTTCCACGCCGTGACCATCCATACAAAGTCAAACGCATTAACTGCCAGTCATCCCATTATGCATCTTCGTTCTTACCACGCACAATAACTGAATGGAACGCCTTACCATCAGTCATTGCCACGGAACCAGACTTGACTAAGTTTCAACATTTAATTCGCTCACGACTTGTCGACTAATCGTATTATTATTCTTTTTTGGGACTTTTACATTGTTTTTCGATATTTGTTGGTGTTTTTTAGTGCAGTTGCCTTATGTTCTCCTAATATGTACTAATGTTTTCTCTGTAATAATTGTGACCTAATTATCTTGTATATTAACTATGTTTCACTGTATTACTACTTCTGTTAACCTCTCTTGTTTTTAGTATGTACAAACTACAACCAGTGCTTGTGACTGACCCCCCCCCCCCATGTAATACCCTCGTAATGAGGGCCTTTGGGGGTATTTTGAATAAATAAATAAATAAATAAATAAAATTGTCCCACAGCTGCATGTTTGTATGATTATATATCAATGTGCCGGCATGCTTTGCACATTTTGTTATGTCAAATATAATTGATTATTGTGTTTTCCTGCCAATTCTTGGCAAACAGCATCAGTGAATCAAAAATGCAACGGGAATATAGCGGAAAATTCGAGTGAAATGCATTAGCTCTACTATGCAACACTTCGGGGTCCCTAATCAATGTTAGACCACTTTCACCACATTGCAATATTGTTCAGCACACGCTAAAAACAAAGAGAGTTCCGGGTACTCTCTTTGAGGGAGTATCTGCTTGTCCCATATTTCACTCGCTTTTCGAGAGTAGATCGACCCTATATGAGAGAGTAGGTCAACTCCTCCCGACAGGTTTCTGTTACTCCACCGCAAGGGAGTGCTGGTACTCTTCCGCTGAGTGCTAATATTCTACCAGCAAGGGTAATAGTACTCCCCCTGACCGAGTACTTCTACTCCTTCAAGCCAAGTGTTTCTACTCCCTCAAACAGAGTGACTGTACTCCAGAAGAGTACTAGTACTTTTCCCAATAGTGTGCAAACACGATGTAGATCCATGCTCACGTTTAAAGAGATTTGCAATACTTACATGTGGGGAAGCTTTGATTCCTTCATAAGCAGCTTCTGCGCTTATATTTGTGACTGGGATGTAATTTGTAGACGCCGAATTACTCAAGTGACGTATTTTCTCTCTTAAAACATCAAAATCTTTATTGATCAATCACAAGACAAACTGAATAATAACTTGAAAAACATACTCACAACCACAAAATCAGATTACAATGACGCCCATGACCTTAAAACACATATTGTATTAAAACAGAAGTACATTCTCTACAGTTTCATCAGTATTGCAGTGTATAAATATCCTTTAATGTCAATTGGCTCCTTTTTTCGAAAATAAGGTGCACAACGGAAAGAAGTTAAACATACAAGAAGCGTGTGCAAACTCACCAAGTATTGACACTATGATCGAAGAGAAACATGCGCCACATTACTGGCCAGGCAACGCATCTCTGGCAGAAAACGCGTGCACTTATATGGCAGCGGTTACCACTTGAGCTGCTAAGCATGGGGCTGGTAATGTAGATAAATTGTGCAAGAAACTTTTTTTGTGGGTCACATTCTAAGACAGCAGTTCATTTGATAACGTCCTGTACAGGGTATGGATGTTCCTGACCGAGAGTATCCTGCATTTATAAATTTGTTGTATATTCTCATGTGAGGCTGCAGGTCTAACTAGCTTTGCTTATATTTCACATAGGTATTCATGTATGGGCTGCACCCCATTGTTTATAAGTGTGTCTTGTCATGGTTCTGCAGCAATATCCTGCCCGGTCTCAAACCGGTACAGAGGCATATTATATTTCTTATTCGGTTAGCCTCACGAAAGTAGTTTCCTGGTGGTGTTGGGACTCATCTGTTGCACTGTCTCACAAATAAATAGAATTAAATTTACAATATCATCTAGTGTGTAGCAGATGAGTATAAAACTGCAAGGAGCATTGGCATTAAAATCTCGCGCATCAAATTTCCTGTCATATATGGCAGCTTTTCATTCCCATTAGGATAAAAATGCTATACTTCTGAAGAGCGGCTTTCATAATTACATGATCAATTATTGTGACTCATTAAATATGCACTCTGACTAAAATATAGCATGGCTCCAGATGTGAACCAAAAATCAGATGTGATGAATATGATGCATCAAAGGCGACATAAGCATAAGTGCAGGCAGGGATGTGTACGAAAAAGACAAACAAAGAAGCAAAACATAAATTGAGAATAGCAGCATCCTGTTTCACATATCCCTTCCATGCACGTGGATTTTGCATGCGACAATACGTATACTTGCACAATGAACCAACTACCTGATACCAAAACTTTTTCCTACTGATGTGGTTAGGATGCGCTACAGAAAAATTATTACACTTCACACAATCTTTCTCTCAAAACAAGTACATATGTGTCAAGGAATATTACTACATCGCTTCACTGTGCACTGTATCTTAAGTCCAGAAGAATAATGTCTACAGAAGACATGAAACTAAGGAGCTTTTTCTTAACGCTATATGTTCACATCTGCCAATTGATGAACAAGTCTTCTACTCAGATGCTCTCATTTCATTGCATTGAATGCATTGAATGCAAGTAGATTGGAGAAACCACAACTTTACATTTTCAAAATAATTTTCAATTCCAAGTGACTATCCGCCTTCTAAGACGTAACGTTTGCATCACGGTGTACACAGTTAAAGGCCCCAATTGCTCCTTGCTTTCGTTTCCGGAGGCACGAGCGGTTCTAATGAACTGGTTTCGTGAGCATGCACGTAAACAAGAATGACTTCTTAAACATGGCATTCTCCTCCCCCAATGCTTCCCCTTTCAGAAACCTAAATAGGAGCCATAATTCTAAAATTAGATGTGAAAAATAGATAAAAAGGAAGACATGAAAATCTGCCTGCTTCATGCCAGCATTTAAAATACAGAATCAGTGGTTTGTATTTGCACCAGTGCATTCACGTGCTGTTAAATTTCAGCTATTAAAGCTGTTAAATGTATGTAAGCACCTAACCAAGCCTGAGCTGTTGCTTTTTGTAGTGAACACAGGCACCGGGCTCATTGCAAGTATGTATCATGTCACTAAGCAAATATGCAATTTCATTGTACCCCTACTTTTTTATCACATGGATATATGTGTTCAGAGGCAAGACAAAACAGTCACTTCTCACAACTAATCAGCTTTTTTTAAACACATTTCTAACTTTTCAATGACACTTGCTCCTATGTATGTCTCCAGAGAGCATACTTGATTTTGACTTTTCCATCGGAGACACTACATAAGTATACCATGTTACCATGACTGCCTAGAGCACATGAGAATTTTCAACTTTGTGAGAAATACTGTATTTTGATTTTCTTGACATTTCGTCATATGGCACACCCAACATATCCGCATTCTAGTTTTCCTTGCCGAAATTGCATGGCAATGTATTTTGATTCTTTGGCGTGCGCTCCTCTGCACTACGTGAAGTCGCGCTGGGCTGGCTCTTTATTATCCTTGTGTCCTTACAGCTACCTTCTTGCGTTATATACCGCGGGTGCCTGAAAAAGATCGTGCGCAAAAGTTAACACGAGGACATGGTGTAAAAGAACATCAAGACAGTCAAGGTCATGGCAGTAAAAGAAAGCCTTAGCTCTTAGTCTTCCTATTGGAATGCATGCGAAACATCTAAATGACTGCAACAGTCAACTGCTAAACTAACTTCCATTTTTAGATTTAAAGAGAAATAAAATAACCGACAGTTCGTCCTCGTTCGGCACAAAAGTAATATATTTGTGCTAATAAATAGAACATTGGTCATTGTCAGATGTCATAGGTCTGTCCTTAGTCTGGTGTGTCGCAAACACCACTTGTGACACATCCTATGCACGTGCCCAGTGTGCCCCCCGCACCATATCTGGTTGTGCCACTGCTCAAGTCATAATTTGAGGGTCATATCTGCAAACATGATGTTGAGTAGGGATAAAAATATGGTCCTCCAGTTCAATGGATATGACTGGAGGTGCCTATAAGAAAGGGCAGAAAGGCTTGCTATGGCAAGCTTACCCACATTTCAATAATAACAAGAAAGTTCACTGCGGCCTGCATCTAAGCTTACTAAAGGCATGAACTTATTTTCATTTATCAGGTGCGCAGTGGAGTTCATTTTTGACAGACACTACTACTGCTGCAGTTTGAAATCTAGCATTTTACATTCTTGAAGGCAGGTAAAATATGCAGTTAGACCACAGTTATTAGTTTATTAGGCTAACTCTTTATGTTGTACGACAGACGACTGGAAACACGGAATTAAAGCAACGTTTTATTTTTACACTTTATTTCTCTACTAAAAAAATGGCTATGGCTTAGCTAAGGTTAAGCCCAGGATGCGAAGCATACTAGCCTTTATTTTAACGCGACAGCGTTAAGGAGCTCGTGTCGCAGAAAAGCCGGTGTCGTCGGCGTCGGCTCAGGCGTGCGGCGCTTGCTCAGGGGTACATTTCGTTGTCGCGCCGAACGCTGCGTTGCTCGACGCTCATCGCGTCCGATGCGGGGCGCGTAGTCGCTGCGCCGTAGCAAAGCCACCTAGAAACAGCCTCTGTAGCACGCCGCAACCTTCGCTTCTCATTCCAACGAGCAGCTCTGTCTCCAGGAGGCATCTGACCTCGTGAGTGTCTAGCAGAGGCAAGCGCAGCTGCTTATATACCGCCGCGACGCCGCGAGCGACGGCGCGAGTTGGAGCCCCGTTTGTCCTCTGTCGTGACGTCACGGTGTCACGTGGTATTGAAGGCGACACCGCCGCGCCTGAGGAGCTGGGTTGAGCTCTCGTAATATGCTTCGCATAAAAATATTAGAGGGATAAGCACAGCTTGATCTGCCATGAAACAGCAAGATGCACACACAACGCTTGTAACCACAAGAGGAAGGGCGAGTTAAATGTCCATATGACATAACTCTTAAACGCCAACTGAAATTAGCAAATACACAGGCATGTCCAAAACAACATACGCATGCAAAGGGCCCCTGGCATGGCATGGCAAGAACTTTATTGGAACGCGTCACGCTAGTTCCGACGCGTTTGCAGCCCTCATACCGGCAACACCAGGGAGGCGTCGCTCAAAATCATTGCTCGCGCGGAGTACGACTTGTAGGCGACGAGCGGCAGCGACTGCCATCTCCATCGCATCGCTTGTAGCTGCCACGCGCAAGATCGCCTATATGGGGTTTATGTTTTATTCAGCATAAAACATGGATTCCTCATGCGTTTTCAGTAAGTTCAAGATAACGCGCCCAATTGACCTCTTGCAGCATGCTGCTGAATGCCTGCGGCAAAGTTTCCAACTATCACTGGTGCTGCACGTAACTTCAGTAGTCGCAGATTACGCAAGGGTGAGACACCGTCAAGCGCGCGGCCTATATATAACGAAAACATGCCGCCAGCAAAATGACGCCTACTGTTATGTGACTCCTCATTTCAACAGCGTTCAGTACACAGTAGAGTGCCAAACTGAATAAATTCAAACACACAAAACATACGCTAAGCACGCTTCGCATAGGTTCAGAATCATGGGCTGGGGAAGAAACCATTTTAAGCGTCCTCTCGCCTCACGTCTTATTGAACATACCATGGTTCTGGCAGCGTTTGCGATTTTCAAAGCTCTCACGGATAGTAGCAAGTGATAAAATGACATGCAGTTAGCGCGACGACTGGCTTTTTCGATTGACATCGAGAGACACGGCGCTCTTGCCTAGTCCGTTGTCACTCGCGTCTGCTAAGCGCCGCAGCTACTTCCTGGCGATAGCATGTCATATATGCAGAATGTTACGAAGACAGAATTGACTTACCGTGGAGGATTTGTTGTTATATCCAACGAATGGCGAACGACTGTCATGTTTTCGCGGCGACGCAAGATGGCTGACACACGATCTCGCTTTCAATGGCCTTCATTGCTGCTTGTTGGACGCATCATCTTTCTCGGGTGATGTGCTGTGCCGCGATGTTGAGCGCGCGCGCGGTGAAGCAACTTCGAGTGAAAAAGTAGAGCGCTCGCCCCGCGTTCCTTTGAACTGTGGCTGCCTGTTCTCTTAGAAGCAGAACGGTGTGCTCTTTGCTCAGCGTGCGTGAGTGGTACATTGCCATGTTCGCGGCCAGCTTCCTACAGTGGAAGCAGAATATTACGCTACGTTATGTTCTCTATTGCCACAAGAGTAGAGCGGGTATTCTAGTCTCTCTCAGAAGGACAGAGTGAAAAGCACATTTCACTCTCTTCGTGGTGACGGAGTGAAGAATGCATTTCACTCCACTCGACATTTTTCGAGAGTAAAAAAACGCTTTGAAGAGTAAACCGGCCGCTTCACTCCTGCGATACTCCGATGTGCCGTCGCGACGATTCAGCCTTTCTTTCTGTCTTCTAAGTTCTTGAACATTTCAATATTATTTTTTCAAGTTGCGTCACACTGTATGTTTAACGGTCTTCTTAGCGTGCAATTTCCTTCTGCTTTTTTTTTCGTAATCCAGTGTCTTAATTCATACCATAAACATAACCATATACCATGCTTTTTTTAATGTGCGTCTTACCACTTCCTTTCCGGTTCAGTGAACTTGCCAGTATCTAGCATCAACAAGTTCCTAGACCAAGCCACCATGACATTAGCCGGGCAGCGGGCGCGGGCGAGTGTCTCAGTGCGCGTTTTCTGCCACTCACCGAACATCGCAGCATATTCTTTCTGTATGATCGCAGTCCCGGCGCCGTAGCAGAAATCTTCCTCGCGTCTGTGTATGCTGCATACCCGAGTTGTAGGCGATGGCTGTCTGCCGGTCCTAAGTTTCGCGAGCCAAGCTACACGCAGCTATTTTTGCTGCGGCTACGTGTGGATAAGGCTGACACCGAGCTCCGTTGCGTACGTCCGGCACTGCGGAACCGAGAAGTAGTCTACCATGCTGCATGCCTCCAAAGGTAGCCACTACCTATTATAGTACTTTCACGTGTTGTCAAGCACACACCCAAGGCGGTAAAGCCTCCACACTTAATCAGAACCGCAACGCAGGTGGGACTTTAAACTTTCGTTTTCAGCTCGCTTCGGCGTTTCCGAAGCAGGCGACGTGACCACTGTGTCCGCGTGATCCCTCATGCCACGTCACGCTGACGGTGGCGCCAGCTTTACCAGTGGTGGAGCTCGCCCCCAATAGCATTCTTACAGTAACGGGAATGAAAAGCTACCATATGTAATAATAATAATAATAATAATAATAATAAGAAGAAGAAGAAGAAGAATAACAATATATTTCATTCACTTCAATTCGTACAATGTCTTCCGGCCTGCATAAGCGTTGCCGCTGGTGTGCGGAGCTGGGAAGCCAGGTTAAGCACATGAAACAACAGCGATTAAATCATAGTAGAAAAAGAATAGAAATGAAATCAACCAAATACGCAGCAATTGCTTGTGCAACGTAAGAACAAACAATAACCAGCAGTACAAATGATAGCAAATTTTCCACCGTGCACACTTTCGTACACGAAATGAAAACATTAAAAACATGGCAAACAGTAAATTACTTCAGTCTATATTATCGTTCAACCTAGGTCGAAGCAACTTGTTAAGGTCTTTTAATCCTGTAATGCTCAGGAGGGTTCGTACTTTATTGAAGTAATAAGGAACATAGTAGATGCGGATTCTTTTGCTAAAGTGGTGAAGATGCGGGGTATGATATACTTTTACGAATTACGGAGAGGCTGTATTATAATGTGGCAGATTTTAAAGGACCTGTGAAAGAAATGCTTGTATAATATGTCAAAGATAAATTGCTTGTGTACAGGTAGCATGTCAAAATGTTCCATACTCGCTCTGGCTCAATTATTGTGATAGTTGGTTCCGTAGGTCAGATTGGATGCAATTCTGTGCACTATGCGGCTTAGTGTGTTTAGTTCATATAAAGATGCGGTTCCGTAATTTTTTTTCCGATATCGTAATATGGACTCTCCCAATCTCTTATACACCACTCTTCTAATCGATACATCACAAATGACAAGAATTTGATGCGCAAGATTTTATTACCAATGCTCCTTGCAGTTTTATACTCATTTGATAGACACTAGACAATATTGTAAATTTAATTTTATTTGTGAGAAAGTGTAAGGGATCAATCCCAACAGCACCAGGAAACTACTTTCGCGAGGAGGCCAACCGAATAAGAAATGTGATACGCCTCTGTACCGCTTTGAGACCGGGCAGGATATTGCTGCAGAACTACGGCAAGCCACACTTAAAAACAATGGGGTGCAGCCCATACATGAATAACTTTATGTGAAATATAAACAACACATTTCTAAATGCACTGTACTCTCAGTTATACGCTGTACAAGACGTTATCAAATGAGCTGCTGTCTAGAATATGGCACCCAAAGTTTCTTCCACAATTTATCTACATTACCAGCCACATGCTTAGCAGCTAATCTAGTAACCTCTGCCATATAAGTGCACGCGTTTTGTATGACCAGTAATGTGGTGCATATTTCTCTTCGATCATAGTGTCAATACTTTGTGAGTTTACACAAGTTTCTTCTATGTTTAACTTTCCATTGTATACACTATTTTTGAAAATAAGGAGCCAATAAAAATAAAGGATATTTCTGAACTGTATTACTGATGAAACTTTTGAGAGTATATTTACGCTTTCTTACAATATGTGTTTTAAAGTTCATGGGCATCATTGTAATGTGATTTTATGTGTCTGTCAGTATGTTTCTCAAATTATTCTTCAGTTTGTCTTGTGACTGATCAATAAAGATTTTGACTTTTAAGAGAGAAAATGTTTTATTTGAGTGACTCGGCGACTACAGATTACATCCCATTCACAAACATAAGCGCAGAAGCTGTTTATGAAGGAATCAAATATTCACCACATACAAGTATTGCGAATCCCTTCCAACGTGACCGTGGATCTACATCGTGCTTTCACATTATTGGGAAGAGTCCTAGCACTCCGTTTGGGGGAGTAGAAACACTCGGCTTAGAGGAGTAGAAATACTCGGTTTGGAGGAAGCACCCGGTCGGGGGGAGTACCAGTACTCCCTGTGGAGAGAGTATTAGCACTCTGCGGAAGAGTACTAGCACTCCCTTGTGGTGGAGTAACGTACCCCTGTCAGGAGGAGTTGTCCTACTTTCTGTCAAAGGGGGTCGATCTATTCTCGAAAAGAGAATGAAAGATGGGAGAAGCAGATACTCCGTCAAAGAGAGTACCCGGAACTCTCTGTTTTTAGAGTACACAGTGCTCCAAACTATAGTTACGACTTCCAATAGGGCCATACGGACGGCAACTCTCGAAGGGCATGCAAACTACCCAGAGAGACCTAAAGCTTGTATATGATACCTCTAAAGCACAGTAATTGACATTTTCAAGTTCATTAAAGATCCTGAAGTGAAGTGACATATGCGTGGAACATCTCCGATAACCTACCATTCACAATTTCAGTGGTTGTCTACTTAACAGAAAACGTGTGCTAAAGGAAAATACACGTGTTTAAGATCAGAATTAAAGCAATCACGAAACATGATACCAGATTTCTCATTCATTTATTTATGCTGTTGGTGTAACGTCTATTTCGCAATAACAATCAAGGATATGGATTCATCAGGGCAGGATAAGGAAAAAGGAGGAAGCTTACACTTGACGCCTTCCCATTGGTCCTCCCGAGAAACGGCGCCTCATATAGCAGTTGTCCTGGCGGGCTCGAAAGCAAACTCGGCTTTCAGGGCGGGGACACCCGCTGCACTAAATTTGATGAGTTTTATCGCGAGCAAACTCTACCGAACTTACGCAATACAAACGCACGCACGCAAACCACACTCGCACGCACACTCAAACACACGCCCTCACAAAGCGCAGACACAGAGGCGTGCACGCGCACACTGGTAAACACAAACAAGCGCACATACATGCACCCAGACACGCCAACACGTGCACGCACACTGCTGCGTGTGCCGAGGTATGCGTGGCCGGCAGGAGGTCTGGACCCCACTTCACGCAGAGTCAGAGACAAGGAGAGCTTTCTCGGTGAAGAATTCTTTATACAATGTGTACAAGTAAGCGTGGTTATCAGGCGAGAGCAACAGAGCAGCTGCAAGCTGCTTGCTGCATTGCTTGCTGCATTGCTGCCGGCACGAGGAGGGGCGAATAGCAGTCCGTGAGCCGGCAGCCGCTTCGGGCGTTGACGCCGTGCGGCCGCGAGGACACCCAATAACATCTCCCCGTCCCCAGATTCCCCAGACAGTCCCTAAGGACGAACAAGGTCGAGAGAGAGAGGGTCCGTGCAGCCTCGGTGGTCCCAACGCCGCTTTCAGTGGCCGGCGCCTCCGGGCACCGCGCTACGTCGTCAGGCCAATCTGGCGGTCGGTCGGAATGGTGCGCCGGGCAAGTTCAATGGCCCGGCATAGGGCAAAGGGAACAATAAGCAAGGCAAGGTGTCGAAACATAGTCCTTGGGTGATCGGTAAAAGGGTTGTCCCTGGGCGCCGCCGCAGAAAGCAGAGGGGGGGGGGGGGGGGGTTGCTGCATTGCTGCCGGCACGAGGAGGGGCGAATAGCAGTCCGTGAGCCGGCAGCCGCTTCGGTCGTTGACGCCGTGCAGCCGCGAGGACACCCAAGCCGTGCACGTAGTCGTCATGTGCCCGAAGCGGGCACCATGTGGGGATAAATGCTGCCTCCATGGTCGACACACCACAGCACTGGCCTCCCGTCAGGCAAATCCCACGGCACAAACACAACAGCTCCTCCGCAGACGGGGAAGATCTCGTACGGTGAGATGTCTCAGCTGCTCGACGGAAGAGATCTGCTTCGCCTCCTGTCTCTTGATTTTCTCCTAAATCACGTAGAACGAAACCACTGGCTTGGCAGCGCCAGCCATACTCCCCAAGCGACCAAGCTGACATTAACAGTGAAAACTCCTATACTTCGTTAAGTCCTAGCAGTCACACAAGTGTTCTCGCTTCTTCACAAGGCAAATAAGCAAAAGTATACAGTTGCAACCAAAAGAAATTTAGTACAAGTTGGCAATATAAACTAAAAGACGCGGCTTAAACCATCACACATTGGCATTGGCTGGTCCCCTTCGATAGCGCACGCTAAAATTCAGCTCCTGTAGTGCTAGACTCCACCTTACCAATCGGGGATTCCTTCCTGACATTTGAGCCAGCCACTTTAGCGGACAATGATCAGCCACAAAGACAAATGTCGTTCCGTAAAGGTAGCAGGCTAGTTTTTGAGATGCCCAAACAAGGCATGCACATTCTTTTTTTGATGCGCTATAGGCCTCCTCTCGTACCGTGAGCTTTCGGCTCGCGTATAAAACTCGGTGGTCTTCACCATTATCATCCTCCTGACACAACACAACCCCCAACCCACGATTGCTTACATCGCACTGTACAATGAAGGGTCGGTCGTAGTTCGGTGCACGCAGCATGGGAGTAGCCGAGAGAGCCGCTTTGGGCCTCTGAAATGTGTCTCCCTTGGCGTCATCTTAAATTACTCTTTCAAGAGTTGACTTTCTTAGGGAATCGGTCAGTGCATGGAGCCGCTTCTTCTGAATATTGGGTAATGGGACACATCTGATTTTTTTGGCGCATTCAGCTTCCTATAATCAATGCAAGGTGGTAGGTTTTACCCGGAATATCTACAAGAATGAGCGGAGAAGCATAGAAGCTCTCGCAAGGCTCGACTATTCTAAGTTCTAGCATCCACTCAACTTCTCTTTTTAACATTTCCTGCTGTCTCGGTGCCGTCTTGTAAGCTCGTGATTTCACTGGAGTCTCGGATGTGAGTTCTATGTCGTGATCCATCAGCTCCGTCTTTCCTGGAATTTGTGAAAACAAATCCATGTTCACTTCTACCAAGTTATTTAGATCCGCCAGTCGCATGTCTGTCAAAGCTTCCTGAGACACAGCGACCCTCATCGCATCTTCCGCACCCGTAATTTCATTCATCCCCTTAGGCACAGAATTTCTGTCGCCACTTCCTCAGTCATGTTGAGAGCCAAATTAACTGTTTGCTCCTTAATGAGAACCTCTCTCGTCACTTTTGCTAGCATAATATCTAGTGAGCTAGAGCACGGCAGGACAAATAACCCATCGACACATTCGGCGTCCTTCATCAATGCGCTCTCGAACATGGTTTGCCTGGTTGTTCTGCCTGACTGCCTAACAGCCTTCACCTCTGTATTTTCTGCACTCTCTCTCTCATGCTTAACAGTCTCTCCCTCACTACTCACTTATATTGAAGGGCTTTCCGGCTCAATTTCGCACTCATCGCCGAGTGTGTTGCTCAATTCCGCGTTGGTATCCTGTTCTTTAATTTCCGGTTTAAGAGCCAATGCATGCGCTTTAAATGTCGTTAAAGCCTGAACGCTACCTTCCACCCAATCTTTACCCTGGTCCCTCAGTAGGCGATCAGTGTGGTTAGAGAACAAGTAAGGGTACTGCGGCGGCAGCTTTTTACAAATAGCCGCCTCAGTACACACTTCACCGAATGGCCCACTGAGCACCACATCTGCGACCGGAAGGCAGACACTCGTGTCCTCTAACACAGGATTTATCCAAGCGCATTGGCCATTATACTGCTCTTACTTTACATAATCCGGCTGCAGGAAATCAATGGTTGCTCTACTGTCCCGCAACATGTTACAGTTTTTCCCATTTACCTGCAGTTTAGACAGGTGTGGTTTGAGCAGCTCATCATTAGTCTGCGAGTCAGAAGTGTACGCGAACACAAGTTTTGGTTTGCGGCAGCCGACAACTATGTGATTGGTTTCGTTGCAGTTAAAGCACGTCATCGGTTTCCGTTCTTCGAACAAGCTCTTCTGTGAAGGTTTCTCACGAATCTATCTCTCTTGTTGCCCTACCGGCTGCTCGGGAACCTGCGGCTCCATTTCTTTCGCAGCATCTTTCCCATTACTGGGCTTAGCTGTACCTTTCCAGCCTCTCTTTTCCACCGAACCCGCGATCGTAGCCTCCTCTTTAATTCCTCTGCGTGAGGCATACTGATCCGCCAATTCAGCGGCTGACTGCACCGACTTCACCCAATCCCTGTCTTGAATCTAAAGTTTCATTGCCTCCGGCACCTTTGAGTAAAACTTCTCCAAGGCAAACACCTCTACCACCTTTTCAAAGCTGCCAAAAGCTTTGGCACCCTTTAACCACTCGTCCAAATCTACCTTTAACTCATAAGGAAACTCGGCATAAGTAGCACCCTGCCTTTTGTTCAAGCTTCCAAATCTCTGCCTGAATGCATCTGCTGACAAATGAAACCGCCTCAATAAACTCTCTTTCACTTGATCGTAGTTGTCAGAATCATCCGCAGGCAACCTCGCAAGCACATCAGCTGCCTCACAGGGCAACAAACTAAGCAAGCGCCACGCCCAAGTGCTGCGAACAAATTTGGATTTTTTGCAAATTCTCTCGCAATTTACGAGATAGAGGCCTACGTCTTGCCCAACCTTGAAGGGCTGCATAAGTTTAGATAGATCATAAAGGTCATGTCTACCTGCTCCCTCTGATTCCGGAACAACACTTGTCTTTCTAACTCGACTTCAAGTCGAAGTTTCTCTATCTGAAGCTCCGTTAGCTTCTGCTCGTCCACCTTGCGCCTTAGGATCTCGTTCCACATTTATACGATTTCCTCTTTCGCAAGATCCGTGCTCTCAATCGCTGCAATTGTACTTGCTTTCGTCATTTGAAGCTGAAATTCAACGCCTAGCTCCTCGCAAAGGAATAAGAACTGAGTTCTAAGCAACCGTTTCAGATCCATCGCGGAACACTGGTGTGACAATTTGCCTCGACCTCCACCAGGAAGTACCAAAACACACGCTTCTGCGGCAGGTCCCTAGCGACTAGGATTACACCTCTATCCAGTCAGCCTCGTCACTCAACAGAGCAAAGCCAACAGTCACCAGCCCTAAGCTGTCCGCACTGTGATCTCGGTGTGCTGTCGTCCATCATACTTCAGGCTCGATCCCACCGCTCACCATCCAGTTGTTGCGTGTTCTGAGGTATGCGTGGCCGGCAGGAGGTCTGGACCCCACTTCACGCAGAGTCAGAGACGAGGAGAGCTTTCTCGGCGAAGAATTCTTTATAGAATGTTTACAAGTTGGCGTGGTTATCAGGAGAGAGCAACAGAGCAGCTGCAAGTTGCTTAAATAACATCTCCCCGTCCCCAGATTCCCCAGACAGTCCCTAAGGACGAACAAGGTCGAGAGAGAGAGGGTCCGTGCAGCCTCCGTGGTCCCAACGCCGCTTTCAGTGGCCGGCGCCTCCGGGCACCGTGCTACGTCGTCAGGCCAATCTGGCGGTCGGTCGGAATGGTGCGCCGGGCAAGTTCAATGGCCCGGCATAGGGCAAAGGGAACAATAAGCAAGGCAAGGTGTCGAAACATAGTCCTTGGGTGATCGGTAAAAGGGTTGTCCCTGGGCGCCGCTGCAGAAAGCAGGGGGGGGGGGGGGGTTGCTGCATTGCTGCCGGCACGAGGAGGGGCGAATAGCAGTCCGTGAGCCGGCAGCCGCTTCGGTCGTTGACGCCGTGCAGCCGCGAGGACACCCAAGCCGTGCACGTAGTCGTCATGCGCCCGAAGCGGGCACCATGTGGGGATGAATGCTGCCTCCACGGTCGAGACACCACAGCACTGGCCTCCCGTCAGGCAACTCCCAAGGCACAAACGTAACAACACCCAGCAACCCACAAACAAACATGCGTGAACACGCACGCATACACAAGCACGATGACAAAACACGTACGCACTAGGCACACGCAAACACGCCCACACATACAAACAGGCATGTACGTGCGCGCACGCATACGCACACAAAGCGAGTCGAAAACATTCGAAAGGCATCCAGCAAGCAGCAACAGCAGCACGCGGCCGCACCAGAGAGAACCAAGATCGCACTGGTTCTTTCGAGGAATGCCATGCAGTCGTCCTTTTTCCACGCAACGCAAAAGCGGTCAACCACATTTTACTTAAGTGTGAACGACCGGATTACAACAACTCGCGCTCAACTCACAAGAAAATCATATCTATGAACGTTCAAGCGCTGAGAAACAATGCGGAACTATGCAGGCGCACCACGCCCGATCTAGGTTTGACAAACATTAGTCACACAGGGTGCGATCGAGGTAGTTAACTTGCCCTTGTGCGAGCGCAACTGCTTGTCCAACTAGCCCAACTTTCCACATTACTGAACTTCATTTCCATTACATCGGGCCCTTTTATATGCTCGAAGAACTTCAAGCAATATAACCCTAGCACCCTGGCTACACTTATGACGATATGCGTCTGCAAGGCAAGAGTGGCAGCTTGGCGTGTGAGGTACAACGTGTGCCCCTAGGAACTCGAAACCACGTGCGGTTTCTTTCAGCCATCTTCAACACACTCAAAACGAATTTGTAGGATCGCAAAAGCCGAATTATGGAGACAAGCGACACAGTTAGGGATTCCCTAAGAATAATGTGCGCCCTGCTCCAAGCTCAAGAGCACAACAAACACTTCAGGGGAGGAGGTCCGACAGTTTGGCGAACTGGTTGTGGGAAAACACGAGACCACGCTTACCTAGACCAAAGAACCATCGGAAGGCAGGGTGGTCACCTTAGCAGACACCACCGCTCCCGAGAACTACAAAAGTATTTTTGAACACGGTCTAAAGTTCTGCTACGAGCCGGCCTTCACACCATCAGAAAAAGTAGCACTAGCCAAATTCATGGCGTGTCGTGTGGCTGAAGAGCGTCCACGTTTCATCACAGAGTGTGTGGATGTGCTTTTCAGGACGATGACCTCCCACAGAAAAGCGCAATGCGTAAATAATCTTGGCAACCTTGGCGTGAGGAACGATTTGCCGTTCCTTACTTCTGTTAAGGAAGGTTGTTTAGCAGTAGTGCCTGAAGCTCTCTTCTACGAAAAGGCTATGACGGAGGCAAAAAAGAATTTCGTCCGTGTCAACGCTAAAGCTAGAAAGGTCAGGGATAAAGCAGTCACTTTAGTGTCAAGCAAAAATTTTGAGCGATTTACTTCCGCAGTTAAGCACTCGTGCAACCTGCACCTCGAATTGTTTTTCGTGCCCAAGACACATAAAGATGGAGTTCCATTCAGAGCCATAGTATCAGAAAGGGACTCCTGGCAATTAATTGTTTCTTCATTTCTTCAAAACCACCTTAAGGTCTTCATACTTTCTGATTCGTTCGTTTTACCAAACTCTGAAATGCTAGCATCGTACCTGAGCCCGTCTAAACCTGGAACATGCAATTTCTTCTGCATAATAATAATAATAATAATAATAATAATAATAATAATAATAATAATCTTTATTCAGTATAGTTAAAACAGTATACAAAAAACGGAAGCGCCGAAGCCACAAGAGGGCTTGTGCGGCGACAACCGGCAGCCGCGGCAATCTACGCGACACACCAGAACTCCATCAGAACCATCATAGATGTACAGGATCCGTATTGCAATATTCCGCATGGTCCCTTATCATCGATTGTCAGGTATTGTAAAACGGAAGACGACGATGAGATGGAATTTGTCAACAGATGTGGCGTATCTGTTAATACATTTCTTGAACTATTAACCTTCTACCTTGGGTCCACCTTTGCACTGTGGAATAATGCTACCTACCGACAAAAGTCTGGTATATGTATAGGCTCAAAGGTAGCTCCGGTACTTGGCACGATTTTTCTAGGTAGCATTGACAAACCAATTGATTCAAACCTTAAAGGCCTTGCAGTAATAGTGTTCCGTTTTGTAGACAATTTTTTTGGCTATAGATGATAATGGTGTTTTGGACAAAAGAGTAGAAGAGGTCTTGAAAGTGTTCAAGGACAACAGCCAAGGAGTGGATTTCACTGTTGAGTGGCCAAAGAATGGCAAGCTACAGTTTTCACATGTGGCATTAACTACCATGCCGGACCACCTTTGCTAGTCACACAATCGAAGCTCAGAAAAGCCCTTGCTTAGCTACAATTCGGCACACTCAAAAGTCATAAAAAGCGGCATAGCTTTTTCATGCCTGCGAGCGGCCTTAACTAAGTCTTGCCCGGAAAAAAGAATGCAGCATACTAAAAACATGTGCTGTGTAGATCAGCCTATGAGTTGGTTTGTTATGTGCGCAATGGCTGTCAGAAAGCGCGTATAATATAAAAGAGAATGGCAGCAAAAAAAAAATGTCAATACCATATGCACACAAGATGGCGCATAACCTAAAGAATGTAGGTACCAGATATGGTTTATAAGTAGTTTTTTTTTTCAGCACCTAACAAACTCGGTAAAATATGTGATTTACTGTATCGTAGAGTTTCAATATAAGTAAAAGTAAATGGTTATAGGTGCATAGTCAAGCACGGGGAAGAATTTCTCCAGTGCAGGTCGATCTTGTATACTGTTTGCCCATAAGTTGTGGAAAAGTATACATTGGCTAAAGGGGTCGGTGTGCAAACACAAGACTTTTGGGGCGTAAAAGGTCACTGGGGGGAAACATTCATTCCCGCCTTAAAGGGCACTGCTCACAACATGGGTGCTGGCCGCATTACAATGACACTGTAGTTCTATTGCACCACAAGGATCAGCTGACCAACGTTTCATATTAACAAAAGAGGAGAAGGTTGCATCAGTCAGGCATCTACTCTTCTAAGCCATGGTGAGGTTGCCTTTTTGGAAGAACACTAGAAAAAGAGAAAAATACTAATGTGTAATAAAAATGCTTGCTCGGGGTGCAACGAATAGAATAGCATTGCACACCATAATAGATAGGTTGCCTATCTTTGGCGGCCTAGTATGGGCGGGCAAATGAATTTGAAAAATGATTTTAATCTGACCTTGCTCATCGTTGACGTCTGAGGGTGAGCAAATATATAAATATGAAGTTTGTATTATGACATAAAATAGTTGCGAGTGCAGCGAGTGTCGTGTATTCTTGTGTGTCTTCGCCTTGTCCTTGTCAGTGCGCTGCTTCACCACCAAGGTTTCATGATTAATCACCAACTAGCCCCGCTTTCGCCATTACTGATATTTTGCCTTCTTTACTAAACAAGTTTGACTTGTCTTACACCTCGATCGGTGATATTTCTTATAATTCTCTTCAAACATCTTTCGTTAATCTTGATCTTTTTGTGCATTGCCCTGCCCCTATTTCTCTCTTATTTCAACGAGGGACAATCAGAAATTCTTTGCCCTATTTTTTAGCCAAATTACTGTAAATCCGAAGTCAACATATTCACTCCAAGCAGTGGACTTTTCTTGGCCCGGCCTGGCCTTATTTGCCGGTAGCTCCGCGGCCCGGCGCTGCTGCCAGTTGTTGAAGATGGCGGTTGTGTTCACACGTCCACAGCGTACGAGCAATGACATGTGATTCCTTTTCTATCGACCAGCGGACTAATGCCCATCGGAATCCTCAGTGAAATGCAGCACACGTATGGGTAAATGTGTCTGGCTTTGAGAAGTGGGAGGCAGGGGCGGCACCAGGATTTTTTTACATGGGAGGGGGGGAGCACTTACGACAGGTGAGTTCCATCGGGGGGGGGGGGGGGGATAGGGAGGCGGGGAACTTATGCGTTGTGTTTTGACTATGCTTAACTGTACTGAACGCCTTCTAAACACATCAGTGTGAATAAGCTATTCCAGCCTTACAGTGGGATATCAATTAAAATTTAGCATAATTAACAGCAGTGCTTCCGCTAAGAAAATTAAAATTTATTTAATACATGGTACAGCACATACATAAGAAAGTGTATTAAAGAAAGAAAAGAATAGGTATCCAGCAGCAGCAAAAAACATCAGTTAACCAGATTCCAATATAACTTCAAAAGAGTATATTTCGCAACAGGAGAGATAACTAACACCTCTAAGCAATATGCATATTAATTTCAACTTTACTAAAGACGCTCTACATCACAAAAAAAATTATCACACTCCTTTGGCACCGGCTGGTGAATTTAATCACTGAAAATTGGAAAAAGAATAACAACAAGGTATATGGGAAAACAATAACAAAAACAAATAGAAGAGAGGAACACCCTATATGGAGTCTCTTTCAAAGCGATGCCAGGGGCAGAGGAAGGTTGCGTCACAACCACAGATGCCAATGCCTACACTTTGACAGTGTAAGAGGAAATACAGTCTGGATTTATTCAATGGTGAAGCGGGTGTTCTGATACCAATATAGGTATCGGTCCTAGGCCCACGCTCAATTTTTCCATGGAAGCGACCCAAAGATACGAAGGGGTGTCATTACACCCATACTAGTGCAGACGTATACGTCGATTACTATGCGCAGCATCAAACATGACAACATGCTCAAGACATAATCGTATCTTATTGGCAAGAGGTCGCTCGACCGCAAGCGCAGCTAGGTCGCTCAGACGGCTATTCGTCATTGCGAAGATAAGTCTTCAATCTTCGAAGGCACAAAAACATCCGCTCGCAAGATGATGACGATGCCGGTATCGTCACGGCGACAACACCTAGTTTGTGCACATTGTGAAGGCTAGCTTACATTCTCCCAAGACAGTCACCAACTGCATCAGTGTCTCTATCTTGCACTTCCTTTAAGCTTCAACAAGCTGAAGAAGTTTAGTTGCCGGCTTGCACTCAACTTTAGCGTTTTCGATGTCGCATGCAGTGCTGGACGAAAGGCTTGACTAAAGATATGTCCATAAAATTCTCCTTCCGGGGGTGGAGCACGCTAACTCCGCAGAGCACATCAATATTCTTTGTGAACCACCTAGTCAGCTCCGCAATCAGGAGGTCCAAACCGAGTAGAAATACTTTGAATGTTTCCTTGGAATATGGCGACTGTTCTTCAATGGGCCGTCCTTCGCTCATTACATGCTGTTCTGCATGCTCATTTCGGAGAACTTGTCAATGACTGTGCGTGCCATGAGACATGGCTGACTAATATTGCAGTCTCTACTTTGCAATAGGTCTGAAAGAACCTTAAGGCGGCTGAGTACCTTGCAAATAGGCCTAAATGAAAGAGAAACGACAAGTTCATTTGTTCAAGCAGAAACCTAGCTTCCGTTGTCCGCCTCCTGCTTGTGGCGATGTTCGACGAGACATACCAGGATAGCAGGAAAGCTTTTTATTGGTGCTGTGCAAACCGCTATACCTGGCAGGCCCCCTGTGTATCGCTGAGACATTGCAGCCCTATCACTGGAAAAGACAACCTTTTCTGCACATCTACGTACAGAGAACGAATTGTAGATCCACTCAGTAAAAGATAGAGGCATTCTAAAAGAGAGAAAGAATCACTCACCTGTTTTATGACCTTGCAGACATACACGATGACAAGAGTGAGACGGTGGTATCATGCAGTGGACGCGCACTGCATGCGGCACTTCCTGCCTGAACAACGCCTAGACTCCTCTTGCGGTACCAGTCACGACACTCGCACCATCAATGCGCAGCTGAGTGCCTATACGGCAGCGCTTCGATGTTTCCCTCGCGTAGCCCGGAGTTATTTTGCATACAAGTGCTCAGCCTTGCGGACCCAAGAAGCCGCTCAAAGGCAGCCGCACTTAAGTAGGACCTTACTACAAATGATAATTGTTCCGTCTTGCTTAGGTTCTTGGTTTCATCGACAATAAGTGCAAAGCACTTGGAGCTTTTCATCTCTTCCTTTATACTTGCTAATGTGATGTGGCTGAGAATTTCGAAGACCTGTTCTTGTACCAAATAATGAACGTACTTTAGGTTCACTGCTCCACCATTCAGTTTCTTTCCGACAATATCGTCCTATTCGCCAAACAATTTCAAGAGCTCAAAGAAGTTTCCCTTGTTTTCACTTGTGGCACTTTCATCAAGGCCCCTCTGAGCTATTCGCTGAACAGCAGTGAATCACAACATATCTGCGACTTTTGCTATGTAGAGGCGATTTTCCTGCACCTCCTAGGAGCACGCGTCGCTGAGATGTGTTGCAGCTGACTTCCTCTGTCCTCCCGACTTCATCTGCGTGTAGGAAACCCACGGTGTCTGTCAAGACTTATGCGCGAGTGAGTTTTCGTGCTTTCTGAAACCGGCATCTTTTTCTAGGGTTTCGTTCTAGTTACTGTATCCACCGTTGACAAATACAGATTTCTCATTGGCATCATAGAAATCATTCTGCAAGGGTAACATAAAGCTGCGTTAGCCCCATCGCTGTACTTCATCCAAGGAAATAGGCGTTAACAGTCCGAGTGGAAGCTTCTGCTCAATTTGCCATACTTCTTACATGGAAATGGGTTTAGTATTGACTGTGCGGGTGAGTCTGTCTTAAATTTCGAAATGTCCAACTGACTTGCATGGTGGACATTCACATCTGAGGCGGTGAATTCGGCTGCAGGATCAAGTTCATCCCTTGCTGCACACGATGCGGAAAGCTCGTCGCAATCAGTGTCAGTTTGCACAGACGAGGATGGACAAGCGTCGTCAGAAGTGATGCTGTACACAGCCTCTTCAATAGGAAGCAAAACGGGGCGCTGAGAAGGATTGTCTTGTTCATGGAGCGTCGCCGAATCTCCGATTGTTGAAGCAGAAAGCTCGGTGTGGACGCACTGCTGCTTCGCCCGCTTGCTTGCGTTCGAAAAAAAGTCGGCAAATTACCTTTTCTGCGACATCCAAAGCAACCGAAAGGACCCGTAGCGTCGACCACACGTTGGAGCCTCTTCCGGTGGCGAGATGAGCTGGCGTTTCCTCCCGCGGCACGAGCACTGCTTTCGAGCGAGCAACCTAACTGACTGAAGTAGTTGGTGGCACCGATGCGGTGAACTGGAAGACTAGAAGGGATCAGTGCAATGAGCAAAACGGCTGCGCCGCATCGTGAATGGTGCGCCCAGGCGCGATCCTAGCTTCAGTGCTGTCGTAGCTCACTAATGAAGCTCCTCTTACATCTCAATACCGCGAAGAGCGTTTCTTAGACGTTTACCAGAGGCAACCCACCCCATTCATCACCCGTCTATCCAGAAGTCGACGCAGCTTTGACGCAGACCATTGATGGGTCAAGACCCTCTACCTGAACGAAAATGACAAGCTGAACTAATGAATGAAAGGGGCCCGTGTCGACGGCTACTGAAGAACCGTGCCGACCTTTGATTCCCAGGCTGCAATACGGCTATATATTTCATGCCATCGGAGTCGGGATTCAGCGGAACGGCGTGAAATGCTGGCGGGATATTGCGACCGATTCGACGTTTGTGATTGGCCGCGATACGGTCATTAGAGCCCCTAGTCTAATCCCCTAAGGAAGATGAAGGGATAAAAAGCGGAGACTTTTCGTTCAGAGAGGCTGATGTGTCCCGATGCGAACTCAGACATGGAGTGGACTTCCGTACCTGAAGCCCGTGTTCATAATCTAAACAAACCATTTTAAAACGAAGCTTTCTTTTCATCGTCCTTCGACTTTACCACTGTTGTTGCTCCTACTGTCTGGCACACCCCATCCGGGGGTGGTTCATAGCGCGTGTATACATGACAGGAGCGCGGCAGAGAAGGCGACGCGAGAAACTCGCTCGGACTATGCACCGCATCGAATGTGCACATATCCTCTGGAGCTCCCTAGGCATCGCCACATTAGCCCCTTGGCAGCTGAAACTATGCGTGACCCCCGCAAGGACATTGCAGAAACTGCAGCGCTTACCTTCTACCAACATGCAAGTCAAGAGGGAAGCTAGATAAAATGTTAGAGAAGAGGGGGGAGAGCAGGCAGAGAATTGATAGAACTGACGCTGACGCGAAACCACTGAATAACAGCCTTGCCACTCCTCGCTCACAGTTCCCCTACAAGGGGGGGGGGGGTGGGATAACGAAGAGGTGTTGTGAGAAGGCAAGGATACGCTATTACTGCACGAGAGCGGTTGAAGAGAAACAGGCTAAATTTAGGGTTCGAGGTACGGTACGCTACGTTGCTGCTATTTCTAAAAAATAAACACCATGCAAATATGTCAAGCGGACAACTTATTCAGGGCGTGCCGGAGCAGAGCCCCATTAAAGCGCACCGTGGGGTGTAGGCGACACTATGGAAGCGGTCACACGTCAAATCAACACTTCTGTGCCTGCCGCGGTAGCTTAGCGGCTATGACGTTGCTCGAGATTGCGGCTTCGATCCCGACCACAGCATCCAAATTTCGACAGCACCAAAATACTTAAGCACTAGTGCATTTCGATTTATGGACACGTTAAATAAAACCGGGGCGTCAAAATTATTCTGAAGTCCGCCTTTACGGAGTGCCTCATAGTCCAATCGTAGTTTTGGCACGTATATAGCCCGGTAATTGAATTGAAGCTTAATATTTCTGCTACGAACGATTCGATGTGCCATGTGAGGTACTGATAATGTTCAACCCTCTCAGATATTATGAGCAATGGCGCACAACAATGCCTCAAGCAACGACGTCACCCAGTGTGTTCTGTGTACTACGCAGACAAACAGCAAGGGTGCACACGCATGGTAACGTATAATATTAGTTCAGTACTTTCGCGTTGGTCTGAACGTTGAAGAAATTAAACATTCGCCGCCAACATCACCGTTAGTTATCGTCAATCGCACCAAACAGCACAGAAAGCGTAGCTTAAATCGATTCCCAAAGCGCGTGGGATCCACATAATTTTGCCTTCATTCCTACTAACGGACGTACTCGTCGATGGGTGCATTCCTGGTCCAAACGCCACCTCGAGCCGCATCACTCCCGAGTACGTCGATATTCGGCGCGCGTGTCTTTACCGACAGGCAATTAGGCACGTGGAGCGGATGGCTGACTGTAAGCGGTGGCGTCCTGCAAAGGTCGTTGGCTTGCCGGGTCTGCCTGAGAGCAGGCAGCGTCGTCCCGACGGTTTTGTGTGAGAAAACCTGCGGCTTAGAGGGGTCATGACCTCTCAACTCTTTTGGCCCCACTTGCGATTTTGTGGCCAAAGCTATTACGTCCGAGACACGAACTTGCCGGTTTACGCAATCAGACCGAACAAAGAAATGTAGCCCATTTTTAATCTATTTACAAGCGTTGGAACCACTTTTATCTAATTGCGACAGTTCGCGCTCTATTTCAAGCGCCTATTCTATCACACGCGCGAGGGTAATTGCTTGTGATGAGAATTTTTTTATAATAAATTGTTATGCTTAAACAAGGCCGTCCTTTGTAAGCGGCGCATGCAGCTCTCGTACATCTGCCTCCAAATTATAAGACATTAAAATTAACATTTTGTTTCATGCCGCTTACCTTGGATCCACTTTCCGGAGCTCTTGGGGGTGGGGGGGGGGAGCAGGCGGAAATTTGAGGGGGAGGGGGGTCGGCCGCTCTTCCGTGCCCCCTCTCCTGGCGCCGCCCCTGTTGTGAGGTGGTGTTGTTGTGAGTTCGCAAAAGGTCGCGAAGATTTGCATGACAGTGAGAGCTCGGGGAGGCCGCGAACGCGAATCCTACCACAGGGGCATCTCAAATTTACTGCTTCGATGGGCCAAATGTCTGAACCGATGTTAGGACTATGTTAAAAAATAGTGGAAGGTACGTAGGATAATACCTATATTCATAATTACCTGTATGCACCTTATTTTGGATGACAAAAATAGTGATAATACTTTCTGATTCGCCCTCGTAATTATAGTCTTCAATGAGATGTTATTGTATTTTTTGTATAGTTCATTTTATGCTGCAGCACGTGTTCTTTGTTTTTGAGTCTTCCTTGTAAATAGGTTTGCCCTGTGCTGTCCGCTTTTGTACGCACCGCTGTACCGATGTTACATGGGTGAAGGTAGCAGCGTCCAACTGCGACTTAGAGGCTTTTTTATCCCTGCTCCTCAGCCAAGTACCTTTCTATGGGAGACTCAGGAAGCCAAATTAGGAGCACTTGTGCAACCTACATTGGAGTACGCGCGGCCTCTTAGACGGGATCCGCGCAATAAATGTCAAATTGATACCTGACAAAAAGAAAGCCACCAGTTCACAAGACGCGGTATGCACGGATTGCTGTGCAAGCGCAGTGCTAACGTCTGCGGTCTAAAAAAATATAGGTGACATTGCAAAGTGAGTGCTGTACTGATAATGGACCTAAGTGCTGGAATGTACTCATCTATAATCCCCAAGCAAGACATTCGCAGCAATCGCAATCTCTTTCTGACGAAAATGCTAACAGTCTTTGTTCAGATGCATTTCGATTTCTTTTATTCTTTCAAGACAAAAAAAATAAATTTAACATATGGGCTTATACTTGCCAAAACAACAATTCCATTATGAGGAATGCCACAGCAGGGGATTCTATAGATGAATCTGGATTCCCTAGGTTTACTCAAAGTGCACCCAATTCATGCTACGCGGCCGCTTTTGCATTTCGCCCCGATCGAAACGCAGCCGCCGCGTTCGAGATTTCATCCTGCGACCTTTGCTTAGAAGCGCAGTGCCAAGGCCACTGCGCCACCACGACGGGTAACACCATGTATCTGACCTAGCCTTGTGCGCCTATGAAGTGCCATGACGTCACTGCCGGAGAGCTTTGCGACAGCTATGTAGCCATTACCTCCTTAAATAAGTTGCTCAAAATATATTCTCTGTCTTTAACTAACAACGCAGTTGCCTCTTAAACAGGCACGAACTTATATTGAAGACAACCAAGAAGAAATATGCGGATCTGCACACGTTGTAGGAATTTGCTTAAGCGAAGGTTTCACTGGTGCTGGTGAGCACCGTTGTTCTTGTTTAGCGACTGCAAGTATAGAGCGCGCGGCCAAGTTGGACAAACGCCTCACTCTGTACTTGTCGCGCTCGAACATGTTGACGTGACGCATGACGAAGATGGCGTGACGGTGATGGATTAGTAACTCTGATATGGCAACAGAATGGCCGCAATGGAGCGACGATACGACGACGACTGTATGACGACGACGGAAATCCCACGGTGGCATGGCGACAGTGGGATGGCGACTCTGGAAAGTTTAACAAAAGTGACAGTTGGAGCGAGTCGGTTAGCTTCGCCTTGGTTGAGCAGCGCCACACAGACGCAGACTGGAGCTATAGGGAGTGGTGCGACATATAGCGCTCAACCCACACAAGTCCGAATTTTGTTGAAATGAAAACAAATTTAGCGCACAAACAAATAACGTGAACTCTGTGAACGTGATGCAACGAGCGTGAGAACATTTTCCAGCGCATGTTGATACAAACCCAACGTAAATGTTGGGCGCGCAAATATAAGGCTCTTTCCTTGAAAGCGTTGTCCAAAAAGTTCAATTAATTCAGTTCACGAAACGGATACGGCTGCGTCCTTACGGCGACCTGATGACAGCGAAATGACAATAATGCCGTGACGACAGCAGTGCGAAAATGGGAATGCTGCTGGTGACACGAGGAAATGATGAGAATGTGGTGAACGTGATAAAATGCAGATATTTACATGACAACGACATCGTTGGAGCTCCCGTCCACGCGTTGCGAGCCGTAGGCTCAGTTTGCATTGTATTCGCAGTAATGGCAAGTACTCTGCAAGACAGCAGCCAACACCTGACAAGTCATCATCATCATCATCATCATCAGCCTGGCTACGCCCACTGCAGGGCAAAGGCCTCTCTCATACTTCTCCAACAACCCCGGTCATGTACTAGTTGTGGCCATGCCGTCCCTGCAAACTTCTTAATCTCATCCGCCCACCGAACTTTCTGCCGCCCCCTGCTACGCTTCTCTTCCCTTGGGATCCAGTCCGTAACCCTTAATGACCATCGGTTATCCTCCCTCCTCATTACATGTCCTGCCCATGCCCATTTCTTTTTCTTGATTTCAACTAAGATGTCATTAACTCGCGTTTGTTCCCTCACCCAATCTGCTCTTTTCTTATCCCTTAACGTTACACCTATCATTATTCTTTCCATAGCTCCTTGCGTCGTCCTCAATTTGAGTAGAACCCTTTTTGCAAGCCTCCAGCTTTCTGCCCCGTAGGTGAGTACTGGTAAGACACAGCTATTATACACTTTTCTCTTGAGGGATAATGGCAACTTGCTGTTCATGATCTGAGGCACGCCAGCCCATTCTTATTCTTCTGATTATTTCCGTCTCATGATCCGGATCCACCATCACTAACTGCCCTAAGTAGATGTATTCCCTTACTACTTCCAGTGCCTCGCTACCTATCGTAAACTGCTGTTCTCTTCCGAGACTGTTAAACATTACTTTAGTTTTCTGCAGATTAATTTTCAGACCCACTCATCTGCTTTGCCTCTCCAGGTCAGTGAGCGTGCATTGCAGTTGGTCCCCTGAGTTACTAAGCAAGGCAATATCATCAGCTAATCGCAAGTTACTAAGGTATTCTCCATTAACTTTTATCCCCATTTCTTCCCAATCCAGGTCTCTGAATACCTCCTGTACACACGCTGTGAATAGCATTGGAGAGATCGTACCTCCCTGCCTGACGCCTTTCTTTATTGGGATTTTGTTGCTTTCTTTGTGGAGGACTACGGTGGCTGTGGAGCCGCTATAGATATCATGCAGTATTTTTACATACGGCTCGCTTACACCCTGATTCCGTAATGCCTCCATGACTGCTGAGGTTTCGACAGAATCAAACGCTTTCTCGTAATCAATGAAAGCTATATATAAGGGTTGGTTATATTCCGCACATT
The DNA here is from genome assembly GCF_038994185.2 of Dermacentor albipictus. Lineage (NCBI taxonomy): Eukaryota > Metazoa > Arthropoda > Arachnida > Ixodida > Ixodidae > Dermacentor > Dermacentor albipictus. Next base: position 9,830,493 of record NC_091824.1, read on the forward strand.
TCTCTATCACCTAATTGATAGTGTGAATATGATCTATTGTTGAGTAGCCTTTACGGAATCCTGCCTGGTCCTTTGCTAGACAGAAGTCTAAGTACAGAAGAAGTTCTGTCTAAGTAAGACAGAAGCCTGACAAGTACGGCGAACTTTAAATGTTCATAAAATTGCGGACAATGGTGGTTCATGCCAGCTGAAGAAGGCTTCGTATAAAAGTGCAGAGGAGCGCGGAGTTGACTCGAAGAACGGCATTCTAAGACGAACAAAATTGCTGCAGTTAACTATGTCGGCGATTACTTGTAAGCGATCGTTTATCGATTTCAACGGGCCTACTTATTGGTGTAGTACACTAACTTGGTCTGGTAACGTGGACGCTTCGGCTAAGGAGCAGCGCTTGCAGCCTACACGCGCTCGCGCTGTCGCGAGCGATTGACTCTTACTTGATGCTTGGCGTGACGAACAAGCATTTGTAAAAATATCACAGAATAAGGTCAGTCTGACCTTCCTTGTCTTGACTATTTCCAATTCCATAAACTGAAATTGATTCTGCAACAGTGGTCTTTCAAAACTTAAACAAGTTTCTCACTGCAGAAAAGAAGGCTCGTTGGCTCTTACGATGGCTCAGTGTTTCTTATAGCCGAGTCACAAGGGCATACGAAAGGTAATTTGAAGTTAATAGAGCGCAGAGCTTTTAAAGGATCATCTGCATACCAAAGGTCATTTGAAGTTAATAGAGCGCAGAGCTTTTAAAGGAACATTTGCTCAGGAGATATGTGCTAGTGTCACACGCTCTTTAGATAGTCTCCGCTGAAGTTTTTAACCGAAACCACACCGTATGCTAAAACGCAAAAATGACGAGGCACGAAAAAACGCTTACGACGCGCATAACAAAAAACGAGTACACTTCGATGGGTAGCAGCCGAAAGTCAAGATCACACATGTCGCCCAGGTTGCGTCGATACTGCTGCAGGCGACAGGCCATCTTGGCGCTGCTTTGCCGGCGCATTCATGATTGAGATTGCGAGTGTCATGAGCGTGTGTAGTGCTTAGAAACATATATAATTCAGTTATACTTGTTTTTAACAGTAAAAATTAACTTCTGTATTTATGCAGAATGTTTTGTTCTCGGCAAGAAGCCTCTAGGCTCAAGAGAGTTCCGCTGAAATTTCAAGAACCGTACGCGGACTCCCTTGACTCAAACCTCCATCCGACTAGGCCTTCTTTGATGCCCCCGTATGACAGCACGCGTCCTCCTTTGAAGTAAAAGATCTCTGTTTTTTCAGAATCAGAATTTATTATTAGACCATTGGGGTACATTGCAAGAATTTAGTATGCATAAGGAGGTACCATAGTCAAAGACTGTAGGGACCTTTAACGTCGAAAGGAACTTCAAAGTGCCGGTGTGACTGGGGTATTAGACTGTTCGCGACCACAAGAAATAGACATTGCGCGGTGTTTATCGGCAGTATATATAAAAGAAACGGGTGTTTCTTAATACGGATACGGAATGTTTCTACAAAAAGAAGGCGGGTTCTTCAGAGCGTCGTCTCCCGGACGTTTTATATTGCGTGACGTGCGTACACTGCTTTCTGCGGCAATAGGCAACACTTTTTCCTTCTGTTGCGAATCTTATGAGATGACCGGTGGCGACATAAGGGTGAAGAAATCTTGGGCGGCACCCGCCAAGGTGACGTCATAACGCTGTGGCCAATGCAAGACAACTTTTCGTCGCCGCCGCATAACGTGGCGCAAATGGGGTTGAGAAGCCGTCTCCCATTGGAGGATTCGTCTTCACGGACGGTAAAAGAAATATGCAAATGAGATTTCGCGGTGTTAGGCGAGCACTCGGACAGTTTGGTGAGCCATACTGCGGCAGCAACTTTCCGTTTCGCGCTCGCGTTGCCGCCAGCCGCTGTAATTAACTTTGCGCACTGGGCGGTGCTGCCACACAATGACTCGCGTCAGCGTGGTTCGCTCAAAGAAAAACTGCCTTCGCGCGGCCTCGTCTGTCGCGCGCCCGCCGGCTGCTAATTGCGCAGAAAGACGCGGCGTTATCGCGCAGCGCGAGCCCCTCGGCACAGGGCTAATTGCTCGCATGCACGCCGCCGCTTCCAGCCAGCGCGAAACATAATTCAGCGTACGCGTCAGGCAAAGCGGCTCGCAGGCCATCGAACAGCGCGCCAGCGTGGCTGTTGAGTCATCCTCGCCGGCACATGAACCGCGGTGTGCGATGTTGCGCGTATTGTGTGCGCCTCTTTTTCGATCGGCCAGCGCTGCGAAGGTCGAACGGAATCTCGCGGTCTGCGTTGAATGACGCGGGAAGAAGGCTTTTTTTTTTTTCATTGTAAAATACTTATCGCTGAATGAGTTTCAAAATAAAGCATTTACTACATTCGCGCAACTTTCCGAGTTGTATTTTAGAACGCGCAACGATTTATCAGGGGCCAGCAAACGCATCTCGTTACTCTGTTTTCGCTAATCCACATGTCTGTTTGATTATGCACATTTCACGTGAGAAACAGCCTATCGTAGAGAGGGCAATAACACTACTTGAGACGGAATGCGTGAAAAGTAGGAATTTACGTGTACGACAGAAAGCTCCGTGCAATTATCTAATTAAGAAGAAGGGTACTTAGGTTTTTTATTTCTGTCCTTAATTATACTATCAGGGCAAGAGGTACTAAAGGAAAATTCTCGCAGAAACTACAACACAAACAACAGGTAGAAAAGGGGATTAACCGAGAGGCCCTATTTTCATTAATTATATCAAAAGAAGCCAACAAACACTCAAACGAAGGACTACATGGGACTACATATTAATTGAATTAGAGCAAAATAAATTATGGCAAATGAATGTGGATGAAAAAACAACTTGCCGCAAGTCGAGAACGATCCCACGGCTTCGCAATACGCGTGCGATGCATTACGCATCCACTTCCATTTCCATTAATTTATCTTTCTTTAATTCCATTAGTAAGTACACGTAATTTCCCCATGTTGTCCTTGGCGTCATTATTTATGGCTTCTTATCATATTATTAACATAAACAAACATAAACAACAGTGCAGTTAAACCAAAACAAGCAAGATACAAGAGCTCCTAGAGCACCTATATATATATATTTATTTGTTTTATTTATTTATTTATTTATTTACTTACTTATTTACTTATTTATTTATTCATTTGTTTATGTTCCGCAGTCTCCATAGTCAGAGGCTATTACAGAGAGGATTGAACGTGGTCAGGAACAGCTTTTTTGCAGCGTCAGAGCTGGCAGTGACGAAGGCAAAAAGCTGGCCCCGTTAGCCTCGGTTTCTGGGATTACAGCTAGTTGTCATGAAAAGAGGCGGGGATTCAAGCAATTTCTTCACAGTTATCAATACACGACCACCAAAATTATGGAAATGGTTTTGCGCATGCGTCATATGGCAGTTTATTTCTAGCATTTCCAAATGATTTCAATACCACATCTCAGTTGTCATTGCAATATTAAAATTATAGTTAAGACTACAAAATTTTGATCCAACTTCGTCCTCTTATTTTTTTATTGCGTAAGGACTGAGCGTCTAAGTTACAAAAAGAACACGTCGCTTTATTTTTTTATATATGTGTTTATTATTTTAGGTACTTCTTTGTATACCCAAAAGGCCCGGAAGGGCCTTTAGAGGGGGGGGGGGAGCTAGGTTGACTAGCGTATAATAAAGATAGACACAATGCAGGCGAATACGGCGATTCAATAAACACAAGAATTCAACGCCAAGTATAGCATGGAGAACGAAACTAAAACCAAGAAGGTACAGCACAATACTAACATGGACTGTTCAATACAATTTTCTTTTCGGTGTACAATCTCGGCAATACTTCAGAAAACAATGAGTGCATCATGTGGCTAACCTTTGTGCCTTGCTTAGTGTCTAATAAAAACGACAACAAGCCACACATGCAATAGCGAATAGAAAAAGGAAAACTACTGCAAAATGCATTGACACTCGAAAAAGGAGTGAAGCGCTGGCTGAAAAAAAATCGATTGTGAGAATGCTATAGATGTCAATGAATTCCATTAATCTATCGGTAATTGGATAGGTGAATTCCGGTATTTTTCAGTGTCAGCAAAATTGGTTTGACTTTGTACGCGTGACCTAACCTAGTCGGAATGTGATGTGCTGGAGAAACATCTGAGTGGAAAAATGACATGTTACTATGGTACAGGGTGTGAAAAAAAAATCGGGTAAATTTTCTGCAAATGGCGAGTGATGGCATTCTGATGGTGTCTTTCAGTTATGTGACGCTTTAAAATTGCGAACAAGATGACAGGATGAACCATGATGCTTTGTTTTGGACCGCTTCGAGACGGTTAGTTCAGGTGACATGATGGGGATGCCAAGTGACAGATGCGTATTCTAGCGAAGGACGAATGACCTAGTTATATGCTAATAGTATAGAGTCACAGTCGGCGAGGTGAAAGCGCCGCTTGAGAAGGCTGAGTTTCTTTAAAGCTTTTAAAGTTGGTGTTCTGTATGATCGTTCAAGTCAATGTAGCACAAAAGTTTATTCCTAGGTATTTCAATCTCGAGATTGAATCTATTGGTACATTGTTCATCCCGTACGTTAACTGTGGCCTGTGTTTTCGATGCCGGGCTAAACATGAGATGTTTTATCTATGTTGATTTGCATCTGCCATACAAAACACCATTCTGTTAGCTTAATGAGGGCAGATTGCAGGTGAGTAATGTTGGCAGGGCTTATCATTTCTTTATATGTTATGCAGTCGTCTGCGAATTATCGTGCGTGCGCAAAGTGCCAGCGTCTGTGGTATAGGAATACATCGGTGACATTCCAAATGCAGTGCTGCATTGATAAAGAACCCAAGTGCTCGAGTGATCTTATCTGCATCACCCAACCAAGCGATCCGCAGAATTACGCAATTACTTTTCTGATAGAAATGACCGGAGTTATTTGTCCAGGCGCATTTTCATTTATTTTGTTCTTCCAAGATGCACTCCTGACTACCAACTTGTAAAGGCAGGGTACAGGTGTTAATGAATGTAAACTCGATTTCTCTCAGTGTGACCGAGATTCCTTGTGATAATCCCATCGGGTGTTTATTTCTCAAGTTTAGCGCCGAGTTTTGAACGAGACAGCAGGAGAGACAAATTCCTTATTTGGAAGGCCGATGAGAGATGCGAACAAAGTCTAGCATTACTTAGAGGATATTCTAGTTAACGCTGTAGAGTAAAGTTATTGTAAAACGCTAGTGTAAAACTGTCTAATCATGCGGGTCGCCGTCCTGACATATGAATATGGTGTCACAGTGTATTCACGCGACATCGTTGACACGCGCCACCGTCGTGTCATTGTTTTGACGCGGCGCATGGGGATGTTTCTTCTTCCGCTTAAGATCAGTGACATCCGTAGAAGTCCCTTAGTTTCTCCACGGGGGCTGGGCGAAGCTGGTCGCTGTCTAAATACATGTTTGTCAGAGCCCCAACAGTCATTACAAAATAGTAATAATTCGCAAGTGAAGCACCATTCTTCCCACTGTGGTCACAACACCACCATCAGTTGACAACGAAGATCATTAAGCATAAGCGATGTCAGCTACAGGTCGTGCTGCACATGCGCCAATGTCGTTTTTCGAAGGTCGCCCTAAAGTTCTGAAGAAATAGAAGAGAATTCTGTTTAAATTTTTTCCCTGCTATCAAGTGCCTTTTTGCCTCGTGCTGGTACATCCGGCTTCTCATTTCTTTCTCTCTATGCTGTCCCCCTCTAAAGTTGATCGGTTAATAAGTGACTCAACTGCCGACCTAGCTCCGTTTTATAATTTGTTGCTTTGCGACGCCATACGAGCGCCTTAAGGCGCTGGCAGCTGGCGAGAGGAGTGCTGGTGACGTAGGTTCCTCGTAGTGGGAAGAAAGCCATGCTACTGCGCTCGGCGACCCTGTTTCAAATTTCGCCACCGGAAGCTCATTTTTTTATTGAGCGCAGTAGCTTGTGCTCAGCGTCAGTGCATAAACAAACACGATGCACCAATAAGCGAGCTTTATGCGAGAAACCTGGGCAATCACGCACGCCTAATCCCGGGAAGGCAGCCAAAGAATACTAAAACTTCTAGTTAATATAACTAGGTCGGCAAGCTGGTTGACTGAACAAAGATTCACTTTTACACAGGCCACTTCTATGAAGCGCCATCAGCCGCATTTTGTCCGAAAACTGTAGGGTAGTCGAGGTATAGGATTTTGCAGCGAAAGGGATCGAGTGTGTGTGTGTGTGAAAATGCATTGTGTACTTGTCGGTAGCCTTGCTTACTTATATCATATGTACAGTACAATCGTGCTTAGTAAGTAGGCTAAACGGCAGTTCATCACAGCACTGCCAGTTCCACCTACTGTTAAGGAATCAATTGCGCCGTTTGCATTTAAATAAATAAAACGCTGGTGTAGAATTATTTTTGCTCGAGTAGTTTCAAGAAAATGCGAATCCAAGAGGTCCAATAGTTGTGCTTTACTTGGCGGTTGCTCATATAGATCAAATTCTCCACCCTGAAGAAGCAAACATTTATTTTTGCTTGAAAAGTGAACAATATTTTATATACGCTCAAGAACATGAAAGAGAGCTATTCATACAGCCGCCGGAAAGACAATATACAAGTGTGAAAAGTCTGGTACTTTTCCCAGAAAAGACTTCATAATGAACAAAAACAACAGCCAAATAAATACCATTTCACCCTTCATATTATCATTCACATACAAGTACATAGTTCCGCAATGCGTGGTGTTCCTATATCAAATGAAAAATAAATAAAATGATCGTGCGAAACCACGATCTGATTATGAGGCAAGCCGTAGCGAGGGACTCCGGAAATTTGGACTACCTGGGGTTCTTTATCGCGCATATAAATCTAAGTACACGGCTGTCCTTGCAGTTGGCCTCCATCTAAGTGAGGGCGCCATGGCCAGGATTCGATCCCGCGACCTCATGCTTAGCAACCGCGCATCATTGCCACTAAGCCACCACGGCGGGTTGACGAACAATAATTGTCAATGTTCAAAAACCACTATCAATCTAAGTACATGTTGCTGCTAATATAAGAATCATAAAGTAACATTATAACAATCTTAAGTAACAACCATAAGTAACATAACATTGTTCCTTTGAGTGCAACGATTGATTGTTTTAGGTTTTCCTTTTTTCCGCATACAATTGCGATTTCAAATGGCCTTGAGGGGTCCTTGCGCGAGCTATCAAGTGATGTATTTGCCAACATATTACCTAATTATGTTCATTAGTCAACTAGCTCTTCCTGATATTGTTTTTTCTATTGTTTGTTTTCTTTTTGCCACTCAAATGTGTTCTTCGCTTGATTGACATATGTATGCACTCACTCCGGCAGTATTTTGCTATGCAACATGGCAGTATATGTAAATAAATGAATAAATAAATATTAAAATAAACTGTAAGTTTATCCTAGAACATATCTAAAGCATGTTATTTTTCGCGAAGGCAAAATGGGCAAGATTCCCGAGATATGAGCCCGTTGACATCACTTGGCTTGCGCACCTGAAACTCATTCCAGCTGACACAGTGATGTGAACCAGTATCATCGGAAGTTGTTTTTTTGTCAGATTGTCTTCCAATTGAATGACATGCGCAAGGTTGCGCAAGCAAGCCCCTGTCTTTATGGTGCACGTACAGGTGCCCATTTTTGTGAGTTCATGACTGAGGAGAGCAGCATTCAGCTGAGGTGGGTTATCTGTGAGGTTGTTAATATCCTGGGTGCTGATTTTCGTAGGGCACTGCCTTTCTTGAGCAAATGAAAGAAGAAACTCACTACAGTCCCAGGTGCAGCACCAGGTTTGCCAGGCCGTCGGTGCAATGTACTAACATCACCTTGATTCAAACGCTGAATCAGAATGGCAGTTTTATTAGTTGAGAAATATATATATATACTGTGATGCAGCAGTTATCCCGACGTTTATTACGTGTCGGAGATGCGGCGAACCGACCACGCCCAAAGCACGGATCACACAAGAGCGAGCCCCACAAGCGATGATGAAGAAGAGCGCCATATGAACCCCATATGATGATGATCATGTACAGATGACTAAGTATAGCTTATAAATGCCCACACTAATGTCCCCTCGTGTGAGAGCGGCCATCCTCCATGGCCGCAATTCAAAGGGGCGGCGAACGCCTCGTGAAAGGCTTCATATGGGCGGAAGCACACGACGTGGTGAGAGGCGTCGTAGTGCTGCTTGCGGTCCTGTTGCCGTGTTTCGGTGTTGATGCAGGCGAGCTGGCGACAACGCAGAATGCGGGACACATGTTCTTCACAGGAGGATCGGCATCGATCGACAGTTGGCGCGAGGAAGGGGACGTCAAGACAGGAAGAAGGCGAACGACCATAGACAAGGTAAAACGGCGAGTAAACGGTCGTGCGTTGAACGGCGGTATTGTACGCAAAAGTCACGAATGGCAAAATTGCCTCCCATTTTCTGTGATCTGGCTCGATGTACATAGCTAGCATGTCGGACAGCGTGCGATGAAGTCGCTGTTATGCCGTTGGTTTGCGAATGGTAACTGGAGGTAGTCTTGTGGGTGGTTCCGGAGGCTCTGAATACTTCGTCTGCTAATTGCGAGAGGAATGCTTTTCCACGGTCGCTCAGGAGGACGCGGGGAGCACCGTGGCGCAGTATTAAGGATTGAAGTACGAATGCAGCAACTTTAGACGCTGAGGCAGAACTAACACAAGCTGTTTCGGCGTAGCGTATCAAGTGGTCAACGGCAGTCACAATCCATGGTTTACCGGCGAGAGTCACAGGAAGAGGACCATACAGTTCAATGCCAACGACTACAAATGGTTGCGACGTATAAGGAACCGGTTGCAGTTGTCCGCTTTGAGCGGATGTAGGGAGCTTTCGACGCTGACATAGGGCGCAGGAAGCCACATACCTCGCTACACTGGCGGACAAGCCAGGCCAGTGGAAGCGGCCTTTCACACGGTCATAGGTTTTCCGGTAACCAAGGCGACCAGCAGTCATGTCGTCGTGAGAAGCCTGCAGGACATGAGCACGTAGAGGGCGTGGCAGGACAGGAACCCAGCATTGACCGTCAGGATGATAGATATGACGGTACAGGACGCAGTTGTCAATCTTAAATTGCGTCAGCTGTCGACGAAGGCGGGCGTTAGGCGGGCGCGAAGCTCCTTGAAGGTGGTCTATGATGCGCCGACAGTAAGAGTCTGCAAGTTGCTGAGATTGGAAGAATCTGTTCTCATGTATAGGCATCTCCTCTACAGTGGCAAACGAGAAAGCATGTGAAGAGGGGTCGTGCGTGCGAAAGCTTGTCACGGATAGTAGTTGGAGGTCCATTGCATGGTGTCATGGGAAGCGGAAAGCGAGAAAGCGCGTCTGCATCATGGTGTTTTTTTCCGCACTTGTAGGTAATAGTAAAGTCGTATTCTTGAAAACGAAGGATCCACCGACCAAGTCGTCCAGACAAGTTCTTTAGCGTCAAAAGCCAACATAATGCATGATGGTCTGTAACTATGTTGAAATGGCGGCCGTGAAGATAAGGTCGAAACTTCTGCACAGACCAAACGATAGCTAGGCATTCCTGCTCCTTGATGGTGTAATTATTTTCGGCGTTTGTGAGAACGCGACTTGCGTACTCGACGACCCTCTCACCTAAAGTGCCGTCTCGCTGTAGGAGAATGCCACCAATGCCATGACCACCAGCATCCGTATGCAGAAGGGTAGGAGCAGCTTCATCAAAATGGCGAAATACTGGTTCAGATGTGAGAGCGTGCTTCAGATGGGCGAACGCTGATTCACATTCGGGAGACCACACAAAGGGAACATTAGAACCCAGTAATTTGTGCAGAGGTGACGCTATTGAGGCGAAGTCTTGTATGAATCGGCGAAAATAGGAAGCGAGGCCTCAAAAACTGCGCAAATCTTTGGTCTTTTCGGGACGAGGGAAGTGCCGAACTGCCGAAACCTTGTCAGGATCTGGACGAATGCCGTGTTTGCTCACAATGTGACCTTATACCTTGATCGTCTTGCTCGCAAAATCGCATTTCTTGGTGTTTAGCTGAAGTCCAGCGTTGGCAAGGCACGTGAGAATTTCATCCAGACGTTTCAGGTGCTGAGAGAAGGTTGACGAGAAAACAACAATATCGTTAAGACAGCACAAGCAAGTCTCACTTCAGGCCACGAAGAACGGTGTGAATCATGCGCTCGGATGTTGCGGGCGCATTGCAGAGGCCAAAAGGCATGACATTAAACTCGTAGAGCCCATCTGGTGTCGAAAACGCTGTTTTCTCTTTATCGTCCTCATGCATAGGTATCTGCCAGTAGCCGGAACGCAGAACGAGACTGGAGAAGTACTCGGCACACTGCAGGGAATCCAAGGAATCGTCTATTCACGGCATAGGGTATACGTCCTTGCGTGTGATCTTGTTAAGTGCTCGGTAGTCGATACAAAATCGAACACAGCCGTCTTTTTTACGAACCACAACAACGGGGGATGACCAAGGGCTAGCAGAGGGGCGTACTATGGTCCGTTGGAGCATGTCGGTGACGTTCTCGTCAATGACTTTCCTTTTGGCTAGTGATACGCGATACGGTCTACGGCGCACGATGGATGTGCCATCTGTCTCTATCCGATACGTTGTAATCGAAGTTTTTCCCAACGAAGATGAATGCGCGTCAAAGGAAGCTTCATGTCTTTGGAGGAAAGCAAGCAACTGCTGTGACTGCGAAGGTGTCAGGTCGGAACTGGTGGCAGCTGCAATAGCTGAAGGAGACGCGGGCTGTCCAGTGCAAGGAATTTCAGAGGAAGCTGCTTTAAAGGAAACAACAGAGATAGACTCCGATTCAGTGGCGCAAGCCAATGTAGTGCCTTTAGGGATGAGAATTTTTTCGGATGTCGGATTTGTAGCGCAGAGAAGTGCAGAGCCATGATCAAACCGAACCAGCCCTGATGCAAAGGCTGTCCTTCTTGCGAGACAGCGTGCAGATGGTAATACGAGCACGTCACCGCAGTCAATGACATCAGACGTGATAGTAGCAATACTTTGATGGCGAGGTGGTAGTGCGGTATCTTCTGCAGCAAGCAAGTGAAGTGGTGCGTCATCTGCATGAAGAGAACATGTCGGTCATGTGGAGAACGCGTTGCCCACAGCAGATGGAGGTGGAGGCCGCAGAAAGAAAATCCCATCCCAATATGAGCTGCTGGGCACATGAACTTAGCACTGCAAATTACACGTAATGCAGAAGTCTGTCAATGGAAATACAAGCAGTGCACATGGCGGCAGGTCGAATGGCCGCCCCTTGAGCAGCGAGTAGCGTTGGTCCATCATAGGGGGTCGTAACTTTCCGGAGTCGCGAACACAATGCACGGTGAATAACTGAAACACTAGCACCGGTGTCTATCAAAGCTTCGACTTGTACACCTTCTACTACAACCAATATCATATTGCACGGACGCGATGGAGGAATTTCTGTCCTATCGTTTGATGTAGCTTTTCCTCCAAAAGCTGCATGAAAAACATCCTCCAACTTCCACCACTTTCTGCTCGTCGCAAATGCTCTCGCCTGGCTTTGTTTCATAAAATATATTTCCATAATTCATATCTGCGCGATAATCTTATTTCATCCCCAACCTACATTTCTCCTCGCATTGATCATCATCACAAAGTTGGAGTTTTGCAGTGTCACACTAGAGCTTGTCAAGAGTCTTTTTTTCCTAGGACGTGTCAAGAATGGAACCACCTTCCCGCCGAGTTGATTGCAATTGAAGACGAAGCACAATTTCGTACGGCCATAATCAACACCATCGCTTCGGACGTCTCATGTGTATGACTACATCACTTGCTGCCTTCTTTGCTTTCTTTGTTATGTAACCTTTTTTTTTTACCCCACTCCCCTCTGTAATACCTTGTGGTCTTGAGGGTCTAATAAATGAAATGAAATGAAATGAAATTCAGTTTTCCGGACGACGCTCGGCGAATTGAGAAGCAGGTCGGAGTGGGGACGTAGAGCGGCGAAGGGGTGACGGCGAGCGGCGTCTCGCAGTACGATACGTCGGAACCGTCTCGGAGGCTGCAGTAGGTGATGGAGAGCGACCGCGCGGAGGAGCATAAGGACGGCGTTGGTCATGCAGGCTCCCCAGACGTTGGATAGTAGCTCCGGGCGAAAAGTCATCCCGTTCGTATGCGCCATATCCGCGACGGTCATCTTGCTGGCGCTCGCGGTAAAAACGTGCTATATTTACTTTTATTTATTTACTCACATACCTACAGCGCCCAATGTTGGGCATTAGAGTAGATGGAAGGAATATACAAATGATGAAAATACAGATGATTTATGTTACAAAAGGATACATCTAATACACAATACAACAAAATATTGACATGGAAAACACAGTACTTAAGACAACATTACACCTAAGGTTATTAAGAAATACAATATAAATACACTTTAGTACATATTGCAACGCAATGATATTATTATTAATAAGTATAATTATAATAGAGTAATGGAAAAAAAGAACAGCGAGTAAGGCAAGAAACCGCGGACAGAAAAGGTTAATCTCCCATTCTGTCCGAAGCGAAACACATTTTACAACTAAAGATATAAATGTTTCGACAACAAAGTTTCGAATACAGATGGTGTTGCTGTAACAATTTGGAGCGGCAGTTTATTCCAATCATGTACAGTTTTTGGAAAGAAGGAATGCTTATATAAGTTGATACGGAATTGGTACTCTTGTACCTTTAGCGGATGATCTGTTCTAGGTGATATGTAGCTTGGGTTCTTTATGTATGTGTCCCTGCACAAACCAGTCTTGCCTGTGTAAATATTGAAGAAAAGTTTAAGTCACAAATATTTCCGTCGGTTCTCGAGAAGTGGCCATCCCAAGTTAACACTTATTTGTGATGAGCTCTGAGTTAAATCATAGTTGGCAGTAACGAAGCGGGCGGCGCGTTTTTGTATTCGTTTCAGTTGGTTAATGGCTGTGTTTGTCTCTGGGTCCCAGGCAGAGCTGCCGTACTCTAACATCGGACGAACGTTTGTTAAATAAAGCGTTTCCTTTACCTTATGGGGCGCTCTCCAGAAATTACGTTTTAGAAAATTTAACATACGACTAGCCTTAGACGCCACGCTCTCTATATGGTCATTCCAAGAAAGATTATTTTATGCGAAGCATATTACGAGGGCTCAACCCAGCTCCTCAGGCGCGGCGGTGACCATGAAATCACGTGACACCGTGACGTCACGACAGAGGAGAAGTGGCTTTGGCTCAACTCTTGCAAGACGGGCTGGGTGGGAATCGAACCAGGGTCTCCGGAGTGTGGGACGGAGACGCTACCACTGAGCCACGAGTACAACGCTTCAAAGCGGTACAAAAGCGCCTCTAGTGAATGCGGTGTTGCCTTAGAAACGCGCTGTTTCTAAGGCGTGCGTCTCTTGCTCAGGCGCACATTTCGTTGCCGCGCCGAACGCTGCTTTGCTCGACGCTCACCGCGTCCAATGCGGGGCGCGTAGTCGCTGCCCTGTAGCCCATTGTCTTACACCCCTTGGCGGGTCGACGGGAACGCTGTCGCGTTCCACTCTTGAAGGCGAAGAAGTAATGCATGAGTTGTTTCTTCGTCTAGCCGAACCAAATATAGCCAAGCAACAGCAGTTCACCAGGCTAAACAGTGGTTCAACAACTAAAATAAAGGCTAGTATGCTTCGCATCCTGGGCTTAACCTTACCTAAGCCACAGCCATTTTTTTTTTAAAGACAACGCCGAAGTACTTATAACTACTTACCTCTATTAATGGTTCAGTGTTTAGAAGCTATTTTTTAACAAGTGGTACCCTCTGGTTAGTGAAGCGAATGATACTGCACTTGGCAGAGTTTAATTTCATGCTCCAGCTGCCGCACCACGTGGACACTGTTAGAAGGTCATTTTGTAAGATACTTAATCGGCAGGGGACGTAATGGTGCGATATATGCAACAATCATCAGCATACGGGCGTATGTGACTGGAAAGATGCGTTCCTATGTCATTTATGAATATTAGAAATAACAGTGGGCCCAAGACGGACCCCTGTGGAACGCCCGATAAGACTTCAGTCTCTGATGAGGTCAGTAATTCAAGGACAACACGCTGCTTTCTACCAGTAAGATACGCCTCAAGCCATTTCATCAGTGATGCTGGAATTTTGATGGCAGACAGTTTTGTTAGTAGAAGGTTATGTGCAACAGAATCAAAAGCTTTCTGAATATCCAGAAATACGCAGTCAACCTGGTGTCCGTTATTTATTGATGATGCGATATCATGGCTGAATTCGATTAGCTGAGTGTCACATGAGAATCCCCGGTGAAACCCATGTTGCGTGGCGCAAAAGAATCCGTTGCTCTGTAAGTGACTCATTAGGTTTGTATAAATTATATGCTCTAGTAGCTTACATGAGACGCTAATTAGTGAAATAGGTCTGTAATTTTTTGTCTTTGTCTTGTCGCCGCCTTTAAATACAGGTACTACGTTACCACTTTTCAAATCTTCAGGCAGGGACCCCTCTTCGATGGATGCCTGAAGAAGAATTACTAGAAATGGGGCGACGGATGCAGCACAGTTCTTTAAGACATAGTTTGGAATGTGATCAGGACCAGATGCGGAGCCAACTTTAACGTTCTTGAGCAGTGAAGCAACTCCTTGTTCTGTTATTTCAATGTTTTCCATTTGTTCCAAGTCGGCAGGAATTGGTAAGTCTTTCACATTAGCAGCAGTGCCGGAAAATATTGATTGGAAGTAGTGATTAAAGTGCTCAGTTTCACTGGTTACGTCATCACCATAATTTACGACAGCTATAGTATAAGGCACAGCTACTTTGTCGTTCCTTTTACTTTTGACATACTTCCAGAGATCTTTCGGATTAGATTTTATTTTGTCACCTAATGTACGCAGGTATGTAGCCTCAGCGTTCCTCATTTCTTTGTTGATAATCTTGCTTAGGTCTTTCATCTTAAGATACGTGTCGGAATCCCGGCATGCGCACTATTGGCGATGTAATCGGTGCCTTCTGTTAATAATTGATCGAAGGTTGTGGTTCATCCATGGCTTATCAGATTGCTTCAGGACGATACGATGCGTGATGGGACGTATATTTGAACTAATGACAATAGCTTAGCTTTAAACAAACACCAGGCAGAATTAACGTCGATATTTGAGGTGTGTCGACGGAATTCAGGTAGAACGCCGTAAAGTTCCAGAGATAGGGATGAGTAATCTGCTTTATTATAGAAGAACACCTTCCGTGGCGGTGGGCTTTTTCGCCGCATAGCAGTACACGTTAGTTTTGCAGTAACGACTTCATGGTCACTTATACCGGGAATTACGGTGAAGTTGGACACAAGATCTCGATCGTTACAGAGGAACAGATCAATTACGCTTCCATTAGCTGATCCTAACCTTGTTGAGCGCTCAACAAACTGGAACAGAGAGTTGGCTTTTATCAGCTCGCAAAATGCTGTGGAAATAAGAGACGAGGAATTGTTTTGCGGTTTAAAGTTTTCCCATTTATTATGGGGAAAGTTAAAGTCACCACCAAGAATAATATATGTCGTTTTTAACAAGTGCATGATGTCATTCATTTGAAACAAAGGCTCCGGTGACCTGCAGTTTGGAGGCCTGTAGAACGATCCGATTGCTACAGAGTGGCCGCTTGCGAGCATCACCCTACACCAGACCATTTCACAAAGGCAGCTTTCTACGTTGATGGGAGTGCTGCTGAGACTGCTGTGGATCAAAACAAAGACGCCACCACCGTGGCAGTTGCGGTCTTTTCTGTAAGCAGTGTAGTCTGACGGAAATAGTTCGCTGTTGTAGACTGAACTATCTAGCCATGACTCTGTGCCAATGACTACATGTGGTTTTGTCGATTCTAAAAGAGATTCAAACTCATGTTTTTTTTGTTTTTTAGACTTCGACAATTCACGACAATGAAATTCAGGTTGTGAGCCGTCTTCCGAGATGTAGCGAACTGTGATGGCTATCCGTCTAACTCGACTAGGTTATCAGAACCAGCATTATACTTGTAGGTCTTTTTACCTATTTTACGCTTATTGAATATAAGTTTGAAATCACTGCCACGTGATTTAGCAAACTGAAGCAACTTCTTGCGCTCAAAACAAACCTTCTTAGAGTAGTCTTCACTAATGCCAAATCCTGTTCCCTTTAGTCTCGAGGCGGCCTCAAGGACACGTTGTCTTTCTTTAAATGATATAAATTTTACTATAATGGTCTTTTCTGGTGCTCAGAGTACCACCCTATTCTATGTGCTCTCTCCATAGATTGCAGTTCAAGTGACACATTTAATTTCTCTGCACAGAAGGACGTAATCTTTCCGTTTGATTCAGCCCATGTTTCCTTCGCGGTGTCGGGAAGGCCGAAAAAAAATCAAGTTATTCCGGCGAGACCTATTTTCTAGGTCGTCTTGGCTATCACGCATTGAGGCAAGTGCAGAAGTCGCCGATTCAACACGAGATGAAATCCTTTCTATCGTGGCATGCAGTGATGTGACGCTTGATGCGGTTTCCTCAGCGAGTTGAATTTTGACACTCAAATCGTTTATCTTTTGTTCCATAGCTTGCTGATTAGCTCGAAGGCAGCGGATCTCATCTAGTATGTAGGACTGCCCTTGCATCATCAATGGAATTTTCATAATAGCTTGAAACATTTGCTGTTCTTGTTCAGTAGAAAGGGGTTCTGGATTTTGTTCAACATCTCCAGAGAGCACTAAGTAAATCTTAGACAGACAACCAGGGCTAAAAATGCAACTGAACCCAAAATAACACAGTTTGCTTGCAGCGAACAGTAAGCATGCAATGGGATCTGACGCCGATTTTTTAAATGGCTTAATAATAATATTTGGGGTTTTACGTGCCAAAACCACTTTCTGATTATGAGGCACGCCGTAGTGGAGGTCTCCGAAAATTTTGACCACCTGGGGTTCTTTAACGTGCACCTAAATCTAAGCACACGGGTGTTTTCGCATTTCGCCCCCATCGAAATGCGGCCGCCGTGGCCGGGATTCGATCCCGCGACCTCGTGCTCAGCAGCCCAACACCATAGCCACTGAGCAACCACGGCGGGTTTTTAAATGGCTTGCCATTCGTAAAACGGTAGGAGTAACTAACCTGCATAAAAAGTAAGCGTAAATTTCTGGTAGCCATGTCGGCGCCAGATCCCAGAGTGGTGTGGCGAGGCAGCTGCTTATGTAGTTTTCTGTCCGAGGCTGACCCCTGTTGCCAGCAGACGAATATAAGGCCACGATAGCCGCAGTAATAGCAGATGGGACGAGGAGGACGCCACTGCGGATAGCTGGTTTGGGTAGGTGCGCGGGTAGTCATGGAAGCCATGTGGGCCGGCGTTGGTTATTGAGGCATCGGTGAAACGATGACTGGAGTAACGGCGGCTACTTGTGCGCACGTTGGTGGGGCCCGAGGGGTTAGAGGGTCCGTGTACGCTGCACCAGCCATGGACGCCAATTCCTCCTTGACAACGCCTCGCAGATTGGTATCCGATACATGAGCAGGTATCTTGGCTTCTCTACTGCGGCGAAGCCAAGATACTGTAGCTCATCACGAATTATTGCGCGGATCATTGCTCGAATCGTGGAGTCATCGGGGGTACTGGTTACAGTGGTGTCTGGCTGCAACCGTACTGATTCGAGTTCGTCGAGGCGCCGGCAAGTAGCGACGATATCAGCGACGGTAGCGGCATTATTGATGGCTAAGGCATTGAAAGCGACAGCTCCGATGCCTTTGAGGATATGGCGAACCCTGTCTGATTCGGTCATGGCCGTGTTCACGCGTCGAGAAAGAGCAAGCACATCCTCGATGTAGAACGTATAAGATTCCCCGAGTTGTTGCTTTCGAGTGTCGAGCGTCTTTTTTGCGAGGGCGGAACGAACAGCCGGTGTGCCGAAGATTTGGCGGAGCTGCTGTTTGAAAGCACTCCAGTTCGTGAAATCAACCTCATGGTTGAAAAACCAAGTCTTCGCTACTCCAGTAATATAAAAGGCGACGTGATGTAGCTTGTACGCGTCGTCCCAACGGTTAGCCGGACTCACTCGGTCGTACTCGTCCAACCAATCCTCGACGTCTTCACCGCGAAGTCCAGCAAATAGATGGGGATCACGCTGGTGCCCATTGATAATCCAATACCGAGAGGCTGGGGTAGCCGAGGCCGAGATGGTTGAAGTAGAACTGCCCGTTGGCTCGTCCTGCGACATACTGGCGGACAGCTGGCACAATCGGCGACCTGGTCGAAGCTCCAGGAGGTTCAG
This sequence comes from Dermacentor albipictus, assembly GCF_038994185.2. Classification (NCBI taxonomy): domain Eukaryota; kingdom Metazoa; phylum Arthropoda; class Arachnida; order Ixodida; family Ixodidae; genus Dermacentor; species Dermacentor albipictus. The sequence continues at coordinate 9,848,827 of NC_091824.1, forward strand.
CGGGGAGTCAGAGGACGGAGGACCGTAAAGCACACTCCACCACTTGTGATGCAGCAGTTATCCCGACGTTTATCACTCGTCGGAGATGCGGCGAACCGACCACGTCCAAAGCACGGATCACACAAGAGCGAGCCCCACAAGCGATGATGAAGAAGAGTGCCATATGAACCACACATGATGATGATCATGTACAGATGACAAAGTATAGCTTATAAATACCCACAATACAACGTACGATATACAGGAAGTCCTATTATCCATGCCGCATCATTATTACCTCACTTCCTGCCCTGGCAATGCCATGGACCACTAAACTTTGCTGCTTACTCCAAGTCGCAGCAAGCTTGATTCGCCTAACTTCGTTTCCTTCTCTACTGCGTTCGAGAACGTCAATCCTTCATACGCTTTAGTGTTATTTCTGCCTCTCTTCTGGGCTTATTCTGCTTAACTTCATCACATTCTTCACACATTCTAATTTTATGCATCTTCTCTGTGAGATTTGCTAGTTGGTTTAGTCGACTACAGATTGCTAGGAGCATCTCAAGTATGCTATGGTATGGTATTCCTTATGCGACGGCGCACACCCACAGTGGGGGATCGGCCAAGATTTGGGTGAAATTAGGCAATCTTTATTAAATACTACAATTGGTAAAACTAACTGGAGGAAATGAACGAAAATAAAATGTTTAAGAATTCAAGACAATCTTTTTGTAGGAATTATAAGTTCCTCCACGGTTGAGCAAATATCCCTGAGGCGCTTTACATGAGAGGAGGCTCCTAGAGAAAGGATATTTATAATTGAAAAGCTTAAACCAAGCTGTGTATATCTTGATTCTATAATATGTTTTCTTAAGGAAGTAGGACGGCGGCAGAATATCAAAAAATGATCTATTGTTTACTCTTCTCCACAGACTGGGCACAGAGGGAAGGGCACCAGACCAGCCCTGTGACGATAGAAGTTTAATTTTGGTGTACGACAACGTAATCGGGTAAAAAATGACTTCAGTTTTTCTGGTGTGAAAGGAATTTTTGGGCTAATGGAATAGGAAGTGTCGATGTTCTGAAAAATTAGCTGCAGCTGGGTTCAAAAAGTCTTGAATAATTGTATATCTCCTGAATCTAGTAGTCGTCAGGTAAGCTATTGTTGGGAGTAATGGTAATACCGGGCCACTGAGGGCCGCTCTCGCGAGACTGTTAGCCAATTTGTTCATGACTAATCGTTTATGTCCCGGCAACCAAACCAATCTAATTAAATTTATGTGGGCAGGCACTAGAAAATGAAATGTACGTAAGAGGTTAGTGACACCATTTGCTGTGAGCAAGGAACATAAGGATAAAGAATCTGTTATTAATACTACCGCCGATATTGACGAATTTAGTTTGCGTAAGGCTAGAACTACAACTACAAATTCAGCCAAAAATACGGAAAAGAAGTCCGGAATCCTGATTGCAAATGACCAGTCCAGAGCGGGAGAGAAATTGCCAATTCCAGATTTTTCTTCACACTGTGAGGCGTCTGTCGCAATGAACGTACTTATAAACTCAATAAATGGTCCTGTATTAAGCCGTTTAATGTATTATAAGAGAGCAGTTTTGCATTATTTGAGTAGATGTCATCATATATAATTTGTATGTTCTCTCGCACATCACAAATAATCGGTACCTCCTAGAGACGTATATTTAAGGGATTGATCAATGTTTGTACGAAGACCAGCTGTGGTGTATGAAAACGATGTCAGTGTACTCCGCAGAAAACTGCAGGCTAGGAAGTGAATATGTATTCCAATCTTGTTATAGGGGATTCATACAATTTTAAGACTGTTTGCACCGTCAGTAAACGATATATACACAAAATTGAGGGCATCCTGACTTCTTGGTGTAGTGTGGTAATGGCTAAACATTTCGGTAATCCGCAACACAGTCATAGGGCTTCCCCCTCAAGTAGAACAAGGGGACGTAATTTATAAGCTGGAGCACCAGAAAATAAAACACATGCAAATTCTAAAATGGGCTGCACATACATTTTGTATATCATTAAAAGTGGACCTCTCCACATTCCGGACCGACTGTTGCACAGCATACGTAGCATACCAACTGCTCGAACTCCTTTTTTAACTATGTGGTCAATATGGCCGAGCCAGCTGAGGGAACCGTCATATACTACACCTAAATATTTCACCGACTCCACTATAGGTATAGTCTCAAGGCGATAGGATATCGATATGTTAACAGGATTGTTAAGAGGGAAAACCAATATGGAGAATTTTCTAACGCTAAGTGAAAGGCGAATTTATTTTAACCAGGTTTTTGTGGCATTGAGGTAGTTCTGTAGTCTATAACATAGAGAGTGAATATCACTGCCTGATGCGAAGAAAGCAATGTCATCCGCGTATACGTATGTTTGTACATCTTGATGAAGAGGAATGGAACACATCAGAATATTAAATAGTAATGGTGAAGCTCTAAAAGGACTTCTTCTTGGGCAAGTTGGTGCTTAGTTGGCGCATCACTGTCTTCCTTTTTTCTGTATCTTTTCAAGAAATGTATTTTGCGCCACAAAGTATACCTAGAAAAAAGTAATGGTGAAGTGACAGCTCCTTGAGGAACACCTCGTGATTGATTACATATACTCTAGGAAACGCCTCGGACAGCAGTAAAATGTTCCTCCATTTAAAACTTCACCGATTCAGTTTGAAAAATAATTTGAAATCTCTAGATTTCGCAATATATCTAATAAGATTAAGTGCTCTACACTGTCTTGGGCTTTGAAATGTCTAATGTCACAAGAGCACCTATTTGTCTCTGTTGCCGTGCTAATTTTATTCTACTTTCTAAGTCCACGTGAGCATGCCAAATTGAACATAATGGTCGGAATCCAATTTGGCAGGGGATAAGCAAGTCTTTGTTCTGCATAAATTTAATCATACGGGTATACAGAATTCTTTCAATTAATTTACCCAAATTTGAAGTTAGCGCAATAGGCCTAATGTTATCTATTGTACATCCTTCCCCATGATCTTTAAGAATATTGATGATCTTAGCAATTTTCCACGCAGACGGCATCCATGAGAACCGGATTCAGTAATTTACAATAGCTTAAAGGTCATCAGAAGCTTCCTTTAATAAAATTCGGATCATAGTAGATGTTACCCCATCCACACCGGGAGCTGAATCTGGAAGTCGCTCCACAATTTTAGCCCATTCTAACATCACCTGATGCCCTTCCTAAGCGAGAACAACTTGGCAAGACAGAAGAAAATATAATTTCTCATCCCTTCGCGATTTCTTCTAGTGATTGTTTCATTTCATCGCTACTTAAGATTATAGAGTGAATATTAATTTGGCGCGGAATAACTTTTCTACCACGGAGAAAACGGAACAATGCATGCTTATTTTTATTGTTAGGCATGAAATCAAAATGCTTACAGTCGAATTCATCTTTGGCTTTAGCAACTGTATGTTTAAAGACAGCTCAAAATATTTATAGTCACTCCAATTTTTGGGACTCTGGTTATGCAATAATTTCGGGTGCCACACAAACCTGTTCGAAACTCCATGAGATACGGTGAGAATCGAAATCACCTGTGATTACAATGTCACGTCCACAAGAGTTAATAACACTATCCAGTATGCTAATGTTCTGTACGCCAGATGGAAAATATGCATTGACTACGGCAAAAGGACAACATCCCGGAAGAACCAGTTCTATCGCTAGGATTTTACACTGTAGAGTAAAAAGTTGAAATGAAATTTAAGCCTTATGGCAAAATTTAGATAAGATAAATGTAATTAATCCGCCACCTCTTGTAAGACGGTCTAATCGAAATGATCTGTAGAATATCATTTGAAAAGATTTGTCAGGATTTAGCCTCGTTTCTTGTAACATAATAAAATAAGGATTAGGTTGAGAAGTTAGACAAGTTAAAACTACTGAAGCAGAATATAAAGAGAGGCAGTTCCACTGAAGTCCTTCTAGTGATCCTATTTTTTTTAAGTGCCGCAGTCGAAACTGCCTTTTGTAAAATGTTTTCATTTAGCACAACACTGCACTGACTTTTCTTAGCTTTTGAGTGAGGACCGGGGAGGAGTCTCCACTAATAGAAGACATAATTCTTTTAAATGCTCGAGCGTTTTGTTTTACCTGTGTCATCTCCAAATCTGTATTAATCAGATTACAAGTTGTAGGGCCCGCGGAAGAGGGAGTTGAAAGTTCAATATCATTATTGCAAGGATTGGCATCTGATCTTTTATGGTTAGTTTGGTGCTCAGGATCAACTGTTTGCGTTGGTACAGGAGCTGGGCAGGTAGTTTGCACCAAATGAGATAAATGGCTAGAAACGGCTTGTGAGATACATTCACCAAGGCTCATTGTCAACCTTTCTATAGCTTTTATAACTGCCTTTTCCACAGCGGCCTCTATAGTTGCAGTAAGTGATAGGTCCGTGGTAAGATTTTATCTGCCTATTATCCCCGCATAGCCAGATGCCCTTTCACAATGTTTGTGGCCTCCGTCCTAGAGCAGCGTCGTCGATCAATTATTTCAATCACCTATAATTCTTGAGCCCTCACAGAAGAGTTCAAATAATTGGCTGGATGTTTTCCATCACAGAGACAGCATCGCTCTTTTTGAGCACTACAATCACTTTGAGCGCGTTCTTCCCCACATGCGCAACAATGTTGTGTTGATTTACACCCTGCCATACCATGGCCGTATCGCCAGCAATCACGGCATTGAATCGGACGTGAAGCCAAGGGTTCAACTCTGAACACAAGGGGCCACACCTTCAGTTCTGATGGGCAGGAAGTTCCAGCAAAAGTTGCTATCACCGATTCTGTAGGGACCCGCTTATTGTCTACCACTCGATTGCATCGGTAAACAGCAATTACTCCAGTCCCAGACAATCTTTCTAGTGTTTCAGCGAGAGAAAGATCAGCATCGACACCTCTGACTATTCCCTTAGTGCAGGCGAGGTGAGCAGGGATGTAGGCACTCACCGGTGATGACGCGAATGATGAGCACTTAAGCAAATCCGCGACACAGGACTGGTCTGACGATCGACACACGATACCTCCGCGGCCGGACGGCCTCACTTCCGCGATGGTCTGGTATGAAGAGGTAGCAGTATGCAGATATTTCTGGATCGCCTGGGGGTTGCTCACACGTATAAAGCCTCCATTTTAAGGAACCAGAGCCACCGGGATGGTGCCCACACCACTGCGGATGCATAAATCTAGAGGTAATTCATCCGTTGGAATAGAGGCCGCCCATGGGGACAAATCCCTGCCGGGGGTGTTTATGGACATCAGCCTAGGATAAAGCTGGCGTTAGAATCAGTGAGAGCTCAACAAATAAGATTAGCAAAGCCTAATATCACCCAAAAGCAGGCCAAGTGACAGAAGCCGCAGCGAACGCTTCCGCCCGTTCCAAGAACGTGCCTCAAGAATGTTTCGTCCTTTTTCTTTACTATTGCTGACACGCGACGTTAAAAATTACAGGTGGCATATTTCCACGCTATATACACAGAAACATTCAAAATGCTTTGACAGGCTTTCAAGGAAACTGATCCAGGCAAGGGCCTGTGACTCGATTTCTGGGTTCAAACATTTCAACTGCTCTAAATTTACACCAGACACGTGAAATAAAAAATAGTGATGCCATTGGAGATGCTTGGCGACGTTAATGCGATCAGTAGTCCATCTTATGATGGGTGCGTAGTTGGTGACGATATGATTTATGTTATAAAGGTCATCATAAAGAACGCCACATAACCCGTGACACGCATGCCGTGGCCCAAGTTGGCGTCAAAGAAGTTATTCGAAGACTGGCATATGCCCAGTGGCGTGAAAGGAAAACGGTTAGGCCAAGACATAGACACTGTAAAGTGTGTGAACTATTCTAAGAACACTAATGACAATATTGCCAACGACGGCCCCACTCAACCATTTCTATTGGAAGGAATGGACATCACATTGGAGAAGCACACCTTAAAGAAAGGTTTGCAACTTTTGGGACATATGTTGCGCCCAAACAGTATTCGTCATCGGTGCTGCTTTTCCGTCCTTGCAAACTCTGCGCTCGCCAATTTCCTGTCGATGATGAATTATGTTACGCTGATGACTCGCCGTGGTGGGGCCATGGCGGTGCGCTGCTAAGCACCGGGATAAAATTAGACGGGGGCGAAATGCAAAAACGTGTAGTGCATTGGGTGCATGATAAATAACCACAGGTAAGGTATGGTATGTGAACTTTATTCAGGTCCTGAAGGTCAACTCGTAGGTTGACGCAGGCGGCTCCCACGTCGGGACAGTAAGGTTTAGCCTTACTGCCGTATCGTGGGCCTTCTGGACGACCTGTACTTGATTTAAAAGAACTCCACTCTGAAGGACTCGTCGACACCAGTCTCTTTCCTTGTCACAGTCTCTGAAAGAGACAGGACACTGCCAAAGCATATGATCGAGAGTAATGATGCCATTACACTTCTCGAAAGCGATTTTCACCTCTCTTTCTTGATATAGCTTCATAATAAAGTTTGGACTCGTATAACTTCTTGTGTGTAACAATTTTAGAGTCCCCGTTTGAGCTCTATGGAGCTCAGCGTGTCGCACAAGGAATTCCTTCTGTTCATGCAGTAATGCTTCGTGATTTCATTATATGTAAGTAATTGGTCTCTCTTCCCCTCCTGTATATTATAATGGTCCTGGTCATGTAGTGCACGGATAGTAGGTCCTCGTGCAGCTGCGTTAGCCATCTCATTTAAATTCTTCCGAGATGGATCGACTGACCCCATGTGTCAAGAAAACCAGCGGGTTTTGATCTCTTGGCTGTTCATCTCACCGATCAGCTGGGCAGCCCTTTTGGTTACAAAGCCTTTGGTAAAGTGTCTAAAAGTCATCTTCGAGTCACTGTAAATTCGCGTCCACTTATTATTCCTTAAAGCCAATGATATCGCTACTTGTCCCGCGAAGGACGTGTCTTTAGTCATGATTGCAATAGAATCTCGAGTGAGATCTTCAGCATCTACTACTGCCGCAAAGGCTCTTTCCGCTGACCCATGCAGCATCTACAAAAGCCGCATGTTCTCTGTAGTGTTCTATCTCTTGCAGGAGAGCTTTGGCCCTTGCCTTTCGTATTACCAGGTTGTGCGCCGGGCGCATATTTTGCGGGAAAGGAGTCATCTTGATTATCTCTCTTGTGCTATATTTTAGTTCTACTGTATCTTCACCTGAAATTTTGGATTCGGTTGGGCACCACCTTACCTCTTCGAGTATTGCTCTGCCTGAGCTTGCTCTAGAGAGCCTCTCTCTGTGGGCAATTTGCTGAGCTTCAATTATCTCGGCTTTTGTGTTGTGGAGCTCCAGTTTCATTTATTTATCATTATAAGAATCCCCACTGTGTTTTTGACAACCCTTTTAATTAATCCGTTCAACCTCAATCTGTTGTTTAGCTCTGTCTGTGTCCAAGTGAGCATCCCAGTTACATATGAGAAGTGACACAAGGCGAAAGCGTAGGCCAGTCTCATGACACTCTCCTCAGCCAACCTTCTGTGTCTGTTAGTGATTCTCCTTAGCAATCTTATTACCTCCTCCGTCTTGCTTGTGATGGGATGTATTGTTCTTCCGTTTGCCCCGTTTGCCTCCCAGGATAACCCTAAGACCCAATAGGATTCTACTTGCTTAATAGATTCGCCTGCCTTCGCGGTTAGTGCTAACCCAGATTCTTCCTCGGGAACATATCCCCTCGGTTTTCTACCCCTTCTCCTGTTATTGAGTACAAGGAGTTCAGACTTATCAGCAAAGCATTTGAACCCCAAATCTTCTAAAATTGACTCTACCTCATAAATGCTCTTCTGAAGTCTGCTTTCCGCTTGTCCTGTACTTCCTTCAGCGGTCCTTATAGTCGCGTCGTCTGCATAAATGGTAAACTGAATGCCCTCTATCCCTTTTAATCGCTTTGCCGTTTTCGACGTGGCCAGGTTGAAAAGCATAGGTACAAGACCAACCCTTGTGGCGTCCTCTGTCACTGAGATCTACCTTCGTTCATTTAACATTCCAGAATCTAAGGTGAGCTGAACTATTGCCAAGAAAGGTTTTGACCACATCATATAGTTTTCTGCGCAATCCCATATCGGAAATGACTTCATGTATTGCTCTATGCTTAATTCAGTCAAAAGCTTTTTCGACATCCAACCCCAAGAAATCTCGAGTGTTTTTGGTATGGCTAAAAGCAGTTGATGTTTGATTGACAACATGGCATCATGTGTGTACGAGCCTAGTCTGAAACCAATCAGACTATATGGTAGGATGTCATTGTCCTCCTCATATTTCGTTAACCTGTTCAATATGACATACTCCATTGTTTTCCCTACAAATGATGTTAACGAAATTGGCCTGAGGTTATCCAAGTTCAGTTGTTTGCCCGGCTTTGGTGTTAAGATAGTACTGGCTGTCCTCCATTCTTCTGGATATACCCCGTCTCTCCATAATTCATTAATATATGTAGTCAGATATTTTATTGATTCGTCGTCTAAATTCTTAAGCAATCTGTCAGAGATGCCACCGGGCCCGCTGCTGACCTACTATTCAGATCATACAGTGCGGTGCATACCTCGCTTTCAGTGAATTCCTGATTCATATAGTTGCATTCTACCCCTAAGTAATCGGGATAACTTACATTCTGATCCTCTTTCTTGAGAGGCAAGTATCTAGTTGCCAATCGCTCCATTATGCTATCTCTGCTTCCAGTCTGACTTTCCTGAAGTACATGCTTCGCCACTGCCATACGTCTATTCGATAAGTGCCTTTTTCATGGAGCAGATGCCTGAGCAGACTCCAATAGCCTCCACATTTTATCCTTCCATTTTTGTTTCTGCAAATGTTGTGCGTGCTCCTCGATGTCCCTATTGAGCTCAGAAATGCGTGTCCTAAGTGATTTCCATCTTTGTAAAATTGATTGCTTGGCTTCGATCAAATGCGCCAATCTACTGTCAAGTTGTTCAACCTCTTCCTTTGTCTCTATAGCGTTAGTTGCTTCATTCAACAGAACTGGTAATCAACAGAACTGGTAGTTGAGCGAGTTGGTACGAATTCATAGCAAAATATTTAGCGCGCACAATTGACAAGGACACAGTGAAGGGGGTTTAATTTATAGTGAGTGAGTGAACCAACTTTATTTGGTCCACTATGGAGGTAAATTATAGTAAAATATTTAGTGCCCACAATTTAATTCATAGTAAAATATTTAGCACGCATAACCTTCCTAATCTGGTTTTAATCTGTTTCTGTTTTACTCAAGAATCTTGTTGCCCATGCTCAGTGCTGATAGCTGGGGTATATATGTTCTGTTTCTTTCCGAAAATAAAATAGTTGTGAGTAAGCGCTCCTGTGTCCCCCTTCATTGTGTCCTTGTCAATTGTGCGCACTAAATATTTTACTATGCTTCATTCAAGTCGTCCCTAAGCTGAGTAACCCACTCTGGTGGTCTGATGCGCCCCTTTCTATCTGTGTCTGCTCTGTCTTTTATGATTTTCCTAAATTGATCCCAGTCTATGTAAATGAAATGCTTTACCTCCAATCCCGTCGTTTCCACTATTATGTGTCGCATATAATGACCCCTCCCCATATCCGCACCAGAGTTGATCCAGTCTGGCCTGGGTAAGTTATGAGTGAAGGATAAGTTGGGGTAGTGTCCCTACACGTGGAAGTGCCACACCTAGTTGGATAGGCTGGGCCCACAATAAGAGACAGGTCCAAGTCCGTGGCCAGATGCCAGATTCCTTCGCCTTTCTTGCTACTCCAGCGGTAACCTCAATATTGGCGTGGGCGTTGAAGTTCCATCCTATTATGAGGGGGCGCAGTTTTGGCTGCCCCCATAGCCTTATTAAAATTGCGTTGAAGCTCTGTCTTATCTCTCTGGGACTGCTATAAATGTTGAGGCAAAACAAGCTTTCCGTTTTACCTCTGTGCCTTTTTAGGACCATTTGTATCAATATGTATCTAATTTGCTCACCCATAATTTTAAATCATGCTCTATGGAATTTTATTGTCAATTAGGGTGGCAATTCCTCTGCCCGGTTCCTTGCCTTTGCAGACTGAGTTCAAGCCGCACAACCTGATCTCCTCCGCTAGAGTTTCCTGCAGCATTAAGAATTGTGGCCTATAGTCAACCATTTTGATTATCTGTGCTGGTGACGCTCTTTTCTGCTGAAATCCTCTGCAGTTCCACTGCCACACACTAAGTCTCTTTCTGCTATCCATTATTATTGCCGTAACCCCCTGGCTTGCTGCACCCTGTCACTGTTCTCTTGACTCTAACACCTACCGTTCCTGTGAGCGTTCTAGAGCTTTCGACTTCCGAATGCATATATTCCTCATCCTCTCCTTGGGCCTCTAGCTTTTTCAGCCTTTTCTCGGCTATTAACTTCCACTTCCATATTTTATCCACATTGATGTTAATGCTGTCTACCGTGTCCTTTAGGTTCCTCTAGAACCGAGCACATCAATTCCACCTCCGAAACTACAGCTCTTTTTTTGGGAGCCGCTGTGCCTTCTTCCACCTGGCTGTTATTTCTGATCACCGGCTTAGCTATTGCCACACTGCCGCTTTCTGCTCTCGACCCGTTGTTCATTTATTTCAGTTGCGTCTTAGGTTCTTTATTTGCTTTCTTTAATGATATAACCTCTCTGATTAGCTGTTCTACTCTGGTATCATTGCTTTGTTCCTGCGAGACTATTGCACCCGTGACTTTCACAGCACCTCTGACATTCTCAGCCCAGGTCGCTCCTGGCTCCTTTTTCTGGTTTGTCTTCAGCTCCCGCTCCTCGAAGCGCACTTGCGCCTTCCGAGACCTGGACTGGTTTGTTCCCCTCGATGTTGGATGCTGTTTTGATCTTGATGTGCTTCTTGAGCGAGAGCACCTTTCAGCGCCCGGAGGGGTTTCCTTTGTCGGTTGGGCCGATTCCATCTCGGTCTCCACTTTGGAGCGTTGTCTTTATCTTACTCTTACTACGGTATTTCTTACTCTTACACTTCTACGGTATTTGGTACCGCTGCATACAAGCCTTGTCACCTGTGGGGTGATCTTCACCGCAGAACTTGCATTTGGGAGAGCAGATGTGATCCTACCCTGGGTCTTGCATACCACATCCCCTGCACTGCACAACATCAGGTGTGGGGCAAATGTCTGACCTGGGTCCAATTCTTCCACATGCGTAACATACGTCGAATTGCTTCCTGTACGATGGCACCTCACGAGGGTTTACCTATATTTGATGAAATTGGGCACCCTGAATCCGTCGAAAAGCACAATAACCAAGCCCATAGCTTTCATACGTTGTGCAGCCAACACCGTTGGGTTGTATTCATGCGCAATCCTCTTCGTGATCACACTTTGACTGTCATCAAGGTTCACTCTTCTAATAACGCCCTCGCACGTACAGTGGGGGCCGTTTATAAGCGCTCACTTCATATTCTTGCTCCATGACCGTAATGGACTTGATTCTCATACACATTTCGGCATGAACGGAGTCCGGTGTACTAACCATCACGATATTCTGTGAGAAGTTGGGGCAGACAATGTCTTCCTTCGCTTGGTATGCTCTCAGTCCGGCCGCCTCGACGATCGCTTCTTCAATAGCTGTGCTGACCTTGTTGAGGTTGAGGCCTCCCCGAGGCCTAACGATGATTTTCCTGTGCTTCGCCGGCAGTTGCGGCGTCCTTGACGCCTACACAATCCGGCGCCTAAGCTTGTCAGCCTCCGCAGCACCTTTCTTGGCAATCTTCTTTCCTTGTCAGTCTTGGGTCAAATTGGCACCTCCACCAGCTCCCCAGGTCTTTTTCGCAGATCGCGATCTTCTGTTCGTGATCCCCTGCCAACGTATTCTTTCCTCACCGTCTTCCATCTCCGAGGAGAGTTAGTCGTTCATACGTATATCAGCCATGCCAGTTTGGCGGGCTCGCTACACCTACGTAGCGTTAGGCCCAGCGTGGCGCTCAAGTGCGATGCAAAAAAAAGGTGCTAAAAGTCCAAAAAATGCTGGCCCACCTTGTCCAAAGGTATCCACCGATTCGCGTTAACCTCACACATCGGACGATGTGCTTTAATGCGTGGTCCGTCCAAAATTGCCTGCAGAATCATTCAAAAAGACGGAACCGATGCGGGGCACATCCGCTCTCTTCTGCTTCTTCTTCGACCAACCCCAGGTGGTCAAAGTTAGTCCCTCACTACGCGTACTTCTCAATGAGGTCATGGTTTTGGTACGCCAGAATTATTTTTTTAAAGCCACGTTGATAACGCACATGGAGAGGGAACTGCATGAGAGTATCGGGGTGGGGAGCGTTACATAAAGGAAATGCGCGCAAGGTAGGTGACGATTACTGTTAGCGGACAAGATAAGGCCCCAGAAGGGGCAATCCTTTGCTACAATGCACGAGAAAAAGCATATGACCCTGAAAATTTGTCTATACTGTGCCTTTTAAGCGGGAAGGTCGACAGTTAATACAAAAAAAACATATCTATTTTGATTTACCCTGCTGTTTGTGGCTCTGGCAACTTAGATCCGATGTCTTTGCTTGACAAAACATATACACCCGAATGGCACGTTAGTGAAGAATGCCTATGTTGATCATCCTCAAAAAATAATGTTCATATTGACGCGTATACTTGTTTATCCTTCATCGGGTGACCACGTTTCACCGCCTAGCGTTTATCGCTCAGTGCCGGACGCGCCTACATGTATCGGAAGTTTCTGGAATGTTTATCGATGGCTCTATCCGCTGTCTCTTGTCCCCGAACTTTGTGTAATCTTATTGCATGTATGCACGTCCTGTGCTGAGCGATAACGTTTCTTAGACCATGAAACGCGCTCACCCGATGAAAGATAAACAACACATGCCAATATTTCTCTTATTCATTTTATGGTTGCCACGTGTATATCCATGCTATCAGTGCTCTTATCTTGCCTTAAAGAGAGACGACTGACCTCATCCTGAAAACTTTTACAACAACCCGACGTGGTTGCTCAGTGGCTATGGTGTTAGGCTGCTGAGCACCAGGTCGCGAGATCGAATCCCGGCCACGGCGGCCGCATTTCGATCGGGGCGAAATGCGCAAACACCCGTGTACTTAGGTTTAGGTGCACGTTAAAGAACCACGGGTGGTCAAATTTCCGGAGTCCTCCGCTACGGCGTGCCTCGTAATCAGAAAGTGGCCTTGGTACGTAGAACCCCATAACCTGAATCTTGTACAACCATGATCGTCAAACGTTTCTTGAACTAACCTTGGGCCCTTTTCAATTTCAGCTTCGCGGCTCCCCTATTGTCACGGAGGGCTAAATAACTGTCCCAGAGGCCTTCGTCCTGTAGTCGACATAAGATAGGCTGATGATGACGAAAGAAAACGGACTTTTGACACGATGTGCGCGCTGTCCTCTTAACGTCTACGTTTATTTGCTGCTTCTTTGTCGTGATTCTTGGGACGGTTCGTTTATGCTATAGCACACGTGCTTATATATAACTATGCCTTAAAAGGGCTCAGGAGAAATCCATAAATATGCAAGTACAAGTAACCAAATATAGAGTAAAAACGTCGCGCGCAAAGCACGTTCGCGGCCCGGACGCCAATATGTTGCAGTAAAACTGCTTTGCAGAAGAACACAGTAGAAACACTGTGAAAGGCAAAACTAGCTTTTATTGGGTGAACCTGTGCCCACAAAACAGGCTACACTTAAAGCACAACGAGAGCGGCGAACACAGTCGGCGATCATCGGAAATCTTATCAGCGGGTCAAGCGCGTCGGCTTTTATGCAGCAGTCGTCGAATGTTCCAGACTAATCGTTCGGGCCCGCGTGCCTTCCACAAAGTTCTACACCATTCGCGTCACGCGATTAAATCAGGTAACACAAGGTTCGGCGAAAACAGACAGCCGGGTAGTAGCATCGATAACTTTCCAGAAACTTCGGATACATGCAGGCGCGTGCCGCGCTGTGCGTATACATTTCTTAAGCAGCGAAACATGGTCGCCCGATAAAGATAAGTAGACGTGTCAATATATCTAAAATGTTTTTAGCATAGTGGCACATCTGGTCTGCAGGAACTAGTTAAAAAGTCAATCGCGTTATTTAATGTATACGACTAAGTATATCTGGAGTCATCCGTGCATTGGAGGCTTTTGTTGATCGCTTGTGTGTTTTGTAGGGAACAGAAGCATTATGAACAGCGAGAAACTTATCATAAACCAATTACGTGCGGCAACAAGATTCGTTTCACTCAATATCAGATAGCCGATCTCGGAAATGACATAAGGTAGTACGGTTGGCAGCGTATAGCCTATAATAGCTGTCATTTGGGTGTATTGGTAAACTTCCTGTCTACTTCCTAAGTCTCCGTTTTAAAAGCGCTTTTCCATCATGAGCTCCATAGCTACGCTGTTTTGAAATTTTACGTAGTAATGCAGTTCTGTTGTATATATAAGAAACTGGCAAATGGTCGCTAATAGGAAGGCTAATCACAGCTGATTTAGAGCGGCATGAGTAAACATTAGCAATAAATAGATCTAAAAGAGTCTCAGATTATTTTGTAATTCCCGTGGGTCTAATTAATACGTGAGGCATGAATGAACCTTCAGTAGTGTTTCTAATTCAGACATTATATTACTGTCAGATAGCAGATTAATGTTAGTCACCCCCGCTCCCCCAGAACAATGTAGCATTTGTGTTGATTCACATATTCATGAATTGAGTCCAAAAACTAGAAAAAGTTATCAATTGGAAAAAAGTGTACAGGATCTCTGCGAGGGCGCCGATAGCATACGGAAAACACAAATGAACGATATTTAAGTTTTAGTGTTTCCTCATTTTGCGAATTAGAAGTAACAACAGGGGGCTCATCAAGAACTTCACGATCAGTTCTATAACCAATATCGACAAACGCAACTTCGTTTACCAAGCATTAATAGCACTTGTACGTTGGTATTTGAATGTGTCTTCCTCGTTTTGACGAGGATTGACGAGAATGAGGAAAAAAAATTGACAAAAAATTGCAGCGGTGGCGTAGAGGTAGAACACCCGCCACGCGTGCAAGAGGTGGTTCGAATCCCGGTGCCGGCAATTTCCCACCGGATTAAAAAAAAAATCCGCATGATGATAAAATTGCATAGGCAGGCCTGGAGTGTGGCCTGACCCCGGTGACCAGAACCTGTAACGCACTCCCTCACCAGAGCAGGATTGGCCACCCTGGTGCAGTACTTGGCCACAACCACCTATATCAACAACACAATCAAACCCCGGCCCTCAGTCCCCAGCAGCTGTGAAGCAACTGAACACGGCGGCGGTCAGACCTGCGACGCAGCAGAGGGTGCTAAGAATCACTGGCTCCGGACAGGCCGCCATTGGAATATGAACCTGGCAACGTTTAACGCTAGAACGTTATCTAGTGATCTTGGCTACTAGGCGCGAAAACACACACGACACAAGGAAGGGGACGGGACAGAGGCGCTCTCTCCCGTCCCCTTCCTTGTGTCGTGTGTGTTTTCGCGCCTAGTAGCCAAGATGAATTGTGACCAACTCGCCTAACAAGACGTCCTTTTAAGTTATCTAGTGAGGCGAGTCTAGCAGTGCTATTGGAGGAATTAGAGGGCAGTAAATGGGATATAATAGGGCTCAGTGAAGTTAGGAGGCCAAAAGAAGCATATACAGTGCTAAAAAGCGGGCACGTCCTGTGCTACCGGGGCTTAGCGGAGAGAAGAGAAACAGGAGTCGGATTCCGGATTAATAAGAATATAGCTGGTAATATACAGGAATTCTATAGCATTAACGAGAGGGTGGCAGGTCTTGCTGTGAAACTTAATAAGAGGTACAAAATGAAGATTGTACAGGTCTACGCCCCTACATCCAGTCATGATGACCAGGAAGTCGAAAGCTTCTATGAAGACGTGGAATCGGCGATGGGTAGAGTGAAAACAAAATATACTATACTGATGGGCGACTTCAATGCCAAGGTAGGCAAGAAGCAGGCTGGAGACAAGGCAGTAGGGGAATATGGCATAGGCACTAGGAATAGCAGGGGAAAGTTATTAGTGGAGTTTGCAGAACAGAATAATATGAGGATAATGAATACCTTCTTCCGCAAGCGGGATAGCCGAAAGTGGACGTGGAGGAGCCCGAACGGCGAGACTATAAATGAAATAGACTTCATACTCTGTGCTAACCCAGGCATCATACAAGATGTGGACGCGCTCAGCAAGGTGCGCTGCAGTGACCACAGGATGGTAAGAACTCGGATAAGCCTAGACCTGAGGAGGGAACGGAAGAAACTGGTACATAAGAAGCCGATTAATGAGTTAGTGGTAAGAGGGAAAGTAGAGGAATTCCAGATCAAGCTACAGAACAGGTATTCGGCTTTAACTCAGAAAGAGGACCTTGGTGTTGAAGCAATGAACGACAATCTTGTGGGCATCATTAAGGAGTGTGCAATGGAAGTCGGTGGTAACTCCGTTAGGCAAGATAACAGCAAACTATCGCAGGAGACGAAAGATCTGATCAAGAAACGCCAATGTATGAAAGCCTCTAACCCTACAGCTAGAATAGAACTGGCAGAACTTTCGAAGTTAATCAACAAGCGTAAGACAGCTGACATAAGGAAGTATAATATGGATAGAATTGAACATGCTCTCAGGAACGGAGGAAGCCTAAAAACAGTGAAGAAGAAACTAGAAATTGGCAAGAATCAGATGTATGCGTTAAGAGACAAAGCCGGCAATATCATTACTATTATGGATGAGATAGTTCAAGTAGCTGAGGATTTCTATAGAAATTTATACAGTACCAGTGGCACCCACGACGATAATAAAAGAGAAAATAGTCTAGAGGAATTCGAAATCCCAAAGGTAACGCCGGGAGAAGTAAAGAAAGCCTTGGAAGATATGCAAAGGGGGAAGGCAGCTGGGGAGGATCAGGTAACAGCGGATTTGTTGAAGGATGGTGGACAGATTGTTCGAGAGAAACTGGCCACCCTGTATACGCAATGCCTCATGACCTCGAGCGTACCGGAATCTTGGAAGAACGCTAACATAATCCTAATCCATAAGAAAGGGGACGCCAAAGACTTGAAAAATTATAGACCGATCAGCTTACTGTCCGTTGCCTACAAACTATTTACTAAGGTAATCGCAAATAGAATGGTAACACCTTAGAATGGAACACCTTAGACTTCTGTCAAACAAAGGACCAGGCAGGATTCCGTAAAGGCTACTAAACAATGGATCATATTCACACTATCAATCAGGTGATAGAGAAATGTGCGGAATATAACCAACCCTTATATATAGCTTTCATTAATTACGAGATAGCGTTTGATCCTGTCAAAACCTCGGCAGTCATGGAGGCATTACGGAATCAGGGTGTAGACGAGCAGTATATAAAAATACTGAAAGATATATATAGCGGCTCCACAGCCACCGTAGTCCTCCATAAAGCAAGCAACAAAATTCCAATAAAGAAAGGCGTCAGGCAGAGAGATACAATCTCTCTAATGCTATTCACAGCGTGTTTACAGGAGGTATTCAGAGACTTGGACTGGGAAGAAATGGGAATAAAAGTTAATGGAGAATACCTTAGTAACTTGCGATTCGCTGATGATATTGCCTTGCTTAGTAACTCAGGGGACCAATTGCGATGCATGCTCACTCACCTCGAGAGGCAAAGCAGAAGAGTGGGTCTAAAAATTAATCTGCAGAAAACTAAAGTAATGTTCAACAGTCTCGGAAGAGAACAGCAATTTACAATAGGCAGCCAGGCACTGTAAGTCGTAAGGGAATACATCTACTTAGGGCAGGTAGTGACTGCGGATCCGGATCATGAGACGGAAATAATCAGAAGAATAAGAATGGGCTGGGGTGCGTTTGGCAGGCATTCTCAGATCATGAACAGCAGGTTGCCATTATCCCTCAAGAGAAAAGTGTATAATAGCTGTGTCTTACCAGTACTCACCTACGGGGCAGAAACCTGGAGGCTTACGAAAAGGGTTCTACTCAAATTGAGGACGACGCAACGAGCTATGGAAAGAAGAATGATAGGTGTAACGTTAAGGGATAAGAAAAGAGCAGATTGGGTGAGGGAACAAACTCGTGTTAATGACATCTTAGTTGAAATCAAGAAAAAGAAATGGGCATGGGCAGGACATGTAATGAGGAGGGAAGATAACCGATGGTCATTAAGGGTTACGGACTGGATTCCAAGGGAAGCGAAGCGTAGCAGGGGGCGGCAGAAAGTTAGGTGGGCGGATGAGATTAAGAAGTTTGCAGGAACAGCATGGCCACAATTAGTACATGACCGGGGTTGTTGGAGAAATATGGGAGAGGCGTTTGCCCTGCAGTGGGCGTAAGCAGGCTGATGATGATGATGATGAGAATTGACGTGTTAACGCTATCTATGTGTGTGTTGCTTTGTGACACAGTGCTTATGGAATATGTGTAGGGTTCGTGATTTATAACAACCACATAAGGCTAGTTCAGGCGTAGCCGGAGAGTTCTGCACGAGGGTTCTTGCGATCTACCGTCGCCGAAATGTCACTGCCGAGGTCGGGAATTCAACCCTTGACCTGCTGCTCAGCAGCAGAACATCGTAAACATTGAGATATTTTATAGGAGCAATCGATACCTAGAGTGAATATACCCTAGGGATAGAAAATTGGTCAAAATTGACGCCTGCGTTGTGAAAGAGTTAGAACGCGCCATTTGAGTAGGGTGTTTTGCTCACAAGCGGATTTTTGTCAAGCAATATTGCGCTCAGCTCGACTTCGGAACTCTCAGCCTTCTGAGAACGCGTTCTGAAAACCAGAACGCATCCAACACAGCTTTTACGGATAATCTGCATAACAAAAAAATACCTTACCTATCTTTTCGAGAACTGTTCAGGAATATCCAGTTCATACCGAAAAGGTAAAGGATGACTTGCTCTTCGGCTAGTTGGTCTTTGCTTAACCACATATTGTAGTGCGAAGGCGCAATCTCAAAGAAAACACATGTGACAGGTGCTACCAACAATTTATTTCAGAGAGAGAGAGAGAAAAAGATAAGGATGCATAGAAAGGCAGCGAGGTTAACCAGAGGCAGTTCCGGTTGGCTGCCTTGCACGGGGGAAGGGTGAAAGGGGATAAAACGAAAAAGAGAGCGGAAGGGGGAGATAGAAATAGAGACGAGTACGAACAAACCGAGTACGCTACAGAGCGGTAGGGGCCGTCGTTCTTAATGTCTACCGTGAAGCCCCGCAGACGGCAGGAACCTTAATTACGCGAGTAAGGCCTTTAGCGTGGATGTTCTGTGGGAGTACTGACCTAAAGCTTTTAGTTCTGATAGTGGACGATTGTCCAGCTGCTCCAGTACTCAGCACAGCACTTGTCTCTGGGAACTATATCACGGGCAGACACAGATAACATGTGCCAGCGTCTCAACGAGGATGCATGTGGCGCACGTGGGGCTGCTAGCCATTCCAATGAGGAAAGCAGATGAGTTCGTAAATGCAACGCCTAGCCACAGACGGTACAGCATGGTCTGTTCACGCCGTGCTAACCCAGGCAGTAGGTGCACTCGTATATCCGGAGAAAACGAACGCAAACGACACATGGGGAAAGCGTTCGAGTTCCACAGAGACAATGTTTATTCACGAGGCATCAATCGCAGCCCAGCTGCAGCGTCTGTTCGCGAAAGTGGAATCAAGACACGTTGACCACTTTCATCTGCGGGTTGGGGCGGCTTCGTCGACGTGGTCATTCTCGCTGATACTGCAATGTCCTGGAAACCATTGAAAGATTATGTTGCGTGCCTTGTCATGGCTCTGATCACACAGGTGTCGAATTTCTGAGGCCAGTTGTTCACTGGGTCCGTGGCGCATTGGGCTTTCTATGCATTGAAGGGTGCCTTGGAATCACTAAAGACCGTCCATTGTTGTAGTGGTTCCTGATTATTGAAATCAAGTGCAGCACAGAATGCCGCAAGTTCAGCACCAGTTGGTGTGGTCACACATGAAGTTTTTACTTTGATTTCTTCAGATTTAGCCGGGATGAGGACTGCTGCAGCTGAGCTGTTGAATTTTACCGAACCATCTGTGTAGATATGTTGCCGGAATCTATGTACGTTGTGAATGTGTTCCAAAGTTGCTTATTTCGAAGCTTGCAACGGCGCTCCAGCTTTCTTTTTGATTCCTGCAATTGTCAATTACAGTTGCGGCCGGTGCAGACACCACAATGGGTCTTATAATCGTGTAGTAGGCGTAAATTCTGATGGCAAGTGGGACTGATGTCTTACAACACTTTTGGCAAAAGTTGAATGTGGCCTCTTCGCTGGCAAGCAAGCAAGATGGTGTGAGGGAATCCGAGTCAGGTGTCGGATGTGTCCTCTCAGCACATCTGTATCTATGTAGATTGTCAAAGGCGTGTCTCCGACAATGACCACTGTCGCAATCGATGACGTAGTTTTGGGGAGACCAGGACAAGTTCTGAGTGATTGTGCTTGCACACTCTGGAGTTTGCGGATATTTGTAATGCAAGTATTTCCTAGTACAGGTAAGCTGTACCGCAGGAAACCCAAAAACGGTGCTTCATATAGTTGCAACATTGATGGTACTGTTGCGCTCCAGGACTTTCCGCGGAGAAATGCAAGGTTCACCATGGCGGCCAAACGCTTTGTCATGTACGAGACGTGAGGGCTCCAAGACAAGTCCCTATTATTGATGACGCCAAGGAAGTGGTGCGTTCGTCTGTATCGTACAGTTTGGTCATTATTCCGAAACGCATACGGGGCCATCGCTTTGCGAGTAAAAGCAACGAATGTGCATTTCTCAGGGGAAAGCTCCAGACCTTGCCTTAGATATGTTGACACGGCCGTTGAAGCCTTCTGAAGTCGTGTGCGGACTTGTACACTTGTCACTCCTGAAGCTCATATGCCAATGTCGTCTGCAAATACGGAGAGCTGAACGGTTTGCGGTAAAGAATCGTCGAGACCAACGAGCACCAGGTTGAACAGGGTCGGGCTGAGTACTCCGCCTTGCGGTACACCACTACTGGTATAGCTCGACGTCTGTGTATCCAGACAAAGGCGTGTACACCAATCCCTACAGCTTCTAAGGCGTACAGAATCGCATGATGATCGAAATTGTCGTACGCACCTTTAACATCAAGGAATAAGGCCGCAGTGGTTCGCTTCATATGTTTCTGGTGCTGTACATCTGTTACAAGGTCAGTAACGCTATCTATTGACGAGCGTCCGCGTCGAGAGCAATGACCATTGTTAGGATTGGGGGCTCAATTCCATCGCCCGTAACCCGTTGTCAATATTGGAGTCCGGCACGAATTAGAAGGTAGCTGGCCCATGCCGTCGTCCAACTTATCCACGCTGAGGACGTTGTTGAAGGGAAGGACTGCTTCTCATCGAGAACGAGGACTATGGGTTTATTTACAGTATCTACATGCAGTTCTTCAGTATTGCATGACTGCTTGAGAAAGTACATCAGTCTAACATGACTGCTTAAGAAAGTGCCTTGAGCATCCGCACATCAGTGGTTTATAAACACTCCCCCCCCCTCAATCCCAAGGTGACGAAAACGTTCGTCCAGTCATCGTAAACGAGTCGCCTCTCTGCACGAGGGATTACACACACACACTCACACACGCAAACCTCTTTGCGCGAGGTTCATGGTCCGGAGGCGACGTCACACGGACTTCGTAGAACTCGGAGCTGACCCCCGCAGCGTGGCCGGGTGCCCATTGTCTTGCGTCTTGTACGGCGCGTGGGAAGAGGCATCAGCAGACGTCGCCGCCGGCACCCCCCCGCTCGCGGCAGACCAGGTGGGCGCTGGCGGGCTCAGTAACAATAGTTGCTCTGCCGATCACGTTGCAGTCACAATGGCGACGAGGCTAGAGCGTAACGGTGGCGTTCTAAGATGAGGTTGCCCCTGCTGTCGCAACTGGCTGGCAAAATTTCCACCTCAGCTGGGCCGTTCTAAACAGAGCCTCCATGGCCCGAAAAATATCGACTGTCCAGCGCTGAGAACCGCTGGGCAGGAAGAGAACAGCTGGTGGCCAGGGGGTGATGCCTTGGCTCGCAGCAACCACTTGTGTAATGATGTCACAGCCCCAAAACATCCCACAAGGATAGGCAACTGCAAAACGAACCCCACAGCACGGCTCTGCGCCGAGGTTAGGTACCTTGGCTCTCACTTTAGACCCGCTAGGCTTCAAAGAAAACATAAGTGCAAAAACCAAAAAATGCTGCATTTCGCTATGCCAATTTTCGAAGCAATTTCCTGCTGACAAATTCAGCAATCACGGATGGAATCCTGCTTAATGAGAGGGGATCATCTTGGCTGAACAAAATTAACAATAATAACCCTAAAATTTAGGGGGGAGCCTCAAACGCAGAATTCAAATGAGCCTGCTCAAACCATCCGCATTGCTATGCAACTTTCCCTTTTTATATCTAACGGAGAAGTTGTACTCTTGGAGAGTGAGGCTCCATCGAAGCAAGCGGCCATTTTTGGGTGACATTTGATTGAGCCACGTCAGAGAACAGTGGTCGGTTTTGAAGATGAACTTCGCTCCGTACAAGTAACACGACAACTTCTGGGCGGCCCAAACTAAACAAGCGCATTCCTTCTCTGAAGCGGTGTAGGCTTCCTCTCTCATATTTAGTTTACGGCTGGCATAGAGGATAGGATGCTCCTCGTTATCGTCGCCGACCTGACTAAGAACTACGCCCATACCTCTGTCGCTTGCATCGCATTGAACTATGAATTCCTTTGTGTAGTCTGGCGCGTGAAGCACAGGACGAGAAACCAATAGCGTTTTCAAACTTTGGAAAGCGCTCTCTTTGTCCTAATCCCAGTGTACGCTACTCGGTGCTCCCTTTCGGAGGGCGTCCGTTAATGGACTTGCCATTTGCGAGTAATTCGGAATGTACCGTTGACAGTACCCCACAAGTCCCAAAAATGAACGAAGGTCTGTTTTCGTGCGCGGCTTAGAAAATTCTCCAATCGTAGCTATTTTCAGCTCGACCGGCCGTCTCGTGCCTTGGCCGACAACATGGCTCAGATAAGTAAGCTGTAAACAACCAAATCTACACTTTTCCGCTTTCATCGTTAAGCCTGCTTCCCTCAACCATGAGAACAGCTGTTTGAGGTGCGATACGTGTTGTTCCCAGCTGTCAGAAAAAATCGCTACATCATCCAGATGTGGCAAGGTGACCTCCTGCAAGTCTTTTAGGACAATATTGTCACGTGGTGGTGACGTTGAAGAACACAGTAGCAATACGCAGAACTGTGAAAGACAAAACTAACTTTTATTGGGCGAACCTGTGCCCACAAAAACTGGCTACAATTATAGCACAACGAATGCGGCGAACATGGTCGGCGATCGTCGAAAATCTGATTAGCGGGTCAAGCGCGTCGGCTTTTATAGATCAGTCGTCGAATGTTCCAGACTAATGGTTCGGACCCGCGTGCCTTCCACAAAGTTCTACACCATTCCCGTCAGGTGATGAGATCAAATAACATAACGTTCGGCGACAACAGACAGCCGATAGAATTATCGATAACGTTCCAGAAACTTCGGATACATGCAGGCGCGTCCCATGCTGTGCGATTACATTTGGTAGGCTACGAAACGTGGTTGCCCGATAAAGATAAGTACACGTGTCAATACTCCCCTCTTAAAATGCATTGTCCCGATGCTACAAATATAAGAGAGCGAAACACAAAAGGACACTTATTAAACATAAGTAACAAAACAACGGAAAGAAACAAAGTCCGAAGGTCAGTTACGCGAAGACCCAAAGTTCATTAACGCTGGTAGTACGTCTTGAGTCGCACAACGTGGACTATTTCAGGTCGTGAGCGGCGCCGCTGTGATTGCGAAATGCCGTCTGGCACGGCCTCATAGTCCAGTGCGGCAATACGTCGGATGGTATTGTACGGTCCGAAATAGCGACGCAAAAGCTTGTCGCCCAATCCTCGTCGGGGTATAGGGGTCCAAACCCAAACACGGTCACCGGGCTGGTACTCGACGAAGCGTTGTCGGAGGCTGTAGTGTCAGCTGTCGGTCCTCTGCTGGTTCTTGTTTCGCAGGCGGGCGAGCTGTCGGGCTTCTTCGGCACACTGGAGATAGGTGGCGATGCCAAGATTTTCCTCGTCAGTGACATGCGGCCGCATGGCGTCGAGCGTCGTGGTCGGGTTCCTGCCCTAAACCAGCTTAAATGGCGTGATCTGTGTTGTTTCTTGCACCGCCGTGTTGTAAGCGAATGTCACGTACGGCAGGACCGCATCCCACGTCTTGTGCTCGACGTCGACGTACATTGCTAGCATGTCGGCAAGGGTCTTGTTCAGGCGCTCCGTGAGACCATTCGTCTGCGGATGGTAGGCAGTTGTCCTCCTGTGACTTGTCTGGCTGTATTGCAGAATGGCTTGCGTGAGCTCTGCTCTAAAAGCCATTCCTCTGTTGGTGATGAGGACTTCTGGAGCACCATGTCGCAGCAGGAGCGAAGCGGCACTTTTCTGGCTTAAGAGTGAGCCCTGATGACTTGATGGCCTCGAGTACTGTTGCAAGCCACCTAAGGTGATCGTCGACATTTCCGGCAAAGACAACGACGTCATCCAAGTAAACGAGACAGGTCTGCCACTTCAATCCTGCGAAAACCGTGTCCATCACGCGCTGGAACGTTGCAGGCGCCGAGCACACTCCAAATGGCATAACCTTGAACTCGTAGAGGCCGTCTGGAGTGATGAAGGCGGTCTTTTCACGATCTCTTTCGTCGACTTCTATTTGCCAATAGCCAGACTTGAGGTCCATCGACGAGAAGTATTTAGCGTTGCAGAGCCGATCCAATGCGTCGTCTATCCGTGGGAGGGAGTATACGTGCTACTTCGTGATCTTGTTCAGTCGACGATAATCGACGCAGAAACGTAGGGTTCCGTCCTTTTTCTTTACCAGGACAACAGGGGATGCCCATGGGCTTTTCGATGGCTGGATGATGTCGTCGCGCAGCATTTCGTCGACTTGTTCTCTTAAAGCTTCACGTTCTCGCGGGGAAACTCGGTAAGGTCTCTGGCGGAGTGGTCGAGCGCACTCGTGTGATTATGCGATGCTTGGCGACTGGTGTTTGTCGAATCCTCGATGACGTAGAAAAACAGCCTTTGTATCGTCGGAGCAGACGTCTGAGCTGCTGTTGCCTAATCACGGGGAGACTTGGATTAATGTCGTAGTCTGGTTCGGGAACCATGGTCGCCGGCGTAGGCGCGGTGCAATCCGAGAGGACAAACGCATTACTGGTTTCCAGAATTTCCTCGATGTACGCGATCGTCGTGCCCTTGTTGATGTGCTTGAACTCCTGGCTGAAGTTTGTCAGCAACACTTCAGTTTTCCCTCCATGCAGTCGAGCGATCCCTCTTGCGACGCAAATTTCATGGTCTAGCAGTAGACATTGGTCACCTTCGATGACGCTTTCTACATCAGCTCGTGTTTTGGTGCCGACCGAAATAACAATGCTGGAGCGAGGCGGGATGCTCACTAGATCTTCTAGCACACTCAAGGCGTGGTGACAGCGAGGGCTCTCCGGCGGTATCGCTTTATCTTCCGACAGCGTTATTGACTTTGACTTCAGGTCGATGATTGCGCCGTGTTGGTTCAGGAAGTCCATACCGAGAATGACGTCTCGGGAACACTGTTGGAGGATAACGAAGGCGGCAGGGTAAGTCCGGTCATAAATGGTTATTCTTGCCGTGCAGATTCCAGTCGGCGTGATGAGGTGTCCTCCTGCGGTCCGAATTTGAGGGCCTTCCCATGCAGACTTAACTTTCTTCAATTGGGTGGCGATGTGTCTGTCATAATATATGGTACGCGGGAGTGCGAAGCCTAAACATATGAAGACAGTGCGCCGTGCGGTGGCGAAGAGGACCATCATCATCATCGACACCAATTTGGGAGCGCCGGCAGTGGCGCCTCAAAAAGCGTGGCGCGAGAGTGTGGCCCGTGGCCTGTGGCGTGAGCGTGCGCGAGATTCGGCGGTCGCCGAAAAGCAGCTTCCTCGCTGGGCGTCTGGCCCATAGGAGCTATCGCCGACCACGCCAATACGCCACACCTGAAGCAACACTGTCGCCCGCTGGGAGGCTACCTCGCCCCGCTCTTCCGCTGGGCACTGGTCCAGGAGGGCTGGCGGTCCGGAACCAGGGCACTCGAGCGTTCGGGTGAGCGGCCACAGGGCTACCCCGCCAGCTGTGGACGCGACCCGGTGACTGCGGCCGGCTACCTGAGCGCCGCGAGGCGGTCCGACCCGGCCGTCCAACCCGGCCATCCGACCCGGCCGACCGTCCCGGCCGTCCGACCCAGCTGTCCGACCCGGCCGTCCAACCCGGCTGTCCGACCCAGCCGACCGTCCCGGCCGTCCGACCCAGCTGTCCGACCCGGCCGTCCTACACTGTTGTCCGACCCCGCTGGCCGGCATCGGTTCAACGAGGTCTAAGACACGGCGACACAAGCTGCCGCCGGAACTGTAGGCCGATCGTAATCCACCGATACATATAGTGCATGTCGCCTATGAGGCATTTTGGGACATTGTGACGCGTGTGTGCCATTATCCGTGTTATGTACGTCAATACATGTCTGATGTGTGTTTTTGCTTTGGCGTGCTGCTTCTCCCTTTTCTGGAGTGATCCGGCCCAATAACATCACAAACTGGCGAGCCTGCCAGGATTCACTCGTGAATACAGTGAAAGGGGGCAGTTTCGCTTGAGCGCAGACACACATTAGTAGACGGCACCATGGATTTAGAGAAAATCACGGCTATAGGACTCCAAATAGGATTGTCAGGCGCAGAACTTCGCAGATGGATTGAGGCCGAACAGGCAAAACAAAGGGACGAGAGAGCTGCGGAGCGAGAGGCAGCGAAAGAAGCTGCTGAATTAGCGCGCTTAGCTGACGAGAGGCAGCGTGAGATCCTCCAGCTAAAGCTGCAGCTTCAGGAAGGAGCTCGCAATGTGCCGGCAGCTGCTTCTGAAATTTTGACTGTGCCCAGCACCTCCTCGTCATCCCTCAATCCACAGAAGTTACTTCCTTTGTTCGACGAGAAACGCGATGACTTACACGCGTATATACAGCGATTTGAGCGCGTAGCGACAGGGCAGGACTGGCCACAAGAAAAATGGGCTCTTGCTTTGAGCATGTGTCTGTCTGGGGAAGCGCTAACTGTGATCGGTCGGATGACTGCCACCGATTCATTAGATTACCCAAAGGTAAAGAAAGCGTTGCTACAAAGGTTTCAATTCACGGCTCAAGGCTACCAAGAGAAGTTTCGTAAAGCACGAGCAGTAGAGGGCGAAACTGGAAGACAGTTAGCAGCAAGAATTTCAGCCTATTTTGACCATTGGATTGAGATGGCTAATGTGCCTAAAACATATGAAGATCTACGAAATCACATGATCTCTGAACAGTTTCTGCGTTGTTGTGAGCCAAAGCTAGTCATTTTCTTGAAGGAGCGAGAGTGCAAATCCCTTGACGAACTTGCTAGCTTGACGGATCGCTTTCTTGAAGCGCAGAACTGGACAAACCTAGGAAAGGGTCCCGATAACGCAAAGGATTCTGGTGGAAAGAACATTGAAGCTCCGAGGAAACCACAACTTATGTGCACCCTTTGTCATCGGTTTGGACATTTGGCTCCTGACTGCCGTGCCCCACCTAAGCGTATGCTGAAGTGTGAGTTGTGCGACAGAACGGGACACACAGCTGAAAATTGCCGAACTCGGTACGGGGACAACAAACCAAGTTCTTCGTGTGCATTCACCGAATCTCGGCCACTCCGGACTCGTCCAGTGAAAGAATCAAAGCATCCAGGAAAGAAGACTCGCCAATCAAGTGACAGCGAGGACAAGAACCCTGGGACTGCTGTAACTTTCCTCATCGACGGGATGCCAGTGGTTGAAGGCCGGGTGCTGGGAAGAAGTGTTCGTGTATTACGAGACACCGGTTGTAATACCGCAATTGTCAGACGGGAACTCGTTCCAGAGGTATATATGACGGGAAGAAAGAGGAACGTTGTTCTTCTGGATGGCTCAACAAGCTACCGGCCTGAAGCTGTCGTGCCAGTGAACACGCCGTATTTTACAGGCAAGTTAACAGCGGCATGTATGGACGAGCCCCTCTATGACCTTGTTCTGGGAAATCTTCCAGGCGTCAGAGGACCATACGATCCGGACTCTGACTGGAAGCACCCCGCTGCTCCCAACGCTGAGTCGTCGTCGATAGGGATGAAGCGTAATAAGGCGCCTAGGAAGCCTCACCATGTATCGAGCGTGGCTGAAGCAAAAATGGAAGAACAAGAACAAGGCAAGATTCGTCCCTTGTGCGTTCCAACAATCGTCTTACGTGACATGACAAAGGGACAACTCATTGAAGAACAGCGGAAAGACCCGACGCTGAAACATATTTTTGCGAAAGTAAGCAAGTCGTTTAACTCAGGAAAGGGCCACAGCTACGAGTTCGTGGAAGAAAAAGGATTGTTGTATCGCCTTTACCACCGGGCCACAGGCAGAACCTTTAAGCAGGTGGTCATACCAAAAGCATTTAGACATGGCGTATTAGAAGTGGCTCATGAAAACATCACGGCAGGACATAAAGGTATCAGGAGAACAACCGATCGTGTCCTACAAGAATTTTATTGGCCAGATGTGCACAGAGACGTAAAACGCTTCGTGAAGTCGTGCGACAAGTGCAAAAAGACAACCGCTAAAGAGAAAGTACAGGCCGCTCCACATCCTCGTCAGTGTGTGCTTGTGTGTGCGTGCAAGAATACAAGTCCGTTCGGTCCTGAAGTCTTAGAAGCGCCGACACAAGACCCTCCGAAGTCGAGAAAGCGCCGGGGACCAGGCCAGCGGAAACAAGCCCACAGAGGAGCGCGCCAGGCACGTCAACAGAGTGTTGCGTTGGAGTCTCCTTTTGCAGGAGTATTCTTTTACTGTTAACTACATAAAAGATTGTGACAGTGTCGGAGCTGACTATTTGAGTCGAGTCGCGCGTAATCACCTGTTTATATATCAAAATGTGATTAGACATTGCGACATCTCAAGTGCTTAGTATTTAGTTGAAAGCAAACAGACTTGTGCGTTCGTTCTTTGACTGGGTGCAATGCCCTGTGAGCAAGATGTGTCGTGTACTCATATGAACAATCGGACAGACGTACATGACAATTTTCCTTTTTGTTCTGTTTCTCATCCCGCGTCCTTGTGTTAGAATAGTTGCGAACAACTTTCTCGAAAAGGGGGGTATTGTCATAATATATGGTACGCGGGAGTGCGAAGCCTAAACATATGAAGACAGTGCGCCGTGCGGTGGCGAAGAGGACCATCATCATCATCGACACCAATTTGGGAGCGCCGGCAGTGGCGCCTCAAAAAGCGTGGCGCGAGAGTGTGGCCCGTGGCCTGTGGCGTGAGCGTGCGCGAGATTCGGCGGTCGCCGAAAAGCAGCTTCCTCGCTGGGCGTCTGGCCCATAGGAGCTATCGCCGACCACGCCAATACGCCACACCTGAAGCAACACTGTCGCCCGCTGGGAGGCTACCTCGCCCCGCTCTTCCGCTGGGCACTGGTCCAGGAGGGCTGGCGGTCCGGAACCAGGGCACTCGAGCGTTCGGGTGAGCGGCCACAGGGCTACCCCGCCAGCTGTGGACGCGACCCGGTGACTGCGGCCGGCTACCTGAGCGCCGCGAGGCGGTCCGACCCGGCCGTCCAACCCGGCCATCCGACCCGGCCGACCGTCCCGGCCGTCCGACCCAGCTGTCCGACCCGGCCGTCCAACCCGGCTGTCCGACCCAGCCGACCGTCCCGGCCGTCCGACCCAGCTGTCCGACCCCGCTGGCCGGCATCGGTTCAACGAGGTCTAAGACACGGCGACACAAGCTGCCGCCGGAACTGTAGGCCGATCGTAATCCACCGATACATATAGTGCATGTCGCCTATGAGGCATTTTGGGACATTGTGACGCGTGTGTGCCATTATTCGTGTTATGTACGTCAATACATGTCTGATGTGTGTTTTTGCTTTGGCGTGCTGCTTCTCCCTTTTCTGGAGTGATCCGGCCCAATAACATCACAGTGTCCACTCATAACGGAGTAATCAGCCCCTGTGTCCACTAAGGCAGTAACTGCCTGACCGTCGAGAAGCACGTGGAGGTCGGTGGTTCTTTGTCTTGCGTTACAGTTAGGTCTTGGCGTCGGATCACAGCTATGTCGCGGTGACTTGTGGCTGTTATGGGACGTCGTCAGGTCGTATTTCGTCGTCGTATTCTTTGCTTTCCCACTTCGTCGGGCCGGCGGCGTGTCGTTATGTCGTCGAGGTAGTTTCTTCGGCGTCTTCGGCGGCGGCGGCGGAGGATCTTATATATATATATATATATATATATATATATATATATATATATATATATATATATATATACTGCTCTTCACGCGCAGGCGCACCGGCCCACTCGGGCAGACTACAGAAGGTGAGCATGAGAACTAGCATGATCGTTTAAAAGATGTAAATAACATATGCTCCGCATTGTAGAAAACAAGAGAAGGCTGACTTAGGCATGGACTACCGTTTTCTTTTATGTAAAACGTTCCAATAGCTCACGTGCTGCTTTGTCTTCAGTTGTGCACAGGAATGTGACATCATGAAATCTTGGCTGAAAACAGCACGCTTTACAGTGCGCTGAAAGATATGTAGTCAAGTCCATCTTCAAATTATTAGCGTACGCGCTCATTCGATCGTTGGCGCGGTGGCAAGACAATTTCATTACACAAGCGCACCTCACGTAAGGCTTGATGTCCATCATAGAGCTGTCCATTATGCGGGGACACATTAAGCCAGCCTATTGTGAGCGCAAAACACGAAAAGTATTCGTACCTAACAATACTTTTATAAAGTTTTGTCTCATCTTATGCACATACTTCCAGCCTTTGGCCACTCCAATCACCAGCTCTTTCACCATTCGCTGGTGGGCCCACTTTCAGCTTCCGTTGTAGGGATTCGGCCACTGACGTCCGGGCCCGAGGATAGCCAGCTTTTGTAAGCCTAATAACTGCTTGTCAAAATTATGTTTTCAAATTTGAATAACAGCGCAAGGACAGCAGATGAGACAGCAGAGGGGATAGAAGAGAGAACAGGCGCTTTAAATAATTTCAATAGCTTCCAATAGCGCTAAGTTCTCTCTTCTGTCACCTCTGTTGTCCTTGCGCTGTTATTCAAACTTTAAAGCATGCTTCACCAACAAGCCCAATCCTATACCATTCTTGTCAAAACTAACCTGTATCTTGTGTTCACAAGACCTTTGAGTGCTAATCCCAAGCAGAGGTTAGCCATAGCTCATTTCACAAGCTTACAGTATACGGAGTCGTAAGGCAGAAGTTCTTTTTTATTTTTTCTGTGCTGGCAGTGAATAGAACCAGCAAACGTGGCACTTTGAAAACGTGTGGCTTAAGTACAAAAACACAGGTGGACTGCCGGTATTGTCAACTGTCGTTATTGTTCTTGATAATGACTTCGTGAAGAGAACTAACTGCAGAAACCTTGTGTGGATCGCCAAAATATCCCACTTGTTTCTCCCAGGAAGGCAGACGCAGCCAGTCACGCTCTTTTATGCAGTTTTTTGTTGTATACCTTCTGTCAAGGCGGAGTGCATCACGTGGCTTTCATAAAAAGTGAACCTTCGTCGCTCTACACCCGCATGGATAACTGCATGTTGGTCAGACCTGTTAAGCGTACACTCCTGTCACCTGGAGGTTGCGTTGAGCAGGGTCCAATGGGGTGCTGATTTCACACTAACTGCAACATACTGTGAGCTTAAACTTACAGCGCAAACACCTGAGACGAACCACAAAAGGAAGATACAACACACACTGGCGCTGGCTAACTAACAACTTCTGTATTTCTTCGTCGTCGATGCATATATAAACCCTAGGCCACACAACCGCGCAGGCGCATAGATTACATTACTGAGATCTGCCAAATTATCACGTACGCAAACGTAGGAATTCAAGTTTAGAGGGATGGAGGGACAAAGATGTGTCACTGATGTAATTATCGCCTTGTAATTTTATGTGGTAGGCCTCTAAGGCAAGCCGCGCATGCTCATTCTTGCTTTTGCCAAGAATCAACATCCGATCAAGTTGCGCCTCACAAATGCTGCAAGAGTTTATATGTGCAACAAGGTGCGCTCCTCTATCTACATATTTATTTACTTTTTTGCGCATGTTCCCTGAGTCGCTCATTGACGCAGCGCCCTGTCTGGCCAACGTACGTCTTACCACATGAGAGCGGAATGGCATAAACCACGCCGACAGCGCACGACACGTTTGAGGCACCATACCAAATTTGGCATCCTCCTCTGCTCTCTCCGCAGGTGAGGGACCATAGCTTTGAAAGCTTGTTAGGCGCAGAGAACGCCAAAGGATCTCTGCACATCTGGTGGAGGTGCTTGTGCATTCATGTACCGAACGCCAACGCAAAGCCGCGATCCAAGCCCGAAGCCCGAGGACAAAACCAACGTCGCCCAAGACCAGCGTGCAAGCCGCCGACTGCAAGGACTGCCCCCAGAGCACGGTCTTCTACCTGAGACGAGCAGGAAGATTGCCACCAAGTCCACCCCAATGGCAGCCCCAGCATCCCCCGTCGTGCTGCAGCAGCCCAGGGAGCCCCCCACTTTCCGCGGTTCAACATTCGAGGACCCGGAAACCTGGCTCGAGACTTACGAGAGAGTCGCCGCATTTAACAGCTGGAACAGCGACGACAAACTGCGACATGTCTTCTTCGCATTGGAAGACGCTGCCAGGACGTGGTTTGAGAACAGAGAACCCACCTTAACGACCTGGGACCTTTTCCGAAGCGGCTTCCTGCAGACATTCACAAGCGTCGTACGCCGAGAACGAGCCCAAGCACTACTAGAAACCCGAGTGCAGCTGCCTAACGAGACCACCGCGATTTTTACAGAAGAAATGAGCCGCCTATTCCACCACGCCAACCCGGAAATGTCGCAGGAAAAGAAAGTCCGGCTACTAATGCGTGGTGTAAAGGAGGAACTTTTCGTCGGTATGGTACGAAACCCACCGAAGACCGTGAACGCGTTTCTTCGCGAGGCCACTAGCATCGAGAAGACACTCGAGATGCGAAACCGGCAATTCGAACACCGCACCAACTCTACAAACTATGCCGGAGTTCAATCACTGGCCTCCGACGACCTGCGCGAGGCTATCACGGCAGTCGTACGAGAGGAGCTTCAGAAGATCTTCCCATCGTTGCAGCCTCAAGCGGCCTCGATCGCTGACATCGTCAAAGATGAGGTTCAGCGGTCGCTTGGAGTTCCGGATGTGCAACCTCAATTACCGCAACCCCAGCCCGAAGCGATGACCTACGCCGCCATCGTACGCCGTCAAGGTACCCCTCCACGACCACGCCAGGGCCCTGCAACGACGCAATTCCGTCGTCCGCAGCCGCCGCCGCCAGCACGCCCACCCGTCGCCCAGCGCACCTACGCGAGGAAGACGGACATTTGGCGCGCCCCCGACCACCGCCCGCTCTGCTATCACTGCGGAGAAGCCGGCCATGTGTGCCGCCGATGCCCATACCGGGAGAAGGGACTGCGAGGATTCGCCGTCAATGCTCCGCGCCCGCAGCAAGTTGAACGCCCACGAGATATCGCCGACTACCTCGCCACTACTCAGTGGAGCTCTCGACGACCGCCGCGTTCGCCATCACCAGGCCGCTATCTCTCGCCGCAGCGCCGACCATACACTGGCCCAGCCCGGGGCCGGTCAGCGAGCCCGTATCCGGAAAACTAAAAGCAGCAACCGATGGAGGTGCAGTTGCTGTTCGTTGAACTGACGAAGATCCTCCGCCGCCGACGAAGACGGACGACGAAGAAACCATCTCGACGACCTAATGACGATACGCCGCCGTCCCGACGAAGTCGGGACGCCAAGACTACCCCGACGAAAGACGCCTTGACGACGCGACGTTCCAGCTTCAGTTCAACGCGACGCAGCCGTAATCCGACGCCAAGACCCAACTGCAACGCCAGACAAAGAACCACCGACCTCGACGTACTTCTCGACGGCCACGCAGTCACTGCCTTAGTCGACACAGGGGCCGATTACTCCGTAATGAGTGGACACATCGCCGCCCAGTTGAAGAAGGTTAGGACTGCATGGGAGGACCCTCAAATTCGGACCGCTGGAGGACACCTGACTACGCCGACTCGAATCTGCATGGCAAGAATATCCGTTATTGACCGGACTTACCCTGCCACCTTCGTTATCCTCGAACAGTGTTCACGAGACGTCATTCTCGGCATGGACTTCCTGAACCAACACGGCGCAATCATAGACCTGAAGTCGAAATCGATAACGCTGTCGGCAGATCAAGCGATACCGCCGGAGAGCTTTCGTAGTCACCACGCCTTGAATGTTCTCGAAGATCAAGTGAGCATCTCGCCTCGCTCGATCACTGTTATTTCGGTCGGCGCCGAAACACCCGCTGACGTAGAAGGAGTCATCGAAGGCGACCAACGTCTACTGCTAGACCGTGAAATTTGCGTCGCAAGAGGGATCGCTCGACTGCATGGAGGGAAAACTGAAGTGTTGATGACAAACTTCAGCCAGGAGTTCAAGCACATTAACAAGGGCACGACGATCGCGTACATCGAAGAAATTGTGGAAACCAGTAATGCGTTTGTCCTCTCGGATTCCGCCGCATGTACCCCGACGACCATGGTTCCCGAACCAGACTACGACATTAATCCAAGTCTCCCCGTGATTAAGCAACAGCAGCTCAGAAATCTGCTCCGACGATACAAAGGCTGCTTTTCGACGTCATCGTGGATTCGACAAACACCAGTCGCCAAGCATCACATAATCACCGAGGAGTACGCTCGACCACTCCGCCAAAGCTCTTACCGAGTTTCGCCGCGAGAACGCGAAGCTATAAGAGAACAAGTCGACGAAATGCTGCGCGACGACATCATCCAGCTGTGGAAAAGCCCGTGGGCAACCCCTGTTGTCCTGGTGAAGAAAAAGGACGGAACCCTACGTTTCTGCGTCGATTATCGTCGTCTGAACAAGATCACGAAGAAGGACGTATACCCCCTCCCACGGATAGACTACGCATTGGATCGGCTCTGCAACGCGAAATACTTCTCGTCAATGGACCTCAAGTCTGGCTATTGGCAAATAAATGTCGACGAAAGAGATCGCGAAAAGACGGCCTTCATCACCCCAGACGGCCTCTACGAGTTCAAGGTTATGCCATTCGGACTGTGCACGGCACCTGCAACGTTCCAGCGCATGATGGACACGGTTTTAGCAAGATTGAAGTGGCAGACCTGTCTCGTTTACTTGGATGACGTCGTCGTCTTCGCCGGAAATTTCGACGATCACCTGAGGCGGCTTGCGACAGTACTAGACGCCATCAAGTGATCATGGCTCACTCTGAAGCCGGAAAAATGCCGCTTTGCTTACGATGAGCTTCTGTTCCTAGGCCACGTAATCAGCAAATCTGGTGTACGCCCAGACCCGCAAAAGACAACTGCCATCGCACAGTTCCCGCAACCCATCGACAAGAAGGCACTGCGTAGATTCCTTGGCATGTGTGCCTAGTACAGGCGCTTTGTCAAGGACTTTTCACGCATCGCCGAGCCGTTGATACGTCTAACTAAATGTGATGTTGGGTTCAAGTGGGAAACGCCGCAGGCCGACGCATTTGAAGAACTCAAACGACGCATGCAGTCGCCGCCGGTGCTTGCGCACTTCGACGAGTACGCCGATACAAAAATCCATACTGGCGTCAGTAGCCTAGGCCTCGGTACCGTTCTAGTCCAGAGGAGAAACGCAGTCAAACAGGTGATAGCTTACGCTAGCCGGTCGCTGTCAAAAGCGGAAGGCAACTACTCTACGACCGAAAAGGATTGCCTCGCCATCGTTTGGGCTACAGCGAAATTTCGCCCTTATCTTTATGGCAGGCCATTCAACGTCGTCAGTGACCATCACGCGTTGTGTTGGCTAGCGCATATAAAGGATCCTTCAGAACGACTGGCGCTGTGGAGCCTCAGACTACAAGAATACGACATCACTGTAACCTACAAGTCCGGACGAAAACATTCCGATGCCGATTGCCTGTCACGCGCCCCCATTGACCCGCCGCCGCAAGATGACGAGAATGATGACGCCTTCCTTGGAATGATAAGCGCGGAAGACTTCGCCGAACAGCAATGGGCAGACCTGGAGCTAAAAGGCCACGACGAATATTTGGAAGGGCACACCGACGTTGTCCCCAGGGCATTTAAGCGTGGATTATCTTCCTTCACGCTTCAAAACAATCTACTCCTGAAGAAGAACTTCTCACCAGTCCGCGCCAATTACCTTCTTGTTGTCCCGTCAGGACTTAGTCCAGAAGTATTGCACGCCCTACATGACGATCCGACCGCTGGACACCTCGGATTTTCTCGGAAACTATCGAGGATACAAGAAAAGTATTAATGGCCGCGCCTGACCGCCGACGTCGCCCGTTATGTTAGAACATGCCGAGACTGTCAGCGACGCAAGACACCGCCAACGAGGCCAGCCGGATTACTACAGCCAATCGAGCCTCCTTGCCGACCATTCCAGCAGATCGGGATGGACTTGCTGGGACCCTTTCCGACGTCAATAACCGGAAATAAGCGGATCGTCGTGGCGACGGACTACCTCACCCGCTTCGCTGAAACAAAAGCACTGCCGAAAGGTAGCGCAGCCAAAGTTGCGAAATTTTTTGTCGAAAACATCCTCCTGCGACATGGCGCCCCAGAAATCCTCATCACCGACAGAGGAACGGCCTTTACAGCGGAGCTCACCCAAGCCATTCTGAAATACAGTCAGACAAGGCACAGGAGGACAACGGCCTACCACCCGCAGACGAATGGTCTTACGGAGCGGCTGAATAAGACCCTCGCCGACATGCTAGCGATGTACGTCGACGTAGAACACAAGACCTGGGATGCCGTGCTGCCGTACGTAACATTCGCTTACAACACGGCAGTGCAAGAAACAACACAGATCACGCCGTTCAAGCTGGTCTACGGCAGGAACCCGACGACGACGCTCGACGCCATGCTGCCGCACGTCACTGACGAGGAGAACCTTGACGTCACTACCTACCTCCAGCGCGCCGAAGAAGCCCGACAGCTCACCCGCCTGCGAATCAAGAACCAGCAGAGGACCGACAGCCGACACTACAACCTCCGACGACGCTTCGTCGAGTACAAGCCCGGCGACCGTGTTTGGGTATGGACCCTGATACGCCGACGAGGACTCAGTGAGAAACTACTGCGACGCTATTTCGGACCCTACAAGGTCCTCCGACGTATTGGCGCACAGGACTATGAGGTCGTGCCAGACGGCATTTCGCAGTCACAGCGGCGCCGCGCACGATCTGAAGTGTTCCACGTGGTGCGCCTTAAACCCTTTTACGGACGCTGACGAACTTATTTTTTTTTGTCTGTGCTACAAGTGTTTTTGTTTATTACTTTCGTTTGTTTGCAACATCGGGTCGATGCTTTTTAAGAGGGGGGTATTGACACGTGTACTTATCTTTATCGGGCGACCACGTTTCGCCGCTTAAGAAATGTAATCGCACAGCGCGGCACGCGCCTGCATGTATCCGAAATTTCTGGAACGTTATCGATGCTTCTACCCGGCTGTCTGTTGTCGCCGAACCTTGTGTTATCTGATTTCATCGCGTGACGCGAATGGTGTAGAACTTTGAGGAAGGCACGCGGGCCCGAACGATTAGTCTGCAACATTCGATGACTGCTGTATAAAAGCCGACGCGCTTGACCCGATCAGATTTCCGACGATCGCCGACTGTGTTCGCAGCTCTCATTGTGCTTTAAGTGTAGTCTGTTTTGTGGGCACAGGTTCGCCCAACAAAAGCTAGTTTTGCCTTTCACACTGTTTCTACTGTGTTCTTTGACGTCACGACCACGTGACAATATACAAGTGAACTTTGAAAATCAATTTTGAAAAGGAATAGAAGCAAACCGCAAAGCCTCTTTTGTCTCAATGTTTATAGCAGCCCTAGCGACATGAAACAGAGTTTCAGGGCACTTCTTAATAAGACTATGGCTGTTACTAAGCACCCTCCACTCATTATTGGAGAGGATTTCAACGCATCACATCAAACCTGGGGATATCGCTGGAATACTAAGAAAGTGGATGGGCTCTATCACATAGCTACAGATCTTAATCTCTCCCTCATCACAGACCCAGCTTATCCCACTAGGTGTGGTACATCTACATGCAGGGACTCTACCCCAGACCTTACTTTTGTGTCAAATTTAGCGAACGCTGGCTGGAATAACTCGAATATTGACCAGGGTAGTGATCATTACATATTACAAATAATATTGGAAACGCCCAGTAATGAGATAAAGCATTTTAACGACATTGACTGGGATCTTTTTCGGAAAGCAAGGAAAAGCAGAGCAGAGACAGAGACAGGACAAAAGAAAATACTCCAAACTTGGACCACTCAGCTCAGGGAAGATGTAAAGGCGGCAATGAAGGATATTACCTCAGAGGAGGATATCGAAATCATGGAGAGTAGGCTGGCGCACTTGATTGAAGCCAAACAATCTATGTTAAAAAGATGGAAAACGCCACGGTTGAACAGGAGACTCAGGAAGCGCATAGCATTGTTGAATAGGGAGACTGAAGAACACTCCAGAATTTTACAGAAACAACAATGGGATGAGCTCTGTAATTCCATAGATGGTCGAATCAACCGTGGTGCAAACTGGAACTTACTTAGACATTTGCTTCATGAGAACGACATGAAATCTAATAGGAGAACAGCACTAGCGCGACTCGTCTATCGTGAGAGTCAGGACACAACGGAGGAGGACATTCTGGATTGGCTCGCAGCTAAATGTTTACCACTTAAGGATAGCACTGAGAGTACAGACCAGCCTTAATATACAGGGGAAGACTGTGAGCCTATGGATCAAGACTTCACAGAAAGCGAAGTTCGCGCAGCCCTGTACGACCTCAACAGTAGATCCGCTGCCGGTCCAGATGGCATTTCCAATAGGATGCTGAAAAATCTGGACCATGATTCTATAAAATATTTAACAGAATATTTCAGCGAACTCTGGAAAAACGGTGATTATCCGAAGGAATGCAGAATTGCTAACACAATTCTTATTCCCAAACCAGGCAAGTAACTCAATCTAGATAACCTAAGACTCATATCTTTAACATCATGTCTGGGCAAAACCATTGAACATGTCATACTCAGTAGTCTAAGTATGTAGAAAACAGAAATGTTCTTCCGCATAACCTGATCGGTTTCCGTCCTGGACTTTCGACTCAAGATGCAATGGTTTTAATCAAACATCACCTTATTCTTGCTAGCCCACTACATACGAGAGCTCTCCTAGGCCTAGATGTAGAAAAGGCCTTTGATCGCATCAAGCACCGGGCCATATTGGATATCCTCTCGCAGATGGGATTGGGTAGGCGATTGCACAATATAGTCAAAGCCTTTCTCGGTGGCCGTACTCCTTGTATCAGGTTAGGCGAACTTCAATGGACAACCCTGAAACTTGGGAATCGTGGGACACCACAAGGGTCTGTTCTATCTCCCATGTTATTTAATTTGGCAATGTCAAAAGTGGCTCGAGGTCTCGCGCAAATTTAGGGCATCCACTTTGCAATATATGCAGATGATATAACAATCTGGAGTGCCGAAGGTAATATGGGACAAACAGAGACCAAACTACACGAAAGCGATGTGGTGGATACAATAATTGAGGGTATGGGGCTGAACTGCTCTGCTAAAAAATCGGAACTATTGGTACTACGGAGCAGTAAGCGTGGGAGCAAGCCGAACGGATATATCCAAGAGGAAGAACCCCGCATTGACATATACGCCAAGAATGGAAAACCAATCAGGCAGGTGGAGACTATTAGAGTGCTAGGACTTCTCCTGGAAGCGAATGGATCTAATTACATGATGATGCAACATATATCTAACAAGTCAGAAGAAGTCATTAGGCTTCTGCGTAGAAATGCCAACAAGCATAAGGGGCTAGGAGAAGACAGTGCCGTAAGATTGCTACATGCATTCATTCGCCTTTTGCCACTTCTCGTACGTGGCAGGCATGCTACATTGGACACAAGCTGATAAGAACAAGCTAAACGCTTTAATCAGACGACCTATAAAAACTGCACTAGGACTTCCCATCAGCACGGTCAATGATAGCTTATCGCGCCTAGGGCTGCATAACACACTAGAAGAGCTAGCTGAGGCTCAACAGGTGGCCCACCAGGAGAGCCTAATGGGGACACGACCTGGGAGGGCGCTACTTCAAGATATTGGCGGAGAAATTAGCAACCACACCAACGAAGGAAAATTATTAACAGAATTGCAAGCGGGACTACGAGAAACAATAAAGACGACCACGTTCCCTAGGAACATGCACCCGACACATAACCTCGAGAGACGGAAGGCAAGGCCGAAGGCATTCCTTCAAGACATAGATCAACATAAGCAGCAGGCGGTGCTCGTTGACGCTGCTTGAGTTAAAAATAAGGATGCGTATACCTCCGTTGTTGTAGACATTCAAGGTAACATACGGGATGCCATCACCGTCTATACCAAGGACCCAACAGTGGCAGAACAAGTAGCAATCGCGTTAGACATCCGGGCTAATCAGTGGACACATATTTGCAGCGACTATAGAACAGCCATACGCAACTTTACTAGCGGATACGTGACACGGATAGCAACAAGATTACTAAAGAAGGCCAACAGTGAGAGGATTGAAATCCGCTTGTTTCCTGCACATCTGGGGGTGGTGGACGCAGCTCGGAGAAACCTCAATGAGGTGGCAAATGAATCAGCACGAGGACTTTCCAGCCGTGCTCTTCAAGACCGAGCCACTTACACTTCCCCCGGGGAACACAGGGATCGATTATTAACATATAACGAAATCACGAAGCACTATTATTTAAGCAGAAGGGAATACCCATTGCCACACGGTAAGCTTTGCGGAGCCCAAGCGGTTACATTACGTTTGCTACAGACAAGAGCATACCCAAGTCCAGATTTTATTAACAGGATCTACCCAGAGAGGGAAACTCAAACCAACTGTAATAAGTGCAATGGCATCTTTACTCTTGACCACATGCTTTGGCAGTGCCCCGCGGTCTTCACAGCCTGTGACAAGGAACAAGAATGGCGGGGGCAAATGCTACACAGTGAATCACTCTCTGACCAATTACGGGCACTCCAGAAGGCCCGCGATGTGGCTGAACGGCTCGGCCTGACAGTCCCAACGTGGGTGCGGCCCGCGTCAACCTAGGCTTGACCTTCAGGACCCAATAAAGTTATTCATACCATACCATATAAAAATCAACTTATAAAAGATATGCACGTAGCGAAATAGCACAATTATTTCGCACTATTCTCTTCATCTAACCAGAATTAGGAGAAGTCGTGGAATTTCGGGGACTTCATCGGTAGCAATCTCTAAACTGGTCGCAAATGGCGTGGAACAGGAAGGAACAGAACTATCAGACGCTTTCAACAATTTGTTTTCTTTCTGACACACATTCTTCACCAGACAACCATGACTTATTGTACTTCAAGCTTAGTGGCGATCACACTATTTTTCCAGATCCCCTATCAGAAAGTGAGATTGTTGCCGCTTTCACCACTTTAAGAAACAACAAAGCTGTGGGTGCATCCAGAATACAGATTACGCCAGTAAAATCCGTCATACATGAACTTATGTGTTGGTTAATGCAGCTATTCAATACATGTTTATCGGAATGGGTGTTCCGAAGTGTTCCGCCTTTGGCAGCAGTGGCGGCGGAGCCGACATATTGTCACGTGGTCGTGACGTCAAAGAACACAGTAGCAATACTGTGAACGACAAAACTAACTTTTATTGGGCGAACCTGTGCCCACAAAACAGGCTACACTTATAGCACAACGATAGCGGCGAACACGCTCGGCGATCGTCGAAAATCTGATCAGTGGGTCAAGCGCGTCGGCTTTTATAGACCAGTCGTCGAATGTTCCAGATTTACCGATGGGACCCGCGTGTCTTCCACAAAGTTCTACACTATTCGCGTCGCGCATACATGCAAACAGATTACACAGTTACACTGAAAGACAGTGGACGGAACCATCGATAACATTCCAGAAACCTCTTTTACATGCAGGCGCGTCCTGCGCTTCACGATAACATTTGTTAGGCGGCCAAACGTGGTGGCCCGATAAAGATAAGTACATGTGTCAATATTTACTTACGTTGATTGTCCTACACACAGGTTTTGCCTGCCTCGAGCCGCAACGACATCGACTGCCACTTGGGGACTTCACGGCTGCGTCTGCGTAGGATTGTTCCCGCTTTGCCACATCATACCGTCTTCGGTTGGGTGGCATACGCGATCACAGCTGACGTAGCTTTGTGAGTGAAATCAGCGCCCCCTGGCCTTCAACTGGCACTGCCCCTGACTATGAAGGACCTGCATCTTCTACCTGGCCGGCGCTTTGGCAGCAGTGACGGCGGAGCCAACATATTTACTTACGTTGATTGCCCTACATACAGGTTTGTGCGGAATCTTGTATGTTTCCTTTTCTTACTTACTCCATCACTGCTGCCAAGCGTGAAGTGTAAATGTCCGGTACTAGGGTGATGCCTGAACTAACCAGGTCCCTAAAAGACATTCGGCAAGAAATGCGTGACATGCGAAGCGCTAGGGAAAAAGAACTCCGAAAGGAATTCAAAGATATGAAACATTCTATTGATTTCTTCAGCACCCAGTTTGATGCAATGACGACACGGTGTGCTGAAATTGAAAAAGAAAACGCTTCCTTAAAAAAGGAAAACACTGCTTTGACAGCCAAATGTCAGGAACTTGCAGGGCAAGTGTCTGGCCTTGAGGAGAGGGTGACAACCCAGGAACAATACTCAAGAAACAGAAACATTGAAATTAAAGGTGTGCCATTCACTGAAAATGAAAATCTTTTTGCAGTAATAGCTAAGCTCGGCAGCCTGGTCAATGAGCCTATCTGTGACGCAGACGTCGATGTTTGTCACCGTGTGCCGCGGAAAGACGGTGGCTGTCCGAATACTGTCGTTCAGTTTCGTTCGCGTTCAAAGCGCAATGGGCTTATTGAAAAGGCGCGAAAAAAGCGTATATCCGCCACTGAACTCGGTCAATCTGGTCATGCTTCTATTTTCGTAAATGAGCACCTGTTCCCAACACTGAAGAAGCTGCTTGGGCAAGTTGTTGCGCGAAAGAAAGACAAACAGTGGAAGTACGCGTGGACTCGGGATGGTAAAATTTTCGCGCGGAAAACTGACACGTCACGGGCAATACACATATCTGCAGTTCAAGACCTTGATAAAATGGAGTAAGCACTTGCTAGTGTGCATCGGACGTCGTCCTTACTGCAGCTGTTAAACATGGCTGAAAGACTGTTCACACCAACTGACATTGGTAAAATATTTTCTAAGAGTAGTAAGTGCACGTCCTTTTTACATTTAAACACGCAATCTGCACGCAATAAGGACGATGATCTCAACGCATTGCTGCCTTCTTTTGGTTTTTTATTTGACATTGTCGTGCTGTGCGAAACATGGTATCGCAACGAAGAAGTGTTGCAAATATCAGACTGTCTCTCATTATCTGAATCGCTGCAATAAAAAAGGCGGCGGTGTCCTGTTGCTTACAAGGACTAACTTGCATTGCGAATTGTTGAAAGACTTTACCCAAATTACTGCTGACTTAGAAACTTTGACTGTCCTTCATGGTCGCAGCATTTTTTCTGTGGTATATCGCCCACCGGGAGGGAATGTGGTTAATTTTCTTAAATACGTCGACAACCTGCTATCCGGGGTAACGATAACGACTACAGTTTAGTTTTGGGTGGTGATATTAATGTTAACTTGTTACACGATAGCCCACTTCGCAGAGACACATTGCGGGTACGTGAACCAAATGCTTTCAGTAATACAATTACTGCTCCTACTCGTGCTCAAGGTGACTGCCAAAGTTTACTCGATGTTTTCATTACGAATTTTGACACACAAAACATTGAATCAGGCGTAATCACTGCTCACGTCAGTGACCACTTGCCTATATTTCTACTTGTTAATTCACCTGTGTTGCCCTCGCGTCTTTCTAAAAATCAACACTTCACATTTCAGGATATTAACCCATTCACACTTGAAAAATTTTGCAACAAGATATTGCGCATAAGCTGGCAAGACGTGTATAACGAAAAAGACTGCGACAAAGCGTACGAGTTGTTTTTATCATTTTTTCAGAGCGCTTACAGCAAGTCATTGAAACGCAAAACAAAGAAAGCCAAAAAAGGAAGGAAACCTTGGATTACTGAGAGTACGTTGAAGTTGATCAAACAAAAAGATGCTCTTTCCATGCAATTCCTAGGCACAAGGGATGCAACAGATTTAGCAGAGTTCAAAAAATTCAGGAATAAAGTTAATGGTACTCTAAGGGCAGCAAAAGCACCATATTTCGAGAAATTATTTAATCAAGAAACGATAATGCGAACCGATATCACCTGGAAAAAACTAAACAGTTTACTTCGTGTAAACGATCAGCCAGAGAATGCAGCAGAGTGAGAAATAAATAATCAGCCGACATCAAGCACGGCATTGGCTGACGCTTTTAACAATCACTTTGTATCGCTGGTGAATAGTTCCTAAGATCGTCGTTGCACAGAATACGTAAAACCAAAAGTCGTCAAAAGTGCATTCTTAAGCCCCACTAACACTCATGAAATCTACAGCACGTTTCTGAGCCTTCGATA
Source organism: Dermacentor albipictus (assembly GCF_038994185.2). Taxonomy (NCBI): domain Eukaryota; kingdom Metazoa; phylum Arthropoda; class Arachnida; order Ixodida; family Ixodidae; genus Dermacentor; species Dermacentor albipictus. The sequence goes on from NC_091824.1 coordinate 9,893,711, forward strand.
TAGCAAAAGTTGCGATATCGATGATTTGCAGATTCGCCCAGCTAAGCATGTTCTAGACCTAATTTGTCCTGTCTCAGAGCACGTGCACAATCTTTCATTGGCGAATGGTATATTTCCTCGGCACATGCAAATAGCGAAGGTAACAGCACTTTTCAAATCTGGCGACAGAAACGAGCGCTCTAATTATAGGCCGATATCAATCCTGCCTATTTTTTCTAAATGTCTCGAGAAATTGATTAATACAAGAGTAACCTCTGTTTGTAAAAAGCACAATGTAATTACATATTACCAGTATGGGTTTAGAAAAGTTTGTTCAACAGAAATAGCTTTACTGATGCAAAAAGAGATAATTTTGCGAGGCTTTCAAGACATTTTACTTACTCTCGGTGTCTTTATTGATTTTTCGAAGGCTTTTGACACCCTTAATCACGATACTCTACTAACAAAACTTCATATTTGCGGCTTTAGGGGAACTTTCCTGAACTTAATTGGAAGTTATTTGCAGTACAGGTATCAGACCGTTGTCGAAGGTAACAACTGTTCAAAAAATTTGCCTATATTCGCTGGAGTTCCTCAAGGAAGCATACTAGAACCACTATTGTTTAACCTGTATATAAATGACATAACTAATATCAATAGCAACGCCAAATTTGTTATCTATGCCGACGACACTAGTTTGTCCATAACTTCTAAGGACGTGAAAGAATTGCTATGTGTTGCTAATGATACACTAGCCCAAATGAACAAGTGGAGCTTATTCAACTCATTAACTATTAATACTACCAAAACAAAAGGCGTGCTTTTCCAGCCAAAAAACAAAAGGCACAGTATTGACGGTCATCTAAAAATAGGTACTTCTTTCATAGACATAGTACCATCGGTTAAAAACTTAGGTGTCATATTCCAAAAGAATATGCTGTGGAATGACCATGTTAACATTATTCCTAACAAACTTGCACGAGTTGCTAGAATACTAATAAGATTACGCTTCCTTTTATCATTAAGAGTTAAGCTCCTACTTTATAATTCTCTTTTCTTATCTCATGTTAAGTATTGTCACCTCGTATGGGGCAACACGACTAGCAATAACATCAACATTCTATATTTATTGCAAAAGAAAGCCATCCGTTCAATTTCAAACACTTCATTCGATGCGCATACTGATCCTCTTTTTTGTCAATGAGATATAGCGCCGATAAAATCGGTCTACGATACAATTTCGCTGAAACGCTTTTTTACAGAAAGAAAAGGTAGCACTTATTTTCTCGTGCATTTGTCAACGCTAACACTACATACAAGCAGTTTCAGTACAGTCACAGAGAAACTTGGCATATTCCGCACTCAAGAACTAACTACGGGAACCAAACGCTGCGCCATGAACTACCATCTCTACTTCACTCTCTTCATTATTCGCCATACTTATTATCATTTCAATTAGGTGGCCAAACTTGCCACTCATTTGTATTTTGTTCTGATGTATACGTATTCTAAGCTGTAATTGCAGTGACTTATTTAGTTTTGTATTTCTGTGAATGTTACCCGTCAGTGAAAAGGGATTCATAATGTCTGCATTTTGTTGTTTTCCTTTTCCTGTTTTTCGTAACTTGTATGACAATACTATTTCTGCATTCCTGTCAATTTTTTCGCCGCAGTGCGAAGTAACTTTGTAAAAATAGTCCCATTTATCCATATATTGTTCATATTTTTTATTGTTCTTCCAATACATCTGTTTATCTTGTACTTGTGCACGCATTGCTACGTGATGCCAAAGAAACCAATAAGGGACACAGACCTAATCAAGCCGATTTGATGGCTTTTTGTCTGTGCCCCTGCTATCTGTACGTTGTATAGATACAAATAAAGTTCATGCAGCACGCAAAGGTAACTGTAATATTCAACGAAGGCGATAGAAACGAGCTATAATATAACCACCCTATTGTGCCTGCTTTTCTGGAAAGATATAAAAATAATTTTTAAATGCCTTTCATATTTTATTGATTCCACAATATTACGCAGGCACAATATAGATTCAGAAAAAGCAAGTCAACCGAGCTTGCGCTCTTAGCTCATGACGAGTATACCTTAGACAACTTTGAAAACAATAACTTGGTTCTGAGTATTTTGTTAGATATTATAAAAGCTTTCCACCACATTGACTATGAGGTCCTACTAAAAAGTTTCCCTGTTATGGTATTCGTGGCACAGCCCACTCATTTATATCATCATATTTACAACAGAAAACACAGTTTGTCGGAGTAAATGGCAAATCATCTGCAACGAAACCGCTAACTTGTGGTGTTCCTCAAAGAAGCATTTGGGGTTCATTTCATTTGATTCTATGCATATATGAGATCACCCACATTGACAACACCGCAAATCACATAAGTTACGCAGACGACACGAGTTTGTTACAGCGAAGCTGTTTATGGCTACGGTTCGGTGCATTTTTTGTGTCCGTCAACCAATCTGTATGAGCAAAACTGTCATCATCAGTAATGGCTCGTGCCACCTCTGGCGCGTTCATCTTCCGCAGCTGGCTCTGTTGCTGATTCTTATGCGAAGGTTCCCATACTGCCTCTGCAAAGGGCCTGACGGCCCTAGCTCAGTAGGTGCGCGATTTTGGCGTCAATCATTTGCCTCACTATATCGCGAAATGAAAACACGAATGTATATCACGAATGAATAACACGAATGGAGGCGGTTGTATAAATAAATACGTGTGCTTACCTTTCGTCACAATGACCACCGTACAATATAATACGTGTTCGTACCTTTGTTCAAAATTCTGTCAACTCCTTGTCGTGGGCTACACAGCTTCGCTGGTCATCCACCTTCACAGAGTGCAATGACTCATGATTTCCTTTCCCGGTCAATCTGGCATTGATACATCTAATCACGCAAATAACACGCGAGCGTTAATTGAAGACTCGTCGGTTCGAAATACTTTGAAACTGAACTTGAACAAGAACAAAACAATAATGTTTCGTCGCAAAAACAAACACTTTAAACAGCACCTCATCTTATAGTACCGAAACCAGAGTTCTTCAATCCTTACAAAGTTAAGGAGTGTACTTTCGGAACATGTCTACTGGAACGCGCACATTGATCATCTAACTATTCCACACCATCACATTTATGCATCGCCAATATACAGTGTTCCCGCTATCAGTTATTCTTCTTTTATACAATTCACTTTCTCTATGCTAACTTACAAAACACCAATTTGGGCGACCACAAGCGTAAGTAAATTAAAAGTTTTCTTCGTTACAAAAATGAGTAGTGAGACCCATCTGCTATCTCTCCTGCCTTTTACATACACAACCCGTTTCAGTAAGTCCATATTCTCAGAGTGGCCTCACTGTATAATTTCAGGCTTCGAATCCTTTATATATTAGAGACAATAAAGAACGCTAACTTTTTTTTAATTCACTTGGTACAACTTGAAGTTAATACGATTGCTTACAACACTCGAAATCCTGAGCACTGCAATATACACTGTTGCCGCACAAACTACGGGAAACGAGTGCTTCGGTTCTGGCGTGGGTATTAATGTCTAACGCGATATATTCTTGTCTTTGGCAGTTTCAGCCCGTGCTCCAATTTTCTTGTTTGTGCTCGCATTGCTTCATTAGAATGGGTCTTGCTAATACAGGATGTTTTAGCGAACACTTTCATAGTTTTTTAAAGGTTTCCTGTGGCAGATAGCTCAATTCTTGTTTATGAGCCAGCCTATTCGAAATGGCGGATACTACTAGCACAAAAAAACTTTAATGCAAAGTCGACTAATTAACAAGTATTTACTAATTAACTTTTCAGATATTTATCTCATGACCCATATTGTAATTTACAAATTCTAGCAGTGAAGTTCGCAAGGCAGATCCACTTGAAAGTAATTCTCAGGACGACACCAGTTTTGAGATATAAATTCCCGAACTTTGCAGAGAAATCCATTGGTCTTCTAGTTACTTCTGTGCTTCAGTGCACGAAACGACGCTTTTTAACAAATTAACTGGAACGCCAATGTATTTCTCCGCAAAGTTCGGGAATTTATATCTCGAAACAGGTGTCATCTTGAAAATTCGTTTCAAGTGAATCTGCCTTGAGAACTCCACGGCTAGAATTCGTAAATTGCAATATGGGCCATAATGTCGTTAGTTAAAAACTTAATCAGTGATTTTTATTGATTAGTCGATTTTGCATCTCAATTTTTGGTGCAAGTATTGTCCGCCGCTTCGAGTAGACCAGCTCATGAACTAGAATTGTGATATCTGCCACAGGTAACTGTTAAAGATTTTTAAAAGTGTTCGCTAAAACACCTTGTATATTGTTGGTATGTGTATGCTAGCACATTCTCCAGTTTCACATTTATTCCTACGCGTCCTTTTGCCTTCCTATAACTGAACATAAGACACGTGTTCGATGTATAGGTAACGTGTACAGTATAAGCTATACGACTTTGTTAATATACGTACAGTGTCTTTATATTTTTGTTCACTAAATTATAATGCATGTCTGTACATCATTTTTATAGCGTTTATATATGCGTTTCTTATTAGTTGTTAGATGTCTGGTCAAAGCATGCATTTCTATGTCAAGCTGTTCACTGCTGCCAAAGAAGACGGCCGCCGCCTCCGTCAAGCTGCTCAGTGCTGTAGCTTTTGTGCGGCTGCTACATCTATAAAGTTTAGTCAAATTTAATTCAATTGAAATTGTGGACGTTTCAGTGCAGCAAGTGTGTAGTACTTCAAGCACTCTCAATTAAACGCGTGTCGACATCTCATCCATCAATCACCCAGTCACTTTAAAGTGACTGTGTGATTGGTTCCCTTTGTAGGCATCAGAAGAAATGGCGCATTGTCATACCAGCAAACGTCACTGAAAGAGATTGTCTGAAAAAACGTGCTGGGCAAGTGCTTTGCTTCATTAAAAAAGCTCATGGCCATCGCGGGTTTTAACCGAGTCATCTGGAGTAGCTGCACGGGGCAGTTACACCTCGCGTCAATTTCTTAACTATCGGCGCCACGGGATAGTACACATTTTTAATTTCTCGATGTGCCATGCTCACAGATTTGTTGAACACACGCTCAGAACTGGCGTTGCGACGAGACAGCCAAGGCGCAGCTTACCAAGACAGGGAGTCGCAGCCTCGCCGGGCGGACGCATGCTCGCAAGTCGAGACGGCTTCGCACGGCGTCGCGAGCCCCGGGCGCCGGCGTAGAACCGGTCCGTCTTCGATGGCGCTTCGATTGAAAGCCACGCACTCGGAGCCATTGGTCACGGGTGGCGGACGTCCGGTTCTTTGACGGACGTTCCCATCGCACGGCCGGCCTCCGTGTTTCCGGTGGTCGGCGATTACGCGCCTCAACGGTGCTCAACCGCCCGCGGTCATGTGTTTCTCACCCGGGTTCGCTTGCCTGATCGAGTCCATAAAGGAAGCGTGTCGGGCTGCTCTCGCAAAAGCTCGCTTCCAACACTTGTGCGAGAATGGCCTGCTCCCGGGGGCAACCAGAAAGAGCGGAGCGTGCAACTCGACCTGTTCTTTCTTCTCATTTTTTCCCATTTCTTTGAAGCGCTGTTGATTTTCATTCTTTAAGGTTTCCGAATCGAAAACCAGCTCAACTCCAACGCAAAACTTATTTTCCACTTGAACGGAGAAACTAAACTGCATACTTGCATTCAAATTTAAAATCATATTCGCACTCGCGTCGATCAGCGGAATTACAGACCTGTCGCTAGAAAACATTTCAGCCGGTAAGACTTGCACTCTTGATTATTTGGCTACTTCTAGTCTGTTTTCCTAAAGTAGCGTGCAAGAGTGTGCCGCTCAGCAGCACAGTCGGACGATTCAATCTGTGGAGATCGACGTGTATTTTACCTGGCGACTTGACCGTTATCACGAAAATAAGGAAAATGACCTTTGCAGACAACCGATTTCTCCACATTATAGCCTGCCGCGTTAGATGTCTAAAGGTATTGTAGAATAAACGGCTAAATGCTGCACCGGTTGATTGATTGATTGATTGATTGATTTATTTATTTATTTATTTATTTATTTATTTATTTATTTATTGATTGGGCCTGCGAAAGAAGCCACAGTTCAGAGCTCTGGTCTAACCTAGTACAAAATTATGTAACGAAATGGCTTGGTCCCATGTACGTAGTTAATATTTGTGTAACACCCATGTATTTTCTAATCTCATACATTTCTTATATTTATTAAAATATTTGCTTTTTCGTGACGGTCTCATACACTGTCACTCTGAACAATGTGCTGACGTTGATAATTAAAACGTTTCCAAAATTTTCTTAGCTATATAGTATGCGGGCATGTGCAATCAATAAAATCCATTAATTTACCTAAAAATGTCTGTACGCAAAGCAATTGCGCACCTGTATAAAATGTACTGGTGTTTTCTTGGGTTATGTTCCTCCCGAACGGCACTCCCCTCCATTAAAGCTGTTCCCGCTCACACGTTATAAACGGTGAACCAGTGCAGAATGTTTTTTTCTTGGAAACAAAATAAAAGAAAGCACGCGCAAAACTCATCGTTGCAGTCCACCATTCAATCAAAATAGAAGTTGGATTGCGCAACAATTTGACGAGACAAACAGCAGAGCGATCTGCTGTGCCTCCTCTGTGTCCGTGCGTGTGCGCGCTTCGAGTTCGTGCTCAAACCAAGAGTTTTCTTCACCTACAAAGCAACACCGTGCCTCAAACCATTGCAATGTGAATGATAAGGGAACAGTCGAATGCGCTTATTTTTGCAAATAACTGTTGAGAAGATAGAAGTTGTGCACTGCATGCCACGCGTCCTAAGGAGTCTTGGTCAATGAGTTGCGAAAGCATGCAAAGCGTTGATCATCATTGTGCAGTCAGTCGTTTCTGTGGCCGAACAGAAAAGGACGTAGAAACATAGATAAGCAAAATATGAACATGCCCAGCTAACAATATATGAGGCACACAAGATAAAGCATAGAGAGACAGAGGACATAACATGTAACAGCACACAAGAAACGAAGGACAATTTTATACGTTACCAACCACACTGCACAACATAAATCTGAGAAAAACAAGAAAATTATTCAAAATTTCTACTTTTACTGGAGTTAATTTCTTTCAATAGAAGAAACAGCGATTATATTATTTCAAAAATTTCTTTTTCTTCCCTCTTCATAGTAAAATACACAACATTTCTTGATTACAACATAATTGATATACACGCGGTCAAGTAAGAGATTTTTCATCAATAAAGCGAGTGAAATGAGAATTGATCGTAACTTTACTATCCTCAATTAACATTTGTGTGCACCATGTCATACCAGTTCCGGTGATAGATCTCGCATGCCCGAGCCGACTGCTCTCAGTTTCTGAATAAGATGCAGCGGCAATCAGGGCGTGTCATGCCGCTCTGAGTATCGCTGCGCAAACGTGTGAAGCACGTGTAGTGCCGGGTGCCTTGGCGCCAGTTATCGTTGCATGGACGGAACGCACAGCGACAACTACCTGCTCAACAACAATTATAAGACCAGTGACCAGGACACTCCTGTTCAGTGGGTCCGGCCACGGCTTGTCGTTCAGTACCATCAAATGTCTTCTTTACGCCTTACAGACTGTCGCAGTTTCCGGTAGCCGTAATTGCAAGGATCACATTTCATCCTTCTATAGCTACACTGCACTCGGAATATCCGTTTGATAACTGCCCCTCGGTCATCGGTACATGCGCTCTGGAACAAACGGACTGGAGCACGTGTGATTAGTACGAGTCTCAAGTCGTGAGCTGTCAGCTGATCGTGGGGCCCTGCGGCGCATGGCCGGAACGTACAGCGACATCTACCTTCTCAACAACGATTACAAGACCTTGAATTAGGAAGGAACAGTGGAAACTAAGACGACCACGAGAGGGAGAACGACACAGGCCAAGCGCCAACTTAATTTGCCTTTATTCACCGAAAAGTCAGAAAATATGAAGAAAATCACAGACATGCGCACAATGACCATATTGCATCATCTGCAAAACTGTTCTAGATAGGACATCTCGCTTTTGAAGAGGGTCACGGAAGTATCACTAACACAGGTTTTTCCTCTCTTCTTTATATGGAAAGCTTCCAAAACCTCACGTGCCTTTTTATGCACCATCTAGCCCAAATGAATGTTGTCCTGAACGATTGTAAGGCGAGTGACTAGGACATTCCTCTAGCCGCGGCATGTCGCTCAGTACCGTCAGATGTCTTCTTTACGCCTTACAGATTGCCGCAGTTTCCGGTAGCCGCAATTGCAAGGAGCAGGTTCCCTCCCTACACGGCCTAGTGTACCCGGAATATCTGTTTCATAATCGGCCCTCGATCATCGGTAGATACGCTCTGCCACAAACGGACGGGAGCACATGTGCTTATTACGAGTCTCAAGTCGTGAGCTGTCAGCTGATCGTGGGACCCTACTGTGCATGGCCGGAACGCACAGCGACATCTACCTGCTCAACAAAGATTATAAGACCATTGACTAGGATGCTCCTGTTCAGTGAGTCCGGCCGCGGCATGTCGTTCAGTGCAGTCAAATGTCTTCTTTACGCCTTACAGATTGCCGCAGTTTCCGGTAGCCACTATTGCAAGGACCACGTTGCATCCCTGCATAGCCTACGGTACCCTGAGGTTCAGTTTGATAATTACCCCTTGAATATTGGTACATGCGCTCTGCAACAAACTGTCTGGATCAGGTGTGCTTATTACAAGTCTCAAGCCGTGAGCTGATCGCGGGACCCTGCTGCGCATGGCCCGAACGCGCAGCGACGTCTACCTGTACACCAACGATTATAAGACCAGTGACCAGGACGCTCCTCCTTAGTGGCTCCGGAATTGGCACGTCGTTGAGTACCATCAGGTGCCGTCTTTTCACTTTTCTTTTTATTATATTATATTTAGGAGATGTCGCCTTGAATTGGCACCCTGCACTTTTTTTCAAATAGGGATTTAAAGAAAAGAATAAATCATTATAATGTCAATAGCAGCATAATACAAATTTCTGTCACATGAACGAACTAATTCCACACTGTAACTGAAAGTCAACTCTAAATTTTAAAAACGCGAAGTCGACTCACATAAGTACACTGATGCCACGATAAAAGTGAAAGTCAACTCAGAAACACACTAACACGAAGTCCACTCACATAGGTGCACTAAAGTAAGTACACAAATTGCGGACACATAACTAGACTAGAATCAGAGCACTAAGAAAGCACAAATTTGATTCAAATGAAGGTACATAAAACCAGCCATTGAATTGGCCAAAGTCGGGTAAAAAAAAAACAAGTAAAGCTACAGAATGCGCTTATCACATTTAAACACTCTACTCAGTAGTTTCCGAGGATATTGCCCCGCGTCCTGTTTATTGCGCGTCTAGTTGATTGAATGCAGGGAGATTCTAAAAGCAAACGGGCAGATACCTACGCGTTTGCTTCCCGAGATATACACCCGCATGCTGCGCCACCTCACACACAAACACATGCACACCCATGTTTATATCTTCATGGTGATCAAAGGACCCGTACGGGGCCCGAAACGTCATGTTCTTTATTTTTCTTTTATTCTTGGCGAGTGGATGTTTCTTATGGCACCAGTAGGCTTCCTGGCCCTCCGAATTTTCGTCGAATTTTTGACTATATTGGCGCAATGATGTGGGACTCCTGTACCGCGGGACCGCGCGCTCAAAGGCCGGCGCCATGAAATACGACGAAGCGCGTAAGCTGCACGCCCTTCTTCTGGCCCGCCATTCAAGCGAAGTCTCTATTTTGAAAGACTCCTCTTCAATCTACGTTACATTTTTCTTATGGAGGTGCGGGGTAAAACACCTTCAACTCCTTGAAGTTGCTCGATCAGCGTCAGCAGCTCAGGGTCAGCGCACTGGTGCTCAGCTATCTTTATGGCGTCGATAACGCCGGCAAATGGCAAGTCATGGTCAGGGTCCGATGACGTCGTAGGGAGTGGTGCACGTGACAGTCAGCGTCGCTGTGCTTCCTCCCAGATCGGTAGACAACTGTTATGTCATACTCTTGTAAGCGCAGGCTTCAACCGGCTGGTCTGCCTGAAGGATCCTTGAAGTTGGAAAGCCAGCATAGGGCGTTGTGATCGCTGGCAGCCTTAAAGGGTCTACCGTACAAGTATAGGGTCGGAATTTACCAATTTCCCACACAACCACTAAGCATTCTTTTTCAGGGGTTGAGTTGTAGGCAGGCCGGCGATCCGGTAACGAAAACGCTTTATTCATGGGAGGGAGCGATATAAGCATATAAGTACACTCGGACATGGGTGACGTAGACGTCACCCATGTGTTAACCCAGACGTGTTAACCGTCTGGGCGCTATCAAGATGACAGCGTGATATGGCCACACAGTAGTTTTTCTCAGCCTTGGTGAGACTGTGGCTTGCATAAGCAATAGGGCATTCCGCACCAGCTTGCCACTGCACAAGAACTGCACTCAGACCCGTATTGCTAGCGTCAGTATGGATTTCAGTGTCAGCGTCTTCGTCGAAATGAGCAAGTATTGGGGCCACTTGCAAACGCTTGCGCAATTCATTAAACGAATGCTGCTGCTCCTCCGCCCAAATGAAAGGCACATCGTCGCGTGTAAGCCGCTTCAGAAGCTCAACAATTCTCGAGAATCCCTCGACGAAGTGCCTATAATATGCGCACAAACCAAGGAAGCATTGAACAGCCTTCTTATCTGTGGGTGGCGAAAACTCGGCGACGGCAATTAACTTGTCGGGGCCTGGTCGCATGCCTGTAGGACCGACGACACGGCCAAGAAATCTGAGCTTGTGGAACCCGAAGTAGCATTTTTCAGGCTCTATGGTAAGGCCGGCAGTACGGATCGCAGCGAGGACACTCTCGAGTCGGGCGAGATGTTCGTCAAACGTGCTCGAAAACACGACGACGTCGTCCAAGTATACGAGGCCGGTTTGCCATTTGAGTTCAACAAGCACGGTATCCATCATCCGCTGAAAGGTGGCAGGTGCGGAACAGAGACCGAAGGGGGAACTTTGAACTCATAAAGCCCGTCAGGTGTCACAAACGCTGTTTTTTTTTTCAGGATCCTGTTCATCAACTTCGATTTGCCAATACCCTGATTAAAGATCCAATGAAGAAAAAAACTTGGCATGCTGTAGACGATCCATTGCGTCGTCGATGCGTGGCAATGGATAAACATCGCATTTGGTGATACGGTTCAACTTTCTATAATCTGCACAGAAGCGTAGTGTGTTGTCTTTTTTTCTGACTAACACTACAGGGGAGGCCCACAGGCTTGTGGGCGGCTGGATCACGTCGTCTTGGAGCATCTCTCTCACTTGATGCTTGATCGCTTCCCTTTCCACTGGAGACACTCTGTAAGGATGCTGACGAACAGGACGTACAGACGCATCCGTAATAATGCGGTGCTTTGTGATGGACATGCGCCATACTTTGGACGACGTTGAAAAACAGTCCGCAAATTCATTGACGAGACTCAGTACACAGTTTTTCTGATGGACTGGCAGAGCAGCGTTAACGTGAATCCGTTCTTTTAGGCTGGGTAACTCATATTGCTGAGACGATGCGATTTACAATGTGACAATGTCAGTAACATCAATGATTTCGCGAAGCAATGCGATTGTCGTTCCTCGCAGTACATGCCGATATTCGTTGCTAAAGCTTGTAAGCAAGACGACTGAACATTGTTGCGCACCTGAAGAAGCCCTCTGGCTATGCAAATGTGGGGCTCAAGAAGCAGAGGGATGTTTGCCTCCGCAATTCCTTCGGCGTCGTCCTCCATGTCACATCGTACAAGGGTAGGCACGCTGCTCTTCGGTGGCAACGTGACGTGATCGTCAGCTACGCGAAGCGCGATGTCACGGTCATTGCCATTGCTGTTCGCTATGGCTTGTTTGGTCGCGAAGCTGACTCTAGACTCTTGCAAGTCGATGATAGCACCGTTCGCTTGAAAAAAATCCATGCCAAGTATAAAGTCCTTCGAATATTCAGGAAGAATGACGAATTCGCCGATGTACGTGAAGCCCCGAATGTTGACTCGTGCCGTGCACCGGCCCATTGGAGTTATGAGGTGCCCTCCTGCAGCAAGAATCTGGGTCCCGGTTCATTGCGTAGAAAGTTTCTTCAGGATACGCGCGAGATTCTGGCTCATAAGACATGTGTCTGCACACATGTCGATTAACGGCGTGACTTCGTGGTCATCTATGGTAATTGGTACGTCGCAAGATACTGACACCGAACTACACTGGTTTCTCTGCGCCTCAATTACGTCATTTCGCGGTGGTCGTAGTAGAGGATCTTCAGCGTTCGCAACGTCAGCGACCTCACCTCCGCAGGTCGCTGGACTCAGTTTTCCCGGGAGGCAGGGCTCGGTGAGCGACGTCTTGTTGCGCTCGGCGTGAAGACGGGGCTGGAAGGCCTGTATCGGGCAGGTGACGGTGACCGGGGATCTACGGAATCGTGGGCCAAACGAACTTCTGGCGTCCGTGAGATAGGCTTCAATCTCCAGGGGGCGTTCACCATTGCACGGGCATAGCGCATTCAGTGAAAATTTACGGAGCCCAGCTCACCGGTAAGGACACGCCCTGTAGAGGTGATCGGCTTCACCGCAATGAAAACACAAGGGACTCCGGTCTGCAGTGCGCCATACGTCGCTCTTGCGCGGTGGTCGTGTTTCAGACATGAATGGCGTGCGGCGAGTCCTGAAGGCGCCAGTTGCTTGTTCAACGGCGCGCAAACCATGATAGTCCGAGACGTCGCGCGCACCGTGAAAAATCGGAGACAACGAACTTCACGCAGCTTTCGCATACGACGTGCGACATTTGATTATTGCTGTGTGGCAAATACACACCCCAAATATGTAAACTTCTTTAAGAGTATACAAAGCTTGTGGCCGCCGCATATGACAAAGCTTTGTTACGTAGCTTAGTGAAAGGCGATTTCGTGCACTGTGGTTTGACCAGGGCAGTTTAACCTTCCGTTGCTTAGCCAGTGCTAACGGTACATAACGAGCAAACGGAACTTAACAAGGAACACATCACAACGCCACGCACTGCAATATAAATAAATAAAAAGGAACCTATACTTGCGCGGCGTCTTTGTTGTCACGACGACGCGTAGATTAGCCACATAATACCTAGTAGGTTACGTGATACTGGTACACTGCAGCAATGCGAACAAAACGTTTAAAACCATAAGCCAGCTCATCATATGGTTGGCTTCCTACCTTACGCATTCAAGATTCATGAACTGCTCAGTTCCCAAACACAAAAGTTCTTGCTCAGTCAAACTAAGCAGGTCCCTGCTGACATACGCGTCCACAAGGCGCTCCCAGTGTTGTTTTGTGTAGAAGTCCACCATGTGGGCATTGATAAACGAGTTGTGCGCCTCTGTGAAATCGGCCACTCTGTTAGTGCACGCCGTAATTCATCCAGTCGTGAACTCGACATTGCGGGGCGGCAAGCACTGTAGACGCACTCTCATGTAATCAGGGACTTCTAATGTCGGCTGTTTTACCCCGCTCGCTCGTGCGCGACTTATCCTCGTACTACGTGCAGAACAACGTCCTTTACAGGAAAAACTGCGGAGGCGGTCCCAATACGTACCTCCTTGTCGTGCCGTCGGCGCTGCGCCAAGACATCTTGCAAGCCTGCCATGATGAGCCAAGCGCGGGACACCTGGGATTCGCTAAGGGCTCATTCACACCGGCGACTGACAGTGGTCGCGCGACCAAGTTGGCCGCAAAGCCACCAGTCGCAAATGGTCGCAAACGGTCGCCTTTCTTTAAAAGCGACCATTTTGGGCCAGTCGCGCTCTGCGCGATTTTTCAGTCGCGCGACCGTGGTCGCAAAACTGATAAACCAATCAGCGGCGCACCGGAAGTGATCTTTCATGTGTCTACATCCGGCCTCCTCCCGCGTCGCGTTCGAATTCCGCGCAGATTCCGAGAGTTCTCGCTGAGAACGATAATCTCCGGGATTGCGACTTGCGGGTCGCGCTCAGCCGGGCTTGCCGGTGTGAACATCAGTCGCCTTCGGTCGCTTTTTGATTGCGAGTCGCAAATGGTCGCGCGACCTCCTCAAGTCGCCGGTGTGACTGAGCCCTAAGACATTAGCAAGGATACGACAGAAGTATTACTGGCCCCGGCTTTATTCTTCTGTCAAATGGTAACTGAAGACCTGCCGCAATTGTCAGCACCGCAAGAAACCACCAGTTAAACCGGCTGGCTTTCTCCACCCTGTGGACCCTCTTCAAGAACCATTCCAACAAATAGGAATGGATTTACTTGAGCCATTCCCAGTGACCTCATCGCGCAAGAAATGGATAGTCGTCGCTACCGACTACTTAACCCGATACGCCGAAACCGAAGCTATTCCGCAAGCAAACTCGTATGAAGTGGCGAAGTTCTTTGTACGCCACATCGTCCTACGACATAGTGCACCGTCTGTTGTCATCACCGACCGCGGTACAGCATTTACAGCCGAACTTATGCAGGACGTTCTCCAGCTGACGCATTGCTCTCACCGCAAGAGCAGTGCGTATCACCCTCAAACCAATGGGTTAACGGAACGTCTGAACAGAACGCTGGCTGATACGCTCTCCATGTATATCGACGTAGACCACTCGACGTGGGACGAGATTTTACCCTATGTGACCTTCACGTATAACACTGCTGTACAGGAGACTACACAGTTTACGCTGTTCGAACTTGCATACGGGCGCCACGTCACGTCAGCACTTGACGCCATGCTACCTCTGGTTGATAATAGCCTGACCAGCGAACCCAGGGAAGAGTTCGTTCAAAGAGCCGAAAAAGCACGCCAGCTTTCTCGGCATCGTATCCGGAGCCAACAGCATACCGACACCCTCCGCTACAACCAGGGTCGACGCGACGTCCATTACAATTCCAGCTCCTTCGTGTGGGTCTGCATGCCTATCCGTCGCCGTGGACTCTGGGAAAAGTTGCTCCGCCGGTATTTCGGTCCCTACAAGGTTACACGCCGCCTCAGTGACGTGACCTACGAAGCCGTCCCCTGCAGTTCTGACCCCTGTTCTTCCCGTCGTCGTCCTCACGCTGAAGTCGTTCATGTAGTGCGCATGAAACCATACTATGCGCGTACGTGAACGCCGACATGCACCTGAGGAGCTCCATTTCTTGTCTTCGCTGAAAGAACTTTTTCGTGCGACCGAGACGGTCGCTTTTCGCATAGGTGGCAATTGACACAATGATGTGGGGCTCCCGCACCGCGAGACGGAGCGCGCAAAGGCCGGTGCCATGAAGGACGACGAAGCGCGTAAGCAGCACGCTCTTCTTCTGGGCCGCCATTAAGGCGAATTGTCTATTTTGTGAGACTCCGTCTTCAATATACGTTACAATATTCTACAGCTATTTATCATTCAAGTCTCTCTTCAAATGTATGGGAGATTCCATGCAGAACCCCATGTCGTGCCTGGTACGTGGCGAAGAACATCTATTGTTCATTTTATTCGTTCTTTGAGGCTTTAATGTGAGAATTCCAAGAAAGTGTTCTGTCTGGTATCATCATCATCATCAGCCTGTTCTATGGCCACTGCAGGACGAAGGCCTCTCCCTGCGATCTCCAGTTACCCCTATGCTGTGGTAATGGTGCCCAGGAATTTCCTAATTTCATCGCTCCACCTAGTCTTCTGCCACCCTCGACTGCGTTTTTCTCCTGGTACCTGTTCTGTAACCCTAATGATCCAACGGTTATCTAACCGGACCATTACATGACCTGCCCAGCACCATTTCTTTCTCTTAATGTCAATTGGAATATCGGCTATACCCGTTTGCTCTCTTATCCAAGCCACACTATTTCTGTCTGTTAACGTTATGCCCACTAATCTTCGTTCCATAGCTATTTGCGTGCTACTTGTTCTCAAGCTTATTTGTCAGCCTCCAAGTCTCTGCCCCATATGTCAGCACTAATAGAATTTCTGTGTCCGTGTCATTTCGCGCTACAATCCAAGATCATGTACACCTCCTTTTTCAGTGATAATGGTAAGCTCCCAGTCAGCAGCTGACAATGTCTGTCGTATGCGATCCAAATCATTTTTATTCTTCTATGAATTTTCCTGTCATGATCAGGGTTCCCTTTGAGCAATTGACCTAGGTAAACGAACTTCTTTGCAGACCCTAGAGGCTGACTCTTGTTCTCTTGCCCTGCTATCGATCATTGTCTTCTGCATATTAATCTTCAACCCTACTCTTACACTCACTCTATTAAGGTCCTCAATCACTTGTTGTAATTCGTCTGCATTGTTGCTGAATAGAACAATGTCATCGACAAACCGAAGTTTGATGAGATATACGCCGTCGATGCTTACTCCTAAACCTTCCCAGTTTTATAGCTTGAATACTTCTTCCAAGCACGCAGTCAATAGCATTGAAGAGATTGTGTCTCCTTGTCTGACCCCTTTCTATATAGGCATCTTCCTGCTTTTCTTGTGTAGCTGTGGAACCACAGTATATATTTTCTAAGGTATTTGAGTAAGCGATCTGTACTCGTTCCTTAAGTAATACCTCTATGACTTCTGGGGGGGGGGGGGGTATTCTGTAAGAGTCCACGGCCACTGATGATTAGCTAGGGCGGCTCGTCTCATCTTATCTGGTACAGCTGCATCCAATCAGCAGCAACCGAAATGAACTCTTACAGAGTACCTTCCCTGGAATCAAATCCCTCTTCGCTATCTATGAAAGTCATATAGAGAAGCTTATTGTATTCTGCGGGTTTCTCGATAACCTGAATAATGACATGGATGTGATGCATCGTAGAGTATCCCTTCCTGAAGCCAGCCTGTTCCCTTGGTTGACGAAAGTCGAATGTTGCACTTATTCTATTGGGGATTATTTTGGTAAATATTTATATAAAACTGGGAGTAAGCTAATCGGCCTCTAAGTTTTTACTTATTTAACGTCTCCCTTTTTGTGAATTAGTATATTGCTCGCATTCTTCCAGTCTTCTGGGACCATTGCACTCGATAGACACTTCGTATAAAGAGCCGACAGTTTTGCAAGCATTATATCTTCTCCATTTTTGATTAAATCAACTGTTATTCAATATTCTCCTGCCGCTCTTCATCGTTTCATGTCTTGCAAGGCCCTTCTGACTTCATCGCTAGCTATAAAAGGAGTTTCTGTATCTTGTTCATTACTGTTTTTAGTTGAGGTATCCTGACTCCTCTGGGTACTGCACAAGTGAGTATAGAATTCTTCCGCTGCTTTTGCTATATCTTCGAGATTGCTGATGATATTACGCTCCTTATCTTTCAGTGCATATATCTTGGTTTGTCCTATGAGAAGTTTTCTTCTCACTGATTTTCGGCTGCGTCCATTTTTACGGCTTCTTCAGTCTTTCTAACGTTAAAATTTCGAATATCACTTATTTTCGCCCTGTTGATACGTTTTGACAGTTCCGCGAATTCTATCTTATCTTTTGAGTTGGACACTTTCATTCTTTGTCGTTTCTTTTTAGGTCCTTAGTTACTGGGGAGAGCTTGCCTACTGGTTGCCTTGGTGTCTTGCCTCCCACTTCAAGTGCTGCCTCTGAAGCCAACCTAGGTACGGTTTCGTTCATTACCTCTTTGTCATTTTCATCTCTCTGTTCTAAGGCTGCACATTTGTTTCCAAGTACAAACCTGAATTTGTCTGCTTTTACCCTTACTGCTTCTAGGTTGAACTGTTTCTTCTTGACCAATTTTGCTCTTTCTCTCTTCAAATTGAGGTGAATCCTAGCCCTCACTAACCTATGATCACTGCAATTTACCCTACTTATCACTTCTACATCCAGCACTATGCTGGGATCAGCAGAAAGTATGAAGTCAATTTCATTTTTTGTTTCACCATTAGGGCTTTACCAGGTCCACTTTCTGTTGCTACGCTTCCTGAAAAAGGTGTTCATTATTCGTAGCTCATTCCTTTCTGAAAATTCTACCACCATCTCTTCTCTAGCGTTCCTAGAATCGACGCTGTACTTGCCAATTGCTTGTCCACCAGCCCGGTTTTTTCCCACTTTTGCATTGAAGTCGGCCATTACTGCAGTATACTGAGTTTGCACTTTTCTCATCGCTGATTCAACAGCTGCATAAAACTGATTTACTTCATCATCATCGTCACTGGATGTTGGAGCGTAGGCTTGTACTACTTTGATTCTATGATTCTTTGATTGCTGAATAACGGACATATCCTCTGCTACAGAGGTCTTCCTGTTAAGAAGCAATACTGGGTAGGATTCCTAATCCATAAGGACATAGCGGGCAACATGGACGAATTCCACAGCATTAATGAGAGGGTAGCTGTAGTCGTAATCAAACTTAATAAGAGGCATAGAATCAAAGTAGTAGCCTCACGAGTTCTTCTGATCTCACTAGGGCCGATGATATTGCTACGGAACAGCCGCCACAGTGTGGCTGCACTGAGGAGGACGAAGACGACGTAGGCCGGCTTGATATAGCGTGGCCTTTTTGGCCTTCCTTTAGCTTCCCTGTAAATAAATTGTATATAGCATTCGGCTTCAGCTACACGTAACATTAATTTGGTGGAGGTGGACGTTCCCCGTACCCGTCATGGAGCTTCGCAGCGGTCGCAACGGCGAAAGTGCAACTTCGGCTCCTGCTGGCGGCACTACATCTACACAACGGTCTCCGCCTGCAGCCCCGATCTACGTCACCATTTCCCCCCCTCGGGATCCTGGTGTTTTCAACGGAGTCGGCACTCCTGATGTTGATGACTGGCTCCGCTTATACGAACGTGTCAGCACCAGTCGCAGGTGGGATCCGACTATTATGCTTCCGAACGTTCATTTCTACCTCGACGGAGCTCCACTTGCAAGGTTCCAACCTCACGAAGAGATCTCGAGCTGGGATCTTTTCAAAGAGAAGCACCCCGACCTTTTTGGCAATCCGTTCGGTCGCCAAGTCAATACCAAGACAGCCCTTGCCACACGTGTACAGACGTCGACCGAGTCCTACGTGTCGTACAATCTCGACGTATTGGCCCTTTGTGCCAAGGCTCACCCGACCATGTCTGAGGACGATAAGGGTAATGACGTCCTCAAAGGCATTGCTGACGACACCTTCAGTTTACTGGTGTTTGCGAACGTCACCAGCATCGATACGATCCTCAAGAAGTGCCGCCATCTCGAGCATGCTAAAAGCCGCCGGGCATCCCAGCACATCACGCGACTTCCCAACACAGCTGCAACGTCATCCTGTGACGACTTATTCCACCAGCCGTCGCGATGTGACAACTTGACCCGCATCATTCGTCGTGAGGTCGGAGCGGCACAACCGGCGTCCCCTTCATTCCCGTCACCTGATCATACTCCGGTGACAATCTCCTTGATCCAGGCCGTCGTCCGTCAAGAGTTGTCCAACGTCGGCCAGCAATCCATTCGTCCGGTACGCTCGGAACCTCTTTCTGCTCGCACGTCCCCACCGCGTTTTTCTTACTCCTCTTACGGACAGCGCAACCCCTCCGAATGGCGAACCGTGGAAGACAAGCCGATCTGTTTTGCGACGCACTGGACATGTCGCTCGCCACTGCCGCAGCCGCTGGACTTCTCCGACGCGCTATTCTCTTGATTATAAACCTCCCCCCGTCTAGCACATCCTTTTCCTTTGCCCCTTCTATGCCCGCTTCATCATCTGACCCTGCGACAATTTTGACAAGGCCCCGCTACTCCCACTCGCCTTCTCTCTCCCGTCGTCAATCTCGTTCACCCCCGTCACGCCATGCTCCTTCTCCGACCTACTCGCCGCACCCCCGACCGGAAAACTAGACAGCGCAGCTTCTGGAAGTGAAGCTGCAATGACGACATTGACACGAAATCCTCGCTTCACCTTACCTACGAACAACGATCTTTTGCACGTTCTCGTCGACAATGTTCCTGTGTGCCCGTTGATTGACACCGGGGCGCAAGTGTCCATTATGAGTGCTGCTCTTCGCCGTCGCCTCAAGAAAGTTCTGACGCCCGCCCCGAACCGAGTTGTACAAGTCGCCGACGGAAGGACTGTCGCTATTGTTGGCATGTGCTCTGCCCGACTCACCATTGCTGAGAGACACCGTCGTTCTCTTCACCGTCATCGAGCATTGCCCTCACGAACTCATTCTCGGTCTGGATTCCCTTGCCAATCATTCTGCCCTCATTGACTGTTCGGGAAGCTCACTTCGCTTTGACTTGCCTCTTCTTGCTGACGCTGTCGACCCGCCTCCAAGCCGTTTGAGCTGCATGGATTTTATTCGCCTACCACCTCACTCTGTGACACACGTCGACTTGTCCTCACCAGCTGTACCTGACGGTAATTACGTGGTCGCACCAATTCCGGCAGTTATACTTACACGTGGTGTTAGCGTGCCACACGCTGTGCTGACACTTACTGGTAACCGCACTTGCCGTCCCCTTGTCAATTTCGCGCTAACCGTGCAAGTTCTCCTTCAAGGGATTTCATTGGCTATAATTAGCGCTTTTCAGGATGATGAGGTCGAGCCATTCACAGTGGAAGATCGTCACAGCTCAGCCCAAACCGTGACGTCATCGCACGGTACTCACGTTGACATTGAGAAGATGATTTCCTCTGACCTTACACCTGCTCAAGCTGAAGCTCTTTGCCGCGTTCTTGAAGGCTGTCGCGACATTTCTGACTTTGACAATCGACCCTTAGGTCAAACGTCCATCGTGACCGATCGCATAAACACTGGCGATGCGAACTCCATTCACCGACATCCATATCGTGTTTCTGCGTCCGAACGAGCCGTTATCCAACAGGAAGTCAAAAAGATGCTTGCAAAGGACATTATCGAGCCTTCCTGTAGTCCCTGGGCTTCTCCCGTCGTACTTGTCAAAAAGAAGCATGGAACGTGGCGTTCTTGTGTAAATTATCACCACATGAACAAAATCACAAAAAAGGACGAGTACCCTTTGCAACGTATTGATGACGCTCTAGACTGCCTGTACGGTGCCACCTATTTTTCTTCTATTGACTTACGGTCCGGCTATTGGCAGATATCCGTCGACGACATGGACCGAGAGAAGACTGCATTTATTACCCCTGACGGCCTTTATCAATTCAAAATGATGTATTTCAGTCTCTATAACCCGCCCGCCACCTTCGAACGAATGATGGACTCTTTCCTTCAGGGGTTCAAGTGATCCACCTGTTTGTGCTATCTGGACGACGTCATCGTTTATTCGCCCACATTTGACACACATCTAGACCATCTTTCAGCGATTCTTGACGTGTTCCGCCACGCCGCTCTCCAGCTGAACTCGTAAAAATGTTATTTCGCTCACCGCCAAATCACCGTCTTTGGATACCTCCTGGACGCCAGAGGCGTGAGACCTGATCCGGACAAAACTCGCGCCGTTACAAACTTTTCTGTTCCGAAGTCTACCACGGGCGTTCGTAGTTTCGTAGGGCTGTGCTCTTATTTGCGACGCTTTGTGAAGGATTTTGCGACCATCGCACGTCCCCTTCCCGACCTCTTGAAGAAAGACGCCCCATTTTCTTGGGGACCTGACCATGCCGCATCTTTTTCGCAGCTCACTACTCTCCTTACTACGCCTCCAATTCTGGGGCACTTTGACCCGTCTGCCTCAACGGAAGTTCGAACTGATGCCAGTGGTCACGGCATAGGAGCAGTGTTAGCACAACGCCTGCGTGGACATGATCGCGTTACAGCGTATGCCAGCCGACTTCTATCACCCGCCGAGCGCAATTATTCAATCACAGAGCGCGACTGCCTCGCTCTTGTGTGGGTTGTTGCGAAGTTTCGTCCATACTTGTACGGACACCCCTTCTGTGTCATCACTGATCACCACGCGCTCTGCTGGCTGTCCTCGCTCAAGGACCCCACGGGACGACTCACTCGCTGGGCGTTACGCCTGCAAGAATATACCTTCTCGGTGGTATATAAGACGGGACGCTTGCACCAGGATGCCGATTGTTTGTCCCGCTTCCCCGTCGACGAAACGGCTGATGCGGACGCCGTCGCTTGCATTTTCTATGTGTCCGAGTTGCTTGAAATCGGCAGCGAGCAACGCCGCCTTCCTTCATTACGAGCCTTCATCGACCATCTGGAGTCAACGCCTGGCGACGCCTCACTCCGTATGTTTCTCCTTAAGGAGGGGACATTATACCGCCGCAATCTCGATACACATGGCCTTGACCATCTGCTAGTAATTCCATCGCACCTGCGTTCGACTGCCCTCCAACCTTACGACGCTCCCTTGGCTGGACACTTGGGCGTCTCGCGCACATACGACCGTGTACGACGTCAATTCTTTTGGCCGGGTCTCACCCGCTCCGTGTGGCGCTACGTTGCCGCTCGTGAGCCCTGTCAGCGCCGAAAGAAGCCCTCCACGCCTCCAGCTGGATGTCTCCAGCCAATAGCGATCCCACCGGAACCCTTTTTATCGTGTTGGCCTAGACCAGCTTGGACCGTTTCCTCTCTCGGGCTCCGGAAATAAATGGCTCGCCATCGCTACTGATTATGCTACGTGGTACGCAATCACCAGAGCCCTCCCGACAAGTTGTGCTACTGACGTTGCTGACTTTCTGCTCTATGGCATAATTTTAGTGCACGGTGCTCCGCGCCAATTACTCACACTGACCATGGCCGCAGCTTTTTGTAGGCAGTCGGCGAGGTCATCCTCCGCTCCTGCTGGACAAAGCACAAGTTCAGCACGTCCTACCACCCACAGACCAACGGCCTCACGGAGCGCCTCAACCGGACCATCACCGACATGCTTTCAAAGTACGTTGCGACCGACCACCACGATTGGGATCTTCATTTACCATATATGACGTTCGCGTATAATTCATAGCGTCACGACACCGCCGGCTATTCACCATTCTACCTCCTATATGGCCGAGAACCCACGTTGCCCTTAGACACTTTGTTGCCCTCGGCCACACGTTCAACCACTGAATACACCCGCGACGCGATCGGACACGCCGACCACGCGCGCCAGCTCGCCCGCACCCGTTTCGAGGCCTCACGGGAGCATCAGAGACGCCGCTATGATTGCCACCATCGCGACGTGCACTTTACTCCGGGTTCTCTGGTGCTTCTCTGGTCACCCATTCGACGTGTGGGCCTTTCCGAAAAGCTGCTGTCGCGCTACATTGGCCCAGACCGTGAGGTGCGACAAGTGGCCGATGTCACGTATGAAGTCATCCCCGCCGATCTGTCAGCGTTATCGTCGGCTGCAAGTGACATCGTTCACGTAGCAAGACTAAAGCCATACCACACACCTTTCACCGCGGATGTGTAGATTCAGTACCGGGACGGTGCTTCTACTGCCGACTGCCGGGGGTGATGCTACGGAATAGCCGCCACAGTGTGGCTGCACTGAGGGGGAAGAAGACGACGTGGGCCGGCTTGATATAGCGTCGCCATTCTGGCCTTCCGTTAGCTTCCCTGTAAATAATTTGTATATAGCGTTGGGCTTCAGCTACACGTAACAATATCCCAACGTCTGATATTTCCTCAAAGAGCCCTGCTAAGCTAGCCTCACTCGGCAGAGTTCGGCAATCAAAGGTGGTCAGGGTCAGTTTCTAATGGGGGCCTGTCCGGACCCAGAGATTCTCAGCACCCTCTGCTGCGTTACAGGTCTGACCGCCACCTTGGTTAGGTGCTCCGCAGCTGCTGGGGTCTGAGGGCCATGGGTTAATTCTTGCCCATGTAATTCTGGCCCAGTGGCCGAATACTGAACCGGGGAGGCGAATTCCTGTTCTGGTGAGGAATTTTACTGGGCCTTCCTAATTTGGTTGTACCTGGATTAGTAGTATGGCCCCAATTCCTCTCGGCATCTTTTGCCGGTGTCAGGCGTCACTGCAGATGTTGTGCACTGGAGGAGGTGAACTTCAAGCCTCACCTTCGTCAAATTAAATAAACCTTATAGAAGGATTCGAACTTCCGTTTATGGCAAACCAGCATTCGACATAGCTCAGTCAGATAATCCCGTAGGCAGCGAGGCTGCCTTATCGCTGACAAGTACAGCCCAGAGGGCCCTACGTTCCTAGAAACTTCTTTGATTTATCCGCCATAGATGTAACTCCGCGACAGATGGTAACTCAATATTGAACGATTTCTAAACGGTTCTGGCCTTGCAGTTCCAGAATCTGACGTGTGCACGAGGCCGTGAACTCGGCTAGGCAAACCTTACTGGCGTACCGACGACCTTTCACCGTTGCGAATGCAGGCTCATGATCTACAGGAGTACAAACGGAAACCCGCCGAAATGAATATAAGTACAAACTTAGAATGAACGAATGGACGCAAACTACTACCTTCTTTTTATTTTTTTTTACTTGATGAAAATCTGTATTTGAGCTTTGCAACTGTTGTCATTACGTTGTTTTTTCTTAGTGATTGCGTGTTACTGCAAACCTCATCAATTTCTTTCTCTTCCTTTAGCGCTACAATTTATTTTTCGGGGGTGAGGGGGCTTTCACTAGAAAGTCATCACGACGCATGTCGGTAGAGTGAGTTTAAATTAGTTTAGTATATCTCTAATGCCTGATAACATGCTTAAATAATCAGCGCAACAACACATTCCGCAACAGATCGACACATTCTACAAGCTCTATCACTACGGCACGCATCATCAAGACTAAACACACCATTCCACATCACATACACGAGAACCTCTGCATTCCCCCACTTCCTAAAAACATGCACCCTGTGCATCACAAACAGCGCAGGAGGCAGCGAGCAAAGGCTCTCCAAAACAATTATCCACCTCTAAAGACGTGCTCTATGTTGATGCCGCCGAATATGGGAACAGAAATCATTACGCAATATCAGTCATTAACTCTCACGGCCAGGTCGCTGCGGCTGCCTCCATTGCTATCTCTGCCTGGGAGGAGGTGGAGGAAGCGGCCATAGCCCTGGCCCTCACAATCCCAAATTCATCAGTTATCGTTAGCGACTCCAAAGGAGCCATACATAACTTCGGAGCGGGTAGGGTCTCTAAGCCAGCCCTTTGTCTCCTCTTGGTGCATCCTTTCCATCAAACTGTGGCATTAATCTGGACTCCCGCGCATGCGGGCCTTGCCGGAAACGAGACGGCTCATGCCAGTGCCCGAGGATTTACAGTCCGGGCTCAGGCATCAGATGTGTCGGACCTCACCACGGAGGAGGCGCCGTTTACAGCGCGGGATCGACTTATTACTTACCACGACATCTGCACACACTACCGATTAGACCGCTTAACCTTTCCTCCACTCACAGGCAAATCCCCGCATAGGTGTGAAGTTCTGTGGCTACAGCTGCAGACTCGCACATTTCCATCCCTTTACCTCCTCCACCGCATTCATCCCGCAATTTACCTTTGTCCTTCTTGTAAATTCTGTGTCTCTCCCAAAGCAGACTTAAACCACACCATGTGGGGGTGCCCTAAGCACCCCCTTCCCCATTTCCTCAAGCAATTAATATCTAGTGAGCAGCAGTGGGAGGCTGCCTTGCGCAGCTCCAGGCCCGATCTTCAGGAGGCCGTCCTGGAGTGGGCTGAGAGGATAAAGGAGGCCTACTTCAAGTAGTTCCTCCCGCCACCCTCTATTCCATTGCCCCCTTCCCTTTAAAGAGGGATAAATAAAGCTTTTCATCATCATCATCATCAGCGGTACACGGGCTGCGCTGATCGCGGCGCAGTGAGTGAGTGAAGAAACATTTATTGTAGGTCCGGCGAGGACGCGAACTCGTCGCGCACCCGGCTAGTCCCACGTCGGGACCGGCAGGTCTAGCCCACCGGCCCGGTCGCGGGCACGCCGGACAGCCAGGATTTGCTGTTCCAGAGCGGGGCTACGCAGAAGCGAGTCCCACTCCTCCTTGATGAACTTAGGGTATGTCGACCCGCAC
This sequence comes from Dermacentor albipictus, assembly GCF_038994185.2. NCBI lineage: Eukaryota > Metazoa > Arthropoda > Arachnida > Ixodida > Ixodidae > Dermacentor > Dermacentor albipictus. The sequence continues at coordinate 9,919,612 of NC_091824.1, forward strand.
TCCCACAGCATGTGCGCTAGAGTAGAGGTCTGCCCGCAGGAGGGGTAGGCGTCGTCGCGATACACGTCCGCGCGGCGCAGCCCGTGGCACAGCGTAGCATAGGCGGAAAGTTTTTATTTTCCTGGGGAAGGGGGCTGGGGCACGACCAGCTTTCCTAACCCCTTATATATATATATATATATATATATATATATATATATATATATATATATATATATATATATATATATATATATATATATATATATATATATATATATATATATATATATATATATTGTGACGAAGAAGATCGGCAGGCTGAAAAGCCCCATTGCCATCGCGTGGCTCGTGCCCTGTTCGCTCGCTGGCTGCGCCCTACCTGCTGTTGCCGCGTTGGTCGCTGCTTCTCTACGACCCGAATAAGCCCCCTTTACAATTGGTGGAGCTGCTGGGTACAACCGGAATTCTGGAACTTCGCAAGCGGACACTGCAGCCTGTCTTCATTATGCCGGAAGAAGGACCACCGCAACCACAACCCGCTGCCCCGGTGACTACCGTGGTCTGCCCCGGTCCGCTGCGTCAACGCGACCCACCCATCTTCAGCGATGCCGAAGACCATGACGTAGAAGACTGGCTCGCTGACTACGACCGGGTGAGCATCCACAACCACTGGGACGACACCAAAAAACTGAATTACGTATCGTTTTATTTGAGTGGTGTCGCCAGCGTGTGGCACCGTAACCATGAACGTGATCTCACGACGTGGCCAGCCTTCAAAACTAATGTGACGGAGGTATTCGGGCGCCCCGCCGTTCGCAAGCTTCGCGCCGAGCAACGTTTGCGCAGTCGTGCGCAACAGTGCGGGGAGACATTTACAAGTTATATAGAAGATGTTGTCGACCTCTGCAACCGCGTTGACGTCACAATGGCTGATGCCGAGAAGATCCGCCATATCTTAAAAGGCATTGAAGACGACGCCTTCCAGATGCTGTTGGCGAAAAATCCGGCGACAGTCTCTGAACTCGTCAGTCTCTGCCAAAGCTTCGACGAACTCCGCAAACAACGCATAGCCACCCGCCAATCTCCTCCTCAGGCGACTTCAATGTCGAGCTTGGATGTTTCCCCGGATAATACGTCGCTACTGCTACAGATCAAGGAGTTCGTCCGTGAAGAAGTGGCTCCGTCAGCTTTCTCTGCTTCCCCTCACGCACGGCCAGTCGAATTCTCCGTTGGCGCCCGCTCTCCAATCTGTCATCAAGGAGCAGGTAGCCGACCACATTCCACCTTCTCTCCAGCAGGCTCCGGTTGCCGCTCCCCTGACGTACGCCGAAGTCGCTTCGAGGCCTGCACCACAGACCTACGGTCCCCTTCGCCCGCCTTTGCGCCCGCCCGTATCCGCTCCGGTCCGGCCACTGGTGCAGTATGCACGACCTCAATATCATTGGAGCACGGAAGATAATCGGCCGATTTGTTTTTATTGTGGCCGTGCTGGACACGTAGCACGTCACTGTCGCCTCCTTACCCCCAACGTCCCCAACAATGTGCGTCCACATGCGCCACGTTTCCACCAACGCCGCAACTATTCGGACACCTTTGACTCTCCTCCCGTTGTCGACACCGCATTCTCCGCTGCTCGCCGTTCACCTTCTCCTCGCCGCCGCTCGCTTTCACCCATGCACCGGCGTCGGAGCCCTTTGCGCCAGGAAAACTAAATATCGCAGTTCAGGAGGCGAGAACTGTGGTGCCAGCGAAATGTATAAGGCCTCACACTTCCCCGAAGAACGTTATTGAAGTCGCAATAGAAGGAACTTTGACGCTCGCACTTGTCGACACCGGCGCTGCACTTTCAGCGATAGATGCTCGTATTTGCCGCAAGATCGGAAAAGTGACGACACCGCTTTCTGGACTGTCTCTTCGAACTGCCAACGCGCAGCACGTCGAGCCATCCGGCGCCTGCACTGCTCGTGTCGTCATTCAGAACGTCCTCTATATCATAGAATTCGTCGTGTTGCCATCATGTTCACACGACGTCATATTAGGTTGGGACTTTCTCTCCACACATCATGCGATCATTGACTGCGCCCGCGCCGAAATTGAGCTGTTTCAGTTTTAGACTGATATTATCACTGACCATAAGGACCATTGCCGCAAAATCTCTGTTTCAGAAGACACCATTATACCTGCCTGGTCTTCCACCCTTGTCAGTATCTCTTGCGGCTATGTAGATGACGGCACAGTACTCTTCGCTCCGTCTGAACTCTTAGTTAGCCGCCGTTCACTACCACTGCCGTTCGCCGTCCTCGAATTCCAACCTGGCGCCTCTCTCATGTGTGTCTCCAACCCATCGGCTGAACCAATTAGTTTACGCCGCCGTGAAAGCCTTGGCAGAGCAGAGCCACTGACTTCATCTTCAATATTTGACACGATGGACGACTCCACTTATATTGCTGCTCTCGAGGATTTGCGTCCACAGTCCCTACCGTGTTCTTTTACGCCAGCTATTGCCAGCGACCTTACGACGACGCACCGCGACGAACTTCTTCGCTTGCTCCAAGGCTTCTCTTCCTCCTTTGATTGCCAAGCAACATCACTCGGCCGCACAACGACTGTTTCGCACACTATCGACACTGGGAGCCCCGCACCGATTCGACAGCGTCCCTACCGAGTATCAGCGACTGAAAGACAAGTTATCAATGACCAGGTGAACGATATGCTCAATCGCGGTGTCATCCAGCCTTCTAGTATTCCTTGGGCATCACCAGTCGTCCGCGTTAAAAAGAAAGACGGCTCCATACGATTTTGCGTCGACTATCGAAGGCTTAACAAGATTACCCGAAAGGATGTATACCCGTTGCCACGTATTGACGACGCACTTGACTTTTGCAAGGAGCGGAGTTCTTTTCCTCCTTAGATCTCCGCTCTGGCTACTGGCAGGTGCCCATGGCAGACGCTGACTGTTCTAAAACCGCATTTGTAACACCAGATGGATTGTATGAATTCACTGTGATGCCGTTCGGTCTGTGCAATGCACCCGCCACCTTCGAACGCATGATGGACGGCATCCTACGTGGCCTAAAGTGGCATACTTGCCTATGCTACCTCGACGACGTTGTCGTCTTTTCCCCTGATTTTCCGACCCACCTTCGGCGTTTACATCAAGTTTTGACCTGTCTCCGGAAAGCTGGTCTCCAGCTTAACTTAAGAAAGTGCCGATTTGCAGCTCGACAACTGACCATATTAGGCCACGTTGTCTCCAAAGAAGGCATTCTTCCTGATCCTGATAAACTTCGCGCCGTATCCGAATTTCCGAAGCCCACTGATTTGAAAGCACTGCGCAGCTTCATTGGCCTATGCTCCTATTTTCGATGTTTCGTTCGCAATTTCGCTACAGTGATCGCACCACTTAACCAACTTCTTCAAGGCGGCAATGAACTTTCTGGTTGGTCGGAAGCCTCTGATGATACATTTACGACTCTTCGTCACCTCCTCACGTCTCCGCCAGTCTTGCGCCATTTTGATCCAAGCGCACCTACAGAACTTCACACTGACGCCAGTGGTGTCGGCCTTGGTGCCGTGCTGGCACAACGCAAGAACACTAATGCCGAATACGTCGTCGCTTATGCTAGTCGTGCCCTCACGAAACCTGAGGCCAATTACTCAGTCACAGAAAAAGAGTGCCTAGCTATCGTATGGGCTCTTCAAAAATTTCGTCCCTATCTCTACGGTCGACGCTTTGACGTGGTGACGGATCATCACGCTCTTTGCTGGTTGTCCAACCTAAAAGACCCGTCGGGCCGCCTCGCTCGGTGGGCCCTCCGAATCCAGGAATACGATATCCGTGTCGTCTATCGTTCTGGACGCAAACACTCTGACGCCGATGCCCGCTCGCGCTCCCCAGTTACTTCAGACAGCAGCACTTCTACTTATAGACATGACATCTCACCACTTGACATCCTGGACATGGCATCGGAGCAACGAAAAGACCCATGGATCGTCATGATATTCGACTTTCTATCAAATCCTCCGGCAACTTCGGCACCTCGAGCGTTACGCCGACAGGCGCAGCATTTCACAATCCGCGACGGACTTTTATACCGCCGCAACTACCAAAATGATGGCCGCAAATGGCTCTTAGTAGTGCCTCGCCACCTAAGACAAGATTTATGCTCCGCTTTTCATTCTGACCCGCAGTGTGGTCACGGCGGAGTGTCAAAAACTTACACACGGCTTCGCCTACGATATTATTGGCGAGGGATGTACACCTTCGTCTACAAATACGTGCGCTCCTGCATTGCCTGCCAGCGACGCAAATGTGTCCCGCATCTCTCCACCGCACCTCTCCAACCACTTCCCTGCCCAGCTCAACCATTCGACCGCGTCGGCATTGATATATACGGGCCTCTTCCATCTACTGGCGCTGGCAACCGATGGATTGTTGTGGCCGTAGATCATCTGACACGGTATGCCGAAACCGCCGCCTTGCCTGCTGCATCAGCAAAAGACATCGCCTCGTTCATACTAAACAACTTCGTTCTCCGCCATGGCGCCCCTCGCGAACTGTTGAGCGATCGGGGCCGCGTATTCCTCTCAGACGTCCTGCAGTCACTCCTATCTGAATGCCAAATTATTCACCGCACTACTACTGCTTATCATTCACACACCAATGGCTTAACAGAACGATTCAACAGAACTCTTGGTGACATGCTATCAATGTATGCTGCATCTGACCACTCCAACTGAGATCTTGTACTTCCGTTCGTCACCTACGCATATAACACTGCCTCTCAAGCCACTACTGGATTCTCGCCATTCTTCCTGCTTTACGGCCGCCATCCCTCCAGCACCATTGATACTGTTCTCCCGTACCGGCCGGACCCTGCTGAATGCTCACCTGTTTCTGCGATTGCTCAGCACGCCGAGAAATGCCGACAACTGGCCCGTTCTTTGATGTCTGCTCAAAAGTGCCGCCAAAAAGAGCGCCATGACCTCAATCCTCCCCCTCACCCCTTCCCCGTCGACTCACTCGTGTGGCTTTGGGTCCCGCCTGTTGCTGCTCCTGGCCTTTCGTCCAAGCTCCTCGCGAAGTACCACGGGCCCTACCGCGTGGTTGCACAAACATCACCAGTGAACTACGAACCCGTATCGCCATCTCCCGATCTCCGTCGCCGAGGGCGAGAGACTGTACACATTGACCGGCTGAAGCAGTACTACGATCCGCCCACCTCTTCCTAGGTCGCCAGGATGGCTACTCTTCAATTCCGGGGGTGATTGTGACGAAGAAGATCGGCAGGCTGAAAAGCCCCATTGCCATCGCGTGGCTCGTACCCTGTTCGCTCGCTGGCTGCGCCCTATCTGCTGTTGCCGCGTTGGTCGCTGCTTCTCTACGACCCGAATAAACCCCCTTTACAATATATATATATATATATATATATATATATATATATATATATATATATATATATTTTCTTGCACTTGAAGAAACTCCGTGTGGCTTCAAAGAATTGCTCATAGAAGTGAAGGCTTTATAGGAGAATTTACAAGACCTCATAGTAGGCTCATAGAAAGTATGCAGCGGTGGCGTAGAGGTAGAACACCCGCCTCGAGTGCAAGAGGTCCGTGGTTCGAATCCCGGTGCCGGTAATTTTCCACCGCATTAAAAAAAATTCGCGTGTTAATAAAATTGCACAAACAGGCCTGGAGTGTGGCCTGATCCCGCTGACCAGAACCGGTAACGCACTCCCTCACCAGAGCAGTACTTGGCCACAACCTCCTATATGAACACAACAATCAAACCCCGGCCCTCAGTCCCCAGCAGCTGCGAAGCAACTGACCATGGTGGCGTCAGATCTGCGACGCAGCAGAGGGTGCTAAGAATTTCTGGCTCCCGACAGGTTTAACGCTGGAACGTTATCTAGTGAGGCGAGTCTAGCAGTGCTATTGGAGGAATTAGAGGGCAGTAAATGGGATATGATAGGGCTCAGTGAAGTTAAGAGGCCGAAAGAAGCATATACAGTATTAGACAGCGGGCACGTCCTGGGCTACCGGGACTTAGCGGAGAGAACTAGGAGTCGGATTCCTGATTAATAAGAATATAGCTGGTAACATACAGGAATTCTATAGCATTAGCGAGAGGGTGGCAGGTCTTGCTGTGAAACTTAATAAGAGGTACAAAATGCAGATTGTACAAGTCTACGCCCCTACATCCAGTCATGATGACCAGGAAGTCCAAAGCTTCTATGAAGACGTGGAATCGGCGATGGGTAGAGTGAAAACTAAATACACCATACTAATGGGCTACTTTAATGCTAAGGTAGGCAAGAAGCAGGCTGGAGACAAGGCAGTGGGGGAATATGGCATAGGCACTAGGAATAGCAGGGGAGAGTTATTAGTAGAGTTTGCGGAACAGAATAATATGATGATAATGAATACCTTCTTCCGCAAGCGGGATAGCCGAAAGTGGACGTGGAGGAGCCCGAACAGCGAGACTAGAAATGCAATAGACCTCATACTCTGCGCTAACCCTGGCATCATACAATATGTGGACGTGCTCGGCAAGGTGCGCTGCAGTGACCACAGGATGGTAAGAACTCGAATTAGCCTAGACCTGAGGAGGGAACGGAAGAAACTGGTACATAAGAAGCAGATAAATCAGTTAGCGGTAAGAGGGAAAATAGAGGAATTCCAGATCAAGCTACAGAACAGGTATTCAGCTCTAACTCAGGAAGAGGACCTTAGTGTTGAAGCAATGAACGACATTCTTGTGGGCATCATTAAGGACTGTGCAGTGGAAGTCGGTGGTAACTCCGTTAGGCAGGATACCAGCAAACTATCGCAGGAGACGAAAGATCTGATCAAGAAACGCCAATGTATGAAAGCTTCTAACCCTACAGCTAGAATAGAACTGGCAGAACTTTCGAAGTTATTCAACAAGCGTAAGACAGATGACATAAGGAAGTATAATATGGATAGAATTGAGCATGCTCTCAGGAACGGAGGAAGCCTAAAAACAGTGAAGAAGAAACTAGGAATTGGCAGGAATCAGATGTATGCCTTAAGAGACAAAGTCGGCAATATCATTACTAATATGAATGAGATAGTTCAAGTGGCTGAGGAGTTCTATAGAGATTTATACAGTACCAGTGGCACCCACGACGATAATGGAAGAGAAAATAGTCTAGAGGAATTCGAAATTCGAAAGGTAACACCGGAAGAAGTAAAGAAAGCCTTGGGAGAAATGCAAAGGGGGAAGGCAGCTGGGGAAGATCAGGTAAGAGCAGATTTGTTGAAGGATGGTGGACAGATTGTTCTAGAGAAACTGGCCACCCTGTATACGCAATGCCTCATGACCTCGAGCATACCGGAATCTTGGAAGAACGCTAACATAATCCTAATCCATAAGAAAGGGGACGCCAAAGACTTGAAAAATTATAGACCGATCAGCTTACTGTCCATTGCCTACAAACTATTTACTAAGGTAATCGCAAATAGAATCAGGAACACCTTAGACTTCTGTCAAGCAAAGGACCAGGCAGGATTCCGTAAAGGCTACTCAACAATAGATCATATTCACACTATCAATCAGGTGATTGAGAAATGTGCGGAATATAACCAACACTTATATATAGCTTTCATTGACTACGAAAAAGCGTTTTATTCTGTCAAAACCTCAGCAGTCATGGAGGCCTTACGGAATCAGGGTGTAGACGAGCCGCATGTAAAAATACTGAAAGATATCTATGGCGGCTCCACAGCCACCGTAGTCCTCCGTAAAGCAAGCAACGAAATCCCAATAAAGAAAGGCGTCAGGCTGGGAGATACGATCTCTCCAATGCTATTCACAGCGTGTTTACAGGAGGTATTCAGAGACCTGGATTGGGAAGAATTGGGGATAAAAGTTAATGGAGAATACCTTAGTAACTTGCGATTCGCTGATGATGTTGCCTTGCTTAGTAACTCAGGGGACCAATTGAAATGCATGCTCACTGACCTGGAGAGGCAAAGCAGAAGAGTGGGTCTAAAAATTAATCTGCAGAAAACTAAAGTAATGTTTAACAGTCTCGGAAGAGAACAGCAATTTACAATAGGCAGTGAGGCACTGGAAGTCATAAGGGAATACCTCTACTTAGGGCAGGTAGTGACGGCGGATCCGGATCATGAGACGGAAATAATCAGAAGAATAAGAATGGGCTGGGGGGCGTTTTGCAGGCATTCTCAGATCATGAACAGCAGATTGCCATTATTCCTCAAGAGAAAAGTATGTAATAGCTGTGTCTTACCAGTACTCACCAACGGGGCAGAAATCTGGAGGCTTACGAAAAGGGTTGTACTCAAATGGAGGACAACGCAACGAGCTATGGGAAGAAGAATGATAAGTGTAACGTTAAGGGATAAGAAAAGAGCGGATTGGGTGAGGGAACAAACGCGAGTTAATGACATCTTAATTGAAATCAAGAAAAAGAAATCAGCATGGGCAGGACATGTAATGAGGAGGGAAGATAACCGATGGTCATTAAGGTTTACGGACTGGATCCCAAGGGAAGGGAAGCGTAGCAGGGGGCGGCAGAAAGTTAGGTGAGCGGATGAGATTAAGAAGTTTGCAGGGACAGCATGGCCACAATTAGTACATGACCGGGGTTGTTGGAAAAATATGGGAGAGGCGTTTGCCCTGCAGTGGGCGTAACCAGGCTGATGATGATGATGATGATGATGGTGGTGGTGGTGATGATGATGATGATAGTAGGCGACAGTTCAATTTCACAGCCTGAGTCCTCTCCTACCACGAAGAATATGACGTCTCTCGGTGGTGTAATATTTTTTTTATTTATATGATATAAGGAGATGTTGGCGCACAATTTAAGGCGCCGGCTACTCCTGATCTCTTGAATGGTCCTATCATAACACATACAGGGTTCAAGATTACATACCAAATAATCCTTTCACACAAGCACCAGGATTTGTCACGCAACGTTTTCACAGGAAGACTGTGACGCCAGAAACACATACTACATGAAATATACAAGGTAAATGTCTCCAAAGTTATGTAGACAAAAGTCTTAAAGATACAAGCGATACTGTCGCCTAATAACACAGTGTCTAGTCTGCGGGTGGTACATACATCGTGTAAATTCATTGTCACATATAGTCGCAACAGTACAGTCAACATAACATAATTCACAAAACATGCATATATACAGTGACATTGAAATGATCGGAACCATAAAAGCGTTAATAACGTCCAACAATGCCGCTGTCTTCCCGAAAAGTTTTTAGTGCTTTTAAAGCGCTCTTCTGCAAGTACGTTGTTGGCCAACAACCTAAAAGCTTCCTTAAACTGAAAGGCCTGCGGTCTAATTTAATTAGGGTTGATTTAAGTCGGCTTCTTGGTGTGTCGTGATGTGGGCAATCTAGAAGGAGGTGATATATACCTTCGAGTACAAATCCACAATTACATTCGGGGGTTTCCACACGGCCAATTCTGTGTAAGAAATGCTCTTTGTAGGCAGTGCCTAGCCTTAATCGATGAATGAGGGTTTCCATAGATCTGTCTAATGATAATGAAAATTTGAATTCAATAAACGGATCAATATGGTATAAGTCCGAGCTCTTAGAATTCTGGTCAAACCAAGTGCTTCTACACATTTTGAAAGACGTTGTCCTTATAATGCAGCGTAATTCATTCTTTCATATTGGGAGCGGAACCGCATCGTCTTTGAGGTGTGCTTGTCGTGCTGCTTCATCGGCTGCAGTGTCGCCAGGAATGTTGCAATGTCCTGGAATCCACTGGAATGCTATCGCATGTTTCGCTTCGCTTGCCTTTGTGAGGTGTTTATGTGTTTCTCATACTATACTGCCACTGAATATTTTCCCTTTTGTGCTACAGAGTGATGTTACAGCCGCCTGTGAATCGCTGAATGTTACCCCCTTCTCCGCATCCCTTACTGACAATATAAATTTTATCGCACATAGGATTGCGAACAGTTCAGCCATTGTGGACGAAATCGGACGAGATAACTTAAATCATTTTTGTTTGTTGAGGTGCGGTATAATGAATGATGAAGTTGAAGAGGTTGCTGTACTGGAGCCAGCTGTATAGACGTATGTGTATCCTGAATACCGCATATATATCTGGTAAAGTGCTAGTTGTTGAGTTGCTTGAATGGACATGCCTCTTTTTTGAATATCCCATCTACTGACAATTCGATTTTTGGAAGTGTCAGCAGCCATGGAGGATATTCGACATTTGAGTTCCTAAATTCCTTTCTTGGAAATTTGTGAAGATTATCTCGAATTTCTATATGAACATAACTTCTATCCGGTTTCATTATGTCTAGAGCCAATGGGTGACTTTTATGTTGTTTGAAGACGGAAATATCGTCGGCATGTTTGGGTAGTTCGCATAACTGGAAATGGTAATTGGCGAGCCTCAGCTATTACAAGAGAGCTAGAAGTCGCTCGTGGAACTCCTAGAAGTCTGTGAAGTCGGTCTTCTGACGTGGGGGAAAGTCCTTGTAAGATGGGCGCGGAATACGCAATTTTTTGTCGTATTATTGCATTGTAAACCGTCAGCATGGACGATACTGATCCGCCCCATGATGTGCCTGCAAGTCTGCGAAGTACAGTCACTATGGCATTGACCACGTTTTCGAGTTTTTTTATGTGGGGTTCCCAGGATAGCTGCCTATTATGCATTATGCCAAGAAATCGATGTTGTGTGACAATTATCAGAGGGTGTCCTTCCAGATTAGTAGTGAAATTTTTAACTGCCTCCGAGTGAAGGGCAATACAGCTGTCTTTGCGTGTGATAGAACCATTCCTCTCTCTCTCGAAAATTGGTTAATGATTTTTATGCCATCTTGCAATGCCGTCTGAAGTAGTTGAGCATTAGAACCAGATGTCCATATACACACATCATCTGCATACATTGAAAAGTTTAACTGTGATGGCAGTCTCCTTGTTAAATCAGCCGTGATGCAGTTAAAGAAAAGGGGGCTGAGTACGCTTCGCTGTGGTACTCCCTGTTTCACAACATGTTCAGCACTCTTTCCTTCACCCGTATGAACAAATATTTTGCGACCTGATAAAAATTCAGAAATCCATCGCAATGACCTGCCAGACAGGCCAAGTTCCAACATGCTTAGCAGAACATGAACGTGACTAACAGTGTCAAATGCCTTCTTGGTGTACAGGAATACTGCTATCATCATGTTTCCACGTGCAGGCTCGTGTTCCGCACAGGTTACTATGTCTAATTATGCATCCATTGTGCATCTATGTTTTCGAAAACCTACTAAGTAGTTGGACAACACATCCGTTTCATTACACCACCACTGAAGTCGCTCGTCAATCATTTTCTTTATTGCTTTGCATAAACAACTTGTCAAACGAACTGGGCGGAAGGATTCAAGGCACAAGGGCGTCTTACCCAGCTTTAAAATTGGTATGATTCGAGAGAGTTTCTAAGAGTCAGGTACAGTTTCTCCTATCCATAAGTTATTATAGATGCCTAAGAGAGCATTTGTACCTGTCGGTCCGAGGTTTCCTAGCATATCGTACGCAATGCCGTCCGGCCCAGCAGCGGACCTTTGGCGACATGATACAATTACACATGGAGTAGTGCAATATTCCTTCGTGTAATTGTCGCCTACTTCGCTATCATTAAAACTGCTTCGCCTATTCGGCGAAACTACAGCCTCTCTCTGCATATTTTTTGTTGCTTTTTCTGTGAGTCCCTGTATAAGCGCTCCTGCGCATGACTCCTGTTGATTCTGACTTCGATTGAATCTGGCTTGGCCTCATTCCGGTCACGGATTGAATTATGCAGGGTGCCCCAACTATCATGCACCAAGACTTTAAAAAGGACACTTGCGTTACTCGAAGAAAACCAAGTGCATATTGTTTCGAGTACAATGGAGTAGCCGCCAGCAATTCTTTCGTGCCTAAAATTCAATTCGACAATTGGAATTAGTTATATAATTTGAGAAATAGTGTCCTAATTATGAATGGGTCAGTGAGGCATCTGTAGACGCCCCAAGGCACCCCCAAGTGACATCTAACTGCTGTGTTTTCAGCGACGTACTAATAGCGTGCATTTTTTTCCGACTGGCAAACAACCCTCACCAAATATCAAAAATACCGCGTGACTGCGCTCCCACCCACATCCATAAAGGAGTACCCTCAAATAAGCTCATTGAAAGCAACTACACTGCCTGCCGTAAACCCGAAGGGACAGCGCATCGCATGAATAAGGGTACGGAAGGAGCACCAACAGCAGGTATTGCAGCTTCGCAGCTATTGCTTCCTCTCTACGCCACACTTATTATCCATCTCTCAAGGCCGACTGGTCACATTGATAACGAAAACCGCTTGATTACGGGGCCGAAGCGCATTTCAAAAGCATGTTTCAATATACCGGCTTTCCTCGTACCGCATCACCAGAGTGCGAGCGCAGCTATATGCAGTGTCGTGCCATCGGAAGCCCGTTCATCGCACGAAGTGCGCATGCTCGACCGAATGTGCACTGCATAAAAGCAGCCACGCTATACGCAATAAACCATTCCTTGGCTTGCGCCTGCTGCGTGTGTTGATGTGACTCGCGCTACTACAGTGGTATATATTTCGCGCCAGAACATTGCTTCGGACCAAAGCTGAATAGAAGTGACCGTTTTATTTTTCGTGAAAGTGCATACGCGCTGCAAAAACAGATTCATATGGCATAAAATAAAAGCGAAATAAACAGACCCGGAAGCGACCCACTTGTTGAGGAAAGGCAAAGCCGATGCATTAAAGAAAGCAAATGACCACTTCTAAATGAGCCGAATTGGCAATCGGGACGCCTGCACAAGAAAAAAAAAATTTGTATTTCATCAGATTTCAGTGTGCCTTTATTTTCCATGAAATCGTAAGCGCCGTTGAGCACCAGCTGCTGCCTAGAGAACGTGTTGAAATATGTCTCCTTTTGCAGCTGCGCAGTACTGAGTCCACTTTATCTCATCTTCAGTGGTTTTCTTGATGACCGACGCTCGAATTAAACGGCAGATATCCATTATCCTTGTCTTGAGCTAATTTGGCGTCCGTCTCGATCATGTAAACACGATCTTTTGCATAACCGCAGAGAAAGAAATCGACTGGAGAGAGGCCAGATGACCTAGCGGGCAAATTTATAGGCCCGTGCCTTGCAATCTATTGCACATGAAAAGTTGCATTCAGCCAGTTTCGTGCTCCGCTGCTGCTGTGTGCTGGTGCTCCATCTTGCTGGTGCCACCGAAGTGGAGGACGTGACAGCGGGACTTCGCTGAGAAACTTATCCACCACTCTTTCAAGTATTTCGTCCACGTAACGCTGTCCAGTCAGCGTGTGATCGAAAAAGATGGTACTGATTATACCACCGGCGCAAATTCCGCACCCCACAATAAACGACCACTGCTAGAGGTGCCGATTGCGTTTTGTCCAGTGTGCATTGTAGTCACTCCAATACTGTGCATTATACAAATTTATCTGGGCGTACTGTGAAAATTGGCTTCATCTGTGCACATGATGTTGCTCAAAAAGCCCAGTGACTAACCGGCTTTTGTGAGGACCCAATCCGAGAAATCTACACGATTCTACAGGTCCTTATCTTCCGAGCATTGGTGCTAGCTAAGGCGGTACGGGTGAAAGGCCGTCGTTTAGAATCCTCCAAACTGATGACTTGGAAATTGTTGCCAGGGCGGCCACTTTCCGCACGCTAGCATGAGGGTTTGAGGCCATAAATGCTGGAACCTCCGTGCTTGGCTGGGACTCAAAGGTGGCGCCCTACGGCACTGTTTCTTGAAGCTGCCAGTTTGTCTCAGGTTATCTGATGATAGTCGATGCGTTTGGTCTACCGCCACATTTCCATGACTGATATATATTTGCGGCCTTTCTCTTGTTGTCATTTTGCAGTTCCCATGGCAAGGTTCATTTTTACCTTCTGCTCATTAGAGAAAGACATGGCGACTTGGTCCATACAAAATGCGGTACCAATTTGGTACCAATGTACCGATTTCCAAAATAGTACCAAAATTGTACCAATTTCCAAGTCATCAGTTTGAAGGATTCTAAATAACGGTCTTTCCCCCATACAACCTTAACCAGCATCAATGCTTGGAAGATAGGAACCTGTAGAATCGTCTAAATTTCCCTAATCTGTTCCTCACAAAAGCCGATGAGTCACGGGACTTTTTCAGCAACATCATGTGCACGGATGAAGCCAATTTTCGCCGAAACGCCTAGGTAAATTTACTTAATGCACACTATTGGAGAGAATCCAATCCACGCTGGGTGAAGCGCAATCGGCACCAGTGCAAGTAGTCGCTTAAATTGTGGGTCGGAATTTACGCCGGTGCTATAATCGGTCCCATCTTCGATCACACACTGACTGGACGGCGTTACGTGAACGAAATCTTTCAAGGAGAAGTGGAAGAGTAACTGGCTGAATGCGACTATTCATGGGCAATAGATTAGAAGGCACGGGCCTGTGAATTGGGTGGCTAGGTCACTTGGCCTCTCCCGACTCGATTTCTTTCTTTGGGGTTATGTGAAAGATTGTGCCGGACGTCAGATTACACAGACGTCAGATTAGTTCAAGACAAGGATAACGAATGTCTGCCGTAGAATTCCGGCATCGATCATCAAGAAATCCACTGGGGATGTGATAAAACAGAAACAGTACTGCACAGCTGCAAAAGGAGACATATTCGAACACGCCCTCTAGGCAGCAGCTGGTGTTCAACGGAACTTACGAATTCATAGATAATAAGAACGCACTTAAATCTGTTTTCTTTTCTTTTTTTTGCGGACATCCTGATTGCCAATTCGGCTCCTTTAAAAGTGGTATATTTACTTTCTTGAACACTTCGGTTTTGCCTTTTCTCTACAGGTTGGTCGTTTGTCGGTCTGTTTATTTCGAATTCGTTCTTTTTTGACACGAAACTGTTTTCGCAGCACGTATACAATTTCATGAAAAATAAGAAGGTCACCTTAACTTGGCTTTGGTCCAAACGAAGTTTCGCGCACACTCTTTCGATGCGGTGTGAGCAAAGCCAGGATTTTGAAACATTCGGTGCTTATGACATTGCTGTTCGCATTTCGTGCGTGGTCAGAGCGGCGCTTCGGCCGCGTTATGAAGGACTTTTGTTATGAATGTGATAAGTCGGCCCGTAGAGACAGATAATAAGTGCGACGTAGAAATGAGAGGACGGAATAGCTGCGAAGCCGCGAAACCTGCTGTCGGTGCTGCTTCCATGCCATTATCAAGGTAATACGCTGTATCTTCAGGTTTGTGACAGGCAACGCATTTGCATTCAATCAGTTTATTTAAAGGCGCTGCTTTATGATGCGCGTGGCAGCACACTGAAGGTATTTTTCACACTTCGTGAGGTTTCTTTGCCAGTCGGAAAAAATTTTAAGCAATTAGTATGTCGCTGAAAACGCCGCAGTTAGATGTCATTTTGAGTGCCTACGACTGCTTCATTGACACTTTGATAATTAGGACAGTACGTGTCGACTTAGATAATTGATTGCAATTACCAAATTAAAGAGGGTGCAGCGGTGGCGTAGACGTAGAGCATCCGCCTCACGTGTAAGAAGACCGTGGTTCGAATCCCGGTGCCATGCAATTTTCCACCAGATACAAAAACATCCGCGTGTTCCTAAATTGCATAAACAGGACAGGAGTGCGGCCTGATCCCGGTGACCAGAACCGCTAACGCAATCCCTCACCCGAGCAAGATTGGCCACCCTTGTCCAGCACTTGGCCACAACCTCCGATATGAACACAACAATCAATCCCCGGCACTCTGTTCCCAGCAGCTGCGAAGCAACTGACCACGGTGGCGGTCAGACCTGTGACGCAGCAGAGGGTGCTAAGAATCTCTGGGTCCGGACAGGCCGCCATTGGAATCTGAACCTGGCAACGTATAACGCTAGAACGTTATCAAGTGCGGCGAGTCTAGAAGGGCTATTGGATGAATTAGCGGGCAGTAAATGGGATATAAGGCTCAGTCAGGTTAGGAGGACAAAAAAAGCATACACAGTTCTAAAAAGCGGGCATGTCCTGTGCTACCGGGTCTTAGCGGAGAGACGAGAACTAGGAGTCGGATTCCTGATTAATAAGGATATAGCTGGTAACATACAGGAACTCTATAGCATTAACGATAGGGTGGCAGGTCTTGCTGTGAAATTTAATAACAAGTACAAATTGAAGGTCGTACAGGTCTACGCCCCTACATCCAGTGATGACGACCAGGAAGTCGAAAGCTTTTATGAAGACGTGGAATCGGCGATGGGTAACGTCAAAGCAAAATACACTATATATATGGGCGACTTCAATGCCAGAGTAGGCATGAAGCAGGCTGGAGCCAAGTCAGTGGGGGGAATATGGCGTAGGGTCTAGAAATAGCAAGGGAGAGTTATCAGTAGTGTTTCCAGAACGGAATAATATGCGGACAATGAATACCTTTTTCCGCAAGCGGGATAGCCGAAAGTGGACGTGGAGGAGCCCGAATGGCGGGACTAGAAATGAAATAGACTTCATACTCTGCGCTAACCCTGGCATCATACAAGATGTAAACGTGCTCGGCAAAGTGCGCTGCAGTGACCATAGGATGGTAAGAAATCGAATTAGCTTATACTTGAGAAGGGAACGGAAGAAACTCGTACATAAGAAGCCGATTAATCAGTCAGCGGTAAGAGGGAAAATAGAGGAATTCCGGCTCAAGCTACGGAACCGGTATTCGGCTTTAACTCAGGATGAGGACCTTAGTGTTGAAACAATGAACGACAATCTTATGGGCATCATTAGGGAGTGGGCAATAGCAGTCGGTGGTAACTTCGTTAGGCATGATACCAGTAAGCTATCCCAGGAGACGAGAGATCTGATCAAGAAACGCAAATGAATAAAAGCCTCTAACCACACAGCTAGAATAGAACTGGCAGAACTTTCTAAGTTAATCAACAAACGTAAGACAGCTGACATAAGGAACTATAATATGGATAGAATTGAACATGCTCTCAGGAACGGAGGAAGCCTAAAAGCAGTGAAGAAACTACGGATAGGCAAAGATCAGATGTATGCGTTAAGAGACAAAGCCGGCAATATCATTACTAATATGGATGAGATAGTTCAAGTAGCTGTTGAGTTCTATGGAGATTTATACAGTACCAGTGGAACCCACGACGATAATGGAAGAGGGAATAGTCTAGAGGAATTTGAAATCCGACAAGTAACGCCGCAAGAAGTAAAGCAAGGCTTGGGAGCTATGCAAAGGGAAAAGGCAACTGGGGAGGATCAGGTAACAGCAGATTTGTTGAAGGATGGTGGGCAGATTGCTCTAGAAAAACTGGCCACCCTGTATATGCAATGCTTCATGACCTCGAGCGTACCGAAATCTTGGAAGAACACCAACATAATCTTAATCCATAAGAAAGGGGACGCCAAAGACTTGAAAAATTATAGACCGATCAGCTTACTGTCCGTTGCCTACAAAGTATTTACTAACGTAATCACAAATACAATCAGGAATACCTTAGACTTCTGTGAACCAAAGGATCATGCAGGCTGGACATCCTAAAGGCTACTCAACAATACACCACATTCCCACTATCAATCAGGTGATAGAGAAATGTGCGGAATATAGCCAACCCTTATATACTGCTTTCATTGATTACGAGAAAGCGTTTGATTCAGTCGAAACCTCAATAGTCATGAAGACATTACGGAATCAGTGTGTAGACGAGCCGTACGTAAAAATACTGAAAGATATCTATAGCGGCTCCAAAGCCACCCTAGTCCTCCATAAAGAAAGCAACGAAATCCCAATAAAGAAAGGCGTCAGGCAGGGAGATACGATCTCACCAATGTGATTCACAGCGTGTTTACTGGTGGTATTCAGAGACCTGGATTGGGAAGAATTGGGTACAAGAGTTAGTGGATAATACCTTGGTAACTTGCGATTCGCTGATGATATTGCCGCATACTATGCGGTCGCCGCGGGTATGTGCCAGGCGATGAGAACGACGCTGAAGTAGCGCGCGAGTAGAAAAACAGACGACAACGACGTCGCGTTGACTGCTCTAATAAAGTGCTTTTACACGTCCTCGACACCTGCTTTCCCGCCTCCTACTAGGCTGTGACAATATTGCCTTGCTTAGTAATTCGGGGGAGGAATTGCAATGCACGCTCACTGACCTGGGAAGGCAAAGCAGAAGGGTGGGTCTAAAAATTAATCTAAAGGAATATTTAACAGTCTTGGAAGAGAACATCAATTCACGATATGTAGCGAGGAACTGGAAGTGGTAAGGGAATACATCTACTTAGGTCAGGTAGTGACCGCGTATCCGGACCATGAGACTGACAAAATCAGCAGAAGAAGAATGGGCTGGGGTGCGTTTGGCAGGCATTCTCAGATCATGAACGGCAGGTTGCCATTATCCCTCAAAAGAAAAGTGTATAACAGCTGTGTCTTACCAGTACCCACCTACGGGGCAGAAACCTGGAGGCTTACGAAAAAGGTCCGACTTAAATTAAGGACGACGCAACGAGCAATGGAAAGAATGATGGGTGTAAAGTTACGGGATAAGAAAAGAGCAGACTGGGTGAAAGAACCAACGCGAGTTGATGACATCTTAGTTGAAATCAAGAAAAAGAAAAGGGCATGGACAGGACATGTAATGAGGAGGGAAGATAACCGATGGTCATTAAGGGTTACGTACTGGATTCCAAGAGAAGGAAGCGTAGCAGGTGGCGGCAGAAAGTTAGGTGGCGGATAAAGAAGTTTGCAGGGGCAACATGACCACAATAAGCACATGACCGGGGTAGTTGGGGAAGTATGCGAGAGGCCTTTGCCCTGCAATGGGCGTAGCCAGGCTGATGATGATGATGATGACCAAATTAAATCTCAGTAACTGGCGTATACTTCGCTGTACTGGAAACAATATGCACTACGTTTTCTTCGACTGCACTTTTTTAAAAGTCTTGGTGCATGATAGTTGGGGATCACTATAATTCACTCAGCAACCAAAATGAGGCCAAGCTGGCACTCGAAACCAGAATCAACTGGTGTCATGCGCAGCAACTCTTATAGTCGGACCCACATAAAAAGAAAAAAAAAAGAAATAGAGACACAGAGGCTGCAGTTTCGCCGGAAGGGTGAAGCAGTATTAGTGATAGCCAAGTACGCGACACTTACACCAAGGGTTATTACACCAACGAGAGGACTCAGGCTGTGAAACTGATATCAATCGTCACTTACAGCGCATGCATAGACGAGGGACAAAAAAGGACGACGAAGGCAAGCACCGACTTCCCACTGATTTTTTTCAGTTGGAAGTCAGCGCTTGTCTTCGTCGTCCTTTTATGACCCTCGTTATGTATGCGCTGTAAGTGACGATTGATACCTTGGAATACCAACTAGCCCGTACCCAAACCTTGCTTCTGTGAAACTGAACTGCCTCCTACTATGAGGTCTTGTATATACTCATATAACGCCGGCACTTCAGCGTTCAATTCTTCGAGGTCACAAGAAGTTTCTGCAAGTGCCAGAAATATATATATATATATATATATATATATATATATATATATATGGGGGGGGGTTCGGAAAGCCCTCCCGTCCCTCAGAAACCTGAAAACTCTCCGCCTATGGTGTTACGTCTATGCAACTGGCGCCGCGACATCCACACATACATGTCACAGATCCATGATTAAATACTAACAGATTGCATCTTTCCGCGGTGCATTGAACGATATTGCTACGAGCATCACAGTTATTACTCCCTCATGTTAAATTTTGCGCGTTGAAGTCCCCCCACATGGTAATGTTTGATCCTGTGGTGCTAAAATATTTACCAGGTTACCAACCGCAGAACATCTCGATGCTTGCAGGTATTGGGGGCGAGCTCCACCACAGGAAAAGCTGGCGCTACCGTCGATGCGACGAACATGAAGGATCACGTGAGTGAGTGAGTGAGTGAGTGAGTGAGTGAGTGAGTGAGTGAGTGAGTGAGTGAGTGAGTGAGTGAGTGAGTGAGTGAGTGAGTGAGTGAGTGAGTGAGTGAGTGAGTGAGTGAGTGAGTGAGTGAGTGAGTAAACATTATTGCAGGTCCGGCTAGGACGCGAACTCGTCGCGCACCCGGCTAGGCCCACGTAGGGACCGGCAGGTCTAGCCCACCGGCCCGGTCGCGGGCACGCCGGACGGCCAGGATTTGCTTCTCTAGAGCGGGGCTACGCAGAAGCCAGTCCCACTCCTCCTTGATGAACTTGGGGTATGTCGACCCGCACTCTCAGAGCATGTGAGGTAGAGTGGAGGTCTTGCCGCAGGACGGGCAGGCGTCGTCGCGATACACGTCGGGGTAAGCCTCGTGGAGAGCGGACAAACACGGATATGTGCTGGTCTGTAGAAGCCTAAGCGAAACGGCTTGCGCCCTATTCAACTTGGGGTGAGGGGGTGGAAAGACCCTTCTGGACATGTAGAAATATTTAATAATCTCGTTGTGAGTAGCGGGAGCGTCCCTGTGACCGTAGAGAGGAGGGGAGTCAGTGCTCCTTATGGAGGAAGCGCGGTCGGTGAGGTCACGCGCAGCCTCGTGAGCAGACTCATTGAGGTTCGGGGGAGCACCCTCGACCGACCCTACGTGAGCGGGAAACCAGTGAATTGAATGGTTTGTGAGAGCATACGGACTCGAGCCGCTAAGAAGACGAACAGCTTCATTGACGATGCAACCCTTCTAAAAAGCCCTAACTGCCGTTTTGGAATCACTATAGATTTCGGACCCACGACCGTCTAGCAGGGCGAGGGCTATGGCGACTTGCTCAGCGACTCCGGGGTCTGAAGTGCAAATCGAGGCGCCATTGGAAATCTTGCCTCCCGAGTCGACCACAACGACGGCAAAGGTCTTCCCGTCACTGTACTCCGCGGCGTCGACGAAGCTAGCTCTAATGCCGTGTTGCTTGATCTGTTTGAGGATAGCTGCTGCTCTGGCCTTGCGTCTGCCCTCGTTGTGGACGGGATGGACGTTTCGGGGCACAGGGGCCACTACGAACTTGTCTCGAATGCACATAGGGATCGAGGTACTGTCCATCGAGAATTCCACAGGGTGGTAACCCAGCTCTTCGAGGATACGTTTACCTGCCGCTGTGGTGCTCAGGCGAGTGAGTTGCGCGCATTCTTGGGCTTCGGCGATCTCCTCGGCGGTGTTATGTACCCCCAGCTTCAAGAGATCCTCGGTATGTGTCCTGATGGGTAGCCCATCAGGACTACTTTGCGGATGAGAACACTGAGCTTGTCTCGCTCCGCTCTCAGCCAGTTGTGCATAGAAATCGTGTACGTGAGGTGGCAGAGTACGAAGGTATTGATCAGCCTGAGAAGATTGTTTCTCTTCACTCCTCGATGCCGGTTTGCGATTCTGCGAACGAGGCGGAAAGCGTTGTCCGTCTTTGCGATGATCTTGCGGAGAGCAGTTCCGTTCCCGCCGTTGATTTCGACAAACATGCCCAGGACCCGAATAACGTCAACCCTGGGTATCATCCCCCCCCCCGCCCCCCGTCACAAGTGCGAAGTCTGATGCTGCTTTTGGAGACTGGCTTCCAATCTTTGGGTCTGCCTCCCTTCTCCTTTCTGTAAAGCAGGAGCTCAGACATTGCGGGGGAGCATCGAAGTCCGGTGGGGTGGAGATACTCCTCGATCACGCCGATCGCCTCCTGCATGGCTTCTTAAACTCTGCCCTCGCAGGCGCCGGAGCACCATATGGTGATGTCAACGGTGTAGATGGTGTGCTTCATGTCCTCGACACGCGCCAACCTCTCGGACAGACCAATCATACAGATGTTAAACAGTGTTGGGGAGATGACGGCGCCCTGAGGAGTGCCCCGCCCTCCGAGGGCCACATCTTCGGAGCGGAAGTCTCCAATGCGAAGCCTGGCCTTCCTTTCAGTTAGAAAAGAGCTGACGTAGCTGTGGAATCTGGAACCGACACCCAGGTCTCAAATGGTCTTGACGATGAAGGTGCGGAGCAAGTTGTCGAAAGCCTTCTCGAGGTCCAGACCGAGCAGAGCCTTGACATCTCTGGAATGGCCATCCACAATCTGATGCTTGATTAGTTTCATGGCATCCTGCGTTCACAGTCCGGCGCGGAAGCCGATCATGTTGTACGTGTAAACGTCGTAGTCTTCAAGGTACCCGTTAAGTCTGTTGAGGAGGGCGCACTCCATAACCTTGCCGACGCAGGAGGTCAGAAAAATCGGCCTCAAGTTCTCGATATTCGGGGCCTTGCCGGGCTTGGGAATGAGCACCGTGCAGGCCGCCTTCCATTCTGCAGGCACAATGCCACTCTTCCAGGACTCGTTTATCTTGTCGGTCAATAAGACAATCGACGTGTCGTCGAGGTTTCTCAACAATCTGTTGGTGACTCCGTCCGGACCCGGCGCATACTTGCGATTGAGCGCGAAGATGGCCTGTCTGACCTCGGCAATGGAGAAGTCTTCGTCCAGCTCGGTGCGTGGAGGGCCTCGGTAGTCCGGGATTTGGGTCGATGGATCTCCGTCGCGACGAACAGGCAGGTACTTCTGTATGAGTTTTGCGACGAGTTCATCGACCGTGTGAGACCTGGTGGCTTCGTGAAGGGCCCGGGCCAACGTATGCCTTTGATTTGACTTCGAGCCGCTTTCGTCGAGAAGGTGCTTCAGCATGCTCCAGGATTTGGCGTTGCGCATCTGTCCGTCGATGGATTCGCAGAGCTCGTCCCACTGCTGCTCGCATAGCGCCTTGCAGTGGTCATCGATGACCGTGTTGAGCTCTGAAATCTTCTTTCGGAGTCTGCGATTGAGCGCTTCCATCGGCGGAGCAGGGCGGTTTTGGCCTCGATCAGGTGGGCGAGTCTGCTGTCCATCCGCTCGACGTCGAGATCTGTTCCCACTTTCTTGGTGGCCGCGGAAGCGTCGTTCCGGATGCCTTCACACCATTCTTCGAGAGTGGCGGGTGCCCTGGCGCTCCCGGGTTCTTCACGAATCTTGCGAAAATGGTCCCAATCGATGAACGTGAATTCACTGACCCTACTCCGAGAAACCTTGAAGTTGGTCTCGAGAATGTAGTTGTCGCTGCCGAACTCCATGGCGGTGTTCTCACAACCCACGTCCTCGACGTTCCTCACGAAGGCGAGGTCGGGTGTCGAGTCACGGGTGACGTAGTTGCCGATGCGTGTAGGAAAATTCTTGTCAGTGACCAGAGTGAGGTCCATCTCGTTGGCGTATTGCCACAGCTTGCGCCCTTTGGTAGTGTCGTAGACGTAACCCCAGATGTCGTATGGTGCGTTGAAGTCGCCGACGACGACCAAGGGTCGACGGCCGGCCAAGTCGGTCGCCTTCTTGAGAATGGTCTGAAACGGCTGGCGCGAGTCTCTTGGGTTGCTATATACACTGAGGACGAACACGCTGTTTCTGCGCTGATTCCGCTGCGGAACGTCGAGCAGGATCTCAACCATGACATATTCGATTCTACCACTCGCCAGCTTGAAGTCGTGGGTCATATGAGTTAGCCGTTTATCGATCAAGGTGCCACGGCCGCTCGATGCAAAGCAAGGTGCGGCCAGCTACGTCGCGCCGCGAACAATAGGCGGGCGCGTCTCGGCCGAGTTTACAGTTGCGACCGCTTTTCTTGATGAGGGCGCCACTGCTCGGGGATGCTTTCGCGACTTCGCGCCGGGGCTAAGCGGGCGTTGGTTCTCGCGTCAGAACGTGTTTGCCTCGTGCTCTATGCACTAATCTCGTGCTCTATCGCGTGCGTGTGTGTGAGCAAGTCGGTTCGCGTCAGAACGTGTTTGCCTCGTGCGATATGCATTAAGCTCGTGCTTTTTCGCGTGCGTGTGTGTGAGCAAGATTGTCTGTGCCTGCTGTGCTTTGTTAAGGCTCTTCGGTGTGCGTGTGTGCCCTAGCCAGCCTCGTTCATGTGGCGCGATGCCGCGCAACTGTTGTGTGCCACTCTGCCATACAAATGCCAAAAAGGACCCGACTGTGAAGTATAACGAGTTCCCCTGCCACTTGGAGCGTCGAGAAGCGTGGCTAAAGAGTGTCTCTCGCCAAGGAGCGTCGGGAAAAGGAACCAAGTAGGAACCTAGCGATAGGTCTCTGGTATGTTCCCTGCACTTTACAGAAAGTGACTATAAAAAGAACACGAAACTTAGGCTCCTGCTTCCGAATGCGGTACCGACCGTGTTTTGCAAATATCCACAACCTGCAAAAAGCAAATGTGCAGCCCAAAAAGCGCCACCGTAGAAACTCTACTGATCACGCAGTAGTTGAGGCAAGCGATAATTGCGGCTGCTCAGGAGAAAACCCCAACATCGAAAGTGCCTTGCAGTTTCTCAGCGACGACGTGGAAGCTCTAGTTCCAGAGAATGCCTTAGAATCATGCTCTGAACGTAGTTTTTTGTTGACCAGACCTGCCAAACTACATTTGATATTGTGGACGACCTAGAACAGTCAAAGCAAGCAGTCAAGACATTGAAAAAAAAAGCTGCCCGTCAAGGAGAAGAGTTGAAAAAATTGCAGTCCGTACGGGACGAAATGAAAAACCGCCTCTTAGTTTATGAAAACAACAACGAAATTCAGTCCTTTGTTCAGGTATTACAAATAGCGGGAAAAAGGAGACAAAGCTGCTGTTTTTATCAGCAACCAAGTGTCCACTTCAGGGGGGAAAAAACCTGCCTACAATGAAAGACTTTTGCGGGAATGTGTTTTATGGAAAGCATGCTCAAATAAAGGGTATGAGCATGTTCGAAGCAGATGCCTTGTGAAGCTTCGTTAAAAGGGACGCACTCCTTAGATAACCTCTAGCATCACTCAATATGCTTGGTTTTCATGAGAAACCATCTACTGATGATTATTTGCAATGATCTCATCTAAGTTAGATTGAATTACTTGGGAAACTCGGTCCAAGTTCTCCCTATGTAAAGTTTTTACTTTGCGTACGTGCTCACGAGAAGTGAATAAAAGTACTGATAGATTGCTCCAAGCAGAACCTCTCGATGGAAGTGCACCACCCGGTCGTGCATGGTACGGGCAACCGTCACGGATAGCGTTCAGGCGTATTCTAGAACAGATTTCCACCCCTGTGACAATCTGCTGGCGTTTGTGGCGTAATCAGCACTTCCAATGACGACTTGAAAGATTTTGTCTGCAATTTCCAAATATAAACCCACTATTTACGCCTTGACTGGAGTGGAGATCGCGCGTGCCGAGGAAGCTGTGAAGGCGCTCTCTATCAGCAGCCATCCCCGAGCCGTGGCGCCGCAGCGGGCGCACGGAGAACTCGGCCCGAGACGCCGTTCAGGCGCGACGCAGCGGGCCGCACCTTGTGCTTTTGGATCGAGCGGCCGTGAAGGCACAAATCCCTCCCCCCGGGCCGGCCCGACACGGCCCTGTAGCCCTGGAGCGAGGCGGCGGAAATTAATGTTTCCTGGAGAGCAATGACCTGCGGTTTCGCAGCGAAAGACCTGAAAAACTGCTGCAGAGAGGCTTTTTTGTTAGAATACCCTCTGCAGTTCCATTGCCAAATGCGAAAACTCTCTTTGGATCTATCCATTATGGCTGACCTGACGGACAACCCACTAATGGGGCAGTCAGGCCTGCGCAAAGACTGGGACCTCCTGTCGCCGCGCTGGTGGGATAATGAAGTCTAGCTTCTTTTAGTATGGCGGGAACGGTTAGCGGTTGTACGACGGAGGCGGACGAAGCCATTCGCGCCTCAATGGCGTCGATGCGATCTGCGAGAGCTCCGAGGGCCCTGTTGGGGTCCCCGAGCGCAACCTGAATTTGGCGAACGTTATCACTGAGGCAAGCGACGCTAGCGGTGACCTGTTTGAGGCCATCTGCCAGCCCAACGAGACTTTGCTTAATCTCGCTGACCTCTGCAGACAACGCTCCCGATTCACATGTTTGTTTGAGTACTGCCCTGCGTTTGGAGGACGTCGCAGTACCGTCTACCGGAGCTGGGATTGGAGGCTCGGTGGCCGTGACTGACGCATCGTTACCCGACACATTCGAAACCAGTTTCCTGATCTCCGCCATTTCGCTAACTAGCCTCTTGATCGTGTTCTTGAGGTCGTCGTTTTCTTTGTGTAAGCGAATGACTTCCGCGTCTCTAGCTTGCTCTGTTGGCGGGTTGCTACGAGATGCCGGAGCAGCCTCGGTATTGGCGCCTGGCTTGGGTCGTGCCAGATCGGCCCAAACAACGGACGGCTGCTTTCCGCAACGTGTGGAGACGGGATGAGGCCCGGATGCTGGCTGGGTTCTGGAACCCGGGCGGCCCCTGGAACTGGATCTGGATCGCACCCAAGATCTTGACCTGGCCCTGGAGGCAGAGCGGCTCCTGGTGCGACCCCTGGAGCGGCCACGAGACCTGGATCTCCCCCTGGAGCGAGAGCGGCTGCGACCATATCGGCGTTGAGGCGCTGCTTGCCGGGCTTGATTCACGCCATCTATAGGAGGGAAATGTTCCGCTTTGAGGGCGCGGGAGCGTTTCCCCGGCCTGCGCCTCGCGAGATACGGCGTCTGAAATCTCCGCTTGCACTCCTTGACTGCGGTAAGGTGGTCGCCTACGCACAGCTTGCATTTGGGAGCGCACCTATGCTGAGCGTCGGGGTTTGCTTCTCCGCATCCTCTGCAGGTGGCGTCGTTGGGCGAAGGGCAGACGTCGGAGCGGTGCCCGAGTCTACCGCAGCTGTAGCCCACCTCCATTTGCTTGTGAAATAAAGTGCACCTGACAACAGTGCCGTCGTACGAGACAAAATTTGGCACCCCGTAACCCTCGAACAGGGCCACCACGGTGCCGGTGTTCTTGATTCTTTTGGCGCCCAGCGCCGTGAGATTTCTCGGGTTGACGAGTTTTTTGTCGATCGCCGCGGGCACGTCGGTAAGGGAGATGCCTCGGATGACGCCCTTGCACGTGGAGTGGGGGGCGGCTTCGTAAGCGCTCACCTCAAACTGTTGACCGGCCAAGGAGATGCCCTCGATGCCGACGTAGCGTTCAGCGTTGTGTCTCTTTGGTGTGCTGATCACCATTATGTTTTGTTGAAAGTTTGGACACATCGTGTCGGTGTCCCGCGACGCCGAATCCAGCCCGGCAGCCTGCCATATGGCGTCGGCGACTGCGGTAGGTCCTAACTTGCTGATACACAGGCCTCCCCTGGGCCGCACGACGATCTTTGCCTCCTCCTTGAGCAGCGGAGGCATCCTGCCCCCTCGAATGATCTTGCTTTTATTGCCTGCGTGGTCGGCGCGGCCCCGAGCGTTGGAACCGGTGTTATGCTGAACGTCGATCGCACTGGCATTGGGGGCGTTTCTCATTCTCATTGAACGTCTGGAGGCAACGAGCTGCCACCCGGAGTCCTTAGTTAAGTCCTCGGGGGCTAAAAACTCCCCTTCCACCTCACACTCCATCGCAAAGTCCGTGGAAGAGCTTCCGACGAGAAGAGAGAGGGCCAGCGATGCCTCGCCGCGAGAACCCTAACGCGGTTAGGCATAAGGCACAGTCACAGCGTAGCCGAAAGGAAAACGGCAAGGAATGCCACAAACGTCCACCCACCCATAAAAGTCGGGTATCGGCGTGTTCTTCTTGCCTTAACGAATTCGGAAATGTAGAAAGTTCAGGCAGTGGCGTAGCTAGGTCGTCTGGCACCCGGGGCCCATAGGTCTTCTGTCACCCCCCCCCCCTTTATGTAGTCGAGGAAGGCGAGGATATCGACAATTTTCAGGTTTCAGCACCAGTATCGCCGCCTTGGATACCGCGCACGTTCCCCGTGTCCCCTTCTCCTTCGCTTTCTTTCCCAGAGATCGCGAATGCAGCAAATATACACGCTCTTTTTCCTGCGCCAAACAACACAGGGTGCTGCACTGATAACGTGTGATAAGCCCATGTGCACATCTTCGGTCAGACTGTAAGGCTTGGCAGCCAATACAAATGCGGCATCGTGGAAAATATGACTCACGTCACAAGTAACAAACAATATCTTTATAATAAAGTTTTATTTACCAATTTTA
The DNA here is from genome assembly GCF_038994185.2 of Dermacentor albipictus. Lineage (NCBI taxonomy): Eukaryota > Metazoa > Arthropoda > Arachnida > Ixodida > Ixodidae > Dermacentor > Dermacentor albipictus. Next base: position 9,947,642 of record NC_091824.1, read on the forward strand.
GCGGCAATATTGTATTTGCAAAATTGAAGCCCGACATTCATATCTTGCTCAACAAGAACTTCACAAAAATCGTCGTAGGTACTATGGCACACAGTATTTTGTCTGTGGGCAGCCCTGAACGAAAACGAAAATTAAATTGTTTTTCAGTGACGCTGATCTCCACCCTGTTGTGCTTCAGGGGGCGATCCTACCGCTAGCAACCAGTTTGTTGCATTTGTAGGCGATCCCACCGCTGACACCCGTTTGTTGCACCTCAGGGGCGATCCCACCGTTACGACCAGTTTGTTGCGTTTGTAGGCGATCCCACTGCTAGCGACCTGTCTCTTGCGTACTACAGGGTAGCGTACCGTACTGCTGCCGAGAAGTAGCGGCGCCTGCCTTTCGAAGCTCGACCGACCTTTCCTTATTGGGTAGCGTAGCGTTGTCGGCGAGCTGCAGGAATCCCGTAGACCATGGCGACCGAGCAAGGGCGAGACGACGATTTGCTAGTGCGAAACTTGCACTGTTTATTCAAAGGTAGTTGAAAGAAAATAAGAAGAGAATGAAGTATGAAGTATATTTCGGAGCCCCTTAAATAGGCTCTCTACAATCGTGTGGGCGGGATCTTGCTTCCGTCGGTGACACGTGACAGGCACAGAGAGAAGGCCCCTCCTCCTGCAATACCGAGCACGGGAAGAAGTTGATCCTCTTTTCGACGAATCCGAGGAGAGGGTCGGGTGAGTGACCTCTCCGGCGCCGTGGGGTCCGGCCATGAGAGGGTAAGGGGATGACGTAGCACCCACGGTGCCCGACCATGAGAGGGGAAGGGGATGTCGTAGCACCCACGGTGCCCGACCAAGTAGAGGGTAAGGGGATGTCGATCCTCTTTTCGACGAATCCGGGGAGAGGGTCGGGTGAATGACCTCTCCGGCGCCGTGGGGTCCGGCCAAGTGGAGGGGAAGGGGATGACGTATCACCCACTGTGCCCGACCATGAGAGGGGAAGGGGATGACGTATGGCCCTTGGCGTCCGGCCATACCTGACAGACTCTCCGGCGGGGGAGGAAGATCCCGACGTGTAGGGGCCAGCAGCCGCTGTACGAGGGATCTGCGTTTCGGTTCAGGATTCTCCGTAGAGGTCACGAACCCTTCGTTTGTAGCAGGAAGATTCCGGGGAGTGGTCATCCGTCCTCGTGGCGCTCTTGTGACATTTCTCCTTAGTCCGGTCCGGTGAAGTTGGTCTTGCAAGCAGGTCTAGCCATTTTTCGTCTCCTGCATGGGCAAGCAATCACCACAGAACAGTGCCGGACCCACAACCACAAAGCAGCGAGCACAAGGCCACTCTCCCCCAAGACACACCCGGCTTTTAACAAAAGAGAAAACCCGCTACGCCTTTCCCATTTCCTACGCGCTTCCTCTCCCCCTTTCAACACTAAAAACAGCCATTTCTTGAAAGCGTTAGGACGTGGTTATTGTGGTCAGCCAACAATCGGCTTCACTTCGGAAAACCTATGAATGAACGGAAAAAAAAATGCCACGGAAACCCGGATGAGCATGAGGCTTTCGATACTCTAGGCGCAACGACTTCAACCATCGTGGTTGCCGTTAAGCTTACCCTTCTTGAACCAGCGATATAGCAAGCTGGCTTCTGCACCGCCCAAACTACACGAACCGCATGTTTCCAACCTATCGTAGTGGCGTACTTATCGCACCTATTGGCGCCGCTGAACAGTCTGGCCATTTTCACAAGTACGTAATCACAAGCGCGCTAGCCTTGTGGTCACTATTCAGAACGCGTACTTGCGTCGTAGCCAAACTTTTCATTACGCCTACTCACGTTTCTTCCTTTAGTCCCTACAGGACACGTAGCTTAAACGAGCAACTAAAATTGCGTAACTTACGCACTCCGCAGAACCCTTATCAAATTGCCTCTGCTAATAACTCGTTCTACGCATGCTCACTAAAGAAGTCAGAATACGGCTGCCCTCAACACACACGAGCAACCCAGTCATAATTCTGCTTCTATCCGTCCACACAGGGCACGCGCTAATGGAACTAAGAACGCTTCTCGGTGCAAATCATGACTCACTGAAAACTTACGCGGTTAACCTTAAAAAATAAAAACGCATAAAAGAAGAAGGTTAACTAAAACACACACGCGTTACCATAGGCCTCTCAACGATAACCTTGACACTCAGGTTACTTACACACAAAAATTGAAAGCCTATCTACTTATTAATGAACACCTCGCGAAACTAAACTTTTACCGAAAAGGCATCTTTCCAATCTTGGAGCTTTTCAAACGAAAACACAAACAAAGCTCCTACCTTACATATTGAAAGAAATTCCTAGTCTCAAATCGCGAAAATTTCCAAATGTTCAAAAATAAAACAAAACACTTCATTTCTACGGAAGCTCCCTTGGCCTCCCGTTTCAACCGTTTTTGACTGACTCATACTTTGAGCCGTACTCGAGGGGGTCGCGGACCGAAAGCTATTCCGGCTACGGAAGAGCAACAAAAGGGCTGACTCGCTATCAGCTCCCCCAAGACGTTAGAGTCCCCTGCCAATTTGCGTCCTGGCGCCCCGCTTTCATCATGACCTCAATCGACCGCGTCGCTACTCCCCACCTGGTCTCGTCTTGCCACCTTGCGCTTCTTCGTACTGCACGCTGAGCTTTGAAAAGAACGACGGAACGACGAGGAATTTAACTGCCCCGTGCCCTTTTTCCGCGTCCATGCAGAACATGCTCATTGGTCCCATTTTGACCGGTGGCTCGAACGTGTTTGATGCGTCAACATCGTCCGTGACGACCGCACCTTTCTTTTCGCTGCGCCCTGCCCTTTCGCGCCTGTCGCCGTCTTTGGCTTCGCTACTTTAGCCACCGCATTCCGATACTTACGGCGCTTCTTTCTGTGGCGCTTCCTCTTTGAAGTCTCCTTCATGTCGCCTCTGGCTTCGCTACTTTAGCCCCCGCATTCCGATCCTTACGGCGCTTCTTTCTGCGGCGCTTTCTCTTTGAATTCTCCTTTATGTCGCCTTCTGGCGCCTCGTGCTGGCCGTTACACATCTCATCGGCCCGGATCGGTCTCTTGCCCGCACAGTCTGAGTGATTATCATTTAAATCGACTCTATCTTTGCCTCGACTGGTGGACAGCTCAACCGACTCTGGCACAATGCAGCAGGCTTTACTCGAGCTATGCAACTCGCACTCTTGCGAACTGCCCTCTACTGCCATGTCCAGCTCACTCTGTGCATCGACACACAGCCCGTCGGTCTCGAGCGCTGTCTCACACGCACAGTTCGAATGATTCTTAATTAAATCATCCATCTCTAGGCTACCTAGACTGGCGGAGAGCCGCACCGATCCCTGAACCATGCAGTTGTTCTCTCGTGAGCTACGGAGCTCGCCATCCCGAGAACTACTCTCAACTGCATCCTCCAGCTGGCACCTCACTTCGGTTCGCCGGTCTGACTCGACCTGGGTGCTCGCGTCCGTCAAGTCCGCAGTATTCTGTACCTCGCTAACGACCTCGCTATCATGAGATGCAACGCACACGCGCGGTAACTGTGCCAATTTGCTCTCAGCTGGCCTAGCTGCCTCTACAATCCTCTGTTGGCACAGCACCTCGTCGCTCTCACTCTGGCCTTTAAAGGCCTCTGTTGCCACTAAGGCATCGCCAGCAGCTAGCCCTTTCCGTTCGAATATGGCTGGGCCGTTAATCTCACAGGCAATACTTTTCTCGTCGACTTTTGGCGAAAGTCTGCTAGATACATTCTCATTCTTTTGCTTTTTACTGCTTACAGAATTTTCAGACAGGCGTTGTCTTTGTTTCTTCAACTGCAGAAAAATATTGTATCTGTTTTTTCAATGCCGCTACCGCTTTCTCGTGCTTTTGCATACGTTCTTCTCTTGCCTCACGTACAGCGCGCTCTTCTTTTTCCTCTAGGCGCTTACGCTCTTCTTCTTTCTCTTTCTCTTTAATGCTCTCCAGGCATTCCGTCAGTTTCTCGTCGTCTGAACCAGTCGCTTCGATCGCCTCAATGATCTCCGGCTTTGATTCGGCAATTTGGAGGCCCAACTCTTTGGCCAAGCTCAACAATTCCGGCTTCTTTATTGACTTCAAGTTCATGGCTGCCCTTAGTGCTGCTAAACCTTCACTCTATACATCCTTGACGTGCTCAAACTTCTGTCAACGGTTTAAAAAGAAATCACTGCGATGTACTTTCCAAAAAATACCTAAAAGTCAAGTGATATCTCAGTGAAGAAAAGCCGTGCACTCACCATATGCAGTCATGATCCAGACACCTTCTTTCCGAACGTTGTTGCTAGGACGAAGAGGCTACGATCTCGTAGTTGTCGTCCAAGTTGGGGTCTCCAGGATTCCGTATCCCAATCGCTGCCAGTTTGTTGTGCTTCAGGGGGGCGATCCTACCGCTAGCAACCAGTTTGTTGCATTTGTAGGCGATCCCACCGCTGACACCCGTTTGTTGCACCTCAGGGGCGATATTACCGTTACGACCTCTTTGTTGCGTTTGTAGGCGATCCCACTGCTAGCGACCTGTCTCTTGCGTACTCGAGGGTAGCGTACCGTACTGCTGCCGAGAAGTAGCGGCGCCTGCCTTTCGAAGCTCGACCGACGTTTCCTTACTGGGCAGCGTGGCGTTGTCGGCGAGCTGCAGGCATCCCGTAGACCATGGCGACTGAGCAAGAGCGAGACGGCGATTTGCTAGTGCGAAACTTGCACTGTTTATTCAAAGGTAGTTGAAAGAAAATAGGAAGAGAATGAAGTATGAAGTATATTTCGGAGCCCCTTAAATAGGCTCTCTACAATCGTGTGGGCGGGATCTTGCTTCCGTCGATGACACGTAACAGGCACAGAGAGAAGGCCCCACCTCCTGCAATACCGAGCACGGGAAGAAGTTGATCCTCTTTTCGACGAATCCGAGGAGAGGAGAGGGTGAGTGACCTCTCCGGCGCCGTGGGGTCCGGCCATGAGAGGGTAAGGGGATGACGTAGCACCCACGGTGCCCGACCATGAGAGGGGAAGGGGATGACGTATGGCCCTTGGCGTCCGGCCATACCTAACACCACCCTATTAGAAAACGCTACCTGCCTCCCCACTGCGCGGGCCCCAATGCTATGACAATTACGAGTTCTCTTCATTCCGATCAATAAAGCCTTGTTTTCATTTGCTGCTATACGGACAAACGTGATTATCCGAGCTGCGGTACCACCGCAAGATTGGGAACAGAATAGAGCACGCTTCGCGTCGATTCTTGGCCTCACCATAAGAAAAGAAAGAAAAGGCCGCGATGAAGCCCGTGCCAGCGAAAGCTTGCACTACTGTTGGTCTGCACTCGCAATGGAGATGATTAAGGGATCATCGTCAATGGTCCACTATTTCATATTTCTTTATCTGCTGCCATATACTGGGCGCCGCCCGCAGTGCCAAAGTACTGTAGGTTGTAGCACCCAAAACGATCTTGTTTAAGAAGTATTTGTTGAGTTAATATTATGACTTTCAGTCCTCAATTCTCGAATTGAAGTGCTTCCTCTATAAGTACTAATTACGGGATTATTAAGGACATGATTATTACTTATCTGCCATATCTTTCGCGATACCGAGTTCCTAGTAATCACAAAAAGACATAACTTCATAGAATCTCGATCGGGAAATATCCTTACAAAATTCACCTTTTTTTAATAAAATTCTGTGCAGCTGATACAGATACTGTACTTGTGACATGAAGTCACACAACAACAACACTTTTCTGAAACTTTCGAGGGTAAGAAGGAAAGCGTGAAACATAACGGCAGGTTTCGCAACGGCTTCTCGGAGCGAGCGGGAGAGTGCAACTAAAAGCGAGCCGGACATCGCGGCGGGCCCGCGACTACAGCCAGTGGAGTCATACGCCGCCCAACACTTCGGCCGAACCGAGTCTGAAGACGATCCAGAGAATCCAATTCGCGACTTTTGACGGCCCCAAATATGCAACATCGCTCTCAACGAACGCTTCGCCGTAAACGCGAGCGCCGGGCGCGCTGGTTGAACGCCCTCTTGCTGCTGTCTTTGTTCGTCTTCTCTGCGCGTTCTGAACGGAAGAGGGACCCAAGAGCCCCAACGCCTTACAACGCCTCACTATGTTTAGCGACTCCTGCTCCCAGCATGAACGCACAGCACGGGCGCAAACGTTCCGCTAAGGGGAGTAGTTCAGCGACCACTTCGCGAATTAAGTTTTTCAGCCCGCACATTCGTGCAATTCTTTCGTGGGGTGTTGATAGAGCTGCAACCGACAATTCTGCGGCGCAGCGCATAGGGTGCATGAGCTCGGGCTACTGGATACCGGAGCATTCTTTGCAATTTGCGCCCAGTCAAGCCGGCGGAAAGAGGGGTGTCCTCAGGCGTGTGTGACACCTCCCCACTGCCGCCTTGCACCTGGGGCCCACGGCCCCCCGGCCCTCCCTGTTGCTACACCACTGAGTTCAGGGGTACATGCTCGAAAAACATTCGAAAGGTTGGCAAAAAGCAAGAGCCGAGCGAACCAAGTCACTCGCTTCAGCTGCCTCGGAAGCGCCGAAGCGAGCTGAAAATGAAAGTTTAATGTCCCACCTGCGCTGTGGTTCTGATTAAGTGGCGAGGCTGTGTCGCCTTGGGTATCTGCTTGACATTTGAAAGTACTATAATAGGTTGTGGCTGCCTTTGGAGACGTGCAGCATGATAGGCTACTGCTCAGTGCCACCGTGCCGGACGTACGCAACGGAGCACGGTGTCAGCCTTATTCATACGTAGCCGCAGGACAGGAAGCTGCGTGAAGCTTCGCTTGCGAAACTTAGAACTGGCAAACAGCCATTGGCTACAACTCGGCTCTGCAGCAAGCACAGACGCAAGGAATATTTCTGCTACGGCGCCACGACTGCGATGTTCGGTGAGTAGCAGAAAACCCGCACTGAGACGTTCGCCCGCGCTTCCTGCCCGGCTAATGTCACGACGGTTTGGTTTATGAATTTGTTGATGCTAGACACTGGCAAGTTCACTGGAACGGAAAGGGAGTGGTAAAAAGCACATTAAATTAAGATATGGCATATGGTCATGTTAGTGTTATGAATTAACCAAGTGGATTACGAAAAAGCAGCATCGCGAAATCGCCTGCATACATTGCGACGCAACGTTAGTAGTAATATTGAAACGGCCAAGAATTTAGAAGAAAAACAAATATTGAATCGTCGCGACGGCACATCACAGTCGCCGTAGGCGTCGAAGTCCCTTGTCAAAACGTGATTGTGTTTGCACAGCTCTGATAACGTCCGCGCAACAATGGTGGACTGTGGTGGATTGTGGTGGCGCACAATGGTTTTGTGGACTGTCAAATGCTCACATGCTGCGGCCTAAAGCTCACAGAACGGTGCGAAAACGCTATCAGTGAAAGCGAAACATTGTGCGCGGACATGCATGCAGACGCGCAGTCGGTCGCCGCGAACCCGTGAGATCGTTGCATGCATTGAGGCTTCGTTCTGTTGTGCACCCTTTGGTTATACAGACCTCGCATTATAAGAACATATTTTACATAGTTTGAGCTCAGCGATTTATTTTTATGCATTTATTTAGTACCCACAGCACCCATTCAGGCATTACAGTGGGGGGGGGGGGGCGGTACAGATGAAAAACAAGCAGCAAAATTGCAGGTTTGCATAAATTTGTGTAGGTCAACAACACATTATTATAGGCCGACAAAACACAAAAAAGAGAAAAAAAAGAAAAGCACACAGCTAAGTTGCACACAGACATATCGGAAACAGGCACGTTGCAGATGTCACATGTCACATTTGGAAAAAAAAAGAGTACATAAAGCACAATGATTACAGAGACTCATAATGAAAAAGCAAAAGAAAGAGAAATCGAATAATAAGTTGCAAAAAAAAAGAAACAATGCAGTGATTAAGATACAGTGCGACAAGGTGAAAAAAAAACGCAGTAAAAGAAAATGTCATTTGCAGCTGGGATTGTTTATAGGTCATGATGATTGCTAGACGTACACGGGATATTTACCAAGCCTTAGGGATCAAAAGATTCTATTGCTTTTAATGCAGAAAAGAACTTGTTAGGACAAGAAATTCCTACAATTGAGGAAGGAAGTCGGTTCCACTGACTGATGGTCCTTGGGAAAAACGAGCTGCTAAAGGCCGATGTATTACATTTGTATTCTCTTATCTTCCGTTCATGATCTTTGCGTGCTGATGTGTAGTGAGGCTCGTTTATGTACACGTCACGCGGAATTCGAGTATGAGAGTGATATATGCTGTGCAAAAGCTTCAGTCGAAACGACGCTCTTCGGTGCTGGAGAGATTGCCAGTTTAGCATTGCCTTAGATTTAGTTGCACTAAACTGCCTGTCATACATTGCTATATCTAGTACATATCTTGCCGCCATGGACTGAACTTTTTCTAGTCTTTCTTTGTTGGTTACTGATGAAGGACCCCACACAGGGCATGCGTATTCGAGCGCAGATCTTACATATGATTTATATAGTAGCTCCCGGGTTTGTTGCGGAAACGCACGTGTATTTCGTCGCAAAAATCCCAAGCTCCGACAAGCTTTGCCTACGGTATAATCCACATGCCGATTCCATGATAAAGAGGGGCAAAAGTAGAAGCCTAGGTATTTATATTCACACACCATTTTTACTGGAGAGTAGTTTATCGTATATTCAAATTTTCCAAGATTTTTTTTTCTGGAGAACCTCATACACACCGTTTTCTTGAGACTCAGTTTCATTTCCCATCGCTCACACCACTCGTGTATGGCATATAAGTCGTTTTGAATTACGAAGCAGTCACTTTCACATGTAACCTTACGGTATAATATACAGTCATCTGCAAATAACCTAATATGGGAATGTACATTTTCATTAATGTCATTGATACAAAGTAGGAAAAGAAGGGGCCCCAGAACTGATCCCTAAGTACCCCTGACGTTACATTAATTATTGCAGATTGTTCGCCGTTTACGACTACATATTGTCGCCTCTCGCGTAAATATTCGGCGATCCACGCAATAACCTGGGGGTTAATATTAAAACTGGTTAGTTTCTGCAGTAACTGGTAATGTGAAACGGTGTCGAACGCTTTTTGAAAGTCAAGAAAAATACAGTCAACGGATGATTTGTCGTCCAGGGCTGCCGCTAAGACATGCGTGAACTCTACTAGTTGTGTGACGCATGATAATCCTCGCCTAAATCGATGCTGATTTGGGTTAAATAAAGAATTACTATCTATATGTTTGACTACTGCTGCATATAAAACATGCTCTAGAACTTTACTGCACACAGAAGTTAGTCAAATGGGACGGTAGTTATTAATAATGCTGCGCGGGCCAGTTTTATGTATAGGAGCAACCGATGCCATTTTCCCATCAGCCGGAAGTGAACTGTGTTCCAAGGACTTCTCAAAAATAATTTTCAAATACATTGACACTATATGAGAGCAAGACTTCAACATAAAATTGGGTAAACAGTCAGGGCCCACAGCTTTTGCACAATTTAAATCACGAAGCAGTAATTCAATGCCCCAAGCTTCAATCACTATTTTAGGCATGGGTGTGGATTCATGTTTTAACAATTTCAGATCTTTCCGATGATCTGTTGGGGCAGAGAACACTGATGTAAAATAAAGATTGAACAACTTGGCCTTTTCTGTGGCGTCGCAAATTATAACATCGCCATCGGTCAAAGCGGGGATAGAAATGTTGTCTTTTTTATTTCGTTTTATATGCTTCCGAAGCTCCTTCGGACTTTGCTTTATCTTACTTTCTATTGTTTTAAAGTAGGCTGATTTTGTTTGGATTGTAGCGTTGTTCACTTCCTACGTTGCCAGTTTTAGTTTACAAAAGTTCCCTTTAGAAGGGTATCGTTTAAATGAACGGTAAATTATTTGCCTACGCTTCATTAAAACATTCAGTGCTTTAGTGTACCATGGCTTACTTCGATTACGCCTTCTAGTCAATACCCATGATGGAACAAACCGGTTGCGCAGTTCAAAGATTTTTCTTTAAATAGAACCCATAGGTTTTCCACAGAGTACTCATCAGCAAGTGTTTCGAACACAACGAAATATGCTTCCAGTGAAGCATTGATTGATTGGATATGAGCCTTGGCGTAATTGTACATGCACCGATTCTTCTCACTGTAAACGCTTACATGTTTCATATTTATTTCGCTTTGCACGACGTTATTGTCACTTATCCCTGGCAATATTTCAGTGTTCTGGACCATTTCTGGCATATTTGTGAAAAAAAAGATCTAGGATATGACTTCCTCGCGTAGGTTTCAGCACAGTTTGTCTTAATGAAAGGAGGTTCATGAAATCGGCAATTTCAGATGTGAAGCTAGAGGAGCTTCCAGAGGCTATCGGCTGTTCATTCCAGCTGAGATTAGGCAGATTAAAGTCCCCACCCACAATGACGTAATCGGATGTGATTTTTGTAGCTGTGGCAGTGAAATGAGACAATTCCCTGGCTGAACCAATTGGTGGCCGGTAAAAGGAGCAGACTGACAGGGATTTGCCGTTCGGGAGTTTCAACTGACACCAAACAGCTTCACTCCTATCTTCTATAATATTTACGCGTGTAGAAGGGATGCGCTGGTCTACCAAGATAAATACACCACCTCCGTGGTAATTTCTATCTTTTCGATAAACTGTAAAGTTATCAGGAAATACTTCAGAGCTTGCTACGTCTTCATCGAGCCAAGATTCGGTGCCAATAACTGTACTAGGTTTGACCATGTGCACTAAATTGCTGAAAGCATCAACTTTGTTTTTAATGCTCCTACAGTTCACTACCAAAAAGGAAAGTGAAGTCGATAAGGAGTTATTGGGTCATTTGCACGGCACAACCTTGTCTGAAAGGTCATCATAGGTGTACTTGATGCCGTCTATGTAGAGTGTGTCATGCCTTAATTGCACACGTGCGTCCTTACTTTTGTGTTCCTGAGCAAATCGTCACAGGTTTCGCCTTCTCTTGCGCACAGGTTCAGAAAAGTCTTCCGACATACTGATACCTGTATCTTTCAAATTCTTGGCCTTTCCTAAAATCAAATGTTTTTTCTTTCAGTGACCCAAACCTTGCGATCAAGGGTCGCATTTTCCCTTCTCGAAATTTTCCAAGTCGATGGGCTTTTTCGATCGACTCAGGGTTAACTTGCAATTTTGTTGCGCATACTTCCTTCAAAAGCAATTCAGATGATGACCAAGATTCGCGAATATTTGTATCAGGTATGCCGTAGAACACGAGGTTGTGCTGCCTACTACGATTTTCAAGATCATCGACCTTATTTTGGAGCAGCTGTGTCACCCCGTGCTGTGCGTCATAGTGTGCGATACACTCAGTAACGGCGGATTCTAAGTTTGGTAACACTTACATTTTTACTTCAATTGACGACACACGTGCAGTCAAATCATTTATAGCTGCCTTCTGTTCCGCTTGATTCGCCTCGATAGTATCAGGCTTTCGAACAATCACATTTTGCCCATCCAAAATTTTCTGTAGTCACATCAGTGCTAGGGCCGGGATTCATTTCAACATCACCACACAGTATTAATAATAAGAAATAAAAGGCATAACGACGCAACAACAAAATGCGATGCCTTGAACGGTTTCTGGCGTCGGAATGCATACGTACAGAGCTATACAGGATAGACGAGGCAACCTAAAGTTTGCCCGCGCGGCACCAGCGCCGAATGCTCCTCTAGCGGACCGATGGAAGTTTCGAGGGTCATCGCTGCGCTGGCGCGCGCCCGTGTTCTGTACGGCGGGAGCGCTCGTGCGCGTGGTTTTTGCGATGCCGAGTGCGACCTCATCAGCCAGGAAAGGTGGCACGCAATACTGATGTGTTAATGATTGCCACAGCAGCCTCGAAAACACGAAAGGTCTACGCCGCCCGTGAAGTTCTACAGATTTCCTGGGAAGTGGTACGAGAAGGACAGACGACAAGCATGGATAACTGCAGTGCGCGGCCGAGTCAAGTAAGTCTCATACTTTCGCATTCGCGTGTAATATCTTGAAAGCGGAATAGTCATATGCCTATTTTAGTGCACGGCCGTTTGTTTAGTCGTGTCGCGTTGTTGAATTGTGGTGGCATCCGCCGTTTGTTAGCGGTAAATGCATGCGTGTTGCACCGCTAAGCTCTACGACGCGTGCTCGATTCCCAGCCACGGCGGCCGCATTTCGAAAGGGGCAAAATGCAAGAACACCCTTGTTACCATGTGTGTTGCGATGGTTGACGGGTGGAGGCAACGCCCCTCCCGTAGTGAACGAGACAGTCGTTCCAGCCGAAGAACGCCGGGTTTATTCACGCTCGGAAATATAAAGAAAAGATAAGGGGAGAGGGAAGGTGTGACAGAAAGAGTGCGCACATGCGCACTGAAGGAAGTAGCTTGCTTGACATGTTCATCGGTTACCGCATTTCTTCACCCTTAGTAACCAAAACGCACGACAGGTTTCTTTGATCGTGTGGAGCGACGTAGCTCCCGAGGTTGCGCTTCTGGTACTTTCTCAGGTGTTTCAGAGGTCCTTGGTTCCTTTAATACCGAGGAACCCGTTGTAGGAAGCCTCGACAGGTCGACGGCTGCTGGGGTCTCATCTGTGGTCCGCTTACGAACTTGATCCAAGTGGCGGCGGACAAACCCGTCCGCAGTCTTAACATCCAGGAGGCGAGCGCCGGAAGTAGCTTCCACAGTGCCTGGGGCCCACTTATCGCCGACGCCATAATTTCGCACGTACACATAGTCTCCCGGTGCAAAGTTCCAGCTTGAGTCATTCACAGCTTTAGCAGGGCAGGCTCTGGGAGGAAAAGACATGTCCAGTCTTGTGCGCAACCGGTAACCTAATAGCATCTCTGAAGGAGAAGGGCCTCCTTGGTGTGGTGCGTTTCGATAATTGCACAATAGCCGGGCCAACGACGTTATGATGCAACTGCCTCCTATCTTCTTCAAGCCTTCTTTGACGGTGCGCACGGCTCGCTCGGCTAGGCCATTACTCTGGGGGTGATAGGGGGGCGCCCGAATATGTACTATTCCATTTCGCTTCATAAACTGCTCGAACTCCCATGCTGTGAATGGCGTCCCGTTGTCCGACACTACCGTTCGCGGTATGCCGAAACGGCTAAATATTGTCCTGAGGGCGTTAATGGTGCTGTGAGCGTTAGCCTGTGACATGGGAACCGCCTCAATCCACTTTGTGTGCGAGTCGACGACTACCAGAATCATTTTCCCTTTGATTGGTCCCGCATAGTCGATATGCAAGCGCGACCACCTTTCGCGCGTATCGGGCCAACTTACTGGTTCTTTAGCCTGAGGCATCGGTAACGTTTGCACGCAGTTGTGGCAGGTCGCTGCAATGCGCTCGATGTCGTGGTCTAAGCCGGGCCACCAAAATAAAGACCTGGCTTTTGCCTTCATAGCGGACACGCCTTGGTGGGCTGCATGTAGTAGTTTTAGCAGTTTCCCTCGCGCATTTGTCGGCACTACAAGACGATGACCCCAGTAGAGTACTTCTTCAGTAACAGACAGCTCATGCCGTTTTTTGTAGAACTCTGCCATCTCTTTCGTTTCCATGTCAAAACTGCGCGGCCAACCTTCCCGTGTGTACTTGCGTACCTGTGAGAGTACCTCATCAGCGACGGCGAGTGCTTTGAGTTCCTTTAGCGGCACGGCCGGCTGATCCCACTGGTCCAGGGTCAGTACAATTTGGGCCTCATCCTCCTGGTCCGCTTCGTCCTGTAACGGTTGAGGCAGGTGGCTCAGAGCATCGGCATTGCACATGAATTTTCCAGGCTTATGTTGCAATCGATATCGGTAGGCCCCGAGTATGATTGCCCATCGCTGAATGCGGGCAGCGGCCATAACCGGCGTTTGCCTGTCCGCTCTTAGGAGACCCAACAATGGCTGGTGGTCAGTTATTAGTGTGAATTGCCTGCCCAGCAGGTAATCTCGGAACCTCGTGACACCGTAGACGAGAGCTAATACCTCACGCTCGATCTGCGAGTAATTCTTTTCTGCGGCAGTGAGCGTCCGAGATCGGAATCCTAGGGGCTGATACTGTCCTGCAATGCGATGGAATAAAGCCGCTCCCACGCCGTAGGGTGACGCATCAGCCTCCAAAAATAGCTCTTTTGAGGAGTCGAAGTGAGTCAGCACCGGAGCGGAACACAAAACGGCTTTAGCCTTCCGGAATGCCTCATCCTCAGGCCCTTCCCAACGCCATCTCGATTTCTTTTCTAGAAGTCGGTATAAGGGGCTGAGGAGCGTGGACAGATTAGGCAAGAATTTGTTATAAAAAGTGAGCATGCCCAAAAATGACCGAAGCTCCGTAACGTTTCGAGGAGTCGGAGCCAGCTTAATTGCCTCGATGTTCTTTTCTGACGGGTGCAGCCCTGCGGCATCAATTCTATGTCCTAGATACGTAACGGACGATTCGCCTAGTCGACACTTGTCCGCCCGGAGCTTGATGCCGTATTCCCTGAAACGCTGCAGAACTGCTTGCAGATTCTTATTTGGCTGATCCTTCGCATCTGCTATTAGGACATCATCTAAGTACGCTTGAACCCCTGGAAGACCTTGCAGAACGTACTCAATCGTTCTTTGAAAAATCGCAGGTGCAGACGCGATTCCAAATGGCAGTCGATTATAGCAGAAGAGGCCCTTGTGTGTATTTATAACAGCTAATTTACGCGAATCTTCGTCAAGAAGAATTTGGTTGTAGGCATCGCGTAAATCCAAGATGCTGAACTGCTGTCCCCCGCGAAGCGTAGCGAAAATGTCGTCTACTACGAGTAGAGGATACCTTTCCATTTCACATACTGGGTTCAGTGTTACTTTAAAATCTCCACAGATGCGAACTGTCCCATCGCTTTTCAATACAGGAACCACCGGGGTGGCCCATTCTGCATAGGAAACAGGCGAGATAATGCCGGCGGCCACGAGCCGGTCTAACTCGGCGGAGACCTTGTCTAACAGAGCGAACGGAACATTTCTTGCCTTGCAGAACCTTGGTGTTGCTTCGTCTTTTATATGCAGCCGTGCGGGTGGCCCCTTGATGAGTCCCAAGCCCTCCGTAAAGAGGTCAGCGTACTGCTCCATCACGGGTGCTGCTCCTTGGCTCTCCAGCTTCACTTCGGTTGACTGCGACGTGATCTGAAGAAGCGGCGCCCCTTTTATTTCGAGTTTCTGCAGTACGTCACGGCCACAAAGGCTAGGGCCTTCGCAGTTCAACACTACGAGATTGCAGTCAACTGTCGCAGACTGATAGGAAGCTTGCATTTGCAGAACGCCCAGCACTGGTAGCTTTCCAAGGTAACATGAAAGGGTTAGCGCAGCCTCACAAAACGGTGGCCACTTATGACGATGAGCTTCGTATATTGCTTTAGGCACCACGCAGACAGGCGAACCGGTGTCAATTATCATTTTCAGCGGAATTCCATTCCATGTGACAAGTTTCTGTATGGGCGGAACCAGACTTTCATTACTTTTTACTGACCATATTTGCAGTGCGTTGCTGCCGCTGTCTTCCATTTCAGCTGAACGTTCGGTTATCGCCAAGGTTCGTTGGGCGTGAACTGTTCGCGAGCATACTCTCGCCAAGTGACCTTGTCGCCCGCATTTGTAACACCGGCGCCTTCGCAGCGAGCACGCAATGGCTTGATGCCCTTGTCTGCCACAGCATCTACATTGTTGCACTGCCATACTCGGTTCATTCCTTGATATTGCGGGTTCCCCTTTCCGCTGAAAGTTGAGCGCATCGATGGCGTCACCTTGACTGCTTATCTGTTGCGAACCTAGCTCTGCGCTTTCTGCTGCTAGAGCAAGTGCTTCTGCTTCCGCGAGAGTCAAATCCTTCTTCGCTAGTAGCTGTTTCTGCAAGTTTTTAGACCGCACTCCGCAAACGATGCGATCCCTCAGCATTCGCTGCAACATCGAAGAGAAATTGCAGTTATGGGCTATTCGACGAATTGCTACGATAAACGCCTGCACAGACTCTCCTTCTTGTTGGCTTCGATGGAAGAACTTGAAACTTTCCGATATCTCGTTAGGAGATGGATCATAGTGCTCATTCAAGGTTGAAACGACTTCTTCATAGCTTAGTGAGCTCGGCTTTCTAGGTGCTACTCTACCGCAAAGAATTTCCACGGTCCTAGAGCCTAACGCCGCAACCAACAAGGCTCTCTTCTTCGCGTCGTCTGTAACCTCGTTTGCTTCAAAGTAAGCGTCGACTTTTACGAGGTATGCGTTCCACTTATCTGTGTCCTCAATGAAATCCGGAAGCTTGAGGGCCATGGTCGCGGCTGGGCTGATGGGCGTCTTCGTGTCGTGGCTGGTGCCCGGTCGCTGTTGCGTATCCGTGGGGGTTCTCGTCGCCACTGTTGCAATGGTTGACGGGTGGAGGCAACGCCCCTCCCGTAGTGAACGAGGCAGTCGTTCCAGCCGAAGAACGCCGGGTTTATTCGCGCTCGGAAATATAAAGAAAAGATAAGGGGAGAGGGAAGGTGTGACAGAAAGAGTGCGCACATGCGCACTGAAGGAAGTAGCTTGCTTGACATGTTCATCGGTTACCGCAATGTGCTTTGATTTTTGTGCACGTTAAAGAACCCCCAAAGGTTAAAATTATTTCCGAGACTCCCTATTACAGCGGGCCTCATAATGATTTCGTGATTTTGGCATGGTTTTGGCACTTAGAACCCCGAATTTATTTGATTGCACTGTACCTTCCCTCGCGATCGGCATGGACGAGCTCAACAGAATAATTTCCCTTTTCCAAACGCTGCAACTTAAATTACTAGTTGTGCAGGTAACGAAAGGGGCCGCGCGCTACTTTTGTGTGGTAGCAGACCGTATTTAATGCAAGCCGCGGTCGTCGCGTGCGTCGGGAAGCGGCAGATCGGAGAGCGGCCGCTCGAGACGTGCGCGTTATGTTTGTTGTTTGCCCATGCTTTCTAAGTATCTAAGTGTGCAAGTATCATAACTTGTAGTGGTACCACTCTTGTAGAATAATATATGCACACAATCACAGGAACGTTACCTTTGCAAACATATTATTGGGAGTAATTTAATCCCCACAACAAATAGGCACACATACTGTTTCATTTATATGCGATGCAGATGGAAGCGGCGCCAAACAGACCAATGGCAATCACAACAGTCTTCTCAGCAGTCAGCACCACCGGGACATGTGCTTTCGTACTGCAGCGACTCAGCTCTTGAGCAGCAGCAAGACACGTGTGAAACAGACTCCAGAACATGCCTTTGTAAAGTGACGGAACCGTCAAGGAGCAGCCCAATGGATCTGCAGTGATCGAATAGTCTGACAACAGAAGTTCCTGCTGCCAGTGTGACTTGTGGTGTAATTGAAATAAAAGTGGCTAAATTTCTGAACATGGTGCGTACCTCTAACTCGACGTCGTCTACGATCTTGTCGGACACCTGTGACACGCACTTGGCTTTCACTCTCACATCACCGTCCACAATTTGTTCAACGCCGTACACGTTCGGAAGCAGACGCTCCCCTATCGTGAGGTTGCCGCCACGAAAAAATCTGTCGGCGTCGGCAACCTTCTTGAAACCGCACGGCAATCTTTGCATCGCTGTTGCGCAAGCAGGCGATCTGCCGCCGTCGAAAACGGAGCGCCGTGAGAACGAGCAACGAAGAAAAGCGCGGACGGCACACCGTAAACGAAGCGCAGACTGCGCCACGACGCGACCGCGCTGCTTGGCGTTTCCACATTGGGGCGCTGTCAGGAGGCGGCGCAGTAGCGCCGCCTGGCCATGGTTTTCTCGTCTATACGGGGTGGAACCGGCAGGATAAGAACTGCAAATGTTCTACATGGTATACATTCACTAACCTGCACGAGAAGCAGAACGTGCGTGAGCGGTATTGCCATAGCACTGCCGGTTCCATGCCCCAGAGGGACACTGCAGTCTGCCGCCTTTTGTAGGCCGGTGATAGTAGCTGTGAACCATGGTTCGTTGACTGTGGCTGGACATATGCCGGATTCCACTGGAGTAGACGTCACCGGTCCACGATCGCATGCGTTGAAGACTTCGTCGCTGTTGCATGCGAATACTTCGGTGATGTTGGCAATAATCCTGTGGTTGTCGCATTCGTGGCCTGTTGAAAACGCTCTGGAATTACATGCAACCTGCACGAGAAGCAGAACATGCGTAAGCGGCATTGCCATAGCACTGCCGGTTCCACGCCCCCGACCGACCTTTCACGCGAGAAGTCGGTTCGGGAGACTCCATCGCGGCGACCGCGCGCAGTGGCTTTCACTGTACATATTCGGTAAAGAAATAGCGTCTGAAAACGATTATCTGCTTTCAGTCTACCCAAGATTATTATTACGACAGTAATAAAGTTCCCTCGTTTTGAGAGTACTTACAGAAATGTACAGGAGGGCTGCCGCGTGGTTTTTATTCTTCGCAATGAGGAGCGCGCCGCGTGATTCCTCATACTACGTAAGGGAGGCGCTTCCGACAGATGGCGACTGCGTAATATACTTGTAAATAGCTTTTCGTCGGTGTCTTCCTACGTAACATACCTGGTGGAGGTGGACGTTCCCTGTGCCTCGTCACGGAGCTTCGCAGTGGACGGTACGTCGAGCCTTCCTTCATGGCTCCCGGCGACGACAACTCGACTCCGCTGGCTCCGACACCTGCTGCCAATTCGACGACCTCACTCTTCCCGCTCCCCGTGTTCCTGGCGTATTCTCGGCAAAAGATGGGGAAGACGTCGAGGACTGGATCAGCCTGCACGAACACGTCAGCCGCAATAACCGGTGGGACCCTACTATCATGCTCGCCAACGTAGTCTTCTACCTCAGTGGCACACCTCGAGTTTGGTATCGGACGCACGAAGATGAGCTGACCAGTTGGGATTCGCTTAAGCAAAAGCTTCGAGACTTGTTCGGCAACCCCTACGGTCGCCAACTTGCCGCGCAGAAGGCGCTTTCCGGTCGTGTGCAGTCGTCAACAGAGCCCTATGTCAAGTACATTCAGGACGTCTTGGCTATAGCTATGCCGCAAAGTTGACGCACACATGACTGAGTCCGACAAGGTCTCCCACATCCTCAAAGGCATTGCCGATGATAACTTCAACTTGCTCGTATTTAACAACGTGGCGACGGTGGATGCAGTTATAAAAGAGTGCCGCCGCCTGGAACTCGCTAAAAGCCGACGTATCGACCAACAGTTTGCCCGTCTGCCCTACACCCCAGCGACATCTTCCTGTGCCGACGCTCCTCGTCCCAATAACACTGGCGATGTTACCAGGATTGTCCGGCGTGAGATCGAGGCCGCCTATTCGGCTGCCTTCGACTCCAGCCCCTCCAATGCACCTGCAGTCACTGTTTCCCCGATCCAGGCAGTTGTCCGCCAGGAGTTCGCCAACATGGGTATTCACACCATCTGCTCGGCCCATCGCCCTGATACCCACCCGGCTTCTTCGATTCCACCCCATCCCGCACCTTCTTACCCACCACGTTTCCGCAACCCCTCTGAATGGCGCACTGCAGACGACAAGCCAATTTGTTTTCACTGTAATCGAATTGGGCACATTTCTCGGCACTGTCGCAGTCGCTGGAGTTCCCTGAACCAGTCTACATATTACTGCCTACTCTCGCCCCCCAGGTGGCCTTTCTCGTCCCTATGCTGCCCGCTCAGATAATGCCGCCACCGATTCTCCTGAGCCGAACCACCCCTATTCTCGTTCGCCTTCGCCCCAACGACGACAATCTCGCTCCCCCCAACCCCGTCGCTCCTATTCGCCAACTCCCTTCGGACGCAGCTCCCAGCCGGAAAATTAGACGATGCAGCGCCTCGAGGTGACGCTGCATTGCTCCCTACGCCGCCAGATCCTCTCCTGACGTTGCCCACTCATCTGAACCTTCTTGACGTGCAAGTCGACGGTGTTCCTGTATCTGCTCTCATAGACACTGGGGCGCATTTGTCGGTAAGGAGCGCTGACCTTCGTAACCTGCTGAGGTAAATAATCACGCACGCCGTGTGTGGTCCGTGTCGCCGATGGCGGAACAGCCCCTGTAACTGGTATGTGTGCCACCCTCGTCTCCTTCGCCGATCGCTCCACTACCGTGCTACTCACAGTCATCGCTCACTGTCCCCACGACATCATCCTCGGCTTAGACTTCCTCTCCGCGCATTCTGCTCTCATCGAGTGCTCAGCCAGTACTCTCCGCCTCGACCTGCCTGTTCTGGATCCCGCTGAACACCTTACTCGCCTCAGTTCCGTCGACTTCGTTCACTTGCTACCTTCGGCACTGATCTACGTTGATTTCGTGTCATCCCCACCAGTCCCCGACGGTCACTACGTCGCGGCTCCTATGCAAGACGTCCTCCTTACACACGGGATCACAGTACCTCATACAGTTTTATCTATTACAGACAATTGCGTCTGCCTGCCAGTGGTCAATTTTGGCTTGACGACACAAGTGCTGCCAGGCGGGATGCCTCTGGCGCAGCTTTGCTCATTCGAGCATCACTCAGTAGCATCTATTGCAGTAGACGACAATTCAGCTAATCATCCTCTACCATCGCAGTCGGCAACTGGTATCACCGCCGACTTAGAGAAATTAACTGCACCCGACATGCCGGCCGAGCATGCTCGTAAGCTCTACCGTGTTCTGCTTTCCTACCACGATACTTTTTACTTTAACAATCGTCCTTTGGACCAAACTGCAGCTGTTAAACATCCATTAATCCCGGCGATGAATAGGAGAGGCTATCGTAAGATTATCGAGAGATTATCGTAAGCTCTACCGTGTTCTGCTTTCCTACCACGATACTTTTTACTTTAACAATCGTCCTTTGGACCAAACTGCAGCTGTTAAACATCGCATTAATCCCGGCGATGCCTCTCCTATTCATCGCCACCCGTATCGAGGGTCACCGGCTGACCGTCCAGTTATTCACATGCAAGTTCGCAAAATGCTTGGCAAGAGCATTATTGAACCGTCATGTAGTCCATGGGCGTCACCTGTTGTGCTTGTAAAAAAGAAGGATGGATCACGGCGCTTTTGCGTGGATTATCGGCACCTTAACAGGGTTACCAAAAAGGCCATGTATCCCCTACCTCGGATTGATGACGCCCTTGACTGCCTCCACGGTGCTCGCTATATTTCTCGTCTATTGACCTTCGCTCCGGTTATTGGCAGATTGCCGTGGACGATCTCGACCGCGAGAAGACTGCTTTTGTAACACCCGACGGTCTTTATCAATTCAAGGTGATGCCGTTCGGCCTATGTAACGCTCCTGCCACATTTGAACGCATGATGGACTCCCTTCTTCACGGTTTCAAATGGTCCACGTGCCTGTGCTACTTGGACGACGTTATAGTATTCTCCCCAACATTCTCTACGCACCTCGAGCGCGCCTCAGCAGTCCTGGACGTTTTTCGGCGAGCCGGTCTGCAACTCAACGCATCGAAGTGCCAATTCGGCCGTCGCCAGATTACCGTCCTTGGACATCTCGTTGACGCGAACGGAGTGCAACCGGACCCAGGCAAGATCCATGCTGTTACGCACTTCCCTGTTCCAAAGTGTGTCAAGGATGTGTGCAGCTTCATCGGCCTTTGCTCGTACTCCCGCCGTTTCGTGAAAAATTTTGCGGCCATAGCACGACCACTAACCGAGCTTTTGAAAAAAGACGCCCCTTTCCAGTGGAGCGATAACGAGGCCTCTGCATTCTCACATCTAATCGACATTCTCACAACGCCTCCCGTTCTGGCCCATTTCGATCCTTCTGCGCCTACCGAAGTCCGTACTGATGCCAGCGGTCACGGAATTGGCGCAGTACTGGCACAACGCCAGCGTGGCCACGACCGTGTTATCGCTTACGCCAGCAGACTCCTCTCGCCCGCGGAGCGCAACTATTCCATCACTGAGCGCGAGTGTCTGGCCCTAGTTTGGGCGATTGCGAAGTTCCGCCTATACTTATATGGCCGACCCTTTTCCGTTATCACACACCATCACGCGCTTTGCTGGTTATGCTCATTGAAAGACCCTACAGGAAGACTTGGTCGCTGGGCCTTACGCCTCCAAGAATATTCGTTCTCTGTTACCTACAAATCTGGACGACTACACAAGGACGCTGACTGCCTGTCTCGCTACCCGGTAGACGAGCCTGACGACGACGACAGTAGTAGCGCCAACGGCATTTTCTCTGTGTCTGCCTTCACTAACATCACCGATGAGCAGTACCTAGACCTATCGCTGCGAGTACTCATCGAGCGTCTGCGCTCTACACCTACCAACGCATCCGTTCGCCGATATGTCCTCCAGGGCGGCATTTTGTACCGAAGGAACTTCCTCCCTGATGGCCCTGATCTTGTCGTGCCAAAACATCTACGACAGACTGTGCTCTTTGAGATGCATGACGCACCCACTGCAGGACATCTTGGGGTAACCCGCACGTACAGTCGAGCGCGATTTGAAGGTTATCGCGCGAGCGTCGACCGGGAACGCGAACAGCGCCATGGCCCAGAATTCTCTGCCGAGGCGAGGGAGGTATCAGCAGTGGCGTAGCAACAGGGGGGGCCGGGGGGCCGTGGGCCCCGGGTGCACGGGGCCAGTGGGGGGGGGGGGGGGTGTCATATACGTCTGAAGACACCCGAAAATTGTCAATATCCTCGCCTTCCTCGACTACACCCGGGGGGGGGGGGGAGGTGACAGAAGAGCGAAGGGCCCCGGGTGCCAGACGACCTAGCTACGCCACTGGGTATCAGGCCTGCTTCCCTCACCCTTTTTGCTGTTCCTTCAGCAGCCGTCACTCCCTGCTGGGCTATCAGTTTCTTTCTTTTTCTTTTTTTTTTGGTACTGCGAACAGGCAGTGATCGCAGTGCGCATGACGTATTTTTCGGTATTATCTGAAATTGGACGTTACGAAGCTGTATCTAGCCTATGTAACGTCATTACTGCTGAGCCAGGAAGAATGGGTGACCAAGAACATTAGCTTAAGCCCGCGAAGATACGAGGTAACCAACTCCGCACTTTATCGCAACAAATGGAAAGCGTAGAATAGAGAGAAAGGGCGGTGAGCTTGTCGCGGGGTGTTGTTGTATGTAACAGCGAACGAGGGAGAGAAGAGTGCGAAATCATAATTTTTCCTGTCCCGAAACCGGCCACCAGGTGCCTGGAGTGCTGGGCTGAGACGCTCGCGCGATAACCTTCAAACCGCGCTCGACTGTGCGACCGCGTCCGCCGCCGCTTCTATTGGCCTGGTCTCCCTCGCTCCGTCCGACGCTATGTTGCTGCCTGTGATCCCTGCCAGCGTCGGAAAACACCTCAGGTGCTACCTTCCCGTCGTCTCCAGCCGATCACCGTCCCTGTGGAACCGTTCTTCCGTGTTAGATTAGACCTCCTCGGTCTCTTTCCCACGTCATCCTCTGGGAACAAATGGGTAGCCGTCGCAACTGATTACGCCACCCGATACGCTATCACGCGGGCTCTCCCTACCAGTTGCGCCACTGACCTCGCGGACTTTCTCTTGCGTGACATTATCTTAGTGCATGGCGCCCCGCGACAGCTGCTTACTGACCGTGGTCGCAACTTCCTCTCGAAAGTTATCACCGACATAGTGCGTTCGTTCCTGCTCTATTCAATAAAAGCTGACTACCTCATACCATCCTCGAACCAATGGCCTGACAGAGCGGTTAAACCGTACTCTTACCGACATACTGTCCAAGTACGTTTCGAAGGACCACCACGACTGGGACGTTGCCCTTCCTTACGTCACATTTGCTTATAATTCTTCCCGGCACGACACCGCCGGAATTTCTCCATTTTATCTACTCTACGGTCGCGAACCGACCTTGACCCTTGACACGGTACTTCCTCCTGCTGCGACCTCAACAACCGAGTATGCGCGCGACGCCATCGCCCTCGCCGACCATGCACGCCAGCTTGGCCGTGCTCGACTGACGGACTCGCAAACCCCGCAGCAGCGTCAGTACAACGCCCGCCTGGTGCACTCGTTTTCGCCTGGTGCACTCGCGCTCCTGTGGTCGCCCTCTCGTCACGTCGGACTTTCAGAAAAGCTCCTTTCGCGATACACAGGGCTCTACCGCGTGCTGCGCCGGGTGACGTACGAAATTTCTCCTGTGAGCTCAACCTCGTCATCTACTCTGGCCTCTAGTGATGTCGTGCACGACAGTAGGCTCAAGACCTACTACACTGCTTCAGAGTCCGGCCTTTAGTGGCTCCGGGACGGCGCTTTTGCCGCCGGGGGTAGTGCTACGGGATAGCATTTCCAATGACGAAGAGCCGAGCAGTAAGAAGACGACGACGACGATTGGAAGCTAGCGCGGGCTGTTGCCTCTTGGCCAACTGCGGTGTATTGCCTTGTAAATATACGTGTAAATAGCTTTTCGTCGGTGTCTTCCTACGTAACAATATTATGTAATTAGCAAGACGAAAGTCACCACGTACTCTTGTATGCACTGCACAGGGAACTGTATTGCGCAACTAACTTGCTAAAATCAGCAGATTTGGATCAACATCTATTAGAGTTTAATGACATTTTCGTAACGACTATTCAGGACTGCCATCTGTAGCACTGACGTAGACAGCCGATTCATTAGTGGCTGCTCCATAGACAACAGTGGCTTTACCTCTGGAAGCTTGTTCGCCTGAGGTAAAGCTGTGACAATCACTCGAATTGCAGTAAGCAGCATGCGTAGAATCATGTGGCCGACACTGAGTGGTGCCTTGTTATCTTGGGATGCCGATGTTCCGGTCGCTGTCCATGGCGACCGCTGAGGAGTGTTCCAAGATCGCGAAGGTTGTCCTAGGTTAGGTTGCCGATATTGTTGTGATGTGCGGCCTTCAGTGCCTTACAGGTAGGCTTAAAATACGACTATAATTTTATAGAATTGATGATTGCTTTTGGTTGCTGCTGCCGGACCCGGCGTCTTTTATGCTTTTTGGGTGTCTGTTGTGCAATATTACGTATTCCTTAAAGATACAGTTATGTGAGGACATTGAGAGTAATCCAGGTCCCGCTGAAAAAAAATGCTAGCTGACCTTACTGCCGGCCAGAGTACCAACATACCCGAGTTCTAGGTTCGCAGCATTCGACATTAAGTAAATTAGAATCGATGGCAGCTGCCGTCACTGACGTAAACAAGGGCATAGATCTCGAGCACGCAGTCACTCAACTTCAGAAAACTGTGCGTAAAATCTCTAAAAAACACATACCTGGAAAACCGGTCGCAACGTAACAATTCGTAATTTACGGTATTCCTGAACCACCTACTGAAAGCACTGATTAGCTGCTTAAACCAGTAACTCATCTTTTGTCAACTAAACTGAAAGTCAAATGTGACACCATCGAGGCGCTGCCACACACTTGGAACACGTAATCCAGACCTATCAGCCTAAAGATCTATCGTCTTTAGGCTGATAGACTACACGACCAAGATTGTACTAGAAAACGCGCGTTAACTAGAGAGATGCAAGGTTTCCATTACAATGCAGTCCATGTGCACTTATAACAATATCAAGAACGAAAAATCCGATCCTTATAATTGATTATCGGTACATCTGGACTGCCGAAAAAAAAAAGGTAGGGGGGGGGGCTGCCGAACATACCTTCGTGGCCCCCAAACGAATTTCGCCACTTACGATACAGAATTGACGTTGTAGAAAGAAAGCTGTGAAAAATGAAACGTTTATTTATGCCTCTAAACGGCGTGTCAAACACTGGCGGCTATAATTTAGCGTACATGAAATCAATGCGCGACTCTATCGACGACAGTGCATTTTGCGTGAACATTGGGGTCGGTTTGAACGTCAATCTCGTCGCCTCTGTCGCACAACACCGCCGTTTGTCACGACAACGATCGCCCCGTCGGAGATAGTGCTATCTGCACTCAAACTCCTCCATCGAAGCAGCACCTATTTTATCGCCCGTAGCGACGTGCGCCCAAAGTTGAGCAATGTCAGCTGCTGCCACCGTGTTGGTTTCACACACGGGGGTTTTGCCCAAGCGCACAAAACCCGCAGTTTCCGTTCATCAGCATGGCCACTGGTTCTAGCCGTCATGATCGTGGCGCTCACGGCTGTACGAATCGTCGATACCATCGACTGCGCGAGCTGGTACTTTGAGCAGTGGCGTAGCTAGGTCGTGTGGCACCCGGGGCCCATAGGTCGTCCGTCACCACCACCCCATCCTCGGGTTGTAGTCAAGGCGAGGATATCCGGGAAGGGGGCGGGGGGGGAAGGGATTGATGTTTCAGCACCAGCACAGCCACCTTGGATACTTAAGATAGCTACGCATGAGCGCACCGCACATGAAATGTTACGCTAAAGCGAGTAGTTCAACGACCATTTTTAAATTTTTTAGCCCGCACATTCGTCCATTTATTACGTAAGATGTTGATAAAGCTGCAGCCGACAATTCTGCAGCACATCTGGTACATCGGGAACATGAGCTCGGGCTGCTGGTTATACCGGAACATTTTTTACCACTTAAGCCCAGTCAAGCCGGCGGAAAGGGGGATCTTCAGACATATATGACACCCCACCCCCCCAACTGGCACCCGGCCCCCCCTCCCCCCCTATTACTACGCCACTGACCATAGTATTGTAAAATTTGCAGCTTCACCTCTAGCGACAGCCTTGCGCATTGTTGGGGCACCTAACGCTGCTTCCGCGGCGCATTTCCGCGCTCGCCGAGAAAGAGAGGGAGATTGTAGAAAGAAAGCGCAGGCACAGTTCGCTTCTCGCTTTTATTTTTTTCCTCTGGATGCCCAGCGGCGACGCGAAGCAGCTGGCGCCAACTTGCAATGCTCTGAATCTGCGCGCTGCGGGGTAATGGCGGCAGATACGAACTCGCATAAGCAACCTATTCGCCCAGTCTTGGTTAAGAGGAACTTCGCAAAGGAAATTTCACGATTATTCTTCATGGAAGACGCCGCCCAAAAGGCAGAATTTCGATCGTTATATCCGTTATGCAGTGAACAACATATCGTTATATGCGGGCTTTCTCTCACAGCCCTAAGGCATAAGTCGATACTCAGCAGTCAACTCATTGTTATAACCAATATATCGTTATATATGGTATCGTTATAAGTGGACTGCACTTACAGCGATCATATTTTTGTACGCATGCGCGAGATCCATAGCAAGCTATGGAAGCACTCTGTAAATCTGAGAAAAAAGTACAGCAAGGCACGATTGCACTACGACTCGTTTATCGTGGATAACAATCGCTGCACTTCAGACGATGCTGAAAAATTCATTCTAAATACAACCAGAAGTCGCCCCACCTGCAGTTCCAATTGACTAACCTAACTGCCCATTGACGCTTATAAATGTAAATATGCGTATTCTACTAAATAAAACTCGTGACTAACTGTCTTGTGGTTCAGAACAGGAATTGGCCTCCCTGCAGCAGTATTTGGCCACTCCTTCTCTCATGATTCCTACAATTAACCCATGGCCCTCAGTCCCCAGCAACTGCAGAGCACCTCAACAAAGCGGCAGTCAGACCTGTAACGCAGCGGAGGGTGCCAAGAATTTCTGGGTCTGGACAGGCCCCCAATGGAAACTGAGCCTGTCAACCTTTAATTGCCAAACTCTGTCGAGTGAGGCTAGCTTAGCAGGACTCTTTGAAGAACGATCAGACATTGTTTGGGATATCATTGGCCTTAGTGAGATTAGAACTCGTGAGGCTAATACATTGCTGAATAACGGACATGTCCTCTGTTACAGGTCTCCCAGTTAAGAAGCAATACGGGGTAGGATTCCTAATCCATAAGGACATAGAGGGCAACATTGACGAATTCTACAGCCTTAATGAGAGGGTAGCTGTAGTGGTAATCAAACTTAATAAGAGGCATAGAATCAAGGTAGTACAAGCCTATGCTCCAACATGCAGTCATGATGATGAAGTAAATCAGTTTTATGAAGTTGTTGAATCGGCGATGAGAAAAGGGCAAGCTCAGTATAATGAAGTAATGGGCGACTTCAGTGCAAAAGTGGGAAACAAGCGGACTAGTGAACAAGCAATTGGCAACTAAGGCGTCAACTCTAAGAATGCTAGAGAGATGCTGGTAAAATTCACAGAGAGGAATAAGCTGCAAAAAATGAACACTTTTTCCAGGAAGCGTAGCAACAGAAAGTGGACCTGGTAAAGCCCTAATAGTGAAACAAGAAATGAAAGATTTCGTACATTCTGCCGATCCCAGCGTAATGCAAGATGTAGAAGTGTTAGGTAGGGTAAAGTGCAGTTACCATAGGTTAGTGATGGCTGGGATTCACCTCAATTTGAAGAGCGAAAGCATAAAATTGGGTCAAGAAGAAGAGGCCAACCTAGAGGCAGTAAGGCTAAAAGCAGACAAGTTCACGCTGGTACATGCAAACAAATATGCAGCCTTAGAACAGACAGATGATGACATAGAGGTAATGAGTGAAAACCTAACTAGGCTGGCTTTAGAGACAGCAACTGAAATGAGAGCCACGGCACTAAGGCAATCAGTAGGCAAGTTCTCCCAAGTAACAAACAACAAAGAATGATAGCGTCCAACTCAAGAGATAAGACAGAATTCGCGAAACTGTCAAAACTGATCAACAAGGTGAAAATAAGGGATATTCGAAATAACGGTATATATTATGCGAGAAAGACAGAAGCCATAAAAAATGAATGCAGCCCGAGATCAATGAGAAGGAAACTTGGCATAAGACAAACCAAGATATATGCACTGAAAGATAAGCAGGGTAATATGATCAGTTACCTTTGCCCACGATAAATTCATAAGTGTGTTTTATGTTGCTTGTTTACGACGCCCATGATGTAATGGTTTCAATATTTAAAACTTGATCTAACTAAACCCGCTTTTACAATGTTCCCATCTAACGAAAATATTCTATTGCCCTGCAGCCCGCATGTAGCCAGAACCCTCCAGTTTTGCGCATACTACGTATAGTATGTCTTGCGAAATGCAGATGGAAAAACATATGTAACCTTCCTGCTTGCCGCTTCAAACAAGTAAACATATGTCTGCCCCATCTGGCACCCTGTACTCAGATTTATGAGAAGTATTATAAGAAAAGAGAGAGGGAAATGAAAAGCGGCGCGCTAGCCTAATTAGTGGCTACATACTGGACGTAGCATTGCACTGCTAAACATTAGCTCCCGGGTTCAAACCTGGTGGCGAAATTCGATGGGAACGAAATGGAAAAACACTCGTGTACTTCTGTTTACGTACACGTTAAAGAACCTCAGGTGGAGAGAACTGAACAGGGCGCCTCATAATCATATCACCAGTTGTAAAATGCCAGAATTTGATAATTTTTTTAAAGAGAAGATGCTGCATTCTTCAGCATTTCCCAAGGGGTGTAAAGAAAAGAACTTATACTTGAGTCTGATTTCAGAGAGAAAAATATGTTATGCTTATCTTAAGTTTCATACCTAACGGCGTTCCCAACTGCATGTCCGCTCAACTAAGCAGATTCTAAATTATATACGACTGCTTTCAGTTACCCGGTCACTATGATCACTGCCAAACTAAAGACAAAGAGGAAGTTGGGAACCAGTCCCTGTGGCCACCCCAGGTGCTCTACATGCAAACATGTTCAATCTACTACTACAGTAAAAAGTACAGCGTCGAATTATGCACACAAGGTAACTTCGGCTTTCACCTGCACATCAAGCAAGGTAATCTACTGTCTAGAATGTGCCGCTTGTAGCAAACAATACATAGGTGAGACTGGACAACAAATTCATGCAAGACTCAATGGTCAACGTGCGGACACAAAACACAATTTACCTAAAGCAGTAGCCAGCCACTTTAATGAACATGGTCATATATTTGAAAAAGCAAGGCTCTATATACTACAAACGAATTTCCAT
The DNA here is from genome assembly GCF_038994185.2 of Dermacentor albipictus. NCBI lineage: Eukaryota > Metazoa > Arthropoda > Arachnida > Ixodida > Ixodidae > Dermacentor > Dermacentor albipictus. The sequence goes on from NC_091824.1 coordinate 9,977,530, forward strand.
TCACCTCGCAAAAGGAAATATACGGAATCATACCTAATACACAAGTTTAATGCCTGCACCCAACAAGAATTAATTTGGAACGAGGAAACTTAGAATCTTTAAAAGCGGTAACTTAAATCTGTAATTCTCGTATCATCAACTAAGACACAAAACCCATTATGCCACCAGCTAACCTTAATTCTTAACCTCGCCTACTATTACATGTCAAAAATTTTTTCCTCCCTACTACTCAATTTAATATACTCTTTCAAGTTTTTATGTTTATATGAACTGCATGACCCCCCTTTTCCCATGTACACTTGCCCCCGCCCGCTTCCGCGTACGTCGCCCTCGTATTTGTTATTCCGGTTTCAGTTCCCCCCTCTCTTTTCCTTCTTTAAATATATTTTTTGAAACACCCTCTCCAACACATTACGAAGTCCCACACGTCAATATGCCTTTTTCGGCGCCTCAACCCAGGGTATTGCCATTTCTGGATGCCGCCGTAACAACACCTACGTTCAGCGACTGGGGCTAATGCCCCTTGAAACACCATGCTGCTGCCTTTCAGTCCCCTTATACATTGCACCGCAGACTCCTTGTCGCAATCTTAACTACTTCAATATTACTCGACATATTGCCGCTATGCCACTCAAGTCACTCATTCAACTCGTTTTTTTTTGGGGGGGGGGTCTTTTGTGTTACTTGCGCACTGACTGCCTGACCAGCTCGGCTAATGCCACAAAAACATGCCGCCAACGACACCCCTGAATGCTCCCTAACCTCTCACTTCCTCAGCACCCATTCATGCCCCATTTTTTTCTTTATATTTTTTTTCCCGTCTTCGTGTCGCTTTGCCCGTTTTTTTTCTTTTCTTTCTTTTCTCCTCGCCTTCCCACTCTTGTCCAGTCGTCTTGGGAACGAAGCTCACAGACGTCAGGCGACTCATTACCTCTGAAGTCTCTCCCTTTATAACCAACCGCCACCGACAACACCCGCACGTGACGTTACTGTACTAACCCTTTAAAACTAACACGCCGAGGATGATGAGGCCGCCTTTGATGAAGATAGGTCCTCTTATCGAAACGTTGGCCAGCCTTTCTGAGGCACCTTATCCCTGTTTACAAGCTTTATACCACAGTGTGCTATTTCATCTGTCAGCCCCTTTCTTGATTTTGGACAATAATGAAGCTATTCAAGAAACGGCATGCCCCACATACACGTAGATACATTTGTAGATCTGCTGTGTTCATTGAAGTGTGGTACCACAATACGAACCCAGTTTTAATGGGTTGTGGACATGGCAAGACTAAAAAGTCGCACTTTCACCCGAAAGGCGAAGCAGCAATTGTGATAGCAAATTACTAAATAGCCATACGACGTAAGGATAGTAGCTTTATTGGCCGTACAAATTTGTAAACATTCACGTACTAATTAACAAAGATATGTATAAGCGCCACTGAATGAGGACGTAAAAAGAAACACACATTCTATCATGGATGCAAGCCAGCAAGCCCGCCAACGTGCTTTAATTAACAAGCATGGTGTCACATGCGCACAGGTAAACATGAACACATCTCGCTCGATGAGCACGGAAACTTTGAAAATGCTGAAGTGAGGAATCACGGCAGCAGCAGCAATCGAATTGACCTTTGTGCATCTCTCGCTTCAATGCAAACGAAATGTCGGAAGCACAGCCCTTACGAATCTACCGGCATTACGCGCTCTGCAATCATCGCAAATCGCTTCGAAGATGAGGCCTGCGCAGGCACGCACTTACTGAACCCATTACAAGAGCTGCGCTGTAGCACACTGCGTGCTCTGCCACGACGACTAAGCACGGCGGCAAACTTTTTTTACCCCGAGCGAGATGGCGATGAACAGCTTCACTATTGGTAGGTCACCTCCACTCCAGAAGTTTTAGCATATAACCTACTTGTCTAGTACACTAATTCATGGGACTTGGTGAGAAGTGTAGCGCCGCTCTGCGGCGACGATGGCTACGAGATAGCGCCAGAGTAGTCTGTTCACTGATGGGATGCGGCGGGCACGTCCAACGATATATGCTAAAAAGCGCTGCATAAGCGGAGGTCTGCTTGCAGCGACTGCAGTGAATCACGCCCATGCGTCACCCACATGCTCCCTTTTGCAATCTTCAGTTGAGTTACACTTCACTCCGTTCAGAACGTACTGCACTAGACAGATTGTCTGCGCCGGCTAATACATCACGCAATGGAAGCAGGTATAGAGCTGTGCTAGAATCTCGCATTAGGGAGTATTGCATCGTAATTTTTTGCTATGGTGTTTGCTTTACAAACTACCAGCGTGGCTGCTGTCGCATAACTCTGGTAAATGCTCCAAGTGGGCACGAAATTAAACTGCAGCATCGTGCAGCGCCTTTTTCTTACGTTACTTAGTAGGGGCCTGCGAATATTCAAAGCTTTCGAATAATGAATTGAACATTGTCATATTCGATTGAGTTCTCCAACAGAATTATCACATAGCTGTGCTGTGGATTATTTGCAGCGTGGATCCACTATTGTGGTGCCCATTCGTACTGCGAGCGAGACAGTGCATGGGGGCCAGTGGGTGAACATCACTTTTACTGTGCAGTAAGCCCTAGGGAAAGCCGTCATCCTCTTCGTCAGCCATCTCCTTGGCATACTCCAAGTCCTGCTGCTCGCGCTCACGCCGCTCCTGCAAGGGGGATGGCATGGGTTGGGTTAATGACAGTGCACTGCTATAGGGGGATTCCGTGGCATTCACAAAAGGGTACCGATCCTCATACGAGGTCTCATTACAAACTAATGGTAGTGCTTGGCAATGCCACAACACACAGTGATGGATCAGTAAAAAATGTAACCAAAACAAAAGGAAACTCAATGTACCACCCTGAACAAAAAATCTGCTCCTTTCTGCCTGGGCAGCGCATGTGATTTGTCTGACCTGTGAGTTTGATCTTCCGGCCACAATTCTGCAAACCTACGACCTGGAAAAGCTGAATTAGAATTTACTTAAAAATAGGAAGAGGTGTGTTGCAATGGCAAATGTCCTCTGTACCATTTATCGGAGAATAGCACTTGCCGGCTGCATCCGCAGTGCTCGCATCTTCTCACTTCGGGAACACTTTGCACAAAAGCAGCAATTTGTGCTCAATAAGAAATACAATAAAAGGCACTTGGCATGCGCAACACTGTCCCCTGCTCCACAGCAGCACAAACAAAGTTGTGTTCATTCGTCGCTATGTGCAGCTTTATTTTGCCTTTACCACTGTGGGCCCCACCTGCATCGCATGTGCAAGTCAAGCCTGATTACAACTGCTTACTTTTCCTAGATGGCACAATACATGGGAATTCTCTAATACAAAACTTCAAGAACACCTATAAATACCTTTGTGGTTTTCGACAACGCAACGGTGTCAACAGAGCTGTGAAACACTATCATGCACACTCAAATCATGCTTTGAAATGAAGCAAACCGAGTTAGGCCTACAGAAAAATGGCTTAAAGGGACACTAAAGGCTAACACGACATGCACTGTTTAAATACCTTTCCAGAAACATTGCAATGCGTATTTCGTGCCAAGAAAAGACTTAGCTTACAAGAAAATTTTGTCTGAATAACTTTTTTGAAATTTAAATCTCCCACCCCAAAACTCTGAGTGGCGACGTAGGATACTGCCCTTTGCTGCCATCGGTGAGTGAAACAGCACACGACAGATGGCGGCACCGGGCTAAGACAGAGCAGCGGATTCGCCGCTGCAACTGCTTTTTGGTCAAGTGGTGTAGACCGTTCGGGAATCCCATGACATCACATGGAAGTTGAATTCTCTGCCACTTGCAGTTTGTGCAAGTTTCGCGAGCCAGCAAAACCAGCACAGCACACGCGACCAGGGAAGTATTGAAACGCAAAAGCAAGGGCAGCGCAGAGTCAAGTGAAAACAAAACCTTTCGACTGCCTGCATTGTTGTCAATGGTAATTTCGATTTCTTTTTTTGAAACATAAAAAGGAAATGAACAAGTAGCATTTTATTTCACCTTATACGATTTGAGGATGTTTTTCGCAACGAGCAGTTGAGTACAAGTGACAGAACTTAACTGAGGAGTGCTTTCGTTATCGGGCAAGTGCTTGAATGTTCCGGGGGAGTCTCTAATCATGTCCCGAGTTTACCTAAATTTCTCGATTATTATGGCTCTGCTCTCAATAATACTGACGCCTTAGAGATTCTCCAGCATCACTCTATCACTTTAGCTTGACTTAGCATTTGCCTTTAGTGTCCCTTTAAGATTGAAATCTGACTGTGACTAGCTACCTAGCATGTACTGGATGTTATGATCCCGACTGCAGCATGGAGTGTTTGTTTTCCATTTTGTCGTGGTGGTGTTGGGGTAGTTTTTCAGAAGATCTAGGGCTGTGCCTGTACAACTGGAGTCTCTCGAGCAAATCAGGAGAGTTGGTGGATATGCAGATGTTTTCCAAAACATTTAAGTGCATCACAAGTCTCCCTAGCAGTGTGGTGGTTCACCGGCCACATTCCCAACGACATATTTTCATGATCAGAGTCGGGGTCTTTGTTGCAGAGTAGATCAATCATTTAGTCATCATTTAGGCAACCAGCAACATTACTACATCCAGCGAAACATCCGTAGAGTCTCACCAAGCAACTGTCATCTTCCTCGCCGTTTTCATCCACAGTTGCACACAAAGTAGCAGAGTCACGTATGAAAACGCTGTGTCTGAAGCAGTTTGCAATCACTGCAGGCACTATATGTGCACTGTGCCAAGGAGCGGCAGTTTATGCTTTCTCCCTGCTTCCATACAGAGCAGCACGTGCTTAAATAGTGTGTGTTCTGCACACTCTCCTTCAGTACACTGAACAATGCCTTGCATCTAGTGGCTGCAGGAAAGCCGTAGTGTTTAGGGGCAAGGAAAGAAACTAAAATGTTTGCGAGCCCCGACAAATTGTTATGTGCACTGCAATCGTCTAGCACAATGAGTGCTTTACACATTTTTACGGAAATGTGGCAGTCCAGTTTACGGAGCCACATTTGGAACATTTCTGTCATTCAGACCTTTCGATTGGCGTAACAGTCCACCAGAAGATTCTTGTTTATGAAGTACCCTGACTTTTCTGCCTTACAGATTGCTGTTCTGCTGTCAAGTTTCTTTGAACAAATACCTAGGTGTCCACATTCCCAAGAACATATGCTACATTCTATTGAACTACTCACACACAGCTAGTATCACCCAAATTACATCATCTATTTCCCAAGTCTGTCACTTAGTTGTAAAATTTCCCATCTCTGTCTTTTCCATTAAATTTATCATTTCAACCCTGTTCTGCATGACTCACTTTTTTGCCACCTGTATATACTTCACATTGCAACAACCACTGTAACAAAGTTGGTGCACCTTATTAGACAGTTAAAGTATAGCGTATGCAACTATAGTGTATGCTAAGCAGTGCAGCTTTGTTACAGTTCTGGCTGCCCTGCGAGATCTTCAGATCTCAGAGGCCATATGCTGTCATTACGGCTATCTTCCAACTTCACCGATAGATGGCGCTGACATCTTGAATGTTTCCATCGTTAGCCTTCGACTCGTTCAAAACTAGAAGCTATCTCGAAAACCCCACAAAGTTATCCATAAAACTGTGTCATTGAAGCGACCCGAAACTAAGCGAAAGCTGTTTACACAATCATTTGCTACGAACAAAGTGTATTTTACAAGACCTACGTCAAATTCAATTCAAAGCATGCAGCCGGGACCGCCGCCATATTTTATGTGAACTATGCAAACCACGCAAAGATGCTAACGCTAAATGTGAGACATAGCTTGCGTACACTATACGCTATGGGTCGTTTTAGCATTTTGCGCATGTGCAGTGACGAGCCTCTACATTATAGTGTACGCTAAACTAAAACTGCCTATTGCCACAGTAACTTCTACTTGCACCCAATTATTCCCACATCGGACTGAAACCATGTTCCCACTGCCATTGCTTCAGTCACAAACACAAATCCCTCGAAAACTGCCTTCAGTGGAATTGTTGTATTATCCTATTATATTTTTTTTTACCCCCCTCCTCCCTCAGATGTCTTTACCTTAGGACTAAATAAATAAATCAATAAAAATAAATGGACGACAATCAGTGGGCCACACAGTGCCAATCATGTTGGCAGCCACCAAAACAGTTATCCCCACTCTGCTCCGCTCACCACCAATGCAAGAGCTAAGTCTAAGTGCAATAGTTTTTTTTTCTCTAAGTGCAATATCTCTGTAGAAGAATGCTTGCTGCATCAGAAACGTTGCAGCGCTTGCAAGCAGTAGGCGTGCAGGTCTGACAACACCTTGACTGACGGTGCATTTCTTGCTGCACAAGCTTTGAAGGACCAGACTGCGTCTTTTCTTCAATCTGCCTTCCTTCAACCAAGGACACAGCAAACAAAAAAGAAACGTACACACAAAGCCTAACAAAAAAGATGTTTCACAATTTTCGTACAAGCAGGTGACGTACAAGTGGGAAAAAATATAAGCTGCATGATATCCACAACCACACAATAAAAAGCCCCAATGAAAATGGCAGATGGTAACGATTACAACAAATGGCAGATGGTAACAATACAACAAAACAATTATGCAGTAAAATGCGATTAATTCGAACTGTAAAAACTGGAAAATATTTCAATCTAGCCAATGTTTTGAAACAAGAGAAATGACGAAAACAGAAGCCTGCTGGGCACTTCCGCTCCATCACTTTCGCATGCATCGGCACTGGACGGGCCAGCACATACACGCAACGGCGTTAGTAGTGGTACAGTCCCCCAAAACAGCATGCTGAGCACACAGTCAAGACGGTTGATCCTAGTGCAATACTTGAAGGCAGTCATACAATCATAACCACCACACGTCCAAAACGCCGGCACTGCTACTTAGGACTTGATAATGAATTCGGACAAATTACGAAAACAGAAGCCTGCTGGCCACTTCCGCTCGATCACTTTCGCATGCATCAGCACTGGACGGGCCAGCACATACACGCAACGGCGTTAGTACTGGCACAGACCCCCAAAACAGTATGCTGGGCACACAGTCAAGACAGTTGATCCTAGTGCAATACTTGAAGCCAGTCATACAATCATAACCAGCACACGTCCAAAACGCCGGCACTGCTACTTTGCACTTCGTAATGAATTCGGACAAATTCACTGCGAAAACTAAAACTAAACTATGGAAGAGCGCAACTGCCTTCAGCAGATGCCCGCGAGTGACGCTGAATTAATGCCTCACCATTGCACGAGCATGACAGTCCTTATCAAGCCCCGATTTTGCTGAAATACTGTAGGCTCACATGCTATTTTCTCTTGAGTGCAGAGCATGGGCAGATCGCATCTTCTCTTAAGTACCCCACCTTGTGAAAGGGCACTATTAATACGCCATGACCACATTGATACAACAGCGTTCTGTGGTGTCTACTCTGTTGGTCCTTGTCAATGTACTGTGCACTGTGATCAAACTGACATGCTCAATCAACTAGCCCACTAATTCGTCCTCAGCACATTGACGCATCCCTGACAGCATCCTAAATGAGAAGAAATGCAGGGAAAACAAACTTGGGCTGCCAGCTGCTGAGTGAGGCCACCACCACGTGGCAGCCGAGCAAGTGCGCGTGAGCGGTGTTGGACAGAGAGAAGGGTGAACATGGCCCGGCGTGGCTTGTCTAGCGAGCTGCTGGCAGGTGAAAAGCGAGTGCAAGTGACGTTGCTTACACGGCTTCATTGCCTAGCCCCTGGTATTTTCCAAGTAATGATTTCAAGATCTCTCAGGTCTGGTGCAAGAAATGTTTGTGATAAGAGGTGGAAAAAACAAGTTGATATCACGGCTGGAAGTTATCAATGTAGCCAGTGTTTCGAGGTATCGGTGTCCGAGTTAACTAGGGTTTGCTGTAATAATAATAATATATGGGGTTTTTACGTGCCCAAACCACTTTCTGATTATGAGGCACGCCATAGTGGGGGGCTCCGGAAATTTCGACCACCTGAGGTTCTTTAACGTGCACCTAAATTTAAGTACACGGGTGTTTTCGCATTTCGCCCCCATCGAAATGCGGCTGCCGTGGCCGGGATTCGATCCCGCGACCTCGTGCTCAGCAGCCCAACACCAGAGCCACTGAGCAACCACGGCGGGTAACTAGGGTTTGCTGTATATGGATTGATATAATCATAGGAATACACATGCTTCTTTTTTTATAAATTTTGCTTAAACACGTATCACTAGGTGGTGTCCAAAACACAGTGGCCTTGACGTGTTCCTAGTTTCTAGATTTGGTTCCAGCACTTGAAATGCATAAAAGCATGACCAAGGAAAATATTGTTGGCACTGCAATTTGGACACCACCTAGCACTGCCAGATTTTGGATGCCTCGTGTGCCTTCGAGCTCCATGGACTGCCCAAGTTAACGGGAGCACAGCCGAATACGGCCAAGTTAAAGGGTTTCGTACCATAGGATAACGTGCACGTTTGACAGGAGCAGGTGGCAACATCCAAATTATCCTAATCCACGGAGGTTGAATTAGTGAGGCTTTACTGTTGCTCATTTTCTCATTAATATTGCACGGCAACTAAAGCCTTTTATAAGTTTTTGCCGTTCCCAAATATCACCTATTATGTTTGGGTCTGTATATATGTGCGGGTTTTTATGACAACTTCCCTAATTTCGAGTGATGCTGAAAGTGAGTTCATGCATTCTGTGCAGGTGACACCATAACATTCAGCGAGTGACCCTTGCTACATGTCGAGCAACTTTGAGAGCGGTGCACTTTGTGCTCAGAAGCCACATTGTGGCCAGGTAGCCAGTTGACGTGACAAATTGGATCCCCTCATTCTCATCCTGAATTAAAGCTTACCTCAGCCGATTCAAGGTCTTTGTTGTAGGACTTTGGCGGGAATCGCATGGCCTGCAACAAGAGCACACAAACATCACCGTGTAAACAATGGCACGCTTTCCTTCAGCCATGCTCTGGCAGAGAATGTTAACAAAGCAATGTGCACGGTATACTGTTAGGCCTCTGTGCCACCCGATGCTGGCACACTGTAGTGTGTACCCAGCCATCATGTACATCCCACAGTCTGCCAGATGCAGGAAACGGAGGGGAGGGTGTTTCATCAACGAGGCATTCCCAGCAAGTACTATGATACAGTGAACTAGTGTGTGTGCCACATACACCAGTTTGCCTAGCCTGTTCTTAATTCTTTAATATTGCTCTAAAGTTCACCTTTAGGTTGTGTTCCTGGCTAAATGGCTATTCTATTGTAAGCCCCCCTGCTCGCTCCTCACGCTGCGGTATAGTCTATATATTAATAATGAAAATGAGGTCATTGGGCAATTTAATGCATTTCCTATAAAATTCAAATAGAAAAATGTTCTCAGTAACCTGTTTGAATGGCACGATTTTGAAACAGACCGACAGAAAGCTGAGCTAGTTGGTAAGGATTCATTATACATCCTTAACAACTACAAGTGCATGCAAGGATTATGCATCCTTACCAACTAAATTGAATACGTGTATTCAAGAAAAATGACCTTTGAATATAGAATACAGTCAACGACTGAATTTTCGGACGCCCAAATTTTCGTACATGCCTGATATTTCGGACGTCTTCGTGGCACCACCACAAGACCTATAGAATCAATGTGTAAGGACATCTGAAGTTTCGGACGCTCGAACCCCCCGTCGTCCAATTTTCCGGACCTTTTGACCCCACGAAAGGTCCTTTGGCTCCTCGCGCAGCGCCCTTGGGAAGGAAATCGACTGGCAGCCGAAGCATATCACCACCACTTTGAACCACAACTAGCCGAATCTAGCCGTCACACAGCAATTTGGTCTGGCCACACTGGCTATGTTTATAGCTGCACTTTTGCCTTCCGCCTCTGGCAGAGTTTCCGGAGTGGCGCCATTTCGTTTCTTTGTGCTGGCCACACATTTTGGTTAGCGTGGTGTGCGGTTGTGCTGTTGTGTCAAGTGTGCCCTGCGTCGCTAGGCCTAGGTGCTTCGACGCTCGTCAGCGAATTCCACTATTCGCAACTTGAGGATTTCGCTTGCCTTCGATGGCCCCCACTCCGTCATCATCGTCCTCGCCGATGACATCGAAGTGCGGAAAGCAGTACCGCTAGTTAGTACCGGCGCAGAACTGACTGACGAAGAAATAGTTCGTCAGGTTGTGGGGGATTCAGAAGACTCCGATGTTGGAAATGAGGAGCCAATGCCTGCGCCGCCTAAAGCGCCGAGTTGATGCGAGCACTGTTGACTCTTTCATCGGTGTACAGTGCTGACATGACACTTGCACAGATCGAGGTGAATATGATCGCATGCAACCGGAACGCCGTCCAAACAACAATCAACAAGTTCTTCAAGCCACTGCAGCAATAACACCGACTACCCGATGATGCACATGTACAGGCTCGTCCACTCTTAGGGTGAACACGGCTCACCATGGCCGCGCTCCGCGGGGCGCCAGTGCGTCCGGCGCGGCGGCGCATCGAAGCGAAGCGGCGCATGCGCACACGGACCTCGGGGAGGTGCTTCACGTCGTCTGCTACAGCGCTGGAGCGCGCCGCTCTGGCTTTCTGTAAAGTACACTTCGCTAGACCCAGGTGACTGAGCAACTGAGGCGGTGTTGCGGGAAGGTGCACTTCACTTACTGGAGCATTTTCTAGCTGGTTCGGTCTACAGCTTGTGTGCCTGCTTAATCAATACACATTAACAGAAACAAGCTTATCACCACATAAATCACTTAGCATGTTTTTATAAGTGATGAGGGTAAAAATACAGTCACTTCTTCGCGCTCTTTATTAGGCTGGGGCGTAGAGGCGACGCTTGATAGCGTCAGAGACGTCACCCAGCCAGACGCTGTTCTTAATTTCCCGAGCGATAAAGGTTGGGATTTGCAGCAGCCGCCGCAATAATGGTCATGTATTCAGCTTCAGTGGTCACTGTTTGCCGGGCTTTACGGGGAGCATCTGCAATTCTTCCATCCTTCTTGTAAGCCTGGACTATTCGATTCACTGTTTTCAGTGGCCTTTTTGTCATCTACGATATAATGCGTTGAGAATAGTTTTGTAGGCACAGATCAACAATGCGTCGTCTTTCTTTTTCCGGTACCCGCGACATGGCCAGTTTCCGAAAGTGCACCGGGGAAATAAAATCCTGCACTGTTACAGCGTTTTTATCACCGAAGTGCCACGGCAACCGGCAATTGAACAAAACGCAATTCATCATGCAAGTCGATAGAAATGCGTTTAATGGAAACACCTCTGGTGTCTTTCGATTTGACGAGTCATCCCAGAATCTGAACCTCGTGAGCGGCCAGTCACTCACTTGAGCAGCCGTTGGCTGCACCCCATCACCATATTAAGCTAAAATGGAGTAGCATGACCTAAGCCAAAAAAAAAAAAAAGAAGTGGGGGGGGGGGGGGGGGGGCTCGGCGGTAGATCCGGCTGACGCCCATGGTCAGTTGAAAAGTAGACTGGCCCGAACAGAGCAATCTGGCTTGGGCCGGGCTTGGCTTTTACAAATGTCGAGCCCGCTGGCTGACCACCGGCATGTTGTCGGCAGACGACACCGGGTCGGCGTCACGACCGCCGGTTTTTTTATCGTGGCCACGTTCGTCCAACACACGGACCGGCCACTTCCCCACGACGGCAACAGCATCGCTTGTCCTCGGCAAGGGTTCCTGTGCCGTATTCATATTTGGGTTTTACCCACTCAGCCTCGCCACCTCCCTAACCCCTAAAAAAAAGAGAAATCAATTCCTCCTTTTCTCCAAATTTATCTGATGCCCACCTATATGGCATAACGCAGAGGCCATGTGCCGCTTCGGGACACATACCGCACAATTATATGCTAGTGAGAATATTCATATGACCTATTCCGAGGAAGTACTGAATTGAAATACAAGCGAGTAACGACTTAATTACCCGGCAAGACGTAATTTAGGCTAGAAAACAGACGTGTAGATAATAGGTTTTCCACTTCAATTACCTATTCAAAACGGACAGAAAGGGCATTCGCATGCGGCGTGCATCGACTTCAAGGAGAAAAAAACAAACAACCAAATAAATGACGGCGCCACATGTTTCACTCCACCTAATCAATGTAATCAAAGAACTGTCCGACGATTCCTCTAAATAAGAATGCGACTTCTCACGTCAGGTAGCCATCAAAGGACCGGCACCGCTTCGGCGATTTTAACCAATCTGTGACAACAAAAATGAATTTTTTTTATATGATGTAGAAAGATGAAAAGGGGGAGTAAAACTGCCGCCAAATCAGTTGCTATGCAGGGGAGAGACCTTTCCTACATCGCGTAAAGCGCTCCATGCACCCCTACCAGCGACATTAATGCGTCAATAAGAAAGTCGCAAAGTAGCAGATGTCACTTCTTAGTTGCTGTCGAAGTAATATTATTGCCCTCCTTAATGGTAAAATCGATGGCAAACATGATGATGCATGATTAAACAATCGCTTTCTAACTTTCTGTGGAATTTATTGCGGGTTTCGGTCACTTTTTTAGGTCAATTAAGCAAATTCGTTCTAGCATCAAGACATGCGCGAAATGGCGCGCTAGGCTCATCACATGATGACTACAACGAAGAAGAGCGCGCCTAACAGGTTTCTCGGTATGCACTACACCAAGTGCTGTGAGAGTAAAATAAAATGGCACCAGCCTAATAAAGAGCGCGAAGAAATGACTATTTTTACCCTCATCACTTATTACAAACATGCTAAGTAATTTTTATGTGGTGATAAGCTTGTTTCTGTTAATGTAGATTGATTACCTTCCCGCAACGCCGCCTCGGTCGCTCAGTCACCTGGGTCTAGCGAAGTGTACTTGGCAGCAAAGCCGGAGCGGCGTGCTCCAGCTCTGTAGCATGCGATGCGAAGCACCTCCCCTGGGTCCGTGTGTGCCTGTGCCGCTTCGCTTCGATGCACCGCCGCGCCGGACGCACTGGCGCCCCGCGGAGCGCGGCCACGGTGAGCCGTGTTCACCTTAAAGGGACACTAAAGGTTACTATTAAGTCAACGTGGACTGTTGAAATACCATCACAGAAACCTCGAAACGCTTGTTTCGTGGCAAGGAGAGACTTATTTTAAGAGAAAATGCGTTCTGAAGCGTCCGCGTACCTCTAGCGCAGTTCAAATCGCCCGCCCTCCGATCGAGGAGAACTGACATCATGGTCTCATAGTGACGTTGCGCCATCGGTGAGTAGAACGGCGTCCGCAGACGGCGCTACGGCTTTTCTGCGCAAAACGCAAACGCGCGGCCAGAAACAGAGCCAAGACAGAGCCGACAGCAGAGCGAAAGCGGGAGTATGGTGGCTAGCGGAAGGAGAAACTAATTACGTCCCACATTACGTCCCACGGCACACGGAAAGTCCGTTTTCGTTAAACTATAAGCTGCGGCGAGCTCGCAGCGTGGTCGGCGTGGTCTGTGAGAAGTGACGAGTCTTTCCGCACTCGCAACAGGGCATAAAAAAGTGCGAATCGACGCAAAAGTCGGCCTAGAAACGTGCTTCGCCACAGCCGACCCAGATGTCGTTTCCCGCACCGCCACAAGGCGCCGCTACTATACCTCAAGCTCCAGCGCAAGACGCCCATAAGCTGGTACTTCATTCTATGACGCAAACTTCGACGCTCGTCGCAATGGATCCTGACACCGACAAATTGGCTCGCGATGGTGGGCTCAACTTCAGCGATTTGAGCACCGACGAGCGCGACCTGCTGCTGAGGGCTCGCACTGCCGGCGTCGTTGCGTACTACGACGGCGGCCTCGACACCGGCTCTCCGGAGCGGGAAAGCAACGAGGGCTTCCCACGACATCACATGGACGTGGCATTCTCGCTGCTTGTTCCAAATGAAAGTTTCGCGAGCCAGCAGAACCCTCACAACACGACGCGATAACGAAAGTACTGAAACTCCAAAGCGTGCGCGGCGCAGAGTCGAGCGAAAACGAAACCTTTCGACCACCCATACTACTGAAGGGTAACGTCAAAATCTTATTTTTTGTTAGAATCGAGTAGACGTAGACAAGTAGCATTTTCTTCCGTCTTATGATCGAATGAAATGATATTTTTAATACAAGTAGTTGAGTATTAGTAACATAAATTACGGGGAGACCTTTCGTCACCGGTTTAGTACCGGAATGTCGCTGGGGGGTCTCAAATCGTGTCATGCATTTACCTCAATTTCTCGGTTACTAAAGCTCTGTTCGCGATTATATTGACACCTTAGACGTTCTAGAACATTGCTCTACCACTTTAACTTGACTTTCTGGTAACCTTTAGTGTCCCTTTAAGAGTGGACGAGGCTGTACATAATAAACTGGCAGTAGGCTGCATAGAGAGTTTTTGAACGCCTCTTTTTATAGCCACTTCACTGATGCTTTGGCAGGGTTTTGGAAGCCTGGTACTTCGCCCTTTACCTCTAGGTCCGAGAACAAAAGAAAGAAGGTGCGCGTTTTTGTATGCATTCCTTTTTTCGGACTGCCTGAATTTTCGGACATTATTACATTCCCTAGAGGGTCCGAAAAATCAGTCATTGACTGTATTTTCTCATTTCCCAACAAAATGGAAAGCATAGCAGGTCCGTCTCTACACGTCTCTAGTGAAGAAGTTTTTCAAGATGTTAAGAAGGACGAAGTAGAGTGCCTGAGTCAATGTTTCAGTTCTGTTTTTACTTCAGTGATAGCAGCCAGAGTAAGTCATGAGCCCATGTCCCACATAGGGCCATATATGATGGGAAATACTGCTATCAGTACACCCGGTGTTCAGATGCTTTCAATGGTGCTTGAAGCAGAGACACTGGTCGCATGCAAACGGCAGTGTTTTCACACTGAAAGGGCACGTAGTGCACACCCGCACGGCTGGAAGGTGTTTGGTTCCCTGCACAAGAGCACACATGCCTTAGAGACAAGAACACAACTAAAAATTGTCAACCAGTATCATACCTATCTTCACCAAAAGTTTTGAAGTAATCTTACCTTACCGGTTTAAGAATTTTTTTTTTTAGTAGGATTCAACTTTTCTCAGCTTCGCAATATGGTTTATGTAAAGCGATCAACCAAACCTGCGCTATTAGACGTCACATGTCCCACAATATATTCAAAGCAAACTAAAAACTCTAACATTAGTTTGATTTTAGTAAGGCATTTTGA
Source organism: Dermacentor albipictus (assembly GCF_038994185.2). Classification (NCBI taxonomy): domain Eukaryota; kingdom Metazoa; phylum Arthropoda; class Arachnida; order Ixodida; family Ixodidae; genus Dermacentor; species Dermacentor albipictus. The sequence goes on from NC_091824.1 coordinate 9,992,722, forward strand.
TTCGCTTGACCATGAGATATTGGCACATAAGTTATCAATTTGGGATATACACAGCAAAAAATTCAGTTCTGGGTTTTTACGTGCCAAAACCACAATGTATGATTATGAGGCTCACCACAGTGGGGGATTAATCTTGACCATGTGGGGTTCTTTAATGTGCACCCAATGCACAATACAGGGGCATATTTGCATTTCGCTCCCATCAAATTTTATCCCGTGACCTCGTGCTTAGCAGTGCAACGCCAAAGCCACTATGCAACCACGGCGAGTCTGGAATATGTGGTAAACCTCTAACCTCAGTCTTACCTATCCGACAGATATCGGCATACTTGTATTGGGACACACAAATCCCCTTTGCTACCCATAACAACAGGTGTACTGCAGGGAAGCGTGTTGGCACATCTGCTGTTTAATGTTTACATAAACAGCATTGTAAACAATGAATGTAAACAATGTAAAGTCGTCACATACACAGTTTATTGTACCATACTTCTGGTCCTGACGCAAACAAACTCTCAACTGAATGTACCCCGATATTTGATAAACTTAACTGGTCCCCGTACAAATTAATCCCCTAAAAACAAAGGTTATGTTTCTTCAAAGCAGTGAGAATGTCATTAAATGTGGTGATGATGAAATTGAAATAGTTGAGACGCATATATTGCTTGGTGTAACATTTTCTTTCAAGTCTTACATGGAATTCACATGTTTCACAGCTGTGCATCAGTCAGTGGTGCAATGGCATGGTTTCTTTCCTTCAAGACTTTGAAATTCAAATATATTATGCATTATTTGTTTCTCTAATTACCTATTGTAGCTTAGTTTGGCTAACAGCAACTAAATCAAACATATAGAAACTTCTAATAATGCAAAAGAAAAAGTAATCTGACATGTTGGCAGTCTTGAATATTACAAGTTTAGCGAGTGCTTCTCAAAAATTTAACATAATATAAAAACATGTATGACTATCATGTTCTGTCATCGTCTTATTATTATTCAAACCAAATTTTTAGGCAGTTTTTGGAAAGAATGGCAGCCTTATGTGATCATATACCGGTTATAAATATGTGCAGCATGAACATGCAATGTTTATCATGTTTTCCTACAGACTAGAAACTACAAATGCTATAGCACAATCTGCCTTGAACCCTGCATAAATACAGTCGAACCCAGCTATATTGAACTCAAGAACAAAAAAAAAGCACCCATCAGTAAATATAGAGCATAATTCGATATGAGCCTGCTAAAGAATTGGACGTCATAAAAGCACATTAATTTATAACATCACTTTATTGATGAAACAAGCTTAGTTTCCCATGAAATAGTCCTGTATTTCCTTCTGCTTGGTCAATTTCGTTGCCTGCGACGCAAGCACTTCTCCACATTGTCTAAGGAGTCGGAGCAGCTGATGCTGCAACCTTCCGCTGTAATGGTTGGGGTCGGGCATGAAATAGATCGTAGCTGGCCCATGCTGTCGTCCACCTTATCTAAGCTGAGGACGTTGTTGAAGGGAAGGACTGCTTCTCATCGAGAACGAGTAATATGGGATTTATTTACAGTATCTACATGAGAACGTTACAGTTCATCAGTCTAACATGACTGAAAGAGGAAAGCACACTCAGGAGCCGCCAACGGCTCCTTAAATACACTATGTTCTCCCTAGATTTCTAGGTAAGGGAAAACGGACGTTGAGACCTGCTAGCAATTTGGAGCGTTCAAAGTCATCGTAGCCAACCCACTTTTGAGGGGGAGGGTTTACACACACTTCCGCACAGGTTTCACTGACCACGCCAAGGTGAGTGGGTTATCGCAGACACGATTTTTGCCCCGAGCAGGCACCTCTTCATCCCAGTGTTGACTACGCAGACAATGGCCACCGAGTCTATCCATGACTTCTAAGCCCCGTGAGACGGCCGCCAGACATCTTCTCCCAGGATTTCCACCGCTTCTAACAAGCCGTGGTGGCCACAGCAAATCCACAAACAATACTTGGTCCACCTACTACGTTTAGTCACAACGGTGCTGAGGGGGTGTTGGTGCGGCACACCATCGTCTCTACAAAACAAGTCTTTGCTGCAGGTGGGGAAGGCTTCCATGGTCGCTTCTGGGAAGCTTGCCACCTTCGCAGCTGCGGTTGACTGGGAAAATTTTGTAGGTTGGTACCCTTGCAGGCCGTTCGTAACACCGCATTCGTGCATAAGCACTGGACTAGTGTGAGTGCACTAATCACCTCGGAGGATGTGGGCAAAGGACCATCGTTGTTTTCTTCATTGTGCCCACTTTCACACAAGCTCAGTATGATGTCGGCAATGTAGTCTTCATTTTCAGGCTCACCCGTGGTCGCGACACCATCATCTGCACTCACAAACTCGTTGACCGTTGATTCAACGGCTTTCGGAAATTCTGACAGCTAGCCCCAAACTTTGGCAACACCCGCAACAACTTTGTCGCATTTATAAGAATTTACAGTCATCACCAAACATGCGGAAGCCGGCAAGTCTGAAGCGATTTCGGATGAACCACTTGTACATGGCCATGCGTATGCGTCGGGCGCCACGAGCACCGGGACGCGAGTTTAGCCACTTTAGCCCTAATCTCCCCCTTATTCTTCAAGATCGTGCTGACAGTGCCCCTCGGAATCTTGCACGCTGCGCAGACATCCGACTTCTCACTGTGTTCGACCTGATTTATACTTTCGAGCTTCACTACGAAAGGCGAATTCTGCCGCTTCATCACGGCAACACTGCGGGAGAAGGCCCACAAGGTGCAAACACAATGAACCAGAAAAGCAGTGAGACAACTCGCACTTGTGTCATCTTGTGTCATCTTGTGGCTGTCTCAGCAAGCGCTGTGGGCAGGCAAGGATAATTTTTTGCAGCGGCGCGTCTGTTGATGGCTCGCCCGAGGCAACGCATTAAAGGTAGGGAGAGCAGTTGGATGGAGCCGCGCCGCCTGGTTTCCCCGCCACCACGAGGGAAAGCCAACGTCTGGGGGCACTTTTACACCGCTTTACGTTCGTTATATAGGGAGTCGCTGCTATTTTAGTTCAATGTAAGCCTAATTTTTGCTATATACAGTCGCCGACCGTTTATTCGGACCTCACGGGGACTGCGAAAATGTCCGAATAAACAGGTGTCCGAAAAAGCAGATTAAGAAAAAAAAATGAAATCTTTTATTTCCACGCACTTATTCGGGCTCAGCAGTAGGCTTGGAAGAAATCGTGAATGCGCCGTTGCACGCTGTTCCGTTTACGCGCTATCAGATAAGCCTGAATCTCGGAGAGGGTCGTACGGTCACTAATAGCGGCTGAAAGCACAGTCACTGTTTGTACACGCTCCGCATGCCACGGCAGCGCAGCACATGGTGCGTCATCTTCCGACTCATCATCGTCCGGCGGTGCAGCAGAAACCTGACGAATGATCTTGCCGTTGTCAAGTTCTGCGCATGTCAATACAGCAGTGTCAGCACCTATGAAACTGTCAAATGAGACGGTGTCCGGAATCACAATGCAACCACTGCGCAGGTCTCGGCAGAACATTTCCCGCGTCAGTAGGGAGCACATCAGAAGGCGACAAGTCTTAGGCCTTCCGGCACCCGCTTGCCGGCATTCCCCAGCGCAGTCTGCGCCGGCACTGTCGGCGCCATTAGACCCTTGACGCAATGTTTACGTATGCCGCGTTGGATCACCGAAACCTTGACACAGCACACAAAGCAAACACCACCGTGCTGACACCAGTCGCACAAACGAAACACGCGGCCTGCTCGCAGCGTCTTGCGCAAAGAAACAAATCAGCTGCTGGATTGTCTTGACATGGCTTACTAAGTTGAAACCGGAACTGCTGCAGAGCCACTCTATCTAACAAGGCAGAAACGATGATGATGAGCGGGGATTTCCAGTAGCGCCACTTCGTGGGGCAGCAAGGAAGCTCCGTTCAAAATAAAAATGGCGTTTGGCAAGTCGAACCATGCCCCAGTCAGAGTCGGTGCATGGTGCTCTCGACCGAGTTGGCTCAAGGAGTGTCCGAAAAATCCGACGAGAGGTTGCAAGGTGTCCGAACTTTCGGCAGTTGTTATACATTATGGTCTATGGGGAGAATGGCGGTGCTGCAAAGCTGACCGAATAATCGGGCATGTCCGAATTTTCGGAGTCCGGAAAATCGGTGGGCGACTGTATACTCATACATACCGTATATACACGTTTGTAAGTCGACCACTTTTTTTTTATTTGAAAATCTGAAGTGCGGGGGTCGACTTACAATCGAAACCAAAACATGGCACTGCCTAAAAAGCGAGACCAATGGGAGCTACAACGTAGTTACAATTTTATGTTTGCTCTATGACCCTACCCGTAGCTTTTCGCTATCCCACGTGTTTGTTTGCTTTTCGAAAGGGTTTTTCAGCATTTTTGAGTTTTACACCATTCTCTATGGTGGAACCCTCAGAACGGCGGCGCTTGCAGGGATTATCGGTAGTTCACGGAAGAGCAGATACTGTTTACGGGGTTCTCTTTGCCTGTTGTGCTTAGCTTTCTCTGTAGTTTGACGAAAGGCATTGGTTTGACGCGTTCCACTTGACTGCCGGCTACGTGCTACTTCTATGCTTCCTCAGTCGTCATGAGTGCTCCAGGCCCACTAATAATTCGGCACTCGTTCACAGTTGCTTTAAAGAAGGCAGCCATCCTTTATGCCGAAGAAACAAATCACTGCGCAGCGGGCCGCAAGTTCAATGTTTCTGAACAGGTGGTGTGAGAGTGGCAACCGCAGCGAAGCGAAATTTTCACCTGTGACGGCAAGTGAGAAATTTCCCACGTGCTGAAGTCTGGACGCTTTCCGTAACTGTAGGCTAAGCTTGCGGCGTACGTCGCTGAAATGCGCAATCGGTCCCTGCCAGTGAAGTGTGACATGGTCATGAAACAAGCCCGGTTCTTCACCTTTTAAGGACCTGCTTCACCGTGAGTACAACGAGTGGCTGGAAGACCGCGAAATTACGCCACCCGGACTTGTCAAAAGAGCCTTCCTGACGGCTGCGTGTAGTTGGGTGCATTCGGCATGGGCTGCTGTTCCACAAGATGTCGTGGTGCGGTCGTTTGCCAGATGTGAAATTTCACGGGACGACGATGCGCTGTGAGACCGTAGCAACGATGACGATGGCAGCACTAGTGAAGACAAGTAGTCCAGTGACCATGTCAGCTACTGATAAATTTTCGTTATCGAATGCACCCTCGGGTATGCTCTCTTATTTTTTTTTTTTCCTGTCGCGCGATATGGGGGGGTCGACTTACATTAGAGTCGACTTACAGTCGTGTAAATACGGCACTCATTTGCGAGCTCGGTGTCACGCGCTCACAGGTAAATATGAACACATCTCGCTCTATGACAGCGGAAAATGTCTGAAAATTCTGGAGTGAGGAATCGCAGCAGCAGCGAGCGAATTGACCTCTGTGCACTGTCACTTCAGCGCAAATGAAACGTCCAAAGCACAGCGCATACAAAGCTACTGGCACTATGCACACTCTGCATACATTGGAAATCGCTTTGAAGATAACGCCCGGGTGGGCACGCACTTTGGCCACATCGGAACCGCTTTCAAGACACACGAGCGCCAGCGACGCGCCCTCATGACGTCCGCCAAAGCATCTACAATGACGTCCGCTATTCGCGTGGCCAACGTCGTGGTCGATGCCGCGGACAACGAGGCACATAGAAGCTGCCGAAGAAGAACCTCCCTCCTCCCTCATCTCAGCCCCCTGCTTCCCGCACCACAGGAGAGGGCATGCATCCGGAGCGTTCCTTGCTGGCGCACGCGAGATTGAACCGCATTTGCCGGCTCACTCTCACACGCTTTACCTCATAGTGAACCTTGCGGCGATGGCGACGGCAGAAATGTGCCTGGAGTGTCCATATAATTGCTATCCAAATAAAAAAAAAATGTATGCATGCCTTTTACTGCCTCCAAGGGCTCAAATCACTAGAGGCGCATCCGAAATCACCCTGAAGGCCAGCCAGTACACTTATTAGGCATATCAGTGCTATTACTGTGATAGGAGACAGCGGCTGCGTGTGTGTATAATTAAGGAACACATACTGTGTCCCGCAACAATTGCCCCTTCAAATTCTTGGTATGCTTCATTGCCATACTTTGTGTATGCTTCACCGCGTAACATTGTTGTACCGAGACGAAGCTGACTTTCGGGAACCTGCATTATACAACGCATCGTGCTTTCCGAGCTTCGAAGACATTGGTGAGGATTAAAAATGCGGAGTCGGCGCTATTGCTGAAGGCGGCGAATTGTTTCAATAATAGTAATTTAAGAAAACACGGCACAGAACAGTAAGCAGTTTGGTAGCGAACATCTGAGCAGGTAGGCCTAGTGTTGTCACAATAGTGGCTACGCTACCAGCAGATCTGCGTGCGAGTGCGCCTGTTAGAGGTGGCGAGATAATCAAAATGGCGGCGGTGGTGGCTTCGAATAGGGCGTTTCAGACCTGCAGTCATGGCAAAGCGTCCTGAGTGGCCTGCACAGTGCAGTCACCTGGTGGCACTGAGTTTAACCAGCTAAACAGAGAGCTACTATTGCTGTAACAAAGTGTAAAACATTTTAAAGATTTAAGAACAAAACATGTTCATGATTACGCTCCTACTGAAAATTTACGCCAGCAGCAAAGTAGAATGCACTTGGTTAATGCCAAGTTTGGCAGTTCTTCGGTCTCTCTTCGCGTCCCAACCATTCGACCACATTCGTTGAGTTCCAGTCAGCTCGCTCGTGCTCGGCTGCCGTTCCGTTTCTGTCTTCTGCCATTGCTCTGCCCCAGCTCCGCTCTGCTAGAGTGTCGCTCCGCTCAGTTCGTCGACTCATGACTACACACTCATGGCGTCGACTCATGGCTACAGGGACGAGATTCCGCAAGCATTGCGGCTGGCAAATACTTGAATGATTAGGCTTCACTACTTTCGGTTTTGAGGAGGCACCGACGACCATGCCACACGAGCAGCGAAGAACTCGTTGCTGTACTTATTTTATACATTGACCCCAAAACCTTGCAACTCTGCTAGTTTTACTCTTGTTTAAGTGTCGGTTACAAGGACATCCTGATGCATTCCTGCATCTACAGGCTGTTCTTAACCCTTTGAGGGCCAATGACGTAAATATACGGTGCCGCGAACGAAGCCCAAAATGATCGATGCCTTATATTTACGGTGCCGTCTGTACGTTTAAAAAGCGCGCCAATTTCTTAACCTTTTCTTTTCTGTCACGTGCTGCAACTATGTGGGAATACAGGGAATTTTTTTCACACACCTCCCTCTCTCAATTTTTTTTTGCATGGTTTGTTTTAGCACTAGTTCACTCCCGCGCTCACTCCTAGTTTGCTCTAGTTCACTCCCTCAAAGGGTTAATGAGCACTTGGATTTTACAGTTATCGTAAAAACCTGCACATAATACGAGGTTTTTTCCTATTATTAGCATCCCAAATTTTCGCCTCGTACTACATGTAGACGCGAGTGAAAATTTCAGTCAGAAATTTGGGCTAGAAGTTTCGGTTTTGTTATTGCTACATGGCTACAGCTTGACTTCGTTACTGCTGCGTGGCTACGGCTTGGTCTCGTTATTGCTGCGTGACCACAGCATTGTTTCTTTATTGTTGAGTGCGCACATTGGCAGCACACGTGCAAACCATGCAATGTGTATCTTTATTCCGCATTGAAGGACCAAGGTGTCTGGACTACGAAAACAGTATGCGGCTACTTTCAAGAGAAAGGTTATTTTAGCCGCACAGGACATTGGCAACAGTGCGGCCGGGAGGCAGTTTGGCGTCAACGAGGGAAGCATTTGCAGATGATGTCGACAGAAGGAAGCCCTTTTTGCATGCAGCGGAACAAGAAGAAGCTTTCATGCATGATGAAGAGTGGGACATTCCAGGAAATCGAACTTGCCCTGACGGAGTTCGTACGCCAACAGCGAGCCGCACATCTAGCTGCGAGCGTGGAGCTTATGCAGGCAAAAGCTAAGGAGCTTGCAAGAGAAAAAGGGCTACCGAGCTCCGCCTTCAAAGCGAGCAAGCACTGGATGTATCACTACATGTACCGTGCTGGTTTTTCCCTTATGGCACCGAACTTTGATTTTGCATAAGCTGCCCGAATTGTTCAAACAGGTGCTTGGGGCTTTCCAGCACCACATTATTTCACTGTGCAAGTCCAAGACCTTCCAGCTAGGGCAAATCGGCAATGCTGACCAAACGCCGGTTTATCTGGGCATGTCATCGCCCCTCACCGTGCACGAAAAGGGCTCTAAACAAGTTATGTCCGGTCCACTGGCAACGACAAAATGCGAGTTACCGTCATGTTGTCGTGCACGGCAGAAGGACGCAAGCTTCCGTCCTACGTCGTCTTCAAGTGCAAAACAGTGTCCAAAAGTGAGGAGCTGCCAAAAAATGTGGTTGCGAGATGCCATGAGAAAGGGTGGGTGAACCAGAATCTTGTGCTTGACTGGATAAAGTCGGTGTGGTGTAGGCAGCCCGGTGCACTGTTGTCGTTCCCATCCATCATTGCGCTGGACGCATTTCGTTGCCATCTGGCCGACTCCCTGACGAGACTGCTGCATGAATCTGGCACTGAACTCGTCGTTATCCCGGGTGGGATGGCGTCTCAGCTGCAGCCTTTAGATGTTTGTGCAAACAAGCCGTTGAAGGAGGGGGTCAAGTGGTGTTACGCAGATTGGATGCACTCAGATGGTCTGCAGTGACGCCGAATGGGCGGCTGAAGCAGGTTTCGCCAGCCGCGCTATGCAAGTGGATTGTGGAAGCATGGGCCAGCATACCAGAGGACCCTGTTTGTCATACATTCAAGAAGTGTGGCATCTCAAATGCACTCGATAGCACAGAGGATGAGTACCTCTGGGAAAATATGTCTGACAAAGAACTATTTGAAGATAGTGATTAAAGTGCGGAGTGCAATTTAAATAAATGTTTTCCTCGAGCTTTCCTAATTTGTATTATACGTGGATAAAACTCTTTTCCATTTCAAGTCCCAAAAATGTCACCTCGTACTCTATGCAGGTTCGTATTATACGCGGGTCTTTATGATAAGCTAGAAGCTTAGCAGCATAAGTCTTTTCATTGTACACATCTGCTGGATCTGTTGAATCACCAATTTTCTTTTCCTCTCCCTTTCTTCCAGTCTCCAGTTTCATGCTTCATAGCAATGCATGATAACGATGATGACGCAACAGAGCACAGGCTGGGCGGTGCAAACAATGACGCTGCAGAGCAGCCCTCGGCGGAGTAAAGCCTGCTGGCCACCTGAGCCTTCTATTGTCAGTAGTAGCATTATCAGTAGCTTCTAAAACAAAGTGTTGCGACAATACTTTGCGAGTGCAATGTTCATTACTGTGGTTCATTACCTTGACTGACTGGTTGTGTATGTCCAGGCAGAAGCAGATTCGCTGGTGGAAGGCAGCCTGGGGCTCCCGGGTGCAATAGATATCCATGTTCTCTTTGGACTGCATGCAGCCCCGCTCATGGTCGATGGTGGCCTCAATCACTCCGTCGCGGATGGCCTGGGCACACAACAACAAGGCTGCCACTACTGTTGTGGCACACTACCAGTGGTGTGTTCCTATACTGGCCAGCATCGGAGGCAGTCTACATAGACAGCTTCAAGCATTGGAATGAGGTTAGAACCATGTCGAAGGCCCCCCTATGATGCAACGTCAGCTGAAATGCCCGTTTCAACTATTGTGGTAGTGTCGTCTGCTGCATGAGGTGGCACATGGGAATAGAGGAGGAAGAGGCTTTCAGGAGCATGCATGCCACATCCTGTGTACCAGATGATGCAACCACAATACTTGAAACAGGCGTTTTAACAGCGCCACTTCACAGAGAAAAGAAAAGCACATGTAACAGCTGTATTTTAATTGTTTGCATGTGTAGAACAGAATGCAACTTACAATAGTGCATAGGAAAGCAAGACTGTTTTCTTTTGTGCAGATGACTTTTCTGTTGAGTTTTCAAGCTTTCTACTCAGCCAGCATCTTGTTTGGACCAGAAAGCAGCATGCATCATTGTTTTACTTGGATGTTCTCTTCATGAAGCTCTCTTCTTTGATGGGTTTGTCATATATGGAATGAGACTAAGATGGCCACTGTATGCTTAGCTGTCTACGGCGTGTACCGGAAGACAGCCGAGCAGAAGAGGCACCTACCTTGGCGACGATGAACTCGGCATCCTCGGGACTGTCCAACTGCAGCTTGTGGGCCACGTCGGCAAGCGAGATGCGCAGGTACGACAGGTTGATCATGCGCACGCCCGTTTTGATCACGTTGTGCCGCAGCCGGATGATCAGTGTGAACGTGTGGTCAGCCTGGAACTTGGCCCCAAAATGCTCTAGCACCTCGCCAAACCGGCCCAGGTTGCCAGCTCGCACCGCTGCACAGAAGGCACCAGTCACCGTACTGCTGCATGGGGCATGCAGAGACAAGCTCAGCCTCAAGTCGATGCTGGGCCACCAAGCTGAGACACCACATAGCAGTAGATGTCACCTCAGTGTGCTGTTTTTGCACAGCTGACCCTATTTACTTCTAGGCGAGGGGGGGGGGAGGATTCTATTACCTGCACCAGTGAGATGGAAACTGGCTGTGTGCGCTTGCTTACTTCTCACTGGTACCCCAGTCCACCCAATGACCACTTCAGCAACAGCCAAAACGGACATGTCCACTATGTAGACACTCGCATCATCTCTCATCATCGCGGTTCCGATTTCCTCGACAGCCCCTGCATGCTGAAAGCTCCGAAGTCAGTAGAACACTGAAGCACTCGATTCGTTCAGTGTGCCAAGGGGTGAGCCTGCACCGGCGGCGCAGACTCTCCCTACTGTTTTGACGTGTGCATTAGCTCCACGATACTTGGAGCTCTCTCTTGCAGTGATAGAAGCCGCACTTGGTCTTTTGAAACAGTTTTTAGAGGAGGCAAAATCACAGTTCTAAGCAGAAATAGATGATTTTGGAACAGCAAAATTTGCTGCTCAGAGCAAGGAAACAATGCTTTGCAACCATAACTTACTGTACTGGTGCAAAAAGGTACCTTTGCCTGCAATTAACTAAATAACCTGCTATATAAGTTAGCACTTTCAGGAAAATTGCATTCATTATGTATTATACAGAGATTCAAGTTTTTCTTCAACTAGCTCTATTTTTTATTGTTGTATAATAAAATAAAGGTAAATGCAGACTTAACCTGATTTTACGGTTCATTATGCATTTCAATATCAATTTGTCTCCAAACTGCAGTTGTCCATTTCATCTGTTGAAGCGTTTCATTTGCTAAACTCATCTCCACACATACGTGAGAAAAACACTGAGAGAAAAAAAAAAAAAATGAGACGCAAACACTAAGGATAGAAGAGACAATACAACATGCCTGCATCTCATTTTTTTTTTTTTCACTGGTTTTCTAAAGCATCAGTATGAACCAACTGCCCCAGCAAGCAGCATTTCTACAGTTCATCTCCACAGGTTGATCACATACAGCCACCCAATTCTTTAATAACATGGTACAAGTGCCATATCCTCGTGCATTAATAACAATGCTCTGCGCACACGGGCTTAAAAAGCGCATGCCAGTCACAGCGACATGTCTACCCCACCGCAAGGTGCTGGCGGCCTTTTGGTCGGTGCTCGCACAATGTTATTAACGAAATGGGCGGTTGTACTATACTGGCACTGCACGACATAACTTTTGCAGCACAAGAATTCACAAAAAGAAAGAACATGTGAAAGGAAAGAGCAGATAGAAAGTCAGATGCTACTCTTTCTGTCTGCTCTTTTCTTTCATAGATTTTTTTTTTCCGAATTCTAGTGCTACAAAAAAATTTTCTTACGATAAACACCAACTCGTGCAAGACGTTGCCGTGCTATATCACGACTATAATTACTACAACCGACATTACTAGCTGAGCAACTTGGCAGCTGATCAGAAGCACGCATAAGTAGTGCAAAGTGAGATGGAACAGAGACGCTATTTTTGCTGTCTTTGCGGTTGTCAGACCTCTAACGACCGAGCATGTACCATAGGTCTTATTGTATCCTGCATCACGATTTCTTAATCTTTTGTTTCTTTGAACAGCTTGGCTAACTGGCTATAATAACGGCATAGAAATGATCAGCGTATGCGATGTTACAAACACGGCTGCTATGAACAAAGTCGCTGCCATTTGTGTTGTCCCCTTACCCTCACTTTTCTTTGAGTGATTTCTAAACTTTCAGAATGTCATATGGCTGCTCGTACTAAGGAATTTTTGTAAACTCCGCACCAAACTGTAGATCTCACCGCAGGATCCTGACGAAACGATACTGGTTAGGCCTGGTGGCACATAGTGCGATGAAAAGTTGGCGCCCGCCGGCCAACGAACTGGCAGGCTGCCGTCGCAGGGCCGAAACTGGCAGCGAGCGCAGAGCTGAGCCCCCTCGAGGAGACATTTTGCCCGTGTCGCCCAGGTAAGGCAAGGCAATGCAAGCAGAATGTTGCCTCGAAGAGGCACAGCTCTGCGCTCACTGCCAGTTTACGGTTTCGCGGGCTGCAGTAGCCGAAACTCATCATTCCAGAGTTCTGCGGGTAATCACATTTTTCTAGATCCAAAAGTTGATCTGGCTTATACAGAGAGCTCACTTCAATCTCCCAATCACAATGAGACTGCTGAAACACTTTAAAAGTTAACAAATTTTTGTTAATTAGCAGCTCATTACCACTTATCACTCATCACCCCATAGTCGGCAGCACTGCCACCAAGTCTCCAAAGAAACAGTCCTTTTATTCCAGAATGGCAATTCCTAAATATTACTTGAAGTTTTTGTAGAAACGCCCTGCCTATTACATATAGTATTCACATAATTCTGCATGAAGACATACATATTGTTACGTAGGAAGATCCCGTGTGTAAGGAGGACGTCTTGTATAGGAGCCGCGAAGCAGTGACCGTCGGGGACTGGTGGGGATGACACGAAGTCAACGTAAGTCAGTGCCGAAGGTGGCAAGTGGACGAAGTCGACGGAACTGAGGCGAGTAGGGCGTTGTTCAGCGGGATCCAGAACAGGCAGGTCGAGGCGGAGAGTACAGGCGGAGCAATCGATGAGAGCAGAATGCGCGGAGAGGAAGTCTAAGCCGAGGATGATGTCGTGGGGACAGTGGGCAATGACTGTGAATAGCATGGCAGTGGAGCGATCGGCGAAGGAGATGCGGGCGGCACACATACCAGTTACAGGGGCTGTTCTGCCATCGGCGACACGGACAACAGGCGTCGTGGCGGGCGTGATTATTTTCCTCAGCCGGTTACAAAGGTCAGCGCTCATTACCGACAAATGCGCCCCAGTGTCTATGAGAGCAGATACAGGAACACCGTTGACTTGCACGTCAAGAAGGTTCAGATGAGTGGGCAACGTCAGGAGAGGATTTGGCGGTGTAGGGAGCAATGCAGCATCACCTCAAGGCGCTGCATCGTCTAGTTTTCCGGCTGGGAGCGGCGCCCGAAGGGAGTCGGCGAATAGGAGCGACGGGGCTGGGGGGAGTGAAATTGGCATCGTTGGGGCGGAGGCGAACGAGAATAGGGGCGGTTCGGCGTAGGAGAAACGGTGGCGGCATTATCTGAGCAGGCAGCATAGGGACGAGAAAGGCCACCTGGGGGGTGAGAGTAGGCAGTATATGTAGACTGGTTCGGGGAACTCCAGCGACTGCGACAGTGCCGAGAAATGTGCCCAATTCGATGGCAGTGAAAACAAATTGCCTTGTTGTCTGCAGTGCGCCAGTCAGAGGGGTTGCGGAAACGTGGTGGGTAAGAAGGTGCGGGACGGGGCGGAATCGAAGAAACCGGGTGGGTATCAGGGCGATGGGCCGAGCAGATGGTGCAAATACCCATGTTGGCGAACTCCTGGCGGACAACTGCCTGGATCAGGGAAACACGTGACTGCAGGTGCATCGGAGGGGCTGGAGTCGAAGGCAGCCGGATAGGAGGCCTCGATCTCACGCCGGACAATCCTGGTAACATCGCCAGTGTTGTTGGGACGAGGAGCATTGGCACAGGAAGATGTCGCTGGGGTGTTGGGCAGACGGGCAAACTGTTGGTCAATATGTCGGCTTTTAGCGAGTTCCAGGCGGCGGCACTCTTTTATAACTGCATCCACCGTCGCCACGTTGTTAAATACGAGCAAGTTGAAGGCGTCAATGGCAATGCCTTTGAGAATGTGGGAGACTTTGTCGGACTCAGTCGTGTGTGCGTCAACTTTGCGGCACAGAGCCAAGACGTCCTGAATGTACGTGACGTAGGGCTTCGTTGACGTCTGCACACAACCGGAAAGCGCCTTCTGCGCGGCGGGAAGTTGGTGACCGCAGGGGTTGCCGAACAAGTCTCTGAGCTTTTGCTTAAGCGAATCCCAACTGGTCAGCTCATCTTCGTGCGTCCGATACCAAACTCACGGTGTGCCACCGAGGTAAAAGACTACAATGGCGAGCATGATACTAGGGTCCCACCGGTTATTGCGGCTGACGTGTTCGTACAGACTGATCCAGTCCTCGACGTCTTCCCCATCTTATCCTGAGAATACGCCAGGATCACGGGGAGCGGGGAGAGTGATGTAGGTCGTCGAAGCGGCAGCAGGTGTCCGAGCCGGCGTTGTCGAGTTGTCGCCAGGAGCCATGAAGGAAGGCTCGACGTACCATTCACTGCGAAGCTCCGTGACGAGGTACAGGGAACGTCCACCTCCACCAGATATGTTACGTAGGAAGACATCGACGAAAAGCTATTTACAAGTATATTTACAAGGCAATACAGTCGCCGACCGATTTTCCGGACTCCGAAAATTCGGACATGCCCGATTATTCGCTCAGCTTCGCGGCACCGCCATTCTCCCCATAGAACATAATGTATAACAACTGCCGAAAATTCGGACACCTTGCAACCTCTCGTCTGATTTTTCGGACACTTCTTGAGCCAACTCGGTCGACAGCACCATGCACCGACTCTGACCGGTGCATGGTTCGACTTGCTGAACGCCATTTTTGTTTTGAACGGAGCTTCCTTGCTGCCCCACGAAGTGGCGCTACTGGAAATCCCCGCTCATCATCATCGTTTCTGCCTCGTTCGATAGAGTGGCTCTGCAGCAGTTCCGGTTTCAGCTTAGTAAGCCATGTCAAGACAATCCAGCAGCTGATTTGTTTCTTCCAATGCCTCCTTTACTAGATGCCAGCCGCGTTGTCCGTAAACTCGGTTCCTGGCCCTCTCCCTTTTCTCTCCTCCGTGAAAAGGCAACGAGCGCCGCTTGTGGCGAACGTCTGCAACCTAGATCACGTGCAGCGGCGTCCGAGATTACCATGGCGTCTGTTGCCATCTCGGAGGCCCGCGATAACGCTCGCTAGCAGACGCCCGCGCATACAAAGCGCCCGCGGGGCATTCAGCCGCCGCTGCCACATCCACCAGAGTTGAAAAGGCAACGAGCGCCGCCTCACGGAAATTATGCTGAACTAACTTCAACTAAGGGAACCGCCATCGCAATGGGAAAGCGAGCAACGCGGCTGGCATCTAGTAAAGGAGGCATTGTTTCTTCGCACACGACGCTGCGAGCATGCCGCGTTTTTTCGTTTGTGACTGGTGTCGGCACGGTGGTGTTTGCTTTGTGTGCTGTGTCGAGGTTTCGGTGACCCAACGCGGCATACGGAAACATCTCGTCAAGTGTCTAATGGCGCCGACAGTGCCCGCGCAGACAGCACTGCGGAATGCCGGCAAGAGGGTGCTGGGAGGCCTAAGATTTGTCGCCTTCCGATGTGCTCCCTACCGACGCGGAAAATGTTCTGCCGAGATTTGCGCAGTGTTTGCATTGCGATTCCGGACACCGTCTCATTGACAGTTTCACAGGTGCTGACACTGCTGTACTGACATGCGCAAAACTCGACGACGGCGAGATCATTCGTCAGGTTTCTGCTGCACCGCCGGATGATGACAGAGTCGGAAGTTGACACACCATGTGCTACGCTGCCGTCGCATGCGGAGCGTGTACAAGCAGTGACTGTGCTTTCAGCCGCCCATAGTGACCGTACGACCCTCTCCGAGATACAGGCTTATCTGATTGCGCGTAAACGGAACAGCGTCTAACGGCGCATTCGCGATTTCTTCAAGCCTACTGCCGAGCCCGAATAAGTGCGTGGAAATAAAGGATTTCATTTTTTTTTCGTAATCTGCTTTTTCGGACACCTGTTTATTCGGACATTTCCGCAGTCCCCGTGAGGTCCGAATAAACGGTCGGCGACTGTATGCCGCAGTTGGCCAAGAAGAAACAGCCCGCGCTAGCTTCCAATCGTCGTCGTCGTCGTCTTCTTACTGCTCAGCTCTTCTTCATTGGAAACACTATCCCGTAGCAATATTACCACATGAGCCATGGTGGTGCTACAGGTTGCAGCGTGTCCAGAGGGAAGCACGCGAGAGAAGCCTGGCTGCATACATGCCTCGTACATTATGGATTTCCAGGGGTGGCTGTATGTTTTGTCGTAACATAACTTCGACATTCATCACGAGATGGGTTCTGCCAGAATTTTGGATTAGGATAAATTAAAAATGAAGCTTGTTTCACTCACATGCTCAAAGTGAGTACTTTTCAGCTTTATGCACATGCCATTTTGGTTGACGCACCTGCTGTGCAGAGGCCGACCTCAGAATGACAACCGAGTCTGTACATTGAGAGTTAAGCTTTTGCCACGATTGTGAACCACGGCCGATCTGGACTCTTCACACACGTTCCCCACTTATGGCCTTCGCAAATGGATGGTTTGCTACACCATGTCTACTGCAAAATTGAAAGAGCTCTCCTGCAACGTTTGCAAAATTTGATACCATTTGCACTGCACGACATCCTTGACGACGACTGTTCTAACAATAATACAAGACAAAAACCTGAGCCAGCCAAATCAACAATAACTGACGCGTGTTTCCTTAAACACGCCTCAGCTTGACTGGAGCGAGCTGCAGGGCAGGGGTCGGTGCCACCGGTGGCAAAGGTGGCAAATGCGGTGGCAAACCGTGTGCCCTGCAAGGGTGAACGTAAAAGGCAGAAAGCACACCTCGCTTGCGAGGTGTGCTTTCTGCCTTTTACAGCGAGGTGTGCCTTTCAACAGCGAGGTGTGCAGAAAGCACACCTCGCTGTTGCTGCATTCGGATGGTCACATACACTGCCACGTCTCTGCTTGACATCAGGTGAAATATATGAGTGCACTGGATGGATAGATGGATCGATGTTATGAGTGTCCCCTTTGGACTGGTACAGTGGATTGCACCACCAAGCGCACACGGCCATAGCAGACGACGCAGATAAAGACTCCGTCTTCGAGCGTCTGTGCCTGCGCAAGCTGCTGCCGCCACCTGACTCCAGCGCTTGCCACACCGCGATGCAATGTGCTCAGAGTTTTCCACTAAGTGTGAAACAGCCTGTACGTCGGCGCCTCATAGTTCTGTGCGTGCTGTATTTTCTCGGCACTCACTTTGCACTGAAGTGATAGGCGGCACGAATGTCACTTCGCTCGCTGCTGCTGCCGCGTTTTCTCACCCAGCGTTCTGACAGCGAGTGTCCGTAGTCATTGGGTGTGATGTGTTTATGTTTGCTGTGCGCGCTAACACCATGCTTAGTATTAGCTAACTGGTATTAGTTAGCTAACACCATGCTTAGGCCCCAATAGCTTGGGAACCTAAATAGCTTTGCAGGTGTTAGCGTTGGGACAGGCAGGAGTGAAGAGTTTTAGAATAGGACTTTGCATTTGCAGATAGCATCTTGCACTGACAGCGCCGCTATGGCACCAAAGAAAAGCTATCAGAAATAATGAAATAAAATATGGCATTTTATGGCAAAAATATTTTTGACTTTCGTGTTTTATCGTTTAAATACAACTTAGAGGTTATTCAATTAGCAGGAAACAATTAGTTGCGCTTATTTTGAGTAACCAACCTTAAGTGCCTTTACCAGCCAAGCTAAGCCGTGTTAGGCCTACGAGCCATAAAATCCACAATCAAATTCACAATCAGCGGCGTCTAATGAATCAATCTTCATAACACACACTAGTTGAGAGAAAGCGATAATCGGAGTCGCTTCTAGTTTGCGAAAATCATGTGTTACCCCGAATCGGGCCCAGTTTGGTGCTAGGTAAGAGCCGTCGCTTTGATGGGTGCCGCTATGTTTGTTTACGCAAATGTTTTGGGGCAGCTTTTGGGGCTCCCACTAAATCAGTGAAATAGCGTGCCCAACGCAAAACCCAAACGCAGTTTGCGTCTCGTGCATGCGTTGTCGGCGCTCGCAGTACCAAAAAGCATAGCTGGAATACGCGTTTTTTGAACGCCACCAATGCGTATTGGAGGCGAGCTCCACCACTGGAAAAGCTAGCGCCACCGTTGGCGTGACGTGCCATGAGGAAGTACGTGGACACAGCGGCCGCGTCGGCTGCTTCGGAAGCGCCGAAGCGAGCTGAAAAGGAAAGTTTAAAGTCCCACCTGCACTGCGGTCCTGATTAAGTGGTGAGGCTTTACCGCCTTCGGTGTCTGCTTGACAGCATTTGAAAGTACTATAATCGGTAGTGGCTGCCTTTGGAGGCGTGCAGCAGGGTAGGCTACTGCTCAGTTCAGCTGTGCCGGATGTACGCAACGCAGCCCGATGTCAGCCTTATTCACATGTAGCCGCAGGGCAAGGAGCTGCGTGAAGCTTGGCTGGCGAAACTTAGAACCGGCAGACAGCTATCGGCTACTACTCAGGTATGCAGCAAGCACAGACGCGAGGAACATTTCTGCCATGGCGCCGGGACTGCGCGATGTTCGGTGAGCAGCAGAAAACGCACAATGAGACGCTCGCCCGCGTCTGCTGCCCGGCTAATGTCATGACGGTTTGGTCTATGAACTTGTTGATGCTAGATACTGGCAAGTTTACTGGAACAGAAAGGAAGCGGTAAGACGCACATTAAAAAATGGTATGGCATATGGTCATGTTTGTGTTATGAATTAATGCACTGGATTACGAAAAAGAAGCAGAGGGAAATCGCACGCTGAGAAGACCGATAAACATACAGTGTGATGCAACTTGAGAAATAATATTGAAATCTCCAAGAATTTAGACGACAAAAAAGATTGAATCATCGCGACGGCACATCATAGTCACCATAGCTAGGCATCGAAGTCTCTATAATGGAATTATTTTTGAACAGTTCTGATAGCGTCCACACAACAATGGTTGCTAGCGTACTGTACAATGCTCATATGCTACAGCCTAAAGCTCACGGCATGGTGCGAAAGCGCGTTCACAGCAAAAGCAAAACATTGTGCACTGAAATGCATGCAGACGCGCAGTCAGTCGCTGCGAACTCGTGCGATCGCTGGATTGAGGCTCCATTCTGTTATGCCCCATTTGGTTATACAGGTAGCCCACTATAAGAACATATTTCCCATAGTTTACTCTCAACGTTTGGCTACCTATCACGCAAGAAGCTGGTTCGTCACGGCAACCACGTGCAGTGGTGTTCACTGTACATATTCGGTAAAGAGATAGCGGCTGTAAACGATTCCGTGCTTTCAGTTTGCCCAAGATTATTACATACAGTCAAAAACTTCCCTCGTTTTGAGAGTACCTGCATTAATGTCCAGGAAGGCTGCCACGTGACGTTTTTATTGAGCGCCGTAAGAGAAACCTATGAAGAACGCGCCGCGTGATCCCTCATTCTATGCAAGGGAGGCACTTCCGACAGATGGCGACTCCATAACTCCTCGCCGCCAATAGCAGAACTCAGCAGCGCGCAGGCGGTGCAAGTACAGCAGAGACCAAAACATCGCAGTAGGCTGTGATGCGTTTCGAGAGTGCATTTTAGGGCACAGCAGCTCTGGTTCTTGCGGTCAGTCACATAACGGCGCTTGTGCTGCGCCAGCTGAAAATGCGGTCCTTCAACGCACGCGCTGTCGGCTGTTCTCTTTGAGCATGTGCAGAATGATCCCAAACCAGCGTACTGCTTTGAACGGCTACCTGCAACCGTCTGCGAAGCGGGATGGCATTCCTTCAAGCTCCATGCTGCGTGGGCACCTTTTCTACGCCATGCACTGTAGGTCGGCGCGACGAATGCCTGAATGGAGCAAGAGCCACGTAGCCATCTCGACGTAGGGCCGCGTCGGCCACGTCCGGCGGTTACGTTGGCTGCACCAGTGCTTCGCACTATAGACGCTGTTCTCACCAACGTGACAGAGTGTGTGTGCGCAGACGCTCTCGCTAGGTCGGACTATATATGCACCTTAACAGAGCAATTTTTTTCTGACTTACATTAGTTCGAATTTTAGATAATTCAAATTTTCGTAGCATCCCCGCGGAGTTCGAACTAACGAGCTTTTACTCTATCATATCTGAAAGGAAGGAGATAAATGTGTAAGCGCTCTTTCTCATGCTTTGCCAGAAAAAGAAATCGCTTTTTGCATGAAAGATTATCATATTGCTGAATATACATGCCTGGTGCCCACATGCCTATGCTGGGAAAGGCATAAAAATGGCTGGTGAACTTCAAATAAACTTCCAGTTAAGTTGGCAGTGAGCACTTGTTTGTGGTATGTGTTTCTTTGTGCCCTTGTTTTATTCATACTATTAAATCTCAGTCCTAAATATGAACCAGCTAGCCCTCATCAAGATATTACTAATACTGGAGATTATGTTGAGTTTCGGAAGTGCATTGAAGCGAGAGGCAGACTTTTCACAATAGTGGCAGCCTACTGCAGACGACAGCGTCAGATGTGCAGCTGTAGAAATGAAACTATGCTCGAAATCGCCGTGTTTCATTCTGTGAGCACTGTATTTGCATAACAAGTCAAATTTCTATATAATGAAGCAAATTGCCAATACTGACAATTTCATTATGTAGAGGTTTTGTGCTGTTAAATGACTGACATGAAATGTGCCTGGGGCTTTTCCTGTGCCTTTCAGCAGAATGGCACCTTGTGATAATATTGAATCCAGAATTAAAATTTTTAACAATGGCAGCTGCGTTGTGAGGAACATAATAGTGTAGATGGCTCAGTTTCCAATGTGTCCCCCCGTATTACAGCAAAAGCCAGCATGTTGACAGTGCCAACCAGAGTTCCCCAGCATCGTCACAGTGGAGCCAGTGTCTTAGTGCAAAGCAGTGTTGAAAAATTCACTGGTTTCATCCTCTGAGGTTTCTAGCAGTAGGACAGCCTGCAGCCTTCGGCCCTCTTGGGCTCACCTTGGGTGAGCTGGAAGTAAGGAGCCAGGGTTCGTCGCAGGGGCGCTTGCCGGAAAATGGACCGATCCGGTATGTCACCCAGCAGCAAGTCAACGGTAATGGCCAACTTGTGCACCTGCAGAAACAAGTGCCATTAACTTCGTCCCGATAGCAGCTGAGTGCACCCACCGTCTGTTTGAATCCCAGGGCAGCATGTTGAGGCGCCTTGCGAATGGCCTGCAGGAGATGCCGCCTAGCCTCAGAGTAGTCTAGCTGAATGGCACGGATACGCCCCAGGTAGTAGAGGTAGCGTGCCCACTCATTGTTGGATGCGGCCTCTGGAAAGGCCGACTTGGACACCAGCTTGGATGCCTGCGCAAGGAGTTGCCATCTGCTCACGAGGAGACTGCCTGCACAATCCTCACACACGTGAATGTATGCACTACCAAAAAGCACGCCGTATGTAGTCGTTACTGTGTTTGCACAAGACAAACCGGCTATGACATTCAGATCAAAAGGCCAGAAAGATGAGAATAAAAAGAATTTACAATCGGGGTGAGGTTGAGGAGACCCACGTTCCCCTAAGGTTCACTGGCAAGATCCACAATCTTTGGCATTCCCCTACATATTGGGAAACCGCAAGGGCCACTGTCATTGTGGTGCCGAAAGGGCAGCTTAGATATGCACATTAGAAAATTAAGAGAAATTATCTAAGCACAAGAATGCCACTTACTCTGCCTAAAACATTTTATGAAAACCCAGATTGACAATGATAAAATGGCAAGTACCGGCAGCGATTTTCATGCTCAGAAGCAGCTCCACAACTGCACAGTGTACACATAAAAAAAAAAGAAAGCACCACTTATGATGCATGAGAAAGGAGCCTTGCTGAAGATGTGCTGATGCAAGATCCAATGACCCAATTTTTCTACAAAAGCCTATTTGCAAGCTATGTGATGTTGTAGCTTCCTATAACTTCATGGACAAAAAACTGTCTTATAATGTTGCTTGAAGACAAAACCTTTATAGTCTCCTCTGCGCAGATCTCAAGCACTTTTGTGAAGATGAATGCCAAGGAAAAAGATTTCTCTGTTATGCCTTGCAAGTTGTACTGGAGTGAAAGGGCAGCTTCGGCCAATGTTGCTTTCATAAAAATGAAAAGCATGCTTGCTAAAGAGAGCGTCACTCATAGTAACACGCAATGTGGAAATTCTCGCAGCGCACAAAGGATGCTATCGCAGGGCTCTTCGACATGATGCTCAGAAGGCTCCGGAAACATAATGCCAACAAACGCGGCTTTACTAACCCAGCACACACCATAGCACAAGTCATGGTTTGCAGGCAATACAGCAGACTGCAAAACTGAACGAGTATGCACGGCCACTCCGCTAGACTACTTGGGTAGCAGCCAACCAAGCACGAGAAGTTTAGCGAATGGCCACCACCGTGAGTGAGCTGGGGGATGAGGTGCAGGAAGGCACCTCAATGTGCACAAACCGATGCAGGCATTTCTAGAGCCTAGGGCTCAGAAATGCCGCCATGATAGCCCCAGTATATAGATCGGCTTAGTTTCCTCCGACTTCATCTACCTCCCCAATGCCTATTGCAATGCAACCCTACCTTTCTCAAGCGAGAGAAGGCTGCTATCTGTCCCAGCAGATATGCCACACTGCAGTCACGCAGATAACTTTTCAAAACAGAATACCGTATTTACTCATATAATGATTGCACTTTTCCGTTAAAAAAAAAAATGATACAAATTCAGGGGTGCGATCATTACGGGGGGTTTAATTTTCTGCGAAAAGAAATGAAAAAAAATTTGTTTTTTTTTTTCATCCCGCATTTGCTGCGGGATGACAACATGCACTGCAACAGGTCAACAAACAGGTGGCTGCCACTGTAACAGTGCAGGACACCAAAACAAAAATGGCCGCCGATGGAGCAGCCAAACGCGCCAAATGCGACTTTTTTTCTTCTCACGAGTACATTATGTGCATTGAAACAGCTTCTTCCGTATCAGCAATAAATAATATCTCGTTTCCGCTAAGGGTGGGCAAACATCTTAGCTGTGTTACAAGCGTAGGCGTATGAATAGGGTACACTTTTAATGTATCAGTGTAAGCGTGCATACTATCGTTTCCACTCGCGGTTTGTTGCATGCCCACGATTGCAGGAGAGAGAAATCGAAAGGAGATTTTTTTGTTGTTGTCAAACAGGCCGTTGCATGAATGAATGTGCAGGGGAACATGCCCGTTCAATTCGGAATAAAGAAGGAGCGAACTCGCCCGCTCATTGCCTTGCATGCAGTGGATGCGAACCTCTGCTTAACCCTTTAAGGCGCCTTGTACACAATTGTGTACATTGTATTTCTGGTGTTTTTTTTTCACGTTTAGGGTGCGCAATTTTCTATTAGGTTGGCTTTAGCGCATTCCCAAACTTTAAACTGACAACCATGTGCATTTTGGGCGCCATTTGCCGCATTTCGGTGAAGATGTTCATATCAAAACAAGAAATGGCGGACGCTGGAGCAGCAAAAAGCGGTGAGTCAAGTTCTTATTTTTTTAAAGCCGCTTTTTTTTTACTGTGGCAAGCGAAAAAAATTAGACGCGCTTGTGCATCATATGAAGTACCGAGGAGTGATAATTTCATCCATTCTGAGGAGATGACCGAACGCTAACGCTCGCACGCGCATGTGTACACGATTGTGTACGAAGCGCCGTGGTCGCTGCAGAAATGAAGAACGCTGAGAGTTGCTTTGATTTTCTTTCCAGGTTTTTTGGCCATTCGCTGTTCTTCTTTCTACAGTGCAAACAAGCATAAGAAAACCCAAAAGACAGCTGAAAGGCTTTTGGAGCTCATTGCTGATAAATGTTTCAGACATCGGGGAAAGTGACGAAGAAGAAGACACGTGTGAAGCGACCGACGCCTGCGTTGCAGCTGCGTTCACCAACCTCACAGAAGAGGAAGATGCTGCTGCAGGGGAAACGCAAGCTGAAGAAGTGGACACTGAGAGTGCTTTTTCCCTTTGTGAACCTGGGTACCTGCAATTATTTGCTGGACTACCACCGCGACAATCAAACGCTGCCTAGAGCTGAACTCCTATATTTGATGAATTTTCGCTTGGAAGCTGCCGAAGCATTAATTAAGTCGGTACTACCCGAGAAAAAGCGTGGAAGGCCTTCTCTTGCAGAGATGCAAGCACCACAACCAAAGATAGGGCAAAAAAGCAAGAATATCGCTTCCTTGCACCGACGAGCACTACGACTCCTTTGACCATTGGCCCGAATCCCGCGACCAGAAGGTGCTAATTAGGTGCAAGCTCGAGAAGTGCACACGAGGCGCCCTGATATTCTGCATGAAATGAGCCGTGCCACTGTGCCTGACGAAAGAAAGAATTTGCTTCCTCGCATTCGACAAGTGAATTTTGTGACCACCGAGGCGCTGTGTACACAATTGTGTACGATGTTGCAAATAATGAAGTTTCATGATAACTTTCAAGAATTCGATGGTTTTGTGTTTCTTAGGACCCAAAAAGAATGTTTATATGTAAAAAGATTTTTTTTCTATGCATAATTGCAAGTGGCGCCTGAAAGGGTTAAGAACAAACGAATTCTATGAAAAAGTAAAAATAAAACAGCGCGTGAGCTTTTGGAGGCCTACCACATAAAGGAAAACGGCGATAAATGTGTTAGCGATGCTTATGTCAAATTGCACCAAAAGGAAAAAAAAGTTATGTGCAGCTGTTGTGGATTACGATTTGACTTGGATTTTTTTACTCTCCCTCTCCCATTCTCCTCATCCTTTCATTGCCTCCGATTCTGCATATATAAGGCATCTTCCCACAAATAAAACCAGTTGATAGTTTGCGCTCTTTCTGTCTCCGTCGCCTTTTCCTGTGGTTGTCTTTTGTGAATGCGCAACTTGGTTCTTCAAAGGATGAAGAAGTAGAGATGTTCTATAGGCACAGAGAACTAGACGGGAGAAAAGTATAAGACTTGGTAGGTCTCTCGGTTTGTTGCCCAGGACTGCTTGAGGCGCTGCTTAAAGACAATGAAAGGTGGCATATGCAGCATCGAAGGCAGTCTGGAATGACATGAAAATTGTACCAGCGGTATTCTGCTTGAACATTGAATTTCCTACGCCTGCTGGTTATCAAAAAGAAAATCGTCTCGCAACGTGCCGTTTATCAATGACGAACAGCGGCATATCGGCTGATCTGCGCTTCGCATTGGGGGTGCACCGTCAGGCATGTGGCTCGCATTTTGGCAGCGGCGACAGTGCAAGCAGCACGTCCGAGTGTTCTTGTACATTACAGGTTGGTAACTATCATGTACTGCGTGCACGCTTTTTGCTCTTTATTTTTTACTGTCGACGCTGCCACCCATTGTGCTGTTTTGCTGATATTTTGAGTTGCAAGCATGCCTAAGTGTTACACTAGCCGAGCTGTAATGAATGACGACGAGAATGTTATTACATGCAGCATTGGTGAATTTAGCTTTCATGGCACGGTCTGTTTAGACATAACTGAAGAAGCATTTGCAACCAAACACAATACTAAGAGGAAGAACTGGATGTTTGAGGCTTGCAGGCTGGGCAGTACGAAGGGCAATGCACCGACTCTAGAATTGTTGGGAAATGCTGACATCAAACTCATGATAGTAGACATGAACAAGATGACCTCTCTCCTTCCTTTGACTGACAAAGTCAGGGTAGTGGAAAGGCTGGCTCAACTGCTCTCCGATAAATTTGATGACATTCAGGAGCGTCTAAACAAGCACGAGAACGAGATAAAATGCATTCATGGACGAGTTGATAAAATTGAGAAAGCCTGTAATGCTAAAGTCTTGCCCAGCCACAGCTTGACGTTGACGACCTTGAAAGGCAGGCCTATTGAAATCCACAGAATACCTGAGGTAGAGGGGGAGGACCTTCTATCTAAAGTTAATGATGTCGCTACAAAGTTGGGTGTGCGTAAACTTGCTCGTGCAGACATTTCCGCCCTTCACAGGATGGCATCCAAGTCGGGCAGGATGCAGGGAGTGGTCGTTCGCTTTGTGCATTAGGACAAAGGTCACATCTGACTGGAGAGGAGGAAGGCTCTCCGGCAGTCTAGTGAGGGACTCTACATAACAGAGAACATGACTAGGCTTGCAAGGATTCTCCTTGGGACAGCAAAAGCATGGGCTACAAGGGTTGGGTTGGGTTGGGATGCAGGCAACGGGAAAGTCCTGGTGTACAGAAAGAACGGGGAACCAGCTGCAGTCATCAGGGGTGAGGATGACTTGACTGCCCTATGCGATTGATTTTCCATTTTGTCAGTGTATCTGCTTGTGCAACATATTACACAACTTGCAATGGATTCCTTAGGATGCATTACACTCACTGAATTAGTCCAAGGATTTGATAACAAGTGCAGTGGTTTTCTTCAGTGCTTTCACTTAAATGTGCAGTCCATTGGAAACAAGGTCACGAAACTTGAATGTCTTTTTAAAAGGCTGAATTACTGCTTTGCTATTATTATGTTCCTAGAAACGTGGCAATCAAATGACTTAGATGTTTTTCGATTTCCCGACATAAGAACATTCGTTGCGCGCAGACTAACCCGACGAGGTGGAGGCGTCTCTTTGATAGTGAATATTTTTAAATCAGTCCTAGTTGACGAGTTTTCTTGAGCAACTGCCGATTATGAAGAATTGTGCATTCTCTTTAGCAATGTCGTCACTGTTTCCTGTTATTGTCCTCCAGATGGCAACAGGCGTGCTTTTCTTGTTTTCTTAGATAACTTGCTTACATTTGTGAATGAAAATCAGTATAATGTTGCCATCGACGGAGACTGCAATATAGATATGAATTGTGATAATGTAAAAAAATTTGAGTTCGAAAATCTCCTTTCATGCTATCAGTGCGAAAACATAGTAACTATTCCTGCGAGGGTTACCATGTGCTCGCAGACTATTATGGATTTGTTTATAACAAATTATTATAAGTCCTCGGTTACAACAGAAGTGCTTTCATACCTTATCAGCGACCATAGGCCAATATGCTGTTGTATTAAGACGGACAGTCCCAGAGTGGACACTGATGTTGCTTCTGGTTTTCAGCGTGTATCACAAACAGATCTGGATGCTTTCTATTTGGATATACCGTATTCACTCAATTGTAATGCACACCCATTTTCCATGACCAAAAAGAAAAAAAAAGTACAACACCGCGCACCTCGTGCTTTCACATAAAAATACTATTTTCTCTAATTTTGAAAGAACAGATTTATTCCCAATACACTAAAGCTGCGATTAATAAAACCACAAATGGAAGTGCCGTACCTTGCCGCCAAGATAAAAGTGTGCCGGTACGAGTCGCGTGGGGCAATAACATATCACTGGTCGGTGCTATCAGAGAACTCCTTATTGCTATCAACAGACCAAAGCATTTCATCCTCGGTGCTGTCCATGGCATTCGCAATTTCGCACTTTTTAAAGGCCTTGTTGACCATGGCAGACGGGATCGTCCATTATGCATCTTTCACCCATCCAGCAAAGTCCTGCAGGGAGGCAGGCTTGATTTTATTGGCAGGCATGCATGAATTCGTGGCTGCCACTAACAAGCTATTTGGTGTAGAGCGCCCGAATTCTATCTTTCACTGGCTTGTTAAAACAAACATTGAGTGCCTTGAGCTGCGATGTCATGACACCGGGTATAACGACAAGGTCGGTATTGCATGCAGCCAGCTTGTCTTTGATGCACTGGTCAAGGTGGCACCTGAATGCATCAAGCACAAGCATCCCACGCAGACCCAAACTGCCGCCGGGTCTTTTCCGCCAAATGTTATCAATCCAGTCAGCAACCAAGTCTGTGGTTATCCAACATTTTTCATTTGCATGCACAATCATGCCACTTGGAAACACGATTCCTTTCGGGAGCGTTTTCCGTCTGAAGATAAGATACGGGGGCAGCTTGTGTCCATCCGCAGTGCAACAAAGCATTGCGGTGACTAGTTTTTTCATGGCTGGAATACAAAATGCGCACTTGCTTCACCCCTTTCTTTTCAATGGTTGTGGGGGCAGGCATGTCAAAGTAGAGTGGCGTCTGATAGGCATTTCCAATCTGTCCAAAGCGGTAGCTATTCCCATGGCGCAACTTCAAAACGTACCGCTAAAAACTGCACATTTCCCTTCATATTCTTCAGGCAATTTTCGGCATATCCCTGTCTGCCTTCGAAGAGAAAAGCCCTTTGTTTTCATAAAATCTGATAGCCAGCACCTGCTCGCTTTAAGGTCACTCCGCATTAGCCCTTTCTGTAGGGCTAACTGCATCACCCATACTTTCAGCAGACCAGTCATCACAGGCCGCTGTGCCGCTCGCTGCTCTTGCACGTATTCCGCGAGCAGCACTTCTATTTCGGCAAAGTGGTCCTGCTTCGGTGTACTGAAACCCTCTCTTGTTGCTTTGCTGGCGAAAATATTCTCCTTCTGTTTATGCCAGTCCCGCACGCAAGTTTCCGGAACTCCGAATGACTGGATGCAGCCCGATTTTCGTCCTGTCTTCACGCACGTGATAACTTTCCTTTTACATGAGGCATCACGGTGGACTCGGCGTGTCTTCGCAGTCGGCGCTTCCGTGCTGATTGAATAAATGCAGAAAACTGAAAGACAAGGGGTAGACTAGGTTACACCAGTGCCTGGTTACACATACAACATGGAGGTATGCACATGGAGGAAGCTATGGCAGCTAGGATGGAAGTGAGTACGAAGCAGCCATTTTTAGAATTCTGATGGCGATATCATAATGTGAATTTAGGGTCGTACTCGCTTCTAAGGCGCTGTCATGTGTAAGAGGCATGCGTTGAAAAGAAAGGAAGAGGACGATGTGTGCGGATCCGTCCGAACGGCACGAGCCCTCAAGGCTCACGACCCGAGCTGTGATCGGGAGAGAAGTGGTGCTGAGCTGGCATTGTCGTCGTGGCTCTGGGCCAAGGTTCGAGCGTCAGCTCTGCACTAGCTACGAGAACCATGGAGGTTCAGTCAAGTCCGTAAAGCTGCCGATCCAGGATGTGGCCCTCGACCTCAGCAACATTCGAGCGAGGCTCCTTGGACCTGCTGCACGGCAGTGCCGGGCAGTCCAGGAAGGATCCCCCTTCATAGGCAGACCAGCACGTGCGATAGTCCCCGGGCGTCTCGTCGGCACTCGAAGAAGTAGCGGCGGAACCCGCCATTAGGCCAGGGAGGCCGGAGTGAAATGTCACCGGCAAAGTTCAGGACACCGGCATCAAAGACTGACAGGTTTACTGATTGACATCAAGGCAGCAACTTCTACGGCATCGGCGATGAGGGAGATCCGACAGGCATCGGACATGAGATGACAGAAGTTTGTAAGAACACTCCTTTCCGACGGCACCACAACCATAGGTTAAGGTTGCCAAACTTTCGCCTATGAACAGCTAAGGACGAATGTAGAGGAGGATAAGGACATATGTAGGCTATGCAAGTGTTCATCATCATCATCATCATCATCATCAGCCTGGTTACGCCCACTGCAGGGCAAAGGCCTCTCCCATACTTCAACAACCCCGGTCATGTACTAATTGTGGCCATGCCGTCCCTGCAAACTACTTAATCTTATCCGCCCACCTAACTTTCTGCCGCCCCCTGCTACACTTCCCTTCCCTTGTGATTCAGTCCGTAACCCTTAATGACGATCGGTTATCTTCCCTCCTCATTACATGTCCTGCCCATGCCCATTTCTTTTTCTTGATTTCAACTAAGATGTCATTAACTCGCGTTTGTTCCCTCACCCAATCCGCTCTTTTCTTATCCCTTAACGTTACACCTATCATTCTTCTTTCCATAGCTCGTTGCGTCGTCCTCAATTTGAGTAGAACCCGTTTCGTAAGCCTCCAGGTTTCTGCCCCGTAGGTGAGTACTGGTAAGACACAGCTATTATATACTTTTCTCTTGAGGGATAATGGCAACCTGCTGTTCATGATCTGAGAATGCCTGCCAAACGCGCCCCAGCCCATTCTTATTCTTCTGATTATTTCCGTCTCATGATCCGGATCCGCCGTCACTACCTGCCCTAAGTAGATGTATTCCCTTACGACTTCCAGTGCCTCGCTGCCTATCGTAAATTGCTGTTCTCTCCTGAGACTGTTAAACATTATTTTAGTTTTCTGCAGATTAATTTTTAGATGCACTCTTCTGCTTTGCCTCTCCAGGTCAGTGAGCATGCATTGCAATTGGTCCCCTGAGTTACTAAGCAAGGCAATATCATCAGCGAATCGCAAGTTACTAAGGTATTCTCCATTAACTTTTACCCCCAATTCTTCCCAATCCAGGTCTCTGAATACCTCCTCTAAGCACGCTGTGAATAGCATTAGAGAGATTGTATCTCCCTGCCTGACACCTTTCTTTATTGGGATTTTGTTGCTTTCTTTATGGAGAACTATAGTGGCTGTGGAGCCGCTATAGATATCTTTCAGTATTTTTACATACGGCTCATCTACACCCTGATTCCGTAATGCCTCCATGACTGCCGAGGTTTTGACAGAATCAAACGCTTTCTCGTAATCAATGAAAGCTATATATAAGGGTTGGTTATATTCCGCACATTTCTCTATCACCTGATTGATAGTGTGAATATGATCTATTGTTGAGTAGCCTTTACGGAATCCTGCCTGGTCCTTTGCTTGACAGAAGTCTAAGGTGTTCCTTATTCTATTTGCGATTACCTTAGTAAATAGTTTGTAGGCAACGGACAGTAAGCTGATCGGTCTATAATTTTTCAAGTCTTTGGCGTCCCCTTTCTTATGGATTAGGATTATGTTAGCATTGTTCCAAGATTCCGGTACGCTCGAGGTCATGAGGCATTGCGTGTACAGGGTGGCCAGTTTCTCTAGAACAATCTGTCCACCATCCTTCAACAAATCTGCTGTTACCTGACCCTCCGCAGCTGCCTTCCCGCTTTGCATATCTTCCAAGGCTTTCTTTACTTCTTACGGCGTTACCTTTGGGATTTCGAATTCATCTAGACTGTTTTCTCTTTCATTATCGTCGTGGGTGCCACTGGTACTGTATAAATCTCTATAGAACTCCTCAGCTACTTGAACTATCTCATCCATATTACTAATGATATTGCCAGCTTTGTCTCTTAACGCATACATCTGATTCTTCCCAATTTCTAGTTTCTTCTTCACTGTGTTTAGGCTTCCTCCGTTCCTGAGAGCATGTTCAATTCTATCCATATTATACTTCCTTATGTCAGCTGTCTTACGCTTGTTGATTAACTTCGAAAGTTCTGCCAGTTCTATTCTAGCTGTATGGTTAGAGGCTTTCATACATTGGCGTTTCTTGATCAGATCTTTCGTCTCCTGCGACAGTTTGCTGGTATCTTGCCTAACGGAGTTACCACCAACTTCTATTGCACACTCCTTAATGATGCCCACAAGATTGTCGTTCATTGCTTCAACACTAAGGTCCTCTTTCTGAGTTAAAGCCGAATACCTGTTCTGTAGCTTGATCTGGAATTCCTCTACTTTCCCTCTTACCACTAACTCATTAATCGGCTTCTTATGTACCAGTTTCTTCCGTTCCCTCCTCAGGTCTAGGCTGATTCGAGTTCTTACCATCCTGTGGTCACTGCAGCGCACCTTGCCGAGAACGTCCACATCTTGTATGATGCCAGGGTTAGCACAGAGTATGAAGTCTATTTCATTTCTAGTCTCGCCATTCGGGCTCCTCCACGTCCACTTTCGGCTATCCCGCTTGCGGAAGAAGGTATTCATTATCCTCATATTATTCTGTTCTGCAAACTCCACTAATAACTTTCCCCTGCTATTCCTAGTGCCTATGCCATATTCCCCTACTGCCTTGTCTCCAGCCTGCTTCTTGCCTACCTTGGCATTGAAGTCGCCCATTAGTATAGTATATTTAGTTTTCACTCTGCCCATCGCCGATTCCACGTCTTCATAGAAGCTTTCGACTTCCTGGTCATCATGACTGGATGTAGGGGCGTAGACCTGTACAGTCTTCATTTTGTACCTCTTATTAAGCTTCACAACAAGACCTGCCACCCTCTCGTTAATGCTATAGAATTCCTGTGTATTACCAGCTGTATTCTTATTAATCAGGAATCCGACCCCTAGTTCTCTTCTCTCCGCTAAGCCCCGGTAGCACAGGACGTGCCCGCTTTTTAGCACTGTATATGCTTCTTTTGGCCTCCTAACTTCACTGAGCCCTATTATATCCCATTTACTGCCCTCTAATTCCTCCAATAGCACTGCTAGACTCGCCTCACTAGATAACGTTCTAGCGTTAAACGTTGCCAGGTTCATATTCCAATGGCGGCCTGTCCGGAGCCAGTCTGACCGCCGCCATGGTCAGTTGCTTCACAGCTGCTGGGGACTGAGGGCCGGGGTTTGATTGTTGTGTTCATATGGGAGGTTGTGGCCAAGTACTGCACCAGGGTGGCCAATCCTGCTCTGGTGAGGGAGTGCGTTACCGGTTCTGGTCACCAGGATCAGGCCACACTCCAGGCCTATTTGTGCAATTTTATCAACACGCATTTTTTTTTTTATCCGGTGGAAAATTGCCAGCACCGGGATTCGAACCACGGACCTCTGGCACGCGAGGCGGGTGTTCTACCTCTACGCCACCGCTGCACCTCACCTGCAAGTGTTACTATTCCTTAAAGAATTTTTATTTTTAGCCAATTGAGCCTTCCAGGATCCATTCCAGGATTCTATTCTGGCCCAATCACTGATCTTGGTGGTTTAGAGATGCAGCGGGACTGTTTGGCAGCAATAGCTAAAGGTTTAAACCTGTCAAAGGATGAGACGAAGTTTTTCGACATGCTCAACAAAAAAAAGAAAAGCAACACGAACAAGTGTGTGAAGTGCACGAAAGAGAAAAAGAAATTTCGGAGCTAAAGATAAAGCTAGCAAAGATGGGCACGGGTTCTCATAATGGCACGTATACACTAGGATTAGCGGCATCCGACTCACCTTCTTCCATACCAAGACAGATTTGCCCTAGGAAATTGATGGCACCTTTTGATGAGGGGAGTGATGACCTGGATGTGCATTTGCCTCAGTTTGAAGGGATAGCAGTCGGGCAAGGCTGGCAGAGGAGCGAGTGGGCTAACGCTTCAAGCCTGTGTTTAGTGGGCAAGGCTCTGAATGTCTTTGGGCGAATGCCAGCAGAGGAGTCATTAGACTATGACAAGGTGAAGAAATCTTTATTGCAAAGATCCAGGTTTACCGCAGAAGGGTACCGGGAGAACTTTAGGTCATGTAAGCCTGAATATTCGGAGCACGCAAGCAGTTCACATGTAGTCTAACAAATTATTTTGAGAGGTGGATAGAGCTGTCCGAGACTGAAAAAAGATATGAAGGGGCTCGCACCAAATTTGTAAGTAAACAGTCCTGTTCACTTACGAATTTGTGTTTGTGTCAAAATGGTGCAATTGGCACAGGAGTCCAACCCCTGCACTCGGGTTTGTCATATAGCACTATGTAGTTGAGGCTTTTGCAGGCTAACAAACTGACACCCTACCGAACTCTAAGAACAGCTACCATGCAAAGCCTCGGTCAATTGCATGGGCATAATTTTGACTCCCATGACAACACGCCTAAAAGTGGACTGGTTTTGCGCTCGACAGAGCATGGTGCTAAAGGAAGCACCGTGTAGCCCTTAGCATTAAATGCCCAAAATGGATGAAGTGAGCGTCACCTGTTCATAGAGGTTGTAGTGGAGATAGTTACGGAGCAGACAGTTGACCAGCACCGCCTGTCCCTCGTAGTCGCTACGCAGGGTGGCTGTGCGCAGACGGCTGTGCAGGAAGCTGCGCACAGAGAGAGAGAGAATAAATCAATGGAGCTGCACTGTGGCATACATAAGTTTGAATTGGATTCTGCGGTTTTATGTGCCAAAACCACAATATAATTATGAGGCACGTCATAGTGTGAAACTGCAGATTAATGCAATCAGATTTAATTTTCACAAGGCTAGACAGGAAAGCCGAGCTCAATCAACCACTTTCAGATTAGCCACTCCATATGCTGGCAGCAGGGAGCTAAAAAACTTTCATTTATTTGGGAAAACACAAAACTGTGCAGAAACCATTGGCCACGATTGTCAATGTAAGCCAATAGCCAAATCCAACTAGACGGTCATTTGCTTTATTAAAAGCCTTTCAGTGTCACTCACATACTGGTATGTTCCTGTGTTTCCGTCCCTCCATGTCACTGACGTACCCGTACATTCTCCACTTCAACTTGCATGTGCCCCGTAAATGAAGTTGGCGATCTCCGAGGTGGTTCCACCATGTGCTGTATATTTAGATATGTATTTTTATCTCTCCCTGGGTTTATGACGCAAAGCATCAAATGGCCCATTGAGCAAAAAATCTGGCATCTGTCGTCTATAGCAGCAAAACAGCACCTAAACTCGCATTGCCATTGGCTGCGAGCCTCGACCGAGCAGACCGGGCGAAAGGGCACGGCTAATGCAGCATGGCGCGCCAGGCATGGCGTGAGGGGAGAGGGCATCGCTGCAATGCCATGTCACTCTCACTCTCGGCACGAGCGCTCCAAGGTTGATCCAAATTGGTCACAGAGCTTCGGGGAAAAGCGGTTCAGAGCAAATTGCCACCAACGTCGGCAAGGGTGGTTATGGGAGCCGCGATCAAGGAGAGTCTATGCAAGGAGGGAACAAACACAGGGAAAGAAAAAACATTCCTTAAAAATAAAACGAGACAGTAGTACAGTTCTGCTTGTTGACATTTGCCTGAGTTTGGTGGCGCAGGTAGTTTCATCATTTCTTAACCTGTCCAGTCAAAAGTAGTGGCTTACGACTGCCAGATAATTGTTTACTTAAGCCGTTTTCGGGTGGCTGTGCTTGCCGACGAGCTTTGCGTGCAACGATGGGACCAGCACTCTACATCCAAAGCCTTTGTCGGTGTCTTGAGATACTATGTTCGGTGCAGGGGTGCAATTTTGACACCCGTGCGGCTGGCCCTTTGCTGCGTCGCTTTCTGCGTTTAAAGACTGATAGACATATCAAGTCGAATGGCGGGGCATTTGAGAGTACAGCTCTAATGGCAGGTCACCAAAGAAAGTTTCGCACCTTTGAGAACAAATGAATGTCACTTCTGTTTTTAAATGATATGGCGTCACATTATTTTTTCTTCTGCCGGAAGTGTTCTCTCGTCTCACAGATGGTACTAGGGCCCATGAACTGCCGATGAACCCACATGTTTTGAACGTATGGACTTCTATGGAAGCTTCGCTACCAGGCACATTTACGTTGAGCACTTCTCAAGGGAGCGGAGCCAATGCCTCCTAGATAGCAGGCTTGTGCACACTGCTTTGCGACGTCCTGCTACTTGGACCAAAGTTTTTGTCGAGCTCAGTGTGGCAAAAGTAGTGACACCAAAACCATCGCAGCTTACTCGGGAGCATCCCCGTTTGATTCTATAGCTGTTGGGCAAGGCAGCATGACGTGATGGATCGAAGTGCACAGGCCTTGTGCTATCCAGGAGGCAGAACGCCTGCTGCGGGAGTAGTGCAACAGGCGTTGCACGAAAGGAGTGCCGCATCGGTGGCATGCGGCGAACGGCACTGCAGGCTGCTACTGCTTGCCGGCTTGGGCAGCATGCACCGCTATGGTGCATTACTCGGAGCACAAATCTCGAAGGACCACTCGGCGCCGTTCCACTGGACCTTAACGCTTTCGCATTCACAACTTATAATAAGCGCTTAGGTGTCCCTGGATTTTTGTTAGCAGCTGCAGAAGAATGCAGTTCTTGGTGGGCATGGTTGTGCCAATGCGCCTCCACAGATGGAAGTTTGTATACAGAGTTTGTATACAGCTACGGAGACGATTTCCATTCCAATATTCACACTGTAGCGCAAGGCCACCGCCCTTGCACGCTTGTGCCACCTGTTGTATGTTTATTAAACTACTTTCTTTTACGTGTTCCACTATCTTAATCATGGCACACCTCCTTTCTAGAGACGAGGGTGCTCCTTTCATCGGCACCCTTTCTCCAGGATGGCTCTACCCTCTGCGTATCTCTCATCTCTTGCTCTCTTTGCTTTGCCTGGCCAAGTTCAAATAAGTGAAAATACTCCCTCCTTAGGTGTGTCCGTGAGACTGCTTTGAGATGGCTGCTCTGAATGCTAATACTGGGTGCCAGGAAGAAGTATCCAAGCCATTAAACTGTGCCGGCTTAGGAGTAAGGATTGACCCTGATCAAGAGAAGGATATTCACAGAATCAAAATGGTTTGGAGCACATATGGCAGGCATTGTCAGCTCCTGACTGGAAGATTACCATTATCATTGAAAAGGAAGGTGTACATACAATCAATGCATTTTACCGCTGCTGACATATGGGGCAGAAACTTGGAGGCTGACAAAGAAGCTTGAGAACAAGTAAAACTCTTGCTTGGGCTAGTTGGTTCATCCTTGAATGTGTAAAGAACAGGGCACAAAGAACAGGGCAGAAGAAGAACACAAACGAAGCGCCGGTCCTGTCGTTTGTGTTCTTCTGTGCTATTATTTGTGCCCTGCTCCTTACACATTAAAGCTTGAGAACAAGTTAAGGACTGCGCAAAGAGCGATGGAACAAGAATGCTAGGCATAACGTTAAGAGACAGAATGAGAGCAGTTTGGATCAAAGAGCAAACGGGTATAGCCATTATTCTAATTGACATTAAGAGAAAAAAATGGAGCTGAGCAGGTCATGTAATGCGCAGGTTAGATAACTGCTCGACCACTAGGGTTACAGAATGACTGCCAAGAGAAGGGAAGCGTAGTCGAGGATGGCAGAAGACTAGGTGGGGCAATGAAATTAGGACATTCGCGAGCGCTAGTTGGAATCAGTTGGCGCAGGACAGGGGTAATTGGGCATTGCAGGGAGAGGCCTTCGTACTGCAGTGGACATAAAATAGGCCGATGATGATGATATACATTGTGCTCATACAAACTTGCAGTTTCAACAAGTGTTCAGACACTGAGTACAGTGAAATCTCGATTATACAATCACAGCTCATACGAATTTCTGGATGATACAAATTTTTCTGTGGTCCCGGTCGAGCCCCATTACTTTGCAACGTGCTAGAGAACTGTTGTTACGAATCAATTTTCGACCCGCATCGGTTGATACGAATATTACCGAAGACACTTTGGAAATTTGAAAGTGTGCTTGGCGAAGGCCAGATGCTGCTGCCGCCTGCGCTCCGCTTCCCTGGCTTTACTGTTCGGTGAAATGGCCGGTCGCTGCTGCCGTCTGCGCTCCAATTCATTCGCTTTGGTGTTCAGCGATGTCGCCTGTCGCTGCTGCCGCTTGCATTCTGCTTCCCTGCCTTTAGTACCCGGCGATCTAATCAGCTGCTGTTGGCGTTTCCGTTCTGCCTCCCTTGCTTTCGCATCTGGTGACATGTTCATTCGTCACACGTGCATTCGCTCCTTGTTGTCCTGGCGTTTGGTGTTGGGGGAATCCGGCGTCTGCTGCCGCTTCCAGAGCCGCTTGGTGCGCAATCACTGGGCCCCTTCGGAGCTACGGGTGTCACTCGACTGCAACGAGACGTCTGACGAAGGAGGGGCGGTGCAGCTGCCACCGCCGACGCCCCCGCGCTCGTTCTACCGCTACTGTGTCACAGTTGCTATGCGCAGCTGCGCCCCCGACCGGCGTGCCGGTTGCTAAGAAGGGGAGGAGGTTGCGCCGTTGCGCGGAGGAGAGGCCAAAGTTGGCACCATTCCAGCGCACGGACGGACGCGACCGCGAGCCCCACCGACGGCAGTGAAAGAGAACAGCGTGCAGTTACGCGATTTCTCCCTCTTTCTTTTGGTGCGGAGGCGCGGACGTGGCGCGCAGAGGCCGCGACTGGGCGCGAAGAGTTTGAAGCGGTGGCACTTTTGTTGCTTTTGTGCTTTTTCTCTTTTTCCACGTGCCATCGGACGGAGTGGCTGCTGTGCTTCTAGCCACATTCTTGTCTTTGACGTGGGCGATGGCAAAGGACCACCACCGGCGGTTGAAACGCTGCATGCGCTCGAAGTTCTGAGGCGTGCTATGGCCGCGGATGAAATCAGCGACGACATGTGCACGCGTTTTTATGGATTTGAACAACGTCTGCTAATTGACCTGACAAAGAAAAAGAAGCAGAAGGTCATCGGAGACTTTTTCTTCAAGAAATAAATGCTTTTTACGTACGTGTGCCTGAGTGAATTCACCTCT
Source organism: Dermacentor albipictus (assembly GCF_038994185.2). NCBI lineage: Eukaryota > Metazoa > Arthropoda > Arachnida > Ixodida > Ixodidae > Dermacentor > Dermacentor albipictus. The sequence continues at coordinate 10,031,176 of NC_091824.1, forward strand.
CACTCTTTAATTTAGCTAGATTTATTTGTTTGGATGATATGAATTTCGGCTAATACGAATATTTTTCGTGATCCCGTGAGACTTGTATCATCGAGATACATTCATATTTGCCATGGCATCATGCTTGTTATTTTAATTAGTAAACAAATGGTTACAGCAATTTTTCACGGCCGATGAAACCATGAACCTAGCTTTACGCAGTTGTCTCTTTGCTAATGCTATCAATGCTTCCCCTTTTGGGCAAAACGGTGATTTTTCTCGAGGAGGATGAATATCTGTATTTTTTACATGTTTTTAATTAGTGAGTACCATCAAATGGCGGCTGCCAGCATTACACATGGTCAACCACGGTATCCAAGATCTACGGCATGCGCCACACCCAAATCTCCGATGACACGAGTCGCGCCAATGCACTGCTTTCAGAGCTATCTGCCAAGAGCACACCGCTATCTATGCACCCACCGATGCTCATAATTACGCAATTAGGGCCAGCCCTTCTAGTGATATTTTGTTTATAGTGCTTACTGACAGGAAGCTATCCAACAGGAATGTCCTGAGAATTTGCCACATTATTTTTACTGCTGAAACTTTAAAGCCTCAACTAAAGGAAATTTGTGGTTTAATGAAGTTTCTTGCTGCAAGCATGACTTGGTTATCAAGGCTTGACTGAATTACTAGTTATTCATTAGCACCGAAATGACCCCACGACTTCACAATCAAACCAGAGTGTTTAGAACAACAGAAAGCTGAGCTAGTTGGTAAGGATTCGTTGTGCAAAAAAGAGGTGAGGCGTGCGGACAGGACACAAGAGTAGAGAAGTGGACAAAGCGAACGCCGCATAAAAAATATTGGTTATACACTGCAGGTTGTTACGTTTCCTCTAAGGAGCGTTCTGTGCAAAAGAACTTTCAAATCGACTCATTAATAGCCGAGATAGAAATATTTTAGTTCCGCCAACCCATGATTTCAGGAGGCGAGCTCCAGTGCCAAGCGAGACTCTCTCCACTCGCTTCGTCTAGCCTCCACAAGCGAAATTCCTTCCCTGCTTTCTTCCACACCGGACCTCGAGGATCGCATGATGCCTAAGTCATGGGCTGCACAGTTGCGCTGACGGTGTCGCGTGCGAGATGTTACGATTGTCTTGTTTTGCGCAGTGCACGATTTTGCGCACTGTGTATGAGAACACCTGATTAGAGGTATAAGTCAGTGCTACACGAATACTGAGGCAGACAAAGCGGGTCACAGAGCATGATCCCGCGGTGGAATAAGTAGAAAATGGCATAGTTTCAGTGTCTGTGTGGGTGATTGCACGTCGTGTGAACAAGCAGATGAAACTGAAGTGTATCGCTCTTGCTGCGGTGCAAAGTAAAACAAAAACATGCAGACATTCGGTTTTTGTGTAATTTTTCTAAGCTTTAATTTGTCTATTAAAGCAACATACTACACAAATAACAGATGTTGCCTTGAATAATTCTCGAAGACATGTGTCGCCATGAGTGAAGACACAGTGCAGACACTTGTACGTGGGCGTACTAGCATGTTTACGTGATCCTCTGGCTTGGAGCGTGGCAGCAGCAAGGAGAAGGAAAAACGGCCTTTGGTTTGAAATTTAAGATCTTTCCGCAGTGCGTAGTGATGTAATACTTTGCAGACACGACCGCTACCACACAATGTATGCTCTACACTTGTCAGCTCAAAATGGCCAGACCTGGTGAAGGGCCCTTTTGGACTCAAATCGCCACAGGCACATCCGAAAAAGCTCTGAATGCCTGCCAGTACACTTATTAGGCATATCGGTGCTCCTACTCTGACAGGAGATGGAGGGTGCACGCGTGTATAATTAAGGTATACATACTGTACCCCGTGACAATTGCCCCTTTCCACACTTGTTATGCTTCACCGCAATACTTTAGCTAATACTTCACCGCGTAGGACTACTGTACTAAGGCGAAGCTGACCTTTGGAAAGCGGCATTATGCGGCGCGTCGTGCATTCCGAGCTTTGAAGCCAATTGCGAGGATCACAAAGGTGGAGTTGGTTACATTTCTGACAGTGGCAAATTGTTTTAATGGAAAATGCGGCGTCGAACAGCAAGAAGCTTGGTAGTGAACGTCGAAGCAGCTGTAGGGTTGCCGCAGTGGTGGCAACTGCTGCCAGCGGATGTGCGTGCAGGAGCACCGGTTCGAGGCGGTGAGGTAATAAAAATGGCGGCGGTGGTGGCTTTTATTAATGCGATTTCGGACCTGCGGTCATGGCAAAATGTCTGGAACATTGGATGGCGAAGGGTTCTTACATCCGGAATTTCAGATGTTCTTATACACTGACTCTATGGGGTAGGTGATGGTGCCTCGAAGCTGTCCAAATTATCGGGTGTCCGGAAAGTTGGTCGTTGACTGCACACTAGCAATTCCTCCAGACGACAACACGGTGTCAAAGTAGATTATTTAAGATTCCTCTCTGTTACTCGAGCTATGGCGGCAGCATTTCGATGGGGGCGAAATGCGAAAACACTCGCATACTTAGATTTAGGTGCACGTTAAAGAACCTCAGGTGGTCCAAATTTCCGGAGTCTGCCACTACGGCGTGCCTCGTCATCAGATCGTGGTTTTGGCATGTAAAGAAAGAACCATAATATTAAATACCGTGACTTTTGTTCCCTTTCAAGAAAGTTGCACCTAATTTTCCCTGATAGAAGCACAAATTCCCTGAGTTTTTCCTGAGTATTTCCAGACTATTCAAAATGCCTGAAAATTCCCGGTTTTCCCAGTTGGTAGACACCCTGTCGACATTATGTATGTGTCGCACTACCAATTGTGCTACTGTGACGACTATCAACTCATCCATCAACCTGGACATTTATATTTACTAGGTCTAGCCCTAGAAGTGTTAGCCAACCTGGCTCCCACTGCCAAAAGTTATCTTTTTGTCCATGTTCATTACCTTTTCTTCATTCCAATTTCAACCACTGTCAATTTCCCCAATGCTTTCTTTGGCTTCATTTTCACTGCCTGTTGGTTTATGGGGTCAAGATACTGCTACGCAACATCACCGTGCGAAAGTATAAATGTCGGCCAGAAAGGAAGAATATTTAGGAATTTAAACTGCCATCAGCGCGGGCGACCAGATAAAGTCAGAAAATAGCATATGCCAACGGAGGCGCATGCAGTGCCAGCACCTTGCGGCGCGCTCTCTTCAATGGAACTGGTGTCTTACACTCAAAGCAGACGACAAGCAGACGACACGGACGCTCGGTTCAGTGGGCATGCCATAACGTCAGAATTCTTGTAAGAATTCTGACTTGTAAGAATTCTGACTTGTGAGAATTCTTGAATTCTCGTAAAAATTCTTGTCAGTGTCTGTTAGCGGGCCGTGATACAGAGTTCCTATGCTCAAATGCCCTTCTTCAGAATTTGTTAGCCTAAGATGGGTTGCAGGTGTTTCGTTGAAAACTGCAAAAGCGGCTATAACTCTTGACAGGTAAAGGTGAGCAGCTTCAAGGCTCTGAATGATCCTGAACGTATGCAAGCACGGGCTGCGGCGATTCCTGGGGACGGCCGTCAGCTCACATCGAGAGATTACGTCTGCAAGAGCCACTTCATAAGCAACATGATGAGATGGGATAAATACTACTGTGAGCTTAATCGTGAGGTAATCCTGGACCACCCAAATAAGAAACCTGGACTGCATCTAGAGGCTGTTCCCCGCATCTTTCTTCCGTCTCCAGCATCTTTGACATGCCCAAAAAAGAAGCGGACTCCCTGAGAAGCGTCATCAAACATCTGTAAATTATGGGGTTTTACGTGCCAAAACTACTTTCTGATTATGATGCACGCCGAAGCGGAAGACTCCGGAAATTTCGACCACTTGGGTTTCTTTAACGTGCACCTAAATCTAAGTACCTGCGTGTTTTCGCATTTAGCCCCCATCGAAATACGGCTGCCGTGGACGGGATCATATATCTGCCATGCTACCGTTACAAGATAAGGAATGAGTGCACATGACAAGCCTGGAACATCAATGACGGTGAACGTCAGCGATGTTCACACAGCACATGAGGCCCATGAGCTTGAGGAAAATCAGCTTGGTCATACACTCAGGAAAAACTGAAGGCACGTTTGCCTTCAACGAATGCCAGCAGTGCCACACCCATCCAATCAAAATCATCGCGTGGGTGACAAATAATAGCGCCGCGTACAACCGGAAGCTACAGATCATTTTATTATAGCGGTCATCGAAATGAACGAGTTTTATTTTTTTACTCTGCTCAAATGGCTGAAATGTAGCACCAATCGCTGCCCAGACTAACAGCGCTAAAGAAGAGTGCGTGAGTTCTCTCTGAAGAACTTGTGCCTGGCGCGCGGCCGAACCCAAGCAATACACACGACCGGTTACCTTGACAACAAAAACAGCGATGATTTCTTTCTCGACCGCCAGCACAATAGCAGCTCCGTGGCCTTGTGACCTTTTTTTCTGATCACCACAAATAGTGGAGTTTCCACTCCTAAATGTTTCTTGCTCTGTGATGTTGGCTAAACACTTCTCAAGCTAATATTGTTGCCACTAAGCCACCTGAATAAAACTAGAGGCAGCGACATTCTTTTATCGTTCTGCCAGAGACCCCACTGAGAGGGCAGGCGATGAGGTCTGCGTGTAAACGTCATTGTGTCAATGGTAATATGTTCACGGGCAAGGGAAATCTCTACAGTGAAATTTGCACCATCGTACAGAGGCTCCTTATTTGTATTCGCATAAGGCTGGCTAGCTAGAACGGTTCTTGCTAGCTGGTTGGCATGAAGAACAGCGACAAAAGCGACAAGCAAAAACCGTTGACAGCGCAGCACATAAAAAGCTTTAATGTTAGGCAGCTAAGGCAGCCCGAATAAATTGTTTCAGAATGAAAATATACTTTGAGCAAGAAAGACAAAAGCTTTGAGATACAAACAGATATTTCATTCAAACGAAACAAGGTTGGTCGGATTTAAGAAATTTCCAAGCAAACATGTTTGTGCTTACGCACTTACTGCTACATTATATACGTAGATCTAAAATAAGAAATTTATGAATTTATCGAAGTATCTTCAGATAACATTAAAACTATCGCATAGGATACAATAATTGTGGTAGTATCTTGTATCAGTATCGCAAATGCTTGTTGCCCGAGTATTTTGTATCCTATCATGATAAAATAAGAAAGCATCTCTGCCCAGCCCTGCCGCTAATCAGGTGTTCTCATGTAGACCACGCAAAATCGTCCGCTGTGCGAAACAAGACACACAACATGGTTAAAAGGTAAACAAAAACCCGGGGCACTACACGGACCAAAGTAAGAGTTAAAAGAAAATAAGATGTGCCCCGAGTTTTTGTTTACCTTGTAACCATGTTTCAGCCCGACAACCAGACGGGCTTCCGTCAAACACTGAACTTCAGACACACAACAGCTCATCAGAAGCATCGTCATCATCAGCTCACCAGACAGCCACCGGAAGTGCGCCACTCAGCAAAATGCATGAAAAAAAAAACTAAAACTAAAGAATAAAATAAAAATAAAATCAGGTGGGGCCTGTATTCGTCACGCAATCTTCTGCCATTTACGTGTGCTTGCACTTTGGAACAGTTCAGGCAGATGCCTCAAGTGATACAGCTGCAGTATACGGGCAAGGAATGTGAAAAGCAAACAAGAAACATAGCACTTTGGAAGTTCCATTTGCCAGTTTTCTCTGCATTGGCTTTGCACGCGTTGCTCTCACTACATGGCGCTTCAGTGGTGCGTGGTGGCGGAATCTATTGAAAATAGCAACAGCGCAGGCCGAAAGCCAACAGCAACTTTCTCGTGGATAGCTCAAACAGGGAGAACTTATAAACTGATGGGCTAATTGGCAGAATAGTTCATTTTGGTGCTTTCACTATAACGACCTTTCAGAATAATGAACAGTTTTCGGTGGTCCCATGCGATTCATTATATCAAGATTTGAGTGTATTTGGAGCCAACTGTTCTAAAAAACTCTCTAAGTGTAAAATCCCTTTATTTTCTTATTGTGTTTTTGTTCTGCTGTTATTGTATTACTGTAGTGATTTACTGCAGTTAGGTAGTTGTATGTACTGTAATTTAGTATTATTACCTATTGTGACTATTGTAAGGCCCACAAATCCCGCCTTTTCCGTTGATCTGCATAGCTATTGGTTCCAGCCTTTATGACCGCAGCGCTCCCGGTTTTTCCAATCATAGATATCATCAATAAAACGTCCGGTGCTACCAGAGCTTCTGCGGCGCATGACAGCGCTCACTGAGAGAGAAAGATTGTAGAAAGGGCGGGCACCACTTCACTTTTCTTTTATGGCGACAGCAATTATATGGACACTATGAAATTATACAGACAAATCTTCCTCTGGGATTCATCAAAGAATGCTTACGCATTAAGAAAAGTATGCACTGCTTCATTTCATTTCAATTTTATTTCCTTAAAGACCCCCTCAGGGGGTTTTACATAAGGGGTGGGTTTAACGTGAGAAAGTAAAACATTTTTTTTTCATGATGACAGGTGGGATGTAACTTTTTCTAGGAAGGTTGATGGACAGGTGATGGCTACAATTTCATGGGGAATGTCGTTCCAGTTGCTTGCTGTTCGGAGGAAGAATGACTGGGAAAATGTAGTCGTATGGGCACGTTGGCGTGAGACTTTCAGCGGATGACCAATTCGGCGAGACGTGCGTGATGGCAGTGCACAGATGTATGGCTGCTGTCTGAGCTGGGAATAATAAAATTTGTGAAATAGGCACAGGCTAGAAATACGGCGACGGAGGGAAAGACTGCATAATTGGGACTGTAGCTTGAGAGATGAAACACTGATATAGGATGAGTATGAGCGGTGAATGAAACAAGCGGCTCTGTTTTGCACAGCTTCTAATGAGTCGATGAGGTAAGCTTGCTGTGGATTCCAGATGGCAGATGCATACTGAAGTTTTGGCATGATTAATGATTTATAAGCAAGTAGCTTTACATTTTGAGGGGCGTCGTGAAGATGACGTTTAAGAAAGCCTAGTTTTTTATTCGCAGATGATATTAGCTTTGTTACGTGCTCGCGCCATGATAAGTCATTGCTGATAGTGATACCGAGGTAAGTATAGGATGAAACGAGTTCGACAGGGGAATCAGAAATCTTGTATGTAAATAAATGTGGGTTGTGACGACGATGAAAAGACATGAGTTTGCACTTATTGGGATTAAGCGTCCTCAACCAGTGATTGCACCATGATTGAATGCGGTTAAGATTGTCCAGAAGGGATTCTTGATCGGTATTAGTAATTGGGGCATAAATAACGCAATCGTCGGCGAACAGACGGACATGACATGATAAATTTTGTGGTAGATCATTAATATAAATTAAGAATAGGAGGGGGCCAAGAACAGTTCCCTGAGGAACGCCCGATGTTACTGGTAGACGGTTAGAGGAGTAGTTGTTAATAGTAACGGACTGTGAACGATGTGTGAGGAATTCTTTTAACCATGCAATAATTTCTCGATGCAAGTTTAGTGTGGACAGTTATAAGTGTAGACGTTGATGAGGTACCTTATCGAATGCTTTGGCAAAGTCTAAAAAGATGGCGTCAGTTTGTAAGTTAGCATCAAGGTTGGAATGAAGATCGTGAAGAAAGATGGCAAGCTGTGTCTCACATGATAAGCCTTTTCTAAATCCATGTTGGGATGGAGTGAAAAAATTTATAGAGTCTAGATGCTGCATTACCTGGGAGTAGATGACGTGTTCCATTAGTTTACAAGGGATGCTAGTTAGGGAAATGGGGCGATAGTTGAGTGGAGAGTCTCTGTTACCTGATTTGAAAACAGGAACGACCTTCCCCATCTTCCAGTCTTCTGGGATGATACCTGTGGCGAGTGACTGAGAGAACAATAGGCATAAAAACTTGCATGAAATGTCCTTAGTGTTTTTGAGAAACTTAGTGTTAATTTCGTCCGTTTCGGCTGACGCTGAAATTCTCAATTTGTCGATTGCGCACGAAATGCCATTTGGATGAAAAATTATGGCTGGCATTGCTAGTTCAGTAATGGAGGGTGGTGAAAGGAATGTATCTTCACGTTCTTTCGTGAATACTGATGAAAAGGCAGTATTAAATATATTGGCACACTGAGCATCACTAACAGAGTCGCTGTTATCATTAGTAAGGGTGATGTCGTGCGATTGCTGGGGATTTATCACGTTCCAAAATTTTCTCGGGTTAGTTATCATTTTGGGTAAGTCGTTATGAAGAAAAAAACATTTTGCGCTTTTCACTGCTGTCAAGTACGCATCTTCAGCGCTGTAGTATCTTTCCCATGCAGAAGAGCTGGGTCTAAGTTTAGCTGCACGGTACAGCCGCTGCTTTTTATTTTTAAGTCTTTTGAGCGTTTTATTGAACCGTTTTGCGCTTTTCACTGCTGTCAAGTACGCATCTTCAGCGCTGTAGTATCTTTCCCATGCAGAAGAGCTGGGTCTAAGTTTAGCTGCACGGTACAGCCGCTGCTTTTTATTTTTAAGTCTTTTGAGCGTTTTATTGAACCAAGGATTTTGGGAATCAGAGTTGATAGTGCATTTTGGAATGTATCTGCTCGTTAGATCACTAATTTTGCGTTTGAAGATTGACCAATTTTCGTCGACAGTATGCTGATGGAAGTGAAGTTCAAAAGTGGGTAAGAGGGAGTTTAATTCATTATTTATTGCTACGTAGTCAGCCTTATCGTAAAGCTTTGTTTTTTTGGACACTTTCCTTTGAACGGGAGTAATGCTAAATGAGGCGTGAATAACTTTATGGTCACTGATTTCCCTCAGGTAAGTAATAGAAGCTAAGGTCTCAGGATGACTAGTTAGAATGAGATCAAGAGTGTTTTGTGAAGTCTCTGTGATGCGAGTTGACTCAGTTATTAGCTGTGAAAGATTAAAATTGAGACATACGTTGACGAATTCTCGAGGCTCTTGAGAAACGGTTACGAGAGGTTGGTGCCAGTTTATAGAAGGGTAGTTAAAGTCACCGAAAAGAATAATTCTTGCACTTGGATACCTAGTTGTTAATTGTAGCAAAACACTGTTAAACTCACGCGGGAAGTCAGAGCTATTATGTGGCGGTCGATAGCAGACACCAATTAGTGTTGTTATTGGCGCAGTGCGGCAAATGAGCCACATAATTTCAAGGTGAGATGTGATGTTGACAAGCGAGAATGGTAGTTCACGATTAACGGCGACTAAAACACCGCCCCCTCGAGAACCCTCGCGGTCGTTGCGAAATAGGCGAAAATTTGGCAAATCATGCAGAACTTCAGAATCGCCGATGTTTTCGTTGAGCCACGTTTCTGTTAGTGCAAGTATGTTGCTTCCGGACGACGATACAAGGTTAGATACAAGGTCTCGTTTGGGAAGGAAGCTGCGTATATTTGTGAAAATGACGGAAAGGCAAAGGGTGGTTCGGGAGTTGGTTCTAAGATGACAAGCTGATAGAGGGTATTGTGGGGACCGGCGCCGAAAAGTTATCTGCTATGTGAATTCCTTCACTGTGTTAGTCGTTTCGTCGAAGAAGTAGCGCTTGGGCCCGATATGAAGCGTCTTATAGCGGAGCGAGAATTTATTAGTTGTTTCTTTTGCAAATGCAACCAAGTGCTTTCGAATATTTTGGACACGGCGTGTATAATCTTCGCCTACACTGAATTTCGTTCCTTTAAATTTGGGCCCTTTAGATAGAATGGTTTCTTTTGCCTTGGATGATATGAATTTGACAATGATAGGGCGTACATGGTTTGGGGTATGACGGCCGAGCCGGTGGGCACGCTCTATATCTTTGGGATCCAAGGCTATTTCCAGGTGTTCTAAGCAATGATCAGTGATAATTTTTTCAGACTCGGCATATGTTTCACGGGGGGATGAGTCAGGCAGACCGTAGAAAACTAGGTTGTTCCTGCGGGAGCGGTTTTAGGAGTCGTCAAGGCGAAGCTGCAAGTCTTGAACCAAAAGAGCTGTCTGGCTAACTGTTGACTGAATGATTTCAACGTCTGATGTAACTGTAGACAGATTCTGGAAACGTTCTTCAAGATCAGTGAGGCGGGTATTGAAATCGGATATCGCTCTGTCGATTGAAAGCATACGTCCTTTTATATCTTGCAGGTCAGAGATTAGTGTTGCCTGGCCATCAGACAGCTTTTTCAATTCAGCCAGAACGACACTCAATTTGTCTGGTCCAGGGTTAGTTTCAATATCACCAGCAAGGAGCAATAGGGACCGTACATTATGACAACATTCGGCACAAATAGCGGTCAAACACTTCGGGCTCGGCAGCTGTATCAGGAAATAATTACTGTATTTTTTAGTAAATAGACTGACCGGTTCACCAACCTGCATGATGAAGAGAGCCAGATTCGATAACCGAGCCGTGGCACAGCTGCCGAGCCCACGGATTGTGTGAGGTGATTGCTGGTCCTTTATAGGTGGCTTGGCGAGTGATGTTGCTGCTGATGATGTTTCCCAGTTGAAGTCGAGGGTCCAGTTTTGCACGTGCGGTAAATGGGCAGAGTCGGCGATGGCGCTGATGAAGCGGTGGCTGTCTTCGACGGCGCTCCAAGAAAACTCGGCTGGGGACCGGGAGGTGTCCAGGAGGGTCCGGGAGGCGTCGAAGAACACGGTAAGCAGAATGGATGGATGTGTGTTGTTTAGTGGCGCAAGGGCCAGGTGTGGCCAAAAAGCACCATGACTGATAATGATGTGTTAAGCGCTGATTGGTGAGTTACGATGATGAGGTGTAACATGGCTGTAAAGTGGCCTAAAATTAGTCGCTATCGTAGAAGCATAAAACGACATATAGGTATAAAATTATGACAGTGATACGTGGAGTGGTCTCTGGGTATAGGACGAGTGACAAGTGATAATGGGACTAAAATGCATAAATATGGAAATAGCACATATGCCTCCTTAAAGCCTTTGAGCCCAAAGGCTGGGAGGCAGGTGCTTTCTTTCAATGCAGCTACCGCAGCAGAAATCTCTGAAGAGGCTGTGCTACGGATTTCCTGGGGCTATAGTATGAAAGCTATGTACAGCTTTTAAAAATTGAAACAGTGATTGATGTTTAAAGAGAGGTTCCATACCTATAATCATTTGGGGATGAAGTGGAATTTGTTGCCGGTGAGGTAATGGAAAATGCTTTTTCCTATTTGCATCTAATTCTCTGCATTGCATCAGGATGTGAAGCATGGTAAGTGGCTCACCACACTTATCACACATGGGTGGATCACCACCTGACAAGAGGTATGCGTGTGTACTGTATGTGTGTCCTATTCTGAGTCTGCAAAGTATTACTTCCGTGTGGCGGTTCTTTGATACCGGCGGCCAGTTGCCAAGATATGGCTTGATAACACGCAGTTTATTTTCTGTTTCTTTATCCCACAACCGCTGCCAGAAAGCCCTGAGCGTTTTCCTTATGGAGGGCTTAAGGTCCATTACAGGGACAGTCGTGGAAATGTCTGCAGCGTTCGCGTGCACGGATGTGGCTAGCTGGTCAGCCAACACGTTTCCTTCAATCTCGCGGTGCCCCGGCACCCAGCATACTACGATATGCTGCCTGGACACATAGGTGGCGCATAATGTTGAATAGAGAGATACAATTATAGGATTTTGATATTTCTTCACAGTTTTCAATGTGTTTACGACGCTCAAAGAGTCTGTGTATATAACTGCCTTTGGGATATTCAATTCTTTAATGTGTTTAACGGCAGCCAATATGGCGTAGGCCTCTGCTGTAATGATACTTGTGCTCGTGTGCAGAAAACCAGTATCCGAAAAGGATGGACCGACTGCTGCGTAAGATACGGCAGAATTACTCTTTGATGCGTCTGTAAAGAATTCAGGACATGAGTATTTGTGTTGTAATTCCAGGAAGTACATTCGTATATGCGCGAGAGGAGCGCGTTTTGTAGCACTTATGAAGGATATATCACACTCTATTGGCTGCCACTGCCACGGTGGGGGCCGTATAGCAGGGGACATAAGATGGTATTCAAGCAGGGGAAAACTTGTTTCCTCAGCTATGTCTCTGACACGCAGTGAGAAAGGCTTTGCCACTGTGGGCCGGTTGCGAAAAAGTTGACAACTGGACAAATCGTTTATACAGTGGAATCTCGATGATACGAATCTCACGGGGTCACGAAAAATATTCGTATTAGCCGAAATTCGTATCATCGAAACAATTAAAACTAGCTAAATCAAAGAGTCAGAGGTGAACTCACTCAGACACAAGTACGTAAAAAGGATTTATTTCTTGTAGAAAATTATTTTATGTCCTCTGCCTCTTCTTCTTTGTCAGGTCAATTAGCAAACTTTGTTCAAATCCATAAAAACGCGTGCACGTGTCGTTGCTGATTTCGTTCGCGCACGCCTCAGAACTTAGCGCGCATGCAGCGTTTCAGCCGCCGGTGGTGGGTCCTTCGCCGTCGCCCACGTCTAACACAAAGAACGCGGCCCGAAGCACAGCGGCCACTCCGTCCAATGGCACGCGGAAAATGAAGAAAAGCACAAAAGCAACACAAGTGCCACCGCTTCAAACTCTTCGCGCCCAATCGCGACCTCCGCGCTGTCCGGCGCCGCGTCCGCGCCTCCGCGCCAAAAGAGAGAGGGAGAAATCGCGTAACTGCGCGCTGTTCTCTCTCACTGCCATCGGTGGGACTCATGCTCGCGGTCGCGTCCATCCGTGCGCTGGAATCGTGCCAACTGTGGTCTCTCCTCCGCGCAGCGGCGCAACCTCCTCCCCTCCTTAGCAACCGGCGCGCCGGTCAGGGGCGCAGCTGCGCATAGCAACCGTGACGTCACACAGTAGCGGTAGAACGGGCGCGCGCGCGTCGGCGGTGGCACCGCCGCTCCTTCGCCAGCCGTTTCGTTGCAGTCGAGAGAGAGGCCCGTGTTGCGCGCCGTGCGGTTCGGGGAAGCGCCAGCGGACACCGGATTCCCCCAACACCAAACGCCAGAAGAACAAGGAGCGAATGCGCATGCCACGAATGAACATGTCACCAGATGCGAAAGTAAGGGAGGCAGAAAAGAAACGCCAACAGCGACTGATTAGATCGCCGGGTACCAAAGGCAGGGAAGCAGAACGAAAGCGGCAGCAGCGACAGGCGATATCGCCGAACATCAAAGCGAATGAATCGGAGCGCAGACGGCAGCAGCGTCTGGCTTTCGCCAAGCACACTTTCAAATTTCCAATGTCTTCGGTAATTTTCGTATCAACCGACGCGGGTCGAAAATTGATTCGTAACAACCATTCTCTAACACGTTGCAAAGTAATGGGGCTCGGCCGGGACCACAGGAAAATTCGTATCATCCAGAAATTCGTATCAGCCGTGATCGTATCATCGAGATTCCACTGTAGTGTAATACGCGGGGTGCTGACTGTTTCCGTTTACTCTAAGAAAATACATGAAAGACGTGTATGTTCTCTGCAGATGAAGTGACCATTCATCCGATTCAACGTACAGACTTTCCACTGGGCTTGTTCTAAAGGCCCCTGTGGACAGGCGAATTCCTAAGTGGTGTACAGGGTCTAGCATCTTCAGAGCAGTTGGAGTAGCCGACTGGTAAACTATGGCTCCATAGTCTAGTCGTGTGCGTATGAGGCTTTTATATAGGTTCATGAGACATTTTCTATCACTGCCCCAGGTTGTGCGTGAGAGCACCTTTAAGATATTCATTGTTTTCATACATTTGATTTTAAGAAACTTTATGTGTGGTACAAAGGTTAATTTCACGTCTAAAATGATGCCTAAAAATTTATGTTCTTTGTTTACAGGCAGGCGCTCACCATGCAACAGAATATCAGGATCAGCGTGCAGGCCTCTTTTTCTCGAGAAAACGACACGTGCTTTTTTGTGGGTTCAGTCTGAACCCGTTCTAGTCAGCCCATTTGGAGACCTTGTTAAGGCCAAGCTGGACCTGTCGCTCACAGATTGCAAGAGAACTTGATTGGAATCCTATCTGCACGTCGTCAACATACGTTGAATAGAAGATGTTATGTGGTATGTGTAGACGAAGAGAATTCATTTTTACTATAAAGAGCGTGCAGCTGAGCACACCGCCCTGCGGCACTCCTGTTTCCTGTATAAATTTCCGTGACAAGACATTGCCCACTCTAACACGGAATGTGCGATTAGACAGATAGCTTTCAATAACACTAAACATATTGCCATGTACACCTAACTGTGAGAGGTCTCTCAATATCCCAAACCGCCACGCAGTATCATAAGCTTTCTCCATATCTAAGAATACTGATAAAAAAACTGCTTATGAACAAAAGCTTCACGAATACGTGCCTCGATACGTATGAGATGGTCACTGGTGGATCGACCCTCGCGAAACCCGCACTGGCATGGGTCGAGGAATTTATTTGATTCGAGGATATGTAGTAGGCGACAGTTAATCATTTTTCGAGTACTTTGCAGAGGCAACTTGTTAGCGCTATAGGTCGGTAACTTGATACAGAGGAAGGATCCTTCCAGTGTTTCAGAATTGGAATTACAATAGCCTCCTTCCAAACGGGGGGGATCTCGCCGGAAGACCATATAACGTTGTATAGGTAGAGGAGGGTTTTCTGTGTTTCAGGTGGTAGTTGTTTTAACATCTCATATATTACACGGTCTGAACCTGGGGCGGATGTACAGTCAAACCTCGATATATCGAACACGGATATATCGAATTATTGCGTATATCGAACAATTTCTATATCACATAGAAAATCGCATGCATTTTTAATTCTTTATTTCGAACGGGGCCGGACGTAAAATGGATATATCGAACTCCGCCGCCCCAGACCAAGTGCGCTCTGTTGACAGGAGGCGAGCTTTCCCGCAACACACTCGAAGATAGCGGCGGCGCGATCGGCGTTTCAGACTGCTGCGTACGACAGCTGCCCACATCGGTTGCGCCGAGGGCGCCATCTGAACGTAGCGGCGTACACACGCGGCGGCTTGGAGCCAGCACGGCCGCCTCGATTACGCGCGCAACTATGCGCGCACGGCGGGGCAAGCCGCCTCGATCACACGCGCACGGCGAGGCTTGCCACCGCCGTGCGCGCGTGATCGAGGCGGCCGTGGAGCCAGTTGGAGCGCTTTGTCGGTGCTGAGCCACACAGCATGTGCATTGAGGACTTCGTTGGCGGTGACGACAGCACCGGAACAGTGGCGGAGTTAACAGACGTGGAGATCGCGGCAGAAGTGACTGCTGAGCGGCCAAACGAAGACGCTGCCGAGGCTGATCCAGCAAGCGCTGATGTTGCCCCGCTCCCGACTGCAACTGAGGCTGTAGCTGCTTTGGCCGTTGTACGCCGCTACTGCGGCGCAATAGAAGGCACTGGACCGTCTCTTGTGGACCGTTTGGACTATGTTGAGGACGCCGTGGTCAAGCACGCGGTTGCCAATATGAAGCAGGCTACGCTGCTTCAGTACATTCAGTGAACTAAATAAATACTTTGTTTAAAGCTTCATGTGAGTATCTATTGCGCCACGATTGGTTCATTGATTGATTTGCGCTAGTTTTTGACGCGTTTTCTACGTGATTTTATATATCGAATTCTGGCTATATCGAACTATTTTGCGATCACCGCGCTGTTCGATATATCGAGGTTCGACTGTATTACAACAGTTTAGTGCTGCCTGCAGTTCTGCTATACAGAATGGATCGTTGTACGCCGCAGGTTTAGCAGACTTTCTTTCTAATTTTTGCTGTTCTATTTGTGTTTTGTACTTTAGGAAGGTTTCGGAGTAGTGTGAAGAGCTCGATATGTATTCAAAATTGGCACCGAGAGAGTTGGCTTGGTCTTCAAGGCTTTCTCCGTGGCTATTTACTAGAGGTAAGGAATACGTTTGCTGCCCATTAACTTTCTTCACTTTATTCCAGACTTTTCTCTCATCTGTATACGAGTTGATGCTTGATATAAACTTTGCCCAGCTCTCTCGTCTTGCTTGCCGGCGCGTTCTCCTTGCCTGGGATTTGACATGCTTAAAGTTTTCCAAGTTTTCTGCTGTTGGTGAATCGTGAAGCAGCGCCCACGCTTTGTTCTGCTTCCTCCGTGCTTGCCTACATGCATCGTTCCACCAGGGAACACGCCGCTTGGAACCCATGCCGCTCGCTTGAGTAATACATTTACAGGCGGCATCCAGTATAAAAGCTGTAAAATATGCAACAGCATCATGTATAGTTATACCAGACATCTCAGTCCAAGTCATGTGTGTAAGAGATCTGTACCGTTCCCAATCGGCTGTGTCGGTAAGCAGAAGGCAAGCGGAGGCGTGAAAGGGCACCTGCATGATGAAGAGAGCCAGATTCGATAACCGAGCCGTGGCACAGCTGCCGAGCCCACGGATTGTGTGAGGTGATTGCTGGTCCTTTATAGGTGGCTTGGCGAGTGATGTTGCTGCTGATGGTGTTTCCCAGTTGAAGTCGAGGGTCCAGTTTTGCACGTGCTGTAAATGGGCAGAGTCGGCGATGGCGCTGATGAAGTGGTGGCTGTCTTCGACGGCGCTCCAAGAAAACTCGGCCGGGGACCGGGAGGTGTCCAGGAGGGTCCGGGAGGCGTCGAAGAACACGGTAAGCAGAAGGCAAGCGGAGGCGTGAAAGGGCACCTGCACGATGAAGAGATCCAGATTCGATAACCGTGCCGTGGCACAGCTGCCGAGCCCACAGCGTCGACGTGGTGCACAATGAAGAAGCGCACAACATCCGTGCTAACATCCTGCGGTGTTGTGACGCTTGGGAATGAGCACCTCGGTTACTGCGTGCACGGCGGCCCGCAGAAGTTTGCGTGATCAATGCGGTGCATCCACATCTTTTCCCACTCCACATCATGCTTGCTGGATGGCAGCGTAAAAAGCTTTTCTTTTTCACTGCAGAGATTACGGCAACCTTAGGCACAGCAACTCATGATGAAGAGTAGAGACAGCGCCAAGGAAGCATACCGTTCTTGACGACGGGCTCACGACGGAAGCTACCATCACCATATAAACCCCATACTACATACACTGCGGCACATATCCATTCATTGCGTAGAAAATGGCGTCGGAGAGCCTTCTGAGAGCGCACTTTTTCTAAGATGAAACAATAACAAAATGGAAATGCACGCACTGTCAGCTGATGGAAGTAGTCCAATTGGAAAGGGGAAATGGGTGGCAGAGGGCGCAGGTAAGGGAGAAAAGCAGACAGCCCACATGGCGGCGGAAAAGTTCAAAGGCTGGCACCACCTTTAAGCATTGAGGAGCTTTACGAACGCGGAGTGGCTGGTGCCATCTTGTGGTACATCGTGCAAACTCGCATGTTCTCCATAACTTTTGGAATCGGCAAGCGGGTGGGTGGTGGCATGTGCTGTGCAGTAATGGAGAGTGTTAGCTTGTCTGCGATTTGGGTAAATACAGGCAGACTGGGCCTTTTACCGGAGCAGCGGAGGCATAAACGCAAGTGGCCAGCGAGGTGCCGTCTCCTGGTGGTGCAGAGCTGAACCAGACAAGCACAGAGCTAATATTGCATTAAACAAGTGCATTCTATTTTGCTGCTAGTGTGAATTTTCAGCAGTGGCGAATGGTGACAGGATTCCGCTGCTACGAAAAGTTTAGACCAGCAGCGAAAAAGAACAAAGTTACTGCAATATTAGCTTTGTTTGTATGGCACAGCTCTGCACCACCAGGAGGCTGTGCCTGGTGGGCGGAGGCATTCACACCTCCGCCCCTCCAGTAAAACGCTCACATTTACCAGAATAATGGACAAGCTAAAACTCTCTGATGGCGGCAGATACAAACTTGTGCAGGCAAACGTTCGCCTCATCTCGGCATCGTTTTGTTAAAGGGGGACAAGGGACACAAATGTCACAATTATTCTGCAAGGAAAATGCCATCCAGAAGGCAAAATTTCGATCATTATATCTGATGCAGGACATACCAATATATATGGTTTATTTTTTCTTATAGCCCTAATGCCTAAGTTGATACTATTAAGTTGGCTCATAGTTATAAGTGGACTGCACTGTATTTCAGTGTTATCTCTACATGTTCATTTTCCAATTTTGTTTGCTTGTCAGCACGAGCACGATTTTGTACAGCACGCACGTAATATGTGCTTCCCATTGGTGCACAACATTTATGTTGGTGTCTGCAGTATATCTTAAAAAAAAAAAAGGAAAACATGTCCACAGCGCGACACCTACTAAGCCTATGCTGTCCTTGCGCAGCTTTTGTGCCCATGCAGTTTCTGCTGTGCCAGTGCGGCACGACACATAGCTCATTGAGCCAGCATGTGCACCCCACACGCCAATGTGCATTGTCGTGGCAAGGTGACAAAGTGCTTTTAAGCTGTGCAACTTGGAGTGCAAAATGTTGGCAGTTCCGAGTGCTGCAAGAATCGTTTTCCCTTCACTTTTTTTGCGGCTTATTGAGTCAAGTGGTTTTGCCCTAACGACGCAGAGGGCGGTCATAAACAGGTGGCCTCAAACTTGGCTCTTCTGCAAATTCTATTAGAAAGTTCTTTCTCACTGTACCATGTAACCATGCAGGGCAAGTGTTGAGATTGGCCTCTGGCTCACCAGATGCCACAGGGTACTACTCACTCTCGGTAAGCTGCTACCAGGTGACCATGCCCGAATAATCTTGCAAGCTCAATTGCAGCAAGGTAATAATAATGTTCCCAGAACTTTGACACAACACCCAAACAGTCCCATTACAGAAGCACCACTTCCAGGGCAGATGGGACTGCTCGTGTGGGTGGGACAAGCTTCACTGCCACGTCCCGTAAGAAAGGGGCCCACCTCCGGATGTCACTCATCCTGTCGGTCAGCTCGTAGCAGCGACTGTGGTAGAAGTAGCACTTGGAGGCTAGCAGGTCAAGCGTGCGCCGATTCTGTGCCTGGATCTTCTGCATCAGCTGGTCCGAGCACTGCACTGCCTGCAACACAGAAGGGTGTTGCTTCACTGTGGCAACCGTCTTCCTCACAATGCCTGCATCCCATCCAAAATTTCACTACTGTGTGGTAATTGCACAAAGCACCCACCATCCTTTGTATACCTGACGGGGTGTGAACGAAACACCTATTGGCTGGATTCCTTCAAAGGCCAGCATATTTTCTCACTCTGCATAAGCCTTCCCACCTTCCTGCTTCCTACCTGCTCTCACCTTGAAGTAGAAGGAACTACTTTTTGCCAAGGAACGCTGCAGTTACCCAGCCTTGTGAAAATGATCGTCAGCCTATTTTTATGCTTGCTGCAGGACAAAGGCCTCTTTCAGTGATCTCCAATTACTCCCGTTTTACTTTAGGCAAATCAAACTTGCATTTGCACACCGTCTGCAACTGCACTTCCCTTCCTTTGGCACCCATTCTGTACCTCTCATGGTCCACTGGTTATTTGCTCTACGCATTACGTGGCCAGTCCAGCCCCATTTTTTCTCTTCTTGTCAAAATGTTCACCCGCTACCAATGAATGGTGGTATTATCGTTGAGTTTAATGGCGCTTAAGCAAACAAGGCCATCACGCATCAACCACAAGGTATAATGTCTCAAAAAAGTTGGGTACCCACAAAAAGTATTTTTCTGATCGACGGCCCCGAAGATCCCAACAAATTAAATAAACACCTCAGCCTTCTTCTCAGACATGAAAAAGTGGATGAGGTGTGTCACTTGATGTAAAGGATAACAAGGTCGGGCTTTAGAATTTTCCAAGAAAACCAACTTCTTTTAAAAAAGCTAAATACACGAACTGTCTCAACCAGTGCATCTTCACTTAATATCAATGAAGGATGAAAGAAATGTGTTCGCTGTAAAATGGTGTAAAATATTGTCACAGTCAGTAATGTGGAAAGAAGACGACGAAGAAGTGTTTAGCAGTATCGATGCTCTACGCTTGTTGGCTCAGCCATTAAAACTACCTGTAAATAGATGAACGCTTCTTCCTTCCCGTAACATCATTGGTGGACGTGCGGGGTAATCGAGCAAGACAGAGCTCCGCAGCGGACGTAACCTGGCCGCTATGTCTTCCGAAGGAGACAGTTCAACCGCGGCCCCGTCGTCGCCACCGACGGTCATCCTGGCCCAGCCTCGCGACCCTGGAATGTTTTCCGGGATTGACAACGTTGACGTCGATGACTGGTTACAGAATTATGAACGGGTCAGCGCACACAACAGGTGGGATAACACGCTTATGCTGGCTAATGTAATATTCTACCTCAAGAAAACAGCACGCGTCTGGTTCGCGACACATGAAGAAGAGATTACGAGTTGGGACCAGTGTAAACAGATGCTTAGAGATTTGTTTGGCAAACCCGTCGGCCGCCAGCGTGCTGCTAAGAAGGACCTTGGGACCCGTGTACAGACGTCCACTGAATCTTACGTGGCGTATATCGAGGACGTCCTCGCTCTTTGCCGCAAAGTAGATAACAATATGGCAGAGGCAGACAAGGTCAGCCACGTCTTAAAGGGCATCGCGGACGACGCGTTTATATTTTTTTCTCAGTGTCTCAAGTTGTTTGCATGAGAGTAAGATGTGGGTTACTGTAAGTTCATCTCCGCATTTGTCACAAACAGGCTTGTCTTTTTATGTCAGAAAGAAATTGTGGGTAAGGTGGGTGTCTGTCAAATGCGCAGGCGACATAAGACAACTTAGATAAACCGTTCTTGGTGTGAACATGACTTCCACTCTACTATGATGGGTTTTACAAGGCGTAGCTTATTGTTCGTTTGATTGTTCCATGCGGACTGCCATTTTTCTTTCCATTTATGGCACACTAATTTTATGCAGTCTCTGTAAGAAATTCTTGTGTTTCTGATTTCCTTATATCGAGCTTTCACTGCACACTGGTTTGCTTTCTCATTGCCACAGATTCCGACGTGGCTTGGCACTCAGCTCTTGTTATGTTGTGTAGGATGTCACCGATTATTGGCAGAACTGCATTCCTAGGCTGAAGTGCTGTAAGTGTGCTTAGCGAGTCTGTGTAAATGATGCTGTTTTAATGTTTTCCTTTATTATTCTTTCCACAGCCATGGAAATGGATGCACATTGGGGCAGCCGTACTATTTTTCCCCAGCTATTCTGTATCGGAGCACTTCCCACGTAGTGTGCAGCTTTGGAACCATCGGTATAAAATGTTCTGTATTCCACATATTTTTCTTTTAGCGCTGAATATTCTTGCAATATATGTTCCTGCGCATTTTTTCTGAAATCGTGTTAATGAGAAGTCACAAACAGAAGGTAAGCAGTACCAGGGTTGCAGTGGACCGGGTTTCTGGGCAATATTAGGCAGTGTGTCTGTTACATCTACCTCTTGGAATTTCTTTTCAGAATGGAGAAGGAGTGGTCTGATAGCCTGGGGTTTGTTTGTGAATAGTATTCTAAATAGGCACTTTGTAACTATTGGGTAACAGATATGGTCTGGCAGGGAACGGATTTTTAGAGCATATGAGCATGGGCGCATGCGTCTGTCTGCAAGTGGGGGTTCGTTAGTTTCTACATACAAACTGGTTATGGGCGATGTTCTGTACGCACCAGTTGACAAGCGTAAACCTAAATTGTGTACCGGGTCTAGTCGTTTCAAATATGTTGATCTGGCAGAACCATGCACTATACACCCATAGTCCAAGGAAGGGCGCATGACGGGGCGTTAAATTCCTAGAAGGCATGCCCTATCAGAGCTCCAGCATTTCCGTGAAAGGACTAAGTATGTTGAGCGCTTGAGAGGCCTTCTTTTTCACAGTGTTTATGTGAAGTAGGAAAGTAAGTCTTTTGTCAAATGTAATGCCTAGGAATTTGTGGTCGTTTTTTACTCTTAGTTCAGATTCATTCAGGTGTAGGGCGAGATCAGGCTGTAAACCTCGTTTCAGTGAGAACATAATAGCCACTGTTTTCTGTGGAGAAAACTGGAATCTATTTTTACCTGCCCATGTCACTAGCTTATTTATTTTTAACTGTACTTGCCTCTCACATGTTGATACGTTTGAGGATGTGCAACCTATCTGGAGATCATCAACGTAAACTGAATACATAATAGATTTCGGAATTTGTGCTAGGGAATGCATTTTACAATAAAAAGGGAAGTAATCAAGATACACCCTTGTATCTTGAGTACTACCTGATTGAAGTTCATTGAAAGAGTTGAACTGATGCATACATGGAACGAACGGTTGGACAAAAAGTCCCTCAGGCAGTTTAAGGGGAGACACTGGTTTGAAAATATTTTTTTTTAATTTTCAGTATTTCCAGCTGAAATTTTTATAGAATATGTATTTTTCACAGCTGAAAACAAATATGCAATTAGATTTGGGCTATCACTCCCACATTTTAAAATATTGACTGTTTCATAAACTTACACTCTGCCCAGTCTTTTGACAGCTTTCCCATAAAAGATTGCTATTAATTTGGTATGACAGCGCTCTATAGAGACCAGGGAATGCAGGGAAACCATAATTTTATTTTTAGCTTCATTGGTTCAAAAGTTATGGCCTTATCAAGTATACTCATCAGAAATCTGAAACTGTTGCCTAATTTTACTGTTGATTAAATCACTGTTCTAAATAAAAGTATCAAAATTTCTTGGTTTTATTGCACTAATGAATGCATAAGCTTTCAAATTCTGCAAGAATTATCAAAATCCAACCGCTACATCAAAAGATACTGTGGGCAATAGCCTAGGATGTGATAAAAAATGTTTTGAGAAAACGAGAAAAGAAGTTTAGGAACATGGTGAGCATTTTTATTCAATAGGAGAAGGTATTAATCAGTGTGCTGACGATGCTAGAAGCCATCAGGAACGTAGTCATGATCATTTTCCTTGGTGGTTTCTTTTCGTTGCACGCCTGAAGTTTTCAGCATGTGCATGCTTCTTATCGGATGCCACTAGTCGGCGACTGTCCTTTTCTGAACATCTTTCAGAGGCTACGGCATTCTGCTGCAGGTGCAGTTCATTTAGTATTGCTGCATCTGCTCTCCCTTTGCCTGCATTAAACCTTGCGACTGCTTCGGCCACAGCAGCTTCCATAGTGAAAAGGGAGGCATGTTTGCTCTTTGACACGAGCGACCAAATGACAGAGTGCAGGCTCTCGTTCGGGTTTTGGGTTTTGCCTCTCTGACAACGCTTCAGCGATTTCTTGTCAGAGAGTCGCGTATACACAGGCCGCAAGGCATCAACAACATGCTCCGGCGGGTTGTAGCGATGCTTTGGAGGAGTCTCCTTCTTGGCAACAGCCCTGTTGTACTTGCACCAAGATTATTCACCACTTGGGCAATGCGAGTGATTTGGGCTTGCATCAGTAGATGCTACGTGATAAAGAGTTGCCCAAACAGCATTATGCATGGCTTCGATGTTTCCTTGAGTTTTCAAAGCCCATCCATAATATGTAATGAGCTTCGTGACCAGCTCGCCCGTGAGTTTTCCTTTACCGCCAAGGCTTGGCATTCCATCAGCTCTTTGTTTCTGCAGGAGGTTTCGAAGAGCTGTGCCCATGTGCTTATGCACATGGTTGACACAGTCCTCTTTTTCTATTGGCACAAAGCCATATACCTGTGCCTCTTGCAGGCTATTGAAGGCCCGGCTGTCTCCATCACATAATATGGTTGTGTAGCGGAGCCCATGCCTTTCTAATGAGCGGCCAAATAAAATTTGTGCCGCTTCCACCTCCATTTGGCCTGGCTTACTGGAGGTGTTCTTTTGGCAACTGTGGTCAGCTAGCCACTCGGCATACCTTGGATCGTCCTCCTTCGGCCCTAGCTGGCACCCCAAACAGAAGTTCGATAGGACGACGAAGTCAAGCACGTATCCCGTAAATAGCTCGATCACTGTCCCAACACAAATATGAGATGAGTGGCCCCTGGTCAACCAAGTCCCATCAAAGGAAACAGCGATGTTTCCAGGATTTCCGTAGTCCAGATCGGCATGCAGTGTTTTCACCGTGCTCGCGCAGTCAATAACGAACGCGGCAGCCTTCTGCGAGGCAGGGTTCATCTTCAATTTAACATAATCTTGGTAGGTCTTCGTATGCATGCCTCTCCGCGAAATATTCAGAGTGGAAAATATATCGTTTAGCGCAGTTTGTCCGTTCCCTGTGCTCATTGCCGCGCGAACCGCGAGCACGTTGATTTCGAAAGGGCCCTGCGCCGCGTCTGCTAGGTTGCGGAGAATCCCATACCACCAGGTAATAAACGAGAAGAAAGGGGGTTAGCAAAAGAAGGTTCGCGAAATGCGAAGGTTGTGGGTTCAGTTCTCACCTGCCGCAAGTTGTTTTTTCATCCACTTTAATTTCCATTAATTTATCGTTTCTTTATTTCATTTATTAAGCACAAGTAATTTCCCCTAGTTGTCCTTGGTGTCAGTGCTTGTTGGCTTCTTATGATATACCTGCAGGCAGTATCATAAACATTGTCCAGATTTTTTAGAAAATACAGCAAGGCAGTGTGGTCCATGTCTCGGATTATGTTTTCAAGTCGAATCAGATGATCAGTTGAAGAGCACATTTCTTTAAAACCACACTGATGGATGTCAAGTAGTTCACGGGAGACAAGAACAAGCAGTATAGTCGGAATGCTTTCAAAAGATTTCACCAGACAGCTGGTAAGGGCTATTGGCCTATAACTACTGGGAGATGTCGGCAGCTTTCCGGTTTTCAGAAAGGGTAGAATAATAGCTTTCTTTCCAGGCCTCAGTTATTTGCCCTTGTAACAGTATCATTACGAAATTTCAGAAGTGCATTTAATGCAGACTCGGAAAGATGTGCCAGCATTTCATAGTGAATTTCGTCGGGCCCTGGTGCAGTTTCTTTACCGGCAGACAGTACTCTAGTGATTTCTTTACGAGTGATTAAACTATTATATGGCTCATTTATGCTGCCACTAATTTGAAGCCTTTGCTTTTCAGCCATGTTTTTATATTTTAAAAATGACTCAGTGTAATATGAAGAACTAGAGACTGCAGCGAAAAGTTCTAACATGTTGGCCTGTTCCTCTATACTTGTTTGGATGCCAGGGGTCATCAGGAGAGGAATTGTAAATGGGGAGTACACTTCTTTTAGTACACTTGTATGCTGAGGTCTGGAGCTTACGGACCTGCTCCTACATTTCTTTAGTTGCGACTGTGCTATTTATGGCTGACACGCATGCTTGCCATGACATCTTTTCAGCATTACGGAAGACATACCGTGCTTTAGCTCGTGCTTTTTTAAAGTTTATGAGGTTTTCCTGAGTGAGGTATCTGCGAAAGACACCCCATGCTTTATTTTGTTTTTGCTTTGCTTCTTTGCTTTCCCGAGTCCACCACACCTTGTGGTTTTGTATCACCACTCCTGAAGTCTGGGGGATAGCTAAACGGGCAGCAGCTAAAATACAAGTTGTGAATAGTTCATTAAGATCGTTGATGCTAAGGTCTTCAGAAAAGACTTTGTAGAGATTGGCCTTTTCTCTAAACAGTGTCCAGTCAGCTGCATGGAGCTTCCATATTCGTGGTTTGTTTGGGATGATTGCAGGTGAGGATGGTAGAGTTATTATGACTGGTAGATAATCAGTTGCATGTAGGTTGTCCATGACGTCCCATTTAAAATCGTTAAAAATGTAAGGTGAAGTGAAAGATAAATCAATACAGCTCATTTTTCCTTAGCTTGGGGAGCAGTATGTTGACTTACCAGAATTCAGCAAACAAACATTACTCAAAATAAAATCTATAATTTGTCCTCTTGTGTCTGATTTCTCACTTCCTCAAAAACAGGAGTTGCAAAGGGGGTTTATTCGGCTCGTAGAGCAGCAGCGACAAACTCAGCTCCAGCAGGTAGGGCGCAGCCAGTGAACAAACTGGGTACGTGTCACGCGATGGCAACGGGGCTTTTCAGCCTGCCGATCTTCTTCGTCACAATCACCCCCGGAATTGAAGAGGAGCCATCCTGGCGACCTAGGAAAAGGTGGACGGATTGTAATACGGCTTCAGCCGGTCAATGTGCACAGTCTCTCGCCCCCGACGACGCAGATCGGAAGATGGCGATACGGGTTCGACCACGTAGTTCACTGGTGATGTTTGTGCAACCACGCGATAGGGCCCGTGGTACTTCGGGAGGAGCTTGGACGAAAGGCCAGGAGCAGCAACAGGCGGGACCCAAAGCCACACGAGTGAGTCGACGGGGAAGGGGTGAGGGGGAGGATTGAGGTCATGGCGTTCTTTTTGGCGGCACTGTTGAGCAGACGTCAACGAACGGGCCAGTTGGCGGCATTTCTCGGCGTGCTGAGCAATCGCAGAAACAGGTGAGCATTCAGCAGGGTCCGGCCGGTACGGGAGACCCGTATCAATGGTGCTGGAGGGATGGCGTCCGTAAAGCAGAAAAAATGGTGAGAATCCAGTAGTGGCTTGAGAGGCAGTGTTATATGCGTAAGTGACGAACGGAAGTACAAGGTCCCAGTTGGAGTGGTCAGATGCAACATACATTGATAGCATGTCACCAAGAGTTCTGTTGAATCGTTCTGTTAAGCCATTGGTCTGTGGATGATAAGCGGTAGTAGTGCGGTGAATAATTTGGCATTCAGACAAGAGTGACTGCAGGACATCTGAGAGGAATACGCGGCCCTGATCGCTCAACAGTTCGCGAGGGGCGCCATGGCGGAGAACGAAGTTGTGTAGTATGAACGAGGCGATGTCTTTTGCTGATGCGGCAGGCAAGGCAGCGGTTTCAGCATACCGTGTCAAATGATCTACGGCGACAACAATCCATCGGTTGCCAGCGCCAGTAGATGGAAGAGGCCCATATATATCAATGCCGACACGGTCAAATGGCTGAGCTGGGCAGGGAAGTGGTTGGAGAGGAGCGGTGGAGAGATGCGAGACACATTTGCGTCGCTGGCAGGCAATGCAGGAGCGTACATATTTGTGGACGAAGGTGTACATCCCTCGCCAAGAATATCGTAGGCGAAGCCGTGCGTAAGTTTTTGACACTCCGCCGTGACCACACTGCGGGTCAGAATGAAAAGCGGAGCATAACTCTTGTCGTAGGTGGCGAGGCACTACTAAAAGCCATTTGCGGCCGTCATTGTGGTAGTTGCGGCGGTATAAAAGTCCGTCCCGGATTGTGAAATGCTGCGCCTGTCGGCGTAGCGCTCGAGGTGCCGAAGTTGCCGGAGGATTTGACAAAAAGTCGAACATCATGACGATCCATGGGTCTTGTTGTTGCTCCATGGATGTCAAGGATGTCAAGTGGTGAGATGTCATGTCTGTCGGTAGAAGTGCTACTGTCTGAAGTAACAGGGGAGCGCGAGAGGGCATCAGCGTCGCCGTGTTTGCGTCCAGAGCGATAGACGACACGGATATCATATTCCTGGATTCGGAGGGCCCACCGAGCGAGGCGGCCCGACGGGTCTTTTAGGTTGGACAACCAGCAAAGAGCGTGATGATCCGTCACAACGTCAAAGCGTCGACTGTAGAGATACGGGTGAAATTTTTGAAGAGCCCATACGATAGCCAGGCACTCTTTTTCTGTTACTGAGTAATTGGCCTCAGGTTTCGTGAGGGCACGACTGGCATAGGCGACGACGTATTCGGCATTAGTGTTCTTGCGTTGTGCGAGCATGGCACCAAGGCCGACACCACTGGCGTCAGTGTGAAGTTCTGTAGGTGCGCTGGGATCAAAATGGCGCAAGATTGGCGCAGACGTGAGTAGGTGACGAAGAGTCGTAAAGGCATCATCAGACGCTTCCGACCAAGCAGAGAGTTCATTGTCGCCTTGGAGAAGTTGGTTTAGTGGTGCGATCACAGTAGCGAAATTGCGAACGAAACGTCGAAAATAAGAGCATAGGCCAATGAAGCTGCGTAGTGCTTTCAAGTTAGTGGGCTTTGGAAATTCGGATACGGCGCGAAGTTTAGCAGGATCAGGAAGAATGCCTTCTTTGGAGACAACGTAGCCTAATATGGTCAGTTTTCGAGCTGCAAATCGGCACTTTTTTAAGTTAAGCTGGAGACCAGAATTCCGGAGACAGGTCAAAACTTGATGTAAACGCCGAAGATGGGTAGGAAAATCAGGAGAAAAGACGACGTCGTCGAGGTAGCAGAGGCAAGTATGCCACTTCAGGCCGCGTAGGATGCCGTCCATCATGCATTCGAAGGTGGCGGGCGCATTGCACAGACCGAACGGCATCACAGTGAATTCATACAATCCATCTGGTGTTACAAATGCGGTTTTAGAACAGTCAGCGTCTGCCATGGGCACCTGCCAGTAGCCAGAGCGGAGATCTAAGGAGGAAAAGAACTCCGCTCCTTGCAAAAGTCAAGTGCGTCGTCAATACGTGGCAACGGGTATACATCCTTTTGGGTAATCTTATTAAGCCTCCGATAGTCGACGCAAAATCGTATGGTGCCGTCTTTCTTTTTAACGAGGACGACTGGTGATGCCCAAGGACTACTAGAAGGCTGGATGACACCGCGATTGAGCATATCGTTCACCTGGTCACCTATTGTAAAGGGGGTTTATTCGGCTCGTAGAGCAGCAGCGACAAACTCAGCTCCAGCAGGTAGGGCGCAGCCAGCGAACAAACTGGGTACGTGCCACGCGATGGCAACGGGGCTTTTCAGCCTGCCGATCTTCTTCGTCACAGAGTGCACATTATGATCCCCAACTACCAGATAGGGCTCTGGTAATTGTTGTAACAGGTCCTCTAACTCATGGAGCGTTATTTTTAGGTGTGGTTCCAAATACACAGAGCATACTGTAATCGTTTTATAAGAAAGCAAAGTGGCTACCACAGCTTCAAATTCAGTGTTCAATTTGACTTCACGTGCTACGATGCCACTTTCTACAATGATGGCTACTCCCGAGAGCCTGTTTGCCTGCTCTCGGTCATGGCGGAAGATTTTGTTTTAGTAAACTTGTATGCTGAGGAACTAAGTTCGTTTCTTGTAGGCACATTACTACAGGAAAGAAAGAATTTATGATCTCTTTTATATCACTGAAATTATTTAGGAGCCCTCTGCAATTCCAGTGTATTAGGAATGCCATATTGATATATGTGTGCGGGGTAGGAAAACGTTTAGTTGGTTTTCGCTCCGTGATGCGGGGCTTGTCTATTTAGCACAATCCAAGGAGTTCCGCCATCTTTGCGACGTTGGCAGCACGGAACCACCCTGGCTTGTGTCCTGATCAGAGGTGCTGGAGGGTCGTGCAGACTGCACGTGGGCACTTCTTCCGGACCTCGCCTAGTGGGCAGCGGCCTTGAGGCTTGCCAACCCGAGGGACGGCATAGCCTGCTTTGCGGCTGGTGGAGCAGCGCGGGCTGCTACCACCAGGAGCGAGGATGGCTCCATCCCAGCCCGACTATGTGTGGCCTGGGCAGGTGCCGGAGGCCAGTGTGGTGGATCGCCCTGTCGCACCACATAAGCGAAGTTGATGTTTGGTTTGAGTGAAAACTTATGTTGGACTAGGATGCAGTTTCTGGCCTCTTTGAATGAAATCTTCTTGGTTGTTTTCAGTGTAACAACTTCTTTCTTTTTTCCACGAGGGACAAGGTCTGGAGTATGCAGCACGCTCTTCTACTGAGTTCGCACAGCGATGTGCTGCTTCGCAGATTTCAGAAGTATGGTATTTCGATGCGCACAGGTTTTGGTTACAAAACCTGTGCGGTCACAAAACCTGAACAGGTCACAAAAACTGTTTACACCGGTTTTGTGACCAAGGCAACTCTGGGAGCCGTGGCCAAATCTCTGACAGTTGAAGCAACGTCGAGGGTTCGAGATGTGTGGGCTAACTGTACCTTTCGTGTACCCAACTTTAATTGTCTCTGGAAGTGTGCAGCAGGTGAAAGTCATAATAAGATGTTTGGTGGGTAACTCTTTGTTATCTTTTCTTATCTTAATTCTGTGAACATTGCTCACATTTTGTTTGGAAAGCCCATTTAGCATTTCTTCTTCAGAAAGATCGAAAAAGTCAATTTCAGAAATCACCCCGCGCACCGTGTGCAGCGACCTGTGTTTTGAAATTGAGACGGGGATGTCTTTAAATGATACAATATTAGTAAGTTTACACATTTGGGCTTTGCTTTGGATTTCTAAGAGTAGGTCACTGCTAGCAAGTTTTGTTGCCTTATACCTGGTCCCTACGGCTTCTTTCAGACATCTTGCTACTGAGAACAGAGATATTTTTCTAGCCAGTTTATCTGGCTTTTCACTATGTATCACGTGACACTTAGGGAAGACTTCTTTGCTTTTTTTTAAAAAATCAGCTGTGACATCAGTCCGCCCTCTTTTGTGAGGGCGATCTGGTTTGAAGAGAGGACACGCCATGGGAAAAATCTATAGTTCCGCCACGGTGCAAGCCACCCACCATGGAGCCCTACAAGGGGACGGGAGAGGAACTTGCAAGCAAGTCCTGCCCACGTCAGCTGTACAGCGCAACTATAACCAAATATGGCTGAATTCAGGACAGTTTGCCACACAAGGTTAACCCTAGCCACCCGGGAAAAAGGAAAAAATCAAGACAGGAGGAGACAGGAGAGTTGTGAGAAAGGAGATGGGAAAGTGAAAGATGGAGGGGAGGACAGGAAAAGGCGACTGCCGATTCCCCTCGGTCAAGTCAGGCCGGAGGTGCTGTTTACATGAAGCAGAGGCCAAAGAAGCGTATTGCCTCTGCCTAGGGGCCATAAAGGTCCAAACACTCAGCGTCCGCTCAACCACATCCCCTTTTCCTCTGGACATGGCAAAGCCACGCGCGGCTAGGTGCGGGAAGGGCCAACCCTCGTGTGCTTGGTTACGTGGTGTCGCAACACACCAAATGCCTGCTGATGCAGACGGCCCTGCAGGGTACTGATGAATGCATCTTGCTCTGACAATCAAATGGCAAAAGTCTACTATGACCAGAGGGCCATGGCAATGCCTTGGTCATACCAGGAAGACATGCTGCTTAGGCAGTGTGCAAACTCAAAAACAAGTTAGGCCAAAGATGAAAGTACACTATATATATAGATCTCTCTCTCTCTGTCTGTCTGTCTGTCTGTCTGTCTGTGTCTGTGTGTGTGTCTGTGTTGTCAGGATTGGGGGCTCAATCCCATCGCTCGTGGTCCTTTGCCAAGATTGGAGTACGGCATGAATTCGAAGGTAGCTGGCCCATGCCGTCGTCCAACTTATTTACGCTGAGGTCGTTGATGAAGTGAAGAACTGCTTCTCATCGAGAACGAGGAAAATGGGTTTATTTACAGAAATTAAATCAGTCTAACATGACTGCTTGAGAAAAAGAGTATCAGTCCAACATGACTGCTCAAGAGAAGTGTGTCCAGCATTCGCACAACAACAGTTTTTATACACTCGGTCCGCCGGCCATACGAGGCAGCGACTGTTCGTTTACTCATCGCCAACTTGCTGCCGCTCCGCGGAACAGTTTACGTACACAAAGGCACACACATTCCGATGCCCAAACGACGGCGTTGGAGGGGTGCCGTTCCGGGAAGTATCGGTGCCAATCGTGGGTAGCTCGTTGTCTTGCGTCACGCCGAAGCATGAGAAGCACCAAAATACGGCTTTCCCGCGGCAGCTTGTCCATGCGTGTCAGATCAGGTCCGCGTTGGGGAACTCCGGAACCATTGTTCACACACCGAACTCGTTCCGTCACAATGTCGATGGGGCTGGTGGAAAGAGGCGGTTTTCAGCACAAAGGCCGCTTCTTCGAACGCCTCCTAGCTGCAGCGATGGAGAGGGGGAGATGCGCGTCGTGTCGCCCTGTCGCAAATGGGTGGCAATCTTGCCTTGCAGCTCGCCATTCTTAACAGTGTATATATAGTCGATCTCGGATGTATCGAACCCGGATACATCGAATTATTGCCTATATCGGAACAGTTGAAAAATCCCCTTAGGAATCGCATGCAAAAGTATGGCGTTATTGTTCGTGTATATAGAACTCCCGAGCACCGGCATATCGATGTATCGAACTCCGTGCTGAGCTGTGCCCCAGCAAGTGCGCTTCTCCCACCGCATCCCACCCCCGCAAGTGCGCTTCTCACGAAGCTCTCGCGATGTTCCCGCGATCTCACGTGCGCCACCCCTCACTCTGAGAAAGGGGCGTGTGGGTAAAAGGCACGTAACGAGCAGCACTTGGAGTGCGATTGGGTGCGAAAGGGAAGCGGGAGGGAGAAACCACGCTGACCGCAGGCGCCTGTTTCCTGTGTTTTGGTTGGCTGACACCGCTGGCGCAGAGAGACGAACGAGGTCAGTGCAGCTTGGGCTTGTGGTAGTGCGGAGACGCGGAGCACCGAGTCTTTCGATTCACTTCATTCCTTTTATTCACGAGGCCAATGCGAAGGCTTGAGACTTGTGTGGTGCAGTGCGTTTTTCTTTCCGCTTTTGGCAAGTGTTCCGAAATCACGGCCACAAAAAAAAAAAAAAAAAAAAAACGCTAGAATTTCGATTTTTCAACAAAGGCGGACATCATTCAACAGGTGGAGGCTGGCAAGAAAATGTCGTCCGTCGCCGTGGCATTCGGAATTCCTCGCAACACCTTGAGTACGATCCTCAAGAACAAAGCCGATGTTAAGCTGAAGGCACCCTGGAGCGTGTCGTGTGCGCATCCCAACCTTTGACAAGGTTGGGAAGGCATTGTATGCCTGGTTTTAGGAGACACGTGCCAAGAACATACCTGTTGACGGCCCAATGCTCACGGAGAAGGCCAAATGGTTTGCTGTGGCCTTCGGAGAAGAAAACTTCACTGGTGGCACTGGTTGGGAGCAGTGATTTAAGAGTCGCTACAGCATCGTCAGAAAGACCCTTTCGGGCGAAAGCGAGGCGACTAGCACAAGTCACATAGAGAAGTCGTTGTCCAAAGAGTGGCCAAATAATTCCGACCGCTTTTCGCCGTCGCAAATATTCAACATAGATGAGACGGCACTGTTTTGGCAAATGCTGGCCAAGAAGACTCTGCATCTGAAGGGCACTGCGTGCCATGGTGGAAAGAACAGCAAGGTGCACATATCGGCTTTGCTTGCTGCAAATATGAATTGGTCATGCAAATTACGGCAGTTTGTTATCGGAAAGAGCAGGTCGCCACACTGCTTTAAGAACGCGAAAGGCCTCCCACTCGATACACGTCTCATAAGAAAGCTTGGATGACACGCGATTTTTTCGTTGAGTGGCTACAGGTGTGGGATGCCAAACTGGAGAAGCCTGGCCGCAAAGTTTGTCTTCTAGGCAATTGTTCAGCCCATCATGTCGTCTGCCCATTAAAGCAGATCACCCTCATGTTTCTGCCGCCAAACACAACGGCAAAACTTCAGCCTCTTGACCAAGGCATTGTGAAAGCATTTAAGGTTGCATACAGACGACGACTGGTGCAGAGGCTCCTAATCAACTTTCGATTAGGAATCGAACTCAAGATGGACCTCCTTGGAGCCATTCAAATGCTGGCTGGTGCTTGGTGCTTGGAACGACGTGAAGAAAAGCCCAATTGTGAACTGCTTCCGCAAAGCAGGCTTTGTGGTAGCTGCAGATGACGGATGCCTTGACAGTGGAGACGATGACGGTGGATGCCTGGACAGCGAATTTCGCGAGCTCGGCATTACAGTATGCGATTTCGTCAGCGCTGACAACGGCATGCAAGCTGTAGCGGAGCATGCTGATGCGGAGATTGTGGCTGACATCATGGGTGACGTGGACGAGATTCGAGCATAATAATTAATATAATAATATTTGGGGTTTTACGTGCCAAAACCACTTTCTGATTATGAGGCACGCCGTAGTGGAGGACTCCGGAAATTTAGACCACCTGGGGTTCTTTAACGTGCACCTAAATCTAAGCACACGGGTGTTTTCGCATTTCACCCCCTTCGCGGCGAAGGTTACAACGAAGAGGACCAACCACCATGCACTGAAGCTGAACTTGCATCAGCTTTCAGCGTCATTCGCCACTGTGGTGGCACAATGGAAGGAGCTGGCCTTCCTCATTTGGACATTGTCAGCAAGATTGAGGACAGCTTAATGAACTTGATGGTGCAGAAGAAAAAGCAAGCAAAGGTCAGATTTTTTCCTTCAGAAATGAAGTGCTGTGGTCATTGCGCTGTGTTTTTGTTTTTTTACGCGCCTTGGGGGTATAGATCAGTAAGTTACCTTCAGTCACGACATCGGGAAACGGCCTTGAGATGTGTGGAGTTATTACACAAGCTTTTGACATGCACATTTTATATTTAGAATTATCGATATATCGAACTATTTCGCGATCGCCTTCGAGTTCAATATATCCGGGATCGACTGTATAATATATATATATAACTAAAACTAAAACAGCAGTTAATGTAGATGCGCACTGCGAGACAACACAGTGATGATTGTTGAGGGAGGAATGGTGCGAGGTGTATGCAGATGAATGAATGACATGTGCCTATGTATTCATTTATATGCCTCGCAGGCTGCAAGGTTGGAGTATTAGGTGAGGGAGAATAAAAAAGCAGTTATAAAAGGAAGAAGGACAGAGCATTAAACAATACTGAACAAGCAATAACAGAAAAAATTACCGCCCATGCACCCCGCACACGTGGTAAACTGGCGAAGCTGAAATGTACGGCCCCACTGTTCATCACTGGGTTAATTCCGACGGTCTATCAAATTTCTCAATTAGTGGTTACGTATTGTGTTTCTTAATGAGGTTTCACACACGTTTGGCTTGGGTTTATCCCATTGTTTATTTGAAATACCACACATTGCACTTCGCATAATCCCCATCATGGAGGGTGCAATGAGTGGTTCCTTATGTTAATCCAATGGGTTCATCGAAGTATTTCTGAATTATCTTAAGCATTTGTGTTTTGTAATATGTTAATCATAGTACAGTCCAGCCCACTTATAACAGCCGCAGATATAACGAACGCTCGCTTAGTACGAACGAGGGCGGTACTACCGTCAAAATATATATTGGGCCAATGGCACAGTGTCTCACATAGAACGAACTGTTGTGGCCTCAACACTCGGTTAGAGCGAACGCGAAGCTGTCGGGCCCCTGTAGTTGACCGAGCCGGCAGTGTTTGGTGCGGTTTCGCTGGACTGCGAACCCAGAGAGCGCACAAAGCGTCCCCCGGCGCTCCTTTGCGGGTAAAATAAAGTAAAAAAAGAAAAAGCGCGCGCACGCGGTGACGAAAGAGAAAGTGGCGCCGCCCACGTCGCTGTGATGCATCCACGTGATCTGCGTCGGCCAATCCGAAAAGTCAGGCGTCTGCTCTACTGGCTCAAACCGCTGAGGGCATTGCGCCGTCGATTCTTTCTGTGCGATGGCACTGCATTGACATCGTTGCCGTATCCGTGCCTTTCCCAGATCGGGGAGTTGAAGGCTGCCTCAGCGCGTGAGCCCAAGGGCTTGACTTGCGCCTGGTGCGATGGAGGACTGTACGCCGACCTCTTCAGGTGCTAAAAGGAAAGCTGTCGACATCGCAACGAAGATGGCCATTGTTAATGAACTAGCTCAAGTTGCAAAAAACTGCGAACTGGTCAAGAAGTATGGACTGTCGAAATCGACCATTTCAACAAGTGCTAAGGGCAAGGAAAAGATTCTTGGTGCTACCGTGAATGCCGACCCGACGACTAGAAAGCGCCTTTGGAAGGCGACCTACGCGGACGTTGAGGACGCACTGCTGAAGTGGTTCGCTGACGCGCAGTCTCGCAACGTTCCGATTAGTGGACCGCTGATGCTCTCCAAGGCTAAAGACTTCGCCTTCCTTTTGGACTTTCCCGATTTCAGCCCAGGCAATGGATGGCTCCACTGGTTTAAGGCTCGCCACGTAATTGTTTTCAAGGCGGTTGTCGGCGAGGCCGCGTCTGTGAACAACGAGGACGTCCATGTGTGGCTTTCTGACAACTTCCCAACAATCACGAGCTATGCTCCACGGGACGTTTACAATGCTGACGAGACTGCGTTGTTTTTTCAGATGTTGCCATCTAAAACGCATGCCTTGAAAGGCGACAAGTGCACAGGAGGGAAGAACAGCAAGTTGCGCATAACCGTTCTCCTGTTTGTCAATATGGACGGCAGTGACCGGCGGCTGCCTTTTGTCATTGGCAAATCACGTAATCCGCGATGCTTTGGAAGCTACGTGCCCGTACGCTACAGGAACAATACAAAAGCCTGGATGAGTCGCGACTTATTTGCCGAGTGGCTTGTCGAGTTCGACCGCGACATGGCACGAAAAAACAGGAAGGTCCTGCTCGTGCTGGATAACTGTGCGGCGCACCATGTGCAGCCTTCCTTGAGTGCGGTGACAGTGCTCTTCTTGCTTCCCAATGCAACCTGCAAAATTCAGCCGCTGGATATGGGCATCATTCATGCGTTCAAGGTGTGCTATCGGCGCCGCGTCATTCAACGCTTGTTGATCGCGATTGATGCTGCCATGCCAGTTCGCATCAGCTTGCTTGCTGCCGTGGACATGTTGAAAGCGGCATGGATGGAACTCACCGCGGAGTGCATCGAAAATTGCTTCCACAAGGCGGGTTTTATGGGCCCAGGCACCGAGGACGCCATAGATCACCCACCGGAAGGCCGGTCGCACGAGGACTTGTGGCAACGCGTCGTTGACACGCAGCTGGCCAGACCTGATGTCGCCTGGGACGATTTTGTTTCTGCTGATGACGACGCCGACATTGCAGAGCCACGCACTGACGAAGCTATTGTGCGTGAAGTGCGAGCCCTTCCTGACTGCCCAGAGACCGACGAGGACGATGACGAGGATGCTGCTCTACCGCCGGTTGCTGTGAACGCTTCAACCGCGATCGGTTACATCACGTCGCTTAAGGAACTCGTGTGCAACAAAGGCCTTGGCGATGAACATATTACCGCGCTGGAAAAATTAGAAACGGCAGTGATGCAATCAGCTTTGAAGAAGCAGACATGCATCACGGACGTTTTTCAAAAATAAAGTGAACTTTCGTCTCGCTTGGTCTTTTTTCCTGCATTACAGGTAGTCCACTTAGTACGAACTTTGGATACAACGAACAAATGCCACGTGACGATCAAGTTCGTTATATGTGGGCTGGACTGTACTTATGACTGTTATACATTGTAGTTACCAAGTGACACACCGGGGCCGCACATTTCATTTAATTAAATACAGGGATACCTTCCTGAACCTATTGCGAAATCGGAGAGGGACTGCTCCATGCGTGCTCTGCTGCAAGAGGGAAACGACGCCACACCTT
Organism: Dermacentor albipictus; assembly: GCF_038994185.2. Classification (NCBI taxonomy): domain Eukaryota; kingdom Metazoa; phylum Arthropoda; class Arachnida; order Ixodida; family Ixodidae; genus Dermacentor; species Dermacentor albipictus. Next base: position 10,068,333 of record NC_091824.1, read on the forward strand.
TGCTGCAAGATAATTATGTCATCATGATCTTGTCTTAACCCCGTCCCCCTCTGTGTCCCATCCCTGCGATAATAGGTAGATAAATGTATGTTTTAAATGCGTAAGCATTTCTATGTCTACCCAATGAGAAATTTGTCTGTGCGTAACATCAGACGAATGCAGTGGCCCATACCCCCCTAAATAATGGCTCATGCCCCCACAGTAGAGTTTCTGTGGTCAGACCACAAGTGTTTCACCTAGGCATATAGAGCTTCGCTGTAAAAAGAATTACCGTATTTACTCGCGTAATGATCGCACTTTTTTCGCCAGAAAAATTGACGCAAATTCAGGGGTGCGATCATTACGCGGGTTAAATTTCCCACGAAAAAAAAAAATTTTTTTTTCGTCTCGCGTTTGCTGCGGGATGCGGGTGCGGGACACCAAAACAAACATGGCGGCCGGCGGAGCAAGCCGAACGCGCCGAACGCGATTTTTTTTTTTCTTCTCGTGAGTACATTACGTGCATTGAAACAGTTTCTTCCGTATCAGTGATGAATAATATCGTTAACATCGGCAAGTTTGCGGCAATAACGTAGCCATGTCCACTTTGAGGGGACAGAAACAGATGGGTGCACTTAGCTGCCAGTGACAGAAACGCATGGCCGGTGTGCTGCGGAAACTGCGGCGCCGGTTTCACTACTGTCCTAACACGGCACGTTTCCGCTAAGGGTGGGTGAATATCTTAGCTGAGTTACAAGCGTCGGCGTATGAATAGGGTACACTTTTAACGTATCCGTGTAAACGTGGCTACTATCATTGCCGCGCGCGATTTGTTGTGTGCTCACGAGTGCAGATGAAAAGAAGCACGCCTCTTTTGTTTTTGTTGACCACAACTATTATAAAGCCTACCCATAATAAAGACAAGTTTGGTAGTACCTCTTTTTGTCATGGAATTGCAGAAAGTGATGAAAGTAATGAAATGAGGCATCCACTTAAGAATTTTTGGTGCGTGCAGGTGAGTTGTTCGCGTAGCATTCGACAGATGGTAAGCGCGATCATTGTTAGCTAGACTTGGAACACCACATATCGCTGCGGCAAGTTCGGGGTGCGATCATTACACGGGAAATAAAAAAAATCGAATTTTGACGACAAAATTCAGGGGTGCGATCATTACGCGAGTGCGATCATTATGCGAGTAAATACGGTATCACCTTTCTGCTAGAGATCGAGACAATCACAAGGTGCACTAACAAATCAGACTTCATTGAACATGCTGAGTAAACGCTGGTTGACCAGCAATAAATCGACTTTACCTAAAAGGAGGAGCAAGAACTGATGTGTGTCCATACAGATCCCAACAAGAAATGCATCCATCTCTGAAAAAGTGACACAGGCCATGCTGACACAAGATTCTCCCAGTGTCATTACATCTACAGCTTCCAAAATTTCTCTAAGCCACCGAACTGCACAGAATGCTAGCTTCTTCCTCTGCAATGCACCCTCAACATCTGAGCGTGCATTGTAAAGGAAGAAGCTAGCATTCTCTGCAGATCAGCTGTTTAGAGAAATGATGGAAGCTATAGATCTAAGAACCCTGGGATAATATTAAGAGCATGGCCTCCATTAGAGGTGGATGCATTTCCTGTCAGGAAACACACATTCATTTTTGCTTCTCTTTTTTCTGTACGTTCGGTTTATTGCTTGTCAGCCAACATTTACTCGCCATGTACAATAAACATTTTGTCAAATGATCTCGGTTTTCTTGTTCGTACTATTTGTTCTCTTGTGCCATTTGCAGCCAGGCTATTTTTTATTTTTTTAAACTGCAAAAAGTCACATTAATGGCCCTTATGATGCGTCTGTGTACCTTATAAAATCTTTTACTTCGGCAATGTTTGAATAGTGTATAGTGTGAAGCAGTAAGAACAGGGCACGCTAACTTCTAATTAAAAGGCTTATTGTGAGAATGCAGAGATTTATAAAAGTTACCAGAAAGTAGCGCAGGAAGAAACCCTGATAAAAACCAGTGATTGATGAAACGAAACAATAAAAAATAGGAAAGAGAAAATACAAATAAATATACAAGTCCAGGGGAAAAAGTATGTGATCACCAACTGCGCATGCAATTACAGTATTTTCAAAGAAAAGGTTTTTTTTTTTTCCCAATGGCACGGAACTGGAAGACTGTGCTTGCGTAAGCAAGCTGCTAGTCTGTGTATTGGAAAAAGAAGTGTTTCTTGAAAGGTGCTGGCATGCATGATTGGCGATTCTGTGATTTGTTTCTACACTTTTTCTGCAAATGGCACAAGAGAACAAATAGTACGAACAAGAAAACTGAGATGATTTAACAAAATGTTTAATGTACATGGCGAGTAAATGTTGGCTGACAAGCAATGTTTAGCTGTGTTTTCTTTGTGTAAAATTTTTATTTATGTTTCGTTGCATCAAGTACCAATTTTTACTTGGCCTTCTTGCTGTCTTTTTTTTCTAGTAAACTGTACAAACTGCCTCATTTTCACAAGAAATCTTAGTTGGAAGTTAGCCCTCATCCCTCTCTAGTGTCATCCTGTTGACAGTGCTTCATGCTATGCTGTGTGTGCGTGTGCGTGCACATAGATTTGGATGTGAAATCAGGGCCTTGGGCAGAGGCATTGTTATCCCCCTGTGCAGCCTCATAAATTCTATAGACAAAGTCAATAGACAAGAACACAGTGAACGCACAGAGTACTTTGATCTTGTCCGCTGTCTATTTTTTTCACTGTAGTTAATAATCAATACGTGCTGACTCATCCAGTTTTCGTTTATGTTGGGCTCATGACTTCTGTCACGGAATATCTGCATGGCTATGTATACAGTCGCCGACTCATTTTTCGGACTCCAAAAATTCGGACATGCTCGATTATTCGGTCTGCTTCGCGGCACCACCATTCTCCCCATAGACCACAATGTCATGCCATAACTTCTAATTAACCGAAAATTCGAATTAAGCGGCTTCAAATTATCGGGAGTCAACTGTACTGCTGCTTCACAACCACCCACAGCTATGGATCCGGTCTGTGCTTCTGATCTCGCTAGTACCATCAGCTCCGATCTAACGCTACAGCAGACGGGGGAGTTACTGGCGTTGTTATATACGCATAAAGACTGCTTCGACGTCCACTCTCCTCTCCTGGGACAGACTTCAGCGACGGCTCATCGCATACACACAGATGGGATTACCATCGTGCGCCGGCGGCCATATCGCGTTTCTTCCGCTGAACGACAGATCATCGGTACCCACGTTGCCGACATGCTGAAACGTAGCACAATACTTTCATTTTCTAGTCCTTGGTTGTCACCTGTCGTTTTGATGCGTAAGAAAGACTGCTCAGTGCAATTATGCTCAGACTACCGTGCCTTGAACAAAATAACCCGCAAAGATGTATAACCACTGCCCCGAATTGATGATGCGTTAGGTTCATTACAAGGTGCGGAGTATTTCTTCAGCCTCGATCTACGCTCCGGATAGTGGCAGATACCCATGCATGAAGCAGACAAGGAGAAAACCGCCTTTTCCACACCCGATGGACTTTACGAATTTAACGTAATGCCTTTCGGCCTGTGTAGTGCTCCAGCCACATTTGAGCAGATGACTGACACCATACAACGGGGCCTAAAGTGGAAGACTTGCTTATGCTACCTTGACGACATCATATTTTCGTCGACCTTCCATCAGCACTTGCAGCGCCTCAATGAAGTCCTGACATGCCTCTCAGCTGTTGGCCTTCAGCTGAATACAAAAAAGTGCCACTTCGCCCACGAAACCATTAAACTGTTAGGACACCTTGTCAGCAAGGAAGGTCTTCGACCCAACTCCAACAAGATTACCGCTGTCCTCCGATTCCCCAGGCCTCAACGCGCCAAAGACTTGCGTAGCTCCCTGGGCCTAGCTTTGTATTTCTGGCACTTCATACGTAACTGTGCCACCATTGTGGCGCCGCTCCATCAACTCCTTCCTTCTGGAGCTCCCTACGTATGGTCGGACGAATGCCAAATTGCTTTTGACGCCTTCAAGCGTGCCCTCACGTTCAAACCTGTGCTTTGTCATTTCGACAACACCGCACCCACTCTTCTATATACTGACCCCAGTGGGCACGGTATCGGCGCTGTTCTTCTGCAACGTCAGCAAAATTCTGAAGAACGTGTGGTTGCATACGCAAGTCACACGCTAACAGCTGCAGAGAAAAATTATACGATTACCGAGCAAGAGTGTCTCGCTGTCGTTTGGTCCGTCCGAAAATTTCGGCCTTATCTGCACGGCTGTCACTTTACGGTCGTTACTGATCACCATGCCTTGTGCTGGTTGGCGATGCTAAAGAATTTAATGCAACGCCTCGGCCGTTGGATACTTCGTTTACAAGAATATGACTTCGACGTCACCTACAAGTCTGGAAAGAAACACCAGGATGCCGATGCTCTCTCGTTGTCCCTTAGCACCGTCTTCAAATGCTACTTGCTTACCACCTTTCGTGAGGAAACCGCACGGCCCATTGCCTGCATTCCCTTCGCTCGCAGCTCTCGACCAGCTCCCATCCAGCCATTCTCATACGTTTGCCTCTAGCCAACGTAATGACTCCTACTGCCACTCCATTATGGAACGTATTCGCGGATCATCTCGCCCACCTAATGCTCGGCTCCGTCGGCAGTTGAACTTCAATATCGAAAATTTGAAATTATACCAGTACATGTTTCATCCCGAAGGACACCGTTGGGTTCCTGTTGTTCCCCGATCACTTCGGGCCGAGATGTTGGAGACCTTTCACGACGATCCCACGGCCGGTCACTTTGGTTTCCTTAAAACCTACAAGCGAATTCGCAGCCGCTTCTCTCGGCCTGGACTTGCAACCAGCGTACAAAATACGTGGCTTCCTGTTCGCTCTGCCAACATCGCAAACGATTGACCTCACCTTCGGCTGGACTGTTCCAACCTGTCCCGTGTCCTGAAGCTCCTTTCGCAGTGGTTGGTATCGACCTCTACGGACCGCTACCCTTAACCACTGGCGGTAAACGATAGATCGTCACAGCTGTAGACCACTTGACACGGTACGCTGAAACAGCCGCACTATCGTCGGGATCCGCAAAGGAGGTAGCAGCCTTTTCCTTGGAAGCCATCTTTTTATGGCACGGAGCCTCACGTGTCCTTTTGAGTGACCACGGCAGGACCTTTCTCTCTAAACTTCGACGATGTTCTCTGTGCGTGCAATACCATCCATAAAACGACTTCCAGCTACCACCCTCAAACTAATTGTCTCAGAGTGCTTTCGTCGCACGCTTTCCGACATATCTATGTACATCATCCCTGACCACACCAATTGGGATGTCATTCTACCATTCGTCTAGAAGCATACAGTGAGGGGCTAGTTGGTATGACATCATGAGAACGAAGAAAAACTGCGCAAAAGAAGGACAAGAAGTGAGGCTTCCATACATTTGTACCGCAAGGAGTTGGCGTTTCTAGGCTCGACTACATGATAGCGGCATTGGTCTTTGTGGTTGGTGCGCATGCGTTCTGTTGTTGGTAGGGAAGAGGCGTTGGAGCATTAAACCAGTTGTTAGTCTGCGCCTGTGTCGTGTGGTTCTTTCTGTCTTGTCCTTTTTTTGCGCAGTTTTTCTTTGCTACCATTCGTCACTTTCGCGCATACAATACGGCCGTCCAACGTACTACGGGATACTCGAACTTTTTCCTCGTGTATGGTCGCCAACCGCTCACTATCCTCGACGCTTCTTTCTTTGGTGTCCCCGTGCCTTCGTCCACATCAGTGTGCGAGCAGTTCGTTTCGCCCGTTGCCCGGTGTCGCCAACATGCCCGCCTCAACACCGACGCCAGTCAACAAGACCGCAAAATTCGCTATGATGCATCTCACCGTGTCGTTTCTTTCCACCCTGGAGACGAAGTGTTACTGTGGACCCCAGTTCACGCTCCTGGATTGCGCGAGAAATTTCAGTCCCGTTTTATCGGGCCCTACATTGTTCGCAAGCAGACTTCGCCAATTAATTATTGTGTCCCTCCAGTTGTTCCGCCTTTGGGCGGCCGCTGCCGTTCCACAGAGATTGTGCATGTTTCGCATTTAAAACCTTTCATACGCTGTTTCTCACCATAAACAGCGGCCACGTTGGCCGCTTCCACACGTGGGGGAAATTGTGTGAGCATTATATTATAGCTTCATCTTCATCTGTATGTATTCATCATCATGGCCAGCGTCATCGTCTTCAGTGCGCGACCTGCGCAATAAACCGTTGGGGCTTAACCCTTTGAAGGTTTTTGCCGTACATGTACGGCGGCGGTTTTCTGTCCCGCAAGGTCTTTGCCGTACGGGTACGGTTTCGAACCTCCGTTTGAAATTTTGCGCCATAATGACGATCCGTGCTCAGTGGGAGGTGCTGCCACCCCTCAGGACTTACAAGAAGCGTTTGAAATTTGTGCTACCTTCTTGGGGAGATAAACAGAACTGATTTCTAGCTTCAGCACCCTGTGCCGACTGCGGCCACAGCCCTTTTGCGGTTTCGGTTTCGCCGCGTGATCGCAACGGAGGCGCGTGAAACGTCATTTTTCTCTTTGTCGCCACTCTCTTGCAGGGGCGGTCGAAGTTGATTTCTATCTTGATTGACGCTGCTGTTAGTTTGTTTATCACCGCCGCGCACGAGGTACTCTCGCTCTCTGCGGCAACGCGCTTACGCGAGAAGGTGCCTCTGACCTCTGCCCAAGGCAGCCGCACGCAGAGAAGATGTGTGCGCCAACACAACTCGTCACTCCAAGAGGAGAACAGACATGCAGTTTAGGTGTGCAGACTGCGATAAGGCGCTGTGGGTAGAACTGTTTTAAGGAGTACCACACTGAAATACTACTGAACATTTTGCAGTTCTGAGTGATGCCAACACCAAAATACTGTTCCTAATTTTTTTTTTACTATTTATTCCCGCCTTTATACATTTTGTACGTTCAAGATCCGCAATAAAATAATTTGACCACCTGGGAAAGCTTTTTCAAAATAATTCAATCCTCAAAGAGTTAACAGCTGTCTCGCAGTAGTTACATTTTAAAAGTTAAAGCCAAATCTTCAACTCAGCGTCCATTGAACATAGTGTGTTTTGTACCCCCATAAACTGTACCAGCTTATTGCATATGTATCGGTTAACACGTAGTGTTTTCATTTTTCGTCGTGCAAACACGGCGGTACGTTGTCTCCATCGGGCAGCCCGGTAGAACAACAAGTTTCAGAGATCGGAAAAACTACCTTTAAGTGCCCTGTGCGTTTGTATGTGAAGCCATATCAACATCAACATTATTTCGGCGCCCTGCCAGAGAGCGTTGTGGCGTCGTGCAAGCAAGGATTCGTGTTATTGCCAATGCTCGGATAAGAAAAAGACGCCGGGTGCTCAGCATAGAAGAAAAATTAGACATTGTTCGTGCTATCGAACGCAGCACAAAGAAGTCGGTGCTGGCACGTGACATGGGCCTACTGCTGACTACAGTGTGTGGCATGTGGAATGCGAAGAAGTTGCTCGGCAGCGCTGCTGTGACCATGAAGAGATGTCAGCTATGAGGTTCAACTTTTCGCCATCGATTCAGGCCCGACAGTGGCAGAAGCTGCGGGTTACGCCAGCCTCATGAATGCAATTGTCGTGACTAGAACAGCACCCAGCAATGAAAAGCTGCCCTGCGACTTCTACAGTGCTACTCCGCGCGTGCACGGAGATAATGTAACGCCAACGACGAATCTGCCATGCGAGTGTTTGTCGAGAGGAGGAGGCAGGCTAATAAGCCGGTTCGCAGCTTCAGTATGTTTGAGGCCACTGTCGTCACTGCTAGGCCGCCGCAGCATCAAACGACGATAACACTTTTGTCGTGCGAAGTAAATAAATACTGCATGTTTTTTTTCCCTTTCATCACACACTCTCTCTCAGTTCTGTTTTTGACGGGTAAGTGGGCAATCTCATGCTATTTTGGTTAAGCAGTACTACCGTTTAGTACGTACTTTTTCCGAGCTCTGGCCAACTACGGTTTAACGAGGTTTCACTGTATACGTGACAATATAAAAAGAAAAAAGACCAAAACAAAGAAGTGTAAGCAACGTCGCAGCAGGCACATTTATATCCTGTGTGCCATCATGGCATGGGCTAATGACATGGCCTGTGAGACTTTCTGACCCATAATCGGTGATAACCCAAATCCACACGTGAAGATGCCGATGGCATTTTGTCAGACTTTGCGCTTTGTGTACCGCACAAACGATGATGTGTGCGTAATGTGTGCGGTGATCAGACCAACTGCTTTGCCAGCCTGCCAAGACACAGCCTCCAGCCAAAATGCAGAGATTTTTTTATGATACAAGACAAGGCTGAAATCATTGCCCAGGTTGAAAAGGGCACGAAGAAGATGGAGATTGGCGACAAATTTAGAATTGTTTGCAGCTTTCCATCTCCAATTTCTAAAAACAATGCCTCTATTCTCAGCATGCTCCAAAATAGTGCAAATGCAAAGAAGAAAACTGTGACGGCTGCGGCGTTCCCAGATGTCGACAAGGCAGTGTTTGCTTGGCTTTGTGAACATCATCGCACCAAACTTCACTTCTATGCTGCAGCCGCTCGACCAAGGTGTCATTCGCAGCATCAGGTGTGCCTACAGTGACGCCGATTCGGCATCGGCTGCTGAACCTTCAGGCCAAGTGTCCCACCGACGTGGACTCGTTCATGGTGCTTCAGATGGTGGCCGGCCCATGGGTTGCGACATGCCTGCCCGTTATTCTTTTAAGCACAGTGGCTTCACTGCCACTCAGCAGGCATCGTGTGCTGACCGAGCGGCACTGGAGCATGATTTGCCCGAAGGCGCACTTGATGACGAGTGCTGCTGGCACAGTGCCGCGATAGCTGACCAATGCATGGGGTGAACTTTGTGCCATGGAAAATAAAGTTCCAGATGGCCCTAGCATTGACGAGTTCATTTGTGCAGATGAAGACGTTGCTGTGCATAAGAAGAGTATCGACGAGGCCATCATAAGTAACATATGCGAAAGTGATAATGCCCAAGCACACCAGCAACCAAAAGATCAAGATGAACCTAGCGAACGCTCTGTCTGCCTCTTGCTAGGAAAATAGATGTGTCACAACCACCCCTCCCTCGGTCTCGCACACGCTTTATCGCATTACTGTGAGCTCGGTCCCCTCCTTCTCCTTTTTTGCATGGGAAGACAGCACTTAGGCCACCATTCCTCTTGGCTTACCTTCGCATGCGTTTACATGCACCCAAAGTATATACAGCATGTGGGGCATGATGGGATCTTATGCACTTGGACTTTACACCAAACTGCTTTGTTTCGACGGTCGCTTTAAGTGGCAAAAAGTAATTCAACCAGTTGGCCATCTGCATCCGCAGAAGTTTCTATTTATTGTCTCAGTCAAATATTTTTAAACTGTAAACAAGAGACATGTCACAAAAAAAAAAAAAAACCGTGACATATCTCTTGCGACGCTTTTTTTTGTGTGACATGTCTCTTGCTTGCACTTCAAAAATATTTGTCAAGTACACCAACTAGGCCTATAGAAAGTTCTATTGTCTCAGTATTTTTTCATGACCCTAGTGAAATTTTTATGTTAAAATGGTGTAAAGGTGCCCTTCATTACACCGAGGTTCTGAATACATGGTGTCAAATGGACAAGAGGTTATCCAGAACTAAATATATATTGGGAATGTTGTTACACTGAAGTTTGTTATATCGAGGTTTAAATTATAACAAAATTCTCAGTATAATGAAGTATTTAACTTTTCAGAACTCCTTGTACATAGAACACCATACATTTAGAACCTCAATATAATGAGGCGAGTTAATACCCAATTTTAATGTAAGGAAATTTGGCGTAACAGTTCTGCGGAAGCCAGCAAGGTGGAGAGAAGTAATTTTTTTAATTAATTACTTCTCTCCACCCGGCTTCCGCAGAACTATCATGTCAAACCCTCGCCTTTGCTTCAAGTTGTTGACAAATTCGACTTCGCCCTGTCATCTGCTAGCCGCCTGGTTAGCTCGGATGGTACACCGGCTGCCCCGGAAAGGTGGTGGTCTCGGGTTCAAGTCCCGGACCATGACGAATTTTTCAACTGCGAGGCTTTTCTTTTAGGAACCTGTACGGGTTTCCTTTGTGACAACTGCTACGATTGGGTGGATGTCGCATTTTCTCTTAATAACGAAATTTCACTGGGTCATGAAGAAATACCGAGACAAATTCCACAGACAAATATAGCATACCAAGAGCGATTGCTGCTGCTGTTGGTCACACACTAGCTAGATAAAGAAAAGGAACCTGTGAGCAGACAAGTTCAGCGCCCACCTTCCCATAACGCTGCGCATCGATGAGGTACACCAACACCAGCAAGTGAATGTAGACATCCAGCTCAGGAAGCAGTGGCAGGTGCGATGTCTTAGCACTGCGGATGCGGCCTTCCTTGATGGCACCATCTGTTTCCATGGGCTGCAACAAGTCAAGCACATTTCACAACACTGTTTAGGCTTAGGAAAGATTGACAGAATTTTGTGCTCATCTGTTTTCCCAGAAAACACAACTTGATGCAATACTAAGTGAAAATGCCAAGAGTTGAAATTTTTCGTGAGCAGTACCATATTTACCAGACTCTTTCGTAACCACGCCTATAGAGATCAATTTGATTGTCAGTTTTTTTTATACGCGGCGTGAACATTTCTGTTGGGGTTATTCTTCTAGCAACATCATGAACTGTCTGAAATGATGACTGACCTTACTCATTTGTCAGATTTGACAATTTTTGGCAGATTGAAGAGTCTACAAAAATACAACTTCAACTGGAGCTATCATCGACACTAGCCTCCAGTGCTCCTAGCACTTCTTCAATAAAGAGACGAAACATTTTCACTTCGGTCTACTCTGCAACATAATATTTAAATGACAGCAGCAGTGAAGACACAGAAGCTTCTCTCAGCTTGTGAATTTTTCGATCCTACACATAGACTGTTTTTATGATGCCTCAAACAACAGTAGATGCTCATGAGTGGGTGTTACCTTGACAATTGTCTTCAACAAATATCAAGTGCAGCTTTATTTTCCCTACCGTTAGTTCGTTTATCCATCAGTGCTTCTTTATTTATTTACATACCCTCAGGGCCCCTAGGGCCATTACATAGGAGGGGGGAATTTACACAATCCAAATTTGCACCGCATACAACAGAAAAGAGATAGGCACGTGCAGAAAACCGGCACACCGTACAGTTTCGAGAAGGGGAGAAAGACATCACGGTAATGCAACATTCGGCTTGGCATAACACAATTAGATAATTATGTACTCTGCTAACGTGGAAATGTTACATGAATCAAGTCATAGTCCTTACATTCAAATTACTGCACTGTTTTTGGTACAAGATGAGCAAGTAGGGCTTTCTGGGAAGAAGCAGTTTCCCTTATTGTCACAACGCTTCCCGGTAACGCGTGGGCCCCTGTACCCACAAAATACGCATGTATTATACATTATTTAGTGGTAGTACGTTGGCAGTGAGCGAACACACATAACGTTACATATTTTCCCACACTGCCCACGAGTTTACACAGAAACTGAGAACAGAAATTGACAAATTATTGGGTTAGTTTGTTTACTAATATAGACGGTGAAATAATAAAATGTTCCCCTTTTCCCCCCTCTTCCTCTTTCCTCTCCCGGTCCACTAGCAATAAAGCACAGGTTCTACATGCAAATTACCATAATACACTAGAGTGCAGCATATGGCCATGAACATGTACGTATGCACGCAAAACGGAAAAGTAAAAAAGTGCATCTTTGCCCATCATTCAATTTATAGGAAATTGTACCGCTACCGTATGTAGTTATGCTTTCTGCAAGCCATGTCTGCAACTTGGCTACCGGCTACCAGCTTACGTTGACCCGCCATGATGACAGCTCAACTGGCTGCTGGCGACACTTGGATTTTTCATGTTTTCGGCAAGTTATCTAACAATTTACTGCACCAAAACTGCAATTAAGCTAGGGGCAGTCGCCTTCCCGACTTATTAACGCAGCTCCTCGCGTCGAACATGGCACTTATAATCGGAGGGACACTTCTTTTGTGCTTTTCGGCCCATTTCAGTACAAGAAGTGCTCTTTAGAGCAATAAAACTTTGCTCATCAAGCGCACCCCATGGAATGCTATGACACAAGTCTGCCCGAGGTCTCTTGGCCTCTTTTTGGCATCCAAGGGACTGCGGTTTTCTGGCATCGCAAAGCATTAGGAAAACTTTCTTTTTGTGTGAATTCTATCATGGGGGGTTCGGGCATGCTGCACCATGAAATTTGACAGTTTCTCTTCGCTCTACAGTAAACAGCTGGGAGCACTTGGCACTCATGTGGTACCAGTTACTGTACTAGGCAGTCATCGGACGCGGGTTTGGTACTTTTGTGGTCTGTTCTGCGTCTGCATGAAACTAACCCTTTGGCGGTATTTATTTGACACTATGCGCAAAAGGGTCGCCCACCTTCGCTCGCCGCTTCACTCTAAGCGGGTCAAAGCTCTTCATGCGTTTGAGTAATGTGGCTTAAAATGCATGCGTATGGGTCGGGACTGGAAGAAATTTTGAATAAAGCGATATTTCGAGTAAAGAGATTTTGTCATAACGAGGGATTATTGCACATCACCCATTCCTGCAGCACTCGCTCGGTCCACGCAAAGCGCTTCGCAATACTGCAGAAAGCGAAATCGCCATTGCTGATGTGAGGGCTGCTCCAGTTGCACTGTCATCCTCCGATACAGCTGCACCTGTGAAGTGATCTGATTCACGTCAGATGTCCCGTGACTGAGTCATCCGCGATCATATCTGTTGTGTGAATCTAGCTTTATCAGCATATAAGCTATCAGCGAAGATATATATTATCAGCGAAGATAAGATGTGGGCGAGTTGTGCATCCGTGAATAAACTGTTTTTGCAAAGATTTGAGCATTGTTGTATGCAGCTATTTCCGCGGGCTATACATGCGGATAATTTTTTTTTTCTTTCACGGATGTTGTAATTGGGGGTGCAGGTTATACACGGTGGCAGGTTATACGCAGAAAAATATGGTATGCACAGGGTCACAGAATGGTGGTAGATGACAGGGAGAGGCGAGTGTGGCGACATAAAGGTGGCAACACTTATGTTTTGTGTTGCATCCGGTGTGTTGTCTGCATGGACTGTGTTCTGTTGACTCGGGGAACAGAAGCTAGTACAGACCTATATGTACTTGCGATCCTAAGAGCTAGTTTAGCATGCCATGTGGCCTTCGAAGGCACTATCGCGCATGCTTACACTGCATTCGGCTAAATGTCACAAGTAAAAAACATTTCCTATTTAAAATTGAATGAATATGGTTACCACTGGTGCCACGTGTGCAATGTACATGAAGATACAGCCCACTTAACCTGTGCTTACAGGCTATTTATTTCAGAAAGCATAGCCTCAATGCCCACACTGAACATTAATCAGTGACTGCCATCTCTTCAGCTACCACATTCTTGGTCCATGGACTAACACTGCCCGAGTGTCTTATGCCAATGAAGGCACAACGCATTGGTCTCATTGGTATACTTTAGTCTGTCGATTGCTGTGGTGTGTGTTGTGTATCTGTCATGCGCTGTGCAGATTTCATTTTTCATCATACCAATCTGGAGCAATATGCTAGGCATGCTGCCAGGCAAGCCTCTCTCTGTAAAGAAGTGTAAAGTTCTACTAACCTACAATACATTTGTTGCAGGGAATCCCAGGCAACTACTATGCAGTTGCTGTGACGTATTTACTAGCACGAAATAAATTAACGCAATAAACGTGGGACCAAACTTCTGGAGAAAGGCAGACAGGACTTTTCCATTAGTCTTGCTCGCACTAGTAGCAATGTCACACCAACTGCTCTCCCAACTAGCCCAACTTTCTGCATTAATGCCGGCCCCAGAAGTGTCACCCAGCCAAACCAAAAGTGCAGAAAGCACGCAGGCAGAGCTGCGCAAACTCAAGGACTTGCCCCCTCACAGCTGCTCCTACAAAAGCTTGACTGAATAAAAAAAGATAGGGCACCTCGGCACACACAAAAAAAAAATGGCCCTTCTGGAGCACTTTGCGAGCACATATGAGCAAGAAACAAACAGCTTGTTTTCATCAAATTTTGTTTTTTGGTATTTATACAACCAACACACAAAACAGAAGGTATAAAGCTGGGAACAGGGCAAAGCATGCAAAATAAAATTACTGGGAACGGAATAACCCAGAAAACAAAGTTTGCATTCTCGAGAAAAGTGGAAACTGCAGCAGTAAACTCCCACCATTGCATTTCAGCAATACTCTTGTGTCACACACATCTGCTTAATAACTAATCTGCTCCCACATCTGCTAAATAACTGCAGTGCTTGAGATGGCTCCATCATTTTAATTTTTGATGTTGTCCTCCCTCGGGGAGTCCTCGCAGTCACTTAAATTGTCAATAACTGGTACACAGGTTATGTAACATGCATGCTCCAAGTAGAACACTGGTCAATTGAGTCTGCATCTACAATATAGAGTGTCCTGAAACGCTGTTTCAGAATGGCAAATGTATGCTCCATTGCCACATGTTGTTGGCTGTGTATTTTGTTGAAATTCGACTTATAGACATTACCCTATTATCCTTATATGAGGGCATCAGTCAACGCACTTGGTCTCTGCTCCACCATAGATGGGGCTTTCAGCATGCGCGCGTCGTGCGCGCAACCAGGATAGCCAACGAAAATGTCGATGCAACGGCTGCTTGAACCAGATTCCTTGCAGAATGATTGAAGGGAATTTTTCCCTGTTATATACAGTCAAACCTCGATATATCGAACACAGATATATCGAAGTATTGCGTATATCGAACAATTTCTATATCGCATGGAAAATCACATGCATTTTTAATTCTTTATTTCGAACAGTGCCGGATGTAAAATGGATATATCGAACTCCGCCGCCCCAGACCAAGTGCGCTCTGTTGACAGGAGGCGAGCTTTCCCGCAACACTCTCGAAGATAGCGGCGGCGCGATTGGCGTTCCAGACTGCTGCGTACGACAGCTGCCCACATCGGTTGCGCCGAGGGCGCCATTTGAACGTAGCGGCATACACACGCGGCGGCTTGAAGCCAGCACGGCCGCCTCGATCACGCGCGCACGGCGAGGCTTGCCTCCACCGTGCGCCAGTTGGAGCGCTTTGTCGGTGCTGAGCCACACAGCATGTGCATTGCGGACTTCGTTGGCGGTGACGATAGCACCGGAACAGTGGCGGAGTTAACAGACGTGGAGATCGCGGCAGAAGTGACTGCTGAGCGGCCAAACGAAGACGCTGCCGAGGCTGATCCAGCAAGCGCTGATGTTGCCCCGCTCCCGACTGCAACTGAGGCTGTAGCTGCTTTGGCCGTTGTACGCCGCTACTGCGGCGCAATAGAAGGCACTGGACTATGTTGAGGACGCCGTGGTCAAGCACGCGGTTGCCAATATGAAGCAGGCTACGCTGCTTCAGTACTTTCAGCGAACTAAATAAATACTTTGTTTGAAGCTTCATGTGAGTTTCTATTGCGCCACAATTGGTTCATTGATTGATTTGCGCTAGTTTTTGACGCGTTTTCTACGTGATTTTATATATATAATTCTGGCTATATCGAACTATTTTGCGATCACCGCGCTGTTCGATATATCGAGGTTCGACTGTAGTAGGACACACGGCACACTTTCTGGCGAGGGATTTCAATGTGGCAGCCTTCAACACACCTTAGTGTTTTTTGGTCCTTTACCATTGCTTCTAGCAAGAAAGCGTGCTTTGACATTCGCCCGCTTTTGATCGCTAGGCCAAGCAATCACCTCTTCACTGATATTGAACAAGAAGTTCAGAACCCTTTTGAGGCACAGAGACACTGATGACTTGGACACATCGAATGTATCAGCAATTCTATACATACTGTTCGGAGTACCTAAATAACCCAAAGAAATTAACTTTTTCCCTACCGTGCCCATTGGGCATTGTTAGCCGCTATTGATGGTTTGAAACACCGCTTTCGTGACCTTCCATACAGCTCACGGATGCACTGCACCTTCGGATAGGAAGGATAACGGCCTTTTTGTTTCCTTAGCAGTTAGCCTTTTTTCCTGCTTGGAGATGATTATTAATAGCGCTTTGAAGTTTCGCGGTCGTCGAAGTAAAAAGCAAAAAATAGCCACCTCTGAAAGCAGTGTACGTGCACGCTTCAACAGATTGCATATCTCGTGATTTCACTGCAGCCGATTTTATCGATGGATCGAGCAGCAGTGAGTCTGAGGATGCTGCCCTTTCATTGGACTAAGAGTGACGCAAACCAGCCCAGAACATCGGTGGCCGCAGCCTGGCTAGTTTCCCTGTTTGCTTCAGCCCATCTCTGTTGTTGTTTGGAGTGCTTCAAAGCATGCCAAGATGGAGACTTTGTGGGGTTCTAACCTGTGCTCTTGGGACACAGGAACAACACAGTAGTGTAAACAATCACAAGGGCATTTATTGCACCTTTCATAGATCAATCCTTGCTAGCCGAGTTGTTATCCCCAAGACATGCCGATGGGAGCGCGACAAAATGCAGAAGTCCGACTCACCGCAGCCGGATAGCGAGCGAATATGTTCGCCCCATGCTGGATCGCAACGCCTGGTGCTTCGCGCGTACGGTCACGCGAACGGTGGCACGCTCGAACAAGCCCTCGCGAGACGGTCTCGTGAAGAAGCATGGATCGGCGCACGCGCGCAACGTCCGCACTGCTTGCCGACCTTGAGCCAAAGAGGAAGCATGGATGTCTAGACGCCTTCTTTCCGCGCCAAGTCACCCCGCCATTAGGCGGTGTTAGCAGCGCAACACTCGCGCTCTTGTACTGCACTTCAACCAGACCAACTGCCGCGGGCATCAGGCTGCACAGCGAAGGCGAATTACAGGAGAGGGGAGCTATGCAGGAAAACAACATATCAGGGGACGCGTGAGAGTCGCGCATCCCCACAACTTATAGAAACTGCAAGAAATGCTACGACAGGAAAACCAAGCAGAAAACAACAGTTTACTGCAAGACAAGTAACATTTCGCTATGCTTTACATCGAGGAACTGCTTCGCAGCATGGAACGCCAAACTTTAGTGCTTGCAGTTAAGCTATTGTAATGAAAGACGTGCGCAATTCAAAATTCAGATTTTTTTTGGGAGATTGATTTTTGGAGATACAATGTCAATTGATACATTCAATTGACATTGTAGCAGCGGCGCTGCCGACAGGTTCCATATTAAAACCTCATATAAGGTGCCGAGAACTTCTGCCCTACGTGTCAGCACGTAGGGCAGAACCTACACCTACCGCCTACCACCTACACCTACACCTACCACCTACACCTACCGTATAGCGCAGGATATAGGTCGAGGTTTTTTCCAAAAAATATTACTAAAAGTTGACCCCTCGACTTTTATACCGGCCCTTGGCACAACTTGAATAGTCGTCTGGCAACATGTAAGAGCGCAGACCTTTCAGCATCCGCATCGTTATCACCTCCTTGGTGACCGACGTGGCCCAACCCCAACTCGCGGGCGCCACACGGTCCTTTATTCTACAGCGCGGTGCACCCGGAGCTCGAAGACAGGGTGGCGGATTTCGTCCACGAGCATCGTGCCAGATCTTTGCCAGTGACAGCAGAACTCATCCGCATCAAAGCTATTGAGATCGCCCGAGAATCCGGACTGCCCAAGGAACAATTCAAGGGCTATATTTATTGGGTTCGTCGCTCCATGCGACGCAAGGGATTCGCACTTCGACGGCACGCATCAATCTGCCAGAAGCTGCCAGAGGCATACGAGGACAAGATGGTCGAATTCCAGCGCTATGTTATCCGTCTCCGGCAGCAGCATGGCTACATGTTGGGACAGATCGGCAATGCAGATGAAATGCCGGTGTGGTTCGACATGCTGTCGCCCACCACGGTGTGCGAACGCGGCGCAAAAGAAGTCAAGCTTCTTTCTACGGGGAACGAGCATTCGCGCTTCACGGTGATGCTCGCGTGTACTGCAGACGGCAGAAAGCTGCCCCCACACATAATATTCAAGAGAAAGACGCTGCCGAAAGAGGCTTTCCCGCGGGATGTCGTTCGCGTGAATGAAAAGGGCTATATGGACGAGGCTCTCATGCTCAATTGGATTAAGACTGTCTGGAATCGGCGACCTGGTGCACTCCTGCGGTGTCTGAGTATGCTCGTCTTGGATGCCTTTCGCGGACACTTGACCACAGGTGTGAAGCAGGCACTCCACGACGGGAGGACGGAACTCGCCGTCATTCCGGAAGGCATGACGTCAACACTTCAGCCACTGCACGTCGTCCTCAACAAGCCCTTTAAAGACCGCGTCTGTGAACAATATAATCAGTGGATGGCCGGCGACAACCCGACGACCCCAACCGGCCGGCTGCGCAGGCTGCCTCTCGCCACTGTGGCCACATGGGTGTCGCAGGCTTGGCGCTCGCTGCCCGACGATATGGTGGTGCGGGCATTCAAGAAGTGTTGCATTAGCAACTCCTCAAACAAATGAGCAGGTGACGAGTCTGGCGGCACCACTAAATAAAACGAAGTTTTGTGCCTTATAATTTTTATGTTGACTTCTTTGCTTTAATGTAAGCTAGTCGACCTATATTCCGCCTCGACCTATATTCAGCATTACACGGTATTTCTTTCTGGTGCCAGGCGCCTTTTCTGAATCGAACAAACCTTACGTTACTCTTCCTGGCATAACAGGCGCACGACAGTGCGTCTGCCATAACGCTGTTCTTTAGCCTGCTGTAGCACAGGATAAAGTCATGTTGCTACAAGAAAGCTGCCGACTGCATCGGGTGCCGCTTGTGCCCCTTTGAGAGAGAGCACTTCACTTACCTCATTGAAGCCGATCAAATTCCGCTGGCTAAAGTTTGTGGTAATTGAGGAATGCCTCGGCACCTTCGTGCGGGCACTGTCATTCCTACGCCTCTCTTTCCACTCGTGAGCATTGTCGGTGGCGACTTTCGCCACGGACTGGTTTATGGCCGTAGCACTAGTGCTGCCGGGGACAGTCGCCGTGCCCACCAGAGCCAGTGAGATCTCTCCAGGACAGCACTAGGTACGTACGGGTTTTCCGCTTGTTTATCCAACCCCTTTTTTAGAGTCTTGGACTTGAGCTCGTCTACGGTGCCTTTGTATTTACGGCAAGCACATACATCGTGTGATTCTCTTCCAAACACTAAGCCGCAGAGCAATGCCTAGTGCTCGTGTGCAGTCCTGCTATGCCGAACGGCACTTATCAGAGGCCCAAGCCGACGGAGATTGCCAGAGCTCTCAAGAGTGGGCCTACTACTGGTTATTTCGAGAGCAAGCAGCCACGACAACTTTTCCTAGCGGCACGTTGCAGGGAGCCATCTTTCCACAGCGACGTGCTGGCAGTGCTCTTTTCTGTCTTTCGCGCCTATGGTGCGAGGCCCCTTTGATTCCTGTGCCGGCCCAGGACCAGGCGTTTTTATAGGTTTCTTAGGTCTCGCTGGAGACAAAGGAGTTTCCGCTAATACCGGCAATACCGTGTTTTATTGTGTGGCTCAATCGACGAAAGTGCACTTTGTGTAAGCATCAGGCTTGATGTCAAAGATGGGTCATTGTCAATCCTGTCGTCACTGCCTGCTGTAGTCGCCCCTGTCGCACAACACCGCTGTCCGTAGGCTGATTTACAAGGCGCGAGTTTTAGCTGGCAACAAAGCGATTTCCGTCGCTCTGTGACCGTCATAGGTCCTGCGACTGAGTTCCGCTAAGTTGGCCGTGACAGCGGCACATGGCATCTAAGTAGGGATCTTTCTGCTGCCGTCTATTTCTCAACGTCTTGTGCAGCATCTCCGCAGTCGTGGACTAAGCAATTGTAAGGGTACAACACTATTAAAAATCCCAAAGCATGCTACTTATTTTTAAATACCAGATAAAAAAAATCAAACATATGCACAGTTTCCATGTTGTTTCATTGTACCAATAGAGACGTGAATACATTCAGAGCAACCTTCGGCATCACTCCGATGGAAATCTTGCCGTTGTCGACGCATGTGAAAGCTCGCAGTGAAAATTGCTAAGCTACGTGTGCAGCAGCAACAATATTTTTTGCCCAAGTTTCTTCACATGAAAAAGCCTTTTTTCATTGATCGGAACGATCACTGGTTCCAGACTTCATTATAGCGGCACTCCCTGTTATCAGAATAGTCAATTTCATCACCTGCGCAAGCTCGAACTGATTTGATTCTTGCAAAATTTGCAGCTTCATCCCAAGTGACACAGCATTACATTTTGCTGGTGCCATCTTCTACTAACTTTACTGTCCGCTGCTTTATGGCTGCTTCTGCAGTGCGTTTACACACTTGCTGAGAAAGAGAGAGGGATATTGTAGAAAGGGTGGGCACCACACTGCCTTTCACTTTTGTTTTTCTCTGGAGGCGTGAGGCACGATCATGGGCAACGTGGATGTAAAGCAGCAGGCGCCATCTTACGGCGCGCTGCGCTAACTCGCGATGCTCTTCGTGGATTTCGCAATCGGCACACAGGCGGGACGGGATGCATGGTAATGGCGGCAGATACGAACTCCCATAGGCAAGCTTTTCACCCCGTCTCGGCATGGTTCACGAGGAACTTAGCAATGGAAACATCACGATTATTCTCCACGAAAAATGCTGTCCAGAAGACCAAATTTTGATCATAATATCAGATATGCGGTGAACAACATATGTTTTTTTTCTGTTTCTCATAGCCCTAGTGCACAAGTCGATGCTCTTAAGACGACTCATCATTATAAGTGGTATGCACTGTACCAAACGAAAACCGCTTTTAGGACAGGCGCATACTTTACCGCATAACATTGATGTATTGCGGCGAAGCTGAGTTTAAAGCACCAGCCACCACTTTGCAAATAATAATAGACCCTTGACCATTTTTCTTGCTAAAAAAATAGGGTGCATGTTATATGTTTAGGAGCTTTGATGTTATCTCTATGTTAGTCTGCTGCTTTGGGCACACAGAAATGGGTGCGCGCTTGGCTCGGGGACAATCGGACTATAGACACAGCGCCTGGAGTGGCTAGTTGCATGGCAATTTTGCATGTATTCGCAGCTTCTTTCATGCTCGAAAAAACACTTATGTTGCACTTATCAAGCAACAGGAAGCTGTATCAGGAGTTTTTCATGTCGCCCTGCAATTTTCTCAGTTACAATTTTTATCTAATTATAATATCGGAGAAGTTGATTATTTATCTAATCAGACGGAATGCAAAAAGACAATCTGAGTATCTCCAAGTGATGGCAAACAACATTACCTTGGTTTGGTCCAGCTACGTGGCACTTGCACATTTTTAATGTTTGGTTGAAGTTACGTGAAGCACCCTGTAACTGGGCCAAACCATTTGAATGGCACACATCATGTAGTGCACACAGTGCCACAAGGGAACTGTGCAAAAACACGAGCGCCGCTACCACAGCTTCCAAGACTGCCTGCAGTGCCACCATCAAGGTGCTGCACAGAGAAATCCACAATAGTGTGCCACCATCGTGACCTCAGAGATCTGAGGCCAAAGCCACCGTACTGCTTTGCCCCAAAGCAAGCTGGAGACGTGCTTCAAAACCAAGGTTACGTTAGCATCGTTGAAAGCTAGAGACTTTCCCCATGGCTTCTGAAATCCACGCACAGCGCTCGCTCGTCTCAGCGGTTGAACCTTTCACCGCAGTCGGACTGCAGTGAGGGCTACGCTGCCATGCGCCCAGTTTGGTTGCGCTTCCGTGTTTCGGAACTTCGTGTGGGCCCGCTTACAATAATTTTCCGTTATATCTGTATGCAGTTTCAATAGGCAGGCTTGGAAAATCTTAAATGCCATCGTAAATAGTGTACTCTTTCTTTCCTGCCCCGTGTACTAGCGCTACAAACATTTTTCTCGGCATTTGTCTTCTCGGCTGTTCCTTCTAGGCACAAGCCCTCATTAATAACAGTGGAATGTGTGCGAGGTCATGTGCACATGTAGCACATGACGTAGAGGATAGTGTTCATAACAGCTCTTTCTACATGCGAGTAAAGATCTTGCCAGGAAATGTAAAATGAATTAAATTCTGCGGGCTTTCATGACAAAACAATGATCTCATTATGAGGCACACCTTTGAATTAATTTTGATCACCTAGGTTTTTATCCAAGGTGCAACCAATACATACCTACCAACCTGGCGAGATAAAAAATCGGGACACTTTATTTGCGCCAACACGGGGAGGGGGGGTTGTTTCTTTCAAACTTTCAGGCAGTGTTCGACAAGTCCTTTTGCAGGGACCTTGCAGTAGCACACTTTGCTCGCTTCAAAAATTGATGTGCATTCCAATGATTCCCTGTCCCCTAAGCTCTGCCAAGTCAGATGCTGCCATTAAAGGAGTCACCATTGGGTTCCCCTTAGGGGTCAGACACACAAGTGCTAGCTGGTAAAGTGCAAATTATCCAGTGCAAGCCAAATTTAGGATTTAAATATTGAAAGTTTGGGTCTATAGAAATGCACCAATGCTGGCCAGGACCTTCAGTCTGGATCGAATTAACCGAAAAGTCAAATTAAATGAGGTTAAGGGTAGTGAATAAAATGAGGGCGCACCTCCTCGAGGCATCCAAGCAGGGAATCCCTGTCCTGGCTGGAGTGGGTGAAAAAGCCAGTGACGATCTTGCGCAGCACTCGGTCATTGAGCCGCTTGCGGGTGGGCATCAGAGCTCGCAGGATGCGCAGGATGAAACGCGGCTCCTTGCTGGTCACTGCCTTCTCGATGTGGCGGGCATGCTCCTTAATGTCTGCATTCACGGAGAGGGGAAGCAATCGCTCAATAAGCTCCCCATTTTCAGATGGATTCCTGTACTACCAGTAGCACTGCTCCCATTGATCAATCCAGACGTGCACACTCGAAAACACAATCAGCAATGTAAAGAAGCCTTTTCTTCCACAGGAAGCATATTACCAATACTCGAGGCCAAGAAAGGAACATTGGAGACACTGTTCTGCCACACCAGGGTGCACCAAGCCTTGGACCAGAGCTTTATATTGCTGCTTAAGCTCAAAGTGAGAAACATCCCAAATTATTCGATGAGTCTGAAAGAGACCAAAAAGATAGCAACAGGGCACTGCATTGACTTGAGCCTTCCTTCCTTACCCACAATCTGCTTGCACTTTGTCGTGATTCACGACACCTAAGTCACTTGACGTTCCGTCCTTGGTTGGAGACCTATGCACTGATGCTTCCACTAACATGCACAGAGATAGCTTACATTTTCTCGTGACTATCTCAAAAGAAGAAAGTTGGCAAGAGGCACTGTCTTCAAGGAAAGCTCAAAATTGTTACATGCTCATGATCAATCAGTACACACTAGACAGAACCTCAACAAAGACTAACAGCTTTTCAAGTGACAATAAAGGCTTCAATTACTCTTGTATGAAGCACAGAAACCATCTGTTGAACATCCCAGCTGTTTCACTTAAATAGTATCTGTGCAGAGTCTCGCACTATACATCCTTGATGCCTTCTGGCAATATTGAAGCCTCCAGTTAGTACACAGATTGGTGGCGAAACCTCTGAGCAGATAAAGTAAAGAAGATTAGATTATGGGGTTTTACGTGCCAAAACCACTTTCTGATTATGAGGCACGCCGTAGTGGAGAACTCCGGAAATTTCGACCACCTGGGGTTCTTTAACGTGCACCTAAATCTAAGTACACGGGTGTTTTCGCATTTCGCCCCCATCGAAATGCGGCCACCGTGGCCGGGATTCGATCCCACGACCTCGTGCTCAGCAGCCTAACACCATAGCCACTGAGCAACCGCGGCGGGTATAAGGTAAAGAAAATATCAGCTCTACCCCACAAGAAGCGTGCATGAATACGTTCAACTGTTCCACTAAAAAGCGGCGTCCACATACAAACGCTGTAAACTGTAATTAATCATAGTTGAAGGTCCAAATATGCGCCCCTATGAATACAAAGAAAAACCAGTGCACTTGCCAGTTGAGTGTTTCATAACACCCGATCGACAAACCAATATTTATGCTTGTCAGGAGCACACCAGCCGGAGGATAAAGGGTAGGACAAAGGGCGTTATTCTTGGGCAATCACAGTCGAGAATACTTTCACTTTTGCAAGACCAGCACTGAACGCTTTGGCATCCGTGGGCGCGCGTTCTTGGCATGGTGAAAAGGCGGTGTGCTTGGCGCTGTGCCAGGAACGCTTTTGCTCGTAGACTCTAATGCGTCTGGTGCTATCTTGGCAATGTGAAAGCGTCTCCAAAAAGTGATTGGCCAAGAATGTGGCTCAAAATATTCCGTGGCCAACTTTGCTCTTTTTCCTCAGGGTTGAGGTGACAGATGGCAGCAGAGTGCAATTTTACAGAAATTCACCTCAATTATATATGGAGGGGGTTTGCCATCGGTTGGCAAGCTTGTACCCCTGCTATGGTGAGCAGACAAAGACAGGAGGTTATTGCTTGCCACATTTTTCTCTCTTGGAGTCTTCTTTGCTGTGCTGCACAGGCCGTGTTCGTGCATGGCAGGGACATACCGCATTTATTTGAGTCCAGGCCGATAGCTTTTTTTCCAAATAATCATATACCAAACTCTAGGCCAGCTTAGACTTGAGGATTTTAAAAAGCAGTTCGTAATTGAAAATTATAAATATGGCGCATCACTAGCACCATATAGAAAAGCCAGTTTCACAGCCGCTACTACCAGTGCCAGTAGGCAATTGAAGTACATGAGCGGCGTCACCATTTTGTCCTGTGTCGTATCGGCATGGAGTTGTAATGGCACCAAACAGCTGATGCCATGAACGAAAAGTTGTGCTACCCACAGAGCCATCGTCAAACGTTCCAAGCCGGGCAGGACTTCCGCATCTATGAGAAAAACATCCGTCGTTGGAGGGGGCAACGAGAGATGCTTTTTACGTGTGCCGCAACAAGGAGATTACAGCGATAAGTATGATAAGCACGCAATAACAGAGAGAAGCTGTTCACTGAGATCGCGCTGCATTTCCACATGTACAAGCCACGTCGCACTGTCTGTGCATGCGTGGGTGCGGGGACACAAGCTTGGCATGTTCATATTAAATAAATGCTGTTTTCATTTTGTGAACGCTGTCCTCACTTGTTTTTTCGCATAGGTGTACGGTAGCGCAATTAAAAGACAGGACAAAAGAAGACACACCGGGACACACACAGCGCTAACTTCCAACAATGTGTGTCCCTGTGTGTCTTCTTTTGTCCTGTTTTTATTACTGTTACCGTACACCTGTTCAATATGCATTACCAAAGCCATTATGCACTTGTTTGTTCCATTACCATTACCATTACCATTATGCACTTGTTTGTTCGCCTTACATTCGAGGTAAGTTTTTTTTATTTTTTCTGGCTTCGGACATTCAGAGGTCGGCTTAGAATCGGGGCAGGCCTTGATTCGAATAAATGCTACTCCTGGCAGGTTCAGAATGTAAAGGTGCTCATCGCAAAATAAATATGCAGCTGTCCCTGCTCTGTCTTGTGTTTCTGTTCTTTTATAGCAATGCTGTTTGTGGCTAGGGTTCTGTTCAGAAAGGGTCCAAGTGCAATGGCACATACCCCTGTGGACACCGGGTGGTGGGTTCTGGGACCTGTAACACACCCTTGAACTACCCTTGTCCAACCTGTAACCTAAAGAGGTCCCAGGGACAAGGGTGGGAACAGAATTTTTTATTATGCTGGATACAAAGATCAAAACATGGGGTTACAAAAACCAAGGAAAAAACTAGATAAATGGGTGTATATGCTAAAAGCTAAACAAAATGGCAAAAAAATACTAGTTAGTGGAGTTAGCAATGTAAAAGGCTAAAACTGTAAAGGTGTAAACGCTTCTCATAAACAGATTAAGAAATGCCTATGTGTGCTTTGTAAATTCATGTGGAAGCATTGACCGTGTCACTAACGCCCAGGTGCTTCATTGTTTGCAAGTATCGCCAACTGCAGAGCCTGCACATGACACGGTCGTTCCCCTTCCCACCAACACCCCCAATCCCCAACCCCTTGAGCGATGGGAGACCTTGTTATCCAGCCCCGCCCTACCGATTGAGCTCGCACTGACGGACAGGGGCCAGGAGCTGCTGGAAACATATGGGTCCCGTAACTAGGGAACCACCCCGTCTGGTGCCGCGTGCACCACCGATTTATTTTGGGCCCAGTAAATGTTGCTTCATCATCATCATTCCCCGGATTCCAGGTGCCCAAGCAGCCGACAGCAACCGCATTCACAGTCACACGTTGGAACCTCCGAAGGAGATAACGCTGTGCAGGGGCGTACTTCTCCTTCGCCTTCCAGGCATCCTGGAATACCTGCAGCCTGTTCTCGAAAGGGCAGCAGACGTACAATGAGATCTTAGCCCGAAAGGCCGACCCGCATTGGCCATGTCTACGTGCATACTGCCCTTTCTTTGTCAGCGTTCTAAGCAATTGTGTATAATTTTTTTTCTTTTAGCTATACTGCGGTTGCAGCGCCATTGAAACATCATGTGTGTCTAGTTTCGTTCGGCTCCTCAGGGCGGCGGTCCCATTGTCCACACGAATGTACCGTATTTACTCGCATAATCATCACACTTCCTTGTAAAAAAAATTTACGCAAATTCAGGGGTGCGATCACTACGTGGGTTAAATTTGCCACAAAAGAAAAACTTTCTTTTTTCATGCTGCCTTTGCTGCAGGATAACAAGAGGTCAACAAGCAGGATGCTGCCGCTGAACAGTGCGGGACATCAAAAAAAAAAAAAAAATGGCGGCCTGCACAGCAAGCTGAACGTGCCGAACGAGATTTGTGTTTCTTCTTGCGAGTACATTACGCGCACTGAAACAGTTTCTTCAAGATCAGTAATGAATGATATCGTAAATATTTGCAAGCTTGGGGCAATAACATAGCCATGTCCACTTTGAGGAGACAGAAAGAGAGCTGGGCGCGCTTAGCTGTCAGTGACATAGAAACACATGGCGGGCATGCTGCAGAAACTGCGGCGTTTGTCTTCACTACTATCCTAATACTGCATGTTTCCGCTAAGGGTGGGCAAATATCTTAGCTGTGTTACAAGCGTCGGCGTATGAATAGGGTACACTACGAACGTATCAGTGTAAACATGGACACTACCGTCGCTCGCGATTTGTGGCGTGCCTATGAGTGCAGACGAGAAGAATCGAAAGGCGCCTTTTTTTCTTGTTGTTTACTACAACCATTATAAAGCCTACACATAATAAAGCCAAGTTTGGTTGTAGCTTTTTTTTTTTGTCATGGAAGTGTGGAAAGTGATGAAAGGAATGAAATGGAGCATCTGCTTAAGAATGTTTAGTGTGTGCAGACCGCTTGGTATGTCTTCAAGAGTCGTTGCCGTGTCATTCGACAGATGGTAAGTGCGATCATCATTAGCTAGACTTGGCACATGACATATTGCTGCAACAAGTTCGGGGTGCGAGCATTACATGGGAAAGAAAAAAAAAATCGACAAATTCAGGGGTGCAATCATTACACGAGTGAGATCATTATGCAAGTAAACACAGTATATATAAAAAAAATAGAAAGACAAGTTGCCATTCAACATTTTGAATTTCATTTTTCTGTCCTAATGGGGAGGCCGCGTAGAGTCTGGACTCCAGAGGAGCAACGCGCCTACGAAGAGTGACATCCTGCATGGGCTTGGAATTTTGTGCACGATTTTCCTTAGTAGTGTTTTCCACCCGCCGGTGAGAACTGCATTCTCATCTCTGTTCCTGCCGTCGCTCTTGAGTTGCGCACTGCTCTTCGGGAGTCTGGACTATATGCGAATATAATGGAATTAATATAATCATAAAAGAGGTGATATAAGAATGTATGTGCATGCCTATCGTCACAATGACCACTGAACAAGACAATAAATGTGTTCATACCATTGTTCTCTGCCATACCATACCA
The DNA here is from genome assembly GCF_038994185.2 of Dermacentor albipictus. Lineage (NCBI taxonomy): Eukaryota > Metazoa > Arthropoda > Arachnida > Ixodida > Ixodidae > Dermacentor > Dermacentor albipictus. The sequence continues at coordinate 10,096,333 of NC_091824.1, forward strand.
TTAAATTCTCTGCCCCCTCTGTGCCATGTGCTAAACAGCATCGCAGGTCATCATGATTTTTCATACTCAGCTTGTATGCTAGATCTTTCACTCAAAATGTAACTCCTTCAAAGCACCATGACTGCCTGAAACCACAGGCTTTACCCATGAAAGACCAGAGCATGTCTGCTAGCCATCTGCTTCTGTGCACATGTACTGGGACTCGGCAGCCATCATCGCAAAAGAAAAAGTTATCTGCCCATTTGCTTTTAGAATCATTTTACATCCATTGAACTAGACACACGATAAACAGGACGTGGGGTAATCTTCCCGAGATATACACCCGAACACTGCGCCACCTCACCCATAAATAGCCACGCCCATGCATCTTCATTATGATCAAGGGACCTGTACGGGGCCCGAAACTACGGTTCTTTATTTTTCATTTATTCTTGGCGAGTGCATGTTTTTTGGCATCATTATGTTTCCTCGCCAGACGAGTTTTCGTCGAACACCTGACTACAATGCTTCATATTGTGCCTCTCTGCTCTGTTCTCTTTTGCTTTATTTCTGTGAAGTAGCCAACAATGTTACTGTATCTATTCAATGATATAGGTAACCTTCTAATGCATATATATCATTTATAAACATTGTGATACATTTGCATATCTTACTGCTCTTTTTTTATAGCTGCATATTTTTTTAAACAATTACTGATGCACTGTTCTTGTCGATATCTAACACAACTGCCTTGTACAATAATTTGTGGGCCTCGTTTGCCCCTTTAGTGAATTTTTGAGCAAAGCCTCCAGCATTATTGCTTTGCTAATCACACATTCCAACATTCTTCAACAACAACTCGTCCAACACACCAGCAAACATGTGTCTTAGCATTACCTTCAAAAAAAAGCAATGACTCCCCTATATTTACTGATATTTATTTATTCATCTAAAATACCTCGTTGACCCTTTTCGCAGAGCATCTAGAGGAATGAGATCTCACGGCGCACCACTGTACATCGCCTCGGTGAAAGCGCATGAATACAAAATCACTTCTGCTGTGCAACTGCACAATCAGGGGCGCGATTGGAGATCTTTGTGCGATACGTGTTCTGCTTGGTTGCTGCAACGTCACAAAATGGCAGTATGCAAAATTTCTGAGAACGCGGCAGAGAGAGCAGCCAGTCAGCAAGCGGTGAACTCTCCAGAAGAGTACTTCTCTCGTTTTTCTTCTGCTTGGAGACAGTATACTACAAAACGAAATGTTTTTTGTCTTCCAAATGAATGAAATCTTTATCTAAAAAATTTATTTTTTCTTCTGAAACCCAAACACGTTTTCAAATAGTAGTACGTGTGACTACTGCAATTTATAACTATTAGTTTCTCTGCGTCGTCCCTAGGTGGTGTCGTGCACAGCAAGAAGAAAAAAGAAACGACAGGAACCGTGGCAATCTTTTCAAGAGGCAGCAACAACATTCCAGTGGCTCGGTAGCACCGAAGGTAGGGCCGATTTCGCTGTACAACCAACGCACTGTTTCGAGATATGAAAGCGATGCCAGAATTCGCTTTCTGTTACCGTATTGACTCGATTCTAAGCACCCACTTTTTTTCATGATTGCGATGCCCAAAGTGAGGGAGGGTGCTTGGATTCGAAAAATCTAAAATGACCCCCGCCCCCTTTTCGCTGATGATAATACGTCTTTAATGATAATACTAATGATACTAACACTAATGATACTAATACTAACTAATGATAATACGTCTTTGCTACAAGCTATTACAAAGTACAGATCTACGTTCCAAGCCTTGTGTGCGAAACAAACGAATCTATTGCAACTGAGCACACCTGCAAGCAATTAGGCAGAAAAACAATGGGATAGTGACCGCACCGAGGAATGTTACCAAGTCAGAAAAAGGACAAGCTGCTCACGAGACAAAGAATAAAGAGCAAAGCACGCTGATCCTGGTTTAATTCATAAGTGGAAAATTTCGACAGCTTGGAATACATTTCTAGCCCCGCTTTAAGTACAAGCACCGTATACCCTGCTCCTGCTGTTTCGACAAGGTGTAATGAGTACTGAAAGTGCTATCTGTGCTCTGAAGCTGTGACCAAAGCTTCGTGTCGTTCACCCAATTACCATCTACGATATCCGCCAAATGAGAAGTTTGCTGAGCCACACCAGGTGTGATAGCCATCCATTGTGAACACAAAGGCAAGCAATGGACATGTCACCATGTGATGCAACACGACGATGCCCATGAGATCGCCGACAAAAGGGGTCAATAGAGCCCAAAGGGCATTGAGTAAGGGGGATGAACTGAAGATATTTTAAGCAAATTAAAAATTTAGAGGGCAAGAAAGCAGTAACAGAGATAAGTGCAAGGAACACAATATTATCACTGAAGAAGTATGCAAATGCAGCAAAAATAAACACAGAACTAAAGAAAAAAAGCATGGGTTTACAAGAGAAATATGAATTGTTGTAAACAAAAGAAATTTAAAAAACAATAGCCAAACGCAATACAGATAAACCTCGATATAACAAAGTCGGTAAAACTGGCAAATCACTTCGTTATATTGAAATTTCGCTGTACAGTTACCAACCATTTATTCGGACCTCACGGGGACTGCAGAAATGTCCGAATAAACAGGTGTCTGAAAAAGCAGATTAAGAAAAAAAAAATATGAAATCCTTTATTTCCACACACTTATTCGGGCTCGGCAGTAGGCTTGAAGAAATCGTCAAAGCGCCGTTGCACACTGTTCCGTTTACGCGCAATCAGATAAGCCGTACGGTCACTATAGGCGGCTGAAAGCACAGTCACTGCTTGTGCACGCTCCGCATGCAACGGCAGCATAGCACATGGTGCGTCATCTTCCGACTCAGAGTCATCGTCCGGCAGTGCAGCAGAAACCTGACAAATGACCTCGCCGTTGTCGAGTTCTGCGCATGTCAGTAAAGCAGTGTCAGCACCTGTGAAACTGTCAAATGAGACGGTGTCCGGAATCGCAATGCAACCACCGCGCAAGTCTCGGCAGAACATTTTCTGCGCCGGTAGGGAGCACATCGGAAGGCGAGAAATCTTAGGCCTCCTGCTACCCGCTTGCCAGCATTCCCCAGCGCAGTCTACGCGGGCACTGTCGGCGCCATTTGACACTTGACGCTATGTCTCCGTATGCCGCATTGGATCACCGCAACTCTGACACAGCACACAATGCAAACATCACCACACCATCACACTGACACCAGTCACACAAGCGAAAAACGTGGCCTACTCGCAGGGTCGTGCACGAAGAAACAAATCGGCTGCTGGATTGTCTTGACATGGCTTACTAAGCTGAGACCGAAACTGCTGTGGCCACGAACTAGGCAGAAATGATGATGATGAGCAGGGATTTGCAGTAGCGCCACTTCGTGAGGCAGCAAGGAGGCTCCGTTCAAAACAAAAATGGCGTTCAGCAAGTCGAACCATGCACCGGTCAGAGTCGGTGCATGTCTATTATCTATCGACTTTGTCTATAGAATTCATGAGGCTGCACAGGGGAATAACAATGCCTCCGCCCAAGGCCCTGATTTCACATCCAAATCTATGTGCACACACACACGCACACACAGCATAGCATGAAGCACTGTCAACAGAAACGATAAATTAATGGAAATTAAAGTGGATGAAAAAACAACTTGCCGCAGGTGGGAACCGAACCCATAACCTTCGCATTTCGCAGGTTCGGTTCCCACCTACGGCAAGTTGTTTTTTCATCCACTTTAATTTCCATTAATTTATCGTTTCTTTATTTCCACTTATTAAGCACAAGTGATATCCCCTAAGTTGTCCTTGGTGTCAGTGTTTGTTGGCTTCTTATATGACAATAAAAATCGGGCCCCTCAGATAAGCCCCTTTCTTCTCGTTCATTACATTATGGTAATGTAGCATCTGACGTCACCGACTCATCACGACGTCACCCAAAGCAGCTACCCATTTCGATATCTTGTTTATTGGTTATTTAATTATTATTGAACCACCCTAGCAGTGACAGGACTGTCAATGTAATTTGAAAATAACGATATCCTAATATGGTTCAAAAACGCCAGCGTTGCCCTTTAAAGCAAACAGTGCGCAGGGAGCGATAGGATCTTATCGAACTTGGACTTTATATAAAGCATGATGCAGCCCCACTTCAGTGGTCCGTCTTGTCGCAGCCGCTTGTTATTCAATAATTTGACCATCTGCGTCCGCAGAAGTTTCCAATTACTGTCTCAGCATTCCTCTACGTTGGCGGTGAAATTATGCTATATTAAAATCACTGACAAACACACTTCATTATATTGAGGGAGGAAGCAATACATGGTGTTCTATTGACAACAGGTTACGAAAAGTGAAATGCTTTGTTATATCAAGAATTTTTTTAATAGAAGTTGGTTATATCGAGGTTTAACTGTATTACACACAAGGATTATTAACGTCACAATGAGCAAAACAACCACAAGGTGAAAGCCGGAGCCAATGTTTTAACACGTGGACTTGCCTTCTTCAAGGCTGTCTGTCACTTCACAATGTCACTTGAAGATACAGACGATCCCGGCTATATCAAACTCACAAAAAAACGCCTATCAGTTCGATATAAAGCATAATTCGATATAAGCCTGCTGAATAATAGGATGTCATAAAAGCACACACCATTTATAAAATCACTTTATTGATGAAACTAGCTTAGTTTCGCATGAAGTAGTCCTGCATTTCTTTCTGCTAGGGCAATTTTGCAGCCTGCGACGCACGCACTTCTCCACATTGTCTAAGGAGTCGGGAGCAGCTGAGGCCGCAACCTTCCACATTCGCGCAGGAGCACCGGACTAGTGCGAGCGCACCAATCACTTTGGAGGAAGTAGGCAAAGAACCGTCGTTGCTTTCCTCATTGTGCCCACTTTCACTTGTGCTCAGTACGATGTCGGCAATGCAGTCTTCGTTCTCGGGCTCTCCCGTGGTAGCGAAAGCATCATTTGCACTCACAAAATCGTCCGCTGTTGATTCATCAACAGCTTCCGGAAATTCTGACAGCTCGCTCCAAGTTTCAGCAACACCGGCAACGGCTGCATCACATTCATCAGAATTTGCAATCACCACCGAGCACGTGGAAGCTGGCATGGCTGAAGCAATTTCGGATGAACCACTCGTACACGGCCGTGCGTACGCGTCGGGCGCCACGGGCACGAGGGCGAGAGTTTGGCCGCTTTAGCCTTTATTCGTCAAGATCGTCCTGAGAGTGTTCCTTGGAGTCATTCACACTGCGGGGACACATCCGACTCACCGCGTTCGACCCGATTTATGGTTTTGAGCTTCACGACAAAACGCAAATTCTGCGGCTTCATCACGACAACACTGCGGGAGAAGGCCCACTAGGCACACACACAATGGGCCTGAAAAGCACCGAGACAACTCGCACCTTCACCATTTTGCACGACGAGGGCACAAGAGCCTCTGATTGGCTGTCTGAGGAAGTGCTGCGGCGGGCCAGGATCATTTTTTGCAGAGGGGTGTCGACGGCTCGTCCAACGCAACGTGCTCACGGTAGGGAGAGCGGTTGGATGAAGCCGCGCCGTCGGGTTTCCCTGCAACCACGAGGGAAAGCCAACTTCTGCGGGCGCTTTTCCGACGCTCGACATATTGGGAGTCGCTGCTATTTTTGTTCGATGTAAACGTAATTTTTGCTATACATACTCATTGTAACTACCGTATTTACTCGCATAATAGGCGCACTTTTTTTTCAGAAAATCCGGCCCGAAGTTCAGGGTGCGCCTATTACGCGGGGTAAAATTTTTCAACGAAATTTTTTCAACTCGCATTCCCGCGCTTTAAATTTTAGCATATGTCAGGAATATGGCTACTCTCACATAATTCACCAATAAATCCAGCATAAAAGGGAGAATAAAAGCTACCTACTTACCTTTTAATGAACAGGCGAGAGACGTTGACTGAACACACACGTAAAATTTATTAAGACTATTCAGAGTCCGAGTCGGAGAGAACATCCTCATCACCGCCGGGTGGAGACTCGTCTTCCTTGTCTGAGCTCCACAGCATGTCGTCTTCGCTTGAATCCAGTGCATTGGAGATCCCAGTCTTCTTGAAACTTTTCCTGACGACGTCATTGAGATCTCTCGCCAAGCTTCCACGATCCATTCGCACAGCATTTCCATAGGCGGCTTCTTAATTTTGCCACCGGGGGCTAGTTGACGCTGTCCTCCAGCCATCCAATTGGTGTAAAGCCTTCGAACGTTGTCCTTAAAAGGCTTATTTAGGGAAACGTCCAAAGGTTGCAGCACGGAAGTGAGGCCTCCCGGAATCACGGCAATATCCGTACGCACCTCTGACAACTTCTCTTGTACACGTTCTACGAGGTGCCCGCGAAAACTGTCTAAAACGAGCATGGCCGGATACAACAGGCCGCCCGGCCGCTGGCCCCAGACGGTCTTGACCCAGTCTACCATCAATTCCGCGGACATCCAACCTTTCTCTTGGACCCTCACGTGTATGTCTCGAGGGAAATTTCCCTTTGGGAGCGTCTTTCTCTTAAAAATAGCATAAGGCGGTAGTTTGCGCCCATCCGCAGTCACTGCCAACATGACAGTACACCTTTGTTTTTCAGCGCCAGATGTTCGAATAAGCACACTCCGTGCACCTTTTTCCTCTACTGTTATATTTCTCGGCATGTCGAAACAGAGAGGAGTCTGATCTGCATTACCTATTTGTGACAAAATGAAGTTTTTCTGCTGCCGGAGCCATATGACGAAACAGTGGAACTCGAGTACCTTGTCCTCGCATGCTGAGGGCAAGCGCAGGCACAACGTTGTGCGCCTCCTCAGGGTAAGTCCGTGGCGTCGCATGAAGCGCGTTGTCCATCCGGAGCTTGCTTTGAAGTCTTTCGCTTCGATGCCCTGCGCTCGGGCAATTCTGTGCGCCTCCGTCTGCACTATGTCGAGAGACACTGCACAACCGTCCTGTCGAAGGCCCCGTATGTGTTCAACTAGTTGATCTTCTACTTGCGGATACTTTCCCGACTTTGCACCGCGGAAGGCCCATCACGACTTCTTTGTTGCCTGAAGTTTTTCTTGCTGACCTCGCCAGTAGCGAATGCTTGTCTCTCCGACACTGAAATGCCTGCTTGCAGCACGGTTCCCATGCTCGAGTGCATACTGCACAGCTTTCAGTTTGAATGCAGCAGTGTAGCTGCCGTACTTGCCCATTGCGGAACACGCGACCACACAAACTGCACGCTGTTTGCCAAATGGCGAGATGTGGCAATTTGTCTTTTCTTTGCCTGTGTCAGCATTGATGGCGATGGCACTGTCGCTTGTGTAGAGTCGCCCAGCTTTCCGAGCTGCCTAAGCGAAGGTAGCAAAAAGCTTATATCCGCGCGGCGGTTTCGAGAGGAGGGGGGTGTTATCGATAGTAGATGGAAGAATTATTTTTCGCTCATTGATGAGTTTTTCTTTCTTTTTTTTTGTTTCTACGGACGCGTTAGGTCGTCGTGCTCGCTGGCTTCGCGGCGGTTCGGGGAGGGGGGTGTCGGTACTTAATGGAAGAGCTAGTTTTCGCGATGTTCTATGTGCTGTGGGCCCTCAGCAGCTGCAATGGCAGCAACACTAATGAGACTAGTAGTCCAGCAAATGCGTTGATAAGCTTGGGTTGTGAAATGTGCTTGCGCTTTTTTTTTTCACCCAAGATGGAGGGGCATGAGGGCGTAAATGCGTAAATAGTGTAAATGCGGTACTGATCACAGTGCCAAGTTCGGGGTGCGCTTATTATGCGCGGAAATAAAAAAAATCAAATTTTCCGCGACCAAACTGGGGGTGCGCCTATTATGCGAGTAAATACGGTATACTGTGCCCAGAAATTGTTCGATATATAGAATAATTCTATGTAAACGGTTTCGATATAGTGAGGTTCGACTGTATTGGCGCAGCAGATTGTGGAATGATTAATGGTTGCACATAGATGCAAGAATATTAGGAAGATCATTGCAAAGAATGATGGCACACGAAAGGGCTGATGAATGAAAACTTGTGTTCTTCCATGTGTGCACTTGTTGTTGCAGTGATTATGTAAACGGTGCAAAATGCGTGAGGGTGCTTTGAGTTGTAACAGAGATGGCCTGGTGCTGTGACAATATTTATGAAATAAGCAAAGAACGGTGATTAAACAATGAATATATCAAGGCTTGAAAGAAATATCAAGTTTGACCTGTGCTATGATCAAATAGGGACTGTAGTTATGTGTAATGAAGCGAGTGGCTCAATACTGTACAGATTCTAGCAGCTTTAATAAGTAGTTTCGATACGGAGAGAACATGCAAAATTTGTAGTACTTGATCTGTATGTTGCTGAGCAATACTTTTGTGTTGGGGCTAGTGAAGTTGCTCATACAAATAAACAAGATAAGGATTTTGTGTGGCTATGACAAACCAATAGACAGGAGAGCTACTGTGAGTGCCAAACACGACAACAAGGTGTCCCCACCATAACAATAAATTACCATCATCAAGTCATGATGGCAATGAGCTATTACAACAAATGCAGGACTGCGCGAAATTTTATGCTTTAGAAACTGCGTGATGACTATGAGAACCAAAGCAGTCATTGTGGTGCAGTGCAGTCAGGCAGCGAGGTGATAGAAACCACAATTTGCAAACCAACAAGGTGGACACAGTTGCGCTGGACCCAGCCATTTGCTGCTACAGTAAAACCTCGTTAAACCGTACCTGCTTAAAGAGTAGTTTCGTTTTAAAAGTAGTAAAGTCAAATCCCCGACTCAGCGGCCACTGAACATGTGTTTTGAATCTGCTTAAACCAAACCAGCTTATTGTGTAAGCATCGGTTAAAACGTAGCGTTTTAACTTTTTGTCGCGCAAACACTACAGTATGTCGTCTCCATCGGGCAGCCCGGCGGAACAACAAGCCTCAGAGATCGGAACAACGACCTCCAAGCGCCCTGTGCGTTTGCGCATGAAGCCACATCAACATCAACATCATTTCGACATCGTGCCAGAGAATGGTACGGCGTGGTGACAGTGAGGACTCCCGTCCAGCCGAAGCTCGGATATAAAAGACGCCGGGTGCTCAGCATAGAAGAAAAATTAAACATCATCTGTGCTATCGAACGTAACACGAAGAAGTCGGCACTGGCACGCGACAGGGATCTGCTGTTGACTACGGTGTGTGGCATTTGGAATGCGAAGTTGCTCAGCAGCACTGCTGCGAGCGCGAAGACATGTCGGCTACGTGGTTCGACTTTTTGCCATCATTGCCTCTGTTGTTGCCGAAGTGTCAACTAGCAACAGCGATGAGGACGACACGGAAAGCGACAGCACAGGCGATTCAGGCCCGACAGTGGCATAAGCTGCACGTTACGCAAGCTTCATGAATGCAATCGTTGCGACGAGAACAGGGGCGTGATAACATAGCTCTGTTCCAAACAAAAATTATTCCAAACTCTGGCACTCGGCAATGAAGAAGGCGCCCCAGGACTTCTGCAGCACTACTGTGCGCGTGCACAGAGAATACGTAACGCCAACGAGGAATCTGCCATGCGAGTGTTTGCCGAGAAGAGGGGGCTGGCTGAAAAGCTGGCACGCACCTTCAGTAAGTTTGAGGCCGCTGTCGTCGTGCTAGGCCGCCGCGGCACCAAACGAAAATAACACTTTCGTCGCGCGACGTGAATAAATACTGCATGTTTTTTTCCCCTTTCATTGCACTTTTTCCGAGTTCTGTTTTCGATGGGTAAGTGGGCGATCTCATGCTATTTTGGTTAAACAGTACTACCGTTTAGTACATACTTTTTGCGAGCTCTGGCCAACTACGGTTTAGCGAGGTTTCACTGTACGCATAGCTGCCCAGATCTCCCCGAGTTTTTTCAGCCCCAGTGCGTATGCAATTGCACCGTGCAAGGCTGCTGGGTGTGTATGTCGCAGGCCCCATCCAGATGTGGCAGACGTTCACAAGAGTGTATGCAAAGTGGTGAAGCAAAGTGCAGCCGTTTCTTGGAGTAGGCAGCGATGCTCACCTTCGATTGTCAACGTGTCTGGGTCTGCCTTGACAGCTTCTGCTTCGGTTCCGGCTGCAGCAGGGCTGTCGACGTTCTTCATTTCCACATCTGGCATCTCGGCAACCATCTTGCACTGGCAAATATACACCGAGATTTTATCAAGAACATCTTCCAGCACAGAAGAAAAAAGAAGAGGTAGAGCACTCATTCATCAACTGTATTAGCTTAGGAAAAAAAAAAAGAGGACATGGAGTCATATGTGGTTATAGCAAAGGCACATGCCTGCAAAGGAGGGTCAGAAAATTAGTACAACTTGACTAATGCCACTATCAATTCCGCAAACCATGAAACTGCTTGTCAAGATAATTGGTTTCTTTTTACCAAAGCAACACAAGGAACACTCACGAACTAGCCAGTCATATTTGATATACAAATATGCTCCATGCATTAATCTGCACTTTTCCACTTTGTATTTTCAAAGAACATTGTTTGTTGACAAATAAGGGTGTGCGAAGGCATCATCTGCAATGGTTGGCAGGATGGCCTGATCCTGCCCGAACCTGAATCTGTGCATAGTGCTCCCTAAACCTGTTATTAACCCGCCTCCCCGTCTGACCCACATAGCACTCTTAAGCACGATAATTCTAACTCTCTGTCTTAAATACCAACAATTAAGCACAGCAGAATAACGCTGAGAACACACATGCCCAAGAACAATTAATTGCTGGGCTTGTATTGCTGATGAGGAAAATTAGCGCAACAAAAAGACAACTCCCACAAGGAGGGAAGACGAAGACAAGCGCTACTCGCAACTGTTCAATAGCGGGAAGTGTTTCACACATATATCACCTTGTCACGCATGCGCACAAAACTTTCAGGCAGATCACAAGAACACGAGCAAGTCAACTGCGATTGCGCATGTAAAAAAAAAAAATAGATTGTGAAGTTTCACGTGACAAAACGACGATTTGATTATGAGGCACGCTGTCGTGGGCTACTCCGGAATAATTTGGACGACCAGAGGTTCTTTAACGTGCATGTAAATCTAAGTACACTAGTGTTGTCGCATTTCACCCCCATAGAAATGTGGCTGCCTTTGCCACAAGTAAAATTTAAAAGTTTGGAAAGCTTCGCTAGTCGCCTGCCGTCCAGTACGGTCGAGCAAACGCTGGAGCGACGAAACCAGCTAAACATATTTCAACAAAGTTTCGCTTATTAATAGGGTCGCTTCCTTAGTTTTAAGGACAGCATGACTAAAGTGAAAGGGTACGAAGAAAAACGAAAATGAACAAGTCATTACCGGCTTCCTGAAGAAATGCGAGAGAACTAAATGCCGAATCAATTCCGTGGATGAATAGAGATGAGCGTTGTGGGGCCTGTTGCTGTTCACTGAACAACTCGGCATTCTAAGGAGCGCCAGATCTACTTGGACATTAGTAAACAAGGAATAAACAAAATGCCATCGAAGCGATGCACAGGCTCATTGAGTGATGGGTACATAACGAGCACAGTCGCATCACTACGCATGTTTTGCACAAGTATGCGTCAAGAACAGCTTTGCATAAACATGTAAGACAATTGTTAACGTTGTCGTAACTTCTACTGGCCCGAAAATACGGTAGCACAGGAAAAATTCTACATACCGGCTCCTGTTCGCGTGCGCCACTTACAGCAGTGGAAAGGTGGAAACCCTTAGTAATGATGGCGGGCACAACATTGGTACCGCAGCAAAATTTTAGTAAGTTATACAATAATTTAAAATTTATTAGTAATTTATTCTTGTTTAAAAAATATGTAGGTATGTTTTCGGTTGTCTTATAAGACAATATTCTGATAAAGCTTCATTTATAGTTTAGAGCTGCAGTAGCGAGCCAACATGGCAGACAGCAAGGGTGGATCGTTTACCAAGGTCGTCCAAAAACATGCAGGGCGTGCAAAAGAAAGGGTAAGTTGTCATGATTTTATTAAATAATCAAAGTATTACTTATGCCTTCGGCACTGCATGAATCGCAATTGGAAGTCGGGCTTAATTTGTCATTTCCATGCGCATCGTCCCATGCGCTGGCTATGAGTCGGTTCCTACTTTCACGCACAGTGCAACGCGGACGGGTCGGAAATTTAGTTTCTTCCGTGCACCTCGCGCCTGGAGGGCGCTCAACGTGTCGAGCGCTTAAGGTGTCGAGCTCACGCGTGTCGTGCGCGAAATCAGTGCCGCTGCGCTGCGGCAGTATGCTGCGGGAGTCGTTTGCATAGCGCCCCACGGGAACGCCTCCTTTTGGAGCCTTGCAGCTGCGAACGCGGGTTGTGTTTGGTCACACGTAGGGTCACACGTATCTGTCGTCTGTCTCCTGTGCGAACGCCACGTGATCCGAAACTGGTCGCGGAAAAGGGACGCCGCCGGTAGCGAAATGGGTTATGACGCGCGTCTCGTTTATTTACCTGGGACGTCGGCGGCACCTTTCCAACCCACGTCCCGTATAAGGGTGTAGTACGTAGGCTCCGAAGCCCCGATGGCAGCGGAAGACGTGCCTTGTGGAGGTGGTGACTGCTGCGTACTTGCAGGCACCAGCGCCGTGCTTCGCATTCCTCTTGGGGATTCTTCCGGTTAAACTCGGGGTTAAATTTACGGGATGCGTAGAACCAGGAAAACGCGGAAGGTCATCTTCCCGCATGCCATCGCGGCTGGATCATCGAACACTCAAAGCGCATTGTCGCACGCAAGTGTCGAATGGGGCAGAGCTGAACATGTAAACAAAACTGCTGGTCAAGGCTCGTCGCTATCAGCCAGGAAATATCTGCAGACTCGTGGAAGCGACATCGTTTAAGCATTGGCGTACGTTTGCCTCTATTACTCTTCTCGTGTGGCCAAAGCGGCCTGTGGTTTAAGGCGCGATTTACCGAACCCGTACTTAGGACAGTGCAGCAAATGCAGAATAGTACTGTGCAGAACTGCTCAAATTTCATTTTATTGTGCAGGTAAAGGTTTTGAAATATTGACAATGTGTATTCACGTAGCTCTTCAAACTTTCTGCAAAATTATCGCCACGGTTGGCTGGAAGATTCAGCCAAAGGCACTGAAGTGCGACTTTACTTTCTTGAAAATCCAATTTCCTGAAAATGAACATAATGACCACCTTCAATTAAAAAAAATTAATCTGTAGTGCTCATTGATCTGTAATAGCACTCTGTATTTATGTGCTGTATTTAGAGGTGAGCAAATATAAACTTTTTTTAATACAAAGAATAAGTATCAAATATTGAATCGAACATTGTGCATATGTTTGCAGCAGGAATATTCATTTAGATATATATTTAGGCACTATGTTTGTACTGACTAGTGAAAAAGAGTCTGCTAGCTCTCGGGAACAATTAGCATCTGTTTTAACTGCTGCTGATAACTAATTACGATGCTGGTGATTTACTGGCATCCCCTTTGAAATGAGTCAGTGACAAATAGTTGCCTAGCCTGCTTGATTTAATCAGCTATGCTTTACATGTTTTTATTTCTAGCGTTTTTGTATACATCTCTATAATCTTTTTTTCTCGTATAATCCATAAACTCTCCATCACTCAATGAGCTCCTTCAGGTACCACTGAGGAGTTAAACCGTTGTGATTTCTTGGCACTTTTTTACTCATGTGTATGTGTTCAGTTTGTTGTAATTTTGACAAGAAAATAATGCGCTGTGACCTACACCAATGTATTTTGCAATTATGAAAATGTTTTCAGAATTTGTCATAGCAGGTTAACGGGTTAAAGACAAGATCACTAATTGCCACTAAAAAACTGAATGAATAGCCTCTCATTATCTTCAGGGCCTGGTCACAAACCAGCTTTCCAAGAATGAATGGCTGCTGTATAACCAGCTTTCTGAAAACGCTAAATGACTGCAAAAAAAAAAGAAAAAACATGGTAAAAAACAAAACTCCAGCAGGACTTGTTGGCTGTAAATATATGTAAAAGGGCCCATTACAAAAAAAAATAGCAGGTTCTTGTGTAAAAGACAAAACTGCTACATGACTAGACTGCCAAGTACACAATTAGACAAGCTCCTACCACCTGAACAACGCCCACATTACTTATTTTGTTTCGACATTGCTTTGAAAATTTCTGCCGTTGTCTCACTTTTGATATAGTGCAATACTTTGCTTTTCAATAGAAAATGGTAACCAGAATTTGTCAGTTCTTTTTGAAATATTTGGTTATTTTCTATATTCAGAACTAACAAATACTTCATTTTTTAATGAGAATAGTTACTGCGTAATGTAGAATTTATATGTGAAACTGAGTATTCATCCCCTCATAGTTATACTATAAATTCTCTCGCTTATGAAATGAGCGAAGTCAATCTAGTTCCACATCTTGACAATGTGTTGCAGACAGGGCTTCTGAAGCATAGTGGAAAGCAACACGAGACCAAAGACTGGATGCAAAAAATGTGGGACACAATTGCTAATAATTATGGAGTGACTACACCCCAGGCGAATAAATTGAATGGCAGTTATGAGAATGGGCTGTCCTGTCGCAACAATTTATAGCAATTCTCACAGAATTGTACAGTGGTGTGGCGAATTGATCTAAGGTCGAAGGCTGTAACCAGGCCACCGTGTATGCATTCTCTGTAATCGACTATCATCAGCTGCAAGACATGGGCAGGCTGCACAGTAAGCAGGGCACGGTGTGCACGAGGCCAGTACCACCGCTAATGAGACCCTTGGGGGCCACAAGAGTTTGTTGAGTTATCCAGAATGTCAAACTAACAGATGGCATGGCAGAATGAGTGAAATAAAATATTCTTATTGCTTGAATCGTGGAATGGCCGAGTTGGTATAGCTGCCGATGGTTGCTGCGCTAAACTGACATGGGACGAAAGAAAGATGCAATTTGACGAACACAGCACTGGCTTTCAACTGGAAAGTCGACGCTGCGTCCTTCTTCAGTCCAGTGTCAGTTTAGTACTGCCCCTGCAACCATTATTGCATGAGGTAGTCTGTCATGTTTTCTTGCTCTTGAAGCACTAGTTAACGAGCACGAGGGGAAGAGTGCCGACGAGTTCAGAAGCTGCTTCTCATTCATGTTACCTTTGAAGGGCCCCAACCAGGGGTGGGGATGTGCATTACATAAAGGGGAGGAGCAGCGAGAGCAAAAAGAAGCGAACGCTTCTTTAAACAAAAATACGTACAGCTTGGAATGTGGAGCAATAAGCAAGCGAATGCCAAGGACAGCAGCATTTTGAGTGCTTTTTCATAGCGATAAAATCAACACTAACGTAACCACAAGCGTATTAGACAGCTAGTAACTGAAGCGTGTAGTATTTGATAGGAAAATTCCCTATTCCAAGTTCTGGAATATTCGCTTCGAATATTGTTCGAATGTGAGGGTCTCTTTAAGAATGCGTACTAGATTTCTACGGGGTAATGCCAGTGATCACTGCTCCAAAAGACTCTGGTGCAGGGGACCTGCGGTCACTACGAGGAGGCAGCATTTATTTAGCATAGAATAGCTGTCAAATAATGAAGTCACTCTTGCCTGTGTGCAGCCCAATTTTTCTCAAATTACGGAGAGCAACTTATTTTCTGGACAATTTAAAGCAGCGTTGCTATAAATTACAGCGCACACTAGGACACGTACAGGAAACGACCTAGACAAACACTGGCTTTGAAGTGTATTTTTTTATTTATTTACCAAGAGTTAAAGTGATGTGCAGTGTTCCAGTATTGCACATTGACCTTTCAACATATGTAGGGTCTTTTGTTTTCCAGTTTTGTTCTTTCTACTTTGGAGGGGGGGGGGAATCTGGGGTTAGCTTTTAAGAGAAAAAAACTGGGAAGAAATCGGGTTTGCGTTGACTGGCAGCCAATGTTTGAGATTTTTCTGGTAACTTTCACAATTAACACACAGCGGTTACCTTTTGAACAGAAACTTCTTATTTAAATGAGCGAAAACACTGACAGGAACGTGTAATGATAGTGCCATTTGTAAGGTATGTGACAAACTTTACTCAAATTCTAGCTGGCAGGCATCGCTTGAAGCTTTAAAAAAAATAACAAAGAAAAGCGGCCAGTAGGAACAATGAAGGCATTCATTTGGGCTAGTTGGTCTGTCATCAACATGTGTGCGCCATGTGTTGCCATGCTCCATGTGTGCCCGTTTCTATATCTGTCCCAGTCATTTTGGAGCATTTGAGGTTCCCAATATAAATATTTTTCGGATCCCTTGTTCATTACTTGGTTATACTTATAATGCTTGGTTCTATGCACTTTTTTTTTTCTCAAAGGAAGAAAAGAAGCACAAATATGACTGCATGCAGGCAGGATTTTAAGAGGTGTGATGCTTTTCCTTATCATACCAGCCCCTTTTTGATGTACCATGAGCATTTTGAGCAGTTGGGCCACTTGTCACCCTGCTTCCTGCCTCCCTCTATATTTCATTGCAACAATTAATGGACTACCAGCTAGCCCAATCTGCTGGCCTTCTCTCAACCTACCATACGTGAAGCGTCCTCTCCATGTCACAGCAATGCAGAATAACGTTATCAGCATGCTGTATTACCGTCCTAGCGTATCACCGCTTTTAACATGTTATGGGAACTGTGATGCATCATAGACTTATTTATGTACTAAGCCCAGCTACTAAACACACAAGCCTTCGTACACTCAAGGCCAGCAGGCACTGAATATGATATATGTGCGGGTCTTTGTTTCGAGTGTTAAGCGAAAACGAACCATATGTCTTATTCATATGCAAATATTAGGATATATCTTGACCACTTACACGTTTAAGTCGGGTACCATTCACTGGTTTTGTAATACTTGCAGTTATTCTTACCCTTTATGAAATGGCGAAACTTCTGGTATAAATTCGGTTCAAACAATTTTCATAAAACTTGTTTGTGGTGTAATCTGTCATTATAGTGTTTTACCTGAAAACATACGGTGAGATGCTTTTCCCATTTCAATAATGTCACTGTCACAGTGTGCCAGATTCTTATTTCCTCATTTAGCTAAGTTGACCTTAAATCTAGTTGTCATTACATGTATCATATAATATAAGCATTCTTCTTCTTTCTTATCAACTGACCTACAGTTTTTCATTTACTTTTATAAACTAAGAAAGCAATATTCATTTGATTTGTCAATCTAAGGTAGTTTTTCTTCAATATTCAATTTGGAAATTTCGACATTCAAACACCTCTAGTCCTAAGGGCTCGTGTGCTGCCATTTCCAGCCGGACATGTCATGCAAGTGCCAGCGCAGTCCGTGGCCATGTCATTCTTGTGTCTGCAATTCCGTGTGCTGTTGTGGTCGTGGACGTGGTAACTATAGCCCACTGTAGACCCTTTCCGCAGAGCAGTTTGCTCTGGAAGAACAAGAACGCTCTTGAGAGCCACATGTTGCCTCGGGCAAAAGCGCAAATGTGAAACGGTTACATCATTTACTGCTACTGGGTGATCAGCTGTCGGAAATGCCAGTGGGTGCTTGCTAATGCACTCTGCTCCATTCATGCTGCAAAGTGTGGAAAGGCAGAGGGAAGACGCGTGCAGTGGTTGGCTGCAAAAATAGCGACTGGCATTTTAAGGAACGGATTGACTCTGTGTGGCCAAGTCCACAGACCACAGTTACATAAGGACGGCCTGTGTTGCCGGCCCTTCGCGATGCGCAGCTTTCCTCGAGGATTAAAAAAAAAAAACAAAAAAAAAACACTGATTCGCCACTGTTGTAGTGCTAACTTCCAAAGAAAGTTACTTCAACCGCAGAACGTCGGCAAGAGTGAGTACCGCTTGTTACTCAATGGCAAAGTGAGTAGCACCACTTCTTCGCATACTAAGTTTCTTTCACATTCTCTATAGACATCCACCCCAACTCACTCATGCCACCTTAATGGGCCCATTCTTGAATCGACGCGCCGATTGCACAGAAATCTTTGAAGCTAAATGTTTTGTGGCGATCCACAGAGTATGTGAGTGACAAGCAATATGTCTTTAATAGGCTACAACCTTTTGCAAAGCACAGAACACCTACATTCCAGGCCTGTTGAGCTGTAACAACAAATCTACCACAACTGAACACACCTGCAAGCGATTAGGCAGAAAATAAACAGCAGCTATAATGACCCCACCAAGGAACATTACTGAGTCAGAAACATGACAAGCCGCTGCTTTAAAGTGATCAGCCAATAAAGAAGGAGCAAAAGATTGATTTAATTTCAAGCCCCCTTGTCGTACGGGCACTGTATACGCTGCTTTCCCCCGTTTTGACAAGGCACAGCTAGCTATGAAAGAGCTTCGTGTCCTCTGCAAGTGTGGCCATAGCATCGTGTCATCCACCCAATCACCGTCTATGATATCTGCCAAAACTGAGGTCTGCTGGGCCAGCACCTCCTAACTGTATGTAGAGGGTGCTGGCTAAGCTGCAACTACGTCATGCACATTCATTGCAAACACAATGGAGGTAATCAATGGATGGGTCACTACGTGAGCAAACATGGCGGCACCCACAGAATCTCCTTGCAAATGGTCCATAAGCCCGGTAAAATGGGAAAATTGTTTATCTTGGCATTATTATATGGCTTTCGTGTTGTGTACAGTGCAGGAACGCACAGATGGAACCGACAGGGCGGGTGAGGTCGTCTTCATTTCCGACCGTGTGTGCACATAAGATGAAGCTTAACCAACTTCACCAGATGGCTATTCTAAAATTACACAGGCTACAGAGCCGGCGGGCATCGACTGTCAGCGCTGCAGAGCGCAAAACTTCGTTGCACTGATTTTTAAAAAATGAGCCCGTGTCCACTGATCAAGTTCACTCAACTGAAATATTCGCTATTCAGAAATTAATTTAACTGAAAGATTTTTGCATTCAATGCATAGAAAAACTTCACGATTTTCTAAACCATGACTCAATGTTAACTATGTTGTATTTTTAAAACACTGTTTCAAATTTCAGGAATTCGGCATATTGGTGATTATCGAATCGTACGCTTTAATGTGACACATTCTTTGCTTTGGCGGTGCGGGGCAGTTTAGAAATTTGTGCAAACTGGCTGCACATAAAAATAGATTAGCAACAAATGTTTTCCATGAGTGCCACAATCGTGTAACTTGCGAAGCAACTCATAATTGCTGAAAGCGCCGCAGAATACCTGTCTGAATAACTTCTGACATGCTCACCAGCAATAAGTTTGGGGCCTTGTGTGGCAGCCTTGTGTTTGGGGCTTTGGCACACAGCAGTCTGATGGCTGCCTTCGCGCTGTTCTGACATGCTTTCCCGAGTCTGGCGCAATTCATTCAATCGAAGGAAAACTTATAAACCAAACTGCAGATGTGCTTCTGTCACCTGTGAAGGCAGGTTATACAGCGAAAAGCCTTTACACCAGAGCATTTGGGTATCTTTTGTTATACAGGTCGCCTTGACTAGTCAAATCGCGCACCGTGCAGCTTTTGTTATCCGCATTGTTGGCAAGTCTGTGTTATGTCACGTTCGCGCTGATATCAAAAATAACAAGCAAGAAAGATTTGAGCCGTGCCTTTTATACAAGTCCATGACGTTGCAGTCACGTGGTCGTCCAGTTGTGTTGGCTGCGGCTTACTGATGACGCATAATCTCTCCTTCAAAGCAAAACGGTCTATCTTCGCAACGGTGGAGGACCTGCTGCGGTTTCTTCCTTGCTATCTTTAGACGACATTGTTCCAGTGTTTTCTGCAGGCTCTTGCTTGCTAAACTCGACATGAGCTCGATCCTGCAATTCAGCTCGATGTCTTAACTGGCCCAGGTGTCGCCGCTGAAGTCCATGTGTCGTGTTCACGGGGAGCATCCAGGTACCTTGCTGACTGTGCACTCTGTGACTTGCTCTGAAGCTGCGCATCCAGACAGGTTTACCTGCACAAAATTTGGTCGTAGATCCTGTCGGCTGCTTATCTGCCGACCATTCATCGGCCACGATGCAGTCATCTTTGTTTGATTCGGCAACCCAGCAAATGTTCTGCCGGGGGCTTGCCATCCTTGATGGGCGTTAGTCGATTACAAAACGAAGAACGAGCTGTCCGCACTGGCAGTCTTTCTTTTTCCGGGTTTTTCTTGAGGCCTTCATTGAGCGTGCGCGCAGCTCGTTTGGTTAATCCGTTAGATTGTGGGTGATAAGGTGCTGCTGTAACTTGTATGCTGTTGCAATCCAGAAACTTGCGCGAAAAGGCTATGCCCGCAAATAGTGGTCCATTGTCCGACATGAACATTTTAGGAAGCCTGAACCGTTGACCTTAGTGCTTGGGCCCTTCTTTCCGACGTGGCACTTTTCATTGGCGCCACTTCCATCTATTTCGCTTCTGAGTCTACGGCGACCACATGTCCGTGCAGTAGGCCTGCAAAATCTGGCCAGCTCCAAAGCCGGCCACACCACAGGTATTTGTGCTGGTGGCATTGCTGCGGCCTGCTCACATGCAACACATGACTTCGCTAGTCGCTCCATGTCCAAAACAGCATTCGGGTAGTACTTTTCATGGAGGCCATGCCAGGGTGTGTCTCAAGCCACAAATTTAACATAACGTTTGGCCGCCGCCATGGGCAGAACAATGTGATGTCCCCGGTATACCTAATTCGTTCATGTGTTGGCACTGTGGTAGGAACATCCCTCTCGTGGCAGTCCACCTGTTGAAGCTCTCGGCCAGTCCCACCTTGTGGGCGCACGCAGTTTCCTTCAGGCGTACAAAGTGCACTCGTCGGCATGGCCATTGCACGGCTCCACTACTGGCAAGCGACTGAGAGCATCGACATTTTAATGGTCACTGCCTTTGTGGTACTGCAGTGTATATATTTGTCGAGAGACGAAGTCCAACGCGATATCCTGGTGGCCGCCATCGCTAGTATATTGCTTTGCCTGGATTGAGCAAACCACCAAGGAGATTGTTGTCTGTCACTAGCACGAACTGGTGTCCATACAAGTAGTCCTGAAATCGTGTAATGCCAACCGCAATTGCTTCTTTATTTAACTGCGGGTAATTACGCTCTGCTTTTGTAAGGGTCCTGGACTGGAATCCGGTGAAGTAGAACTGCTCCGACGCCAGATGCGTCGCACTCCAGCTGCAGTGGCTTATCTGGATCAAAATGATCCAGGAACTTGGTAGCCTCAATTCTTCATTTTCAAACGCTTTCCAGTGTTCCCAATTCCATACAGCACCTTTGGCTAGGAGGGGAGCCAACGCAGCGGCCATATTCATAATAATTCACAAAGCCTATATGAACGCTTTCAGCTCACTCACTGAAATCGCTACTTCACCACATGTTGTCATCCTCTGGTGTCGATGTGACTTGGCGAAATTTTCTGTGCCCGTATACTCCTGCAGCAGGGACCATGCCATATCATTAATCTTTTCCGCAACGTCATCCAGGTAGAGCGGAACTAACGCCGACAGGTAGTCGTTTGGAACAAAGGAGGCTCTTGTGAGTGGACGGTTGTCATTTCGGCATCTAATGGCAATTGGTTGTAAGTTTGGCGCAGGTCATGAAAGTTTCGCCGCCGTTCAACTTGGCCAACATGTCGTACGAGGCAAAGGGTATGGCGGCATTTATGGTCATACAAAAATTGCCACAAACTCGCTGAGACCCATTGTTCATTAGGGCGGGAACCACTGGTGTTTCACATTCGGTGGTTTTTACCGGCATCAGTAGCTGGTCGAGCCACTCCGACATCTTGTCCGTCAAGGCATAGGGTACGGCACGGACTTAAAAGAACTGCAGACACGCATTTTCATTCAGTTGAAATGTCACCGGTGGTCCCTTGTGTAGGCCGAACCCTGGAGCAAACACGTCGACTTACTCATTGAACAGTGCTTGTTGCTGGCACCATTCAACCCCACCGGTTGCACAGTTGCGGCCGCGCTAGTAGTCCTCTGCCGCATAACGACAGTCGAGCGCTGTCTACCATTATGCATCGTACCAGCTCCAATATCGCGGCGCACGTTACGTCGGACTACTGGCCCTAAATTTGCAGGACAGCTGCGCAACGGTGGCCACTTGGTCTCGACCTTCCGGGATACCTCTGCGGAAATGGCGCCTACGGCCCATCCATTAACGTCTCTTTGTAAACAATTGGCCTGACCTTGCGCATGTTGTGAACAGCCTTCGTTGTGTACACAGGGCTAGCTCGTTCAGCTGCCATTGCGTACGAGCCGTGCCAGTTGTGACATCTGCTGCAGGCGGCGTCCACTCGCTTGGCCGCTTGTGGCCCCCCACACCTTCGAGATGCGTCCCTTCTATATCCGGCTGCGATTTCTATGCATGTTTCCTTTGCTCCCGACTTGCGGTGATGCGGCCAGTCTTCCACCTCTTCCAGTGTAACCTCCCGTTACGCAGTCGTGCACCACAGCCTCGTCGACGGGTGTCTGCCGCGTGGGTTCAAAACCTCGCGGCCGCCGGTTAGCCACCGCTTATCCTCAACCGACACTCGGGTTTCTTTAGGGGTGAATCGTTCTGCACTTCGCCGGACGTCGGGCATGCCACAAACGTGCGCTCCTATCATGCATGCCCTCCTATTGTACATCCCCTTAACGTGCACTCTTATGACTTCTTGAAGTTGTCCGCTTTAGCCATCGTCTAATTTCCTCAGTAGAGACGTGGCAAGTCTTTCTTTTTTTTTTTCGCATCAACCAGCAATGTGGTTGACTTGGGGGTGCATACATTCAAATGCACGACGACATCTTCGCAGCCAAGCTCGTCAACGTTCTTCGGGTGGCATCGCCCCTAAGAGCGATGCCGCGAGCAGTGCATGCGTCGCTTCTGCCATGTTCTTCCAGGTGGTCCGCCCTTCCGACATGCTCGGGCCCGGTGCGTGCACGGCGCCGGTCCTCGTCAAGTCGTGGAAAAGGACTTTCAACGAGAGCGGACACTCCTATCGAGTCCAGCGCCGCCGGCATTAAGAGGTTTAGAATAGGGGCCTCAAAGAAGTAGCGTCGAAGCCACTGTGCATGCTCGAGACATTTGGGTTTTGCATTGGGCACGCTATTTCACTGATGTAGCGGGAGCTCCGAAAGCTGCCCCAAAAGATTTGCGTAAACAAACATGGCGGCACCCATTGAAGCGACGGCTCTAACTTAGCACCAAACTGGGTTCAATTCGCGGTAACGCGTGAAGTTCGCAAGCTAGGAAAAGTGACCGCAGTTATCGCTTTCTCTCAACTAGCGTGTTATGAAAATTGATTCATTGGACGCCGCCGACTCCGAATTCGATTGTGGATATTATGGCTCGTAGGCCTAACACGGCTTAGCTTGGCTGGTGAAGGCACATAAAGTTGGTTACTCAAAACTAAGCGCAACTAATTGTTTGCTGCTTACAGAATAACCTCTAAATTGTAATTAAATGTGAATACATACAAGTCAAAATTAATATTCCTATCATAAAATGGTACATTTTATTTAATTATGTCGAATAGCTTTTTTTTTACGTCATGTGGTGCTGTCATCGCAAGACGAAAGTGAAGCTCATTACTTCTCGAAGTGAGATCAGGATGCCTTCGAACACACACCTATAAAGCGAGATATAAGAAGGAAGAAGACGCATGTCGCAGACGCATGCTGCGGTAAAGCTAGGGAAACTATGGAGCATGTTTAATTAGAATATGAAGACGTCTGCCCATTGGTTTATTTAGGCACCACTGGCCTCTTTGAAGCTCTTGCATTGAGCGAAAGCAGGGGAAAAGCAAACGTCTGCAATAGAGATTGGTAAGACGCGATTGAAAAATTGGTGGAAGTTGAGAAACGACAAAAAACAGACATACAAAAGCAAAGTTCGCAATAGGGGATCAGAAAATTTGGTTGTGGGAGTTCATGGTGTTTTGTCGTTGTTGTTGTTGCTGTTCAACCTAGGTAGGAGATTCGGCAGTAGAATAGCAAGAGCTTGGTGGTGCAACCCGCCGCCCCATTCCAAAGGGAACGCTCGTAACATCCATCCATCCAGCTGCACGTGCGTGCCCCAACGCTAACGCGCGCAAAGCTCTTTGGTGCCCCTATTCTAAAACTCTCTAATGCCTGAACCACACTTCCAGTCTAGCTTTTGGGCGCATACGTTTTGAACGCTAGTATGCCGGCAGCGCTGATCGGTGCGGCATCTTTTTTTATTATTCTACAGCTCAACCTCACGCGGTCTTCAAGCAGAATTGTGTTATTGTTAAGTAAAAATGATGGCGAACGATCTTTACAAGCCTCCATCGACTATGTGACACGTGCAATTTTATCGTGACGCAAGACGCCTTGTGAAATGAAGAAATGTTTATTTTATTCTATATGCTAGTTTCGGGCTTTCTGTGCATTCATCCAACGTTGTGGCACTATAAGTAAGCATCAGTAGTTCCCGTACGAAACTCCACCACACGCCAGCTGAAAAAAAGTAAATTACAAGCACGTGTCATTTTGGTATTATCACCTTATACAAATAATGCGTAAGGAGGCAAAATGTGTGAAAGTGGTGAATGGGCGGCATTACAAACAAAAGTAATTCGCTTTTGCGTACTTGGAGAAACCCGATTCATCTGAAGCAATACAGTACATATCACGAAAACATCAGATTTCCAAGCATTCCCAGGCCTGCACTTTAACAGCACGAATACACGGGCGACTGTGCGTTTGCAAAAGAACTTACCTTCAACCGACGTGATAGTACGTTAGGTACACAGGTAGCCAGAACACATACTCTCAACCGATGCCGACGCAACTCGCTAGGCGTACGGGCTCCCGCGTCGCCGAACGAGTTGCGTCGGCATAGCAACAGGATATATCTGCTAATAAATTGTCTTGGCTTCAATAAGTTTGGCACGAGGCATTAGAAGGCGCCCTGTTCTATAACGTCTTCCTCACGTTTGCGTTCCGGTACGGTAAAGTGTTATTCTGTTACAGCATATTTATATGCCCACGAGCTTAAAGCAAACACGGCCAAGTATGAATGAGAGGCATCGCTCAGCGCACGCGGTGCACTGTCCATTCTTTTCCGTATGCACAGTGAGCGAAGAAGGTTGAAATAACAGAAACGAACAATGTGAGAATAAATGTATTTGGGCGGGATGACCTAATGTGGCCTACACTGTTTTCCCGCTCAGTGCTATGGATTACCGACTAGCCCTACGGTAAGCCGCGCGTAGCATGTGTATCTTTTCGTGTAATTCGAGCGAATTTTCTGAGCAAATGCAGCAGAAAAACAAAATGGTAGGCGACCCTCATCTTTGACTTCTCTGAGTGGCACTAGCACCTCGGCGTTGGTTTCCTTTGGGTTTAGGTGAACGCACGGACGGAATTATTAGCCTCTTAAATATCGTGCCACCTTGTGACGTCAGTACTTCCGCTTTCTGCTTCTGGGCTTCCAGGAATTTCGCCAGCCGTGCTCACTTGGCGGGTCTCTAAAGTCTACGATTCTGGGCTTTGATTTGTGTGGTCATCAGTAATTTCTAATTATTCCAGACATTTCCGTAACTCAAGTTGTAACTGAACTTATATGCTCAGATATATCTAACGAATCCCATGAATTTTGCGCTGTACTTAATTGTTCTGGTTTATTTTGAATTTCCGCCCCGCGGGCATCGCGGGAGGTGAACCGGAATTGCTGCGCAAGAAACAAGAGTGTCGCTCGATGCTCGTGCCACCAAAAAAAAAAAAGCTTTATTCTGCACCCAGGTGACAAGAATGGATGCGCAAACTTCCAATCGAGTTTTATTTGCCGTACGCATGTTATTCTCCACTGCCGCTACAGGTTAGTTCACTGGGGGAGTTGCGGGTGGCAACCTGACTTTGAATATCGTCAAGAATCTTTAAATTGCTACGTATCTTGTGTGGTTTGAAACTGTACGAGCTCCAGTGAGAGGATGTTGGGCTACTTATTTTCTTGAATCGCTGGAGTATGGGGAACCTCGACGTTTTTGTATCACATGGTCGAATCCTTGTATACCGTCTTTCTTTTGGTTTTCGCGTTATCTCGTCTTTTAAAGAGCCCCTCACCAGGTCTGGTCATGTTGAGCTGACAAACACAGCGCGTACATTGCGCAATAACAATTGTGTCTGCAAAGTACTACATCGCTACGTGCCGCGGAAAGGTCTGAAATTTCAGTCCGAATGCCTTTTCCCTCTTCGCTCGCGACGGCCGCGCTCTAAGCCGGACTCGTGCCCCCCTGCGCCTACGCAGTCGTGTCCACGGTGACGTCGTTCGTGGTGAAACGTGACTTCAAGAATCATTCAAGGCACCATCTGTTATCTGTGCGATCTGTTGCTTGAATTGATGAATTGTAGTTTGGAGAAACAATAAAACACACAAACGGAATGTCCGCGCGTTTTTTGTTTTACTTCGCACCGAAGCAGCAGAGATGTACTTCAGCTTCGTCTGCTTGTTCCCACGGTCGTGCGATCACGTGCTATTGTGACTTCGGGGTGGAGGACACGAGATGGACTCTTTCCGCAGACGAAGAAGAAACGAAAAACGTTATACAATATTTACGGATAGTGGATGACAGAGCAAATGTAAGAGCGCAACAGACCGACTGGGCGGCTGGAAGCGACTCTCTTTCACAATCGGCCTGTTCTCCCTCATGTCCCCTTTGGCGACTCCTCGTTGGCAGGAACCAGTCGGGTCAGGTGCTCACGTCGAATTCTCGATTCGTTGCGGAGAAGTGGCAGCTCCCGTCGCCTCCATGATAGGCACGTGGTATGGCACAACAGTGCGCAGGAACGTAAACTATGCCATTTCCTACCGTGTTCCAGTGCGTGGTCATGTTCTGCGATCCGTGTTCTCCCTGAGTATTAATGTCGCCCTGAACTATACCGCTAGTCATGTTTCCTTGTGTACAGTGCGCGAAATCGTACGCGATGCCGTCGGCGGAAGTGCGTAGCGCCGCAAAAAAAGCGAGGAGCTAAAAACGAAGGTGGGGTCTGTGACGTATGCGTCACGCGATCCTCGAGATCCGGTATGGGAGAACGCGGGTAAGGAATTTCGCTTGCGTAGGCTAGACGGGGCGAGCGGAGACAGCGTCTTGCTTGGCAGTGGAGCCCGCCTGCTGAAATCACGGGTTCGCAGCACTGAAATATTTCTATCTCGCCTACTAATGAGCCGATTTGAAAACTTTTTGCGGCAAACTCACCCTAGAGGACATGTAACAACTTCCAGCGTATAACCAAAATTTTCTATGGGGTCTGGTGAGGGGCTCTTTAAGAACAGACCAGTGTCCATGTCATATACAACACGTAATTGAGATTAAGTTGATTGCACGCATTGAGTATTGATTGTACATACATGCAGAGGGAGGTCCCACAGGGGACCTCCCATAATATTAAATATAGAAATCTTTAATACATGCAGCAGCTATTTATTACTAAAAAAAGTTTCGTTGGCGTACTAGTTATCGGAAATATATATTAAGAAAGATAACAATTGTTGTCAAATACACTACTGGTGGAATGATTACAGCCAGCGCAAAACTGTACGGATGTCTCATTTAAATATGTGAAATTCAGGAGGTACCTTAAGTTAAGATGGCAATAAATTCCTATAGCAATATGCTGAAAAATGGCAGTAAATTTGCCATAATCTGAGAATTAGTAGCTGCTAGAAACGAATTGGGTAGACGTGGAGTGAGGAAGCTGGCTGTTGATAATTTAATTTTATAGCTTTTTTGTGTGGGGCATTCCCTAATTGACTGGGTCTAAGAAAACACTCATTCATTCATAGTTTTCCGTTGGGATCTATGTACAAGTTATCCAAGTGAATATTTATTCAGATTTTCGGACCTATACAATACCGTAAAAAGTGAGCAGTGGTGATGCGAATTGCTTATTGCAGTGGGAGAAAATGTGTGGCATGTGTGTGTGAATGACGGCGCAGTGAAGAGAGGTGAGCGTTTTCACATTTAAGAAAGCTGGCAGTTCTAATTTTGGCTCCCTAAGATACCTTCATATCTTTATGTAGTTAAGGGGTTGTCAAGAATGGCGAGTTGCGCAACAAGATTGCCACCTTGCCACCCGATTACGACAAGGGGTGCAAGACGCGCACCTCTCCCTCTCCGTCGCTGCAGCTGGGAGGCGTTCAAAGAAGCGGCCTTTGCGTTGGAATCCGCCGCCTTCCTCCAGCCCCTTCGACATTGTGACGGGACTAGTTCGGTGCGTGAACAATGATTCCGGAGTTCCCCAACGCGGAGCTGATTTGAAACGCTGGACAAGCTGCCGTGGGGACGACGTATTTTGAGCGTCTCACGCTTCGGCTTAGCACGGAACAACGAGCGACCCTCGATCAGCGCCGATAGTTTCCCGGAACGGCACCCCGCGCGGTTGCCTCTGTGTACAGAGCGCGGTTGCCTTTGTGTACGTAAACTGGTCTGCAGAGCAGCTGCGAGTTGGTGATGTGTAAACGAACAGTCGCCGCGTCGTAGGACCGGCGGATCGAGTGTATAAAAACTGTGGTTGTGCGAATGCTGAGGACACACTTCTCTTGAGCAGTCATGTTAGACTGAGTCACTTCTCTCATGCAGTCATGTTGGACTGTTACTCTTTTTCTCAAGCAGTCATGTTAGACTGAGTTAATTTCTGTAAATAAACCCCTTTTCCTCGTTCTCGATGAGAAGCAGTTCTTCACTTCATCAACGATCTCAGCATAAATAAGTTGGACGACGGCATGGGCCAGCTACCTCCGAATTCATGCCGTACTCCAATCTTGGCAAAGGACCACGGACGATGGGATTGAGCCCCCAATCCTGACAGGGTCCGAAAAACATGCCCATTAAGTTTTACGTTTTACTATGTTGCTTCTTATAACAAACACAGCAGTGTCAGTAAGATGGAGTGTGCTGGAATCAAAGGTGTCACTGAAGTAGGCATGCACTAGAAGATAACAAAGCTAGATTTACTAGTAATAATGTGCAGTTGGCACTGGACCACGGTATTGGCTGCATCGTGGTTAAGCTTGGAGAATAATGAATTGAGACTTTCTTCTAAGGAGGTGGACAGGCTCGGTCGACTTTATGTGCGCTGGGGGAGGCCACTAATATATATTAATAACAATATTTATTCTTGTGGTACACCTAGGTTTTAGGTGCCATAAAATTATACTCTATATTCTCTATAATGTAAGTACTTCTGTATGGCCCAGTTGTACCGATAGTCTAATTTAGCAAGAAGTATGGCATGAACAAGCGACTCAAACGCCTTTGAAACATCGATATGCATCAGCGAACTTTCGATTATATATTGCTTGCCCAATTTTATCTTAAAAATGTTAGCGCCTCCTGAGATTAATGTTCACCCTCCGTGGTTGCTTAGTGGTGTTGTGCTGTTAAGCACGAAGACGCGGGATCAAATGCCGGCCGTATTTGGATGTGCGTTGAGCGTTTCTGCCGTCCCGCCCACGGCTACTGTACAGCGGGATCGCATACTGCGTGGTTGTGGCGCGTAAATTTATACCCCAGAATGCAGCGCTGGCCAAATCGCTTTGTCCAAGTGAACACTTCACAGTGGCGCCATTACGTGAAAGAAGCTGTAGGCCTGCTTACTTCCAAAATGCAGAATCTGCATTTTCCTTCTGTGAAACTGCCTTATAAAGCAAAGTGCTACTTTATTAGGCATTCTTAAAACAGCTGGCAGATATCTTTTCACCCCCACAGGGACGGTTCAATAGCGCCCTGCTCCTTGACACGGTTGATTTCCGACCATTCTCCAATGTCAGCGTATGGCTTTTGTGTACTGCATTACCAAAATTATAATTGGTCCGGCGCTGTAGTCACTCGTTCAATTGATCTCGTAGTGGTTCCATTTTATTTCATTCAGCGGCACACTTTGTAAAGTATTCTATGTTCGCGTAAGCTTAGCTGGCCTTATCACCTAGGTTTCGCAGCACAAGCAAATGTTGCGGCGCTTGCGGGCGCTTATGTATCGGAGGCTATATATAGGTGCACACACATAGTAGCGGAGTGTGCGTTGTCAGGATTGGGGGCTCAATCCCGTCGCTCGTGACCCGTTGTCAAGATTGGAGTCCGGCATGAATTCGAAGGTAGCTGGCCGTCGTCCAACTTATCCACGCTGAGGACGTTGATGAAGGGAAGAACTGCTTCTCATCGAGAACGAGGAATATGGGTTTATTTACAATATTTATATCAGTCTAACATGACTGCTTCAGAGAGAGTGTCAGTCCAACATGACTGCTCAAGATAAGTGTGTCGAGCACCCGCACAACAGCAGTTTTTACACTCGGTCCGCCGGCGATACAAGGCGGCGAACGTTCGTGTTTCATCGCAAAACTAGCCGCCTCCCGCAGGACGGCCTACGCATACAAAGGCACACACATTCCTGTTCCTTGGAAGGGGATTTCTCGGTATAAAAATTCTCCAGAGCGAAGCCGACGTCCGAGGGGAGCCGTTCCGGGTAGCTCGGAGCCCTTCTGGGTAGCTCGTTGTCCTGCGTCCCGGTCGGCGCGTGGGAAGCAACAAAAAACGGCTTTCCCGCGGTAGCTCGCGCACGCGTAGCAGGTCAGGTCCGCGCTGGGGAGCTCGGGCACAATAGTTCGCCCGCCGAACTCGTTCCGTCACAACGGCGATTAGGCTAGAGGATGGCGGTGGTTTTCAGCACAAAGCCCACTTCATCGAATGCATCCTAGCTGAAGCGACGGAGAGTGGGGGATGCGCATCTTGTTCCCCAGTCGTAATTGGGTGGAAATCCTGCACTGCAGCTCGCCATTCTTAACAGCGTGGGTGATTTTGCTCTGTGATCACGACACTCCCACGGGAAAGCACGGGAGGCCACCGCAGAGCGGCCTTTAGCCTGTTCCTTGGAAGGGGATTTCTCGGTATAAAAATTCTCCAGAGCGAAGCTTTCGCGGTTGGTGCTTTGCGGGGCCCTGTGGTTCACACCCGCCCGCCTGCGAGGCACGCGTCGCACACTCCCACGAGCAGCAGGACAGTTGCGAGGTGGCCGATGGCGCAGGCAGGCGCGCATTTGTCGAGCGCGTCAGACTCGCACTGCAGAAGCCGCGCCGGCCCGTACGCTCGTCGAAACTGCCGAACGCAAATTTGGCAGCGTGCAGTAGAGGGCCAGTCAGCGTTGCACCGCCCCGGCGTGAATGTGCTGCTGATCAGTTCGACAGAGCTGCGCAGTCCGGCAACCTCGCGCGCGGCTGACTGTTGCTGCCGTGGCCCGGGCGGACGCGCAGCGGCACCAGCGCGTTGGTTCCTGACACGAGAACGGGCAAATCAACCGCTTCGTTTCACACGCACATAAATATTCATCTCAGAGGGTTTTGTTCTGCAAGTACCCCAAGCATGAGAAAGCAAATTTTCAACAGCACCTTCGAGTTAAACAAGTCTGGCAGAAAAGTCCATTCAATGCGCGACAAAATGAAAATCAACAACTTTTTAATGTGGGATCCTCTCCAGAATCGGATTGCACCTGCAAGTCAGCCGAGCGATAAGGAAAAGCGCAATGAGTGAATTAATCCCGAATAACGCAGCCTCTTCACCTACGTTAACCGTAATGCGCGGAGTATCTTAAACAATACCGATGAGCTTGAAAACCTAAAACTATCCTGTAAAGCACATATCGTAATCAGAGACTTGGCTACATCCTGACATCGGCACCAATGGAGCTAGGCCGCCGGGTTACAAGATTTACCGAAAAGATCCGAGCTTTAGAGGGGGTGGAGTATGGCGATTATGTGTAGGGAATCCCTTCTCTATAATACAGAAGAGATAATATGCCGCGTTCATAAGTATTAAGGCTCGTACAGATGAGCTTAACTTAATCATCGCATTTTTTTATCGCCCGCAAACACACTTTAACGTTTTTGTGAAGAGCTCAGTTTTTTTTCAGAGTTACAATCGATATTCTTTTAGTGTCGTACTCGACAAAGTATTACCCGCCGTGGTTGCTCAGTGGCTATGGTGTTAGGCTGCTGAGCACGAGGTCGCGGGATCCAATCCCAGCCACGGCGGCCGCATTTCGATGGGGGCGAAATGCGAAAACACCCGTGTACTTAGATTTAGGTGCATGTTAAACAACCTCAGGTGGTCAAAATTTCCGGAGTCCTCCACTACGGCGTGCCTCATAATCAGAAAGTGGTTTTGGCACGTAAAACCCCATAACCTAATTAATTTTAATTTTTCGGCAAGGTATTAGCTTCCCGTTGATTTGCTGGGAAGGAGATTTTCCGCAGCTTCTGTCTAGAACATCAGAACCCGTTGCCGATCTTGCACCTTATCGCGGTTATTTACCTGGACCAGCTGAAAATCCGACGCGCACCGTGCACGACAATTCCGCTGCACTAGACCCCTGTTTTTGTGCACGCGTCGCCGGCTGCCAAACTTAAACGCGCTGAATCAGTGCACTTGGAAATTGCACTCAACCATGGGCACGAAAACTTTTAAGAAAGACACGCGTGCGGTTCCAGTCCTGTCACGTGCGAATGATGTCCAGGACGGGTATCATTTTTCTTTTCTTTCCGTGCCAAGTTCGTGCTCAGTCAACAATCTTCTGTGTTTCTTTAAGAAGCTTGTGACACGCTGCGTGCGTGACTTTGTGCCAACGAAGTAAAGCAGAGGTATACTATTAAGTATAGCCACAATACGTGGAACGAAAGGCAAAAAAACAATACGAAAGCAACATCGGCGAGATCTATGAGCGAGTGCAATGCGAAAGCTTGCAACTGTTGCACGCAGCCGCAGGCCGGAACCAAAAAGGCCAAGGCCTATTATCACAGTGGTGCGGTAAAAAATCTCCTTTCATCGCCATAAACGCTGCGGCGCCATTTCGCGCCTATAAGAAGAAGCGCTTGCTTAATTTATGTCTACAGGGCCGTTAACCGTTAACCGTGCAACAGCGAATCCTTGAGCTCTTTTTTTCTGTGCAGTATTCACAATCGATAATGGTAAAACGCCAGATTACAGTAAATTTGATAATGTACTTCTTATCATCGACATCTCAATATCTGAAGGCATGCATGTTTGTCCAACATTGACGCCAAGAAATCGCCTGGAGTCGACGGCGTAGCTTATGCCTTTCTTGTTAGGTACGCGGAATGGTGCCTTAATTTCCTGAATATTCCACAAATCACTGCTAAAGTAAGACCTACCTGTCGATTGGCAATTGAAAAATAATCCCTACACCAAATCCGACCGCTCAAATGTGGTCTTTTCATTTCGGCCAATTTCGATATTGTGTTACTGCGTCAAAATTATCGAACAAATTGTATTCAGGCATATTTCGCCATTTTTAGAAGCTAATAACTTTATTGATCACCGGCAACACAGGATTTCAAAAGTCCTATCAACCACAGCACAATTACTAGAAAATGTACGCGGAACAACCTGTTTTATGTATGCAGGGTCAAGTTCGCATATTTCTAGACTTGGAAAAAGCTTTCGATCGCATATCACATCCTAAACTGCTCTCAGAACTTGCTTAAGGATGATTCACTATTATCGTGTATCGAAACAAACCTCTCTTTCGCAAGCAACAAGTGATTAAGGAAGGTGAAAACTCACTCTCGAAGTTAGTCAAATACCACAGGGTTCGGTACTTGGGCCCCTTTTCTTTCGTAATTTTCCATAATGACGTTGTTCACCCAGTTTCCGTAAAAGCAAGATTATTCGCAGATGACTGTACCAAGAAGTCCGTAGCCCTTGGGACACTCATGTCCCAAGTCATGGTGCGCCAATTGGCAGATGAAAATCAATGATAAAAATACTGTAGCCATGACGGTAACGCGCAACCCTTGAAATGAATATGTTCTATTAATGGTCAAGATTTATTCACACTGGACACGTATAAATAACTGGGAAATTTAATTCAGACTTGATAGGCCGCGAACGCGTTTCGTACACTGAAAAAACATGCAGTGTGCAAGTTGAGAAGCAGTGCGCAACTCGACGTGCGAAATAAAACTACAAGCGCACAGGGCTTTTGTTCGTCCCATTTTAGAACTCTGTTTGGAAATACAGTAGTATTAAAAAAGTACAAAGGAAGGTTTGTTTATATAATTCTCAGTGTGTACAGTACTCCCTTAAAAAGATGCCCAACTTGAATCTTCACAAGTCTACGATGGAAACGAGAACGACCAAAATACGTGTACTGCCTTCTAATTACCACGATCAAATTGGCACACGAAATAAGTTCCCCAATGGAGCCGCAAGGAAAAGTTTGAAGAAATACTCCTACAGAACGGAAGCATCTAAACATTCTTTCATCTTACGCCATCAGGCAATGGAATGAGCTACCCACAAGCACTATAGAATGTGCAACCTTTCAGTCTTTCGTGTCAAAACTGGCAATATCGCCTTAGTTCTCGTCATTGGAAGCATCTTGATCTCCTTCCTATTTTGGTGTCCATGGCAACACCTGTAAGCGTAGTGTTCGTCTGATTCGAGCCATCTGCCATTGAGTTGTGGGTGATATTTGTAGATGCGACCGCATTTGTTTTTTATCGCCATCACGATGTCTCTCTCGTGCCTGTATTTATTTGTGTATAAGCACTGTGATATTACACAAGATGTGAGAAGCGCAATACGCGAATAACTACATGCACAGAACAAAATTAATGCAAAATAATGAACGGCACTCAAAAGCTCCTTCACAAAAGCGTTAAAAAATAACAACAATCCACAAAAACAAACAAGTCAAGCAACGTTAATAGTTGGCCGATTTTCCAAATCATACAGTCAGTGATATCACAAGCTATGTCAGCAAGTGCAGAATGCTTTTCTTCAAATACATGTTCGCGTCATGGCGGTAAAATGCCAAGTTTCCTTGTGTACACCTTTTTGAATTCCCCACTCCTGCCCAAGGCCCGGGATATAGATGTTCTCCGGACACCTGCAGACTGGAAAGTGGCCACACTCTGTGTCCTTCTCCGCCTGTGGTGTGATGCGATGTTCACTGCAGCTTCGAGGGAATTGCGTTTCATGAAATGGAGATGATGGGGCTGTATAACGTGCGCTTTTCACTTTTGCTTCGTTCGATCACGAATTGTGATGGACTGTGGATAAATGTCTCCAAGTTACCGTAACATTACTCCAAGGTGCTCAAGACAGCATTGAAATAAAGTACAGGTGATTGGTTGATGCTCCCTGCATTCCCTACGGAGTCTTCATAATTGCGCAACAATTAAACACATATCGTGTGGTTTTCACAAAAGACGTGCAATGTTCTTTCGCTATCGCTCCATCGATATATTGCCAGCAGTGGACGAGAGGCGCGAGCACGGGCGAACAGGAGACCCGTCTTCAGGAGGCGGTCAACATCATCGAACGGTACCTCAACACCTGCGGCCTCCACTGTGCCCCAGATAAATCCGAGCTGTTAGTACTCAGGGCACGCACCCGGGGCCGGCCCCCAAGCCACGACGCACCCGACCCGCAAGTCCTTCTTCAGGGAGTCCCGATACCGAAGGTCGACTCACTTCGAGTCCTCGGAGTCCATATACACAGGGACGGGTCCGGCTCCGCCACACTCCCCAGGCTGCACAACACCGTGGCACAGCTTACTCATCTGATACGACGGGTGGCCAATCGCCGCAATGGACTCAAAGAGCACAAAACTTTGCAAATGGTACAAGCCCTCCTTTACAGCCGCATTACATACGGAACTCCTTACCTCAACCTGAAGACAGCCGAGAAACAAAAGCTAAACCTTCTAATACGAAAGGCCACGAAGCTCGCCCTAGGACTACCGACAACCGCCTCCACTGACCGATTGCTTCGCATGGGAGTTCACAACTCCTGGGAAGAACTCGCGGAAGCGCACCT
Organism: Dermacentor albipictus; assembly: GCF_038994185.2. Lineage (NCBI taxonomy): Eukaryota > Metazoa > Arthropoda > Arachnida > Ixodida > Ixodidae > Dermacentor > Dermacentor albipictus. The sequence continues at coordinate 10,132,096 of NC_091824.1, forward strand.
CATCAACCAGATCGAGAGACTCAAGCTCACAACCACAGGCCGAGCAGTCCTCCGACGCACAGGATACGTAACCAACATAGAACACGATGGCGAACGTAAGGAAAAGATCACATCGAAGCTGTGAGAATGTTGACAAGTTCTTCAGATCCCTCGGAACATGCATTCAGAACACCATCGAGGCAGACGGCTCGCCAGGGTAAACGCCATCAGACACAAGCACCGTAACGACCCGCAGGCTCGCTACGTGGACGCAGCCAGGTATCCGGGCCGAAACGCCTTCGCCATCAGCGTCACAGACTACAGGGGGACGACACTGGCGTTGGCGACAATTCTCGCCAAACGCGCGGACACAGCTGAGGAGGCCGCTATAGCACTCGCCACCCATACGAGCGAGGATGCCATAGTGGTCTTCACCGACTCTCAAACAGCGGCACGCAACTACATGAAAGGCAGGGTCTCCACCAAAGCGATCAACTTACTGAAACGTGGCGATACTCCTCCCCCCTACACCTGCATCATGTGGGTTCCGGGACACGAGGGACTCGAGGGGAATGAAGCGGCACACACCGCGGCCCGCGCAAGCGTCAACCGGGCTTCCCCGCACGGTACTCTAGAAAGGTCCCACCCACACAAATCAGCGGAGGAAACGGAAACCATACGGTTAACTTACCAAGCACTACTACAACACTATCGGCTTGAACGCAGGGTAACCCGCCGTGGTTGCTCAGTGGCTATGGTGTTGGGCTGCTGAGCACGAGGTCGCGGGATCGAATCCCGGCCACGGCGGCCGCATTTCGATGGGGGCGAAATGCGAAAACACCCGTGTGCTTAGATTTAGGTGCACGTTAAAGAACCCCAGGCGGTCAAAATTTCCGGAGTCCTCCACTACGGCGTGCCTCATAATCAGAAAGTGGTTTTGGCACGTAAAACCCCAAATATTATTATTGAACGCAGGGTGTACCCTCCACCACATCCCAAACTAACAAGAAACGAAGGCACCGACTACAGGCGACTCCAGAGCAATACTTTTACCCACGGAATCTTGCTGCATCATTTCCACCCGACGCTATACAGCTACACCTGTCCACACTGCAACGTGCCTGACACCTTGGCGCACCTTCTCCTGCAATGCAAGAACACCCGAGCAAGCATCACAGCGACACAACTAATAGCAGCAGACGCAGATCCAAACCTCCTCGCTGAAACGTGGGAGGCTGCGATCTCCAAGTCGGACCTGGTCGACCAGCGCGAACTAGTCGCCCGGGCCCGGAGGGCGATCCAAGCCAGAGGGTTCCTGGAATAAGGGACCCTCCCACCTCGACTGATAAGTCACGACTTCAAATAAAAGTTTCATTCTCTCTCTCTTACTGATGGAGTTGTTGTTGTTATCTTATTGCGCAACTTGTTCGTCTCTTGCCGAATGGCGCCCAATCATTTATTCGCCTCGAGACGTCACCTGCATGCGCGTGTAGTGCAGAGAACAAGGGGGGGGGGGGGATATCTTGTCAAATCGAGTGCACAGCCGGTGCACATTTCGTCCGGAATTTGCGCATGCGTCATCGCCGCGCCTGATTGCGTATCTGATAAGGCACGCCTGTGTCATCGTCGGATTGTCCAAGTCGCAGAAAGTGCGGTCTTGCACAAGGGCGACATGCGGAGGAGACAAAATATGCGGATCCCACGCTCGGTGGGAATCGATGTAAGCGAAGCTTTCTGCGCTGTTTGGCGGTGACGTTAAAGGTCCCCTTGCGTGCACCGCTCGTACTTGTGGACGTCGCACAAACAGCGAGGCGTGTCAGGCGGTGTTGTCCGTACGCATCCCATAGCGACAAGGTTCGCCACGTCGCGTGCCTCGCGTCGCGGCTTGAGTGCTGCGTCTGGACGCTGCAGTGCTTTAATGCGGCTTTTTTGGTTGCACAGTCTGAGTGGACAAACTTGCATGGTGTTTTTTTCCCAGAAATAGCAGGAATGCACCTTACCGTGCATTGAAGGTAATTTCTACCACTGTTTACCATAAACGAGCCATGCTTTCTGATGGCGCCTTTTCTCTGTCGCGATCCTGGATGAATAGATTCGTTCTATGGGCGTCCCCTTGGAGACGGGGCGGTGGGTTGCGCCATTAAGCTCTTGTTTTGTTTAATGTCTTACCTTATTTTCTTTTTTTGAATACACACACACACACATAATTGACGGCATCAAACTTGGTTTGGGTAACTGTTTTTATACGCCTCCCTTGTGCGTGGTCTCCATATACATCCCTGCCACTGCAGAACCTCCAGATGCCCTTTGCCATAATATCCTCTCACGCACGCAAGCTGCTAAGATGCTAGTAACCCCGTGCTCGAACATTATCACAACTATATATGCATATCGTATGTGTTTCCGATCAGCAATTTGTCCTGGCGCAGTTTGAGGCGACTCTGTTGTGCTTTGGCAAACTGAACTGGGTGCCCCTTGTAGCAGTTAGCGTGTTGGGAGAATAGTCTTCCGGTATTCTGTACCTCTTACTACTTAGCGCATGACATCACGCGCTCTGTTGCTTTAAAATGCGCGAATTTACCAATTATAGGCCTATTTCTGTTACTATTAACGCGACCTAATCTGTTGGCTCTTTCTATGTCTATATGTTTAGTGGGGCTGTTTAGTTGTGTACTGCAGTGTAGAATCAATATAGGGTTTCGGAGACAGCCCACGTTTAGTTTAGTTTAATCGTTAAGTTTAGCCTGAATAGACGCACTCTTATTTGCGCTCTGTTCGGCGAGCGTCTTGAGCTCGTTGACCTCATTTTTTACGCGTCTTCTTCTTAGCAGTCTTCTGTATTAGTACTAGTCATTTTTTTGCTATGTTATCAAAAGATCTGTCACTAGAGACAACTTCTGGTTGATCGACTTCATGTCATTTAGTTACGATGCTTGGCCATTACTACTTTCGTGAAGTGCTTCCCCTATATCGCTTGGTGCTTCATTGCTGCGGGTGCTAGGGTTGGGGTTAAGCTATATGTAACTGGACAAATATTGTAGTTGCCGTGGAGCACGAAAACAGTCGGGGAAAAAAATAAGCAAGATATCAAGTTCGGTTTGGTGACACCAATAAAGCAGTGTAGCTATAGTACGTCGAGGCGTGAATGAGGAATAGTGATAGTTTAGCTGCGTGACAAACAAGCGTCGTCGGTTAGCGTTTGTCGCCACAGCTGTCGTGCTGCCAAACGCTCAAGCCGATTGGCTAAGGACAAAATATACGGAAACAAGTATTAGCAACAGGATGAGGCATGTGTCTGCTGCTACAAAATTCCGGAGACCACTCAGTGCACCCTAATGGAATTCAAAGGTATTGACCCAGTGAGACCCGTACGTAATGTGCACCTTCCAGTAGCGCTTGGATTTAAAGTGGACGGAAGGCATCAACCGGTAAGCAGTCGACATAAGTGAGAGACGTTTTGAGTATTGGCGGAAAAAGATCACGCAAGAGATTGATACGACTGGATCCGTTACAGGCACAGGCCAAGGTAGATAGAGCAGTTTTGAGGAAAAGGAAAAAAATAAACATTCACGAGATTTATACAAAAATGCTAGAATGGAAAGCATATATAGCCTACCTAGCTCAAGCAGGCTAGGTGACTGTCACCGCCCTGTTTGAAGGAGGATGCCAATTAATACAGCGTCATCGTCACGGTAGTAGACTCGATTGGAGCAGGCGTTTCGCAGATGTGCGCGAGCAGCCTGCTTTCAAGAAAAGTGTCTGCAGTACGCCGTGCTTTTAGAATGCCTTAACAAATATTCCGTGTTTGTGGCGCGTTGACAAGCTCATTTCCTGTTTTGCTTCCGTCCCTAGTTAACTTCACGCGTGCAGCCACGTGTTGTCATGGAACTTATTTATTGCGCGACCCAATGCAAAAGTCGCAGTTTTGCCCGAAAGGCGAAGCATCGATTGCTATGGCAAATTAGTGGACAGCTATGTCCTAAGTAAGGATAGTAGTTTCATCAGCCAAGTTGTAAACGCAGGCGCACTAGCTGCAAGCATGTGCTCACCAGCATGGCACCACGAAGACGTCTCACTCGATGACCGCGGAAACTCGCTGTCAAAACGCTGGAGTGAGTAAGCTCGGCAGCAGCAGCGAGCGAATCGACCGTCCGCCTCTCGCATCTTTAGGCGAACGAAGCCGCGAAGACACAGCGCGCGGCGGACTCTGTGCCTGTCGCACATGACTTGGAAATACAGCGGCCGACCGCGCCTCCCCCTCCGTACCCTTGGCGCACCTTGTCGTGCATGGCTTTCAGGGTACAGCGGCGCGGGCCGCCCGGAGGAGGACGTGCCTTCCTCCCTGCATAATTGCTCGTGCGCGATTGAGCCGCCATCGCCGGCTCAGCCTCGGACGCCGCACACACAACGTACGGTGTCGCCCAGCTTCACGGCGACGCCGAAGGCGCTTGGAGCGTCCACATACAGGACACTTGTTGGCGCTCGTGTGTTGTCTGTTCTTGGACTGTTCCCACGCTTACCAAGATGAACCATCTGGAGGAATGTCGCACTCTTCTGCAGTTCACTGTCGACACTGGTCTTTGTTGACTTGATATTTATTGGCATATCACCTCCAATACAGGCCGGCGAGAAGTAGTCACCCAGCCTGGATCAGCTAATGACGCATTGCAAGCATCTATTTCAGTACAACTGCTTGCCTATCTGACCTTGATCCCGCAAATTTTCATAGCCTCCTCGTCAAAACCCGTCCTTAATTGCGCAGTTGCCTATGCGTGCAACGACTTAGATATGGTCCTATCAACCTCTTCCCTGCTTGTCACCGATAGTTTAAACGTGTCTAGCTTATCACGGCTGCTGAACAGTTAATGCTTCCATCCACTTAGAATCACGTTACGATGTGCTGAATCGTCTGTGGACTTGTGCTGCAGCAAGCCTCATCCTATCACGAATTTTCGCTCCAGTATGTTTTTGTTCTTTAGGCAACCAGCTCGGCGCCTCAAACAGCGAGATATCTAGTGCCCTTTGTTTTCTACAAATATTCTCTCCAGGCTAATTGCTGTGTTTGTAAATCCGTGGATATTTTTGTTCGCCGCGGAGGGGCGGCCGAATCGGGGAATTCCTTTTTTGTTTTCCCCTTATTAATCACACATTATTTCCTATAGACCAGGAAAGTGTAAAATGCAACGTATTGGCAGAGAGCCTCTGGCGCGCGCGTCCTCTCGCTTCATCAAAGTTTACCATACATACCTCCTATTCCCTGCGCTCTCAATTTCGCACACACTGTGACGCTCAACACACACCTAGCTTTCTCTTGCACACGACGCGCGCTGCCGTAGTGGGTACTGCTATGTACCGTTGTATGTGCCAGACCAGGCTAATAGTTTCTCGCGGCTCATTGGGCTTCTTTTCGAGCTCGGTGTTTGCAGAGTTGACCGGTTATTTCTTCTCGAGGCCTTTCGCTCGCAGTCAGTTCGTGCCAAGGCCTCCGGTCTGGGGCGCGATCGGAGATATTTTGTTCGATACGCGTTCTGTTCAGTTGCTGCCACGTCACAAAGTTGCAGTATGCAAAATTTGTGACAGCGGGGCGGAGAGAGCAGCCAATCAGGAAGCGGTCACCTCCCCGGAAGTTTACCTCCGCCGTTTGTCGTCTGCTTGCAAACAGTACACTACAAAGCCAAATGTTTCTCGTCTTCCAATTGAATGAAATCTTTGTCTAAAAAAACGTATTTTTTCTTCTCAAGCCCAGACACGTTTTCAAATAGCAGTACGTGTGACTACTGCAATTTATAACTATTAGGTTCTTTGCGTCGTCCCTAGGTGGTGTCGCGCACAGCGAGAAGGAAAAAGAAAAAAAAAACGACGGGAAGAGTGGCGCACTTTTCAAGAGGCAGCCACAACATCCCAGTGGCTCGCTGGCCCCGATGATCTTGTCGATTTCTCTGTACAACCTACGAATTATTTGTTTCGAGAAACAAAAACGACGCCGGAAATCACTTTCTGCCATTTCTTCAAACGCGTTTCGCACCCCCACCCACTCTCCTCCTTCCTCTAGAAACGCCAGCGAAACAATCGAAGTTTCCAACGGAAGCGCCATTTTCTAGAATTAAACTATGGATCGGATTCAAACGTGCCATTCGTGCCATTCCGCAGCCAGAAAGGCCGCCTGTTGGATCCAATCCAATCCACCAGACGCGCCATGCGAAGCCGTATGATCGCTCCAAACTTCTCAACTCCCGTCGCGTTCGCACGAAATGCTCGGTGGGCGGATGATTGACAGGAGCGTGTCGTCATTTTGACGTCACCAAAAACGGGGCGGCGCCCCGCGGCAGGCGACGTCGGCGTGGAGTAGGCCAATCGCGCGCGCCGGTAACCGAACGAACGCGCCGAACAACCATCTCCGATCGCACCGCTGGGGCCGAATCTTATAACGGTTCGGAATACGAACCGTTCGCTTCGCCGCTTACGTCACTAGATGTGCCACTCCCAAGCCGGCGGTGGAAGAAGGGGAGTACGCGACCAATAGATGAGAGGGTGCCACCTCTGAAGTGTACGTCATTATATGACGAGCTAATCGAGGAATTGCAGAATGTTTCCGCTTGCTAAATAAATGTAAAATATAAATTTAATATTATACGCCAAGTTCTGAAGTATAAACGTGTGGTGCCGGGCGTTTACGCAATGCAGAAGTAATTTGTTAATGTCATTCCTTTTTATTCTCAGCCGACAGGCGGTATCGCAAGCGTAAATGAGTTGGCAGAGCGCAGCGCTATGTCGTCTGCTACCAGGAGCTCGCAGGATGCATGCAACAGGAACGCACTGCCGGCACTTCTCAAGTAGCGAGCGCGACAAAACCGTGAACTGGTTCTTAGGGACACCTTTACTAGCCGACTATATCAATTTTCCATCTTTTTTCGCCTTTCGTCATCGGCTCGAACATGACTCGCTCGCCGCCGCGCTGCCGCTGTCCCTGCGATAAGCCCCACGGCGCGTCGCGTGATAAAAGCAATGGAACTTGAAATCGAACATTACGATACACGGGCCCTGCATTGCCTGCGCGAAGTCAAATCGAACAAGTGTGGTGCTGACGGTGCGCGCTGTGCCGTAAAATTGAGTAACAAAGTGCGGCACTCCCGAACCAGAGAAAAAAAGGCAGCCAAATAAGAGATCTCCACAATATCTTCCCGTCCTGACTGTATAGTTTTATCAGCCGAACGATGGAAGTGCTGAACCAGCCTAGGTTGAACCCTTCTGACTGCTGAACGGCGATCTGCAAGCTATTCACGCTGGCGATAGCACTGAGAATTCGATCTCACCATGCAAATATCTCCTTGGCATTGGCTTTGAAGCTGAGGTCACGGGAAAGCTGACCCAGCCCTTCAACCGGCCAACACAGTAATTGCGAGAGCAACTTTGTGGAAGGTGTCGGCAGCAGAGATCTAGGTCATTCCGATGAATGCTTCACGTCCGACCGACCTCTGGGAGGTGCAGGCCAGTGGCGATGAACCGCAGCGCGCAATATTCCTTCCTCTGCGTGGAATGGCCACTCGTACGCTTGCACCTGAGTCCCCTACATTTGATAGCGTAGCCCGCAAAAGGTTTACTTAGAAAGCCAGCAAGGGCGGTGCAACTCATTATCCGTCACTTCTTCGAACGCGTATCGCGCTTCCAGCCGTGGTCGACACCGAAAGAGGAACGCCAAGCAGACGACGAAGGCAAGTAATAGCCTCCGAAGCAACCAACGCACGCGCGCGCGACGCCCGAGTGTCTCCGGGGTCGCGCGACCGGCGCGTGCGGCCAGGGTCACAAGCCAAAGCCAAGCCACAGCAACGGAACCCAAAGCGGACTACCCCTTCGCCGGTTCCTACGACCGGTTCGCTTTGAAGATGATTGACAGATGCGTGGCGTATTCGAAAATTGCGATACCGCGCCGCTGCCTCTGACGACCTGTGACGTAATAAAAATTTTGGCCAATCAGGTGAGGCCAAAGGAACGGTTCCCCAACCGAACCGTTATAAAATTCGGCCCCTGATTCCCAGTGCTTTTCCCCTCTGCTGGCATGCTGCCCTCGTGGGCCAGACGCTGCGCCGTTCTTTTCTCGTAAAGGCAGTCGTTACCAGCACTTTCCCGTATCCTATGTTTCTAGCTGGGCCGATCCCGTTTATTGTGCAGCCTAAAAAATGTGGGTCGGTGTGTGCTACTGTTTACGTACATGTATAATGTTATTACGTAATGTAAATGTATACGCACAGGCTCGTCCACTCTTAGGGTGAACACGGCTCACCGTGGCCGCGCTCCGCGGCGGCGCATCGAAGCGGCGCAGGCGCACACGGACCCGGGGGAGGCGCCTCGCGTCGTCTGCTACAGCGCTGGAGCGCACCGCCGCTTGCTTTGCTGTACACTTCGCGAGACCCAGGTGACTGAGTGCCCGAGGCGGCATTGCGGGAAGGCGCACTTCACTAACTTTAGCATGTTCCAGCTGGTTCCGTCTACAGCTTGTGAACAGCCTGCTTATTATACATAAACAGAAGCAAGCTTCTCATCACATATGTCACTTAGCATGTTTTTCATGTGTGATGAGGGTAAACATAGTCTTTTTTTTTTCGCGTTCTTAATTAGGCTGGGGCCTAGAGGCGACGCTTGATAGTCATGTCAGGTACGTCACCCAGCCTGAGGCTGTTCGTAATTTCTCGAATGGTGGAGGTCGGGTTTGCTGAAGCCGCCTCAACAATGGTCACTCTTTGCCGGGCTTTACGGGGAGCATCTATAATTCTTCCATCCTTCTTGTAATAGCCTGGACGATTCTATTTACAGTTTTCAGTGGCCTTTTTGTCATCTCCGATATAACGCGTTGAGAATAGTTTTGTAGGCACACATCTACAATGCGTCGTCGTTCTTTTTCCAGTACCCGCGACATGGCTAGTTTCCAAAGCACACCGGGGAAATGAAATTATCCTGCACGTTTCCAGCGTTTTTATCGCCGAAGTGCCATGGCAACCAGCAACCGAACAAAATGCAATTCATCATGCAAGTCGACGGAAATACCTTTAATGGAAACACCTCTGGTGTCTTTCGATTTGGCGAGTCATCCCAGAATCTGTAACTCCTGAGTGGCCAGTCACCCAGTTGAGTAGTCGTTGGCTGCACCGCATCATCATATTAAGCTAGGATGGGCAGCATGACCTACGCAAAAAAAAAGGGGGGGGGGGGGGGGGGCTCAGCGGTTGATCGGGCTGACGCCCATGGTCAGTTAAAAAGTAGACTGGCCACTCAGCAATCTGGCTTGGTCCGGGCTTAGCGTTTGCAAACGGCGAGTCCGTTTGCCGACCACCGGCATGCTGTGGGCAGACGACACCATGCCGGCCTCATGACTGTCGGTTTAATTGTCGTGGCCGCCTTCGTCCAACACACGGACCGGCAACTTCCCCACGACGGCAACAGCATCGCTTGTCCTCGGCAAGGGTTCCTGTGCCGTATTCATATTTGGGTTTTACCCACTCAGCCCAGCCCCCCCCCCCCGCCTCCCCCCCTCCCCCCAAAGAAAAAAAAAAATAAATTCCTCCTAATCTCCAAAGTTATCCGATGCCCACCTCTATGGCGTAACTCCATGTGTCGCTTCGGGACGTATACCGCACAATTAGCAAATTATTATATGCTTATGAGAATATGCATATGGCCCATTCTGAGGAAGTACTGAAATGAAATAGAAGCAAATAACGACTTAATTACCCGGCAAGGCGTAATTTACACTAGAAAACAGACATGTAGATTATAGATTTTCCACTTTAATTACCTATTCGAAACGGGCGGAAACAGCATTCGCATGCGGCGTGCATTGATTCCAAGGAGAAAAAAAAAAAAGAAACGTCGGCGCCATATGTTTTAGTTCACCTAATCAATGTAATCAAATAATTGACCGACGATTCCTCAAAATGAGAATGCGACATCTCGCATCAGGTAGCCGTCAGAGGACCGGCACCGCTTCAGTGATTTTACACAAGCTGTGACAGCAAAAATGAATTTTTTTTTTTTTAAAGGATGCAGAAAGATGAAAAGGGGGAGTAAAATCGCCGCCAAATCAGTTGCAATGCCGGGGAGAGCACTTTCCTACATCGCGTAAAGCGCTCCATGCTCTCCTACCAGCGACATTAACGCGTCAATAATAGAGTGCGAAGCAGCGGATATCACTTCTTAGTTGTTGTCGAAGTAATAGTATTGCCCTCCTTAATGGTAAAATCAATGGCTAACATGATGACGCGTGATTGAACAATCGCTCTCTAACTTTCCGCGAAATTTATAGCGGGTTTCGGTCGTTTTCTTAAGTCAATTAAGCACATTCGTTCTAGCATCAAGACATGCGCGAAACGGCGCGCTAGGCTCATCCCATGATGACTCCAACCAAGAGCGCGCCTAATAGGTTTCTCGGTATGCACTACACCAAGTGCTGTCAGAGTAAAATAAGAGGGCCCCAGCCTAATTAAGAACGCGAAAAAAAAAAGACTATGTTTACCCTCATCACACATGAAAAACATGCTAAGTGACATATGTGATGAGAAGCTTGCTTCTGTTTATGTATAATAAGCAGGCTGTTCACAAGCTGTAGACGGAACCAGCTGGAACATGCTAAAGTTAGTGAAGTGCGCCTTCCCGCAATGCCGCCTCGGGCACTCAGTCACCTGGGTCTCGCGAAGTGTACAGCAAAGCAAGCGGCGGTGCGCTCCAGCGCTGTAGCAGACGACGCGAGGCGCCTCCCCCGGGTCCGTGTGCGCCTGCGCCGCTTCGATGCGCCGCCGCGGAGCGCGGCCACGGTGAGCCGTGTTCACCCTAAGAGTGGACGAGCCTGTACATTGAACAAATAAAAATAAGACAGTCCGATGGCAGGATTCCAACAGAGAAGCCCTGGCACGGGAGCGCGACGGTCTGGCCGTTAGGCGATGCGCGTGCAAGCCAGCACGCCTTTCATTACGATACCATTTATACGAACAGCCTGCGCGATCTGTCGCCGTCTTTGTAATGCGTTTTCCGAATGAATTCGAACGCCGCGTGTTCGACGCCAGTGTCTGAATGCGGCCGGACTCGGCGGCCAGCCCGTGGTTCACGCGGCCGTGCGTAGCCGAGGGCGCCCTGCCAAGCAGCGTGTGCCGCCGCCACAGTGGTGGCCCACTTTGGATCCGTCGGAATGCCGTCGCCAACCGGTTGTTGCCGGCAGCGGTCGCTCGCTTTGCGACGCCAAGACACACGTGCAGTGAAACGGGTCGTTTCTTCTATAGCGGACTCTCTATTTGGGTCTGTTAGGCACATCGGGATCGAGACTGCGTGTCTCGCGCATCGGCCACAATCCCCTGGCACGATTTCGCTCCGATTTTCTCGGCGTGCACAACCACCGAATTACATTTTGCCGTCTTTTCCTAATTCTACCGCCCGTTGCGCGGTCCTCGACTAGTTAATCTCGCGTTTCTTTATCTTCCGGGTTCTTGCTGCACAGCCACGACAGAGTGCAACGGATGTGTGCATACTTTCCGAGGACATTGGCGATATAGCCCGTTCATCATGGCCCATATGCACTCCACAGGGGTGAAGCAGCTGCGCCAATTGCGCCATTTTGATACAATTGCCAATTTCTGAACGCGTCAAGGTGCGCCAAAGTGCCCCGACTTGCCGCAAAGTTTGTCGATTGAGCTTGTTGTGGCGATAAACAAGAGCCATGTTGGCAACCATCAATTTTGTCAATGTATCGAACGTCTGCAGCCAATCCAATTAAGTCTCGAAAAAACAGCTGAAGGCCACGTGCGTAGTGAATTAGAATACAGTTCACTATAGCCAAGTGCGTGCAGGTCGTGCGTGCATGCTTGGTGACGAGTCCATAGGTCGCGTTTTGTGAAACGAGGCGTTTTGCAACAAGAGTGCAGAACACTTGGCCAAGCAACCCTCTGGAAGGTGCGGCCGGAAATTGGCTTGGACACAGAGAAAGCAGTGTAAGGTTGGAACCTCTCTGAGAAAAGAAATATTGTGACTCGGAGCTCGAGCTTGCTTGTTCGAAGGCACTCCTTCACAAGCTCCCTCTGGGAAACAAAGTGCGCATGCATGCAAAGTTTCTTGCCTTACTATGTGAAAATGCTGAGCAGGACCTGCGGTCCTTGCGCCATATTGCAGGGCAGCTAGCCTCAGGTTTTCGGCGATGATCAGCTATCGTCTGTTGTTGATGAATGGCGCATGCTGAAGCGTGATGGTGATGACAGTACTCTGCATTTGGAAGGCAGGGTGGATGACTACTGGGCAAGGATATTTTACCTGAAGGCAACAGGTGAACAGAGATCCCTAAGTTCATAAAACAACTACTTTCTCTGTACCCCATGGCAATGCCGACGCTTCAGCGAAAACGGGCACCTCATAGATGGACGGAGCTCTCTGCAGCATTGCCAGCATCAATGGAATACGTCATGTTAAGTTTCCTTCAGTGGCACGACGGTGATGCGACTACGGTAACCCTCAGCCTTGACCTTTTGAGGAGCGTAAAGCAGTCACGATAAAGCATGCACAGAAGGATGAGTGCTGAAGGAAGCACAAACAAAGGGCAGAAAGTGACAGAAGGTGCTGCCTTCGTGCAGCCTAGTCTCGAAGCGCAAAATAGAGGATTGGAGGACCAAGTGGCGGCCAGCAAGGCATTGCTTACTAATGCTGAGATTATCAACACCGGCATCAAGCAAAAGACATAAACAAGGTAGAAACTAAGTGTTCCCTTGCTTCTAACGACAGGAAATGCAAACCTTGAGCAGGCACATAAAAGTACTCAAGGAACTCAAAAAGCAAATGATCAAAAAGGCAAAGCATTGATGTCCAGCTATGTATAAGCTGTTTGCCTATTGTCATGTGCAAGAGCAGCTAGGTTTTTAAGTTATCTAGTCATGGTCTAGTCAGCTGCTACTCATGTGCAAAAGCAGTTCGGTGCACAAATAAGTTGGTGCTAGTCGTCTAGTCCAGTGAAATGCTACTCATGTGTAAGAACGAGAAGAGAGGGGGTTAACCGAGGGGCCCGATTTTTATTAATCATATCATGAGAAGCCAACAAACGAAGACACCAAGGAAAGCATAGTGGAAAGAGCATCGCACGCGTAATGCTAAGACGTGAGATTGTTCCCCACCTGCGGCAAGTTGTTTTTTCATCCACTCTCATTGCCATTAATGAATCATTTCTATAATTCAATTATTAAGTATAAGTAACTTCCCCTGTGTTTTTCTTGCTGTCGTTGTTGGCTTCTCATGATATACTCACGTGTAAGTCACTTTCAAGTACAAATAGGTTTGTTTGTATTTTTTATACCAACCTTTTCTTTGGTCTGTGTTCATTTTCTGGGTCCTATGAATATTCTAAGCAATTTGATCAACCTGCTCAACAGGTTGGAACAAATTGAAATCTACCGTTTGGGTTGTTGCAGGATTCAGTGGACACTGGTTTGCAGGACCTTGGTCACTGAAGCTAAAACAAGCTTAAACCAAGTTAGTTTTACGCACGGAGGCATAAAATAAAATCGACCTCGATGGTTTTATGGCTTGTAGCTATGTCAAATTGCTGGAGTTGGTTCTGAATAACTGCTGTAAATATTCACACGTTTTTGTTTTCTGTTTCAAAAGTAAGCGTTCTTCCACATTCATCATCATCATCAGCCTGGCTACGCCCACTGCAGGGCAAAGGCCTCTCCCGTACTTCTCCAACTACGCCGGTCATGTGCCAGTTGTGGCCATGTTGTCCCTGCAAACTTTTTAATCTCATCCACCCACCTAACTTTCTGCCGCCCCCTGCTACGCTTCCCTTTTCTTGGAATCCAGTCCGTAACCCTTAATGACCATCGGTTATCTCCCCTCCTTATTACATGCCATGCCCATAACCATTTCTTTTTCTTTATTTCACCCAAAATGTCAATGACTTGCGTTTGTTCCCTCGCCCAATCTGCTCTCTTATTATCCCTCAACGTTAGACCCATCATTATTTCCATAGCTCGTTGCGGCGTCCTCAATTTAAGTAGAACCCTTTTCGTAAGCCTCCAGGTTTCTGCCCCGTACGTGAGTACTGGTAAGACACGGCTATTATACACTTTTCTCTTGAGGGATAATGTCAACTTGGTGTTCATGATCGGAGAATGCCTGCCAAACGCACCCCAGACCATTCTTATTCTTCTGATTATTTCCGTCTCATGATCCGGATCCGCGGTCACTACGTGCCCTAAGTAGATGTATTCCCTTACCACTTCCAGTGCCTCGCTACAGTTCTCCTCCGAGACTGTTAAACATTACTTTAGTTTTCTGCAGGTTAATGTTTAGACCCGCCCTTCTGCTTTGTCGGTCCAGGTCAGTGAGTATGCATTGCAATTGCTCTCCTGAGTTACTAAGCAAGGCAATGTCATCAGCGAATCGCAAGTTACTAAGGTATTCTCCATTAACTTTTATCCCCAATTCTTCCCAATCCAGGTCTCTGAATACCTCTTGTACACACGCTGTGAATAGCATTGGAGAGATCGTATCTCCCTGCCTTACGCCATTCTTTATTGGGATTTTGTTGCTTTCTTTGTGGAGGACTACGGTGGCTGTGAAGCCGCTATAGATATCTTTCATTATTTTTACATACGGCTCGTCTACACCCACGATTCCGTAATGCCTCCATGGCTGCTGAGGTTTCGACAGAATCAAACGCTTTCTCGTAATAAACGAAAGCTATATATAAGGGTTGGTTATATTCCGCACATTTCTCTATCACCTGATTGATAGTGTGAATGTGGTCTATTGTTGAGTAGCCTTTACGGAATCCAGCCTGGTCCTTTGGTTGACAGAAGTCTAAGGTGTGCCCGATTCTATTTGCGATTACTTTAATAAATACTTTGTAGGCAACGGACAGTAAGCTGATATTCAAGTCTTTGGCGTCCCCGTTCTTTGGATTAGGATTCTTCGACATTTGACTGCTCCAGATTTAGTATTTCTTGCTCCAAACTTCAATTATTTTTCTCCGCAACGTGCTCCAAGTTTGGATTTTCGTGCTCCAAAAATTGTTCCAGATCCTATACTTGAGCTGTTGCACCCCTGACTGCAGCCCGTTTCTATAAGTGCTCAAAATTAGTGATCCGGTTCGTCGGTGACTAATTAGCCGAGATAAATGCGCTCTTGGTACACCGTCTAGGGACCGACAGCCACTCGGGTACTGTTGTCGTTCGGGGCTATTTATTCCTCGAGCCTGCTCTTCCCCACTTGACCGTCTCATCCGGCGTCCTCCCTGCTGCGTTGTTGTTCACACCGTTGCCCGTTCGTGCTCGCGCCTTCGTCCGAGTGTCTGTTGAGGTCTTTTTGTCCGACAAAAAAAAGTTGGGCGGCCGTTGAACCTCCCGTCGGTTATCGTCGCCTCGCGTGAGCGCTTAGGCATCGGCTTACATTTTCACGTACGGTGACGTGTTAATTGCTTGGAAATTCGGCGATTTAACGCATCAAAACTAATGTTAGAATATGAGGCACGGCGTCACGGGGTAAAAGGGTTCGTGGCGTAATGGTTGCGGCATGAAGCTTCGCTGCTAGATGTCCTCTCTTCGAATCCGGCCGTTCGAAAATTTTTATTGAATTATTTAAAAATACACATCAGACCAAGCACTCGGTACGGAGGGCTAACCAGCGAGGCTTAAACGTGCGGCCCCGATGTTTATCACTGGGTAAATCCCGGAGGTTCATTAAAGTATTTCTCAATTAGTGGTTAAGTCATTGCGTGTCCTAATGACGCCGACGAATGCGGGAGCAGTGGCACGAGCGGGTTCGCGCCGGACGACGGCATGGGCCAGCTACCTTCGAATTCATGCCGGACTCCAATCTTGACAACGGATGTTCTTCAGAAAACACATTTATTTATTTATTTATTTATTTATTTATTTATTTATTTATTTATTTATTTATTTATTTATCGCACCTTACAGGTCTACTAAAGGACATTGAGTACATGCGATCAGAAAAAAATAATGAAGGGAAAGAAGCCGCTAGAGGAAAATCACATAAGTACATATCAACATGGTATACAAGCAATAAAGAAGCGAATACAAGAAAAATGAAATTATGCCAAGAGACTCAAAAAGACGCCGTACTGCGAAAACGCGACCAGAATAGAAACGCCAGCAGTGGCACACCGTTACGCGTCCTGTATTCACGAAAAGCATCCCGGCCAGAGAATGTAGCGATATCACCGCCAAGGATGTTCCACAATACGACGCTACGGGGTGAAGCAGGCGAATGAAACGCTTTACCGTAAACGAGCATGAACCTGATTGTGCTTGACGTGCGTTCGGGTGGGTGAAGCGGCAGTTAGCGTGACGCATAGTTGTAGGCATACCGATGGAACAAGGAGATTGTTCGGCGTATGTTTAATATCTGGACTGATATGTCTAGCTTTACTTCGCGTACGCTGGCATGACAGGCGTAATTATATGAGAATCAAACCGTGCGGCAATACTTTCTAACATGCCAATTCCATAGTCTTGATGAGGCGACCAAACAGATGAAACTTCTACTTGTGGACGAACGAATGAAAGGTAAGCTAGTTTGCGTAAGCCGAGTAATGTTGATTCCTACGGAGGTGTCCTAGTGTTTGAGATGCTTTAGAACAGAATAGCCGATATGCGCGTGCTCCATGGGAGATGAACAGCGAGGTTTGTTATATGATGAAACTCTTGCAACTGCCGTATTATTAAGCAGGAAAAGTCTGAGTTAGTGCGCCTTCGGCTGATGGAGAGCACGTTGCATTTAGATGCGTTCATAGACATCTGCCAGATGTTGCGCCAGCTGCAAATTAGTTCAGTCATTTTGAAGAGAAAGGTGACCATCGGAACTGTTAGTTGCACGGTAAATAATGCACTCGTCGGCTAACTGCCTAACATACGAAGGCAAACCGCAGGGTAAGTGGTTGATGTGTATTAAAAACAATAAAGGTCCCAGAACACCTCTTTGGTAGACCGGGCGTTACGTCAGAAAGCTTTCAAGTTATTTACTACGGTAAACTGCTGACGAAAACAGTTCCGAATGCATGACATAGTTAAACATTATAATCGAAGTGCGGACAATTTAGAAAACGGTCGACAATGAGCAACATTGTCAAAAGCTTTGGAAAAGTCTAAAACAGAGCAACCAGTTTGTTTGTTGGTTACTGTTGGTGTCAAAATAAACATCCGTTGTGAGTCCCAATAACTGCGAATCGCATGAGTAACCCTTCTTAAAGCTGTGTTGCTGCCTAGGGAAAGAAAATGGTTAGATTTGAGGTGTTCATCATACACGCGTGATGCTGTAATGTGCTCGAGTAGTTTGCAGCAGATTGGAGATGATGTCGTTCTATGTGTGTAGTTTCCCAGTGTGTGTGTGCGCGCGCTTGTCGATGCAGTTTTGAATGTCGGCACGCGACCTTAGCCACCTTCTGGTGTCGTAAATGCAGAGATCAGATACAAGAGGTGCAGTCACTGACAGCCTAAGCGGAAACACAGATAAAGGGTAAGCTGGACCGAGATAATAAAACACGTGTTCGCCCTTCTCTGCTGCCGTGCGAATCGCAGCTGTACCGCGCCGCTGGTTGTCTGTAGTCTGCTGTTATTTTGTCTCAGCTTAGCCTGCCCGTCACACACAGTACAATGGAATAATCCTCGTTGGTAAACACAGAGGAAAAAGAAACACGTTGAATATGGTAAACGGGAGTGTTTCCGTCGTGTAAAGTGGTGTTACAAGCAGACTTATCGGGCGGCAATGGCTGCGCAAAACTTTTTCGTGTTATTTTGTATAAGAGAGGGCAAATCCTGAGGGAAGTATTTATTCTTTTTAGTGCATAAGGCTTTACGGTAGGTTCGTAAGCAATCCGTGTACGCATCCCAGGTAAGGTAACGCATCTAGCCTTATAGTACACACGCTTTTTTTTTTTTTGTCTTCGGAGCTGCTTGCTGAACCACGGGTATCTGCTATCATTTTTTATGACAAGTAATGGAACACAATTCGCGACTAGTAAAATTCTACATCTGAAAAGAGCCCAGTTTTCTTGAGTCCATGAGTTAAACGATGGTTGAAATATCACAATATAAAAACTCTCAATTTCCTTGCTTATACTGCTGTAGTCTGCATTCTTATAATCTCGAACGGTTTTAACAGTGTTGCCGCTAAATGAAGGAGGAACAGTAATTTCAAATTGCGATAGCCTGTGATCAATGCACATCACCGGTCCTGTAGTCTCGGGTGCGATGCTAAGTCCAAGGTGTTGGTTCCGCGAATATGCTGGTTGCGATAAATTATAGTCCACGGTTAAGTATACGAAGTCGGTGGAAACACAAGCCGCCCAATGAACTAATCTATAATTGAAATCATCCAGAAGGTAAACGATATCTGCCTTTTAAAGTTCAATGGCACAAGCTATATTATGCAGATCTTGGACAAATGACGAAGCGGTATCAGGTTGCCAACAGCATGTTCCTAACAATTTTACTTAGGAAACACATGTGACTCAAACAATCTCAATGTTAGCGCAAGCATTGTTTGAAAAGGAGGGTAGAGACCTTGTGACCGTTAAAACGACAACGACCCCTCCTTTCTCCTATGCTCGGCACAGCGGTAAAAATTACAGCCACAGTTATCCGGAGTAGCTGTGCGTTCGTGACATTTGAATGGGGCTCCGATCTGCTATCGTCTAGGTACGCGCACGAGTAATCGCGTTTAATTTGGAATGTTGGTGAACGATACAGATAACGATGGCGCAGAGCACGATGACCGTGTTGTTGCTATTGCATGCTGGATGATGTTGCATGTGGTTGATGGCGCAGCGCCGTCAGTCACTATCCAGGCGCATTTTATGCAGTGATAACTTTAAAGACTTTTGTTAGTCCTATATAGCAAACTGGATTAGTTTTTGCCTAGCTTGCCGCGTTGCAGGAGAGGTCTTGACGTATCCAGAACGCGGTTCCATTCAGCTTCTGCGCAGCGGACAGAATACCTTGTTTGACTTTGAATGAAGTTTGCAATAAGTGAACATTTTTTCGCCGTCTACCTGTAACCGCCCAACCTATAATGGACACATTCAAAGTGAGTTGTGCCACGTAGAGATGTTGAAGACAGATATTAATTACTCTCTGCTCCGACGTGGCCCAATTATTCGCCTCGATTATGCCAAAAACACAGTAAGTTGTTCCGTCAGTTTTCCGCATATCGGCGAATGCGGTCACGTGTGCTTGGTGCAGCACATCCGACGTGAGTTGACCGCAGACAGGAAAGCAAGGCGTCCTTCTGAGAGCCTTCCTTTCTCCTTTTATTTAACACTTCGTCAAATGTGGTAGCCTGCCCAACATCTAAAGCAGACTCGAGTGAAGACGTAATCGGGTCATGTTCAGGCCCGCGATTTTCTTCCGCGACAGGATTCGGCAGATGCTAGAACCCTGCCGTCGGAGGAGGACAAGCTTGTTTTTTTGTTCGTTAAATGAGTCATATGTATAATATAGGCTTAGGACTAAGGATTGACGGCGAATACCGCAGCAACCTTCGGTTTGCCGACGACATTATTTTATTTAGCAACACTGCAGACGAGTTACAACAACTGATTGAGGACCTTAACGTGGAGACTGTAAGAGTGGAGTTTACGAATAATATGCAGAAGACAACGGTAATGATGAATAACCGGGCAAGGGAACAAGAGTTCAGGATCGCAAGTCAGCCTGTAGATCATCCCTCAGATCAGCGATGCGAGAACAATTGATTCCTCCGCTGGAATTAAGTTAGCGCTCTGTGTTTCCATGTATACGAGGTGTGACACAAAAAAACGAAACTGGTCCAATAAATTATTGTACTTGCAGGATCAGTTCTCTGTGACATTACCACCTTCAACGTAGTCCCCTTCAGCATTCACACACTTCTGCATTCGGTGCTGCCATTGCTGGTAACAGTTCTGGAACGAGGTTTCTGGAAGGCCCTTCAGGAGATTCTCCGTTTTTGCCTGAACCTCTTCAACTTAAGTAAAATGGGTTCCCTTGAAGCTATATTTAACTTTAGGACATAAAAAAAAAGTCGCATGGAGCCAAATCAGGTGAATAAGGTGGATGCCCCATCACAGTAATGTTTTTGTTGGTCAGAAACTGCTTGACAGATAGGGCCGTGGGAGCGGGTGTATTGTCCTGGTGCAACAGCCATCCATCGCTCCACAACTGTGACCTCTTTTTCCTAATTTTTTCACGAAGTCTTTTTAGTACTTCAATGTAGTAGTGTTCATTAACAGTCTGACCTCTGGGAACCCACTCAATCATTATAATTAATGTCAAAGAAGACAATTAACATTGCCTTGAATTTTGATTTTCACATAGGTGCTTTTTTGGGTCTTGGGGATCCTGGAGACTTCCACTGCATTGACTGGCGCTTACTTTCTGGGTCATAGGTAAAAAAATCCATGTCTCATCACGTGTTACAACAGATTCCAACAAATTTGGCTCGTTTGCAATGCGTTCTAACATGTCCGCACACATGTCTTTACGGCACTGTTTTTGGTCATCGGACATAACTTTTAGAACGACCTTCGCACAAATCTTCCTCATGTGTAATTAGTCTGTTCCCTATCCAAGTTAACAAACTGCGCCACTGCACAAACACTTAATCTTCGGTCACCACGGAACACATCACGAACTTTGGCATTGTTTTGGTCTGTAATCGCTGACCTTGTGCGTCCAGCACGTTCTTCATCTTCCACACTGTCCCTTCCCCCTGAAAACCGCTTATGCCATTCAAACACACGTGCACGAGACAATGTTCCATCTCCATAAGCCTCGGTTAACATCCGAAATGTTTCCGTGGCTGATTTCTTAAGTTTCACAAGAAACTTGATGTAGATTCGCTGTTCGGTTTTTCCATCAGACACTTTTCCGGCAGAATGCAGCTGCACGTGATCGCTCGATGACACAGCTCTTCCAACTGGCGTGACTGGTTCCGTCAAAACTGGCCGCATGAGAAGAGGTGTGAAGGATGACGTCAGCAAACCAGTTCTTGCCAACTCCAATGTTTTTTCAAGCTACACACTTAGTCTCGTTTCTTTTTTGTCACGCGTCGTATGTCCAAATGTTCAACGCGCGCTCGGTGCGAGGCTACGCGGGCGTCCTTGCTGGTTGATTACCACCGGAAAGGAGCTCGCTTCAGCTCGACCCGCAACACGCGCAACGGCGTGTGTATTAACCAAGTATAGCCGGTCACTGGGCTACGCGCGCGCACATATACTGCGGCGGGTGTGGGGATTAGGATCGACATTTGGGCGAGCTGGTACTGGTTGAACGTCAGCGCTGTCCTGTGTGCCTTCTGTCTTCGTCTTATTGCGCTGCCCCTTCAAGATGTGGGGATTACCTGTAGAGATTTCCTCGACTGTTCGCGCATAATTCCTCTGTGCCACGCCATGCCTCAGTCACTACTGGTGCCTCTACTGAGCGGACGCATTTTCCTTGTCCACATACAAGAACCTTGTAGAGGTTATGTTCTACGGGCTTCGGTGTTACCTTAAACATTCCTTCCCCAAAGACAACTTCTTTCTTGGGCGCTCGAGTCGAGCACTAATTTGTAGAATATCGAGACCACGTTAGTGGTCCTTACATGTAGTTAATTTGCAATACGCCCAATGCATGCATGCTTACAAGTACTCGAGCTTATTGGAAGAATTAGGAGTGAGTATAAAAGGCGAATGTTTCAGCAACCTTCGTTTCGCACATGACATTGACCCGTTCAGCTACACTGGGAATCCATTGCAACATAAGATTTAGGAGCTTAACCGAGAAAGTGTAAGATGAGGATTCAATATAGCCGAAGACAAAGGTAATGTTCAATAGCCTGGCAAGGAAACAAGAGTCCAGGATCGCCAGTCAGCCTCTAGAATCACGATCATGAGAAGGAAATTTACGACAGAATAAAAATGGGTTGTACAGCATACGGCAGGCATTGCCAAATCCCGCCTGGGAGCTTACCACCGTCGTGGAAACGAAAAGTCTAGTCATTGCATTCTATACCGGCGCTAACATATGGGGTACTAACTTAAAGGTTGACAAAGAAGCTCGAGACCGCGCAAAGAGCGATGGAACGGAAATTATTAGGCGTGATGTTAACACACAGGAAGAGAGCGGAATAGATCAGAAAGCAGTTGATTATATACCTGACGTTAAAGGAGTACTGACGCGAAATTTCGAAGTCGAGTTAGCGCGTCGCATCGTCTGCATCATATCAACGGGGAATACAGCTCGGAACACACTTGAAGTCAGTATTGAAATGCGTGCGCGCAGCCAACCGCAAAACGCCGCACTTGGCGACATCAAGAAAGGAATGTGGGCAACCGATAAAACGCCATGCCACGAGTTTGCGCGGCCCTCGGGGCGGCGAACAAGTTTATCGCCGCTCCGGTCGTCCCGACGTCTTTCTCCCTGGTCGTGATGCTGACCTCCGCTGACGGCGGCACAAAAATGTGCTATAATTTGTTTCTGGCACGAAATAACACATAAAGTGACCTCGAAAGTGTGCATGTTACAAAAGGTTGCGCGATGTAGTAAATCGTTGGTGTGATTTCGACTCGCAAGCGGTCAGCGCAGCCGCCGCTGCAATCGTATCTGCGAAGCGGCTCGCCTGGCTAACTCGCTAGCAACGGTGACGGGAAAGCTATTTGTATTGTCACTTATGAGCGACATAAATGTGCAGACGTTGATTTTGTTGACGAATATAGATGCTTTACTATCAGCTGAGGACGGGACACAAGGGCCGTCGGCATCGGATCCGACGGCCAGCGAGCTAGGCCTATAGATACCGTTTGCCAGCGATCGCCTGGTTGCTTGCCGAAGTGATCCGAGTTCGTGCGCGCCACTGGACGCTTAGAATTGACCGCTTTGAAGAGCAGCCAGATTTGCTCGTTTCATTTCGAACGTGCCTGGTATAAACAAAACCGGGCGAGCTTGGAGCAGTCAGACTGTCTTCCGCCAAGATTACGTACCCCCGAGTCTGATGTGCCGACTTTTACCTCACCTTGTGTTCTGCTCCGGAATATTCTTCATTCCCAAAGCGCCCGCGATGAATGGCTCGTCCTACATGTACCAGTGCGTACGCATATTGATAGCTGTCGCTAGCCGCACTTTCCGAGTCGCTGCTTTGTATCCAGTCAAATGTGGTTGGCCACGTATAATTCGGCGGCGACTACAGCAAGCAGGAAATGGTCGCCGCTGGACGACGGTGATGGCGACGACATCGCAAAGCACGCACGTAGCAGACGAACTAGCAACGCGAAGCTCGCGCGCTGGCGTGGCACGTCAGTTTCGTGCGATCACGTGTCCAGCTGTGTTCTTCCTTGGCCGTTCTCGTTGCGCTCTTAAACCGAAACTTGGACTGGTCGCTACCAACAAGGCTCCAAATAATTACCTGCCGCCAATGACAATTCGTGCTGTGATTGCTGGGTCATCAGCAGCGTATTGCAGCAGAAAAAACAAGATAGAAATTTTCGGTGTCGGTACTCCTTTAAGAGAAAAAATGGAGCTGGGCAGGTCATGCGTAGAGTTACAGAATGAGTGTCAAGAGACGGGAAGGGCAATCGAAGACGGCAGTAAATTAAGTGGGGTTAAGAAATGAGGAAATATTGCAAGTTTGAATCAGCTTGCGCAATACAGGAGTATTTGGAAATCGCAGTGGACGTAAAGAATTAGGCTGCTGCTGCTGATGAAGCGTTACACAAAAGGTGCCCAACATTTCTGTGAACGGACGTGTTTACAGAAAGCAGTAATACCAAGAAAAGAGTAGTGGCTATTCCCTACATTCATTCAGTATCGCACATGCTTAAAAAAGTTGCAATTCGATGTGGTGTTAATGTTGTTTTCACTGCTGCCAATAAGCTAGGTAAAATACGCGCTGACGTGCAGAGGAAAAATGAGCAGGTGAAAGGCATAAAAAGAACAGATATTTGTTAAGTGAGGCACACGAAGAACAATAATTCCACTGGCTGTCCTAAGGGTGTGGTATATAAAGTTCCCCTTAGCTGTGGCCAGTTCTACGTAGGGCAAACGGGGCGGTGTATCAGTCAAAGGCTAATGGAACATAGGTCGTTAACCGGTGGATTGCCTTCTAATCTTTCCTTACATTGCCAAGACTGCCAAGATTACGCCTGAGATATATGAATGCGCGATATGGTACAGGCATAGGAATGAAGATACGCGTCTTATGGTAGAGCCATGGCATATTAATAATGGTGGTAGGGCGTGGTGAGTCAGCCTTCGACTACCTTACGTAAGGAAGAGATAAATTGCCTAAATAGTTATCTCTCACGTAGAGTACCCGACTGACGCGTGGTGCTACCATTCCAGAGCATATAACGACCACGGCGTTGTTCGCACGCCGTGAAACATTTCGTGATATGGTCTACACATTGCGTGGCATGCCACCTCGTGCCCCAAGTACCGGAGGCTTTATCACAAAAATTTTGAATGTTTCAGCACTATGGAGTGGTCGCTTGTCGTTTTATTATCAAAAATGCACCCAGAATTTCGGTGCATTAAAATCTTACTGCTTTCAAGTTCGCCATTTTAAGGGCCACTAAAGGCAAGTATTAAGTCAAGCTAAAGTGATAGATTAGTGTTCAATAATTTCTAAGGTGTCAGTATTATCGCGAAGAGAGCATTAATACTCCAGGAATTTAGGTAAATGCAGGACTTGATTAGACTCCTCCGCGACTTTCAAGCACTTGTCCGAGGACGAAAGCACTCCACAGTTTAATTCTGTCATTACTAATCATTAGTACTCAATCACTAGTTTCAAAAAACATCACTGTTTGTATTACAAGACGAAATAAAATGCTACTCATCCAGTTCTATTAGATCAAATAGAATTGAAAATAACTCATTCAAATTACCCATAGCAGGACGCAGGCGGTCGAAAGGTTTCGTTTTCACACGGCTTTACACCGCCCACGCTTTCGCGTTTTAGTAGTGCCATTGTCGCGTACTGCTGCGCTGGTTTTGCAGGCTCGCGAAACTCGCACACACTGCAAGCAGTAGAGAATTCAACTTCCATGTGAAGTCGCGGGATGCCCGAATGGTCTATACGCCTCGTGCACCGCCTATAGAGTCGCCACGGATAGCCACCTAGCGGGCGCTTCCAACACTACGCGCGGGCGCAGTAGCAGAAGACAACCCTTTGCAGCAAGGATGGCTGAAGTTCGCGGCTGCGATTTCTCCTTTGTTCGGGCGCCAGACTGCTACTTCTGCAGTGACAGCTGTAGGGAAGACGCTGACCTCTGTGGGAGCGGGTATGAACGCGATGTTACCCGTGTTTGGGACAACATGGTCCACATACGTGCCAGGTGCGTCCTGCAGACAAACGCCATGAACCCCATTTACATAGCCGATAAATTTTGTTGACTAATGCGATGTCTCGATCGTCTTTTTTTTAATTCTACCTTTGCCGTAATGCTGCTTCTGTACCTCAATAATAAGCACCCGTCGTTAGTGCAGATTTATTAAAAGAAGCCTCATGGTGCACTGTCTGCACATGCCGTTGTGATATTTCTGCCGGTGAATACATGTAACATTGCCGAATAAGTGCAGTCACAGTCGCCTCAAGGAGAGTCATCGCGAATTTATTCATGGAAACGCGTCAACGAAGTCACCAAACGCAGGGATTAATAAAAGCCTGTGTTAGCGCTGTTACGCCGATGCAATTCTGCTGCATACGTACGCCAGTGAACTGTCATTCCCGCTGCAGTATTTGCAATGTTAATTCCCCATGGGAACTGCTTGGAAACGTAAAAAGCTAATGTCTGACCAACTTCTCAATACTTCTTTTAATGTTACTAGAGAGAGATGCCACATGACATATTTAAAGGCACAGCAGCGCCAGTCAAAGTAGATGAGCGCTGGTGGCAAGGACAGGTTTAGTCCTTTGCAGTGTAAGCATAATAGAAAGAATCCAGTTGAGTACAAAATTCACTTGCAAGGGACTACGTTGTGAAACAAACAAATCACTCGGCGTGTTAAGTCCGCTCAGACAGCATCGAAGTGTGATGACTTCCCAAACGTGACGCGAACTTCTCAGCGAAAAATGGAACAAAAATACCGTATGCAGTAACTATTAGCAATTCTCGCCCTGAACTACTTTGTAAGCACATTCCCCCCCCCCCCCCCTCCCTAAGGAAAAACTATCTAAGATGCCCTCGGGCGAAGAGAATAAAGCTGTTAAAGAAGCATTTGTTTGGTATCATTCCGATAAGACACCGCGTGATTTAGACCCTTTACAAACGAGGCAGGGTGCAAACCTCGCCGCTCAAAAGAATCAACAAGAGTTGCGCATGAAGCAACTAGCAACAGTTAAACATGTGCTAAGCCACTCATAAAATAGATGCAAAAACATGAAGTGCGCGACAGCTGGTGCGAGGATTTACCGGGCCACATAAAACCAACAATTTCAGTTCGTGCAAACTTCAGTAGCTTTAACTTACAATACAATGCGCTCGTGCAGTCGTGATACCTAGCGAGCGCAACGCGGTAACGAAGCGGAAAATAATATAAGCGACAAACGGCATTCAGAACTTCAGCGCAATGCCTTTAAACCGCATGTTGCACTTCAGACGAACATCGTCGCTTACGCTTCTATGATCCATTGCTACCGTTACTCCCGCTGATGAGGCTTTGCGGGGAATGATTAGAACCGTACCGCCGACACGTTTTTCGCGGTATTTGAGCCCCTGTAACAATTCTTCGACATTCCTTGAAGCTTTGGCCACCCCACACATGCGAAGGGTGTTGCCTATTTTCCTCTGAAAACGTGAATAAGACTGAGAAGCGCTATCAACGGTACAGCAAACTACGGCTCGCGGCTGGCTCCTCTCCCGTGTGTTCTGCGCAAGGCCGCCACCAGTGGCGCGTCCGTCGGCGCGCACTACGCGTATACGCCACTTGGCCAAAAAACAGCTGGAGCGGCGAATTCGCCGCTCTGACTTTTTGTGTTGGATTGGTACCGCCGTCTTTCGGGCGCTGTTTTACTCACCGACGGCAGCAAAGGCCGATGATGTATTCAACGTCACCACTTGCCCGGGTGGTGGCGGGAGATTTGAAATTCGATAAAGGTATTCGGACCCTTCAGATGCAATTGTCTCGTGAACTGTCTTTTTCTTGGCACGAAACAAGCGTTGCAAGGTGTCTGGAATGGTATTTCAACAGTCCACGTCGACTTAGCATTAGCCATTAGTGTCCCTTTAAACAAATGCCCCCAAGGCACTAATAAAGAAGTTAATAAATTTTTCTCATTTAGAACCTCAGATTATTAGCGGCAAGGTATTCCCGCCTCGCCGAGGAGCTCTTCTGCGAAATTCCATGTTGGCTGCGCTCGTAACCTTTTTAATGAAATATCTGTATTGTCTAAAAAAAATTTATAATGGGGCGTTTCGGGTATTAGAGAGGTATGCGCCGATACCGCACCTGTCGTGACGAAGGGCATATGTCAAACAACACCTAGTCCAAGGTACGTTGAAAAGCATTTGGGTATATTGTCACGTGTTAGTGACGTCAAGAACACCATAGCAAAACTGTATGGCGAAGCTAGATCTTTATTGGGCGAACCCGTGCCCAGAACAGGCTACACTCAAAGCACAACGATGGCAGCGAACACAGTCGGCGATCGTCTGAAATTTCATCGGCGGGTCAAGCACGTTGGCTTTCATACGCGAGTCACAGAAGGTTCCAGAGTAATCGCTGGTGCCCGCGTGTCTTCGAGAAAGATACACAATTCCTGTCGCACATGCGATCAGATTACACAAGGTTCGGTGACAACGGGCAGCGGATAGAATAACCATAGATAACATCCGAGGAACTTACGAAACATGCGAGCGCATCCTCTGCTGATCGATAACATTTGTTAGATGGTGAAAAGCGGTCAGCCGAGAAAGATAAGCAAGTGCACGTGTCACTTATTGAGCACGCAGATCCTTTGCACGAATCAAAAAGGATGCCGGCAAATGGCGCCGTTCCTTCGCGCCGACGTTGCTCGACAGTACAGCGATGGCGTTTAATAATAATAATATTTGGAGTTTTACGTGCCAAAACCACTTTCTGATTATGAGGCACGCCGTAGTGGAGGACTCCGGAAATTTTGACCACCTGGGGTTCTTTAACGTGCACCTAAATCTAAGCACACGGGTGTTTTCGCATTTCGCCCCCATCGAAATGCGGCCGCCGTGGCCGGGATTCGATCCCGCGACCTCGTGCTCAGCAGCCCAACACCATAGCCACTGAGCAACCACGGCGGGTAGCGATGGCGTTTCACGGCGAGACTGTATAAAACACTGGGAGGCGCCACTGGGCCCGTTGCTGCGCACCCTCAACAACTATACTGGGGGTGCCGACAAACTCATTCAGGACCTGAAGGCTAAGTACCTGAAAACGGAGAAGGGTGATATCGCACCTTCCGACTACGCAGCACCTACCAATGAAGCGTTAGACAAGCCATTCACCGACACCGAGCTGGTCTCGGCACTCTCCGAGAGCAACATGGCAGCGCGCCGGCACCCGATACCATTACCTACTAGTTACTCAACAACCTCGAGCACAAGGCCCGCAGAGAGCTGCTCGCGTATATCAACTGGGTCTGGGGGTCTGGCAAACGTCCACAGGAATGGAAAGAGGCATAATTCCGCTTCATACCCAAGCCTGGGAAGACACCTCACATCGACAACATGCGACCGATATCCCTCACGTCCTGCGTGAGGAAGGTCATGGAACGTATGGTACTTAAGAGGTTGCAGCGACGTCTGGATGCTACCGATCAGATGCCAGAGACAATGTATGGCATTAGTCAACACCTGGGCACCCAGGATGTTCTCGTACAACTCAACGAGCTGGTAATTAAGTGGACAACGAAGCAGCTAGGCGCTGTGAGCGATACTAGCGCTAGACCTCCAAGGTGCATTTGATTACGTCACGCATGAGTGTCCTCCGCAACCTACGCAACACGGGTTGTGGTGTGAAAACGTGCAGCTACATCCGAGACTTTCTTCGTAACCGAACGGCCAGAATCAGAATAGGAAAGGAGACATCCTAACCAATCTTAACCAATCTACCTGGGGGATAGAGGAACGCCGCAAGGTTCGGTCCTTTCCCCCCTCCTATTTAACATTGCTCTCCTGCCGTTGCCCAAGCTTCTCGAATCAATAGATGGCCTGGGCCATGTATTATATGCAGACATCACCCTCTGGACTGCGAGGGCAGGGTCGGATGGCTGGATGGAAAACACGCTACAAAAAGCGACTGACACGGTCAACAGCTATGCGAATACCTGTGGCCTTTGCTGTTCGCCGCAAAAGTCGGAGCTGACCATTATCAGACCTCGTGCATCGGGGAAACAAGCTGAAAACATGGAAATCACTCTGGAAGGGATCCGGATCCTCCCGGTACCTTAGCTCAGGATCCTGGGCCTCCTGATCCAGGCAGACGGCAAGGCAACAGCCATGATTAGAAAAATCAAGCTCACGTCAGACCAGATCTTGAACATGATCAGACGAGTGGCCAACAGGCGGTGGGTTCTAAAGGAATCAGACACCTTACGCCTCGTTCAGGCCTTTGTTATCTCACGAATCGTCTACGCAGCGCCGTACCTGCAACTCCTCAAGAAGAGCTTCTTACTACTTGACGTAATAATCAGGAAAGCCACCAAGCAGGCCCTGGGTATTCCCATAAATTCATCCACGACAAAATTACTTGAAATAGCAGTCCACAACACAGGAGCCGAGCTCGTAGAAACCCACCTATGCAATCAAAGGGTACCCCTTTGATTGGATTGGTTAAGAAGATAAGAAGCGTCCTCCGCATAAGCGAAGGATAAGGATTGGATAAGAAGCGTCCTCCGCAAGATTGGATGGCAAGAATCGCACTACACCCGCCACGGCCAATTACCCGAAAAGTGGAGTGAGAAGCTGGAATGCAAACCACTAACGCGCAATATGAACCCCACAAGGCATGCCGGACGACCCGACGCCCGGGCAAGTGCCATCTCCAGGACCCTGGAGTAAGACGACACTGTCCTATATACAGACGCCTCTCAATCCAAACGTTCCACAAGGGCAACAGTCGGGGTCACCGGCCTAGAAAAGCTGGTCACCTGTGCACCAATCAACACTCCGTCCTCGGAGGAAGCAGAAGAAGCGGCGATAGCTATCGCACTCCTGCAACCTAACGTCACCAAGATCGTCACGGACTCACAAGCTGCATACGAGAACTACAGATCTGGCTGGGTGTCCCTTGCGGCACTAAAAATACTCGGAAAAGCTATGCCTCCTAAACAAACAATCGGATTAGTTTGGGTCCTGGCTTACTCATCAGTTGAGGGCAACGAATATGCTCATTAACAAGCTCTCAACGGGCTACCGAGGAGGAGGCAAAGGAATGGCAGGCCATCACAAGTTACATAGATACAGTCAAATATTACAGGGGCGGTAGGAAGACATTCCCGCACCCCCACCACTTCTTGACCAGAGCCGAACAAACAATATACAGGCAAATACAAACAGGATCCTTTCCCCACCCCTGCCACCAGAACAAGATATACCCAGAAAGATACAAGAACACATGTCTTCACTGCAATGCACTAGGCACCCTTCGGCACGTCATAGGAATGTGCAATTTCTCCAAAGACCACCCTCCCACATATATCCATAACTAACCCCCTACTATCCCCACCCTTTACGAGCGATGGGAGATCATGCTATCCAGCCCCGCCCTGCAAGACCACCTCCGACTCATCCACTGGGGCCAGGCGGCCCTTGAAGCATATTGAGCCCGTGAAGAGGGAGCCATCCCCTCAGACGCTCAACGCGTTTCATTTCATAAGGGACCGGTAAAGTTGTTTCTCTCTCTCTCTGCATTTGTTTTATCAGCACTAATTGTGTTTACCTCTATATAATGAACGCCTAAGAAACGGCCCACGCTACAATATGTGACGTGTTGCTCAGCAAAAAGAAAAAGAAAGCCTCGTATATGTCTTGCGCGGCATCATTTGTGCGTGTCCCGATTTGTGATCTCACGGCGTCGTTGTAAGGTTGTTATCAGCGGTTATTAGTTTCACACTCGAACGGTGGTTCGCCTCTGGTATTCGGTGACTCCGCGTACCGAATCGGGATTTCCTCTGAGTTGCTCGTGCGGAGCTTCGGCGAAAACGTCGGCTCCCGTCGAGCGGCAATCCTCTGCGCGCGGTGTTTCGCCGGCGATGACAGCGTCACGACATCCTCCACGACGCGGCACTCTTGACCCTCGGGTCCCCGAGGCGTCTCGCGCGCGCGACGCGAGCGGGCTTCCTTCCGCCGCGGGGTGCATTGCACCCTGCAGGTTCGGGGCTTCTCCTGCCGTGCCGGCCGGAAGCCACGCCTGTTCGGAAACCGTTTTTCCGAGCGTGGTCAAATGCTAATGAGCTCGTCGCAGTCGACCAGTTTGCGTGAGGTGCGCGGAATTTAGCTGAGCATTCTGGGGCCTCGGTGGTCTTCTCCGGCCCCTATATAATCTAGACATAATAAAGAACACGGCGAGATAGTTATCGGTGCACGTGTCCTGGTGACGAGTGAACCGCGGATTGTACATCCGCTCCGTGTGCTGCCCCTCTTTGCTTGTCACGCACACGTCCAAAACAGGGGTGCGTGTTTGAATAAGTTCGTTACTGCATTTCGTAAAGTACAAATGCGAGCCTGCCAAAGCCGCTGAGGACTGATTTATAAGGAAGACAAAGGCACAGGAAATGGCACCTCTAGAAAGAAACTCACACAGAAACAAAAGTAACGCTTGCAGGAGCACAACTACAGCAGGGCACGCACGTCCCATTTGAGCTATCCATACATCGCGGTCGGGAGTCCACGTGCGGCAACTGCTGCAGTGTATGCACGCTGCAGACCCCCTGCAACGACGCTGCGCTTACATTCGCAGCCGTGCGCGTATATTATGTTCTCGCCGAAGCATATCGCGCAAGACACATCTGGCTAGCTATAGCGTATACTTACAGCGCGCAACGAAGCACAGGGCGAGCGCCTTAATGTTCTGTCCTCGTTGTTGTGAGGAGGTGTATAGGTTTAGTTGCAAAACGTACGAGTAGTACGAAAATACTGTGCGAAGGCGTACTTTTGAAAACATGCGATGCGTCACGGTACCGAGGTGGAAGGGGGAGCTGAAACGACTTATTTCCATTACTTTGTTATTTGTTATTGCCGCTCACTTGAACTGACTGTCCGCTCCGCGACACGCTGCCACGTATGCATACCAGCCAGCTCTCCCGAACGTTTTTTTTTTGTACAGTGTACGAATTGAAGCTATTTCTACTATTTGATGTGTGCGGGGTCAAGTTTTACCGAATTCTTTCCGTGAGAAAATTTTAAAGCCGTTTGGAAGTGGGATGGTACGTGCGAGGCGCCATGTGCCAGTTGGGTACTTGCTTCGAGGAAGTTTATTCGGTATAGTTCCTGAAGCAGGTGAAATCGGCGACAGCAAATACGCTGATAAAGTCGGTGAGAACTAAAAATAATGCATTGCTTATCGCTCCCGGCTGCTCCAGTTTTGCCGCTCCTTCTGTGCTGCGTCTGAAAATCAGGATCACCCTTGATGTAGTGCGCGGCACTAGTGGCCTGCAGCAAGGGTGGAACAGCGAGCTTCTAATCTTAAGGTCGTAAGTTCGAATCCACGTCAAATCCAGAACAATTTTCTGGCCTGTAGTGGCAAAAAGAAATGCCCGGAGCTAAACTTGCCCAGGTGCAACTAAATTAGGAAGGCCCACAAAACTTCAAAAAAAAAAAAAAATTCGCCACGATTGCGATACTCCCTAATGCTCAAGTCGAGGGCATGAAAGTAGTGTGCGTGTCAATATTTTGTATTATAATTATATAGCCACACGGTTTATATTAGGAAGAGAGAGAGAGAAAGAAACAACTTTATTGACCCATAATGAAATGGAGCATGTTAAGCGCCTGATGGGGTGGCGCCTTCTTCACGGCTTCCGTATGCTTCCAGGGCCGCCTGGCCCCTGTGGACCAGTCGGAGCTGGTCTTGCAGGGCGAGGCTAGATAGCATGATCTCCCATCGCTCGTAAAGGGTGGGGTTAATAGGGGGGTTATTAAGGATATAGGTGGGAGGGTGGTCTTCGGAGAAATTGCACTCTCCTCTGACGTGGCGAAGGGTGCCTAGTGCATTGCAATGAGGACATGTGCTCTTGTATCTTTCTGGGTATATTTTGTTCTGGAGGCAGGGGTGAGGAAAGGGTCCTGCTTGTATTTGCCTGTATATTGTTTGTTCGGCTCTGGTCAAGGACTGGTAGGGGTGCGGGGATGTCTTCCTACTTCCTACTGAGTCTAGTGGACCTCGAGAAAAGGAAGTAGTGCACGAAATTGTACGCCCGTTTGCCGACGTTACACTCTGTCAGGCTCTTGAGAATAAAGGCGTGCGATATGTTTTCAAAAGCCTTTTCCAGATCCAAGCCGAGAATTGCCTTAGTGTCGGCGGTGGTAGTCAATGATCTGGTGCTTGATCACTCTCGTGGCGTCCCGAGTCGAAAGCCCCGACCGAAAGCCAATCATGTTGTGTGTATAGCATTCATTAGACTCGAGATGGTCAGTGAGGCGGTTAAGCATGGCGTGCTCGGCCATCTTCCCAACACACGACGTCAGGGAGATGGGTTTGGTTGCCACGGGCCCTATCAGCCCACGTTAGAGAGGACTTTGCCTTTACCGCCGTTGGGGGTCTTCGATCGTGACCTGTTGGACAAGTCGCTCCCGGTACGGGACTTGGAGCAACCTCCGGAACTGGAGCGCTCTGGAGAAGGCGATGTGAGTCGCGGTCTCGAGGTAGAACTTCTGGAGTCCCGTCGGCTTGTAGAGCGGCCTCTCGATTGCAAGCGTCTTCCGGTCCCTAAAGTTGGCGCTGGTTGAGGCTTGCGGATCGAACGATCGACGGCGTGGAGAGCTGCTCTTGCTGCCTGGCACGCTCGAAGCGTCGTCGGCGAACGATGTAAGGTGCGCGGTCAGCCGCAGATCTTGCATTTTAGGGTGCACAATTGGTGCTGCTCATCAGGATTTGGCAGGCCGCATCTCCGACAGACGACGTCGCTCGCTGTTGGACAGACATCGGCGCGATGCCCGAGTCTTCCGCAGGCGTGACATACGTCCCCTTGTTTTCGATATAGGGAACATTTCACCAGGAGCGTTGCGTACCAGACAAAATTAGGTACCTGGTGCCCTTGAAAGGTGATGGTCCCAGTCTGAGCGATTCTCTTGGCTGCTAGTGCAAGAGTGTTGTTCTCGTTAACAATCTTGCCATGCACCGTCGCTGGGTCGTCTTGTAACGGTATGCCACGCATGACCCCCTTGCACGTGGAGTGCGGGGCTGTCTCGTACGCGCAGAGTTTGTGGATCTTGCCTGAGATTCGGATTTGCTTGGTGCGGGCATATCGGTCGGCATTCTCCCGTCTGGTAGTGCTGGCCCCCATGATGTTTTGCTGTAAGTTCGGGCACAAAGTGTCTTGTGTGAGCACGTGCTGGCTGATGCCGGAGGCTGCAAGTATTGGAATAACAGAAAGCTGAGCTAGTTGGTAAGGATTCATTATGCAAAATAGAAGTGAGGCGTGCAGACAGGACAATAGAGTAGAGACGTGGACAACACGAACGCCGGCTATCAACTGAAGGGAGCACTGAGGCGAAAAAAGAAAGACATAAAACTCATCTGCGCAAGCTCAGGAATGGTAACACCACGTGTCAATCGGATACACGTGCTGGTCTACGTGAGAGATAACTGTTAAGGCACTTAATCTCTTCCTTATGTAAAGTAACCGAAGGCTGACTCACGCACGCACTTCCACCATTATAGATACGTCATGCCTCTACAATAAGACGCGTATCTTCATTCTTATGCCTGTACAATATCGCGCATTCATCTAACTCTGGCGTGCAGTTACAATCTCCGCAATGTAGCGAAAGATTAGGACGCGATCCACCGGTTAACGACCTTTTATGTTCCATTATAGCCTCTGATTGATACACCGTCCCGTTTGCCCTACGTAGAACTGGCCACAGCTAAGGGGAACTTTATATACCACACCCTTAGGACAGCCAGTGGAATTATTGTTCTTCGTGTGCCTCACTTAACAAATATCTGTTCTTTTTATGCCTTTCACCTGCTCATTTTTCCTCTGCACGTCAGCGCGTATTTTACCTAGCTTATTGGCAGCAGTGAAAACAACATTAACACCACATCGAATTGCAACTTTTTTAAGCATGTGCGATACTGAATGAATGTAGGGAATAGCCACTACTCTTTTCTTGGTATTACTGCTTTCTGTAAACACATCCATCCCTCTCGAAACCGACTTCTTTAGGCGTTCAGCCACAGTGGCCACCGCTACACTAGGATAACCTGCTTCTGATAGGCGCCGGACCTGCGACCTCACCAGATCCTGCATGCACAAAATGAGCGCCACTTGTAATGCGCAGATCCGGCGCCTATCAGAAGCAGGTTATCCTAGTGTAGCGGTGGCCACTGTGGCTGAACGCCTAAAGAAGTCGGTTTCGAGAGGGATGGATGTGTTTACAGAAAGCAGTAATACCAAGAAAAGAGTAGTGGCTATTCCCTACATTCATTCAGTATCGCACATGCTTAAAAAAGTTGCAATTCGATGTGGTGTTAATGTTGTTTTCACTGCTGCCAATAAGCTAGGTAAAATACGCGCTGACGTGCAGAGGAAAAATGAGCAGGTGAAAGGCATAAAAAGAACAGATATTTGTTAAGTGAGGCACACGAAGAACAACAGTTTTACTGACTATCGTATGGGTGTGGTTTATAAAATTCCCCTTAGCTGTGGCCAGTTCTACGTAGAGCAAACGGGATGGTGTATCAATCAGAGGCTATAATGGAACATAAAAGGTCGTTAACCGGTGGATCGCCTTCTAATCTCTCGCTACATTGCCGAGATTGTAACTGCTCGCCTGAGTTAGATGAATGCGTATCTTGATTCTTATGCCTGTACAATATCGTGCGTCTTATGGTAGAGGCATGGCATATCTATAATGGTGGAAGTGCGTGCGTGAGTCAGCCTTCGGTTACTTTATATAAGGAAGAGATTAAGTGCCTTAACAGTTATCTCTCACGTGGACCGGCACGTGTACCCGACTGACACGTGGTGTTACCATTCCTGAGCATGCGCAGATGAGTTTTGTGTCTCCTTTCTCTTTTCGCCTCAGTGCTCCCTTCAGTTGATAGTCGGCGTTCGTGTTGTCCACTTCTATACTCCTGTGTCCTGTACGCACGCCTTACTTTTTTGCATAATGCAAGTATTCCATCATCCACCGTGGCCGCTCCAATTTTGGAAATATTCAGCCCACCTCTTGGTCTACTAACGATCTTCGTGTCTTCTATGGGAATAACCGGCATTAGGCTTGCCCTAGTAATCTTGGTCTTGAGCGCTGCGCTGCCAGACTTGTCGCTATGGGGAGCCAAATGCGTTGCCATAGCGTTCGGGTTAGCTTCCCGCGATTTGGCGTCATCTCTTCTAGCGCCCGCGGTTTGCCATGCTTGCTCTTGAGTGACTTCCTCCGGGAGAATATTTTCTCCCTCTACTTGATATTCCATGATGGTAGCGGACGAGTGGCACTAAGCCGCCCCGGAGGCCAAGGCGTGGTCTCCGAAGTGCTCCTTAGACGCCGTCAACGGATGCACAGGAATGTCCGTAAAATGGTGAAAAGTCACTCACTGTGGCAAAAAGGGTATCCACGTGGTCCCTACAACTTCACGGAAAAGATGTGTAAAAATAAACATTGACACGCGACGATTAAATACAAGAAAAGCTGGTAAAATGCGGGAACCGAAGAACGCGTCTTGACTCGCCGCCTTCTTCCTCTTCTGCGAACGTCGAGAAAAAGTGAAACTGCACAAGTTCCCCAAAATGGTTCAGACTTCATTCCGCAGGAAGTTCACAATCCCCGTAATAGAATAAAATAAGTTCCCAATGAAAATGTACTGAAGCTGTTACCGTCATTGTCATTGAAAATTCTGACGTCATTGGTGCATGTGATCATGGAATTCGTGGTACGTGAGGCCTGACAGACAATAGAATGAGCACACGAAGCCAGGAATAGCATAGGGGAAGCTATTTGTGTACTTTTTGATTCAAGTATAGGAAATGGTAATCTTAATAGAAATAAAAGCGAACAAAAAAAAATACAACATTCACGCAGACTCCTCTGGGAGTTGTCTCAGTATGCGTAAGCGTTGCGCCACTTATCATTACCAATGTTGTGAAACTTGATGTGACCGACAGCGCCGCGGCGACACGGACATGCTGCGGATGGCGGCGCGTGGTGAATTGATGACGCAAACTAACTACTGCAGGTGGCGGCGCCAGGCGCGCTGATGGCGTTCCGGTCATTGGGCTCCTTCGATTTTCCACTTCTGGCTACCCGCGGGCTGCCAGAGCGTCTTCGTTTTTCTCGGGTTGTCCGCCCACCGCGCTACGCACTTCCGCCGGGCGTTCGTTTTGCTCGCGCTGGACGGTTCTGGCTACCCGCGGGCTGCCAGAACCTGCCAGGACGATTTTGGTCTGGCTGCACCCTGGAAGTTCTCCGGCTAGCAGACGACTAAAAGAGGCGATGGGCGCTCGCCGCCATCTTTACGGGGACTTCACGGATTGCAACGCGGGCGCTTGAGGACTTAAATTTACCTCGCTTAGCCAACTGTCTACGGTCATCTTCGGATTTCCTTACTTCTAGCGTTATCTTTTTAGGGGCTAACGCTCCGTTCCGCATGGCGAAGCGGTGTGATACGAGCCGTGGTGAACCGTTTGAAGCTTTTGTGTGTGTGTATATGTGTGTCCCCTGATTACTTCTTCGCAGCGGTGAACAGCGCGCCGCACTCTCATGCGTGAATGAATGAATGAATGAATGAATTCATGTTACCTGCATCGTGTTCCACGCAAGTTGTAGACGCTCATTCACACATTGCGGTACATTTTGGGTTGGTATTTCTCTGGTGGCGTTCCTTTTGACATATCTAGCGTATGTATATTTCTCCTTTCTCTGCAGTTAGCGAAGGCTTTGCAGCTAGCCCGTGTTCGCTCCGTCTCTCCGTCGTGTGCTTAGGTGGCAGCTCGAAACCGATATGTGTTCGAACTGCAGGCCGTTGATTTAAGAATACACTGATTGCACTCGGTACATTTAGACACACGTACATTGGCTTATTGCTCTCGTGATTGCGAAAAATGTTGTTTTTCGTGTCGAACGTTTCGCTGGTCACAGGCGACGTGCATTTTCACGCGCCAGCCGCGTCCCCAGCTCCTTAAATGAGAAGCACCATAAGCCGCAACAAACTCTGAAATCGAAGCCCAAGCAGGTCGGCGCGAAATTTTATGCGTATGAGATGCACCTGATAACCTGCTTTTTCATGTCTTGTGATGCCACAACGCTAACTCATCAATGTTGCCGGTGGTCGACGTGATCGCTGCGAGCAGGGATCCTCCAGCCATCGCTTTCGAGTATACAATCACGATTTCGCGTCTTGTCATCCGCCGCGTCGGAGGCCATCTGTTGCGCTGCGCAAGGCGAGGTTGGCCGAGTACGCGTCCTGCGCCGAGTCGCGCGAAAGTGATCGTATCCCTGACTGCAACTATATATTTTCAAGCTGGCAACGCATAAATGGGCCGACTACGCCGAGCGCACGCCGGCCTCGCCGGGCGCTACCATGCTGGTGGCGTGTTTACATTTGGCCAGCTGTACCGGCTTTCGATTTTGCAAACTTCTGGCAGGTTCGGGTTGTCTTGGGATCCCAGCCCACGTGACTTCCTGTCAGAACCGGAACTAGCCGGCTGCCATCTGGCTGCCAGCGTGCGGCCAGAACTCCGAAAATCGAAGAGGCCCATTATAAGCCGTTATTGCTTCTTTAGCGCCTCATCCATCCTCGTCGAACCATTGTCAATCGTGATCGACTGTACTCCGGTGGCGGCTGTGTTCTCGTAGCGTCAGTGGCTCCGTATGATGCGGCTGCGCGGGCCCTACCGATGGGGCCGAGTGCTGATAGCTTTGTCTGCGCTGTATTCTAGTCCCCGTTGAGGTGATGACGCGGGGTCATATGCATCTTGAAAGAGATGTTGTGGGGGGCGGGTTTCCTCGTTAGGTAGGACGGATTTAAAACAACTTTCTCTCGCTGGTACATCCGCCATAGCGTGCGTTGCACTGCCGCGTGTGTACTGCACCCGATAGGGGCTCACCTCGTCTTGCAAGGATGCTCGTCGTGTATCTTGCGTGCCCCGTACACATTCGGATCACGAGCGGCAAGTCGGCGTGACACTCTCGGCAAGAACGTAGCGAGCTCTGCGCTCGCTAAGTTTTCAAGATAGGAAACACAAGCCAAGCAGATGACGATTATTGTTGCGTGAGCTTCCCCAAATGGTTCTGTATGTGTACAGGCTCTCACCTAGGGATTGTCAGCCAGCGTCATTCGTGGCCATGGCGGCGGATGTGGAACATCTTTCTTTTCGACGGAAACCGTCAGATAGTTGGCCTCCTTTTTTTTAGGAGCAGACAGCTGACCAATAAGGTCTCGTATGCTACCTGAAAGCATCAAACCTGCCGGAATCGAGACCCTCTTCGGTGGTAATGATATGGCAGAGGCGTTTGTCATGTCCCCCCCTCGTCGAGGGTCGGGAAAGGTATCAAGGCGGGCGCGGCGGCAAGGACGGCTCCCGGTTCCGCCGTCGGGCCCCGAAGCACAGCGAGCGCGCAAATAGCCCCAACCGAGCTCGGCGGCGGCTATTTCGGGCAGCCCCTTGGATGCGCTGTCGAGGTCGAGCTCAAGCATTCTGCAGTCGCCTTCCACTCGGCCGCTGGTGGTGGTGGACGCGCCTGACGTCCCCGTCGTCGCGACAATTGATGTCCCCGCAGGATGTCAATTTCTTTAGAAAAATAATGTATGGCATAACACTGCTGGCCCAAGACGAGAGGGCAAAATGGTGCCTCTTTACGATAAAATTAAAATTTACAATGAAATCTTTGGATGTACTCACGTGAAGCCTCTCCCTATTCACGCACCCAAGAAAGCGCGTGTGCAGGCAAAATGACAAGGAAGTAGCAGCGAAAGAACGTTTTGCTGCGTGAATATAAATGCGCGCAGCGTAATCAGTCAAATCGTGGACCTTGAAGGTATATCGTGATTGCTCATAACCCTGATATAATGGTGATTGCGGTAACGTGGTTTGATCCCGATATCGACTCTAAAGTTAGTACAGTCGGCTATGGATTTCACACGAAAGACAGGGGTTCTCATGCTGGCTTCGATCATGCTTCGTGAATCATTGACAAAAGTTACCCGACATTGCGGGCATAGATGCGTCACACAGGGTGTCTACCAACCGGGTAAACCGGGAATTCTAAGGAATTTTGAATAGTCTGGAAATACTCGGGGAAAACTCAGGGAACTTGTGCTTCTATCAGGGAAAATTAGCTTTTATTTTATTTTTTGAAAGGGAGCGAAAGTCCGGGTAATGCTGGCTCGAGTAACAAAGAGGAATCGTAACGAATCTACTTTGACGCCGTGTCATCGGCTGGAGGACGTGCTGGTGTACATTCAACGACCGACTTTTCGGACAGCTTCGCAGCACCACCACGTACCCCATAGAGCCAACGTCTGACATTTTGGACGCAAGAACCCTTCGCCGTCCGATTTTCCGGACTTCTTGCCGTGACCAAGGTCCAAAATGGCATTAATCAAACAAATCCATCACCGCCACCATTTTGATTACCTCGCCGCCTCGAATGGCGCTCTCGCACGCAGATCCGCTTGCAGCTGTAGCCACCATCGCGGCAGCGCTAGGCTCAGCTGCTTCGACGTTCGCTGTTAAGCTTCTTGCCGTTCGGCGCCATGTTTTTCATTGAAATAATTCGCCACTGTCAGCAATGCGACTCCGCCTTTGTAGTCCTCGCTATTAGCTTCGAAGCTCGGAAAGCATGGCGCATTGCATAGGGCAAGTTTCTGAAAGTTATCTTCGCCTTATTACAGTAGTGTCACGTAGTGAAGCATACGCAACAGTATTGCAGTGAAGCATAACAAGCGTCGGAAGGGGCAATTGTCACGGGACGCAGTATGTATTCCTTTATTTTACACGTGTACACTCGCCATCTGCTGTCACAGTACGAACACCGATATGCCTAATAAGTATAGCGGCACGCATTCAGAGCTTTTTCGCATGTGCTTGTGGTGATTTGAGCCCTTAAAGGGACCCTGAAACGATTTTGACGATTTTGTACAAACATACGGAGTCGATAGAGTAGTTCCTTCTTATCATTCATTGACGCACCTAAATGCTCCGTGTAAAGCGTGTCATTTATGGTAAGGTTTTAAAAATGTACATCGCTGACGATCGCAGCACCCTGCTCAGTGGAATTTTCAGCCACCCCTTACCCATATGACGTAAATCACCCAATTGACGTCTGTAGGGCGAGCTATCCTATTGGTTGCCCAGGGCACATCATCGATAATCTTTCCATCTTTATGCTGAACGTATGATGTTCGTAATAGTTGTAATGTTAGGTAATTTGTTTCTATAAAAAGAAAGTAACAGAAAGAGAATTCATAAGAACAATTTCTCACTACACTTATGCATTTCCGGCACACAGCAAGCATCATCTGCTTGTGTTACAACATGGGGTGGCGACTCGCAATATGTCAAGCTGCGACATCGTGTCCTCTGCAAGGCAGCAGACGAGCGTACTGCCTGCAGCACATCGGAGTGCCGCTATCCGATCGGCGCCATGATTTGCATGTTTGCGGCCATTACTTTACACCGGAAGATTACTAATGCAATAGCGTTTTGAGAGTCCAGTATTAGGGTAAACGCAAGCGCAAGGGGACAGGGCCTGGCCGTTTGACCGTGTCGTTTCACGAGATCAGTAGTAGCCCAAATGTGAATGGCCTGCATGGTGCAGCCACCTGGTGGCACAGAGCTCAACCACACACAGTAGCAGTAACGAAATGTATTCTTCTTTGCTGCTGGTGTAAATTTTTCGCAGGAATGTAATTGTTAACACATTGTTTTGCAAATGTTTAAAATGTTTTACACTTGTTTAGAGCAACATTAGTGCTTTGTTCGGCTTGTTAAGTTCTGCTTTAACTGGTGGCTAGACCGTGCAGACTATCGGGCCGCTCACGGACATCTATGCAAAATTTTCTTCATCAGCTTGAATTTATGCTTCTACCCATCCGTCAAAACACCCAGCTCGCCTGTGCTTACCGGAATACCAGACATGTTCGGTGCTGCCACACAATGCTCGATACGCACGCTGCTTCAACAGCTCTCGCTTGGGGTCGACTGCCAAGCAGCTGGCGGAGAAGTTGGAAAGGCTTCGCGCTCGCGCTTCTGGACGACCGGAAGTAGACGACATGACGTGCCATCATGACACAGAGCCAGTGAAGGCGGAGCTTAGCGCTGGTTGCTCGGCAAACGAGTTGAGGTGAAAATGTATAGCTATGCAGGAGGGTAACTTATAATCATCCGTAGCTCTCTTAATATGAGACGCTTCACCTGAATTGTGGTACGAATGATTAACTTCAGCTGTACCCTACGCGTCGACAAAATTTGTCCGAACCGTTTCAGGGGCATTTTTAGGGCAGTAAAAGACACGCATTTATTTTGTCGAACTGCCCGATTTTTCTGATGTTTTCACGGCCCCTAGGGAATACTGAAAATCATGCGTTCACTGTACAACTGACCAACAGGATGGTTCAAATGGTTCGTGAAGCGAACATGCCTCTGAAGGAGGATGAGAACAGAAAGAACCGACGCGTTGAGGATTGAACGGGAAAGGAGGCGTGCCGCCGCTTATTTGAAGAAGTTTGAGATAAAAAAGAAGTGTATTGGCTAATGCCGAGATGCAGGTGTCCCTCATTCAAACCAAAATAAACTTTCAAGCAACGAAATGCAATACTGACGTGTTTTGCGCAGGCTGACAGTATGTCTGGACAGCTGAGGGTGCCTTAATAGCTGTTGAAAGAGAATCTCACTTGTGACAAAATTTGGACATCATACCAATGAGCTTGTAATCAATAGATAGAAATAGCTCATATTCAAAAATATTTGCTTCTGTATGCATCTCCTTTTTATTCATATTTGAGAATGGTCAACTTGATTCGCAATTGGTTTTACCATTTTTTTAGAAGGAATTTTATTTGCTGAGCATTTCACATTTCACTAGTCGCTCCCCCTCCCCTTCTGTTTTCTTATTGAATAAAATAAGCACTACTCCTGATTATAAAAACTGGAAGTCGCTTTTTTTTCTTACGTGCTTACTAGAGAGTGACAGCATTGGGCGACATGGTGTCAGCCTGCCTTGACATAAGACAAAGTTCACCCGCCGCGGTTGCTCAGTGGCTATGGTGTTAGGCTGCTGAGCACGAGGTCGCGGGATCGAATCCCGGCCACGGCGGCCGCATTTCGATGGGGGCGAAATGCGAAAACACCCGTGTACTTAGATTTAGGTGCACG
The DNA here is from genome assembly GCF_038994185.2 of Dermacentor albipictus. NCBI lineage: Eukaryota > Metazoa > Arthropoda > Arachnida > Ixodida > Ixodidae > Dermacentor > Dermacentor albipictus. The sequence continues at coordinate 10,175,587 of NC_091824.1, forward strand.
TTAAAGAACCCCAGGTGGTCGAAATTTCCGGAGTCCTCCACTACGGCGTGCCTCATAATCAGAAAGTGGTTTTGGCACGTAAAACCCCATAATTTATAAGACAAAGTTCTGGGTCACTCGGGGAATATTGCAAAGCCACTCAGGGAAAACCTGGAAAACTCGGGGAATTTGGAAATGACAACTTGGTAGACACCCTGGTCATAGCGACAGTTGTTTTAGGGTATTTCCACCTATTTGTTGCACCATTTTACCAGCCTCCAAATACAAGTAATGGTTTTCGAGAAACTCCATAAATTCTTGTGTGCACATAAGAACCATTCCGGCGATCTGTTGTTACACGGAGATTATTAGTGTTCCAGAAGTCAGCTGGCCAGATGAGTGCCCTGATACAGTGTTCAGTTCTGCTGAACCGTGTGATTGACAGTTTCACCTATACGTAGAAGCGCTACATGCGTGACCTTGCGAGATCTAAATGTGCATGTGCCGAACGCAGGGAGGTTTGTTGCGTCTCGCATACTTACGCATGTGAACCTGTGCCCTTGCATTGCGCGTCCCATGTACATGTGACGGGCTTTGTGAGCTACCCGGCAGAGAACGCATCACAAGCTAGCGCGGATGCGCAGTTTGCGAAGTGCGAGGAATACGCGATGGCTTCGATTACGGCTTGTCTTGAACTATGGTGGCTAGAGGGGGAGGTGTCAGCATCGGCTGGGCTGCGCCGCGTATGGCGGTGCGGCATTTTTTCATGACAGCGACAGGTGGCGCGCTCGTCGTCTCCGAGATGCCTAGCGTGATGTGTTTGAGCAATCTCTCGGGCTCCAAGCGCGCGTCGTGAAGTCTGTGGTGAAGTTAGCTTCGCCTTCCCCGCTTTTGTTTGCTTGTCATAAGGAGTTCTGAGTAGCCTTCTTGACCCACGCCACTGGAAAAATTTGGTCGGTATGTAGAGTAAGCTGGATGATCTCCTGGATGTGGGCCACCTAAATGAAGTTCACGAGATGGTAATGGTGGGATGGTGATGAAATGATGATGGTGATGGTGATGAAATGGTGGGATCAAGTAGCGACTCTCGCATACCCTACTACGTTAGCGGGTATGTTACCAGGAAAATGCTAATGAGAAAGCGTGAAGAGAGCGCGAAGAGTTGCTTCAAGCAAAAGACTCCCGCTTGCTTCCGGAAGAGTCGTGCCTTACCAACCACATGGATAGAGGTGGCCTACTTTACCAATCTCAGGCACTAAAAGACTTGGTTGCTGCGATGGAAGATGCCTCCACGCATTGTTTCAGCTTTAACAAGTTGAAGGCTGACAGCATCATGGGCCTTATTTCCTGACTGTCAATAAATAAGCTGGATAGGGTTGGCTGTGCGCAGCATAGCGTAGAAATCGCCAACCAAGTGATACGGTTTTTTGTCATCACGAGGTTGCACGAGGTTGCACGTCCTTGTCGCAGGAGAGAACGCATCGACGCAAGGGAAGCGAGAAAAAGTGAAGTACCTCAAGTTGAGGCGCACAACATAACTGCATAACTGCAAAGTTTATATCAGCAAGACCAACTTGAAGCGTTTGTATATGTAAAACAGGAAGTGTTCACATCACATTGTATGCCTAGAAATATCTACATATCTGAACAGGATTTCCCACCCGAAAAATTGTTTGCACTGCACCTTGTTCACCGTTTCTGGGTATATACCTCCATTAAATATTGGATTTGCGCTCCATTTAGTGGCACATTGTTTGTTTGAGAGCTAACAACCATATGTATATAGAGTCGTGTGTATTATTTTATTAACAATAAATATTCCTTTTTAAGGCATTTTTGGCATTATTTGAGCGGTACTAAATACGTGAACTTATTTCTTTGCATGTTTCTAATATTGGAAACCAAATTTTCCTTAGCGCTCTCATTATGCTGAGTTTTGAACATTGGTGCCTACAGTTCTACCTTTCATTGCAAAATTAAATAAAGTTGAAATAATCATGGTTCACTCGAGCGGCCCGTTTTAACTGAGGCGCGCACCAACCAGTAGACGATTAGGACAAGCGCCTGTAGCTCAAGACACTGATAAAGTCACGCCAGACAGAACTGCATACGGCACCCCATAATAGTCCCTTAAAATGTTAAAGCGTCACTGGCAAACTGCAAACAACCGCCCACTGCGGACGCTTTCTGTTTGGTGCAATTATGAGTTTCACAAGTGTTGCACTGAGCGCGAATTAGCTAAAGCGCGGCGATAAAACGACCAAAATTTAGTACATAGTACGTTAGGCCAGCTGCAGTGATAAAGTCGCCTAGCCGTTAAAATGATTTTCCGATGCGCGTATTGCGCCTCAAGAAGCCGCGGAGCGAGAAAGCACTTCACAGCGGAACCTAATAACCGCAGCGGACCTTAGCCCGCGTACGGGAGGCATCTCGGAGCCGACAGCAGCGCCGCCGCATCGTCCTGAAAAAATGCTGCCTCTCCGGCGCTCCGATGCCGACACCTCCCCCTCTAGCCACCATACTTGAACGAACTTGGCGGGAGCATAGTTTCATACAATGATCACTAAAGAGAACTCTTGTGCTAGTGTCTACGGAAGCTGCAATGAACCAGCCGTGGTTGCTCAGTGGCTATTGTGTTGGCCTGCTGAGCACAAGGTCGCGGGATCGAATCCCGCCCACGGCGGCCGCATTTCTATGGGGGCGAAATGCGAAAACACCCGTGTACTTAGATTTAGGTGCACGTTAAAGAACCCCAGGTGATCGAAATTTCCGGAGTCCTCCACTACGGCGTGCCTCATAATCGGAAAGTGGTTTTGGCACGTAAAACCCCATAATTTAATTTTTTTAAGCTGCAATGAGAAGGGTTGTAGCAGCATGGGAATGAAGCACATGGATTTGCCTAAACTTCGTCATTTTGGCTTGAAATGGCTTTGTGACTTTGTGAACTTGTCATTTCCAACAATGTACTGCTTAATAAATAATTAAACATCGTTAAAATTGTCCGACTGCTGGATTTGAACACAGAAACTCTAGCACAGAAGCCTGGTATTGAAACCATTAAGCCATGGACGCATGTATCGACAAGCAACTGTTAGATATGGAGCTGTTTCCTGCGATTACTTCGAGTTCCCCAAACCACTTCAAAACGCAGCACAGCTAATTGAGGAATGCAGAAGCAGGAAAGCACATTCCAGAGGAGCACCAGACAAGTGCAAACGAGTTTGCGGCACCCAGGTCGTGCGCCGCCGGGATTAGAAGGGGGCCTCGGACAATGAAGCCCAATCATCCCCTTTCGCCTTTGAAGAAGGCATTTGCCACCACTGCGGAGCCGAGCCACCGGGAACAGGTGGGCCCTTGTGCACTGGAGCATGAGCGCCCTCCCCTCCTTCTCCATCTTAGAAGAAGTGGATTGCACCACTGCGAGGCAAGACCGCAGAGAGCCGCCGGGTGTGACAACGCGATACGGGCGCCAACCATTGGCTGAAAGTGGCGTCATCTGAGCGGACTCTCCTATTGGTCAAACATGACGTGACTTACAGTGCTTGAAGGGTTTATAAGAAGCCTTCCAGAGAGACCAGGATATTCCCTGATTCACCTCTCTCGAACTTCTTGCCGCGGGCCGCAGCGTCCGAGTTGCTGCCGGCCCGTAATGACTGTACGACTGGTACCTGACGTCTCACCTCCTTGTACATAATGTAAAATAAATCCCTCCCAAGTTTGGGTTTTCATCCCGAAGTCCGTCCTCCAACCCCTACACAACTAAGACGCCCTTATGAATTAATCACGGGCATGTCAGTGCTTTGAGACGCTTGGCACATTTCGATTTCGCCACCTGGACAAGCTCAATCGTTGCAATTAATTGCCATTGTGCATGTTCGCGGCGTCTTCTGCACTTTGAAGAGTATCGATTACGCTGAAATTTACAATAAGATTTATATAGCGTTATATACACAGCCAAAAGAAAGTCTGAATCCACAAGCATGCAGATCCAATCCATGTACTTCCCATCATTCCTATGGTGGTACGACTGCAGCGCCCGAGTTCCCTCTATTAATTATTCTATGAAACTCTGTGGGCGCGGGAGTATGCCGGCAGAATAAACTTCCTTATTAGCAATAGTATCCTTGCATATTTGCACTGCAGAAAACCTTGCAATGGGAAGTTTGCATGTGGAGACCCAATGTGCAATACATTTTTACAAACATATTTTTATAAATCTCGACGGAACATTGAAAAATGGGAGTTGGCAGGTATGCGAACAAAACGCTAATGAAAGATTAGCATGGGCACAAGTTGTGCGGATGCGCGACACTCGCGCGTCCCCTTTCGTTTTTCCCGCATAGCACGTCTCCTGTACTCCCGCTTCGCCGCGTGGCCTGCGTGACGCCCGCGGCGGTTGATGTGGTTGAAGTGCACTGCGAGAGATGGCGCGAGTGTTGCGCTGCTAACGCCGCCGACAGGCGAGCTTACCTGGGCGCCGAAAGGAAGGCGTTTGCTCTCTGGGTTCGGGAAGCAAGCGGGACGGACGTGCCGTGCCGCGCGCCGACCGATGCTTCGGCGAGACCGTCTCGCGTGGCCGCCTTCGAACGCGCCACGATTCGCGTGACTATACGCGCGAACGACCAGGCGTAGGGATCCAGCATGGGGCGAACATATTCGCTCGCTTCCGGTCGCGGTGAGTCGGACTTCTAGATTTGTCGCGCGCCCATCGGCATGTTTTGTGGATAGCAACTCGGCTAGCAGGCATTGATCTAAGAAAGGTGCAATAAATGCCCTTGTGATTGTTTGCACTACTGTGTTGTCGTTCCTTTCTCCCAAGAGTACCGGAGGAGAACCCCACAAAGTACAGTCATGGACAAAATGGACCATGGCTGCGGGTCCGTACCACGGCGCTGCTATTGGGCTTTGCGTGCTCAAGACGAGAGTACCCCGAGTGACGTCAAACTGCGCCTCCACATCCTTGCTCTTATGCTGGTGTTCGTCATGCTTGATAAATTTCTAGTGTGACATTCGGCTGCTCTGCTGCTGACAGTCGGGACGAAGGAGCGCATGAATCGCCGGTAGTTCAGCACTTTGCGTTGTAGCGCAGTAGCGGACAGCCGCAGGCCATCAAACCGGGGCACTGTGAAGGAACCAGAACCCGATGTTTTTTGTCGGCGATTTGCAATCGTAGGCACAATAAAATGTAGCACAGCTTCGGTTAAACAACGTGCCCCAGTGCCAACTAGTGAAAAAGGCACCTGGTGTCGAGGCACCTGCTCTCGCATGCGCGTCCCTTAAATAAGCTCGCAGCCTCTCTAAACCTTTAGCATCGGCTTAGCGCTCTATAATCGTAGTGAGCAGCATGAGATGCCACCGCTATAGCTGCAACGTCTGATGCGCTGGTGGAATGAGTTGTCCTGGGCGTGATTGTTCTCTGCGCCCAGCTCGCACTGCAGCTGACTGCCACCTTAATGGGCCCCTCACCAGGTCTGGCCATTTCGAACTGACAAGCGCAGCGCATACATTGTGCACGCTGCACAGAGACAACAGTTTGCGCGCGATGCCGTCGGCAGAAGTGCCTAGCGCCAAAAAAAAAGAGGAGCAAGAAAAAAAATGAAGGCGTACGTATCACGCGATCCTCGAGGTCCGGTATGGGAGAACGCAGGGAAGGAATTTTGCTTGCGTAGGCTCGACAGGGCGAGTGGAGAGAGCGTCTTGCTTGGCAGTGGAGCCTGCTTGCTGAAATCATGGGTTCGCAGCACTGAAATATTTGTTTCAGCTATTAATGAGCCGATTTGACAAATTTGCGGCAGAACGCTCCCTTCAGGGCACCTAACAACTTCCAGCCTATAACCAAAATTTGCTGTGGGGCCTGGTGAGCGGCCCTCTAAAGCGGCAGGCCCTACAGATTCTTTTTTCTGTTGCATGACCACGTTGGAATCTCAGTGCTGACACCCGTTATTGCAACTGTGTCGCAAGCCCCCAACGGTAGCGTTGGCCTGGCGGCCTGGGGCACAACTGGAAGCATCCGAAGGTCCTGGCAAAGCATGAGTCGACTGCTAACAGAACAACTTGTTTATTCTAGCATCGCAAAAGTGCGGCCGGTCAGGTCGACCGAAGTGGAGAGACGGGAGAGCACGTTACTCAACAGAAGAAATCGGAGCCTCCTGGCGTGCGGGGGCAGCTGCTCTTATACTCTCGGAGTCGAGGGCAGGAAGGAACGGCTCGGGATGAGGCGCACGTGACGGCAGTGCACGGACATGTTGAGACGAGTGTAGTGACGCAGCAGCCGGGCCGGCGCCGGTCAGACCTCCTCGCTTCACACTTGGGGAGCTCCTCTCCCCGGCTGCCGCGCTTTGACAAGCGTGTGCACACGCACACACGAAGACACGTGGCACTGAAACATGCCTGGACGCGCTTGGCGGGGAGGCTTTGCGGCAGCTCCGAACGGGCCAAAATGTCCGCCGCTTTGAACGAAGCCCCGGCGTCCGTTGCATCCGCGCCGGCTATACCGCGCGTCGTAGGCGGAACGTAACAACCACGATACCGCTTAGGCAAAGGATAGCTCCAGTGTCTCGTCTGCTAGACTAGGAATTATCCATGGGTGACAAGTCGTTGGAATAACGGCGTGCGACCCACTCTTTATATTTGCCCATGCTATCTCACACTGCTGGGTTTATTCACAGTAGAAGTGGCTTCGGTAGGCTTTCTCATAAGAACTGCTGTCGTCGAAGCTTGGACGAACAGATTTTAATATTGATACGTGCATATTGCGTGTTCCTTGTCGACGATGCACGTGGGGCCCCGCTCAAACTGCTGTATTTGCCCACCTCACCAACATTCTCAACACGCCACCTATACTGGCCCACTTTGACCCGTCTTCTCCCACAGAGGTGCGTACCGATGCCAGTGGTCATGGTAACAGAGCCGTCTCCTCACAGCAGTGAAGCGCAACTATTCAATTGCAGATCATGAATGCCTGGTTCTCGTCAGGGCAGTTTCCGAATTCCGGCCGTACTTGTATGGCACGCACTTCTCTGTAATCACGGACCAACACATGCTCTGCTGGCTTTCCTCACTCAAGGATCCTTCCGGCTGGCTTGGTCACTAGGCTCTGTGGCTGCAAGAATATTCCTATGCACTAGTGTACAAGACGGGCCGATTACATCAAGGCCCAGACTATTTATCACACTATCCTGTGGACGAACTACCCGCCGACCCTGACCCCGATGCTGGCACTTGCATTTTCTCCATCTCTCGGCTGCTACACGTTGCCGATGAGCAATGCCGGGATGCCACCTTGCGCGCCATCATTGATGGCTTGGAATCTTCGCCTTCTGATTTGTCCCTTCACCTGTTTGTTCTCCGGGATGGTGTGTCATACTGCCACAATGTACGCCCCGACAGTCCTGCCGTACTCCTCGTCATTCCTAAGCACCTCCGGTCAGCTGTTCTCCAAGAACTTAACCATTTACCAACGGCAGGTCACCTTGGCGTTAAGCGCACCCACGACTGGATTGACCGGCGCTTTTGGCCAGGCCTTGCCCGCTCCTTCTGGAAATACGTTGCAGCGTGTGAGAAATGCCAGTGCCGAAAAAAACCATCAGCGTTCCCTGCCAGGTGCCTTCAACCACTCGACATTCCTTCGGAGCCGTTCTTTCGTGTTGGCTTGGACTTACTTGGCCCTTTCCCTCTACCCACGTCTGGCAACAAGTGGGTCGCTGTGGCAACAGATTATGCCACGTGCTGCGTTGTCACCAGAGCGCTTCCAGCAAGGTGCGTCACAGATGTCGCCGATTTTCTTTTACATGACGTGATTCGACAGCATGGTGCTCCACGCCAACTGTTCACTGACCGTGGTCGGACATTCCTTTCTAAAGTCATCGCCGACATCCTGCAGTCTTGCTCAACCAAGCACATGCTGACAGTCTTGCCATCCACAGACTAATGGTCCCACAGAGTGTCCTAATCGCACTCCAACAGACATGTTTGCAAAGTATGTCTCGTCCGACCATATGTATTGGAGCCTTGCCCTACCCTATGTCACTTTTGCATATAATTCTTTGCGTAATGGCACTGCCGGTTATTCCCTGTTCTTTTTGTTGTTTGGCGAGAACCCACATTGCCACCGGACGCATCCCTTCCATCCGCCTCAGCAGGGACCAGTGAGTATGCACTTGACGCCATCACCAGGGCAGCCCAAGCGTGCGAAATTATCCGCGCTCGCCTCTTGACCTCTGAAGAGAAGCAACGGTGCTTGTACGATCGCCAACACAGAGACATCCACTTTTCGCCTGGATCTCTGGTACTCCTGTGGTCTCTGAATCGTCACGTTGCCCTGTCAGAGAAACTCCTTTCTCGGTACACAGGCCCATATCGAGTGCTGTGTGCTGCGACTCCAGTCATGTACAATATTGCCCCAGTCAGTACCAGTGCCTCATCTGCCCCGAATTCAACTGACGTTGTGCATGCATGTCACATGCCTCAAACCATACTACTCTCCGGTTCTCACCTATATTTAGACGCACCGGGACGGTGCTTCTGCCACCGGCGATAATGATGCATGCACATTGCGTGTTTCTTGTGGATGGTGCATGCGGGTGCCCCGACGAAGACAACAAACACTCTCTGGCTCTCAAGCTTTCGGCTGAACTGGCCAGCGCTGCAGTTATCCTTTGTAAATATACTTTGTAAATAGTCTCCAGTTCCTAATCCTTCGTTCATGTAATAGTGTCATGTGCCAGAAACAAACGTAATTCCATTCAACATGGTCACCCCCCTAACAAGGCCCCTTCAGTGCAACTGTCACCTGGAACATGCTGGAGTAACAACTGCCTGCCACCAAGCTCACGACACCGGCCAAGCAGTCTGCTAATAGCAAGCCACCGGCGATAGAGCATCAAGCCACACGATTTGCACGGCGCCAAGCGCTCCATGTTACAGCAAAAAGAAAAAAAAACAAGTTCTGATGATAGCAGTTCTTATAGGAGAAAGCGTACCTAAGCCACTTCATCTGCTGCGAATAAACGCAGCAGTGCGAAATAGCATGGGCAAATAAATATAAAGAGTGGGTCGTGCGCCATCATTCCAACGACCTGTTGCGCACGGATAATTCCTAATCTAGCAGACCAAACGCCGCAGCGGTCCTTTGCCTATGCTGTATTGTGGTCACACGACAGAAAAAAAAGAATGTGTAGGGCCTGCTGAGGTCGCCAGGTCTGGCCATTTTTAGCTGACAAGCGCAAAGGATACAATGCGCATCAATGATTGTGTTTGCAAAGAATCGCATCACTACACGCTGCGGAAAGGTCTTAAATTTCAATCCGAAGGCCGTGTTCCCTTCTCCTAGCGGCCACTGCGCTCCAAGCCGGACGGTGACATACTTGCGTCCCTGTGTCTACATACTCGGGTCCGCAGTGTGACATCACTCGTGGTGACACGTGACTTCAAGAATTATTCAAGGCACCATCTGTTATTTGAGTGATCTAGCTGTTGCTTGATTTGAAGTTTAGAGAAATAATAAAACACACAAACAGAATGTGTGTGTTTTTTTGTTTTACTTCGCATCGAAGCAAGGGAGATCTACTTCTGCTTCGTCTGCTTGTTCCCACGGTCATGCAGTCATGTGCGCAGGTACGGAAACTATGCCATTTTCTACTGTGTTCCTGCGCGTGATCATGCTCTGCGATCCGCTTGTTCTGCCTCGGGATTCATGCAACACTGAATTATAACGTTAGCCATATGTCCTTGCACACAGCGCGCAAAATCGTGTGCTGGGCGAACGAGACAACAGCTTGCGCAGGACGCTGGCAACGCTGTCAGCGGAGGTGCGTAGTGCCGGGAAAAAAAACCCGAGGAAGAAAAAAAAAAACGAAGGCACGCAGGGCCTGTGACGTATGCGACACGCGATCCTTGAGGTCTGGTGTGGGAGAATGGTGTGGGAGAATGGTGTGGGAGAATGGTGTGGGAGAATGGTGTGGGAGAATGGTGTGGTGGGAGAATGGTGTGGTGGGAGAATGGTGTGGTGGGAGAATGGTGTGGTGGGAGAATGGTGTGGTGGGAGAATGGTGTGGTGGGAGAATGGTGTGGTGGGAGAATGGTGTGGTGGGAGAATGGTGTGGTGGGAGAATGGTGTGGTGGGAGAATGGTGTGGTGGGAGAATGGTGTGGTGGGAGAATGGTGCGGTGGGAGAATGGTGCGGTGGGAGAATGGTGCGGTGGGAGAATGGTGCGGGAGAATGGTGTGGGGGAAGGGTACGGGAGCCTAGACGGAGCGAGTGAAGGGCGTCTTGCTTGGCAGTGGAGTCCACCTGCTGAGATGCTGGGTTCGCGGCACTGAAATATTTATCCCGGCTACTAATGAGCCAATTTGAAATTTTTTTTGTGGCAGAATGCTCCCTACACTCTTAAGCGAAATTGCACCGGTTTGCCACACAACAATAATAGTCATCTGTCTTGTCCGCATTTCCTTTCTTTAACGTGGCGAGCCCAGTACTTCCAAGTCGCGAACGGCATGCCCTTATCAGCATGACAGAGCATTCCCGACAGGAAAGTAGCGAGTGCAGCGTTTTCAAGGAAATGCAGGTGCGACAGATGACTATTATTGTTGTGACAAATATACACTCCAAAGGGTGTACATTTGTTTAAAAGCGTACAGGACATGTAACAACTTGCAGCGTATGACCAAAATTTGCTATGGAACCTGGGGAAGGGCCTTTCAAGGTGGCAGCTGTCAGCAGCAGCGCGAGCTGGACGCAGAGAACAATCGTGCCCGCAACAACCCATCCTGGCAGCACATCAGACGTTGCGGCTACAGCGGCATCATCTCGCGCTGCTTCCTACGATTAAATAGCACTAAACCGATGTTAAATGTTTGGAGAGGCTGCGAGCTAAAAGGGACACGCGTGCAAGAGCAGACGTCTTGACAACAGGCGCCTTTTTCACTAATTGCCACTGGTCCACGTTTTTCAATCGCAACCATGCTTCATTGTATTGTGTCCGCGACTGCAAATCGCCAAAAAACAAAATGTCGGCTTCTGGTTCCTTCACATTGCTCCAGTCTGATGGCCTGCGGCCATCCGCTACTGCGTGACAGTTTAAAGTGCTAACAACTGGCGATTCACGCACCCTTTCGTTCCGACCATCAGCAGCAGAGCAGCCGAACGCCGCACTAGAAATTTATCAGGCATGACAAGCACCAGTGCGAGAGCAAGGGTGCGTAAGCGAAGTTTGACGTCACTCAGGGTGCTCTCGTTGTGAGTGCTTGAAGTGCGAGAGCAGTGCCGTGGGGCGGCCTTGCAGCCGCTTCGGCCGCCTAAGCTGTGGTCCATTTTAATCTGTCTGCAACTGTACGTGCCAGTAGACCTCGCCGAAGCAACGATCTAAACGTTTGCCAGGCCTACACCAGCAGACTCCTGTGTACGCAAAACTGTAAGCGTCCCATGGATGCGGCATGTTTACGTGCGTAAAACTTATGCGCACTTGAAACCAAAACTACCCATTGTCTTTCTTCGTGGTTTAACGCAGCTCGTAAAACAAGCTACGTGCGTTGACAGAGAAAGCACATCAATTCTAGGTCTGTTTCTTGTCAACAATGCCCTGCTGACGCAGAATCCGGCAGTGCATATTTTTGAAAGAATATCCGATCATACAATGACTTGTCCCACAGAAACAGGGTGACCCATGTTTCTGAGTCGCGGGAAAGGGAGATGCTGGTTCTTGGATTTACACAAGCCAGTGACGCTGACATACTAGATGCATTAGATTCTTTTTTGTTTTGTGTCGTGGTACGAATCAAGCCATGTATCTGTCGACTACCTGTGGTGCTTTTTCAAGGATACGATCTAGCAGTGGATGAACAATTTTGTCCCTTGGAAACAGAAGCGACAGTGTATTATGAATCCTTGGATGACGAAAGATATCGTTTGACTGGGACGGAAAGTCGTAAAGGCAAGCAAACAACACCGGCAACGCCCTTGTACCCTTAGCGCTGATAACTTATCCGAGCCGCATGCTTGACTGAAGCTCGACATAAAGTGAGCAAAAGACTATTATCAAAGTGCGTATTTAAATGACTTCCCATATCCTGAGAAAAATTCTGGCATCATCTTTTCTGTAAAAGAAGAAACCTGTTGCATGTCTCTTAATAAACGGTACTGATAGAACGGATAAGAGGCTGAAGTGCTAGAGAATTACTGCTGTTACATGTTTACTGATGGTGACGGTGTCGTTCGACAATTTTCCATGTTTCACGAAGTTCCACCCATTGATGGACATCACCATCAATGAGTGGGGCATAATATTGATTTCGCTTAATTTAGGCATTGAAAAGTCATTTGGGATAGACAGAATTCCTAATGCTTTCCTTAACTGATATGCTGAGTAGTGTGCAAAAATAATATGCTTGATATTACAAAAGTGGTTGTCATGCCATACTTCCCAGTGACTGGAAATACACCACAATAACTCCAATACCCAATATAGATGACCCATTGCTTGTTACCTCCTACCGACTAATTTCTCTTCTCTGCACCAAAGTATTTGAACACATTATTTTTAAACATGTTTCTACTTTTATTGAGCATAATCATATAATTGACAGCCGCCAACATGGTTTCCCACAAGTCGTCTCTACAACAACCCAGCTGCTCCAGACTGTCCATGACCTTGCCACCGGATTGGATAAATCTAGTCAAATTGATACCATATTCCTCAATTTTGAAAAAGTTTTTGATCGTGTTTCGCATCCTAAACTGCTTTTCAAGCTAAAATCAATAATTAATAATGATTCCCTCCTTGCGTTGTTTATAGCATACCTGTCTTCTATGCAGCAGTCTGTGTCCATTGACAGCGAAAATTCAGTCTCTGCACTTGTTCACTCAGGCACTCCACAGGGCTCCGTTCTTGAGCCATTATTTTTCTTAATTTTCATATATCATATCTTTTAGGATATACTGGTCAAAATACGTATAATTGCAGATGATTGCATCTTATACAATGAAATCTGCTGTTCCGATGATAAGGTGGTTCCGAAGAAATCCTTAGCCCAGATTAAAACTGGGTGTTCGTGGCAGATGAAAATCACACCTTGGTAACAATCACAGTTACGCATAATAACCCACTTAGTTTCACTTATAACATTAATGGAAACTGTTTGTCGGTAGTTTCTAGGTGTAAATACTTATGGGTTATTAAATCTGATCTTCGATGGAGCAATCACGGCATGAGGCAACATCGGTACTTGCAGAGAACACTTAAAACAAAGCTTCAAGGGAACTAAAACTTCTGGCATACAAAGCTTACATAAGGCCTATACTCAAATATGCAGTGATAGTCTGGGATCCACATGCACATACAAACATAAGCAAACTCTAAAATGTTCAGCGGAAGACAGCTGGGTTTACGTTTAATTCATACAGTTCGAAAATGTCGCAAGCTGCTCTTTTAAGTTCTTCAAATCTAGCCTCTTCAAATAAGACTGTATCGTGAAAGGCTCAAATCTGATAGCTGATGTATTATGATAAGCTTGGAAGCACGAAAAATATATATTTCAGACCATTCGCACAGCGCCCCACCCGTTCTTTTTATTCCAGAGAAGCGATATTTTTATTGCAGAACTAACATCTTTAAGAATTCGTTTTCTCCCAAACCATTCGCAAATGAAACAGCTTCCCCAGAGATGCTGTTAAGTGCGCTTTCTGCTCTCGCAACCACTATATATAACACATAAAATTAAAAAGTCCTTACCACGATATGTCAAGCAACGCGTGATATAAACCATCACACATTTTTAATGCTCGCAGTTCATTTGTTGCCCTTTCGATAATGGTGCTTTCTCGATGCTCTGTGGGGATGCGCGACCCTCGCGCCTCCCCTGATGTTTTTCCCGCATAGCGCGTCTCCTGTAGTGCGGCTTCGCCGCGCACGCGGCGGTCCGTGTGGTACAGGCGCAGTGCGAGAGATGGCGCTAGTGTTGCGCTGCTGCGGGCCCACATATGCTGTATGCCCACATACAGGATTTAGATGGCTATACCGACAATAACGGGAAGTCAATGCTAGACCTTTGCGAGCAACATAACCTCGTGATCGTGAATACAGGGCCTAAGTGTGAAGGACAGATCACGTGGGAAGTGGGAAACCGGCAATCGACCATTGATTACTGTCTGACGACAGAAGGAATTCATGATAAGTTGAGAGAAATGGTCATCGATGAGGAAGGGTTTAGCAGCATAGGGAGTGGCCATAAACGAATGATTTTGAAAATGGGATATGTAGTTGGGAAAGAGAGCAACGAAAGCAAGATGGCCAGTCCAAATTTGAACTCTGAACAAATAGCAAATATAGTCACTAGAGTGGAGGAAGAAATTGGCAAGTCGCCAAGTAAGGGGTGGGAATATGGTGAGCTTCTAAGTATAGTAACGACAGAAATACGGAAAGGGAAACATGTTCATTGGAAAGGAAAAAAGAAACCGAAAAGCTGGTGGATCAAGGAGATACGAGAAGCGATCGCCGAACGACAGAAAGCATCTCGAGAGCACAGGCAGGCGAAGAAGGCGCAGTTGCCACAGGATGAAGTAACCAGTAAATGGGAAATATACCGGGAGAAAAAGTCTATGGTTCAAATACTGGTGCAAGCAAAATTAAAAGGTGAAAGTGAAAGTTGGTTGTCAGAAATACGTGAGAAAAAGAAGGCCGCACCTAGAATATTTTGGAATCGCATAAAATTATTAGGCAGGAAGTCAACAACAATACAACAACATATCCTAGGCGAAGATGAAAACAGACTGGAAGGAGAAGCAGCAATAAATTGCATCCTAAAAGTAACAGCCGAATCTTTCCAAGGCAAGGACGAGGTTGTATTTGAAGAAAAAAAGAGCATGAAAGAGACCCAAGGGGGAAAGGAGCTAGTGCTTACAAATTTTAACTGGAAGAAAGCGGAAGAGAAAATTCCTAAGCGCGCACAGCCACAGGGCTAGACGAGGTTCCCGTTAGGCTGATAAATGAACTGGGACCAACAAGTAAGGAAGCTCTCGTAAAAGCAGTTGAAAAAACTTTAAAAGATAGACGAATACCAGACAGTTGGCGACAAAGTAGAATGAATTTAATTTATAAAGGTAAGGGGGAGAAAGACAGAATTCACTCGTATAGACCGTTGACCATTACATCGGTAATATACAGGCTAGCAATGCAGGCAATCAAATTAAAGCTTCAAGCATGGGCAGAAAATAATGGCATTTTGGGAGAGCTTCAGAATGGCTTTAGAATAGGTAGGCGTTTGGATGATAGCTTGTTTGTTCTTACTCAGTGTATTGAAATATCAAAAGCAGAAAGCAGACCGTTGTATGTGGCCTTTTTGGACATTACAGGAGCATACGACAACGTAGACCGCAGCATTTTGTGGGATATTCTGGAAGGGGAAGGCTTAGGTAACGATTGTATACAGCTTTTGAGAGAGATTTACCTAGAAAATACTGTTTGCGTTGAATGGGAAGGGATGAGGAGCGCGGAGAAAGTTCATATCAACAAGGGACTGAGGCAGGGGTGCCCTTTAACCCCGCTTCTGTTTATGACGTACATGGTGAGGATGGAGAGGGCGCTAGAAGGAAGTAATATCAGGTTTAATCTCTCATACAAACAGGCAGGTACAGTAATAGAGCAGCAACTCCCAGGTTCATTTTATGCGGACGACATTGTGTTGCTCGCAAACAAGCAAAGTGATTTGCAACGTCTGGCTAATATCTGTGGACAGGAAGGCAACAATTTAGGTTTGAAATTTAGTGTTAGAAAATCAGGTGTTATTGTATTCAATGAAAACAGTGAAGAGACAGTGGAGATACAGGGCCAAGAAATACCTCGGGTAACAGAATATAAATACCTTGGTATATGGATAAACGAAGGCAACGGATATATGGAAACACAGGAAAAAACCATAACAGTCAAGGGGAAGAGAAATGCAGCCATAATGAAGCACAGAGCGCTATGGGGATACAATAGGTACGAGGTCCTCCGAGGTATGTGGAAAGGGGTAATGGTTCCAGGACTTACTTTTGGAAATGCAGTTGTTTGCTTTAAATCAGGGGTACAATCAGGACTCGATGGGAACCAAAGGTCAGTGGGACGCCTCGCATTGGGCGCTCACGGGAAGACTACAAATGAAGCTGTGCAGGATGATATGGGCTGGACAAGTTTTGAAGTAAGGGAAGCTCACAGTAAAATTGATTACGAAGAACGATTGAGGAATATGGTAGAAAGTAAATGGGCTGGGAGAGCGTTGAGGTATCTGTACAGGAAAAAGATTGATTCACAGTGGAGGAAAGGAACCAGGAAGCTTACCAGCAAGTATGCGGCCTGTATTGTCGGCAACACAGCAACAAAGAAGGTCAAGCGGAGAGTCGGAGAGGCTGAAATAATTTCATGGGTGGCGGCAATGGAAAAAAAACGTGCCATGAGTAACTACTTAAGGGGAAAAAACGAAATTAGGAAAGAAACCATTTATGATAACTCAAAGGGAAGCTCATTACTTTTCGAAGCGAGATCGGGATGCCTTACAACACGCACTTATAAAGCGAGATATAAGAAGGAAGAAGCATGTGCTTGCTGCGGTAAAGCTAGGGAAACGACGGAGCATATTTTATTAGAATGTGAAGACGTCTATCCAGCGGTCGATTTAGGCACCACTGGCCTCCTTGAAGCCCTTGGGTTCAGCGGGAGCAGTGGTAAAGCAAACAGGTCCGCAATAGACATCAGTAAGAGGCGATTGGAGGATTGGTGGAAGAAAAGTAGGGAAACGACAAAGGACGGAGACGTAGAAAACCACAGTTCGCAATAGGGTATCAGAAAATTTGGACGTGGTAGTTCATAGTGGTTTTTTTTTTTTTTTCATTGGTTAACCTAGGTAGGATATTAGGCAGCATAGTAGCAAGAGCTTGGTGGCGCAAGCCACCGTCCCGTTCCAAAGGGGACGCTCATAACATCCATCCATCCATCCATGCGGGGTTACTTGGGTGCGGGAGAGACAAGGCGTTCTCTCTTTGGGTTCGAGACAGCCAGCGGGACGGACGTGCCGTGCCGCACGTGCAGCGACCCTCTTTCCCGGCGGGTCAGCGCATGGCGGGGGACGTCTCCCACGTGCGCGCCGACCCATGCTTCTGCGAGACTGCCTCGCGTGGCCGCCTGCGAATGCGCCACGATTCGCGTGACTATACACGCGAACGACCAGGCGTTGGGATCCAGCATGGGGCGAACATATTCGCTCGCTTCCGGTCGCGGTGAGTCGGACTTCTAGATTTGTCGCGCGCCCATCGGCATGTTTTGTGGATAGCAACTCGGCTAGCAGGCATTGATCTATAAAAGGTGCAATAAATACCCTTGTGATTGTTTGCACTACTGTGTTGTCGTTCCTTTGTCCCAAGAGCACGGAGGAGAACCCCACAGCTCTTTTGCGTGCTTCCTTCGACTGCTCTTTTTCTTTTTTTTTTCTGCATTGTCAAATTATGCTACCCTACTGCGCATCATGCCTGACACGTCTATCACAATCCAGATTGATTTCCCTGAGCTCCATTACGTGTTTCTGTCCTTATCGACATGGGCCGAACACGCATCATCTGGATCATCGCGATTTCTGGGTTGCTTGATGCTTTCCGCGATGATGGATTTGAGTGCTTTACGCAATTTCTATTTCTTTTCTTGCTCTCTTTTTATTGCTATTTTTCTCAGAATTGTTGAATTGCGTTACCATATTGAACGCCATGCCCGACACATCAGTCGCAATTCTCAGTCTGCGTTGTCCAGACCTGTGTTTGTACATTGTATTCTTTTGTTATTCAACTGCAACATATCACATTCTGCAGAGCATTCTGTAAAGTGCATTCCTGGGCCTGGAATACAGGGTATAGCAGTACCCAATTAATAAATAAATTATATGCTGTATATAACCACATTGACCACTGAGGTTTTTATGCGCTGAGACTCTTGTCATATTTGGTACGAATTTCATATGCCTTTCGCAGCAATAAGTATGAGGGCTTCGTATCTATAATTACATACCCAGCACATCCCAATGAACTATACAGGTGTTCGACGAATGTTCGTGGGACATCTGACTCCAGAGTTTACAATGTCTACTGGAGATTGTCACGAATCTAGTTGATGTACTTCAGGTGTGTTTGGACTGCCCCATGAAAAAGAAATAGAAATCTGTGGCGATTTTACGGTAAATGCCAGACACGCATTAACATTACGTTGCACCTCTTTGAGGTCCTGTATCCACGATTTAAACCGCGTTCACCACATTACTAAGTGCTGCTAAGGAGCTTACTCGACACGCCTCCTGCCTCTCCGATAAGTACAGTGCAACACATAGGGGTCCGGGGCAGGCCACCGTCATTTGCACTATAATTACACTATAATATATATATTGTGATGGTAAGATACAGACCTGGCAGCCCCCTCATCAGCCGCACATCAGCATGGAAGTCTTCTACACCACGCTGTGAACCCTGAGCACACAGCTCCCCCACTGTCCAGCATCATGACCGCAAGCCTTGGACATATGCACCGCATCAGCGGACGTTGGGCCTGTGGAAGACTGGTTCCACCTCTTCGAGTTCCACGCATCTGTTGCATCATGGTCGGAATGGGAGATCGTCGCCAACTTCAATAAATGCGTGACCGGTGAGGCTTCTACCTCACACCCATATTTGAAAACGATGAATCGTGAAACAAAATCAAAGATGATAAATGATCAGCCAATTCAAAGTGCAGACCTTATCCAGCAGAATTGCAATCGGGTCATCGGAGCCACATGCCATCTCCACATCATCATCAGTTCCAAACAAAGCCCCATAGATCGTTGACGAGTTTCCCCCTGTAGTGAACCTCCTGGAAAGACTATGTTGAATTATGCACCTAGCATAATTTCATCTTGCAGAATGCACAAAGTAAAGCCTTCATTCGCTGAGCGATATCCACGTCGCTTTTCTTCGAGAGCAAACCTTCCACCAGGTTTCTCCGCGCAAAAGTTGCCGTTACGCACGTCTTTATTCTGCCATCGGACACCTGTCAATGTTGAAGCATAAGATGCGTTCACTGCTTCTTGTATGCATGGCCTGCCGCCTGGTTTCAAGTCGCGCAGTTCTTCTTTAAAGCTCATTCCACAGCCCATGTTTCACAAAATTGCTTCCTTCGGGCATTGCAACCCAAGCTTTCCAGAGCCACTTATCACGTGAAGCGCGTGCCGAAGCCACACCTACTGCTACACCCTCCAGTAATCGAGCATCTAGGATCTCAAGCTGCATTAATTCAGGCTATGGTACCATTCGCACCAGTCAAGGAAACAATGCCGCTATTCCACAGGTAGCATGAAGCAGACTGCATTCCTGCCAAGACAACGCAAGAAAACCACCACTAGTGTGTGCTCTTTTCATATCCACTTTCAGCAGCAGCAGATGAACCACGTACATTAGGAGATCGAACCGCATCGCAACACACAGACATTATTCAGCGTACAACACCCCAAAGAACCGCTACCACTGCAGAAGCATCGCAAACCCTAAGCATTGCACGCTGCCAAATGACAGTAGCGCCTATTCGTGATGTCATTGCAGCAGCCTCGCAAGTTTTCTGAAAGCCTGGCACAAACCTTTTGCCACCGGACAAGTCTCCCAAAAGCGAGCATTGTACCAGCTACCCACAGATCACCACGTCAATTTGGGGAACAAGTCAAACATATTCTGATGGAATGGTAGCTCAACAGCTCGTGCAATGACATCAGAAAGATCAAAATAAACTCCATCAACAACATCAGCAACCACGATGATGATTTCGGCACAGGCGATGACGAAGAGCGTTGTCGAAACCATGAATGCGACAACAAGAAGGGGGCGAACTCGCCAATCAACTAAACAAGAGGCGAACCCAAGTACATAGCCTTTCTAGGAAAAATCTTCACCAAAGACCTCTTCTATGCCACCGTTAAAGACTGCGCCTATTGCGAGGTCAACTGCGACGACACCGCATGCGACGGCGAAAAGGCCACGGACACTCTCCTGGCATACCGGAGCAACAGCAGTCGCCTCAACAGCTCGGACCACTGAATGTTTCAGCAAGAGACACCGCGTGTCTGCAAGCCGCCACAACATCTCAGTTTCCACAGCTGCCATCTGTCCAAACTTTCCTTCATCAGGGCATGCATCTGTCGTCCAGAGTGCAACAGCCAGACTCGGCCACCTGAAGTCTACTGGACGTCACCGGACTACCGCACATTTCTCTGAAGATGTAGTATGTGTGTTTAAAGCCAGAACAATGTAGTAACTGCACCTTATCATATTTTTATTTATTCTCTCCTTGCTCCCTCTCATGTTGCTTGTTCCGCATGCTCTCTTGGGGGAAGGGGCAATGTGTGACGGTGGACAGAAGGACCGTGTGTGAAAGGAGAGGAAGACAAAGAATAAAGGCAGTGGTCGGGCGACCACATTTGTCTCCGTCCGTAACTTCCTGCTCGCATTACATGTCTACATAATTTGCTCGAATGTGGCTGGGGCATTACGCAGACCGAAAGGCATGACCTTGAACGAGTAAAGCCTATAGGGGTTTACAAAAGCCGTTCTTTCTTGGTCTATTTGGTCTACAGCAATCTGCAAATATCCAGGTCGAAGGTTAATAGTAGTAAGCAGCACCATACATACAATCAAGGGCATCATCAATTCTTGTTAATGGGTAAGTGTCTTCGTGAAGTGGTTGAGGTGGCGATAGTCCACACAGAAGCACCATGATCCAATCTTCTTTTCAATTAGAACGGTATGCCAAGTGACTGGAGGATGGCTCAATAATGTTGTTCGCCGCCATTTTGTTGACCCCTGCTGAATAACACATCGCTCAAATGCAGATACTCGATCAGGGCACCTGTATGTATGAAATGTGCGACCACGGACGTCTGGCCAAAAGACTGATTACCAAAGTTGAAAATATCACGGTACAGCACGAGAATACGTCTAAGGGCTTCGGTGTGCTCAAATAGAAGGTCATTGGCAATCGTGCTGCGAATTTCGCGGCTGCCACTAGTTGACATAGGAGTGCCCTTCGGAAGACATGTTACATCTAGCACAAGAGCTTCTAGCTGAAAGTCTTGCAGGTGGCAGAGGCGGCCTATGGAAAGCTTCTGAATAAGTACTTGGTTGACGAAGCCAATGTTCACAAGTGGAAGGCAGGTGCTGTTAGCTATAATGTTCAAGACTGTGTAGGGTGCAATGACGCCATGTGTGAGCAGGACTTCAGTAAGAGGCGTCGCATAGTAGTCGCCATCTGGTACAGCTGGCGAATGGGACAATTCGACATACGTCACGGTTTTAGATGGTAGGCGAACAAAATCTCTGCAGTGTAAGTGAGATGGAGGAGGTTGGTCACTGGGTTTACTGAGGCAACCCAGTTCAAGGCAGAGGACACCGGCAGAGCAATCAATCCGAGCGGAATGAGCAGACAGAAAATGTATGAGGCTGTGAGGGCACTGTGCAAGTGCCGTAAAAGTAATTACCACCTGGTGACCAGCAGCAGTAACCCGAGCTGTACACATTACAACGACAATGGCCGTCGCACCGTGGGCAACACATATGACTGGGGTCGTGGGAGGTGTAAGGATCTTCATGCGGTAACGAAAACGGGCATTCATGACCGAGATGTGCACCCAAGTAACGACCAAAGCTCTGACAAGGACGTCGTCGACGTGGACTTAAAGAATGTTCTGGTGGGCATGTAAGGGGGAAGCCAAGGAATTTGGGTCCAGGTCGACAGTGTAGCTTCACCTGCAGAAGTGCGCAGCCTAATTTTCCGGTGACGGCTGAAGGACAGTGAAGAAGATGGACTGCAATGCGGCGGAGGTGACTGGCCGTAGCGCAGCTACCTTCCTTGGGGACATTGGGTGCAGAGGATTTGGTGCGGGGCGGATATGCGCTTGCAGTACTGAAGGGCGGGAAGTGGGCTATGGGGCGGAAAGGACCACTGGCTGCGGCTGTTGCGAGTACTGTGTCTAGCTCGGCTGCAGCAGAAATTATTGTCGGCTAGCTGTTCTCCATTCCGACAGGTTTCTAGAACGATGAAAGGCGTATGGTCTATGATGAGGCCTGCCTGCTGAGACTAGGGTGGCATTAGGAGTGTTCATTTCGCAGACAGTAGAGGAGGATCGCAAATTCCAGGGGTGCAACGGCCTGGTTCAGTGAAACAGTGGGCGTCCAGGTCTCAGATACAGATATGCGACCTCGAGTTCTTGGCGGACGATGCAGGTTACGTCGCGTGATGAAAATGGCTGACAAGGAGTTGCCTCGCAGGACAACATTGCAGCATTATTCCGTAGACGCTCGAACTGAGGCAAGATGCACCGGCATTTTGCTTGCTTTAGATGGCGGCACTCTTTTATGACACACTCTCCACAATGGTCACATTGGTGAAGACGAGCAGATTGAACGCGTCATTTGCGATACTCTTCAATATATGGGTGATCTTGTCCGCCTCGAACATCTCGTCAGCTTGTAGACACAAGGCCAGGATGTCCTGTATATACTACAAACAAGGCTCAGTTGACGTCTGGGTATGTACCACCAGTTGTTTCTTGGAGGCAAGCTGTCATCGAAACGGGTGGCCGAATAGGTCGTGGAGTTGCTGCTTGAGTGTCCCAACTGGTGAGATCGTCCTCACGGGTGCGAAACCAGACGCGGGGGTTGCTGCCGAGATAAAATTGTTTGCCAGCATTATAGTTCGATACCAGCCATTCTGTTTGCTGACTCACTCGTACATGCTGAGCCACTCACCCACATCAACGCTGCTCGACCTGGAAAAGGTCTTCAAATTGCGGGGTTGTGCGAGGGCAATAAAACTGGGTAGTGCTTCGCAGGCATAGCTGGTGGTGACGTGTCATCACCTGGAGGCATGGCGGTTGATTTGAGGTGGCGTCCGCTGCGAAGCACCCTCGTCGGAAGTATACCCGCACCTCCACCAAATAAATCTTACGTGAAAACACAGTGGGTAAACTATTTACACACTGTATGTACAAGAGATAGCATACACTGGCCAACATGGAACCAGCCAACATCAAACAAGGCACGTCATCATCCTCGGAGCAGCCGGCGACCGCTTATGGGTACGCCCCATTACATCCAAGTGTCGGCGTATCTTCCTCGAATAGCACGTAGCAATATATATACGTATATATGTATCACATCGCCGGTTTCACACAATTTTTTCCCACTTCTCATTAAAAAAAAGGGGGGGGGGGGAAGAGTAGCTGACAAGATGTCCTGCAGACATCGCCCTCAGACACTAGGAATTCTATCGGACTTTAAAGTATCTATTTTTTTTCCTTCAAACATCCAAGGCGACGTTTATCGAGCATTAAAATCTGCATTTATTAGATCGCAGCTCTTGGGCACCCATTCCTGCGGCGAGCCTCGTCATTGCCCCTCGTAATCAAGCTAACGAGCACACCGAAAGAGGAAAGCGAACGCGGAGCGCAATAGAGAGATGAAAAAAGGGGATAGCGAAGAGAGCACGAGGAGGAAAGCGGAGGAGGAGGGTGCCGTGTAACAATGAGGTGGATAGCGGAGTAGTAGTGTATTGCAAAAGTGTAGTGCCGTGCAAGATGGGTTTTATGGTGACCTTGGCTACGAGATGCCGCCGGAGAGGGTGCTGCAAGCGTGCAAGTGATTAGTTCTATGTTCGCAATGATCCGTCAATTTTTCCTAATTTCCCAAAAACACTTTCGGAACTTGGCCCTTTGACCGGCCAATATACTTAACCGCTTCTCCAGCATTCCTGGACAACGTCTCAAGTTGTTTTTACCTCCAGCTCGGCACTGATAGGCACCTAAAGGCAAGCGTAGCTGCTGTTTCAGCGATAAGCCTCACTGTGGTGGATCACACAGATGAACAGCGAACAAAGCCCCGCCAGCTCCTTCCAGTTCTGGTACCTCTCTCACTGTTGTCTGCTCCCGAGCCATCCTCTGCCGCCCTACCACTGCCTGCTGAGCCCCATGCATGCCACCAGCAGCAATTTCTTCTCAATCAAAAAATCAACTGTGATGCCGTGGAACCAACTATTTCGCCCCTCCCAGACCAGTCCCCCAACTCTGCAATCCAGCCAACCCAAGTGAGAATGGTTGCTATGCAGACGAACGACCAGTCAGTGCCCGCATCTAAGGGCCAAACAATGAAACGTTCCTTAGACCGCTTCCTAACCTTACGCGAGGCCTCCTTACAGCGAAAGACCAATCTAAAAAGCAAGCGTGATCTGAAGGGAGCCTTCGATCGTCCTCGCGTAAGGAATGGTTGCCGTGCTCCTGGATTCAAGAGCATCTTTTATAAGCTTTACATGAACGCCTTTATTCAATAAAAAGAAAGCTGAATGGTCACATAATTGTTAAATTGAATTGCTGATATGGAGAAGCATGGACGCTTCCTTCCAGTTTTGTTTACTCAGCACGAGAAACCACCGCAGTCGAGCGCAAAACTGTTCCAGCAACACTAGCACGCAGCCGTTGTGAGACGCTACTCATACCGAATGTGCGACCGAAATGAACGCTGACTCCAGGCATCGCGCTCAGGCTTCTCCGCAGGTGGGTGACAATGCGCATGCGCAAGCAAACATCATGTGCGCCAGTGGTGAAATGAAGTGCTCCTTCAGGGCCAGGAGCAGCGTAAGGACGCATGAAGGTAGCTACGGAGCAACCTTGTACTGAGGAAGCACCAAGGAAGCCTTCACCGAGGGCCCCTCAGTAAGGAAGCTTTCTGAATGACATAAGGTGGCCTCGCAGCAATGAAGGCTTCCTTACTGAGGTAAGGATTTCTTTTTTTGAGCCTAACGCTCCCAAACTCAAGGCGGCACATGTGATTTACATAACCCCTTCATGACTAACAAGCGCCCAGTCAACGCTACAACCAACTGCCTTCAAATCAACGGACACTCATGTCACGCGCGCGGCACAGTGGCCAGTCAATTTTGTTCTCCCAACCCATTCGACGTACTCAACCCCAGCAACAACCACATAAGCGACAGCAATTCTGCCCTGACAATCACGTCGCACTTCCAAGCAATGTGGAGCTCCTGTGCAGCAGAAGCGGACAACCGCCCATGGCAGCAGCAGCAAAACGCGCCAAAATGCAAGCATAAAGTTTGAATACTCGGCCACCTGTGACTCGCACACGCCACCCGGCCCTGCTCCCACCTGCCAAGCTTTTCGCTGTTTTGGAAATATCTCAACGAAGTGCTGCAGGCCATCGGAGGTACTCAAACCCAAGGTTGCCACATTCAGCCTGAGGCGAATCCCATCACGATTGAGGCGTGGAATCCCTGCCTCATACCCTGTTTTCTTAGGCTAACAACCATTCAAGGGCGGAGTTCGAACTTTCGCATTCCATCCGTACGAAGCAACGCGACCAACCCATGCGAGGCGCATATTTCATGGTTTCGACGTTAGAAAGACATTAAAGGCAAATGACAAGCCGATGTGAACTAGACCATTTCAGAAACCTCGCAACGCTTTTCTTGTGCCATGAAAACACTTAGTTTATGAGAAAATTGCACCTGAAGGGTGCAACCGGGGGAGTGGGGACCGGGAGAGTGGTGACGTTGCATATGCCATCACTGCCCTTTGCTGCCGTTGTTGAGTAAAACGGCGCCTGACAGATGGCGGTACCGAGTCAAAGTGGATTCGCTGCTGCAGCTACTTTTTGGTCAAGTGGCGTAGACTATTGGGGCATCCTGTGACATCACATTAAAATTGAATCCTCTGCTACTTGCAGTTAGTCAGTTTCGCAAACCAGCAAAACCAGCGCAGCACTACGTAATAACGAAACGACTGAAACGCGAAAGCGTGAGCGGCGCAGAGTCGAGATGGATTTACTTGGCCCATTTCCCAGTATTAACTGACAACCGTTGGATCGTTGTTGCCACCGATTACCTCGCTCAATACTGCAAAACCCAAGCTGTTCAGTGACCTAGTGCTTCAGATGTAGCCAACTTTTTTGCAAAAAAATATTGTCTTTCGACATGGTGCTTCTGCTGTCATCATTGCAGACTGTCGTATGGCCTTTACCGTGCAGTTGGTCAGAGACATTCTGCAGCTGAGTGGAACAACACACCGTATGGCAACTGCATATCACCTGCATACAACCGGGTTAACTGAGCGTCTCAACAAAATGATTGCAGATATGCTTTCCATGTATGTCGCCACAGATCATAAAAATTGGGACGAACTGCTCCCACATGTGACATTAGCGTATAACACTTCAACAAACCACCGGGTTTCTTCCTTTTTCTCTGGTCTATGGACACGATGTCACCACTATGCTCAATGTGATGCTCCTACCAACTGCATCTCAACCAACCGCACCAGATACAGACGCTTTTGTTCAGCATGCCGAAGAAGCACGGCACCTTGCACAGCAATGAATCCTGTGTCAACAAAGATGCTTGTCAATACATATAGCATACGCTACCAAGACTTAGCATCCAACCGGGAGATCTCGTATGGATTTGGACCCCTTTACGTCAATTAGGCCACTCAGAAACATTATTGCGCCATTACTTTGGACTTTACATAATTTTTCATCACCTAAGTCCTGTCAACTACGAAGTTGTCCCAGCCGAAACATCACGCCACTCTTGTAGACCACATTCCTCTGACATTATTCACATTACCAGTATGAAGCCCTACCACTCGCACTCACTCCCATTCACAGACTTCGTGGTGCGGTCCCTGTTCTCAGGTCCATTGTCTCACATTTCTTTCATTTTCACCTTGGTGTATTTAACCTGTTCCCAAATTTTTTTTGCCTTAACTTTCGTGTAGTCTCTTTTTTAGGGAAGTGGGAAGGGTAATGCCACGCGTTAATAACGCTGGAAGCCGAGGATGAAGAATGTGTGGTAGCTGCAACAGAAACGAACAGTAAACAACCGTTGCCTTGGAACTGACTGCTTGCCTTTTCCTCTCACGACAATATGCATGGAATAGTCTTAAAGTTCTGGCAGTCAATCTTCCTACATAGAGGAAACAGCTACCACAATCAGATGGACAATGGTGCTTCTCAAAATATTTTTATCCCGGAGTTTTTAGTTTACCTGGACTATGTTAGTATCGTAATAAACATTAGAGAGGCAAGTGATATACTTGTGTAATCAATTCATGGCACGCTCTCTTTGTGCTGTATGTGGTGTTTCTCAGTGTTACCAATGTCTTAACGGAGTTCTCACAACCTCCTTTGTGCAGATATTGCAAAACCTTGGGCGAGCAGACAAGACAAAGGATGAGGTTTTCGAAGTGTACTTGTACAACTTCACAAGGCAACAGGTGAGAACACAGATGAAGCAGCTATTGTGTTTCTTCCATTAATTCAGCATTTTTCCTCGCAGTGACAGTGTTAAGGGAAGTTTCACATTTCTTTTTCTGCATACCTTAATTTTATTCAAGTTTCATTATTGACCTTTCTCATAAACAGAGGTGTGCCTTCAACATGTGATCGGGTTAATTTGATGGCATATATTGTTATTCTTGGGGAGATTGGGAATGGCACTCGAATGGGAGAAGATGCTGTTCTAGTGAAAAGCCACAATACCAAGGTTCACCTTAGGCAGCACACCACCTTTTGTTTGTAAAGTGCCCAATGTTGGGAAAAAATATCCACACGCATCGCGTCAGCGTTTTGCAAAAGTGCTGCTACAACTCAACATTGGCTTAATAGCAGGGCAATGCTACTTGTATTTTCTGTGCTTCTCCTTTTGTTTCTGTATTCTTTACTCTGCATTCTAACACAAATACAATGTTGGCACTTGCATTGAGCATTGTTGGACATTTTATATAAAAAGGTGCAATTAGTGTTGGCTGTCTAACAGAAAAGCAAACTTGAGATAGTGGGTATTTAGCCCGGCACAGGCAATTGTAGTGCTGGACACACCATAACATGATGCACACTGTATCAGCTGTTGATAAAAAGGACTGGGCTGGACACTTCATAGTATGCTGTCTGGACACTATAGAATGATGTCTAGCCAGACGTCTCCTTGCAGGCACCCATTTTTGCATGCCCGTGCAACACTAATATTATGAGTGAAGCAGCAGGTCTTCACCAGCCCAGTCACTGCTGGCCCACTACCATTATTGGCCTGAGTGGTATGCTGCGTGGTCCTGTTCCAACTCGCCTGCGGGTGACCTGTCAGTGACAAGGCCATATTTATGGGAGGGTATTTACCAGTGCTGCATTAAGCACTTCCATTACACACTGAGAAAGCAAAAGGGGTCCTGTATGCAGCAGCAGAGCTTTGTGGTATGTGTCAGGCTCCACCACGAATGAGATGATGTGTTAGCAGATGTCTGTCCTAAGTGAGCTTGACCAAGTTGCTAATCACAGTGCTGAAGAAAAGAATTCTGAGAATATTGGGGCTTACTCATCTAGGGACATTTAGGGGAGTAGAGTTGTATGAAATAAACACCCTTCTTGGTGTTTTATCCTCTCTCGTCTCTTTCACCATGTACATGAATAGTTAAGTTTTGCTAAACAGCATCTTGATCCTGCCCACTCTACACTCAAGTCTGAGGCTAGTTTCTTGCGTCGAACACGCCACATTGTACAGTATAATTTCGTAGACACAAAGAAAACGATTGCCCTTCTGGCTTGTCCTTTGTTTCCGTGCTACAAAGTTACATAATGGAAAACCAACTGGCCTGATCTCTAGCACTGTTACGCCACATTGTAACAATCTGCTTGTGCACAGAGAAGTAATCAGGGGTGATGCACATAAGAAAGGTGTGTCCTAATGTGCATTGATTGGGAGAGCACCAGGGTGACATTGGGGATTATGCAATAGCAAAATGTGTGCAAGATAGAGCAAGATAGGTGTCAGCCAGGTCATTAATTCGTGGTGGTAGGGAGGACTCTTGGATTACAGATGTTATGCAGCACAAGGCTGTCCAAAGTACGACAGCCCCGTGATGTGGGAAACATCAACGTGAGAGTATAGTTCCCCTGTCATAACCGCGGCAGGTGGAGGAGAGCAGAAACCCCTTGATTGAGCACTGGCATGGCAGGCAGCTGCTGCCAGTGGTTGGCATAGTCATCGGGGTTGTGTGCACAGACAGATCACCATCTATTTAGCTTAAGGACAATGCTGTGGATTGGTAGAGCCATGTCAGACCATGACATCATCATTTTTTATTTTTTTGTGCTCCACGAGGCCATCCGTGCTTAAGCAGTGGAGCGCTTAAAGCAAGGGTCAGCCACAGTGTAGTACACGTTTGTAGCAATTTCAGCACATTAGTGTTGTTGTTTCAGACGGCAGCAGCCAAGCTGCAGAAGGAGTTCAAGAACTATGTGCTGTGCATCAAGAGTCTGCAGCTGGCCAGCAAGGCGCTCATGGACACACTTAGTGAAATCTATGAACAAGAGTGGGTTGGTCACGAGCAGATCCCCGTCAAGGCACAGGTGGGTGTTGCATATTGTCACGTGGTAGTCACGGTAAAGAAGGCAGCAAACCTGTGAATGATGAAACTAGCGTTTTATTGGGCAGACCTGTGCACGCAAAAGAGAGTTAGACTCAAAGAACAGCGATAGTGGCGAACACAGTCCGCGATCAGCAGGTCAGGCGTGTCGGCTTTTATAAGTCAGTCGTCAACGGTTCCAGAGTAATCGCTGGCGCCCGCGTGTTTTCCAGAAAGTTCTACACCACTCGCGTCACATGGTGAAATAGATTACACAAGGTTCGGTGACAACAGACAGTGGATAGAGCCATTGATAACTTTCGGAATACTTCCGATACATGCAGACGCATCCTGCATTGTGCGATACCATTTGTTGGGCAGTGAAATTCCGTCACCCGATAAACAGAAACAAGTACTGTGCCAATACCCCCTCTTAAAAAGCATTGTCCTGATGCTACAATCATTAACGAGCGAAACACAAAAGGACACTTATTAAGCAAAAGTAACAAAACAACAAAGAAACAAAGTTCAAAGTAACACAGTCCATAAAAAGAAGCTCCAGATTTCAGCTATGCAAAGTCCCAAAGTTTGTTAGCATTGGTATAACAGCTTAAGTCAACCAACATGGGCCATTTCGGGTCGTGAGCGGCGCCGCTGTGATAGCAAAATGCCGTCTGGTATGACCTCATTGTCGATTGCGGCAGTGCGTCGCTTGGTCTTGTTGGGTCCAAAATACAGTGAAACCTAGTTAAACCACAGGTGGTCGGATCACGGAAAAAGAATGCGCTAAGCGGTAGCACTGCTTAACCAAAATAGCATGAGATTGCCGACTTACCTGTCAAAAATGGAACTCGGAGAGAGTGCGATGAAAGGGGAAAAAATACCAGTATTTATTCACTTCGCGCAACAAAAGTGTTGTTTTTGTTTGATACCGTGGCAGCCTAACAGCGATGACCACAGCCCCAAACTTACTGAAGCTGCGAGCCAGCTTTTCAGCCAGCCCCCTCTTCTCGGCAAACACTCGCATGGCAGATTCCTCATTGGCGTTGCATGTTCTCCTTGCATGGGTGCGGTAGCGCTAGAGATGTCGCAGGGTGCCTTTTTCATTGTGGGGTGATGTTCTTGTCATGACAATTGCATTCACGAGGCTGATGTAACGTGCAGCTTCTGCCACTTTCGGGCCTGAATCGCTTGTGCTGTCACTTTCCGTGCCGTCCTCATCACTGTTTCTAGGCAACATTTCGCCCACAACAGAGGCAATGATGGCGAAAAGTCGAACCTTGTTGCCGACATCTCTTCGCAGTCACAGTAGCGCTGCTGAAGAACTGCTGCTTTGCATTCCAAATGTCACACACCATAGTCAACAGCAGATCCCTGTTGCGTGCCAGTGCCGACTTCGTGTCACTTTTGATAGCACAATGTCTAATTTTTTCTTCTGTGCTGAGCACCTGGCATCTTTTTTTATCCTAGCTTCATCATGACGTTCATGTTGATGTGGCTTCACACGCACAGGGCTCTTGGAGACCATTGTTCTGATCCATGGTTCCGATCTCTCATGCTTGTTGTTCTGCCGGGTGACCCAATAGAGATGACGCACCGCCGTGTTAACCGATACGTACGCAATAAGCTGGTACGGTTTATGCGGAGACAAAACACATTATCGTCAACAGCTGCAGGATCGGGGATTTGACTTTACTACTTTTAAAACGAAACTACTGTTTAAGCGGGTACGTTTTAACAAGGTTTTACTGTAACAGCATAAAAGCTTCTCGCTAAGTCCTCGTCGGCGTACTGGGGTCCAAACCCAAACATGGTCACCGGGCTGGTACTTGACATCGCGTCATTGAAGGTTGTAGTGTCGGCTGTTGATCCTCTACTGGTTCTTGATCTGCAGGCTTCTTCGGCGCGCTGGAGATAGGTGGTGACATCAAGATTCTCGTTGTTGTTGACATGTGGCAGCATCGCGTCGAGAGCCGTCATCGGGTTCCTGCCAAAAACAAATTTGAATGGCGTGATCTGTGTTGTTTCTTGCACCACCTTGTTGTAAGCAAAGGTTACGTATGGCAGGATGGTATCCCAGGTCTTGTGTTTGACCTCGACGTACATTGCTAGCATGTCGGCGAGGGTCTTGTTGAGGCGCTCCATAAGACCACTCGTCTGCGGGTGCTGGGCAGTTGTCCTCCTGTGGCTTGTCTGGCTGTATTGCAGAATGGCATGGGTGAGCTCTGCTGTCAAGGCCATTCCTCTGGCGGTGATAAGGACTTCTGGGGCACCATGTCGCAGCAGGATGTACTTGACGAAGGATTTCGCCACTTCAACTGTGCTGCCTTGCGACAGAGCTTTCGTTTCAGCAAAGCAGATGAGGTAATCCGTCGCCACGACAATCCACTTATTTCCGGTTGTTGACGTCGGAAAGCGCCCCAACAAGTTTATTCCAATCTGCTGAAATGGTCGGCAAGGAGGCTTGATCGGCTGTAGTAATCCCACTGGCCTTGTCGGTGGTGTCTTGCGTCGCTGGCAGTCTTAGCATGTCGTGATGTAACGGGCGACGTCGGCGGTCAGGCGCATCCTGTAATACTTTTCCTGTATCCTCGATAGCGTGTTGGAGAATCCGAGGTGCCCAGCGGTCGGATTGTCATGTAGGGCGTGCAGTACTTCTGGATGCAGTGCTGAGGGAACAACAAGAAGGTAGTTGGCGCAGACTGGTGAGAAGGTCTCCTTTACGAGTAGGTTGTTTTGAAGCGAAAACGAAGACAGTCATCGCTGAAGTGCCCTAGGGAAAATGTTGGTGTGCCCTTCCAAATACTCAATGAGGCTTTTTAGCTCCAGGTCTGCATGTTGCTGTTCAGCGAAGTCTTCGGCACTTATTATCCCTATGAAGGTGTCGTCATCCTCATCTTGTGGCGACGGGTCAATGGTCAAATGAGCATGGGAGTGTTTTCGTCCGGACTTGTACGTTACACTGATGTCATATTCTTGCAGTCTCAGGCTCCACTGCACCAGCTGTTCTGAAGGGTCCTTTAAGTTCGCTAGCCAACACAGTGCGTGATGGTTTCTGGCGACTTTGAATGGCCCGCCATATAGGTAAGGGCAAAATATTTTTGTAGCCCAAACGATGGCGAGGCATTCTTTTTCAGTCGTAGAATAATTGCCTTCCACTTTTGACAGTGACCGGCTAGCGTAAGCTATCGCCCGTTCAAATCCATCTTTCCTCTGGACTAGGACAGCATCAAGGCCTAAGCTACTGGCATCAGTCTGTATTTCTGTATTGGCATCCTCATCGAAGTGCGCAAGTACCAGTGGCAACTGCATGCATCATTTGGGTTCTTGAAATGCATCGGCCTGTGGTGTTTCCCACTTGAACTGGACATCACATTTAGTTAGATGTGTCAGTGACTTAGTGATGCATGAAAAGTCCTTGACAAAGCGCCTGTAGTAGGCACATGTGCCAAGGAATCTACGCATTGCCTTCTTGTCTATGGGCAGCTGGAACTTTGTGATGTCAGCTGTCTGCTGCGGGTCGTGGAGTACTCCAGATTTCCTGATGATGTGGCCCAGGAACAGAAGCTCATTGTAAGCAAAGCAGCACTTTTCAGGCTTCAGAGTGAGCCCGGATGACTGATGGCCGACGAGAAATATTTAGCATTGCAGAGCCGATCCAATACGTCGTCTATTTGTGGGAGGGTGTATACGTCCTTCTTCGTGATCTTGTTCATTCGATGATAATCGATGGAAAAACGTAGGCTTCCATCCTTTTTCTTCACTAAAACAACAGGAGATTCCCACCGGCCTTTAAATGGCTGGTTGATGTCGTCGCGCAGCATTTCATCGACTTGTTGTTTTATAGCTTCACGTCAAAACTCGATAAAGGCTCTGGCGGAATGGTCGAGTGCACTCTTCGGTAATTATGCGATGCTTTGCAACTGGTATTTGCCAAATCTTTGATGATGTCGAAAGCAGCCTTTGTATCGTTGGACAAGATTTTCAAGCTGTTGTTGCTTAATCATACTGAGACTTGGATTTATTTCGAAGACTGGTTCGGGTACTATCGTTGTCGACACAGATGCGGCAGAATCTGAGAGGACATACACATTGCTGGTTTCCACAGTTTCCTCCGTGTACGCGATTGTCGTGCCCTTCTTGATATGCTTTCCTCCATGTAAGCGATTTTCGTGCCCTAGTTGATCTGCTTTCCTCCATGTATGCGATTGC
Source organism: Dermacentor albipictus (assembly GCF_038994185.2). Lineage (NCBI taxonomy): Eukaryota > Metazoa > Arthropoda > Arachnida > Ixodida > Ixodidae > Dermacentor > Dermacentor albipictus. The sequence goes on from NC_091824.1 coordinate 10,209,214, forward strand.
CGTGCCCTTGTTGCTGGCTTAAGTTTGTTAGCATCACTTTCGCTTTCCCTCCGTGCAGTCGAGCGATCCCTCTTGCGATGCAAATTTCGCTATCAAGCAGTAGATGTTGGGTGCACTCAACGTACTCTATGTCTGCGAGTGTTTCGCTGCTGACGGAAATGACAATGCTGGAGTTAGGCGAGATGCTCGCTTGGTCCTGAAGTACACTCAAGGCACATTGATGACTGGGAAGCTTCTCCTTCGGTATCGCTTGGTCTGTAGACAGCGTTATCAACTTCAACCTTAGGTCGATGATGGAGCCTTGTTGGTTCAGGAAGTCCATGCCGAGAATTAAATCTCGCAAGCACTGTTGGAGGACAACGAGTGTGGCCGGGCAGGTCCAGTCATGAACTGCAATTGCTGTGCAAATTCCAGTTGGCATTATGAGGTGTCTTCCAGCTGTCCAAATTTGAGGGACGTCCCATGCAGTCTTGACTTTCTTCAACTTTGCAGTGAACAATCCACTGATTATAGAGTAGTCGGCTCCTGTGTCCACTAAGACGGTGACTCGCGGCCGTCGAGAAGCACGTTGAGGTCGGTTGTTGTTTGTCTTGCATTGCAGTTAGGTCTTGACGTCAGGTCACGGCTGCACTGCATTGAGGTGTGGCTGGTATGTCGCGTCGTCAGGTCTTTGGTTGGTGCATTCTTTGCTTCTAGGCATCGTTGGGATGGCGACGTCTCGTTGGTGTGTCGTCTAAATAGTCTTTCCGGCATCTTAGGTGGCAGCGGAGGATCTTCGTAAGTTCGACGAACAGCAGCCACCACACCTCCAACGGTTGCTGCTTTTAGTTTTCCGGATATCAATCTCTCAGCTACCTGCATAGAAACTTGCATAATTCGCCTTCTAATGAACGAAAATTAGCATATCTTACTTATGTTCACCCACAACTAGAATACCCTTCATCCACACGGTCACCATATCAAGATTATCTAATCCATATGTTGGGAGCTGTTCGGAATAGGGCAGCTAGATTAATCTCTGGCAACTACGACTATTGTTCAAGCAGTAGCCGAATAAAACAAGGCCTTGCATTTCAGTCCTTAGAAGACCGCCCCGTCATTGCTCTTTCATGTCTGTTTCACAGGTACATTTAATGTAATACCATATTTTCATAATTGTTAGTCAACTCGAATGTAGGTCAACCCCCCTATATCATGTGACAGGAAAAAAAAAAGGAAGAGCATACCCGAGGGTGCATTCTATAACGAAAATTTAGTAGTAGCTGACATGGTCACTGTACTACTAGTCTTCGCTAGTGCTGCCATCATCATTGCTGCTACAGTCCCACAGCGTGTCGTCGTCCAGCGAAATTCCACATTTGGCAAACGACCGCACCACTACATCTTGTGGAACAGCAGCCCACTCTAAGAATGCACCCAACCACACGCAGCCGTCAGGCAGGCTCTCTTAGCAGGTCCGATTGGCGTAAGTTCACGGTCTTCTGCCGCCAGCCACTTGTTGTACTCACGGCGGAGCAGGTCCTTAAAAGGCGAAGATCCAGGCTTGTTTCATGACCATGTCGCACTTCACTGGCAGGGATTGATCACGCATTTCAGCGATGTACGCCGCAAGCTCGGCCTACAGCTCCGGAAAGCGTCCATACTTTGGCACAAAGGAAATTCCTCACTTGCCGTCCGAGGTGAAAATTTTGCTTCGCTGCAGTTGCAACTCGCACCACCCATTCAGAAACATCAAACTTACGGTCTGCTGCGCAGTGATTTGTTTCTTTGGCATAAAGGATGACAACCCTCTTGAACACTGCTGTGAACGAGTGCGGATTGATTAGTGGGCCTGGAGCACTTGTGACGATTGGGGAAACATGGAAGTAGCACGTAGCCAGCAGTCAAGTCGATTGTGTCGAACCAATGCCTTTGTTCAAACTAAGAGCACTAAAAGCATAGAGAAAGCTAAGAGCTACAAGGAAAGAGAAACGCGTGAGCGGTGTCTGCTCTTCCATGAACTACCGATACTCCCCGCAAGCACCACCGTTCTGAGGTTGCCACCACGAATGGAACAGTGGGGCTCCCATCAACTATCGACCCCTCCCCCCATGAGTGTTGTGTGCACTGTAAAACTCTCAAAGATGTTGAAAAACCCTTCCGAAAAGCGAACAAACATGCGGGATAGCTACGGGTAGGGCCTAAGAGTAAACAAAATTGTAACTACGTTGTAGCTCCCATTGGTCTCGCTTTTGTGGCAGTGCCATGTTTTGGTATCGATTGCAAGTCAACCCCTCCACTTCAGGTTTTCTAATTAAAAAAAGATAGGTCGATTTACAATCGTGTAAATACGATAACTTTCACTGTTTGCTGCTTCATGCTCCTGTGTGCACATCTCGTAGCATTCACAACGCGTGCATTCATGGTCAAACGCAGGCATTTAACTCATTACCACTACCAAGAGCTATTGCACATTGGAACAGTCTCCCGGATCACATTGCATCCATCTCCAATCGTGAAACATTCCGTGATAACCTGAATTCGTTGCCTGTAAATTTTATATAATAATATTGCACTTTGCTATTTTTGTCATGTAATTACTGTTGCCCCCCTTACTCAATGCCTTTCAATGGGCCTGTAAGGAAATGTGAATGAATGAATAAATAAATATGAGCTGATGGACCGGCACCAGGCTGGGCCAGTGTACGGTGACAGGTAGCGGCCTGGTCAATGCCTTACTGCCCCCTTACTCAATGCCTTTCAATGGGCCTGTAAGGAAATGTGAATGAATGAATAAATAAATATGAGCTGATGGACCGGCACCAGGCTGGGCCAGTGTATGGTGACAGGTAGCGGCCTGGTGGCGATGAATGGGACAGTCATCAAGGGCTCCACCAGGTGGCGGCAGGTTAGTTGGCAATATCACGAGGGCATTCACCTTGCTGTGGGTGCAGAGCATTGATGGCAAAAGTTCACAGTCCCATTTCGCAGTATGGGCACAATGGCACGGTAGGGCACCATGGCACGATAGGGACCATCCCATTTCGCAGTAGGGGGACCGTCGCGGCTGGCGACGGCAGCATATGTCATTGCTTCTGGCTGGGGTTGTGACAATATTGGCTGCACCTGAGGAACTCGGTGATTGCTGTAGTTCCTCCTTGACCATGTCAGTGACAGGCCACCTGAGGTAGCGACGAAGGCAAGACCTTGTGCAGTTCTTCGTGCACAATAGCCCTGATGGTCTCTTGAAAGTCGTCAGAGCCCAGTGCTTGGATAGCACACTATGGCATGAGCACTTTGCAGTTATATTGCCTAGTGCGCATTTCCAAAGTTTTCTCAATCGTCATTGCCTCTGTCAAGAACTCGGTTGTGGTCTTTGGCATGTTGCAGATCAGTCCGGTGAAAAGTTCTTGCTTGATGCCCCGCATGAGGAAGTGGGCTTTTTCTCCTCCAACATTTCTGGGTCGGCGTGCCGGAAAAGGCAGGTCATCTCTTCCGTGAAGATCACGATGGTTTCATTGGCCAGTGGCACTCGGGTTTCTTCTAGAGCTTAGGCTTGATCTTTGCACACAACGCCTGTGAATGTCTGGAGGAAGCTTATTTGGAACAGGTCACGTGTTGTTGAGGGGGTTTCTCGATTGTCGAACCGCATCCTGGTGGCGTCTTCCAATGCAAAAAAGGCATGGCACAGCTTGTCATCACTGTTCCAGCTGCTGAATGTAACTACCCTCTTGTACGTCTCCAGCTGCCTTTCCAGGTCCTCAAATGTTGATCCGCATAACGTCGGTGGCTCCCTGGGCTGCTGCAGCACGATCGGTGTTGGTGACACTTGGGCTGCCATTGTAGCTGCTGTCGTGGCCATGCACTTCCTGGTCTTCTCAGGCAAAAGTCCGTGCTCTGGGAACAGCCCTTGCTGGCTTTGGCTAGCTCGCTGGTCCTTGGCGATGTTGGCGTTGTCCTCGGGTGTCGGGCTTGGATCGCAGCTTTGTCGCACTAGCATCTCCAACATATGTCGCATGGTAGTGATGGTCAAGAAACACAGCAACAGAACTGTCAGTAGCTTGACTATTGGGTGGACCTATGCGTACAAAAGCAAGTTAAACATAAAGCGCAACAATAGCGGCGAACACAGTCGGCAATCGGCGAAAATTTGATCTGCGAGGAAAGCGTGCCGGCTTTTATGCCTGAGTAATGGAAGGTTCCACAATAGTTGCTGGTGCCCGCTTGTCTTCCAGACAGTTTTGCACAATTTGCATCGTGCATACATGCAATCGGATTACACAAGGTTCGGTGACAACAGACAGCAGATAGAACCATCGATAATATTCGAGGAACTTCTGATACATGCAGGTGCGTTTTATGCTGAGCGATAACATTTGTTAGACTGTGACATGCAATCACCCGAGAAAGATAAACAAGCACGCATGTCAATATTTTATGGATTTTAGCTTGAAGTACACAGCTTTGGGAAAAGTCATAAATTCTTGCCGTGTATTACCTAAAAGTGCATTGCGTATCATGTATGATACACAAAGAACAACTTATTCAAACTCGGCGAAACAAAGAAAGAAAATCTTACATAGGTATTTATACAGAATTTGTGTTATGCCAAACATTGAAATAATTAGCGATCATAACTCCGAACATAGGTTTTCGGTTATTTTGTTTTTTTTATGATTGGTGGTAGGTTGTTACACGACAGTGTTGGAACCTCAGTGCTGACACCCGTTATTGCAGTCGCACCGCTGGCACGAGTTGTTGCAAATGGGTCGCAAGCCCCAAGGGTAGCGTTGGCCTGGCGGCCTGGGGCACAACTTGAAGCATCCGAAGGTCCTGGCAAAGCATGAGTTGACTGCTAACAGAACAACTTGTTTATTCTAGCATCGCAAAAGAGCAGCCGGTCAGGTCGACCGAAGTGGAGAGACGGGAGAGCACGCTTCTCGACGGAAGAATTCGGAGCCTCTCTCCTGGCGTCCGGGGGCAGCTGCTTTTATACTCCCGGAGTTGAGGGCAAGAAGGAACGTCACGGGACAAGGTCACGTGACAGCAAGGCACGGACACGCTGAGAGACATGTTGAGATGAGTGTGGTGACGCATCAGCTGGGTCGGCGCCGGTTAGACCTGCTCGCTTCATACTGGGGGAGCTCCTCTCCCCGGCTGCCGCGCTTTGACAAGCGAGGGCACACACACACACACACGAAGACACGTGGCACTGAAACACGCCTGGACGCGCTTGGCGGGGAGGCTTTGCGGCAGCTCCGAACGGGCCAAAATGTCCGCCGCTTTGAACGAAGCTCCGGCGTCCGTTGCATCCACGCCGGCTATACCGCGCGTCGTAGGCGAAACGTAACAACAGGCAAGAAGTTTGTTGTAAACAAGTTATTCGGACAACTTTTTCACTTGAAATCAGCACACAAGATTATAAAGGTGTTTGTTCACCCTGGCAGCCTACTGCGATGTTTTCGATGAGAATGACATTCAGGTTGCTCTGCGAAGGAAGCATGAAGTGCTTTTTTACACAGCATATGTACTATTATGGGTTCTTTAGTGAAGTTGAGCAGGTATTTGTTTCCTCACGAGATAACAAACTGGGGGTAATATGTTATGTTTAACAAGCTATACTATTTCTCAGCGCCATTATTATCAGAAAATGATCCTGGTAGCTGTGTTGTGATAAACATAGCTTGGGGCTTGCGGTGTTCCAAGAGCTAATGACAACAGCCCTGATGACCTATCGCCGTTGCACTATCATGACAAGCATTTTCACCTGTCTGCTAGACAGCGCATGCAATGTAGTGCGTAGTGATATTAGAAGTGTGCAGCGATCTACATGCTTTTGGTAAGTGATAAGCTAAACTTGCCGCCATTCTGTGTTGCCTCTTTAAGCAGTACCGGCCTAAGTTTTTTTGCTGCTGGTGGGAATCAAAACAGCTTGCAGTTGCCATCTTGGCTCATGTGCAGCCAGGAGCGGGGCAGGCTGCACAGATGCTCGCATGAAACATGGCTGCACAGCTGCCAGGCATGCAGCTGCCTTGTACTAGGTGCCACAGTGCACACAAGTTGAATGACATGATTGGCACCACGTAGCAGCAGGTACTGTGCTTCAAAGCAAGCTGCATGAATTCTCACTCTGCAGATCACTGTACAAAGACGTTTTCTCCAGTTAGCGCAACTGGGGAACAAGTGAAGAAGATAAGACACACAAGAACAAAACATATTAAAAAAGAACGAGAGACACGGTGGTGCTAATACAAAGATTTTTGTGTATACAAATGTGTTCAGACACGTATGCGAAAGCTAGAAGACTGAAGACTGTACACTGCCCACTGTGCCACTGCACTCCCCGCCAATTTCAATGTGTTTATTGCAATGGTGCTGCCTATCCTCTACTGCATAGGTGTACAACATAGATGGAATTGTTTTTTTACAGCTCTGGAAAAAAGAATCTCGTTAGTGTTTATATTAGGTGACATCCACTATGGCATCGCGTGTCTTTCTTTGTTGGTCGATTAGTGCATAGCACTGTTGTTTAGTGTGTAGTTGTGCTGTATTCCCACCAGGTGTATAGTACTGGCCATGTTTTCATGTGTTTCTCCAACTACACCATGCCAGACTCTGGAACTCCTGTGGGATGACTACCATAGAAAGATGAATGACCAGGTGATGATTCCACTCAACAGCTACATCACCCAGTTTGCAGACGTTAGAGTGAGTACTTATTTTGGGCTTATCTCATCCTGGTTCTGTTTTCCAGCCTTCATTAAGGTTGACCTTCTTTAGCAGGCAAGGAAAAGAGAATTATCATTTGACCATTGTGCAAATATTATAAAATTCTTTACCTGTGTAGTGCACAGCTGTTTCAAGAAGAAAGAATTTTATTGGTAAATCTAGTGAAAGTGATGTACACATGTTCAGGCTTTACGAAAGCAATACACATTTCCTTGATGAGCAGCCAGCATTCTTGCCTGGTGCCATTTTAAGGAAGTATTTTCCTCACTGCACCCACACTCAAAGGTGATGGTAATTGCTTGCCTTGCAGGGGCGCATAGCTAAGCGAGGCCGCAAGCTGGTTGACTATGACAAGTGCCGACACAGTGTTGAGAGTCTGCGTAACTCTGCAAAGAAGAAGGACGACTACAAGCTGGGCAAGGTCAGTGTCCTCATAAGGAAGCATTGCAGCTGCATGCAATTTGTTTGTCCAACTGTGTTTATTTGAGATTGCATTAATTCCTAACATGCACATGCCATGATGTACGTTAGCAGAAAAACAGCATTTCAGGGTCCATGTTCACAATAAATCCAAAAGGCAATGCCTTCCTACCTTAGGTGTGGATTAGATGGTGCAGTGTGTTTGCATAGGTGTTGGCTAGGTCAACGTTACTAGACTAGCTTCAGTTTTAAAACTCGGCGCCGTTGCGCGTAACCGCCACCCGCCCGCGCCTCCGTGGCGCTGCAGTCGCGCCCGGCTTCACTTCCACACTAGCCGGCTACGCGGCCATGCCGGACTAAGCACGCGGTGCAGTGTTGGCGTATTCTGTGGTTTGTTGTTGACAGCGAATTTCAGTAAGCATGTCATCCTTGGAACTGTGGCCTTCGCCGAGTTTCTTAAGAATATCGGCAGACGATGCCGACGTGCTGCGTACCTGGCTGCATAGGCCGCTATCGGAACGATGTCGACAGTTCGGTGCACCACTTTTTCTGTGCTCCCAGCAATGCGACGCTTCGCTCGACGTGAAACAGAGCGATTCCTCGTGCCGATCCGGAACTCTCTGCGAAATCAACGGCACGCGCTCGTGCCGCTGCTCCCGCATTCGTCGTCGTCTTCCACAGCTGGCTGCGTGGCCGTTCATCTTTCCAGCGTAGAATTTCACTTCTGTCGTCGTAACGGGGAGGCCGCGTTTACGGGGGTATAAGCTATTGCTTAAGGGAATATGAGCCACTCATTATCTTACGTAACAGAAAGATTTAATTTTGAAGAAATTTAATTTCGAAGAATCACAAGCGGCAAATCGCAGGCGAAGGCTGCTAACCACGCCGTCGAGGAAACTGGAGACATCGAACGCAAGCGACAACTGCGGACCGCGGGCATACCGTCAGTGACGTCGTTCTCTCTCGCAGCCGATTGTGTGTGTAACCTCATAACTGAGAAGTACCTTAATGAACCCTCGGGATTAACCCAGTGATAAACACAGCGGTGGCACGTTTCAGCTTCGCTGATTAAGCATCTTCACGGAATAAAAAAATCCGACTTCTTTGTCTTTTTTTTTTTGCTTGTGTGTACAAAGACTGACCTCATATTTCTTTTTGTAGCGCTTCTTTGGAGTGGTGAGGAGCTTCGGTGGGGATGAAGATCACCCTACAATCGCACACTTTGGCCAGATATTCAGGCTCGTGAGCCTAAACTGCGCGAAACGTTAAGACGACAGGAAGAAACACACGACATTTAGAAACGCAGCTTCTGCGCTTCGCTGTAAGCGTTTCTTCCTTTCGTGCAGTTTACCCTTCTTTCAGTATTAACGAACTGGCGCGATAAATCTTATTGCTGTAGGTGCGTACCACTTTCTCGTGGTATCACTAATTCGGACAAGGGAGAATGCCGGCGAGCGTGAAACACGCGCAAACTGCCCGTCCGCACGAGCTCAAGGCCGTGACGAGGCGTCTGCAGTGGAGCCCGATGGAACAGCGTTGCCCTCTGGCGGCTGTCACAGAAGTGGCGACAGCGGCTGTAAGCGCGCAGGCGGGAAGTTTTACAACTGAAGCTAGTCTAGTAACGTTGGGCTAGGTTACCATGACACAGTTTATCACTTGTGGAGTCGTTTGTGTGTGCATAAATTCCAGCAATGATCCTGTTGAAAGTTTGTCTGCTGTTGCCGAAAAATTTTCTTAGGGAGCTCAAGTCTGTAAACAGAGACCGTGCTGATGAGCACAACAGTAAATGTGTATTCATTCCCTACATTCACAGGGTTTCACATAACATGATGAAACTGGGAGGGTGTGCTGACTTCAGTTTTTTTTTGCTCCTCGGAAGCTTGCCAAACTGTGAAGGGTAGTGAACATGGACAAGAAAGAAAAACTAGCGTTCATCAAGCAACATTCCAACAGTTTTAGGAAAAGAAACAGCTAGTAGATACTATCCTTTTGTGACGTGGTGCAACATATTCTGGCAAAACAAGCAGATGCTTGAGTGATAGATTTCCAAAAGCACAAGTACGGTTATCTCTCCATCTAGGCTTGCACTGCAGAGATTGTGGTTGTGTGCCATCGTTTCAAAGAAAGAAAAACTGGCATTTTGTCCATATCTTGCTGTCATTTGGATGTTACAGAGGGTCATTTGAGAGGTGAAGAGAGTGTGTTTCAGTACTAGGCCTTGTGCAATCTCACAGTAGCAACCTCCTGTAGCAGTCTGGATGGACTGTCGTAGCCTTCCTTATGATTGTCCCCTTTTGCTAATTTGTCTGTCTCAAGTTCATTTGTTCTAGGCTTGCAGCTACTATTCTGGGCAGTTGGAAAACAAGCTTGTAGTTAGTTGTTAGTGTACCTCGTGATGTTTCCTCTACACTTGACATTCTCTAGCAGTCATTTTTCAAGTGATGCACAACCAGCTAGCTGCACATATTTTGACCAAAGCTTTTGTGGAATTGGGTGAACACACTGGGCTGAGTGGCTCACTGTGAACACCTGCATGTGTGAGCCACCATGCGCAAAGGGTGGAGTCAGCTGTTGTGGGTTGATAAGCTGCTGTTATGTTAATTGCCCTTGATAACAGGAAACAATTGCAAAGCAGTTGAGGAAAGAAGGCAACAGTGGGAAAATCCTTACACTGGTGTTGCCATTGCCAAGCTGGCCATGCTATTGTGACTGGCAGGGAACATGTACTGTTTTGTTATATGCACGGTTTTGTCAAATAAATGAACACTTGAGTTCACTTATCATTTGAAACTCCTACGCTAAGGAAGTTCCTCTGGGACTCCTTAACCTGACCTATCGAACTACTATAAGTGATTTGTATGGTTAATTATTTAGAGTACGCCGACGACACTGTCCTTCTATCAACTCGTGCATCATTTAATACATCCGTTTATAACCTTCAAGCAGATGCCACGTCTGTAATGGATTGGTGTACAAGTAACGGAATTGGAATTAATAGACAAAAGACAAAACTAGTTTGCTTTCATAATCCCCATAAAGAAATTGATCGTCCTGTGCCATTTTTTGTTCATGCCTCTAATTGTATAAACTGCAAATGCATACCACTAGAGTTTGCAACTAATGTAAAATATTTAGGCATCATGTTTGATTCTCATATGACATGGAACACTCATTTTACAGGTATTAGCAAAAACCTATGCTCAGTATCCTGTCTTCTGTATAACTCTAGATACCTGTTCCTGTTTTCTGTCCGGAAAGTCATTGTTCACGCACTTGTGTACAGCTATCTTAGATACGGAATTACCATATTTTATCACTGTTCATTTACATGGCGTGCAAAATTGAATTCTATTCTGAAATCTGTTCTTCACAATGTTGCATACAATGAGACCATTCCTCCTAATAATAATCTATTTTCCTTTTTGCAGTTACCCTCATTTGAAGCTTTATTTTTTCAAACTGTGGTGATAAGACATTTTTGACAGTGATTTCTTTTTTTCCGTTGATTCCTGCCAGACCACTGAGACACCATAATACGTTCACTACCCCGCGGTGTTATACCCGTTTTGGTCGTTATACCAGAAAATATTATGTTCCTAACGTTTTTAATTCTTTACCCACTGAACTGTACTCTATCTCATCAAAACGGACACTCAAATTGTACCTCAAAACTAATTTTTCTCTGTTTAGTTGTCATTCATTAGAGCCCGTCCTATAGTTTCAATTAGTTTTGTTTGGTCTAGATTGGTGTGTATCCTTGTCTGTTTCACTTTGTATCTTTTCTAGCTTGCATTTGCTCGTAGCTAACGTTTTGTTTGTGGTACTTTGCTTTTGTGTTGTAGCCTCCTTTTTCGTTGTAGTTTGCTTTTTGTTGTAAATTGCTTCAGTTTATAGCTCGCTAACCTTGCTTTATTTTTTAATTTTTTTTTGAGTACTTGTCGCTGACTGCCGAGTACAGCCCGACAAGCCTCCATGGCTTGGGCTGACCGGTTTTTTGAATGTGTACTATTTTCATGAAATAAAGGAAGCAATCAAGAGAGCTCTCGGCCTCCCCGTATACACTCCCACGGAACGCTTACTTCAATTTGGCATGCATAACACGCTAGAGGAAATAGCGGAAGCACAGGAGAGGGCCCAGTTCATCAGGCTATCTACCACACAAGCTGGAAGGCACATCTTACAGGAGCTGGGCGTTCCTTCCAGAGTAATCAAAACAAAGTTCTGCAGCATCCCTCGAGAGCAGCGGGACCGCATCACTGTCGCGCCTATCCCACGAAACGTCCATCCAGAACACAACGTGGGAAGACGTCGGGCGCGTGTGAAGGCTCTCCTGGAAAAGGCTCGTGAACGGGCTTCGCAGAACAGTTTCGTAGACGCAGCGCGCTACGCCGACGGACAGGCCTTCGCTGTAGTTAGCGTAAATCATGAAAGCCAAATAACGAACGCAATCTCGATTCGGACGACGTCCTCTGAAATCGCAGAGCAGGCTGCAATAGCGATGGCCTTATTGGACAACAAGAGGACATCAATCTACAGTGACTCCATATCAGCTGTTAGGGCATTTGCCAAAGGAACCATATCCGAGCTGGCCCTAGGGATATTAGGAAGCAAAGAAATCAATCCACACACATTGATCTGGTTTCCAGCTCACATGGGACAGATCGAGGGTGCCCCGCCCAACCTCAACGAGTCGGCACACGGAGCTGCGCGAGGGATCATCAACCACATAGCTACCGGGCAGCGTGATGCCAGGGGTACTGACAATCGGGACTCTCCTTCCTCGTACACCGAAATTACCAAGCACTTTTACTTGGCTCGGAGGATCTACCCCCTCCCACATTGCAAACTCAGTAGACCTCAGGCTTTGACACTAAGGCTTCTACAGACGGAGGCATGCCCAAACCCCCTACTTCTTCACAAGATGTACCCCGAAATTCAGACGACAAATGCATGTGCACTATGCAATGACTTGGCGAACTTACCTCACATGCTCTGGCGATGCCCCGCGTTATGCAGTGATGAAAGTAACACTTCTTCACGCTGGGATGCTGTCCTACACAGCCCCAACCTCGAAGAACAGTTATGGGCTGTCCAACGGGCCCGCGATGCAGCGGAGAGGCTCGGCCTCTCTGTCCCGACGTGGGAGCGGCCCGCTGCACGCTAGGGCGCACCCTAGAGGACCCTAATAAAGTTTTTCATCCATCCATCCATCCATTATTATTATTATATAGTTAGTTACATTTTGCTACTTAGTTCATTAGCTTAGTTCCAATACTTATACAGTTAAACCTCGCTATAACGAACTTCAGTATGATGAATATCACGGTATAATGAAGTACTTAACTTTTAATAACTTCTTGTCCATAGAACACCATGTATTTAGAACCTAAATATAACGAAGTATTTATATCCGATTTCAATATAACAAAATTTTGCTTCCACGGCAAAGGAGTGCCGAGTGAATAAATGGAACCTTCCATGGACACAGATGGTCAAATGATTTAATTTCAAGTGGCTGCCTGCAAACGAACCTCTCAAATCACTCTCAGCGTGACAAGAGCGACCACAGAAGTGGAGCTGTATCATGTTCCGTATAAAGTCCTAGTGCGATAAGATCCTATCGCGCCCTGCGCACTTTGCGCTTTAGGTGCCAGGGTAAGATGTCTTCATAAGTGCCCCCTGCCCGCTTGAGCAGAGGGAAAGAGGGGGGGGGGAGGGAAGCGAGCTAACCGTAACGCGATCAAACGCGCGCGCGCGCGTGGGGCGGCGGCGGAGGAGGAACAGGAACAAGGAGGGTTAGTTGCTGCTGTTGCGATTTCTGGCCCATGGCTGTAAAACTCAACTGAGTGCATACTCAGCCACACAACGTGCTTACGAGGTAATCTGCTTTGTGTGAAAAGAATGGGCGTGCCAAGATGCCGTGGCATCATGTAAGCTGTCTTCCTGCATGTTTAGTTACTAGAGGTTGCATAATTTCAAGTTTTGGTGACTTGTTGGAGCGAGAGCAGACGAAGCATTCACTCCCCGCTGCCAGCGCTTTTCAGGATAGCGTTGTCCCAGTGCTGGTGACGCTATCATCCGCAGGGGTGGAGTGCACAGGTAAGCGTGGCTGGCTTTGCCTGATTCATACCACCTATGTGAAGATATCGTTGACATGGCATGAAAACGTATCATTCCTCACTGACTCCTAAATTAATCACAATGAATTTTTTGCTCATTCAAATTCGCTTTTTTTCGATTGCCCGATAATTCAAAAAATTCTGCGGTCTCTTTCAGTGTAAAAGAAATCGATCGGCGACCGTACTTATTTGCGTAGAAGGTCGAATTTCAATACAACAAAATTTTGATATAACGAAGCAAATTGCCGGTTCTATCAATTTCATTATATCGAGATTTAACTGTATTTGGTTAGATGAGTTATGTGGTTAGTTAGGTTAGTCAAGTTATTACTTTATCAGTACATATAGTTAGCTTAGTTAATTAGTTCGGTTAGCTTTCTAGGTTTATTTAAGTTAGTTACTACTATATTTCGTTAACCTGGTTAGGTTTGGTATTAGTGGGTATAGTTAGCTTAGTTTGTTATGGAATTTGTTTAGATAATCAGTAAGTTTAGCCTTTGAATTATTACCAGTGGTTGGGTTAGTTAGGTGCCCCTGCAACTTGACCCACACACAGGCACACCACGGATGTTAGGCACTGTCGCTGTCATAAAGCATGCTGTCACTACACAGAGAGAGGTGTGCCTTGCAAAATCTGAAATGTGAGCAGCTAGAAACAGCAACGTTTGTGCAAAATAGAACATGAAATAAAATGTGCACTCACTCTGTAGCCAGCTTCTCACAACTTTCCCAAGTGTACCTTTGGAATTGTGAATTAGGCCACTGTTACAAATGTAAGTGAACCTGGAAATGGAACAACGCATTGTAGTTTCAAAGTTGTTTACGTTTAAAATTTTGAAAACTCTACAGAACCGGTGTGATTATTTGCACATTGTGCCAACATTATTGACACACTGATAATAGTAATTTACTCTCGCACAAATGTGGGCATAAACACAGAACGCCTGTGGCGTCTGTCAGGCGTCTGGACCAGTGCCCTTCTACTTGCGGTGGCACCGCAGTGTCCACTGCAGGCGCTACATGAAGCGCTCCCATAGTGTTACGCAGAAGTTTCGTGACCAGAAAAGAATTGTGGAAGGACCCTGGTACTGCTATTGTTATGAGGCACAGAGAGCCGCACACATGCATGATGGCTTAGGCTTGTCACATACGTAAGCATGTGCACAAATGCGTATGTCATCCCTATATCTCTCTAACACAAGATAAGTTTAACTTTTTAAATGCTGTGTAATCGGATGTTGGTTTTAGTTTTGGTGTTTCCCGCTTTCGTACAGTCTGTGTTCTATATACAGTCAAACCTCGGTATATCGAACACAGATATGTCAAATTATTGCGTATATCGAACACATTCGATATTGATACAAGGCAGAAACATATTTAAACAACACGGGCAGGTTCATGCACCCCCTCAAGAGGACAACGGCATATTGGAGGAAAAGGCGACGAAATGATGGCACGTGTTTTCGCCGCACGCACTTGCATCGTAGATGGCCGTTGTCAGCGTCTACAAGAAGAAGAGGTGAAGCGACGCTCGAGAAAGAAGGCATTCTTGATCTCCTGTTCCAAACGCGGCAGTCCTTCTATTTACCCCCAGGGCACAAGTTAGCCCAGAATAAATAGTTGTCTGGACTCCCTTAATTGTTCATAACAATTCTGGTGGAGGTGCAGGGTAATGATTTCCAACCCGATTCGAGTTGAAGAAAGCAGCCTGGAACCACGCCATCTCAGACCAAACGAGTTCACGCCTGTCCACCAGCGCACGAGCCGTCACCTACGTGGTGAGCCACCGGAGTTTCCTCTTTTGCCGGAGCAAACTAGAATAGCAGCAGCAGACAATCCTGAAATGACATCCCAGACAGCCTCAACCTGCATCTGTCGTTGATCAGCCGCGGACGCCCAAGCCTTTTCACGGTGATACCTTCGAAGACACTGAGGACTGGTTGGAAGGCTTCGAGCGCGTCGCTGACTACAATGGATGGGACGAAAACCGGAAGCTCCGCAATGTTCACTTCTTGTTGCAAGACTGTGCGCAAACGTAGTTTGAAAACCATGAAGCTGACCTCCGGTCGTGGGATGACTTCCGATGGGAGCTGTTGGCCACGTATCGGAGCACAGACCACCGGGAAAAAGCTGAAGTCGCTTTGCAAGCAAGAAGCCAACAAAACAACGAAAGCGTGGCGATGTATATCGAAGATATGTCCTGCTTATTCCGCCAGGCTGATCCAAGCATGAGCGAGGACAAGAAGTTTCGGCACCTGATGCGCGGTGTGAAGCAGGCGCTTTTTGCCGGTTTGGTTCGCAGCCCTCCACGCACCGTCGCCGAATTCCGCTCCGAGACAACTATGGAAAGGACTCTTCAACAGCGTGCGAGACTCTACAACCGCGATATGAACGTCGCCTCTATGGATACAATGTCGGCAATGTTCGGGAACAGCGTTGAGGTCTTACGAGAACTCGTAAGATCTGTGGTTCGAGAAGAGCTCCAGAGACAACAGCTGAACAATAGCCCCACAGCGGTCTCTTTGTTAGCAGAACTGGCTCGCGAAGAAGTGAGACAAGCAGTCCGCGAACAGCACCCGCCAGCACAGCTGCAAGCGTCGTCACCAATACGGCCGACGGTATCATACGCCGAGGTACTCGGAGGATCTCCAGGACGTACTTTCGTCGCGGCAACTGCACCTGTACCCGAACCTCGGTTCTTGCCGTCTCCGCCGGAGACGAGATTCTGGAAAGCTGACATATGACACCCTCCTGATAGAATCCCACTGTGCTACCACTGCGGCGAAGCTGGTCATCTCTACAGCATGTGCGAATACCGCAGAGTGGGACTTCGGGGGTTTTCCATAAACACTCCTTGCCCAAGAAACAGTGAATGCCCTTTCGAGATCCAGGAGTATTTGTCAACGCGCAAAAGCCTGCAAACTTCAAAGCAACATCAACCTCGGTCAACAGTGCCGCTGAGGTATCGATCACCGAGCCCGCGTCCATCCTCAAGCTCCCCAAGGTGACGCCCCCAAAGCCCACATCGGGAAAACTAATACCAGCGACCTGTGGAGGTGAGCCCGCTGTCGACGCAAGAACAGAGCCTCCAGCACTGAACGACAGACGCGAGAGCAGTTGTGAAAAAAGTGACGTTGCTTCAGATTTATGTGTGTTTATAGACGACTGCGAAATTACTGCTTTAGTAGACACAGGTGCAGACCATTCCGTTGTGAGTAAAGTACTTGCCAGAAGACTGAAAAAAGTGCTGACTCCTTGGAGAGGACCGCAAATTCGAACCGCCGGAGGACACCTTATCAATCCGTTGGGCAGGTGTACTTCTAGAATCGGAATACGCGGCGTTACATACGTCGCCAGTTTCATTGTCCTGTCAGAATGTTCTAGGGATTTAATTATTGGGATGGACACTCTGCAGGCGAACGGTGCAGTTATCAACTTGCAGGAATCCTGTGTGTCGTTCTCAACGAAGCACGCCATCGCGACGTTCGAGTGTGAAGAACAATTTGATGCTCTTCAGATAATAGACGACGACGTCACGATACCCCCAAAATCCAGCTTAGGCTTCGCCGTAAGAAGCACCGTATTCAGCGACTATGAAGGAATAGCAGACAGTAACACTGGGCTCTTACTCGAAAAAGGAATCTGTATGGCAAGGGGTCTGGTTCGGCTGCGTGACGGGTGTTCGAATGTCTTCCTGACTAATTTTGGAAATGAAGTCCAACATGTTGTGAAGGGAACCGTCATTGTCCGCCTTAACGATTATGAACAGATTACGAATTTGAGCCCTTCCGATGCTGCACTACTGGATTCTGACAACGTAGACTCCATAATTGCATCTTTCAACATCGAAGCAGCACTATCACCGAGCCAGAAGCAGCAAATAGAGAACCTTGTGCGAGAATTCGCCTCGTGTTTCTCAACAACATAGAAAGTCCAGAGAACATCCATTGCCAAACACCGTATCATTGTCGACGAAGCTGTGAGGCCTATTTGCCAGCATCCCTACCGAATGTCACCGAAGGAAAGAGAGATCATCGGCAAACAAGTCGAAGAAATGCTAAGAGACGTGAGTCAACCATCGACCAGCCCCTGGGCTACGCCTGTGGTGTTGGTAAAGAAAAAGGATCAGACCTAGCACTTCTGCGTTGATTTTCGGAAGCTAAACGTCGCAAAGTGGGATGTCTATCCCCTTCCGAGGATCGATGACACCCTCGATAGACTACGGGATGCGAAATTCTTTTCCTCTCTCGACCTCAAAAGCGGATACTGGCTAATAGAAGTAGACGAACGAGATCGTGAGACGACAAAATTCATCACACCTGACGGACTATACGAATTCAAGGTACTACCGTTCAGCCTCTGTTCCGCACCTGCCACCTTTCAGCGGATGATGGACACTGTGCTCTCTGGGTTAAAGTGGCAATCCTGTCTCGTTTATCTTGACGACGTCGTGATTTTTTCTACCAGCTTTGCTCAGCATGTGGAACGACTAAGGACTGTGCTCAAAGCTATTAGTTCAGCAGGGCTGACGATAAAGCCACAAAAATGTCACCTCGGCTTCCATGAGCTCATTTTCCTCGGCCATGTGATTAGCTCCAGAGGCATCCGTTCTGACCCTGAGAAGACCGCAGCAGTAGAAAAGTTTCCTAGACCAACTGATAAAAAGGCCGTTAGGCGAGTCCTACGACTTTGTGCCTACTACAGGCGTTTCATCAAACATATTTCAGATTGCCGAGGCGCTAACGCAATTAACAAAGGAAGATATGCCTTTCGTCTGGCAAAGTGAACAAGAAGATGCATTCAATGAGCTACGACGGCGACTTCAAAACCACCCAGTCCTTGCGCACTTTCTTGAGGAAGCGGAAACAGACATCCACACAGACGCCAGCAATTTAGGACTCGGTGCCGTCCTCGTTCAATGGCAAAACGGAGAGGAAAAAGTGATTGCATACGCCAGCTGTACTCTTTCGAGGGCTGAAACGAACTATTGAGCCACCGAAAAAGAATGCCTCGCAGTAATGAGGGCCATAGGAAAATTCTGACCATACTTATACGGTAGACCATTCTGAGCAATCAGCGACCATCACTCATTGTGCTGGCTTGCAAACCTGAAAGATCCTTCTGGACGACTTGCTAGATGGAGTCCGAGGCTGCAGGAATACCACATAACGGACGTGTACAAGTCAGGTCGCAAGCACAGTGACGCTGATTGTTTATCACGTGCGCCGGTTGAATCTGCTCTTGTGAAAAATGGACATGACTTTCCTTTTCTTGGAGCCATGACCACATCTGAGATGGCCGAACACCAACAGTCTGACGCCGAGTTGCTCCTACTCGTCTGGCACCTCGAGGGACGCCCCGTCCACGTTCCACGAGTTTTCTGCCGGGGATTGTCATCGTATGTGATGAGAAATGGCATCCTATACAAAAGAAATTTTGAGCACAGCACAGAGAAATTTCTACTCGTTGTTCCTTCAGCTTTGCAATCCAAAATCTTGGAAGCCTGTCACGAGGACCCATCAGCAGGACACCTCGAAGTGAGCAGAATGTTCGCCTGAATTCATGCTAAGTACTACTGGCCAATGCTATTGAATTCAGTACAGCATTATGTACGAACATGTCGGTATGGCCAAAGACGCAGAACGCCTCCATTAAGACCCGCAGGCCTCCTTCAACCAATAGAAACCCCAGGAGCCCCGTTCAAACAAGTAGGAATGGACTTGCTCGGTCCCTTTCCAACATCGTCACCAGGGAAACGATGGATTGTAGTAGCCACGGATTACCTAACTCGACATGCCGAGACATCCTCTGTCATCAGTGCAAAGGCTGTTGAAGTGGCTGAATTCTTTGTCACCAACATAGTAATACGACACGGTGCCCCTGCAATTATTATCACAGACCGAGGAACTTCGTTCACAGCCGATTTGACGCAATCCATTATGAAACTGACTCATACCAGCCATAGGAAAACAACTGCCTATCACCCTCAAACAAATGGGCTAACCAAGCGATTGAGGAGGACGCTGACTGATATGTTGTGATTTTACGTAGACTTAGAGCACCGTACATGGGACAAGGTACTACCCTATGCAATATTTGCCTACAAGACCGCATTGCAAGAGACCACTCAAGTAACGCCATTCCAGCTTGTTTTTGGTCGAACAGTTACTATACCCTTGGATGCAATGCTGCCTGTCAGCGACAATACAGAACAGAACCCTGATATCAGCGACTTTACACAGAGGGCTGAAGAAGCACGTCAGCTGGCGCGACATCGCATTCAACAAAGGCAGCACATCGATGCAGACCAATACAACCTGCGGCGAGGGGAAGTCGAATATACACCAGGCGACAGAGTATGGGTGTGGACTCCGGTGCGGACACGCGGCCTGTCCGAAAAGCTTTTGCGTCGTTATTTCGGCCCTTACCGAGTACTTCGCCGTATCATTCCCCTGAACTACGAAGTTACACCAGAAGGACAAGTGAGCTCATCATGATGCCGGCGTCACACAGAAACTGTACATGTGGTCAGACTGAAGCCATATTATGACAGGCAGTGAATATTCGACCAAACATCTATTCTGTGCCATATACCACTTTATTATGGACAACAGCTTGCGAACAGTTTAGTCGCTTCACGCATCGGGATGATGCGTTTTGGAGGGGCAGAAACAAGGCAGGGCAGAAACATATTTAAACAACGCGCGCAGGTTCACGCGCCCCCTCAAGAGGACAACGGCGTATTGGAGAAAAAGACGACGAAA
The DNA here is from genome assembly GCF_038994185.2 of Dermacentor albipictus. NCBI lineage: Eukaryota > Metazoa > Arthropoda > Arachnida > Ixodida > Ixodidae > Dermacentor > Dermacentor albipictus. Next base: position 10,229,225 of record NC_091824.1, read on the forward strand.
TGATGGCACGTGTTTTCGCCGCACGCAATTGCATCGTAGATGGCCGTTGTCAGCGTCTACAAGAAGAGGTGAAGTGACGCTCGAGAGAGAAGGCATTCTTGATCTCCTGTTCCGAATGCAGCAGTCCTTTTATTTACCCCCAGGGCACAAGTTAGCCCACAATAAATAGTTGTCTGGACTCCCTTAATTGTTTGTTACAATATTACCTGGAAAATCTCATGCATTTTTTATTTTTTTATTTCAAACGGGGTCAAACATAAGATGGCTATATCAAGCTCTGCTACCACAGACCACATGTGCTCTGTTGACAGGCAGTGAGCTTTCTCGCAACACGCTCGAAGATAGCCCTGGTGCGATGGGCTTTCCCGACTGCTGCGCACTGTAGCTGCACACATCGATCCTGCCGAGGGCGCCATTTGAACGTAGCGGCGTACGCACGTGGCGGCTTGGCTAGTTTGGCAACGTCGGCTGCACATTGCATTTACTACGCTGACTCCTCCTCGGTGCCGCAGTCTGCACCTGCCGTGCCTCGCAACAACTGGTGGTTTATAGGGTTTGCATCCGCAACGACGCGCGACAGCGCATGCTCACTGGGCTCACTCATAGACCCCATGGCACCATAATCATCATCATCATCAGCCTGGTTTTGCCCACTACAGGGCAAAGGCCTCTCCCACACTTCTCCAGCTACCCTGGTCATGTGCTCATTGTGGCCATGTTGTCCCTGCAAACTTCTTAATCACATCCACCCACCTAACCTTCTGCCGCCCCCTGCTATGCTTCCCTTCCCTTGGAATCCAGTCCGTAACCCTTAATGACCATCGGTTATGTTTCCTCCTCATTACATGTCCTGCCCATGCCCCATTTTTTTTTCTTGATTTCAACTAAAATGTCATTAACTCGCGTTTGTTCCCTCACCCAATCTGCTCTTTTCTTATCCCTTAATGTTACACCCATCATTCTTCTTTCCATAGCTCGTTGCGTCATCCTCAATTTATTTAGAACCCTTTTCGTAAGCCTCCAGGTTTCTGCCCCATACGTGAGTACGGGTAAGACACAGCTGTTATACACTTTTCTCTTGGGGGATAATGGCAACCTGCTGTTAATGATCTGAGAATGCCCGCCGAACGCACCCCAGCCCATTCTTATTCTTCTGATTATTTCAGCCTCATGATCCGGATCCGCGGTCACTACCTGCCCTAAGCAGATGTATTCCCTTACCACTTCCAGTGTCTCGCTACCTATCGTAAACTGCTGTTCTTTTCCGAGACTGTTAAACATTACTTGAGTTTGTCGCAGATTAATGTTTAGACCCACCTTCTGCTTTGCCTCTCCAGGTCAGTGAGCATGCATTGCAATTGGTCTCCTGAGTTACTAAGCAAGGCAATATCGTCAGCGAATCGCAAGTTACTAAGGTATTCTCCATTAACTCTTACCTCCAATTCTTCCCTATCCAGGTCTCTGAATACCTCCTGTAAACACGCTGTGAATAGCATTAGAGAGATCATATCTCCCTGCCTGATGCCTTTCTTTATTGGGATTTTGTTGCTTTCTTTGTGGAGGACTATGGTGGCTGTGGAGCCACTATACATATCTTTCAGTATTTTTACATACAGCACGTCTACACCCTGATTCCGTAATGCCTCCATGACTGCTGAGGTTTCGACTGAATCAAACGCTTTCTCCTAATCAATGAAAGGTGTATATATATGGGTTGGTCATAGTCCGCATATTGTCTATCACCTCGTGTACGTGAGTGCATGAGTACCCCCATGGCAGATGCTACTTAATACTTTGTTATTGACAGTGCTTGAAAATGCTTCGATTGACGGATGTAGAGATCGCAGCAGAAGTAGCAGCCAAACGAAGTCGCTGCCAAGGTTGATCCTGCAAGCACTGATGTTGCCCTGCTCCCGACTTCAATTAAGGCTGTAGCAGCTGCTTGGGCCCTTCTACGCCACTACTGCGGTGCAACAGAGGGCATCAGCCTATCGCTTGTGGATCGTTTAGACTGTTGAATACTTCGTGTTTAAGAACGCGACTGCCAATAAGAAGCAGGCTACACTGCTGCAGTACTTTCAGCCAAATAAATAAATACGTTGTGTGGAGCTTCGAGTGAGTATTCACTGTGCCACGATTGGGGCGCGATTGAGGATCGTTGTTTGGAGCGCGCATTCAGTTGCGCCACACACAATTGGCCTAGGTTGCGCCAACTTCACGTGGCTGACGAAGTCGGTGCGGCCTACGCTAATTGCATGCGGCGCAATCGACCACGTGCTCACGGCTGATGAAGTATGCGGGGTGCAACCGATCGCGGGCTATAAACGAACCCCAATCATGCCCTTGCTTCATTGATTGATTTGCATAAGTTTGTGACGCATTTTTTACCTGATTTTATATATCAAATTCTGGCCATATCAGACTATTTTGCGATCGCTGCATGGTTCAATGTATCGAGGTTCGACTGTATTGGCCACCTGTTTTCATTAAAGCTTCAGTTGATGGATGGCTCCTGCTCTTCTCTTTTGTCTTCGTGTAGTTGTTGCACTGACAGATCACGTAAAATAAATGCCGGAGCTCTCTGTGGTTGGCGCCATCCGCTTTCTGTGTCCGCTCTGTAATTTAGTTTACTGGCAGATATGCTTACAAATTCATAACAATGATGTTTGTTTTCATTGACCAGTATACTGTTTGACACACATGCATGTATGAATGCACCACGCTCTGCTTCTGTTAGTGTTTGAGAAAGTAACTCAAGTCTTTCTTTCAGGCACGAGAAGAACTTGAGGATGCCAAGCAGATGTACGAGGTGATCAACAATGAACTGCACGAAGAACTGCCTGCACTCTACGAAAAGTGAGCAGCATATCGCCCGATATGCGTCCACATATTTGCCGAGAGGGTCAGCAGTTGAGGCGCGGCAAGATTCGGCAACTAAGCTGTGCCCATTCTCTTTTATACGTAGTGTACTTGTTTTTTTTTTTTTTTTGTTATGGAATGGTACCGCTGTGGGAGCCAGGCATTGTTGGTGGCTGCTGCCTGTTCTGCCAGTTATGATTGCATTCGTTGTTGAGCCTGGTCACAGTTGGCACGTGGCACATGTGGCTCTAGCTGGTCTGCTCTTGATTGACTTTAAAAAAGCTGTGACCGAGTAGGTTACCAAAAACATGCACAGAAAACAAAATGCTACAAACCACAGACCTTGTAAACCAGTTACATTCGAACCTATAACAAAACATATTATAGTGAAATAATGGCTGTAACAAAGTAAATGAAATTCCTCTTCAAATTTCTATGTACACTCTAACCTTGTCATCACGAAATGGGATATAACGGAAATAATGGATCTAACGAAGTAAATGAAATTCCCCTTGAAGTCCCCGTAGAGATCAATGTATTTAAAACCTCACATCAAAGAAAAGAATTTCGCTTGCCCATGGATATAGCGAACTAGATTAATCTCCCAAACCAAAAACCCTTTTACTTCTAGTTTTGCATATTGCGTTGTTATTTGGTACTTGTTTCTCTACTAGTTATGCCGTTTTTTGTCCCCCTTACTTGGTGCCCCTGTGGGCCCTGTCAGGCATTTTGAATAAAAATAAATTAAAAAAAAAAAACTGACAGTTGCGCGCTGAGTACAGCGCTTTCTGTGGAATTTGCTTAGTTTTATTTGTTTTTGTTTTGTCCTTTCTTTTTATTTATTTATTTCATTTCAGTATTTTTTATATATTTTTTTTTTTCACCAGCACCGGTTTCTGCTGATCCTTCTATTATCTCTTTCAGAGACATGATAGCCCACGACCACCAGCGAGTCAGATAATAGAGGGGTGCTGTTACACGCTGTTGACACGCTGGCTGACAGCACAGCCAGCTGTGTCACCGGCCTTGTGCACAGCACTCCTTTATTCTCAATTCTAAACCCTTGCCGCTAACCCACCTTCGCTCGTTGCCGCACACACCTGCCTTACCCCCTCTCCCGTTTAGAAGAACCCTACCCTATATATACTGTGCCGAGAAAAGCATATGTCGCCTTGGAAAAGACAAGTCCACTTGTCAATTCGTTGGCTCCCGCTTTCACCTTGTTCTTGTTTTGCTCAGTCTTGAATTTCCATCTCCTGCCTTCCCCCGTATTCCCTGGATGACACTTTTAGTAGTTTTTTATGGATATAACCAACTATATTTGTCTCCAAAACAAAGAAAATACCTGTCTTTTACCTGCCGAGTGTATTGCTTTCCATGTGGTTCAGCACTCATTCACCGTGGCAGCTCAAAACTCCCGTTTTTGTGCATTGAATACGTTGTAGAGCAGCATGGTTCATTCTCACTGAATCACGTTGTGCAAATTAGGCGCAGCAAGGCATGGCCTCCAAGATTGCAGCAATACGATCTCGGAGGCCACACCTAGCTGTGCGCAACCTGCGCGACGCACCGCAATGAGAAAAATGCGATGGTGAGCTGGTGCTATGCGAGGCAGTGTTGTCAGCCTCTCTCTCAGCTGGCGACTTCAACTGGGGCGCATCGTAGTGAAAGCCATTGCAGAATCCCAACTCGTTGGCATGTCATCCTACTCAACATTAACGGCTAGAGTCTCTGCCCTTTTTTGTGGGCCACCTCTGCCTGTACCCAGATGTCGTTTCCATGCCAACAAGTAGCATTCAGACCCCCATCTTCACTAGCGAGGGCCTCTTAAAGTTGGAAATTTTAGTCTAGTCAACATGAGTCCGCTGTTTGCATGTTGACCTCACTCACGTTTTCTATTCATTGTAAACAGCTCGAAGATACACTGTTCAATTGACTTGACATCATGGGGTGTCATCTTAGTGCATGGCTTCACGGACTCAAGGCGCATATTGATCACATTTGATTGTTGGACTTGCCGCAATTTAAAGTTGCGCCTGCTTCAACTCGCCTCGACTCGCTCCAACTTGGTTACAGTGAGTTTGCCGGCCTGTAGTGCAGAGAATACAGCAGGTTCTGTAAGAAATCTCCAAATCTCTTAGAGAGCTCTATTTATGCAGCCATGGCCGTGTCCAAGCAACTTGCTCTTGTCACAGTGTCACCATGCTATACTTCTTTTCATAGATACCAGGCACCGTCATGAAGTCTGGATTTTCTTGCATTTGCGAACAAAATGTAATGCGTCACGTATGGTAGAAAGATACTTGAACCTCATTGTAATGTAGCTGAAGGGGGAGCCGAAATTACTTAGTTACATCCATCACTTTGTTATATCCAGTATTGTCATTTACTGCCATATATACCTGATGGGGTACACAATTGTAAACGTGGCATTGTGGCCCACAGAACCGCTACCCGGACATTCATGCTATGAAATTGCTGTACAACAAAAGAATTTTTGGCATGTGCAACACGTGACTCGTTGCGACAGCCTTTACATAGCTGCTTTCTGTTCCATTGCGATGCTCTTTCGCGTCCGTTTTCCACTTGGCTCGTCGCAGTCGAGCAGCACTTGGCAAGCAACACCATGCTCCACTGTATGATCGAGGAGGCACGCGAACTTCGCTGCACCGGCTTGGCTCGGTCGGCTCGTGAATTCCGAGATTGCACTAATGCCAATGCGATCTCAGAGGTCACACCCACCCAAGGAGAAGTGAAAGCATGGCTGGGCGGCGTGACCCCTGAGAGTGCACCAGCAAGATCTCCAAGGCCTGGCCCAGCTGCGGCTGCCTGCGCAGCACGCCGTAGAGAAAGAGAATCGAATGCACTAATTCCTTAGCGTCGCCGCGCGTAACCCCCGATATTTTACCGGGGAGATCTTGGAGGGCATGCCCAGCTGTGCCTGCCTGTGTGGTACACAGTAGGAGTGAATGCACTAATCTTGCACACCCTCACGCGTCTCTCGCATTGCTGCACTTCTCGTGCAGCCAGGCACGCCCAAGAGAGAGAGAGCTCAGTGGAGAAGTGCGGTAGTGAGCTCCTGCGTGTGCGTAGGTGCGCAGCTACGCACGGCAGTACAGTGGCTAGAATTCTAGCCAGGTGAGAGAGACCAGTGTTGCTCAACAACGTATTGAAAGCGGAGACACGGGAGTTTTCAACTGCCATGGCGAACGAGTGCCCAATACCTCGGAAAGCTATGCCCTCGACGCGTAGCGGTCAGGTGTTTTTGGTTTTCGAGACATATCTAGTGTGTTATATCCATTGGCCGGACTATTTATTTATTAATTTATTTATTTATTTATTTACCCTCAGGGCCTCTGGGGCGTTACAGAGGGGGTGGGTACATGGTTGAACAAGAACAGCATTTAATGTTGCAGATTAAATCAAGAACAAACAAAAAACAAAGCACACACATACAGAAACCACATAGTGCAGGTCCTTTTTAAAGCCCTGCACTATGTTTTGAATACGTGGATCTTTATAGAGATGTCAAGGGTAATTTCATTTATTTCATTATATCCATTATTTCTTTATACAGTCGCCGACCAATAAATCGGACTCCGATAATCCGGACATGCTCGGTAGTTCAGACAGCTTCGCGGTCCCGTCAGTGGTCCCATAGACTCGATGTGTAATGACCACTGATATTTCGGACAGCCACCAGCTCTACATTCGATTATCCAGACTCCGTCCATGGCTGTAGCCTACGCCAACTCTGCACTCTTAAACAAAATTGCACCTTTGGGTTGTATCTTGCCACACAACAATAATCGTAATCTCTCTTGTCCGCATTTCCTTTCTTTAATGCTGCGAGCATGGTACTTGCAAGTCACAAAGGGCATGTGCGTTATAAGCAGGACAGAGCCCTCTCGACAAGAAAGTAGTGGGTGTGGCGTTTTCAAAAAAGGAAAAGCAAGCAAGACAGATTACGACTATTGTTGTGCAGCAAGATATTACCCAAGGGGTGTACATTTGTTTAAGAGTGGGCCCCATTATCTCCTTTGGTAACCTCGACAAGACAAAGTACGGCATCAGAGACGCATGACATCAAGTATGGCCTCAAGGATTACATGCTAGATGGTAATCCCTGAGGCTTTGTCTTGGTCACAGCACTGTGCCTCAGAGGTATAGCAGCAAATGCCAATCTTGGAGCCTTTGCCTGAATCATAGGTCCCATCAATATTGCGATCATCACATCCTGTTCCGGCATGTGTTCTGGCGTATTCCAGCAATCCCGCTATATTCTAGTATGCTATAAACCCTGCACATGGCGTGCTCTCACCATAATGTTTCTCGAGTTTGCCTTTCGGACAGCGTCCTGCCATTCTGTGCTGCTTTTAGTTTGCGTTCCAGACAGCGCGCTGCTGGCTCGAAGAAGTCTTTCTCGTGAACTTATCGGCGGGCCTTGTCAAATGGCACCAATGGTGCCCTCGCAGTCCGAATTAGCCTGACTCCGCAACTGAAGAGCCTGAACTGCCGCCTACTACAACGAGCTCAAATATGGACATCATTGATGACCTGCTAGGCTGCGGTGTACCGATTTTCTGCCGCCATTCCATTTGGAGACCTTGCAGACATCGACAGCATGGCGTTATCATGTGCCGAACTGAAGGATGACGAAATAATTCTGCAAGTTTTCCCACCGCCAAACAGTGACTCTGACGATGTGCCCTATGCTCCTGGAGCTTTCACATGCGGATCTAACATGAGCCTTTGCAGTCCTTGCATCGGTGTACAGCGACAGCACAAAACTGTCAGAAATACAGCCGTACTTGGTTCCACGTAGGCGAAAGTGCATGCAGCAACGAATCGACCGCATATTCCCTGCACAGGCGCTTTCAAGTGTGAATAAAATTGTTTGAGTGCAGCTCTTTGGCACTCATTCCCGCGTTTCGCGTTGCCGTCGGCCTCACCATAAACAAGATCATCATCCTCGCGCTGCTCTAGCTGCACTAAAGCCCCTCAATCTCCAAAAGTAGCGCCAACCACTTCCCTTCTCCACCGCTGCGCTTGACGCTGCCTTGACAGTGGCGCTGACTATGCTGGCCCTACCATAGCAGACGACGGCTAATGCGCTACCAGAGGAAATCCACGGAAAAGTTCGTTCCAGCCCTGCAAAGCAGTTTTCGAGGCGAGATTTTGCTTCGTCAGTCGGTAACTGACCTTAATAATGTCGTGTTGGAATCGCACAAAAGAAATAGAGAAAAGGACCATTATCTTAAGGCATGAAGCACCCGCTTGTTGAGAGTATGTGTTGCTGAAACATGATGCATGCACACGTTGTGCTCAAACAATTGGGTAATTACCTCAGTTTCAGGTTTTCACTCCATGAAAGTATGTGTACGTGGTTTCATAGGTTCATTTAAGTGCCTGCAGGATACTTTTGTTCCACCGGCGCCTGAGAGATTCCAACTGTCTGGGGCCAGCAATGCCTATCAACAGGGCCGCTTCTGCTTCGCATCATTTACAGATGTGTGTAGTTTATGCTTGGGTTGTGGTGGCCATGAGCAACATTTTCACATGTGGATAGTAATGATGATTTGAACAACGTACCAGCACATGAAATCGTTATTTATTTGTTTATTTATTACAGTGAAAGTGGTCGGAATTTGAAAGCAAGAATGAACTTTATGGGACAACTGGACAGAGGTTTCGAAAATAATTACCTCCCCTCATTAGCACCAGTAACACTTTTGTTGAAGTGCTTATTTTATATCTGTATGCTATGTACGTCTGTGTTCTATTGTGTTGTAACTTTTCGCAGGGAAGCAGTGTTGCTTTAACTGGAACACTCAAGGCGCACAAAACAAAAGAAAAAAAAACGGTTCTTGGGTTCTACGTGCCAAAACTAGGTCCCCATTATGTCCCCCATTACGTCCACATTACATCCCCCAAAACATCCACCATTACGGTGTGCCAAAGGCACACCATAATGGGGGACTCCGAATCATTTTTGACCAGCTGGGGCTCTTTAACGTGCCCCCAATGGACGGGACACAGGTGTCTTTGCATATCGACCCCCCCCCCCTCCGCCCCCCCGAAATGCGGCCGCTGTGGCCACGATTTCATCCCGTGAGCTGACGCAATCAATCCATCTGCGCATACTTCCGTCGCACTGGACCAGCAATGATGTTCGGAGCGCGCTGGAAGAAAAAAATATTCAGAAGCATGATGCGTGTTTCCACATGACACAGATTGGCCAACGGGGGCGCGGAGAAGTCTGGGGCAGCAGGAGACTTAGACGAGGAAACGCCGGGGAGAGCGGGTTGGCGGAAAGGTCTAAGAATGGCGCTATTTTTAAACAGTTGAGGTGCTGTAAGCTGCGCGTTCTCCTGCTACCATCTCTCTCTCTCTCTCTCTCTCTCTCTCTCTCGCGCGGCACGAGTTTTGCTCTCCCCTTGTCCTCCCAACTCGGATCACAGGTTCTCTCATATGCTCTTGCCCCCTTCCTCGCGCAGCGCCGTTGCAGTGACTCGCCGCTACTGCCCACTCCTCCCTAGCTGTCCCTTCTCCCGCTGTCGCGCCACTGCCGCAGTGCCGGCGGCGGGCGCTGCTTGCCGCCTCGCACATGATCCACGGCCCTCCACTCCCCCGTCTCCCCGTCCTTCTCAGCCGTGTCTCTCGATTCCCCGTTTGTGGGGCGCGTTCCTGAGGGGCATTTGTCGCCTCTGACAGTGCTTGCGTCGGGCTGTCCTCCTGCCTCCACTCTTGCCCTATACCTCCCCTTACTTGGCGCAGTGCCGTTGAATGACTCAAAAGACAGTTGTAGCATTTTGTCTCCTTCTACTTCCCACTCGAACCTGGTGTGGCCACATGCGAGCGAATGTATATGTGACCTCTACTCAATACCCCTGTTCTCCACCCGTTTCCTCATCCCACCTCAGAAGAAACAAATAATAATTGCTAATCTACCCCCCTTTCCTCGGCGATTACCCACTATCATGTGGCGCGTTGCCGGAGCGCCGGCTCGACACCGGTGGACGACGGTGTGTGCTACCCAATCCAAAATGCAGAACAGTCTCCGTTCGGCACTGTGTTCTGTGCGCTGTTGCCTGTTGTTGAAATAAAGCAGCAGCTGCACTCAAAGATCGCATTACCAAGAAGCGTAGTCGTAGGCCAATTTTTTTATACATTAGTTCTTTTTTTGGACATTCAACAGTTTAGACTTACGTATTTGCATTCCACATGGAGTCCGAATTATCAGTAACTGTGTTGCATTCTATTATAACGAGATCCGAGTGTATATGCATGCCTCATGCAATTTTCTGTAAAATCAAGTCCATCATACGCTTACATTGTAGAAGAGGGCGTAGGTATTACACGAAAGGTGTCGCAGATCTCAACCATTTACCGTCAAATTAGCAGAGTGACATGTTTCTGCAACCAGTGGCCACAGTATCACTTGCAGTTGTGACCAAAACGTGGTACTCTATGCACTGGAAGCACAAAGCCACATAATGTCATTTGATGTAAACCTGCATTGACATAAGCCTGCAAGTCCCAACCGTTGACTAGCAACAGTGTGACAAGATTCACTGACAGAATTGTTTCCCGAACGTCACACTATTCAGCCTTTAGCTGCATTTCGTGTCACCGGTAACGGCAGAACCGCAAGGATGCAGCATGCACAACTCCCTTCGCGGGTTGTTGCAACTGAACGGAATTGGATAGGCCAGCAAGGCCAAGAACAAGTCTCCCAAGGCCCACCAAACGAAGAGGCAAAGGTTCAAGACGATGCCTGACAACAATGATGCCAAATATTACAGCCCGGGTGCGTTCTAATAAGCACTACTTGCTGCAAAACTTTGGAGCCTGTTTTCTGAGATGTGGGTTCATTCCCTTTTTTTTTTTTTGTCGGTCACCTTGCTTGTGGAAAGCATCGCACAATGGCTGGCCCGATTTTGATCCTGTTTGTTTTGCTGCGATCCATAAACTGTGCTGTACAACAGGCCAGTCTTGAAATGTTTCTTTATTTTTCCATTATTTTATTATTTCACAATAGCTACATGGCTTTATGCAGGGAAGTGCAGTCACGTGCATTTCATGTTGAGCAAAAAAATTAGGTTAATAAAAAATATTGAAGGCTTTCCTTATGTAGATTAGTCATTCGGGCATACAAAGTATTCCTGGCTCTCTACCATGTTTCGTTACTGTGCCAGGGTTTTCACATGCAAAGAACTTGCAAATTCTTATAGAACAAAAACTAATGAAGAGACCTTAATGAAAGTTTAGATTTGTCTCTCTAATGCAATGTGCAGCGTGTGTGCCAAATTTCAGCCTTTCCTTCCAAGAAACAACAGTTAGTTTTGACTCCCCCCCTTAACATATGAAATGATTACCTCGTAGCGATTGTCTCATACATTTGGGGAGTGTGCGACTTGTGCGGTGACCAAACTACTTGCGTAGCGTTCTTGACTTTGCCTAAGTGTGAGACGTAGTCAAAGTGCCGTTAGCGAGCTCACCTGGACAGCCTGGGCTGCTATGGCATAGAAATGGTTGATGCCACGACAGGCACAGCTTAAAGCACCATTGTGGTTGTTTGTATCATCGCTAATGACCTCTAGGCTGCTTCGTTTCATACATAGCTTGCGCTAACAGCTGAGTGCTCTCCTTGCACAGCCGCATCCCGTTCCTGGTGTCCAACCTGCAGACGTTCTTCACGGCCGAGAGCACGTTCCATGCAGAGAGTGCTCAGGTGTTTTCCTTCCTGGTGGACACGATGCAGAAGCTAGCCACCGAGAGTGAGCGCCAGGGCACCACCGTCGGGCCCTACCCCTTGCCCAAGTAAGTGCCTGCACCAGCTCTGTGGAGGTAGCACTCTGGGACTCTGGTCCCGTGCTGCTTCAAGACTTGCCACGTGGGCCCACGGAATCGACTGTATGTCTTTAAGCAAGTGTCGCTGCCTTGTTTGCCTTATTCCAAGTTTGACCATCATAGAATAGCCCACTCTTCTCAAAGGTGATCCTTTGTGTATTATAGGGTTTACCATTTCTAGCCATTGCTTTGGGAGAATCTCGTTCACTTCTGGCACTCAAGCTCACCCAAGCTAAGGAGCTTGGGTGGGGTCTTGGCAGAAGGTCACACAAACAAAAAGACAGCTTGCAAGTCTGAGCTCTGCTTAGTATTGCTCAAGATTCAGATTGACGACTACATTATTCGTGTGATAGCGTACAGTTCTTTTTTTAACTACTGTTGTAAACCTATGTTCCGCTCTTTCTCTTTACAATTCTGAGAGTATATTACTCCCTTGGTTTCCTTATGTGCAGAAAATGATGTAGATATGAATGGCCTACACAGTAGACTTGTTTCATACTACCCTGCCACCATAATGATTAAAATTTCGCATTTGCCAACAATGGGACTAATACGAGAAATGTGCAAAATCCAGTGTGAGCCAAACTAGAAAAAAAGTTGTGTTGTATGAGACTCTCCAGTGCATGCAGGGTGAGACAGTGGTGACCACATTAAGCGAAATCATTACATTGGTGCTGTGTTGCTAGTCACTAAAGCAACATTTCTTGAATATTTGTGCTTTGCTAAGGATGCTTATATTTCAAAAGCCAGTAGACTTATTCCATTAATTCGACTCCATTTAATTTGATCCTGGCCGAAAATTCTGGCCAGCACCCATGCATATATATGGGCCCAATCTTTCATTATTTCAATCCTAAAATTGGCCTTGGCCGGATAATTTGAACTTGACCAGTCATCCCACACATGCTTGACCCCTATGGTGACCCCAGTGACGTTCCCTTTAGGGGCAGTGTCTGTCTTGGCAGATTATATGGGACAGTAAGTGCGTTGAATTCACATCTTCCATCGAAAATGCCCATTTTCATACTAGATGTTCGATTGCACGACATTTTGATGGGCCACATAGAAGAGAAACACACACAGTGGAGCACTGCTTGCAACTGTCGATTTATTCCCTCGTCAGCAGAATAAATAGAAGATACTCAAGTGGGGAAGAACATGAAAAATACAAAGAATTTTACAAAACGCACATACGAGTACCAAGCCGGCTTTGTCACATATGTGGCTGCGCTTGAAATCGCAATAAAAAAGAACAGCAAGGGTACAAAATTTCTTGCAAATTAGGCCGTGAGGAAATCAATTTATTTTGCGCTAAGGGAGACGGACGGCATGCTTATGCACATACTTCTCCTGCATGCAATCTCGTCAGCTTCGATAATCACTTGCGTCATCATTTGGTTGCCGTCTTCACTCACCCTCGTGCAGTTCTCACAGATTGGCTGATATCCGCAATCTTGACAATGAATCCCAAGGTGTCCGATGTCCGACGACTGCTCTTGAAGCACTGTAGCCATGCTCCTTCGTTCAGACATTACCCAGTCTGTTCACAATACACTCTCTGCCGCCAAACGAAAGGGGATCCAGAACGCACCACTCCCGCAGTGCAGCCGACCAACTTCTCTCCGTGTTGTTTTTCACAGCCCCGTTTTACTGCACGTGGCACCTGCATTTACCTTTGCGCACGTGCTCTGAAATTTTTCCGGTGCCGAAAAATGCCGCTTTTACATTGCACCGTTTCCCAATTTTCTTTAAGCAGTACGCGATCGAATGAATATACAGCATCACCACAATCTTCTTACATCTGCTTGGGCATCTGCTTCACGTCTGATTGTGCCACAAATAACTGGGAAGGATAGCCTGCTGCCGTAAACCTCCGCATTTGCTCCCGAAAGCTATCGGCAATGCTTCTGTGTGGTGTGCAATCCAGCATCTAGTATGCTATACCAATTGTGTCCAATTGTGGTACACTCGAACCTTGTTAGAATGAAATGAAATATAACAATGTAAATAAGATTCCCCTTGAAATCCCCATAGAGATCTGTGTATTTAAAAACATCCTTTTTAACCGAGTTAAATCTTCCTGCTACTGGATATAATTAACTAGATTCGTCCCCGAAACCAAAATATACCCAACCGTTGCATTACATCACTTTCCACGGGGTTCGGCACTCGTTCACTGCTGCAGTTTAAAACTCCCGCATCTTTCGTTGAATATGTCGTCGAGCAACACTAGTCTTTTTCACCGCTGCGCGTAGCTGCAAGCCTGTGCATAAGCATTGGCTCACTATTGCACTTCTCCACTGACCTCTCTCTCCCTCTCTCTTGGGCGCATTTGGCTGCGCTAGCTGTGCCACACTGCGTGGCTGCATGTGGCAGTGCGAAAGATTTGCACATGCACTTCTGCACGCCACGCAGGCAAGCGCAGCAGGGTGGGGCCTCGAAGTTCTCCCCAGCACAATCTCGGGGGTCATGCGCAAATTCCACCATTAGCGCATTTAAGTCTCTCTCTATGGCACACCGCACATGAAGCCGCAGCTAAGCCTGGCCTCGAAGACCTCCGAGTGCAATCTCGGGGGTCATGCCCAGACGGTGCATTCACTTCTCCCTCTCCCAGCGAAGTGCCGCACGGGCTAGCAGCTGGGCGTGGGCTCGGAGACTGCACTGGCATTGGTGAAATATCAAAAGCCACGAGCCGACTGAGCCAAGCTGGTGCGGCAACGTTCGCTTGCCTCCTCGATCACACAGTGGAGCGCTGTGTTGCTTGCCACTCGTTGCTCGACCACGACGAGCCAAGTGGAAAGCGGACGCGAAAGAGCGTCGTAATGGAACAGAAGGCAGCTATCTAAGGGCTGTCGCATCAAGTCACGTGTTGCACAGCCCGAAATTTCTGGTGTTCTTTTATTCAAATGTGATCGCATGCGTGGCCTTGTAGCAGTTCCATGGTATGCAAAGCCATCTTCTTATTTTCGTGTTTACAATTGTGCATGCCATTGGGCATGCACAATTGTTATTACCACTAAATGGTAATAACAATTACAGTAGAACCTTGTTCATACGCTTTGGAAAAACCGCGAGAAAAAACATACTGACCAGGAAAATGTAAGATTCGAACTAACTAAAAAAATTGAGACTCAACTATTGTTGACCTCTACGTAATGCGAAGTGTCGCGGGGGTCTTTGCGGTATGAGACGCCGACGCGCGCTGAGCTGATGGTTCTCTTACGGCCACAGACGCATTTTGTTGTTTTCCTATTGCCTGACTTTTAAGAAGGCTACGTGAAACTGAAACAAAATCAGGCTAATGGGCAAACGGCGGATGCGGCCAAAGTGAAACGCGATGCCCACATCGCGCCGCCTCCAGCAGGGAACAACCGCACGTTTAGATTGTCTCCTACTAAAAGCATGCAGTACGCCACCAATGGCAATGCGCACCACATGCTGTAAAACAGATAGGTGAAGACGCTTATCGCAATAGGTTTAACGGCGACAACTGTAAATGCGGCGTGCGACGACCCAGCCTGAGATTTGCTGGTGCCGAAATAAACTGCATGCCTACTTCGTTTTCATGTGAGACGGGCGGCTACACACTGTCCTCAGTCACGCGCGCCTTGCAAATTTTCTTGTTTACATGGTATCTAGTGGCCGGAAAACATATACGATCGCAGTTTGGCGATGTATATGTCACGATCCGCCCGGGTTCGGGAACAAGGGAGGGCTCGAGGCACCCTCCGTTAGACGGACACTCCGCAGTGTGGTGGTGAAGAACGTTGACTGACCGCCGAGCAGCTGTGCTCGTCGGTGTTTATTGCGGTGTGGCGACTAGTGTTGCCTGACGGGCCAACAAAGATTATGCCCGAGGGGGCGTCACATACTTGTCACACCCCCTTACTCCCAGTTTGTTTGTCAACAACAAAAAAACTTCCAAAATCGTTGTACGAGGCTCTGCCTCCGTTCTAGTAAGGTTGACAGTGCCTGCTACCCAGGCGAGTAACGGCCCGGTGGCCTCCGCTGTCGAGTACTCCGCCTGGGCACCGGTGTTGCTGGGCTGGGTGTTGCAACGCCAGGCGCTGCCTGACCCAGCTTCACTCCATCCGGAGGATCCGAAGTGGTCGGCCTTGTGAGTGGTGACGGGCTCAATACCGGCCCGTCATAACGGGCGCAGCACCATTGGCAACGCTTGCCGCCTCCGAGGTGGGCCGTGCTCCGCTGGAAGCAACTGGTGCTGCCGCTAGTCCTCCTGCGACCTGGAACTCTGATGTGGCAGTCGAGGGTGCTGGCGAGGTCCCGAGGCGAGGCCTAATATGGTCGGAGTGTCTGTGCCATGTGGCCACATCTAGCATGCGGACGAGCAGCGATGAGGCGCTGGCAGGAGACGCCACCTGTCCATCAGACCAGGGTGGGCCAGGACCGAAGTTCCTGGCGAAAACTGGAGCTCCTGACTCCAGCAAAGGCTGGCCCGGGACAGCGCCCTCGGTCAGCAGCCAGCTTCTGCTTTAGCTGCTTCAGGAGCACTGTGGATCGGAGGTCTGGATGCAAGACGTCCAAGGGTGTCTTGACCATCCGGCACAGCAGGAGCTCACAGGGGGCACGGCCAGTGACATTGTAGGGCATGGTCCGACACTGAAACAGTATCCGGGCAATCCGCCTCCGGAAATCCCCAGTCTGGCTCTTCTTGAGCTTGTCCTTGATGGTTTGCACCACCTGCTCAGCTGCACCATTTGAAGCAGGGTGTTATGGCGGAACCATCATGCGGCGATTTCCATTCTTCGTCAGCCAGGCCAGGTACTCTGTGCTGGCGAAAGCAGGACCATTGTCGGACACGATGACATCCGGCAACCCCTGGGCGGCAAAGACCTGTCGTAGCGCTGTGATGGTCGCACCTGCTGATGGAGTGGTGACAGGCAGAACCTCCACCCACTTCGTAAAGGCATCCACCACCACCAGGAAGTAATGGCCCTTGAAAGGTCCCCCAAAATCCACATGTAGGCGGGACCAGGGTCTCTGTGGGAATGGCCAGGGGGTGATTTCCACATGGCGCGAGGCCCGCTGATGCTCCTGGCAGATTCGGCAGCTCTGCACCATGTGAGTGATGTCCAGGTCAGGCCACCAAACATGGGACCAGGCCACCATCTCAGTCTTTTCCACGCCAGGATGACCTGCGTGCAGCAACTGCAGTACTCTGGACCGGAGACTTTGTGGGATCACCACCCTGGAATCCCACGGTAGGAAGCCCTGCTGCAAGCTCAGCTCAGCGGCCTTGTGGCTTTAGGCCTGGTGAACCAATTCCTCCCCAAGGGACACCGCCTTGACAACCTGAGACAGGACTGGGTCCCAGCTGGTCGCTTGCGATACCGCAGATCTGGAGAGCACCTCCGGTACGCGGGCTCCAGCATGAACACTTCAGCAGGTTCCGGAACAGCATCGGGCACCTCTGGCAGGGGCAGGCGGCTCAGGGCATCAGCAGGTCCCAGGTCCTTTCCCGGAAGGTAAACCAGCTGCCAGCCTCAAGGCCCAGCATACCAGTCGAGGTGATGCCTGCACGGGAACTGCCTTGTCAGGCCCTAGCAGCCCCATCAGCGGCTTGTGGTCCGTGACCGCCTCGAACTTCTGGCCCCACAGATACTGGTGGAAGCTTTCGACACCAAACATGAGGGCCAAGCCTTCCTTGTTCAGCTGGCTGTAACGTTGCTGTGCACTATGAAGCTGACGAGAAGCAAACGACAAGAGGTTTCTGGCCATCTTTGTCAAGGTGTGCCAGGACGGCTCCCACGCCGTACGGCGACGCATCTACGGTCAGGACGACAGGCTTGGAAGGATCGAAGTGTACCAGCACTGGAGCCTCAGTGATTAGCTCCTTGCTGCGCTAGAAGGCCCGGTCTTGCTCCTTCTTCCAAACCCATTGCTGACAATCTCAAAGCAGAAGATGGAGCGGCTGTAGATGCTCCGACAGGTTCGGCAGAAAACTCCTGTAGAAGTTGATGAGACCGAGGTAGCTCTGAAGCTCCTTCTTGTTCTGGGGCTTAGGTGCCTTGAACACAGCATCAACTCCGCGGGGAGCCGGGGCTCAGCTAGCCTGGGAAATGACATGTCCCAAGTGCTCAACACTGGGGGCCAGGAAAATGCACTTTTACAGCTTGAGCTTCAGGCTGGTGTCCTGCAGTCGTGCCAGGACGTTGTGCAGGTTTTGCAGGTGGTCCCCGTCATCGCTGCCAGTAACTAAGATGTCATCCAAGTACACCGCCATGTGCCTCATGCCCCTGAAAAGGTTGTCTATCTCCCTCTGAAATATGGCTGGCGCTGAGGCCACGCCAAATGGTAAGCGCGTGTACTGGAAGTGCCCCAAAGTTGTGGATACTTCCAGGAGGCATCCTAGAGCACCAGATGCTGGTAAGCATCTCTGAGGTCGAGCTTGGTGAACTTCTGTCCACCGGACAACGTTGACCGGAGATCTTCAATCCGGGACAACGAGTACTTCTCGACAGTAGCGACGGGGTTGATGGTAACCTTGAAGTCCCGCCGATCCTGACCCTGCCATCTCGCTTGAGGACTAGTACGATGAGAGCGGCCCATTCAGACGTCTTGACTGTCACCAGCATGCCCTCTCGCTGTAACCGTTGCAGCTCCTGGGTGACCCCATCCTTCAGGGCAAACGGCAGTGGGCGAGGCTTGAAAAAAACGTGGCCAGACTCTTTTAGGTACATGGATTCCAGCCATCGTGCCGGCGAATATGCCCACCCCTGGCTGAGACAGGGACTTGAACTCGGTTAGGAGGCTGGGGAAGTCTTTCACCACATGCTGGCTGGCTTCCTGGTACTCTGGCAAACGAACGCCCAATGCATGAATAAAGTTTCAGCTCAGCAGTTTCGGCGACGACCCCTTGGTTAAGTAAAGGGGAAGGGTTGCCTCCCTGGACCTGGGAGAGCTGCCTGCAGTAACTGCGCAGCATCATGTCTGAAGACTCGATGGTCACACTGGGAAAAGTACGCTTGAAGAGTTTGCCGGATATTACTGTGCATTACATTACCAAGCAGCTGTGCTCGTCGATGTTCATTGCGCTGTGGTGACCAATGTTGCCTACCGAGCCTAGCAGGCGACCAAGCCTGGCGGGCCATTGAAGATTATGCTTGAGGGGGCATCACATGCTTGTTACAGTATACTTAACCCTGGTGCCAAAAAACCATGTGTTCTGGGAATGTATGAACCGGTAAAAAAAAATTTGTGTAACTCTATTGGGTCATTTTTTGTGTTCTCAATTGCAAACGTTTTCTCTGGGAAAACATCCATAACAGGAATGTATCAACGAGATTGTACAATATAAGAAATTATTTCGGCTGACCCGTCATCTTCGTTATAACAAGGTTCGAGTGTATTTAGAAACCGGCCGCCATTGTGCAACGCATTTATTGCCCATGTTTTTTGCTAAAAATTCAGGCGTGCGTTAATCCCAGACCACACGTACGCTTGCAGACGCACGTAAGCTCACGTCCATGCACCCACACATGCACAGATGGCACAGCACGGCTCGTACGCATCAAAACGCGGCATGATCTCGGAGAACAGCTCCTCTCTGTTATCACGCACCTGGGCTGCCTCGCATCGGTGCGCCTGGCTACACAGCTACGGCACGGAACATTCAACTCTCAGTGAAGCAGATTTATATCATGCAAGAAAGTGCTTCTTGTTTCTTTTTTGTGCTGAGCTAACAGCTATAAAATTATAACAGGTATGTTCATAGATATCGAAGCATTTTGAAACACTGTCAATAACAAAGTATGAAGCAGCGCCTGCCAAGGCGTCTGTAAGTGAGCACAGTGAACACGTGCTGTCCCGTGTCTTTGTGGGTGCAAACCGCCATTCCTCGTGAGGCACAGCAGGCACTAGGCGCGTGGACGCAAGCTTGCGTGCGTCCGCAAGCGTACGTGTGGTCTCGGCTTTATGTTTGTGCTTTGCTTAGAGCTTTATATTGTGTTTGTGTTAGTTTTCTACTTTGAACACATACAAAAAGGTACATTTGATTCGGGGACATCTTCAAATCAGGGAAATATAGAACCAGCAGTGTGTTATCTTTTTTATGTATCTTATTTAATTGGGCCCTCCAGATAATTCTATCAATTTCGTAGGTCCCGTGAGGGTCGAAATAATGTATGTTGACTGTACTGGTTCATTGCACCCTTCTTTGGGCTGACCTTAAAAAAAATTGTTTGCCAAGGACAAGGGGCACTAAAGAGAAACATATTATAAGTGAAGTACACCTTCAAAAATCTAGTTTCGTGATGTGTTCTCATGTATTTCAGATGTTTTTCTGCAAGTACCCACTGTTTACAACATTGAGTCTTTGTTTATTTTAGCCGACGACACAGTCCTTCTTCAGTGATAAACTTATCTAACGTCAAGAAAACACCATCAAAGCAGGCAAAGTTCGAAGTGTGGGGTCAGACCATTCCACTCGTGCCAATTGCAATAATGGACTCGTGATGTGTTTTTCTGCAGCGCTCGCAAATCGATGACAAATTTATCCTTCGTTCTTGGATTTGTGAGCGCTGCACAAAAATACATTGCTTCCGAACTAGCTCAGTTTTCTACCATAATTCAATAATGGAGCTCTTTGTGAGGCCAAACTCAATATTCAGTATGGCACAAGCAGGTACTTATTTGGATTATCTTAATGTTACCGTTTAGGGTCCCTTTAAATTTGATTTGAATGTTGAGCAAGTTTCTGTAGCTAGCTAAATTTACGCTTCTGGACTTCTTGGCTTTGCTAGTTTATCACCTAGCGATACTCTGCATATTTGAAACTTAATTCTTGGTTTATTGACACAGTGGTACTATTTCATTAAGGTGTACTTTGCAAAGCATTAATTGTGTTAAGCAAAATTAGAACACCACTTTTCAAGGGCAGGTGCTCAATGTGGCGATCTCGAAGTTGTTTTGCTGGCAGTTCTCGTTTTGACGAGGGGTTATCAAGCGTAGCTCAAGCTGTTTTTTCTCAACTTGTTTGGCGTGCTTAATTCACTCTGTGGCCTCCTATGCGTGATCTTGCAGATGCAACCACTCTGGTCTGCCAGTGTTGGCAACAAAACGCACTCTTTTCTTTCTTCTCTCCTTCCCTTTTCCCCACCTCCCGCTTATGCGTACTAACCCTTGCCTCTGCAGTCCACCAAGGCGCTACTCGCCAAATCGCTGTGCGCCTCCGCTCCGGCGCACCCATTCGAATCGGGAACGGACAACTGCCGACACCAATGCAATGTCGCTCGACTCAGTCGTGGTGCCCGGCCCTCCGGTGCGGCTAGCCGCCGGCAACTGCCGAGACACCACCGCGCAGTACGCCCGCGTCCGGCGCCACTCGGCACACGGGCGGCCCCTCGAGAAGAACCGCCGCGGGGCCAGTTTTCTCTCACTCAGTGCTGCTACCGAATCTGGCGGCAGGCCAGTTGAGCTCTACCTCGTAGTTCGGCCGCCAAAGGGTGCGACAGAGCCTTGCTCGGAGCCCAGGTACCGGCGGCTCGGATCTTTGCTGCACATGTGGCAGTGCGTTATATTATGTATGTATCGAAGATAATTGCGAGACTGAAGAGTCAATTGTGATATATTTTTGCGCATTCACTTTTTCACACCTCATCGGCTGTGGCCACACAGCACGGGTCTCGTTTTCGGTTGTAAGGATAATCTTTTGGCACAAACTCGTTGGCATGGCAGTGGCCATCATATTTTATGGCTGTAGACAGCTGCACATAGCCACGTGTATGCACCGCACATGCAAAGCATTTTGTGCTTCGTGTGTACATTATATACACTGTTTGAAGAAGTATGCAAGCTGCAACATTAGTCACATTTCATGCGAGAACCGCAGCAATTTCTCATCGTACACCTTATGCGCAGCGCTCGAGCCCGCTTCCAGGGATGACTTTTAACGCGCACTTGCAGTTAACCAGATTTGCAGCTGGAATATGCCCGCTGATGCCATTGATGACGAATGGCGTAGCAAATTAAAGATTAACCAAAGCTGTCGCACGCAGCAGCAAGCATGTCGGTTTTTCAAAGCAGTTACAAATTTATTTACTTTTTACTTGGGCTGTGCCCATGAAATTTGGCCTCAAATTTATGAGAAGAAACAAATGCAGCAGATCCAACGTGGGAATCTATAAAAAGTGAACCTTATGACGGAGTACTTCTCGTGTGGCTCAATGATTCCCCGAACGAGGAGTTCTGCAATGTACACTTAAACACAGGCAGCGTTACAGGGGTTGAAATTCGAGGCCTACTCCTGCGCGGCCTTTTCACTCCTGCGCACAAAGTGGTGTGAGCCATCGCTCCTTAATGGCGCTACCCTCCTGCAGCCGAGTGCGATCCATTCGGCGATAATTCGCACGAGCAGTAGGCAACAGACATGGTCACGAAAGTCCAAGATGGTTCTCAAAGAAAGCTTAGCTTTACATGGGAACCTCACCAAGACAGAGCATATACTGACTGCATCACGTGCACCAGCGACGCATTGCAATTGTACTCCAATCGCAGCCAAATCTCATTGCTACAAACCCTACATTAACGAATTTCTCAAATTTACGGATATTTCAAAAATCCCTGCCAGATTGCCTATATTTTCAGTGTAAAAATATTTCAGAGCTATGAATTTCAGTACAACGCATATTTCAGAATAATGCGCGTAGTTTATTTTCCCCTTTATGATGAAGGAACATCAGTATTACGAATTCGCCCAAAAGTAACAGCACCGCAACTCTCGCATGAAACAGAAACCGGGAGTGCAGTAGCTATCATCATTACCATGTTGAGTGCCAACGGCTTCAGCACAAACTTCAAGACATAGGTGTGGCAATGTTGGCGCGAGTTCAAACGATGAATGCAGCTAGCTACGGCGCCAAGAAGCGAAAACTGTTTTCGCTGCAGGACATATTGGACGTATTGCAGAAAATCGATGCTGGGAAAAGCAAATCAATGTGTGCAGACAGCATGGCATTGTCCCATTAACCGTCGCTACCGTTTTAAAAGACGGAGACAAAATTGTCAAGCTTCACCGGGAATCGCAACTCGCTCCTAAGAGGAAACGGCTGCGACTGGAAAACTTTCAAAATGTGGACCAAGCTGTTCTCGTGTGATTCAAAGATGCCAGACTGCAAACTGTTCCTGTGTCTGGCCCAGGGCTCCAAAAGAAGCCCGCGAATTTGCAGATGCACTTGAAATAACTGGGTTCGACGCCGGGTTGGCTTTTTTATTTCCGCCAAAGGAACGGAGCAGCTTTCCAGGTAGCCTTGGGCGAGAAAAACACTGCTGACAGAGAAGGCGCGGATTCCTGGCGCAATGATAGTTTTCTAGAGGTGGCTGAATCATACTCCGAAGACAATATTTTCAACACAGATAAGACCGCATGTTTTTATCAGCGCCTGCCAGACTGGACGATGCAGTTCAAAGGGCAGCAGTGCAAAGGAGGGAAGAAGTCGCATCTTTGCGTGACAGTCCTGCTCTGCTGCAATGCAACAGGCACAAAGAAAATTAAACTGCTAATCATCGGCAAGTATGCGAAGCCTCGCTGCATAAAAAACTGTATGTCCTTACCGTATGACTACCACACCAAAAAATGAGCCTGGATGACCAGAGAACTCTTCCGAGTGGCTCATCAAACTCGACGACCCAATGAGGAGGGATGACCGAAAAATTCTATGGGTTGTCTACAACTGCTCTGCTCGCATTGTGAATGTTCATTTGATGCATGTTCTACCGCCAAACAACACATCCTTGGTGCAACCCCTAGACCAGGGCGTTATAAAGAGTGTGAAAGCAGAATTTCGTAAGTGCCTTGTGCAGCGGTTGATTATCAATCTCCGCCTAAAGCAGCTGACTTGAAGCTTGGTGGAACTTGAAGGCAGTTTACCATTAGCAACTGCTGGCGAAAAGCAGGGCTTGTCAAAGTGCCTGTGCAGCTTGAAGATGACCTGGAGGTGACCACCAACAACCCAGTAGACCTGTGGACCGAGGTTGTGGACCTGCTGCCCGCTGTCTCTTCCTTCAACGACTACTTGGACAGCGACAACGCAGCACTAACAGTGGTGAACCTGACAACTGAAGAGGTTGTTAACTGTGTTCGCGATGTCTCCAGTGACAATGACTATCCGAAAGAAGACGACTGTGGGTCACTGAACACAGAAGATGAGATCGTGTCGAACATTGATGTTTTAGTGCACATGAACAAAGTCTGCATTTTCATCGCTCGGTGCCGTGACGTACCCGATGAGGCATTGCGCAAAGTGGAAGATGTAGACACATTCCTGATCAGTTGTGCCTGCTGCACACACCAGAAGAAAATCACTGATTTCTTCAAATAAATCGGCTTTGAAGTGAGTGAAACATTTTTATTTGAGAGTATGCTTGTCTGCACACTCGTCTACTGCCAAGGTACGTCGTTTTCATTCCTAGGTGTATCCACTGGCTCATAACCGCAAGCTTTTCATTACACTGATATTTCAAAGTAATGAACGATTTTTGGCGGTCCCGTGTGATTTGTTATATCGAGATTAGACTATCTCAGAGGCTTAATTTCTGACTGAGAGTAAATTGCGTTGCAGTATGTTGACTGTGCTGTGCAATTCCTGAAGCAAAAGAACAAAAACAGACGGCTGTTTTGTTTTGTTTTGTTTCTTAAAGCTCAAAGAGGAAAACCTGTCTGCATTGCTCTAGCGTGCAAACAGTTGCATAAATGTTTTCAATACTAGCACTTTCGTTATTACCACTAGTACTTGGACAAGGGTTAGAGCTAACTTCAACAACCCCCGAGAGGAGTAAAAGCAACTCATCTAAAGCATGATTGGTCAAAGCACATAATCGCGTGCAGGTTTTCAAGTAATTCATAATTAACACTGTCGCGGTACGACACCATTGTCACACATCTGTTAAAACATCGGCAGCAAGACACAGAATAACTAAACTGTGCGAACAATCTTAAGTTGATCTCATGTGTGGGGTCTGATGTGGGATTCTCACACCGTACTCTTGGGACAAAGGAACGACAACACAGTAGTGCAAACAAACACAAGGGCATTTATTGCACCTTTCTTAGATCAATGCCTGCTAGCCGAGTTGCTATCCACACAACATGCCGATGGACGCGCGACAAATCTAGAAGTCCGACTCACCGTGACTGGAAACGAGCGAATATGTTCGCCCCCATGCTGGATCCCAACGCCTGGTCGTTCGCGTGTATGGTCACGCGAATCGTGGCGCGTTCGAGGGCGGCCACGCGAGGCGGTCTCGCAGAAGCACGGGTCGGCGCGCACGCGGGAGACGTCCCCGCCATGCGCCGAGCCGCCGGGAAAGAGGGTCGCTGCACGTGCGGCGCGGCACGTCCGTCCCGCTTGCTGTCTCGAACCCCAAGAGCGCAAACGCCTTCCTTCCGGCGCCCAAGTAACCTCGCCTGTCGGCGGCGTTAGCAGTGCAACACTCGCGCCATCTCTCGCACTGCGCTTCAACCACATCGACCGCGCGGGCGTCACGCAGGCCACGCGGCGAAGCGGGAGTACAGGAGACTTGCTATGCGGGAAAAACATCAGGGGACGCGCGAGGGTCGCGCATCCCCACACATGTTGACAGTGATGTCGCGCCTCGGCAGCTGTCCATCGAAGCAAAGCTAAAGTTACATCGGCTTGTGGTGCTTCCACCTCCTCAGTACCAGTTGACCTAGGTGGTTGCCAGGCCAGATGTGTAGGCGGTTGTGGCTAGGCGCCTTTACACCACCAATTTCCTTTACTATTCACCACCAGGCTCCCCTATTTCCTTTAAAGCCCAAGACCTTCAGTAACATCCTGATAGTGCGATGAGCAAAATGAGAAGGTGAAATCAGGAGCCAACGTTTCGACAAGTGGAATTGTCTTTTTCAAGGCAACATAGGCTTTCCCCGCCACAGTATATATATACGGTAGGTGGGATTCATCTAAAGGGGAGAAGTGTAAGGCGGGTGGGAGCGGCAATGAGCGAAGGTGTGCTAGTGGCGAGGGTGTCGAATTGAGAATATAGGAGTGCTGTGCACAAGGCCAGTGGCACGATCATGTCAATCACATGTCAACGGCCGTGTGTCAGCCAGCATGTCACAGGCGTGCACAGCAGCCCTCTATTACCTGTTTCGCTGGTGGTTGTGGTCTATCGTGTCTCTCAGAGAAATAAAAGAGCGGCAGAAATCAGTGCTCGTGAAAAAAAAATAATAATAATAAATACTGAAATAGAATAAATCAATAAATAAAAGGAAAAAGAAATACCGCTTTGCAACCAAACTAATTGTTGTTCCCTATAGCTTGAAATTTAGCATAGTGAATAGATTCTAAAGGTCCCTTTGAAATGGCGACTGCTTTGTGAAGCTTTTTGGCTGTGTCTGCGCAATGTCCGTTTAATGTGACATTCATTGATTGTCCCGTTTCACCGACATATTGTTTCTTGCAGAAGGAACATTCAGGCATATAAATCACCTCCCAACGTGTACGAGTGAAGCTATATTTGGCTTCATGTGTATAACTATTTGCAGTGCTTTTAATCTTAATGTCACTTTGAAGGTGCATGCGTTTATTATGGGGGAATTATGTTGGATGAGTTTTGTGTCCACTAACGTGTTTTTAACGTTCCTGTTGCGGATGATACATCCGGGAATGCTTTTTTGAGACGCTTGTTACTTGATAATATTGGGTGGTATTTTTGTAGGATGTTTTCTATGTTTGGGAGTGCATTAGAATATTTTGTTATTAAGGCAGGCGATTTGTCAGATTCTGGTGTAGGCTGTTTCTTCGCTGATTCTTACTCTCTCTCCAATTTTGACGCAACATCATAAGCTTTATCGAGAGCAGTTTGTGGATAGTTTCTGTCTGCTAGCACCCCGCAGGGGCGTCTGCGTCAGCAGGCGTTTGGTGTGTTGCAACACCATGTACCCGAGCACACGAGGGTTGGACCCTCCCGCGTGTAGCCGTGCGCGGCTTGGCCGTGTCCGGGGAAAGGGGGATCCTGGGGGTTGAGCCGATGCCGGGTGATCGGACCTTTAAGGCCCCCCTGCGGAGGCAACACACCTCTCTGGCCTCTGCTTCACGTAGACGGCACCCCCCGGACTGACCCACCCGGGGGAAATCGGCAGTCGCCTTTTCCTGTCCCCCTCTTCAATCTTTTTCTTTCCTATCTTCTTTCTTTTACTGTCCTATCATCTCTTCTCTTCTGTCACTTCCTAATTTTTCTAGGCGGCTAGGGTTAACCTTGTGTATGTGCCCTCCCTTGGGTATGTTATATTAGGTTATAGCAGCAATGCACGGCTGGCGTCTGCAGCCTTACACGTTAAGTGCTACAGCGTCCCCCTGTTGGGATCCATGGTGGGTAGCCGCCATTGCCGCCGAAAATGTCCGAAATATTATGGGGACACCTGCTTTTCCACGTCTGCTTGATCGTCGCCCTCAAAAGAAGGGATGCACCGATGAAATTCTAAGCCTCTTCAAACCAAAAGAAATTTTCCCCCGATTCCAAGTCGTTCACAGCGAAAAAACAGAAAAACCAGCTAGAACCGTATCTCCTTTCCTTGTTGCTAAAGGCTTGACTGATGCACTTGGCCCAGGCTATAAGGTCACCAAATTGTCGAGCGGGGTTCTCCTCCTTGAAATCCATGATAAAGAACAGCACAGCAAACTAAACAAACTTGTGGCATTTGGAGATATACCTGTTACCGTTTCACCCCATCGGTCTATGAACACAGCACGCGGTGTAGTATCTGATGCAGATCTCATTGACTTGTCTGAAACAGAGCTGTTAGAAGGCTGGAAAGAGCAAAATGTAATTAACGTACAAAGAATCATTATCCAAAGAGAAAATAAAGAAATTCCTACAAAGCACCTGATCCTCACCTTTGCCACTTGCGATCTGCCACAAACAATAGAAACTGGATACACGAAGATAGCTGTCAGACCATACATCCCTAATCCAAGAAGATGCTTCCAATGTCAAAGACTTGGCCACGGATCGCAGAGCTGCCGTGGTAAACTTACATGTGCGAAATGTGGAGCCCAAGGCCACGCCTCAGATAAATGTGAAGCAACACCTCACTGTGTAAACTGTGAAGGTGAACATCCAGCATACTCCCGATCTTGTCCCAACTGGAAAAAAGAAAAGGAAATAATCACCTTAAAAATACACGAAAACATCTCTTTCAAGGAAGCATGAAAAAGGTGCTCCCCATTCCACACCAAAACGTACGCCGATGCGACGCGTCAAGGGGCAGCGCCGCACGGGCCTGCGCCACCTGCCCGGCCCGCACACAGCGAGTCGTTGGCTGTGGCATCCCCCACCCCCGAGGTGGAAGCAGTTAAACCTGCGCCACCTACCAAAACACAGAGGCCGGCTACCCCAGGTACGTCGGGCCTCAAGACCACGCCTCGCCAGGCGAGGTCTGACAAACTAACGAGCAGCCCGCACACGCGGGTGTCCAGTGCTTCCCAGGAGGCAATGGACACAACACCGGCACGTTTGGTGCCGAAACACCGGCATGGCTCTCTCGAGCTCGCCAAAACAAACAAAAAACCCATAACAGGGCCAGACGACGGTCCTGTTACCTAAAGTACACCACTACACACCTGAACACGGAACATTTCTCATCCTCATAAAATGGATGTACAAATTATTGATTGGAATGCCCGTGGCATTCTAAACAACTTAGATTATATCAAAGAAATAATACAAGAATTTAATCCTAGGCTGTTCTGCGTTCAGGAAACACACTTAAAAACATCACACAAATTTCTTAACACAATACACATTATTCCGAAAAGATCGCGATGATAGCCATGCCGCGTCTGGTGGCGTGGCTATTATAGCCCAGAGGTCAGTTGCTTGCCAACACCTCCACCTTCAAACTAATTTTGAGGCAGTAGCGGTTAGGGCGATTCTTTTCGACAGGTTGGTTACGGTCTGTTCCCTCTACATACCACCCGAACATCGCTTGCAACTAGGGGATCTTGAAACACTAGTCAATCAGCTTCCGGAACCATTCATTTTAACAGGTGATGTGAACGCCCATAATACGCTATGGGGCAACTTGTGCTGTGATGCAAGAGGGCGTACTATAGAAGACTTTCTTTTATGTACCGGTGCAGTTCTTCTCAATAAAAAAGAACCCACCTTTTATAGCACCACACATAGGTCATATTCATCAATAGACCTAACCATAGCCTCTTCATCTATAATGACGTACCTTGATTGGAAGGTCCTAAAAAACCCTTACGGACCACTTCCCTATTCTCTTAACTTTAACAAAACGAGCTGATCCCGCTTCACAGATTCCCCGATAAAAAATCGACTCGTCGGATTGGAAAATGTTTCAAGAGATCACATATTTACAGTACGATGATTTGAGTTCCTTAAACATAGATGATGCTGTGGCATATTTAACAGGTTTTATTTTTGACGCCGCTGAAAAATGCGTAAAACAAGCTAACGGACTTGCCAATAAGCGTCGTTTGCCTTGGTGGAATGACGCATGCAGAGAGGCACGGAAAAAACAAAATAAAGCTTGGAGCCTGCATCGTGACTCTCCAACTGCAGAGAACCTCATTAATTTCAAGAAGGCAAAATCACAGGGCAGAAGAACACGACGAGGTGCTAAGTGAGAAAGCTGGGAAAGGTACATATGTAGTATCAATTCTTACAAAGATGAGGGTAAGGTATGGAACAGGGTGAACAGATTAAAGGGCAGGGAAGCACAACCGCTTCCTTTAGTAAACGCTCAAGGCAACACCATGAAAAATCAGGCAGACTTCCTGGGTAAGCATTTTGAAAATATTTCTAGTGCATCACACTATGCGCCAACTTTCCTAAAGTTCAAGGAACGCATAGAGCGAGAGTGCCTTGAACGAAAATGCGCAGCAGATGAACCTTACAACTGTCCCTTTAGTCTCGCTGAACTGAAGGCTGCTCTCATTTCCTGCAGCAACTCAGCACCAGGTAGTGACCGCATAATGTATGCAATGATCAAGAATATGCATCCAGAAACATTGAACAGACTTCTGTCCCTTTACAACACCATGTGGGTATCTGGGCATATTCCATCCTCATGGAAAGAAGCGATTGTCATCCCAATTCATAAGCAAGGCAAAGACCCCGCATTAGCCAGTAGTTATAGGCCAATGGCACTAACAAGCTGCATGTGTAAGTTATATGAAAAAATGGTAAATCGGCGTCTAATCTATTTCCTGGAAAGCAACCGTCTACTTGATCCCCTTCAGTGTGGTTTCAGGGAAGGTAGGTCAACAATAGACCACCTAATTCGCATTGAGGCAAATATTAGGGAGGCTTATATACACAAACAATTTTTCTCTCTGTATTTCTGGACTTGGAGAAAGCCTATGACACAACATGGCGATTTGGAATCCTCCGAGACCTCTCTGCGATGGGCATACGCGGCAACATGCTAAATATGATAGAAAACTACTTGACTAATCGGACGTTCCGTGTTAGTGGGCAATGCCCTGTCCAAGCTATTCACTCAAGAGACTGGTGTGCCACAAGGAGGCGTGCTTAGCTGCACCCTCTTCATTGTGAAAATGAATTCCCTCCACAAAGTCATTCCATCCTCAATGTTCTATTCAATATATGTAGACGATGTGCAATTAGGATTTAAGTCTTGTAATCTTGCTGTCTGCGAGCGCCAAGTCCAACTCGGACTGAACAAGGTCTCACAATGGACAAATGAAAATGGCTTCAAGCTAAACCCCCTCAAAAGCTCCTGTGTACTTTTTTCTAGAAAGAGAGGTTTGATACAAGATCCTGATAGTATGCTGCATGGACAACACATACCACTCAACACTGAACATAAATTTTTAGGCATAATACTCGACTCAAAACTAACCTTCATTCCTAATATCAAGTATTTGAAAGCTAAATGCCTTAAAACAATGAACATCCTTAAAATACTGTCACATACATCATGGGGAAGCGACAGGAAATGCCTCATGAACCTCTACAGGAGCCTTGTACGATCGCGGTTAGACTACGGTGCCGTTGTGTATCACTCAGCTACACCCAGTGCTCTTAAGATGCTGGACCCTGTGCATCATCTTGGTATCCGCCTCGCCATCGGCGCCTTTAGGACGAGTCCGATTCAAAGCCTCTATGTCGAATCGAATGAATGGTCGCTCGATCTGCAGCGGTCATATTCTACATTTAATTATTTTCTGAAAGTACATGCTAACAAAAACCATCCTTGTTATCCCACCATAAACAATATGACCTCTGCAACACTCTTTCGTAACAAACCTTCAGCCAGAGAGCCATTCTCGATCCGTGTGACAAAGCTGAGTGAGGAGGTGGATGTTCCTATTCACGAAAATAGTCTAACGGCTTCTGCCAAGCTGTTTCCACCGTGGTTGTGGCGAATTATTGACTGTGACACGTCATTTGTGGAGGTAACGAAGCATGCTCCAGAAGCGCACATTCATATGCATTTTCTGGAATTGCAATTTAAATACCCGTGTCCAGAGTATTACACAGATGCGTCTAAATCACATGCTGGCGTGTCATATGCAGCCGTCGGCCCATCCTTTTCCGAGTCCGATGTTCTGCACCCTCAAACAAGCATCTTTACAGCAGAGGCGTATGCACTGTGGTCGGCTGCGAAACACATCAAACAGTTAAAACTACATAAGGCAGTCATATACACACTCATTAAGCGTTGTGAAAACACTGATGTCATGCTTCAACCACACAAATCCAGTAATTGCAGATCTTTTCTCTCTCCTCTGTACTATTTATGCATCTGGCCAACATGTAACGATATGCTGGGTGCCTGGACACAGAGGTATCGAAGGTTACATCCTGGCAGACCGAATTGCTACCTTCTTAGACACAAAAGCTTGCAACATGTCCGTAGCCGTTCCAGTCTAAGACCTAAAGCCATACTTACGGAAAAAACTCAGAACCTACTGGCAGCATACATGGGACGCTGAAACCCTTAATAAACTCAACATAGTTAAGCCACATTTAGGATACTGGCCATCACTGACCAAGTCCAGACGAAGTGATGTCCTATTCTGTCGTCTCAGAATAGGGCACACTTACGGTACACATAGCTTTTTGTTGAACGTCCAATGTGTAGTAGATGTGGGGAGACACTCAGTATTCAACATGTCTTCCTAGAATGCCGCGAAACACAAGTCGAGAGGAAAAAACACTTCCCTTTAGCATACAGTCAGTATATACCACTTCACCTGGCACTGTTTCTAGGCAGAGAACTGCTATTTCACATGCAGTCTACCTTAGCCTTTCTAAACAACGTTGACACGCTCCATATTTCCTGTCCAAGAAATTCGTAACACGGCCTCTTGCGAGAGGCCATGGTTGCGATGTGAACCTATGTTATAGCAGATGCCTCCAGGCCCTTGTACTCAAGGGACCTGCTGAGGCTGTTCTGCTATTCGTCAACAACAATCACCTGTTCATTTTTATTCATCTAACGCTATTACACCGTTGTTGTACATCCTATACTTATAACATACCCTACTTTAGCCATTTTAACATTTTTATTCCTTGTGTATTTTATTCAACTTATAGCTCTCAGTTTTAGGCCTCTCTACAGCCACGTCACATCAGCCATTAGTCCATTCAGTGCTCATCACCATTGTCTTGGCGCTCTTTGGTCACACTTGGCCCTTGCGCCAATAAACACTACATATCATCATCATCATCATCATCTTTCGGCTAGCATTGTTTTAAGGTCATCTAGGTGGCGGATATAATCGTAGTCTTCACTGCGGATTCTTCCTATTCGTTTCGCTCGTCTGACAAAAATTCCTTTCTTGCAGTGTCACGGGTAATGACTGTTGTAGTCTATATATATTGCTGGCTATCTGTAGGCTTTCGGTAAAGTGTCGTTCTCAGTTTTCCGCTTCTGTGTAGACTGTCGTGTCAAGGTAGTTGATCTGACTAGGAGAGTGGTGAGAAGTAAATGTACTACTTATGTGAAAGCGATTGAAATGGCTAATCAAATCTATTAACGCCGTTGTGCCATGTTCCCATATTGTAAATATGTCGTCAATGTAATTAAAATAGATAAGCAGTTTTAAAGGGTAGGATTTCAGCTAGTCTGCTTCAAGCTTTCCTATGAAAATATTCACATACGTGAGAGCGAATGGTGTTCCCATGCTAGTGCCGAAAGTACGCAGGTAGTGCAAACCTTTGTAGTACACTTGCAAACTTTCGGCACTGTCCCATGAAAATGTTCACACAGGTGGGATCGAATAATGTTCCCATGCTAGTGCCGAAACCTTGCAGGTAGTACAAACTTCCATAGTGGAAAGTTTGCAAACTTTCGGCATTAGCATGGAAACACCATTCGCTCTCACATATGCGAACATTTTCATGGGACAGCTTGAAGCAGACTCATAGAAATCCTACCCTTAAAACTCCACACCTAACTTCGCTACATTCATGACATATCTATAATATGGGAACACGGCACAAGCGCATTAGCCTGCTTAATTAGCCATTTCAATCGCTTTCACCAGAGTACTAAATTCACTGCTCACCCCTCACCTAGACAGATCAACATCCTTGACACGACAGTCTACATAGAAAACCCAAAACTGAGAACGACAATTTACCAGAAGCCTACGGATAGCCAGCAATATTAAGACTGCAACAGTCATCACCCGCGACACTGCAAGCAAGAAATTTTTATCGGACAAGCGAAACGAATACGAAGTATCTCCAGCGAAGACCACAATTATATCCACCACCTAAACGACCTTAAAAAAAATGCTAGCTCAAAGAAACTATCCACA
This sequence comes from Dermacentor albipictus, assembly GCF_038994185.2. Lineage (NCBI taxonomy): Eukaryota > Metazoa > Arthropoda > Arachnida > Ixodida > Ixodidae > Dermacentor > Dermacentor albipictus. Next base: position 10,262,737 of record NC_091824.1, read on the forward strand.
AATTGCTCTCGATAGAGTTTGATGTCACGTCAAGATTGGAGAGAGAGTCAGAATTCATGAAAAAACAGCCTAGGCCAGAATATGGCAGACCACTGGCCTTTATAACAAGATATTCTAATGAACTCCCAAATATACACATTCTACGAAAGTACTACCCAATATTATCAAGTAACAAGTGTCTCCAAAAAGCGTTCCCGGATGTACCAAGGGTTCTTTATCGCCGCAACGGGAATTTCAAAGACATGTTAGTGCACGCGAAAGTCGGCCAACATCATTCTACTGTAATAAAACTACGTCGCCCCAGGTGCAAAACCTGCAGGGACCTTATAAAAACCTTACACCTTACAAAACCTGCTCTGAATTAGAAAGAAAATAGGGAGAATCATACCTTATCCATATGTTCAAGACATTGCAACCAATAGGCATGAATGTTTCAAAAGGAGCATTAGAATCTATTCACTATGCTAAGTTTCAAGCTATAGGGAGCAACACTTTACTGAAATACTATAGCGCCAAACAGACGACACAAGAAGAAGACACGGACGAGCGCTTACTAACAACTGATGCTTTAATGAAGGAAACATACAAGACAGAGGGAGAGAACACATAAACAGCACGGGCGGTACCGCCCGTGCTGTTTATGTGTTCTCTCCCTCTGTGTTGTGTGTTTCTGTCATTAAAGCATCAGTTGTTAGTAAGCGCTCGTCCTTGTCACTTCTTGTGTCGTCTGTTTGGCGCTATAGTACTTCAGTAATATGTACCAACTAGCCCAACAAAAAGTTCTGCTAGAACAGCACTTTGTTTGGTTGTAAAGTGGTCTTTCTTTCTTCTTGTATTTATTTATTTATTCCATTTCACGATTTTATTAATATTATTCACTTTTTCACGAGCACTGGTTTCTGCCACTTCTGTTATTTCTTTCAGAGGCTTGATAGCCCATGACCACCAGCGAAACAGGTAATGGAGTGCTGCTGTGCATGCCTTCGACACACAAGCTGACACACAGCCTTTGACACCTGATTGAAGACGGTCGTGTCACTGGCCTTGTGCACAGCACTCTTATATTCTCAATTCGACACTCTTGCCACTCCCACCTGCCTTACGCCCTCTCCCCTTTAGATGAACCCCACCTATATATAATGTGGCGAGGAAAGCATATGTTGCCTTGAAAAAGACAAGTCTACTTGTCGAAACGTTGGCTCCTGCTTTCACCTTGTTCTTGTTTTAGTCATCGTCTTGAATTTCCATCTCCCACCTTTCCAGTGTTACCCTGATAGTGCGACACACTAGCAAATGTATACTCTGGTTTCTGCACTACCTCCACATGCTTTGCAAATTTTCTGCTATGTTCATACGTTCCCATTATATACGTTTTCCCATCGCCAATGTTCACAATCGAGGAGGAGGAGGATGAATAAACATTTATTTTTTAAACAGGATCCCGGGGTAAGCCCCGGTTCTACTGTAGGTGGGAAATATCCTCATTCCATGAACCCTCTGGCCTTCGTTGCCTCCTTGGCCGTGGCGACGAGGCGTCATTATTCCAGGTACTCGGAGACGAGCTTGGCCTCCCGCATTTCAATAAGGTCTTCACTTTCTTGTTTGACGTTATATTCTTTCGGTGAAGGCGATGCGTCTGTGCCTAAATGCCATGGACACTCTAGGATCAGGTGTGCCAAGGTGTCTGGTACACTGCATATTGGGCAGTGATATCCTTGTAGCATTAGGTATAGTCTATGCATAATTCTTCTTTGGTGAGCTCTGGTTGAGGTGGTGGGTGCGCCCTGTGTTCCAGCCTGTGATGTTTAAGGATCACTGAGTAGGTGATGGGTACGGTCTCTGCCCCCATTGACGCAGACTGGGCATCTCGAGAGTAGGAAGGGTTGGCCTGGCAGGTGTGGCCTCGAGCCGCGGCTTGTGCCACATCGTTCCCTTCCAGCCCCTCTTGCCCAGAAACCCACGTCACGCAGGTGTAGGGAATAGGAGTGCTGCAGTGCTTCAACATCTTTAGTGCTTCTGTCGACACGCGACCCTTAGCGTAGTTCCCGAAAGCTGCTTCAGAATCGGAAAAGACAGCTGCCTCCATGCACGTGGTAGTTTCTAGGGTGATCACCGTCTCTTCTGCAGTCTCGGGGAGTGTGCATGGACTGTGGCAGATGCTAGCACTCTGCTCTGAGAATCTATCACGCTCAGAGCTTAAGTGTTTCTTTGCGGGTATTTCGTTGCGTCAGTGTATCTGGTGTCCAAACTTTGCCTGTCTCTTCGCCGTAGGGCATCCACTCGGGCTTGTCTTCTTTCCTTGTGGTACGTGGGGTGCATGTTGCATGGCATTGGTGCTATGCACAGGGATTCGCGGATGTTTGGAGAAATTCGTTCTTTTCGATGTGTGGTGGCTATAAAGGTTTTACTGTAGCTCACCCGTTACAGCACTGATCTTCAAGTGGGCGTGAGCTTCAGTCATTCTGACTGGCTTTACGAGCTTCAGCTAGTTCTTGCCAGGTGTTGTGTACGCCCATCTTGAGAAGTCTCGTAGTCGAAGCCGTAGATGGTTGGCCCGGGCCGATTTTGATGGCTTTGCATATTGTAATGTTAATTTTTTCTACTTCTGCATTCTTCAGCGCGAGGTAGGGCGTGCTTTATGTTATTCGACTGGTGAGGAGTGTTTGCATCAAGCGTAGCGTGTCGTGTTCTTTCAGTCTGCTTCTATGGCTTGCAACTCTCCTGATGAGATGTGTGACCTGTGATAGCGTTCGCTGTAGTTGTGGGAGGGTGGCCACCCTGGACCCGTCTTTGTGGGTGTGTAGCCCTAAAACTCGCATGGTTTACACTTTTGGAGTGGGCGTTCCATTGAGGGTGATTTTGGGATCGGGTTCATCGTAGCCGGGTGGTCTGCCTCTCATTCTTAACTTGAGGACGAGGTGTTCCAACTTCTCGGGAGCACAGCGGAGGCCGCATTTGTGCAAGTAGCTCTCCACGGTATTGACTGCTTCCTGTAGGCGTGGTTATTGCATTCCGGTGTTTGAGGCCCTTGTTCCTAATGTAATATCATCTGCATAAAAAGTGTCTTTGGTGTGGTATTGCACCAAGGAGGCTGGGTAGTTTGATCATGGTGACGTTGAAAAGCAACGCGATATTACCAAATCGCAATCGAAAACAGAAAAAAATTACCCAATACAGTTGCAGTCATTTTTATCTGATCATACGTTCCCGAAACATGCAGTTTTTTTAGCACCAACGTTAAGTATACGTCACCAAACTGTGATCCTATGATACATTTTCCGGCTGCTAGATCCCATGTGAACCAGAAAATTCACGAGGCATGCACTATCGGCAACAGTATGTAGCTGCCCGTCACGGCAGCTTGACCGCAGTACTCGCCCGCCCATTTCACTTGAAAGCGCTGGCGCACACTCAGTTTCTCATTTCGGTACCAACAAATCTCCGAGGTCGTCGCCCACGGCATTCACAGCTATCACCGCCAATCCTGTTGCGATAAGCATCTACGCCTATCTGTTTCACAGCGCGTGGTGCCATCGGAAGCGTAGCGCACACTTTTACTAGGCGAAAACCAAAATGCGAAGCCATTCTCTGCTGCAGACTGCGATCGTATATGTTTTCTGGCCACTAGATCCCATTTGAACAAAAAAAGGTGCGAGGGGCACGCACACGATGGAGCACAGTATGTAGTTGCCAGTCTCATGTGAAAACAATGTAGACGCACAGTTTATTTAGGTACCAGCGAATCTCCAGCTTGGTCATTGCACGCCGCATTCACAGCTATCGCCATTAAACCTATTGTGATAAGCGTCTTCAACTATCTGTTTTACAGTGCATGGTGCGTATTGCCATTGGTATCTTACTGCGCGCTTTTAATAGGCCACAATCCAACCACGCAAAGAAAAACAAAATGCATCTGCAGCCGCGGGAGCACCACCAGCTCAGCGCACGTTGGCATCTCGTGCCGCAAAGATCCGCGCAACGCTTCACATTACGCAGATGTTCACAATAGTTGAGCTTGTCAAATTTTTTTAGTTAGTTCGGATTTTATATTTTCTCAGTCAGTATGTTTCTTCTCGCGGTTTTTCCAAAATGTATGAACAAGGTTCTACTGTATCCTGATCTGAGAATGGCATGTAAATATAGTGACAAACACAAAAGAAGCAGTGCCGTGTATGTCTGTTTGTGAAAACAGGTTCTTGTGAAAATATTGCGCACGCAAGGGCAACCTTGGTGCGAATAAAAAAGCTGTTTGTATACAAAATGCAATCTGTTGACACTGCACTCTCATGAAAGGGAACAATTTGTAATTATCACTCGGGAGACCTCAAACGAAAACATGGTTATAGTATTCAGGAATCAATAGGCAAGATGCAATGACAGTTTAGAGCTGCACTAAGTATTTCACTGTTACACCCATTAACAATGCCATAAGTCAGGGTTACAGGGATTGCGTAAACACAGATTCACTTGGACAGTTTTGACAGCCAAGACAACGGCATAGTTGTCAAGGACACATCAGTGGATGAAATGCAGAGCCCCTTGTCGATGCTGTCATCAATGCCAAGCTTGGTTGTTGTGACCAGCACTGTCGATGAACGGGTTGCTGCTACATTCTCTGGGAGACATCAGTTGGGCAGGGGGCCAGTTAAATGCTCGGCGACAGTCTGCAGGGTGTAGGTTGTGGAGCAGGCTTCGTCCTCTCGCTTGACTGGCCATTCATCTCCACCCACCAGGCACAGTTCGACTGTCATCCGTGGTCATCCCATGAACAGTCCAGTTCTTTCCAACGCCAGCACTGCCTGCTGGATCTCCCTAAGGACTGTTTCACGAACTGGCACCGCCTCCTTGCAGCTCGCCTCTTCTCACCACACTTTATCCCTCTCCCTTTCCTTCCGCCTTTTTAGTTCTCTGCCACCTAGCTTTTTTTTCGGGCTGTTGCTTGTTCCTTCTGTTTGCGTCACAATCATCGAGCACGTCTTACAACAGAAGTGCAACTTTGCATGCATATCAGTCTCTTATACTCATTCCTTGTTTTATGCGCTGTTATTAAATGATGGTGAATAGCCAACTAGCCAGAGTTTTACCGTTAATCTATGTTCTTCCTATACTGGGACCTAAATACCAAGTAGCCCATTTTGTCCTACATGTGACTTACTCGGTGGTTTCTCGAAGTACATTTTGCTCTGAGCCTGCAGTGCTCGGAAGGGATATCCAGCCCTGTGCTTGTTTGTAGCTTTTTGTGGGCAGCTGAGGCTAATCTACCGACAGTCCTTTGATTAATCTGTGGCGCAGTTTCAACACAATACCGAGTTTTCAGACAGAGCAACTGCTCGCAGTCATTGTTGCTTTGGAGAACATTGAGAATGGGAGCTTATGCCTTGGACTGGCATATGCCTTATGCCTTATGCCTTGGACTTATGCCTTGGGCAGTGGCGTAGCAACAGGGGGGGCCGGGAGGCCGTGGGCCCCGGGTGCAAGGGGCCAGTGAGGGAGGGGGGGTGTCATATACGTCTGAAGACACCCCTCTTTCCGCCGGCTACACCCGGGGAGGGGGGTGACAGAAGACCAATGGGCCCCGGGTGCCAGACGACCTAGCTACGCCACTGGCCTTGGGGCAATGGCCGGTCTAAAGACCTGGCAGGCTATATGAGTGTGCATTGGCGCACACGAGTCATTTGGGCACCAAGGAGGTTGTTGAAACGTCTATTGATCATTTATTACTCCTTTGGCCATTATAGTACATTCCTCTATATACTTTTTGCCGGCTGCTATGTTGCGCCTTCGCGATTCCGACCTTAAGCCCATCGAATACTTTGTATTATGTTCCCATTTGATATGTAGCCATTCTATAATTGAGTAGATTGTGTTGCTAGGTGAGTTGGTTCAAGTCTAGGGGGGATGCGATTTGGAAAGTAAGTTAGCACTCGCTAACTCTGTTTCCACGCCGCGCTAAGATGTACCCACATTATGTAATGTTCCCATATTTTTCACTGCGTTTTAATGCGGCCATCTTGTAAATTTGGCATTCGAGAGGAAAATTCAGAAGTACGAAAGGATGGAAGTATGTGGTCACGAGTCCTACAATCGTGTGTCAATGTGCAATTGTAGTTTTTGAAGGTTCCTTAATGTCAGCTTCGCCTCAATACAGTTGTGTTATGCGGTGAAGAATATTAGAAGTGGAAAGGGACCACTGTCACAGAACATAGTGTGTGTCCCTTAATTATACATGCTCACACAGCTGTTTCTGATGTTGCTATAGCAATTTGAGGCCTTCCTCACTGTTATTTTTTCCCCGCAGTTCCTTGCGAAACAGAGTTCTACTGTGATTCAGATGCTTTGACGTGCCGAGCGGGGCCATGAGGCCAATCTGTGGCAGGTCAAGTCTGCGCTTGGAAAAGATGACAGTCTGATTAAAGCTAGACTGGTTGGTTGCTTGCACTGTGTGACGCGAAACGTGGCATAAAATAGACAGGACGGTCTCGTCTTTTTGATACTGTACGTCATGCTGCTGACACTCATGACCCAACTGGCAGCTTCATGTGCGGCCGGGGCTTTAAGTTGGGTGCCAGCTTCAGCATATTTTCTCCCAGAAATGCTTTACTCTTAACAAAATTATGTGCGCTCTTTCCGCTTAAGCCCATTTCATTTGCTTTGTCAAATATGCGCAGTAATAGCACAAATAACTCGGAATTCGCAAGAGTATTGTGAATTGCATGCTTGCATCGCACCAGTTTACGATCCTTCTCATCTCTTGAATGGTCCACTTCAATGCTGTCATTAATATGCTGCTCTTGGCTGACAATCAGGTGAATAGTTCTGGACATTTAACAACGAAGCATCCAAAAGAGGTGTAGCTATGAACTCTCTGTCCGCTTGCAAACTGCATGAGCCGTGTGTATCTTCAAAATTGATGAGACTCGGTTCACGATTCGTTTATGCGTGTGGCTCAAGCTTTGTTCTTGGCCAAATCATGCAAAGGATGTGTTGACAGAAGCAGAGGATTTCTGCACCTTCCTTGGCCTGTCGACACTGGAGACATATTGTGGCTTTTTGCTCATTATTTTAAGTGACTGTGGGCATTGCTTGCCCTGTTCCATTGTAAATTCACTGCAAGTTCTAGCCTGTTTGGCGTGGCTCATGATACGGCAACCATTGTGAAATTGTGGCAGGAGCATCGGGAGAGTGTCATAATCAATTAACCATTTTTGATGGTACATGAAACGAACCAGGTTCATGCTTGACGCGTGCCTCTCTCAGTTGGTTCGACTCAGTCGAGGCTTCGTGTCGGGACAGTAGAGACTAACCCGTCTTCCCGCCTCATCCTGCAGCCCCTGTTTTTCACCCCTGTTTTCTTCTAGTTCGGTCTCCAAGGAGGCGGACACGCGGCCCTACGAGGAGATCGAGTTCAAGAAGGGTAAGAGCAATCGTGCCAGCGATATTTCCATCAAGGTTACCGAGACTAACGGCCAGGTTGCCAGCCCGGCCCCCCTCATGGTTTCCCCTGTGCGGAGTGGTGAGTACGCCTGCCTGCTTTTGCGTACACAAGTGACGCATGGCCCAAGTGGAGCGTGCATGTGCCAGACCATCGAGGGGCACAGCACCAGGACAACTCGCATGCTCAGCCACCTCAGGGCGACCGGTCCAACAAAGGTCGGCCAATAGGTGGCCTTTCACATTCTTTTGTTGCTCGATTTGTAGTCGTCGGCATGATGTGCTCGTGTTGAGGCTGACCAATGGCTTTGCTCATTGTTGGCCGTCCCCTCTGCAACCCAAAGGGGGGCAAGGACAGGTTGGTGCAACTTTGCTCCCATTCTCTCACGCTGGCGCGGTGCATGCCACAACTTTCTTGAGGCCTCTTTGCCTATGCATTCTATAGTTTGTGGAAATAAACAGCACCTCTGCGTGTGCTGCATTTAACAGCTTGTTTGGATTTTATTTGTCCCACGTACACGAGAAAGAGTCAAGGTCGTGCTTCCTTTGGCGAGGCTGTGTGCACATTGTGTAGGCCTACTGCAGCGCGTAACTTAGGCGGATACAAACTGCAAGAGGTCAGCTCTTTATCAGTGCAGTCACTGCTTGTGTGCTTGGTTGTTCGTGCGACATAGAACAGTCTGTGAACGAAGCCTTGGTATTTCACTGTGGATGCACATCTATAAAGGGTGGCCAGAAGCAGCACCATGCAGCACAAGCGGTACCCCGAGTACCTGCAGCCTATGGACTTCCCGCAATTAGTGACACGGGCACTGTATGGCACCACTGGTGACAGTAGCGATGCCTTACTGGGGTTGCCAGCCTTTCTCCCCCGGCGAGTAGGAATACATGGGGCTACAATGTTTATTTTTACTGCACAAGTTCCTCGCATGTCTTAAGGAGCATGCAAAACAGAGTAGCAGTATTTCAGACAACATATGTGTGGCTAAAATGCAGGTCTCGCAGCAAAAGCAATACTCACTGCCCACTCCATTTGAATGCAAGTTCACAAACACTTCAGAGGTGCTTCATTTATTTCAATGTTGACCATAACTCAAGCATTTATCACCGGCTGCCCAGCGCATGCCAGAATAACCTGTGGAAAATATTAATCCTAATACAGGTGAGTTGGGAAAATATTTAAGCAGTAGCACTAAATGTCATGCTGGGATCAATGAAACATAATGTCATGTAGTAACAGTGAAGAGCACAGTAGTGAAAACTATGAATCGCGAAAGTAACTATTTATTGAGTGAACCTGTGCTCAGAAAAAACAATAGTCGAGCTCAACGATAGCTGCGAGCACAGTCGGCGATCTGAAAATCTGATCTGTGGCTCAAGTGCGTTGGCTTTTATACATAATTCATCAATGCTTCCAGGTAATTGCTGGAATGCAGCAAGTTACAACAAATGATTGAGGACCTTAACAGAGAGAGTGTAAGAGTGAGGTTTAAGATTAGTGTGTAGAAGACATACGTAATGATGAATAGCTGGGCAAGGGAACAAGAGTTCAGGATCGCCAGTCAGCCTTTAGAGTCTGTGAAGGAGTATGTTTACTTAGGTCAGTTAATCACAGGGAACCCTTATCATGAGAAGGAAATTTGTAGAATAAGAAAGTGGTCGGATCACATATGGCAGACATTGCCAGCTCCCGACTGGAAGCTTACTATTATCATTGAAAAGGAAGACGTACAATCAATGCATTTTACCAGTGCTGACATATGGGGCAGAGACTGTCTCCTCATCTGCCTTGAGGGCAGAGGCCCTCAAGGCAGATGAGGAGACATGAGAATGGAGAGGGAATTGAGTCAATTGACGCACACTGTGATGTCGATGTTAGGCTGAAGAAAATGGAGACTATAAAGGATGAGTTTGTCAAACAGGTTGAAGAGCTCAAAAATGAGCTTGATAGGGAGTGTGATGCATGAAAGGTAGTAGAAGAAAGACTTCAAGCAGCCGAGGAAAAGCTGAACAGGGCCATCATTGTGAATGAGAGTGGTTGTGACAATGAAATGCAGTCCGACGTGATTGGAGAGGGAGTGTCAGAAAAGCACGTGAAATGTGTACAATGTGGGGAAGAGGCAGCTAGAAAGAGCGGCACCTACCTTGACGCTGCCACACCCAAAAAGCAGGAGCATAGGGGTCAGTGCCCCTTGTCAAGTTTGAATCGCGCGGAAAAGGACAAAGGGAAGCAGGGAGAGGTAGGAGAGAGTGAAATGGTGATTATAGCCGGCGACTCAAATTTGGCTAAGTGCTGAGACGCAATTGTGGAGAGGGTGAAAGGCGGTAAAAGGTGGCGGGAGAGACATTTTCAGGGCAGGCACTACGTTCTGCCATGGAGAAAGCAAAAGCAAAGCTCACGGAAAATGCCCACATGCGCAACCTTGTCATAGTAGCAGGTGGGCGAAATGACGTCCTAAACAGGAAAGGGAGAGGACTAGCCCAGCACTTGGCGAAGGGGGTGGACGACTTGCACAAATTATTCCCTCAGGTGCAGATCGTGGTGTGTACGGCCCCTGAGGTGTATGTACATGACAGTCACGTACAAAGAGCCGTAGTGGCTGCTTAATGAGGCAATATGGAAAATGAGCCGAGAGAAAGGCTTCAAGGTTTTCGAAGTAAGCAGGGAAATGAGAAGTCGTGGTGGTTTTAAACAAGACGGGATCCACTTCAATTACAGGCTGGCAGGAAAAGTGGGCTGACGACTTGGTGGTCGCGCTGTTGCTTTTTTATGGGGCCCGCGGGCGCTCAGAAGGTCAGAGTAGATAGTAATGAAGAAGGTCCCCTAGGGGAACATCAGAAGACCATCGCCGTCACAAACAGAAAAAGAAGGAAAGCAAGAAAAAGAGCTCGCCATGCAATAGGCTACATAAACATGCAGGACGGCAGAAGAAAGGAAAAGTGGGCAGAGATTGAGGAGCAGTTATCTAGAGAACAAATAGGGGTGTATGCAGTTACAGAAACGCACCTTAGAGACTCAGAAGAGCCGCCAATTATTGAGAAATATGTTTGGGAAGGGTGCAACAGAACTAAGTCGGAAAGAAAGGGAGGGGGAGTCGGAAGGCTCATCCATCAGGGAGCCAAATGGAAAAGAGTAAATTCACAATGTCAAGAGCACCTTTGGTTATCAGATACAATGAGTGGGAAAGAAACTTGGTTGGGCGTTACGTATTTGTGGACCGGAAAAAATTGCACAGAGAAGAATAAGGAGTTAGTGGAGTGCAGAAGCGCTGATATTAAGGGTTTCGGGAATGGTGCTGAAATCGTCCTATTAAGGGACATGAATGCCCACATACAGGATTTAGGTGGCTATACCGAAAATAACGGGAAGTCAATGCTAGACCTTTGTGAGCAGCATAACCTTTTTATCATGAATACAAGGCCTAAGTGTGAAGGGCAGATCATGTGGGAAGTGGGAATTTGGCAATCGACCGTTCATTACTGTCTGATGACAGAAGGAATTCATAAGTTGAGAGAAATGGTTATCGATGAGGAAGGGTACAGCAGCATAGAGAGTGACCATAAATGTATCGTTTTGAAAATAAATATGTAGTTGGGAAACAGAGCGAGGAGTGTAAAATGGCCAGTCCAAGTTTGAACGCTGAACAAATAACAAATATAGTCACTAGAGTTGAGGAAGAACTTGGCAAATGGTCAAGTAAAGAGTGGGAATATGGTGAGCTTCTAAGTGCAATAACGACAGAAATACGGAAAGAGAAACATGTTCATTGGAATGGAAAAAAGAAACCGAAAAGCTGGTAGAACAGAGAGATGAGAGAAGCCATCGCTGAAGGACGGAAAGCATCCCGAGAGCACAGGCAGGCCGAGAAGGCACAGTCACTGCATGATGAAGCGGCCAGTAAAAGGGAAATATGCTGAGAGAAAAAGTCTGTGGTTCGAATACTGGTGCAAGCAAAGATAAAAGGTGAAAGTGAATGTTGGTTGTCAGGAATACGAGAGATAAAGAAGACTGCACCTAGAATATTTTGGAACCATATAAACTTATAAGTCAGGAAGTCAACAGTACAACAACATTTCCTAGACGAAGATGAAAATAAACTGGAAGGGGAAGTGGCATTAAATTACATCCGAAAAATAACAGCCGAATCTTTCCAAGGCAGTGCCAAAGTTGTATTTGAAGAAAAAAAGAGCATGAGAGAGACCCAGGTAGAAAAAGAGCTGGGGCTGACAAATCTCAACTGGAAGAAAGCCGAAGCAAAAATCCCTAAGCGCACAGCCACAGGGCTAGACGAGGTTCCTGTTAGGCTGATTAATGAACCAGGACCAAAAAATAAGAAAACTCTGGTGAAAGCAGTGGAAAAAACTTTAAAATATACACGAATACCAGACAGTTCACGACAAAGTAGAATGAATGTAGTTTATAAAGGTAAGGGGGAGAAGGATAGAAGTTCTTCGTTTAGACCGTTGACTATTGCATCGGTAATATACAGGCTAGCAATGCAGGCAATCAAATTAAAGTTTCAAGCATGGGCAGAGAATAGTGGCATTTCGGGAGAACTTCAGGATGGCTTCAGAATAGGTAGGCGTTTAGATGATTACTTATTTGTTCTTACTCAGTGTATTGAAATATCAAGAGTAGAAAGCAGACCGCTATATGTGGCCTTTTTAGACATTACAGGAGCATATGACAACGTAAACTGCAATATTTTGGGGGATATTCTTGAAGGGGAAAGCTTAGGTAACGATTGTCTACACCTTTTGAGAGAGATTTACCTAGAAAATACTGTTTGCGTTGAATGGGAAGGGATGAGGAGCGCGGAGAAAGTTCATATCAACAAGGGACTGAGGCAGGGGTGCCCTTTATCCCCGCTGCTGTTTATGATGTACATGGCGAGGATGGAGAGGGCACTAGAAGGAAGCAATATCGGGTTTATTCTCTCATACAAACAGGCGGGTACAGTAGTAGAACAGCAGCTTCTAGGTTTATTTAGGTGGACTACATTGTGTTGCTAGATAACAAGCAAAGTGATTGCAATGTCTGGCTGATATCTGTGTACAGGAAGGCGAGAATTTAGGTTTGAAATTTAGTGTTAGAAAATTGGGTGTTATGGTATTCAATGAAAACAGTGAACAGACAGTGACAATACAGGACCAGGAAATACCTCGGGTAAAAGAATATAGATACCTTGGTATATGGATAAATTAAGGCACTAGATATATGGAAACAAAGGAAAAAACAATACTAGGGAAGGGGAAGAGAAATGCAGCCATAATGAAGCACAGATTGCTATGGGGATACAATAAGTACGAGCTCCTCCGAGGTATGTGGATAGGTATAATGGTTCCAGGACTTACTTTTGGAAATGCAGTTGTTTGCATTAAATCAGGGGTATAATCAGGACTCGATGGGAACCAAAGGTCAGTGGGACGCCTCGCATTGGGCGCTCACGGGAAGACTACAAATGAAGCTGTGCAGGATGATATGGGCTGGACAAGTTTTGAAGTAAGGGAAGCTCACAGTAAACTTGATTACGAAGAACGATTGAGGAATATGGCAGAAAGTAAATGGGCTGGGAGAGCGTTGAGGTATCTGTACAGGAAAAAGATTGATTCACAGTGGAGGAAAGGAACCAGGAAGCTTACCAGCAAGTATGCGGCCTGTATTGTGGGCAACACAGCAACAAAGAAGGTCAAGCGGAGAGTCGGAGAGGCTGAAATAATTTCATGGGTGGCGGCAATGGAAAAAAAACCTGCCATGAATAACTACATAAGAGGAAAAAACAAAATCAGAATGCCTTAGAACCGCACCTAGAAAACGAGATATAAGAAGGAAAAAGAAGCTTGCTTGGCTTCACCGCAGTTTGTGCTTGCTGCGGTGAAGCCAAGGAAGCAATGGAGTATGTCTTATTAGAACGTGAAGACATCTGCCCAGCGGCGATTTAGGCGCCACTGGCCTCCTGAAGCCCTTGGGTTCAGCGAGAGCAGGGGAAAAGTAAACATGTTTGTAATAGAGAAAAATAGAGAAACAACAAAAAAGAGACATACAAAAACAAAGTTCACAATAGGTCAGAAAATTTGGTTATGGGAAGTCATAGTGGGGTGTTCTTTTTTTTTTTTTCTTAACCTAGGTAGTACATCAGAACTTGGTGACGCAACCCACCGTCTCATTCCAGAGAGTACACTTGTGACATCCATTCATCCATCCTGAAATGCGTCTTTTCTTAGTGCAAATACAGGGGGACACAATGGAAAAATATTCAGCAATATCAAGAATACATCAGTAAATGCAACATTGTTTAAACTCTGAAATTCGCAATAGCGGAATACAAACTAACAAAGTACAGCAACATCTTAAAAAATATAGAGTGTACATTCTATCATACCTGCAAAGAATAATAACAGAACATTCAAAGAATATGGCTCTCAGTAGTATTTTCAATAGTAGACGCTGCCATCACTTCATTAGGAAGCTCATTCCAATCATTAATCGTGTTAGGAAAAGATGAATACTTACACATTGGTACGGCACTGATAAGCTCTAACTTTGTTAGCGTGGTTCTCTCCTAGATGAAGCATAATGCTGCTCCTTAATTAACTGTAGCTTGTCAATACCAGTTTAACTTTTGTATATAGGAATTTCAATCTTCGGATTTTCCCGCGTGTAGGGAGAGTTTTCCAACCCAACCCATCCCGTATTCCAGATCCCCTGATTGTAGAATTATAATTTCCTCTCACAAAGCATGCTGCTCGCTTCTGGATGCGTTCTATTTTGTCTGTGAAGTTTTTAGTGTACGGATCCCAGGTAACGCATGCATATTCTAGAATAGGCCTGACGTTTTTTAAATGCAAGGTTGCCTACAGTGTTGATAGAGGATGCTTAAAATTTCGTCGGAAAAAGTGAAGATGGTACGCTTTCGCGCTAATTGAGTTAACATGATTAGACCAGTCAAGGGTTTCAGAAAACATAACTCCAAGGTAGTTAGCGTGCTCAGCGGTACTGAGTGCAATATTATTTACGCAATAAGAACTGAGGACTTTCTTTTTTTTTTTTGTAAACTGCACATAACATTTACCGGTATTCAGTCATCTGCCACTGGTTGCACCAGATACACTTCTTCAATGTCGCCCTGCGAGACATACATATTGGCGGGGCATTTCACTGTACGATACATGACACAGTTGTCGGCATACAGTCTAATGGTTGATTTAAGGCCTACTACTAAATCGTTACTATAAACAAGGAACAAAAGTGACCCAAGCACAGAGCCCTGAGGCACTCCCGATAGCATGTGCATTGGAGCTGATGTCACCCCATTAACCCTTTGAGGGTCGAATTATTTTGAAAAAAAAACTTTCCCAAGTGGTCAAATTACTTTATTGTGGATCTTGAATGTACAATATGTATAATGTCGGGGATAAATAGTAAAAAATAAAATTAGGAACAGTATTTTGGTGTCGGCATCACTCAGAACTGCAAAATGTTCAATAGTATTTCAAAGTGTGGTACTCCTTGAAAGACGGGTCTCCGCACAGCGACTTATCGCAGTCTGCACACCTAAAATGGATGTATGTTCTTCTCTTGGAGCGACAAGTTGTGTTGGCGCCCACATGACATCTCTGCGTGCAGCTGCCTTGGGCAGAGGTTTGAGGCACCCTCTCGCGTATGCGCATTGCGGCAGAGAGCGAGAATACCTCGTGAGCAGCTGTGATAAACAGCGCCAATCAAGATGGAAATCAACTTACGCTGCCCCTGCGATAGCGTGACGACAAAGAGAAAAATCATGTTTTGCGCGGCTCTGTTGCGATCACGCGGAGGAACTGAAACCGCAAAAGGGGTGTTGCCGCAGTCTGCACGATCTGCAGTCCGAAGCTAGAAATCAATTCCGTTTATCTCCTTAAGAACGTAGCACACATTTCAAATGCTTCTTATAAGTCCTAAGAGGTGGCAGCACCTCCCAGTGAGCACGCATTGTC
This sequence comes from Dermacentor albipictus, assembly GCF_038994185.2. Classification (NCBI taxonomy): domain Eukaryota; kingdom Metazoa; phylum Arthropoda; class Arachnida; order Ixodida; family Ixodidae; genus Dermacentor; species Dermacentor albipictus. The sequence goes on from NC_091824.1 coordinate 10,278,142, forward strand.
ATTATGACGCGAAATTTCAAACGGAGGGTCTAAACCGTACTCATACAGCAAAGACCTTGCGGGACAGAAAACCGCCGCCGTACATGTACGGCAAAAACCTTCACAGGGTTAAAAACAACTTACTGTTTGCACATGTGTAAATAATCCTTTATCCAGCCGAGAATATGTTCAGGAATGCCTAGGAATGATAATTTTAAGCAAAGCAGATTGTACAGGACGACATCAAATGCTTTCCGCAGATCAAGGAAGAGTGCATCTATTTGTTCACCATGGTCTAGGCCGAGTGCAATGTCATGCATGAATTCGGTTAGTTGTGTTATACACAAAAAAAAAAAAAACGGAGTGGAACCCATACTGAGCCGAGGTGAAAAAGTTTTTTGCTTGAATATGCTTCAACAGATTAGAGTACAGGACATGTTCGAGTGTCTTTCTTACAGTAAATGGAAGTTAAAGACACTGGCCTTTAATTGACTACGTGTGTACGATTGCCCTCTTTAAATATCAGTCACGTTGGCTGTCTTCCAGTCTTCGGGCAGCTTTTGAATATCTAGTGACTTGTTGAATAATATTACTAAGAAAGGCACTATCTGTGTTGCACAGTGTTTCAAAATATGATTAGAAATTTCATCAGGTCCATGAGCTGAATGCAGGTTCAGATTAAACAACAAAGCCTCCACTCCTTCCTTGCTCACAACGTTTTCCATTTCTGGTAATCATGTCAGTCTGTCAGAAATAGCAAGGCTACATGGCTTTGTAAAAACTGAATGAAAATGCACCGCTGCCCTCGAAGCTAGTGGGTCCCTGCCCGATAGGCCTGCGATTGACGTTTCAGACCTGTCCCGTCTCCTTAAGCTCTGTTTGTTGAATACATACTTCATCCTACAACAGAATTTTTACCTGCAAACGCATGCTACGACTATGGGTGCATCTATATCAGTTTCTTCTGGAAATATGGTCATGGAGGATGTCGAACGTCGGGAGTTTACATTTTTTTACCCCTTCTCCAGACGTTTTCCTGGGATATGTAGATGATTGCTTCTGCATAATTCACAAGAATGCTGTCGCTGCCTTCACTGCTCATCTTAACAAGCGTGGAACAGACAATTGGTTACTGTCGAGCAAGAAGCATACGGTTGTGTAATGTTTCTTGATGTTGTTGTCAAGCACGATGACTCTGGCCTTTCGCCTACAGGAAGCCCACACGTACAGGCCAGCACCTGCATTTTAACTTAGTACATCCGCTTTCACAGAAAAGGTCTGTTCCTGCTATGCTGTTTCATCAAACAAAAACCGTTCGCACAAGACAGGACTGCATGCGTGATATTGGGAGCATCTATGAAGATTTAAAAACCTGTGGCTACCCTCCATCCTTCTTGTCCTCAGTTAGGAAAGAAGTGTCACTCCCTAAAAGCCAGCGTTCTTCGTCGTCTCCGAAGAAGTGAGCTGCCATTCCATATGTCCCTGGCACAAGCGAGATGATCGCTCGTATTATGCACAGGTACGACGTCAAAATTGCGCATGTGTCAACCTGCAAACTAAGAAATGTTTTAGTAAACTTAAGACAAATTGTCACAGGAAAATTTTCCCGGTGTAGTCTGCGCCATAACGTGTGAGAAGTGCGATTACAAGTATATCTGCAAGACAGATGACTTGAATAAACGTGTGAAACAGCATGAGTATGACGTCAAGAAACAGCATGTGGGTTCAAGTGCCGTTGCTGAACATGTGTAATCTACGGGCCACAATATTGACTGGGCAAGTGCACGTGTCCTGGCCGAGAAAAAGAAGCTTGCATCACGCCTGCATCTATAATCCTTGCGCATACAGACCACGGCGCACACGCTGAATAGGCATGATGGGACACTTTGGATGGAGTACACTCGCTGCTTGCGTCACGTACTGAAACATCCTTAACTCCGTCGTATCTTTGTTATGGATTTTACTGTAAATACGACTGCCGTATGGGGAGCCAAAATGTCACTCAATTTTCAGTTGTTTTAGTTGGTGCACCTTTCCACTCTGATTCATCAAACTTCAAGGGCGATAACATTGTTACCGCACGCCACATGCTGTACGTGTGAGGGAAAGTGTAGGAACAAGGGGGATAGGTGAGCTGACGATGGTGGATCAGTCTTGTCTGCACAGAGGAGTAAAGCTGAGAGGAAGTGCACCGCCTTCCGTCGCGTGCGGTGCATCGGGGAGAGTGGAAGAGGGGGGGGGGGGGGGGGGGCTTAGGATTCTATGATCTGTGAATCTGTGATTGCGCAACATGTTTATTTTCCTTGTTTGATACATTATGTACAGTGACTTTTGTTTAGATAATTGGCAACTTATACGTATATTTAAATATGTTGTTGCCAGCTGTTGTATATACATGCAGTGAACTTTGTTTCCCGAACTTTCGATATACTTCTAAAGTTTTGGGACATACCAATATATTCTTTTATGAAAAAATACATATTATCCATGTCTTTACAGTGCATAGCACTCAAGAATTCGTTTGCAGCATCTTTGGCAATGGCAATGTAGTTATCGTTGATGTATTTGATCTCTCAACGAATTCTATAAGGAGCAGGCAGAGCTGGAATGTTCTGGCTACGCCACTGCAATCGAGCGACTCCTGCATCGACTCCTGCAACACAGTGACATAGGCTACCCGGCGTTTTAGTGTTACCTCCTTTCTAACCTGCACATTTCTTTTTGTTCTTTTGTGTGCTGCAAATGTGTAACACTTGGTGCCCCACATTCTCTCAATATGGGCATGGTCGGTGTTGTGGGCATCATCATTAATTTGCAGCCACTTTTGCAGGCCTTTCCAACCATGTGGATATCAACTTCATACACTTTGGACCATGTAATTATGTATGCTGGTCTCCGTTCACGGGGAATCACGTCCGAGGAAGGCCACAAGCAAAATTTGCACACAGCAGTAGCAGGAAGGGACAAAATGGGGAGCACCAGTCGCGGTGCATGTAAACCTGGTGTCTGTGTCACTGTGCGGACTGCAGGGGCAGGTGCTTACCTTGAGAGATTGCTTCCCAATGCAACTGACCAGGCCCCTACATCCAAGAAACAACATGGCGAACATGACCAAGTGGGACAGCAGTGAAACCAGACTCTGCTATCAATCACTTTAGTGTAGCTTACACAAAAAATCCAGGCTGTCGAGCAAGAAGAGCAATCCTGAACAAGACTAGGAAATTAATATGGGAATGAGAAAGCTTGCTGAGTAGAGTGACCTCTTTCTTGAATGCAAGTACTGAAGGCCAAAAACGTTAAGAAGAGTCAAGTGTTACATTGCACACGGTGCAAAGGTTAATGCAAGACGTGCACATGGCAACGTAGACTAGAAAATACTGCTACAGATATGTTATGATACTACACAGTGGCTGGTATTAAGTTTGAGCAAAAAATCGGTTGACCTTTATGTCTGGATGAGGAAGAGGAATGATCTCTAACAAAATTGGGGATTGAAAAAGCTTGCATTCATTGAAAAAAATGTCATACTTGGCACATTCGACAAGGCCAGGAAGCTGATTAAGGAAGGCCAAGCCGGCGGAACTCTTTTGGCCAGTGTTTTCCGTGCTCGTTCAGAGGTTGCAGGTGCATCTAAACACGAACAATCTTCTTTGGTGAGGTACCTGGATGAGTCGGCCAATAGGCTTGCTGGTGGAATGATGGCTAAGGCTATTTTCGTTCTTGACACAGTCCTCCGTAGACTTGCTATTGCAGCCGAATACTTCTAGATCGGGTTCTTTGTTCGTTTTGTAAAAGACTTGTGAATTCAGCTCCAGCCCTTTCCTGTTGGTGTAGATGGTGGCTCCTGTGATGAGGACCAAGATGTGTTTGGTGCACACTCTGTTGGAGCAGAACAGTAACACCTGAGATACAGCACACGTTAGCTAAACTCATATACTGTTTTCTTTTATGTAATTATGCTGAACTGTAAATATGAACAAACATTTATATATCTGCTACTAACAAATGTCATGACGATGAGCAAAACGAGAACAAGGTGAAAGCAGGAGCCAATGTTTCGACAAGTGGACTTGTCTTCTTCAAGGCAACATATGCTTTCCTCACCACAGTGTATATAGGTGGGGTTCATCTAAAGGGGAGAGGGCGTAAGGCGGTTGGGAGCGGCAAAGAGCAAAGGTGTGTTAGCGGCGAGGGCGTCGGATTGAGAATAAAGGAGTGCTGTGCGCAAGGCCAGTGACACGGCCTTCTGTCAATCACACGTCAACGGCAGTGTATCAGCCGGCCTGTCAACGACGTGCACACCAGCCCTCTATTACCTGCTTCGCTGGTGGTCGTGGGCTATCACGTGTGTGAAAGAGATAATAGGCGCGGCAGAAACTGGTGCTTTTGAAATAAAAAAAATGAAAAAAAATAAGGAATAAATAAGAGGGAGTACTGAGATAAAATAAATCAATAAAAGGTAAAAATAAAGACAAGCAACCAAACTAAGTGTTGTTACCTATAGCTTGAAATTTAGCAGCGAATAGATTCTAAAGCTCTCTTTGAAGCATTTATGCTTATTGGTTGCAATGTCTTGAACTTATAGATGAGGTATGATTCTCTGTATTTTCTTTCTCATTCAGAACAGTAATTTGACTGTAAGATGTAGAGTTTAATTTCATCAAAATTATGACCTGGTTTTGACGGCTTTAGCTGTGTCCACGCGATGTCCATTTAATCTGATGTTCATTGATTGTCCCGTTTCACCGATATATTGTTTCTTGCCAAAGGAACATTTAAGCATATAAATCACATCCGAACTTGTATGAGTGATGCTAGATTTGACTTCATGTGTGTAACTATTTGCGCTGCTTTTAATTTTAATGCCACATTGAAGGTGCCTGCAGATGTCGCCTTAGGTTTTGCACCTGGGGTGACTGCCACAAGTACGCCTCACAATTCAGGGGATTATGAAGACCCATCATTCAACATTGGCTCTACATCAGTTCACACTGTCATTACTGAACGAGGAATATGAACAAAGAACGCACACTTACACCAATGGAGCTGTCTAAGCCACCAGCTCCACAGGCGCTGTTATCAACCCAGCCTTACAATTCACAATAACATTCAAAGTGTCCCATATAACGACTTCTACGGCATCAGAACTTGCCGCTGTACATGCTGTTGTTAATTACATCACATAAGCCAAACCTTGAAAGTGGGTCGTTTTTTGTGACTCCAAGGCAGCCCTTCAGAGTCTGCAGTCAGCCTTACCATGCACGACCTATGGACAACTAGCGTTTGAGACCAGAGAAGTTCTTCATCAAGCCCTTATAAACGGACATGACATCTTCCAGTGGCTTCTGGGGCGCTGTGGCATCATTGGAAATTACCTTGCTGATGATGCCACCCAGTCAGTCCATAAAAAAAATCTGACACTTCCTATCCCTTATCAATGACAGACGCTGCAAGAAGTTTTCGTTTACTTGCTAAAACCAAGTTTTCGTTTACTTGCTAAAACCAAGACTGAAATTCTATGGAACACCACGAATTTCTCAAACTGCCATCTCCACCAGCTGTATCCTACATTAAAGCTGTCGATTCCATCGAACTTCTCTCTCCATGATGCAAATTTACTGTGCTGCCTCTAGTTAAGAGTGGCTTTTATGAAAGCCCGTTCATTCCTTATTGGAATGTCCGGCACACCACTTTGTGACTCGTGCAAATGTGAAGAGACGATCGAGCACGTGTTGTGTTTTTGTAATCTCTGAGATTGAAAACGACGTTCTTCAAAGGGTGCTAAACCGATTAGACAGTAGACCATTTTCAGAGACTAAGATTCTCGGTCCATGGCCCCATGCATCACAGGCTTGCAAATCGACACGAGCACTGCTATGTTTCGCAAAATCGACTAGCCTCAATGACCGTTTATAGACGTGAAGTTACGGACAACCGCACGTATTCACACCGATAGTACCTTATTCCCTGCCTACCCTTTCTTCCCTCAAACCCTTTCCCCTGTGTAAGGTAGCAAGCCGGACACGTCTGGTTGATGATGATGATAATGACCTTGATGTGTTTGGCACATACCCACTTACGAGGATTGGCCAAAAGTCGAGCAGACTTATGTGTTCAGGTAATAAAATTATAAATCTATAATCAATAATTTTGATGAATAGTAAATTAAAGCGAGGAAAGGTCAAAACGATTCAAGAGACAGTCATTCACTCAAGAAGTAGAAAAGTATACATAATATAAACAAGGCATTAAAGGAGGAATGAAATTACTGATATGGTCAACAATGAAATCTGTTTGATTCAACAATGAGATTTTCTAATGCCATGCTTCCATTCCTGTATGAGTGCCCAAGCATAGTCGCTCCGAAAGGCAGCAGTACCGGATTGTTCAATGGCAGGCCAAGCTGTTGCACTGTAATTTCCTATGTCATTTTTCTCGGGAAGGAGAAACGCTGGCATTCCAGTAAGTAGCGTTTAATCGTTTCTAGCGACTTGCGAAAATGGCACAAAGGGGAAATTGCCAGACCAGATCAGTGCATGTATAAATTTAGGGGTGGGACTCGACAACGCAGTTTCGTTAATTTCCCTTCCGTCTGTCTGGCTTTGCAAAATTTCCTGCTCCAAGCGAATCGTAAGGGGTGTAGTTCTAGGGATGATGTTAGATTTGATTTTGATGTTAAAAGGATGTAGGTTCTAAACATGACAGACGTGATAAAACCCGTCGTTGGAAGAAGGGTAAGCACAGGGCCACTGATAGAAGTCTTGGCCAAGCTGTCTCCCGCTTCATTCATAACTATGCCTTTGTGCCCAGGTACCCATATTAATCATAAACTCCGCAAATGACATGGAGCCAGTGAGTACTAAGTTTTTAATATATGCGACTCGCCAGGAGCTGCAAGTGAGGTGCACAACAATAAGGAGTCTGTGATTAGTACCACAGTTGTCCTGGATGTTGGTAGCTTATGCAAAGCAGGACGACAGCTAGGAATTCCGCTAGGAATATTGGAGTGAAGTCAGGGAGCCAAATAGAAAAAGACCAATCCAATGATGATGAAAAAGTTCCAACTGCGGCCTTTTCCTCACTCTGCAAAGCATCTGTTGCTCTAATTATGTTTGTGTGGAGTTTATTCAAGGGATCCTCAAGTATGCTGTTAATATGCGAGGGCAGCTGCTTTGCATTGTTTGGGTATATGTCATCATAAGTAATAACCAATGATTTTGAGATACTGTTTACCGTGATTACATCATTTATATTGTTACGTGTAGAAAGACACAGACGGAAAAGACTATTTACAAGCTATTTACACTGGACTGGAGCCAGAGCGCCAGGCCAACATTTTCTCGCGCCAAGGGCACAAACCCACTTCGTCGTCATTCTCGCGGCGGCTCGTCTCTCAGGTATCTACCGATAATATCGTAATAATATGTGCATTTAATGGACTCGATAATGATTGTGTTATAATCACTTGTGGCGTGTGAAACTGAGGCCATCTGAGTCCAATAAATTGAGCTCGTTGATTGATAAAGCTTGACTGGGCCCTTTTTAGTGGGGATTCATAGAGCCTAATGAATTGGGAACAGTGAGCACTTTAAGTCTCATTTCAAGGGAAGGTATTTGTGATTCCTTCTAGAGCACAGCATTTGCTACAAACTTTGGTAGCCCCAGACATCAGCGAAGCGCTTCCCGTTGCAGCAAAGCTTGTGGACGTAGCTTGTAAACAGGCGCCGGAACACAGCCAAACTCTAGTATAGGTCGGATATACATGGCAGTAAATCATTATTAGTGTGTATCTGCGCATGTCCCATCGATTATTGCTTGTCCTTCTTAATATCCCCATTGCACGGGAAGCTTTTGAAGTTATATGTTCAATGTGATGATGCCGGTTTAGATTTCCGTCATAAATAATTCCAAGGTACTTGTCTTCTTTCAATTGTGGAATGGCGGTATGAAAGGGATATAATAACTGGGTTTTGTAGAGGAAAGACAAGAGCGGCACTCTTTTTTACATTAAGGGACAAGTGAATACTGTACAGTCCTGCTTCTAGCTCGCATAAGTATTCCTGTAGGCCCTCGTTCAGTGACTGAATATCACTTGCCGAAGCAAAAAAATGCTATATCATCAGTGTAAACATACGTGCATACATTTCGATAAGGAATGGAGCTGAATAAGATGTTAAACAGCGGGGATAAAACTGTGCCTTGCGGAACCTGGGCATTTGTCTGAATTTTCCAGATGAAATTCTACTTTGTGCACAGTAAAACTCCCTTAATAAAACTTGGTGCTGGGCTAGTTGGTGATGGATTCTTTAAAACTGATGGTAGCGCTAAAAAGGACAGAGCGCTACCATCAGTTAAAAAAGAAAACTCCCTGCTCTACTAGAACTCAACAGTCCATGTTACGAAGTATTCAGGTAATCCAGTATTCTGCATCCTCTTTATAAATATAGGGTATTCCACACTATCGTATGCTTTAGAAATGTCCAGTGTAACTAGAGCTGCATATTGTTTTTGTTAACGAGCCGACTAAATTCGGCTCTCTAGGTGGACATGTGCACACCACGTTGACATCCCTGGTCCAAGTCCAATTTGGCAGGGGATCAATTCTCTTGTGGTCACAAACTTAGCCATACATGTGTTTAATCATTTTTCTATTAATTTTACAAAATTTGATGTTAGAAGAATAGGCCGAACATTGTCTAGAACATAACCTTTGGTTTGATCTTTCATCAGTGGAATCACCGCTATTCTCCGCACAGGAGGGATCCATGCATACTGTATTGAGCAATTTACAGCATCTAACAAGCCATTAAGAGCGACGTCAAAGAGAAGTTTAATCATGTTAGTAGCGAGTCCATCGGGACCTGGGACTGCAGCTGGTAAACATGAAATAGCTGTGGGAAAATTCTGTCATAAAAATCTCTTCGAAATCTTCTGATGTGCCTTGTTTAAGGAGAGGAGGGAAGAGAAGGTCTCTAACCCTGTCGCAATTGCATCTAGAGAGTCAGCTTTTTCACTGGTGGTTAAAACTATTAACTCCAAGTTCAAGGCGTGAGGAATCATTTTTTGGGATCTTAAAAACCGAAATAATGCATGATTATTATTTTATATTGAAATAAGTTCGACATGGCGCACATTGTATTTGCTTTTGCCTTAGATACCATTCCTTTAAATGTTCCAGCAATAAATTTATAGTTGCTCCAGTTTTTTGGAGACTGGTTATGCACGAGTTGTTTCCATACAGCTTTACGTCGCTTCTAGTCCCGCAAGCAGTCGTCATTCCACCAATTTGTAGAAGCAGTGTCTTTGCATGCTTTTAACTGGAACTCTGACCTTTTGCGCGAAGTATCGGAGATTGAGCAAATATCCTCAGCCTTAAATGAACAATTTTCAGTTGATTTGCAAATGGTCTGCAAGCATTTTTTAAATTTACAGTAATCCAGAAAAGAGTAGATTCGAGCCTCCATGGTGGACTGTGGACCTGCCACTTCAAACACAACTGTAAAATGATCACTATTTGTCCCAACATCCACCGTTTCACATGCAGATATGGAAAGACCTGGAGCCGGAAATGTAAGTTTGAGAACAGATCTAAACTGTCCGCGAAGAAATTTAACTGAACCCGAATTTTGGCACGAAAAGTTACTAGTTGTTTCCCAGTCCTGTAGATGCTTTCCACACTGGTCTGATCTGAATCTCCACGATACGTGATGCGAGTTGAAGTCACCAGCCAATAACTACCTCTTTACCGCATTTTGCCGAATCATAGTCTAGTGGCCGTGCATCCTGCACACCCGAGGGAAAGTATATAGTATTTACCAACGAGAAAGGCCTGCTGCCAGGGAGAATAGTTTCTACTGCTAGAATTTCACATTCTGGAGACATCAACTAGAATTATATATTTGCCCTGTGGCAAAACATGCTTGAGACCATAATTAACTAGCCCCCACCTCTACACCGGCGATCCAGGCGAAAGGACCTAAAATTACAGAAACAAAATTGGTTTTCAGAGGATAACCAAGCTTCTTGCAGTAAAATTACATCTGGAGAAATTTGAGAAGATAGAACATTTAAATCTGTAGAAGCAGCGAATATTGATCTGCAGTTCCAGTGCAGCACCCTCATCTACCTTCCAGTGATGATAGCACTGTAGAGGCAACAACCTCCTCCAAAATAATATATTTCAGGTTGACTTCAGAGAGGATTTTCTTAGATTTACTGAGTGTGAAGTGGTAGCCTCCAGGGGAGAACACCTCCTTTTATGTGCCCTCACGTTAATTTCCATGTTTGAAGTATCCTGATAATCAGAGTTGTCTGGGCTAGTAGTGACCTTGTTTGAGGAACCTGGAACAGGCCTGACTTGCTTTTTATGGGTTGTAGATCCAACTTCGCTGTTTTCCTGAGAGTGGGGTGAACAAGCATTTCTGTCAGAGGTTATTGCCTCAGCAGTAGCAGTCAATAACAATTATGCTAACTGTGAGGATACCAGTCCATTAAAGCATTCCGTGACGCTTTCTACAATGCACTCCATAAGTTTAGCCATAGACTTTTCAATAGCTTGTGCGATTACCTCCGACAGGCTTCCATCAACGACAGCCTGGTGTCATGCTGTCACACTTGCATAACTATGGGCTCTTCCATTTACCTCCGCAATGCATGAGCAACGCCTTTTGTCCATAACTTCCAGTATTTGGACCTATGGGTCCTGGGTGCCAGACGACCTAACTTCGCCACAGGCCACCACATAAGTAATGCTTTTCTTCACTATGCATCCTCTGCTTGGACAGCGAGGATTCTTTTGCGCCTTCCTGGGACACCCTGTAACAGACAGCACGTGGGATTGGTCACACACGTTCACGTTGCGGAGAACGCCTGGTGCTGGGCAGTTCCCGCTGTAGCAAATGTCAGCTTGCACAACTTGCATCATGCTTAGTGTTTTAGGACCATTATATTCAAATCCATTATATTATATTCAATTGAGGACGACACAATGAGCTATGGAAAGAAGAATGATAGGTGTAACGTTAAGGGATAAGAAAAGAGCAGATTGGGTGAGGGAACAAACGCAAGTTAATGACATCTTAGTTGAAATCAAGAAAAAGAAATGGGCATGGGCAGGACATGTAATGAGGAGGGAAGATAACCGATGGTCATTAAGGGTTACAGACTAGATCCCAAGGGAAGGGAAGCGTAACAGGGGGGCGGCAGAAAGCTAGGTGGGCGGATGAGATTAAGAAGTTTGCAGGCACGGCATGGCCACAATTAGTGCATGACCGGGGTTGTTGGAGAAGCATGGGAGAGGCCTTTGCCCTGCAGTGGGCGCAACCAGGCTGATGATGATGATGATGATGATGATTATGCTGATGATGATGATGATATTCAAATCACTGTATTCAAATCGGCTTGCTACATTTAATTTGCGGGCCAGGGGGAGGTTCGGATAGAGCACTACAATTAGCCGCGCCCAGTGATTGTGTGCCTTACAGCACGAAGTCATAGGATTCTCAAATGCCCGAACTGTTTATCTCTGTCCAGAGATAGCTTACAAAGCATTGCAGTCTCGGTATGTTATCATCATGAAAAGTCTAATCAATCTTACAGGTATAATTGTCAAATTTAATTGTGTTATCACAACGTATCGTAGATAGGCTCATGAAAGCGACGTTGGTCTAACGTGGAAAGCAGTTTCAGTGCTAATTATTTCTAAAGACAAGTGTCGCTTGTTACTTTGACAATTTAATTTTCAGGCAGTTTCTAAATAAGTTAAATTATTACATGTTTCCTGGCAGGAGGAAAAAAAACAGATATTTAGTTTTTTTGAAAAAATGAAGGCCAGCTTTTGTTGATGTGTGCTGAAAATTTGTACTGTGTAGGTTGCTTATGGGCTCTGAAAACAGTTACTGAATATTCGCTTCCTAGCAATTTTTATGCTTTATGCATGTCATTTACTTTTCTCCCCCGTTATCCTCGGCGAAATGTGGGGCAGAGGGTATTCAAAAAACGGAGCAGTGTTCTGATAGATCAGCGGTATATGTTTGTTCTGTGTAGGTTTCTTACAGCCTTTGCAGAAATTTACTGATCAAAGCATTCCAAGGTGTCGTGCTGCCGCTAACTGAAATGTTTCCCAAACTTCTAAAACAGCACGAAAGACGGTTGAATTCCCGTGAAAATAGAGATAATATTCAGCACAATGTGTTACGAAACTTTCACTTGCAAGTGTTTCTCAATGCAAGTGTTGCAGATAATTACTAATCCCTCGTTTTGTTTTTCATGTATTTTACAAGATTCGTAGTCTGTTTCTCAGGTGTCCTCTGTGAGCTAAACAAGGCATCTTATTCATATCTTAGGAAAATTAGGGGCATGGTATGGCCAATGTGTAGGCAGTGTTCCAAATGGGTCGGTGAAGTGCGCATCTTCGAGCAGAATATGTATGCAAGTAATCCATAGCACTATTAGTCTGTTTTATGAAAGCTGTAAAACTTAGCTGCAATGTATAAGTACAACTACAGCTCAGGTGAAAGTTTGCGAACATAAGCAGAACAATATGCCAACTTTATCTGCAATGGTAAATGAGTGTTGATCAACTGCAGGGTTAAAAAAAATGTAAGCAAGTGTTCAAAAGTATCACGCTGCTGATATTAGCCAGGTTTCCCAATGTCCCAAGAGAACTGTGCTTTTCAGATATTTATACTTTGAAGGAATAGTCAGCATTTTAGGTGCAATGTGTCACATAGTCTTAACGTTTATGCTCATTTAGAGGCGATATGAATAACTATTGAACCTTTTTTTATTTTTACTTTTTCTGCGTGATACATTAGTTTCGTCTGGTGTCCTCACTAAACAAAAGATGGCCACTTCGTTATGTTTGGTGACTAAGCAGTTAATGGATGTTGTGCAGGGAAGGCTCAAAATAGATAAGTCTTCGCAATAAGAAGAAGAAGATTGGATTTATTGATAGGAAAGACAGAGAGGTCGACCTAAGCTAATGTGCTCTAGTCTGCTACTCTGCACTGGGGGAGAGGGAAGGGGAGTGAAAGTACTGGGGTGGATGATGATGATAAGAGAAGTGGTGAGTGCTTATGTACATAAGACAGTTGTCTTGCTAGAGCCGCTCGTCGAGCTTGGTGTCCTGTAGAAACTTCAACAATACTTTTGTTGCACGTATTGAAGTTGCAGTGTCAGGCCATGGGCCGAGGATAGCTTCCTCCGACAGTGGTTGTCTGCCAACGCTGGCTAAGAAACTTTCTAGCGTCCTTCGCTCCAGCATATATGCTGGGCAGTCGCACAGTAGGTGTTGCAGTGTTTCAGGCGTCTGGCAGTGATCACAATCAGGGCTGTTCGATTGGCCGATAAGGTGTGCGTAGCGACGGGTGAAAGCAACGCCGAGCCGAATCCTGTGTAACAGTGATGTTTTGCTCCGTGTAAGCCTCGGGGGCAAACAGAATTCACCGTCTGGGTCAATCGTGTAGATGTCTGTGAATGTTGTTATAGTGGGCTCTGTAAGCTTTTGTAAGGTCCTGCATGAGTGCCTTAATCATGGAGTTGGTGTCAGGTCGCGAGTAGGCAATCCGTATTTCATCAGAGGAAGAGGACGCCAATCTTGCCTCACTGTCAGCGAGTTCATTGCCAAAAACACCACAATGACTAGGCACCCATTGAAATGTGATCACGTGGCCACTCAACTCGGCACTGTGATGAAGTTCGACGATTTCCAGCATGAGCAGGTAGTACGGTCCTTTCTTTAAAAAACATTTTAGCGCCTGTAGTGCTGATTTGGCATCGCACAATATCGTCCATTTATGAGGTGTCTGCATTCTCATAAAACGGACAGCCTCCCGTATTCCCACAAGTTCCGCAGCCGTAGATGTCGATTTGTTGTCTAATCTAAATCGTTGAGTAATTCCAAGTTGTGGGATGACAAATGCGGTCGTTGTGGCAGATGGCGTGACCGAACCATCAGTATATACTTGTACAGTCCCACTATATAATGTAAATATATGAGACAGGGTGAGCTGTTTCAAGCCAATGGAGGAAACGTGAGATTTCTTCATGATTCTGGGTATCCGAAGCCTCACTGGTGGTCTTGGCAATGTCCATGGAGGTGTTGCGGGAATATTGGTGGCCTGGAATCTTGCAGGTATAACACTTGCGTGACATGCAATAGCTTTAGAAAAACCACAGTCAAGGTTGGTGCTTGGAAGTGCTGACAGTGGATGGTGCGGGTGTCTGGTCAGCAGGCGAAGATAGGTTCGCACAGGTTCACAAGACCTGTATATGTCGATTGGACAAGCCCGTGCTTCCGCTATTGTGCCCTTAGTTGACGTGCAGCGTGGCAAGCCAAGACATATCCGTAGTGCTTGTGCCTGAAGGCTCTCCAGCGTGCGTATACAAGATGAGCCCATGTTAGATAACACAGGCATGCTGTAGCGTATGTAGCCCACAAAAAGTGCCGGGTACACTTGGAGCAAACTTCGCTCAGAGGGGCCCCATCTCAGTCGTGATATTACACGAATGACGTGTATGAAGTTGGTCAGTTTAGCCCTAAGCGCAGTAACATGTTTGGTCCAAGAAAGACTGCGGTCTATTATCACGCCAAGAAATCTGTGGTGGGTGACTAAAGGGAGCACCGTTCCGTCGACAACGATCGGATAATTTGACATTGATTTGCGCGTGAATGCCATGACTGCACACTTAGTTGTCGAGAGTTGCAGGCCTCTACGGCGCAAGTACTTCGACGTTATGGTAACCGCACGTTGAAGCCTTGCATGCACTTGTGGACGCGTGACCCCAGATGACCAAATACAGATATCATCCCCGTACGTGCTGATACGCAGCACTGTTTCAGGTAGCTCGTCTGCAAGGCCCACCAGTATGATGTTGAATAATATTGGGCTAAGGACACCACCCTGCGGAACACCCCTGCGAACGTCATGTCTATCAGTCTCGCCATCCGAAGTGGACATGAAGATGGTGCGGCCACTGAGGTAACTCTGCAGCCATGCATACATCCGGCCACCAACTCCAATATCCTCAAGCGCCCGAAGAATCGAATGGTGGAAAACGTTGTCGTAGGCACCTTTGATATCCAGAAATATTGCACATACCAGACGACGGCGTCTCTTTTCCTGTTGAACAGAAGATACTAGGTCGATCACACAGTCAATGGACGATCGGCCTCTTCTGAATCCATTGATAAAATCAGGAAGTCCGCCACTTTTCTCGAGTAGCCATTCCATTCTGCTCAGTACCATCCGCTCCATCACTTTACCGACAAAGCTTGCCAAGGCTATTGGCCGATAATGTGAGAGATCATGTGGGCATTTCCCAGGTTTTAGCAAAGCCACAAGACGTCTGCACTTCCAGTGATTAGGCACAGTTGCTGTGTCCCACGTAGAGTTGTAGAGCGTCAGGAGAATTTCTCGAGCTTCTACTCCAAGCTGACAAATCGCGGAGTATGTAATTCCGTCTGGTCCTGGACAAGTTGACCGGCGGGAAGTAGATATCGCAGCGTCGAGCTCGTGCATAGTAAAAGGCGCGTCTAGACAATGATCACTAGATGGTGAGAAAGTCAGTCGTGATTGCGTTGGTATATTGTTGGAGGAGCTCACAAGTAATTTGCAGAAGTCATCGGCGACCTCAACTTCACGCCGGCCTTGCCGTATGGCCACAGCGCTGAACGGGTGAAGCTGTTGTGGAGGCGAGCGAAGACTTCGTACAATTTTCCAAATTCTAGAGAGAGGTTTTCTCGGATCCAGAGAGCCACAGAATGATCTCCAGCATTGTTTGTCAAGTTTGTCAAGGTGGCACAGGACATGACGCTGCGCCCGGCGTGATGCAGTGACATCTAATGGTGATTTGGTCCTTCTGTATTTCCGTTCTGCTCGACGCCGTATCGCGCGAAGTTGCTCGTACTGGTCATCTATAGGTGATCTAGGTGAAGGTGCGCTGATGTGTTTTGTTGTTTCGCGTAATGTTGCCGCGATGACATCTTCAATATTGGATGGTGCTTGGATAGCTTGACATGCGGTGTTCACAGATTCTCTAAATGTTGGTCAATCGATAGAACGCACAGTGGGCGGTGCTGGAGGATGTAACCATTTCAACTGTATATATGTTGGTAGATGGTCACTTCCATGGGTGTCGAGATCAGTGCACCATCGTGTAGCAGACAACAGGCTTTTTGAAACAAACGCAATGTCAAGACAACTGCTGTAGTAAGAGCCTCGAAGGTATGTTGGCGAGCCATCATTGATCACCATCAAGCCTTGACTAAGCATGAAGTCAGCCAAGTCTCTTCCGCGGGCGTTCGTCGAAGCAGAGCCCCACATGGGATGGTGGGCATTAAAGTCGCCGATGACTGTGGGGACCCGGACAAGTTTTCAGTATGGACAGCAAATATGAACAGTCTATGCTCGATGTTGGGGGTATATATCCGCTGATTACTGAGAATGTGCGCCTTTGTACTTCAGCATTATGCAAACGTACTCGTTGGAAGCGTGTGCAGGAATGTCTTTACGAAGGCACGTTAAGTTCCGACGAACAAAAGTGAGCACTTTGCTTAAATTGTGGTCATTCCTTGACCACAGTGGCACATATCCAGATACTCGTAGTAAAGACGTCATGTTTGGTTCACATATTACAGCCACGGAAAACTGATATTTGAACATCCATTGCCGAAAGTCTGCGAATCGGCCTCGTAGGCCTCTGGCATTCGACTGCATTATTGCACATCTTCGTAATTGGTTTTCAAAAGATAGCGCCACGATGTCTTATTGTAGAGCCGCGAGGAGCGGTAGCATCTAGAACATGTAGCGCAGTCTTAGCAACCGGCGTCTGTAGTCCGCAGAGAAGTGAACGCACTGTAGTTATCAGGTGTTTCAGCATACTTCGTACATTTTCATTTTCTGTCTTATCCTTCTCAGCTACCTTTGCAGACGCATCTCCCGATGCATTCAAGCCTGTTTGTTTGGATGGGAGCGACGGCCAGTCAATGTCAGAGTCGGTCGGCGGAATCGTCATTTTATGTTGCGCATGTGTGCCACGTGCTGCTGCCGAAGAATGTATGTCGGGCCCGCATCTTGATCGCAGGAGCAAACTTGGCAAGCGAGGAGTTTGCCATGTGGACGATGGTCCATCTGTACGGGACGTACTCTTATCTTGCTGTCGTCTGCGTCGCGATCGGCGTCTGCGGCGGCGTATCGATGTAGCAGCCTGTCTGTGAGTGGAGTTGTCCCGCACCATCTTTCGAAGCACTGACATTTCGTCCTTAATTTTCTGGCACTCTTTTGATGTCGCTTCATGTGGACCGGCGCAATTAGGACATTTTAAGGCAGTAGCATCCAAGCTGTCATTTTGATGGGCCCCTCCACACCGTTGGCATGTTACGCCGCCCTTGCAAGCTGCGCTTACGTGTCCTATTTTGAAACACTTCCGACACTGCACCAGTTTTGGCACGTAAGGGTGTACACGGTGTCTTATGTATCCTACTTTTACGTAGTCAGGTAATGTTTCTGAGTCAAAAACTATTTTAATACACCGGGATTGACCGAAGCGGTGAATCTGCACTATTGGTGCGGTGAAATTCAAAAGCCTCTTGAGGTCAGTGTCAGCGATTTCTTTGTTCACATCAGAGATAACGCCAGTCGAGGTTCCTCTTCCATACGCAAAGAAGGAGCGCACTGGGATGTTTCCTAGCAGTGCGGCAGCCTTTAGCGTATCCAGAATCGACTTGTTGTTCACGTCAACCGAGAGGATGTTCCTCCGTGCGTTAATTCTGATCTCGCTGACTTGGCCTGGCGCAATTCGCTCAATGTACTCTGTTAAGCTTTGCCTGTTCAAGGTATTCAGATCGTCGGTAGCGGTGGTAGGGACGTAAGCAACAGTGAATGATTGCTTACCAGTGTCCTGCCTGGGCAACGATTCACTGTCTGTTGATGTCCTCCTGAGTTTTCTCTTCAAACGGCGACCCACGGCAAGAGTGAAATCGTTATCCAATTCCATTTCTTCAACCGTTGAGCTGTCGGAAGATTCAAGGGCGATAGTGGAAGGGCTAGTGCGGTCCCTTGTCTTCGATGCAGCCAGTGGTGGACGACCAGGGTCAAACGCTTGGTTGGGATTCCTATCCCCCATCCCGGAGGATGACGCTGTGCCCCTTGCACAGCCTCTGATGTCGAAAAACGTCCGAGACACAGGAAAGTGAAGAGACCACAGCTATGGGCGTTCTTTTTCCAAGGCACTTCTTCTTCTCTTTGCAATAAATTATGTCTGCAAGCACTCTATGGTGTCTTATGAGCGTGTCTAACAAGCCGGGAAGAGTTGAGCCTGCTTCCTTGGCAGAACTATAAAAACCACAAAAATAAAATTTAGCAAAAATCGGTGGTACGATATGGAAACTCTCTGTGCAAGGATAAATGTGGTTGAATCAAACACGGACTTTGTAGACAAAATTTATTCAGGTGTTAGAGCATGTGATGTGGCCTCTATCAGCTATGCTACCTAATATCCCAACATAGCTGTTGGGTACAACAGGTTTATATATTGTGGAAAAGGGATGGGGGGCATGGTAACTGCAATATGTGACAAAAATTTTACGTCCCTGGACCCCTTAAAATCATTGGAAATAATTACTAAGCCATCGTTTTTCTTTCCCTATTTTCAGGCATCATAACATGTTCCATCATGGTTTGAGCGATGTATTCGTTGAACTAAGCAAGGAATTTTGCCGATATGTGGCAAAAATAAAGGGCGCGTTATGAGCTAAATGTAGGAAAACTGCAGACATGGTCTAACTATGACATTTGCAGTAAATTATACATGCAAGCGATCTGGAAGTTTACGAATGTGTTTGAAAAACATTTATGCCGTTGCCTTGAGGAACTGTGAACTCAACCGATATCAAATCTAGCGGGAATTCACTCGGTTGGTTGCAGGGAGGGAAGAAGGACACCGTGGTTAATCAAGCCAGCAATGAACTAGCCCTTCTAAGTCTCTTAACCATCCTAAATGCCATGGCGATGTTACATATGTGTTGATGACGCACTGTTTCTCAAAAATTCCCAACAAGTGCTCCAAAGCATTACATACAGGCAAGTATTCAAGTGGGATGGTCACATATATATATATATATATACATATATATATAGGCAACATTTAAAGTATGTGATAAAATTACAACATTCTCAATCTTTTATTGCGGCTGTTTGAAAGAAACAGCTTCATAAGAAATCGGGTTGTAATTCTTCAGTCGCACACATCTGCTGTCTGTTTTTTTTTTTTTGGGGGGGGGGGGGTGAATATTGCAAGTAATTTATGCTGATAGTACTTTGTTGTGTATAACCTCAGCAATACTATCACTGAAACTTTGCCCAGTCAACGGACCTGACTACTGCCCGCCTGCCGCACCTGAATTATACAGATGCCCAACCGTTCATCCTTGTTATCAGAATTCTGCAGAATGGTGCACTTCCGATGACAGGCCCATCCGCTTATGTTGTGGGTGCACTGGACACATTTCCCATCATTGTCGCAGTGCTTGGAACTCGCAGCCATGGCCGACCTATCGAAACATATGACTTCAAGGTGGTAGTTCCCGAGTGCCGGCACACAATGATGGCGACAGCGCTCTGCCATCATCACCAGCACGATCAAACCACTCCCCTTTGCCATCCCAGCACCTCCCTCACTCAACTCAGTGTCATCGCTCTCCTTCTCCCTCACAGTCCCGCCGCTCAGCGGAAAACTGACGGGTGCAGCTCCGAGAGGTGAGCCTGCCGCGGCAACCCGACCCGAAATTCCTCTGCTCACACTACCATACATCACAACCTCATCAATGTAGACGTGGATGGTATACCTGTCACCTCCTTCAGATTATGTGAAAGTTGGTCAATATAGGGAATTACGGCTGTGCTTCTCATTCCTGCACTTGTCTGGTGTTGAGTGTTAGATTAGCCTTAACTTTTGCAAATTCTTTTGAGCTGCTTTTTGCTAGAGACACTAAAACACGGTCTGGATAGCCAGCTTCCTTTAAGTGTGAAGTCTGATTTTGGAAGCTGTTGTTACGGATGAGATCGATTTATTTACAAGATGAGCGAGGAGGCATAGAGACGAGATCGCAGGCAGTCGGGCATATTCTGCGCCGCGAGCAGTTCTTCAATCTCCTCTTCTGTGGCTCCGTCGTGCAGCATAACATCTTCCTCCGGCACAGACGAAGCTCGTCGAGCAAGTTAGGGAACCACATAAGTGGTAGTTCTTGATTCGAGATCCCTATGATGGTATGGTAGTGCTTCAGCGGGCCACGTGAACCACTTGAGTCTTCCGCGACCGGCAATTATTGGCGGTCAGTTTTGCGATGACGTAGTTGACGTCACTTAATCGGCTGAGTATCACGAATGGATTGCTGCACATTGAGATGAACTTGCAATACAAGCTTTTCTTCTGTAGAGGTGTCCACAGTAACACATGATCGCCAGGAGCGAAAGTGACATGTATATGCCGGGTGTCATAGCATGCCTTGGTTGAAACTTGCGAAGACAGTGTTCATAAGTGAGCTAGCCAATGCTCTTCTTCGGCACTACAGAATGTCTGCAGAATGGATGTGTCTACGTTCAGTGTCAGTGGCAAAATTTTGTCCAAGAATGTTTCGGGACTGCGAGCGTACAACAGATAGAAAGGCATGCTACCCGGTTACTTTGTGCTTGGCTGTATTGTATGCGTACGTGACAAAGGGCAGCACGGCATCTTAATTCCTGTGATCAGCTGAGACGTACTGTGACAGTACGTCTCAAATAGCCTTACTGACAAATGGCCTCACTGAACGCACGAATTGCATGCTTACCAGCGTGAGGCCATTTGTTTCTGGGTGGTACGGCATTGAATGGCAATTAGTAGAACTGCAAAAGCATAGCAGTTCAACAATGTCGGCGGTGAATTGCCATCCACGGTCACTTATAAAAACATATGGAGCACCGTGACCCAGGATGACAGAATGGAGCAGAAGGCACGACACATCGGCGGCGGTAGCAGAGGTAAGCGCTTCAGTCTCGGTATAGCGCGTTAAGTAGCCGACGCACACAGTAATTGAGTGACAGCCAGTAGAGCTCTTCGGAAGGGGGCTGAGCAAATCGATACAGACTTTTTCAAATGGTAAGGTAGGTGATTTCACTGGTTGCAAGAAGCCTGAAGGAGGCGTCAGTGGCTTATGACATATGCAACCTGGGCAACATGCGGTGTACTGTCTTGCGCTCTTCCATAGCTTCGGCCAATAAAAGAGCTGGCATAATCGATAAAGCATGCAAGCAAGGCCAAGGTGACCTGATGTGATGTCATCATGCATGGCACAAAGAATAGCAGTACACAGGCATACAGGAACGACTAGGAGCAAGGAAGCGCTTTCGGCAGAGTAATTTTTTTTGTGAAGCAGGCCGTTGCACAACGTGAAGGGCGTTGTCTTACCTGACATGCGGGCAGCCTCCAATAGGGGTATGAGTGTAGGATCACGACGTTGTTCACATATAAAGGTGCTGAGGTCAGGAAACTCGGTAATGCTGGCAAGATAGGCGTCATCGTTAGCGGTGGAGTGTGGCAACGGGAGATGAGACAAGCAGTTGGCATCGGTATGATGCCGACTGCTCTTGTAGGCAACTGAAAAGCTATATTCTTGACGGCATAATGCCCAACGTGCCAGCCATCCAGAAGGATCCCCCAGTCCAACGAGCCAGTAAAGGAAATGATGATGCGTCACTATCTTGAAATGGCGACTGTACAGATATGGCTGTTTTCAAATCTGGTAATCGTTGTGACCTGTCAAATTAATGCCTAATATCACTCACCTGCATCACTTGCAAGCTCCTAAAGCATATTATATATTCAAATGTCGCTTCCCACCTTGATAAAAACTTTTTCTTTTCCAAACAGCATGGTTTCCGGAAAAGCTTGTCTTGTAGCACACAACTGTTTGAATTTACTACTGATCGTCACCTCAACATGGATTCTTCTTTTCAGACAGACGTGACCTATCTCGATTTCGCTAAAGCCCTCGACCGCGTAGCCCATATTCATTTATTAACAAAACTTTCTCGACTTCACCCTGACCCTGTAATATTATGTGGTAACTTTTGAAAAGCTGTGGCAAACTTTTGAAAAAGTTTGCCACAGTTTACTTCTCTTTAAATTAAGCAAATTGAACATTGATAGGAAACTTCTCTTCTGGATCGAATATTTACTAACCGGACGCTCACAATTTGTGTCTGCTAACACTTATAATTCCCCGTTGAGGCCAGTTCATTCTAGCGTGCCCCGAGGTTCAGTGCTCGGCCCTCTCCTGTTTCTCATTTATATTAACGACTTGCCGCAATGCGTGACCTCTAACATTCACTTATTCACCGACGATTGCGTAGTCTTCCGAGAAATTGTTAACCAAAATGATGTTATGATCCTTCAAAACGATATCAACTGTATATCTAACTGGTGTAAAGTCTGGCTGATGGAGCTCAACACAACAAAATGTAAGGTATTACGCATCTCCTGTACAACTTCTTGCCCAATTTCCTACTTGCTCGAGAATTCCGCTCTCGAATCCGTAACATCCTATTGCTACTTAGGTGTCCACATACTTCTTCTCCTTCTTGGTCTCTTCATAGTGCTACGGGGTAGTATTCCCAATGACAAAGAGCCGCGCAGGAAGAAGACGAAGACGACGATTGGAAGCTAGCGCGGGCTGTTGCCTCTTGGTCAACTGCGGCGTATTGCCTTGTAAATATACTTGTAAATAGCTTTTCGTCGGTGTCTTCCTACGTAACATATTTGGTGGAGGTGCGGGGTAGCAAAATAATTAGCAATGCAAACCGCTCGTTAGGTTACCTCCGGCGCAATTTTTCATTTGCCCCTGTTTCTTCAAAACTCCTCCTTTACAAATCTTTAGTCCGAACTAAACTCGAATATGCCTCTTCAATCTGGGACCCCAGCACTGCTGTATTAGCCTCTGACCTCGAGCTTGTCCAAAATAACTCTGTCCGCTTCATTCTAGGAAACTACAGTCGTACTGCCAGTATCACTTTAATGAAAGGGTCCCTACAGCTTGCGTCACTCGCCTGTTGCCGCAAGTTTTCTCGCCTATGTCTCTTCCACAAGATATACTACAGTCCCGCCCTACACAACAACCTTATTCTTCTTGCATCATACATTTCCCCTCGTTTTGATCATGCACAAAAGGTGGGAATAATGTCGTGCTTAACGCGAACATGTTATCAATCATTTGTACCCCGCACCTCACAGGACTGGAACCACCTTCCTGGAGCAGTCACGTCCACTGTTCACTATTCCCAGTTTCATAATGTTTTAAACACAGGTGTATTGCAATGTAAATAACCAACTATGTAATTATATTTGTTATCGGTCAGTTGCTTGAATTTTTGTTGCTTCCCGTAATTATCTCATCGTTTTAGCTAATATTGTATTAGCAGAAGAAAAACCTGTATAGTGTCTCTTTTCCCGTATGTTCCACTCCTCTCTGTAATGCCTCTGGCCCTGAGGGTAATCCTAATGTGGTGAAGAGGAAGACGAAGAAGGCGCTCTTGTGTCGGCTGTGCACGCGATCGGCGTTCGTCTACTGCCAGTGTGACTAGACTGTGCCTAGTGCCTTATTATAAATCATCTTATTACATTTGGTGGAGGTACTGCACTCCCCGATCTCACCCTGGAACTTCGCAGCCGGACTTTAACATCTGCTCCAGCCGCTACTATGAACGACGCTCCCAACAATCCGCTTGGCGCATCTGCCGCTCCTGTCATGTGCAGCGCCGTGCAAGGGCAGCGGGACCCTCCTGTTTTTAGCGGATCAGGTGAGACTAACGTAGAAGATTGGCTCTCTACCTACGAGTGCGTCAGTGAACACAACAAATGGGATGACCCGACGAAGCTCCGTAGCGTCATCTTCTATCTTGCTGACGTTGCAAACCTCTGGTTCCACAATCATGAACGAGAACTGCAAACCTGGTCCGCTTTCAAAACTGCATTCGCTGAAGTCTTCGGTCACCCAGCCTTGCGAAAACTCCGTGCTGAACAGCGCCTCCGCCAGCGCGCTCAACAGCCCGGCAAGCTTATACTAGTTACATAGAGGATGTCGTTGATATTTGCACCCGCGTCGATTCCACCATGACTGAAGAGGACAAGGTGAAGCACATCCTCAAGGGCATCGAGGACGACGCATTTCAAATGCTCCTGGCGCGGAACCCTACTTCTGTCGCAGCTGTCGTCACTCTTTGCCAGAGCTTCGATGAGCTGCGTCGACAAAGGGTCGTTGCGCGCAGCGCTCTCGCACCTGGCGACTCTCTCTCGGGCCTCACGTTTCGCTCAAACACGCCAGCAGCATCGCTCTCTGTTGAGATTAAAGGGGTGGAGACATCAAAATTTTCGTTCATGCGTTTGTTGATTCAAACGTTGCGTCATGCTTCAGGGAGCACAATACACACAGCGGGATTCATATATATCCGATAAATAATTTAATAATAGCATTATTATACCGAGCGATTTCGGTTTCGGTTTCTGGGCTCCGGGGGATGCTATGACGTCACAGAGGAGGAAACGCAACATGGCTTGGTCACGTGGGCCACAAAAAATAGTGACGTAAAACTATGCTGCGTCGTCTGCTCGCGCATACGCGTGCTCTGCCAGCAGGGGTCAACTGGCGATTCGAAGTGCATGCCGCGATTATTATAATTATTGCGAAGAGCGACAACAACGGTAAGAAAATATTGCGGCTTGTGAGAGTCGGTGATTCATTCCGAAGCGCCGTAAGCTTTAGCTTCGAAGTGAGCCGGAAAAGGCCTAGCCACGATATCGGCGTCGCCGAACGATCAGAGGCGGTGAAGCTGCCGTCGGTGCACAGAGTGACCACTCCTCGGACGCTGATTGGCCGCTTCGCCGTACGGCTGCCGCACAAATGGGTCCCGGGCCCGTGCTCTCCACAGCTAGGAAATCTGGCCGTTCGGGAGCAAAACCGCCGTCGCACGGAGGCCCGCGAACGGCAAACGGCGTGCGGCAAGTTTCCGTGCCGGTAACGTGGACGGGCCTTCACATTGAGAAAGGCCAAGCGAAGGAGAGACCGCTCCGAGCTGCCGAACTATGCGACTATGCGAGGAGAGAAGCGGACAACACGAACGCCGCATATCCTGGTCCCTTTCGGAGTCGGCCGGCTACTGTTTTACACTCAAACGTGCAAAGGCCCGTCAACACGGCAACTCGCTGCACGCAGTTTACCGTTCGCGGGCCGCCGTGCGGCGTTCGTGTTGTCCACTTCTCTCCTCCTGTGTCTGTGCCTGCACGCCTTACCCCTTCTTTGCATTAAGAAAGGATTTCTATATGCCTGTAACTCGGTCATAGTGGAGGTTATGCTCGGTCGCTCGGCTCAGCAGGCTCCGTAATCGGCATTTCATCGCTACTCATCATACGTCACGTTTTTGTGCTGGTGTGCTATGACGTGAATATTTTCGTTCCTCCTCTGTGACGTAGTAGCTGCCGCGCTAGCGATGGGTCTTGACTACGAGAAGGAGTTTTTAATGACTTTTTGAAGCTGAATTAAAATTATTTTGAAATGTTTGCGGCGTCCGATACCTCGTTCTGGGTGTCCTTGCATACATAAGCACCCTACAACATGCTTTTTATAGCCTCAAAATTTGGTGTCCCAACCCCTTTAAGGATTTCATTCGTGAGGAGGTGGCGCGCCAATTGTCTATGCTGCCTCTCAACGATCGACCTCCCCAGCCTGACACATCTCTGGCTGCTCCCATTAGGCGGGCCATTCGCGAGGAACTTGCTGGGTCTTTACCATTCGCCCAACCCTGCCGTTCCGTGGCTGCACCTCTGACCCATGCCGAAGTCGCCACGCGACCTGCGCCGCCAACGTTCTCGTTTCTGGCGCTAATGCGACTTCAAGCTGCACCTCCTCCCGCGTCGCCTCCCATTCCGTCTCGATGCCCAGTTCAGACCCCTTGGCGCACATGCGACAACCGCCCCATATGCTTCGCTTGCGGTGTCGCCGGCCACGTTGCGCGCTTCTGCCATCGTCGCATGCCAACTGCTAAGGCTACTGTCGCATCGCCTGGATGTGCCTATTCCCACGATACTACCGGGCATGCAATGCTTCCCGACCATGACCTTTCGCCGCCTCCTCGACGTCCTGTCGGCACCCATCGTCGCTCACTTTCCCCCTTACGTCGCCGCCAGTCACCTAGCGAGGGAAACTAGTTGCTGCAGTTCCACAGGCACGAACTGCAAGCTTCGCGACTTCTACAAGGCCTGCACAGGCGCCACGCAATTTATTGGACGTTTTGGTTGAAGGAACCGCCGCAATTGCGCTTATTGATACTGGGGCTGCAGTTTCTGTTATCGACGAAAAGCTTTGTCGCAGCCTCCATAAGGTCACAACACCGTTGTCTGGTATGCTTCTGAGCACCGCGACTGCGCAGCATATAGCCCCGCTTGCTCAATGTACTGCAAGGTTGGTCATCGACGGCTTTGCCTATGTTGTTGAATTTCTCGTGTTGTCGCCATGTTCACATGACATTATTCTCGGCTGGGACTTCTTGTCTCACCATCGTGCCATCATCGACTGTGCCCGGGCCGAAGTGGCGCTTTTCCCGCTTGCCGATGCCCCGCTGCCTGACCCTCTGAACAAAAAGCCTCCAAGCTCACTATTGTGTCCGATACGGACATACCACCCGACATTACTTGTGCTTGTGCCCGTCTCTTGCTCTACCGCGCCAGATGCTACAGTACTTTTTACACCATCGCCTATTTTTCTACGTCGCAAGGCCCTACCTCTCTCATTTGGCGTCCTCACCACTGTGTCTGGATTATCCTCAATGCTTGTGTGTAACCCAGCTCACTACCATGTGACGTTACTGCACGGCGAATCGCTCGGTCGTGTTCAGCCCCTTGACCCGCTTCACATTCTCGATGTTTCCGACGACACGGCCTGCTATGAACTCGACGCCCTCACTTCTCCCGTGCCGTGCACGTCATCATCATTGTCGTCGTCGTCGTCAGACGTTCTTGAATTTGTCGTAGACGCTGATCTGCCGCCTCCGTATCGCCAGCAAGTCCTCGCGCTTCTTCAGAATTTCCGCTCGTCGTTTGACTGACCAACTATCTCTGGGGCGTACGGCAACCGTCACTCACAGTGACACACTGGTTCTCATCCTCCTTTACGCCAGCGACCATACCGCATGTCGGCAGCCGAGCGACAGATCATTAACGAGCAGGTCGACGACATGCTGCACCGTGGCGTCATTCCCCCTTCCCACAGTCCTTGGGCCTCTCCTGTGGTATTAGTACGCAAGAAAGACGGGTCAATGCGCTTCTGTGTCGATTACCGTCGACTCAATAAAATCCCTCGTAAAAATGTCTACCCGCTGCCTCTGATAGATGACGCCCTCGACTCCTTGCAAGGCGGGTAGTACTTCTTATCTTTGGATCTTCGCTCCAGCTATTGGTAAGTGCCAATGGCAGATGATGACTGTGAGAAGACAGCTTTCATCACGCCCGATGGCTTGTACAAATTTATCGTAATGCCATTCGGGCTCTGCACTGCGCCCGCTACTTTCGAGCGTATGATGGACACCATCCTTCGCAACTACAAGTGGAAAACATGTCTGTGCTACCTCAATGATATTGTGGTGTTTTCGCCAGATTTCCCGACGCACCTCGTTCGCTTGCGTGAGATACTGACCTGCCTTACCTCTGCTGGCCTCCAACTTTACATCAAAAAGTGCCGTTTTGCTGCTCGCAAGTGAACAATATTGGGTCACGTTGCATCGAAGGACGGTGTGCTTCCTGACCCAGCCAAGCTTCGCGCGGTCGCAGAGTTTCCAACGCCCACTACTCTTAAGGGGCTCCGCAGCTTCATAGGGCTCTGCTCTTACTTTCGGCATTTTGTGCGCAATTTTGTGACTATCATCGCACCACTGACCAATTTGCTTACCGCTACCAACAGCATCTCCGCGCGGTCAACTTCCTGTGACGAAGCCTTCCAGCAACTACGTCGCCTACTTACTTTGCCACCGATTCTTCGACACTACGATCCCACAGCACCTACAGAGGTACATACGGACGCCAGCGGTATCGGACTTGGTGCAGTCCTCGCACAACGGAAAGACCGGCTATGGCGAGTACGTCGTCGCGTATGCGAGCCGCACTTTAAAGAAGGCAGAAGCCAACTACTCAGTAATAGAAAAGAAGTGCTTGGCCATTATTTGGGCGCTCGTCAAATTTCGTCAATACCTATATGGTCGCCCTTTTGACATTGTCACCGACCACCATTCACTTTGCTGGCTGTCCTCGTTGAAGGATCCGTCAGGTCGCCTAGGCCGATGGGCACTCCGCTTACAAGAATATGATATCCGCGTTGTCTACCGATCGGGCAGAAAGCACTCTGACACCGATGCGCTTTCCCGATCGCCGCTACCTTGTGATGTGGCTTCAGTGTCTCCGCTCTTCGCATCCATGTCAGCCTTCAACGTCGCTGATATGCCGCACGAGCAGCGTAAGGATCCCCTGCTTCAAACTATGCTGAATTTCCTCCACAACCCATCCGCCACACCCTCTTTTTGAATACTTCATCGCCAAGCCGCTCACTTTACTGTCCGCGACAACATTCTTTACCGCAGAAATTATTTGCCTGATGGTCGCAAATGGCTCCTAGTGATACCACGACACATGCGTTCTGACATATGCGCTTATTTTCATGCTGCTCCTCATAATGGTCACGCCGGTGGTCTGAAAACGTATACTCGGCTTAGGCAGCGTTTCTACTGGCACGGCATGTATCACTTCGTGTGCCAGTACGTACGCGCTTGCACGGCGTGCCAACGGCGTAAAATTCCACAGCGCCCTCCTGGTGAGCTACAGCCAATGCCCTGCCCGGCTCGACCCTTCGATCGCGTCAGCATAGACCTATACGGGCCACTTCCCTGCAGCTCCTCGGGTAACCGATGAATAATTGTAGGTATCGACCACTTGACGCGCTACGCTGAGACTGCCGCACTCCTGGCAGCCTCTGCGCGCAAAGTTGCGTTCTTCATCGTGCGGAACTTCGTTCTTCGTCATGGCGCACCACGCGAACTGCACAGCGACAGGGGACGTGTCTTCTTGTCTGAAGTAATCCAAGCTGTTCTTGCTGCATGCAGCATCGTCCACCGCAAGTCTACAGCCTACCACCCACAAACGAACGGCTTGACAGAGAGGTTCAACCGCACACTCGGTGACATGTTGACTATGTACGTCGCCTCAGATCACAGTAACTAGGACACTGTTTTGCTGTTCGTCACGTATGCCTATAATACGGCCACACAAGCTACCACTGGCTTTTCGCCCTTTTTGCTGCTGTATGGACGAGAGCCCTCGTGTACTATGGACACAATGCTCCCATACCGACCCGACGCTTCGGAATGCACGCCTGTGTCTGAAGCCGCCAAATACGCCGAGGACTGTAGGCAGCTCGCGCGAACCCTTACGACCGCTGCTCAAGGTCGTCAAAAGCTGCGGTGTGACAGTGGCGCGCTTACAGCAGTTTTCCTGACTGGTTCCCTTGTTTGGTTGTGGGTCTGGCCTCACAGCCCTGGCCTTTCGACCAAACTCCTTGCATGCTATGATGGCCCCTACCGCATCATAGACCGTACCTCCGCTGTCACCTACGTTGTAAAACCCGTGACACCTTCACCCGACCATAGGCATCGCGGGCGTGACACGGTTCATGTCAACCGACTTAAGCCGTACTGTGACCCCCTCATCCTACCTACGCCGTAAGTCGCCAGGATGGCTCCTCTTCTCTCCCGGGAGCCATTGTGGTGAAGAGGAAGACGAAGAAGGCGCTCTTGTGTCGGCTGTGCGCACGATCGGCGTTCGTCTACTGCCAGTGCGACTAGACTGTGCCTAGTGCCTTATAATAAATCATCTTATTACACTAATAAAAAAATAATAAATTATCATGGATTGAGTGCTTCCTGACGAATCGTTTACAGTTCACTGTTATTGAAAATTGGGAGTCTAAAACTTGCTACACAATATAAGGCGTTCCCCAGGGGTCAGTTCTAGGTCCTCTGTTGTGTTTGATATTTATTAGTTATCTTCCAAATAATCTCTCCTCTACTATAAGACTTTTTGCAGATGACTGCGTCCTTTCTCAAAGATTTACTTCCAGCAGTGATCAATCTAAACTTCAGGATGACTTGGATAAAATTGAGAATTTGTGCACTTTATGGCAAATGTCTTTAAATGTTTCTAAATAAAATTGATGCAGATTTCTCGGAAAAGGGTTAACTATATCTATCCTTATTCCCTCAATTCAGTTAGTATTGAGCAAGTTGATTCTTGTCACTGTCTTGGAGTAACAATACATACTCAAGCTCACTGCTGATACCTTCCAAGACTCTCAGCATCATCAGACAATCCCTCGCTCGTTCTCTCCATTTCATCCGTCGGCTACTCTACGAAACTTTTATCCGCACCAGACTTGAGTATGCATTCTCCATCTAGAGTCCCCATCAAGCTTATTTAATCGACGCATTAGAAGTACAGTGAACTCTCACTTGAGTGAACTTCAAGGGACCGAAGGAAATAGTTCACTTAACTGAAAGTTCACTAAACTGAATATTCACTAGACCAACATAAGACATGGCATACAGATTCAAAAGTTTGAAGTGCAATTCATAAAGCAAAAGACATGGCACCCATAGTGTTAGAAATGCGTGAAATTGAATTTGTGCATAACAAGTACAAGGTTTATAACAGTTGTAATGCTGCCTTTCTCACTTAGAAAAAGAATCTGTAATCTTCTTCTGCACTTGTACTTTTAAAGCACAGGAAGTAACAAAACTGTCCAAGGAGTCAATGTTTTTGTACACTTCTTCTGGCACAGCTTGCTGTGAGACAGTGTCTCAACTTTCCAATGTACCCTACCACTTCAGCTAGTTATAGGGCTTGAAACTGGCTCGGCAGTTGCCTCTTCTTCGTCTTCTTCGGCTCTTCTTCGAAAGAAAGAGACGACGACCATGCCACGACTAGCCGGTCGAAAAAAAGCGCACACCATGTGGTTTGTTGTGTGACAGATCGCCGCTTTGCTCTGGCGGCGTTGTATGCGCCAGCGATGTTACTTTGTTCATGGCCTCCGAAATTACATGCTTGCTCGTTTTGTGCAGGCGATCTCTGAGGCTGTGCCTCATTGCCATTCGTTTTCCGCGCCGCCGCTTTGCCCCAGAGGCGCTGTAGCGCCAGCAACGTTATATTGCCGCTGGAGCGGCGGTTTGATGAGGGCGGGCATCGGTTCTGACCGTAAAAATAAGCCTTGGTCCTCTGAGCGAGTTCGTTAAACTGAAATATCGACTGTTCCGAAATTCGTTTAAGTGAAACACTTTTGCATAGAATCTACAAGAAAACTGCCGGTTATTTTTAAGAAGTTCGTTATTCTGAAATATTCGATAAACCGACGTTCGTACAACTGAGAGTTTACTCTAATTCAGAGCCGAGACTCACGGTTTATCACTTCTATATATGACAGGAATATTAGTATTACCAAAATCAAATCATCCCTAGGTCTTCCATCCTTAGCAGTGCGCTGCAGGATCACTCGTCTTTCTCTTTTCCACAAAATATACTATAATTTTCCGGATATTCATGGTGTTCTCCTGCTGCTGCCTCCTAATTTTACTTCCCACCGTATTTTCAATTCTTCTAGTTCACGACGACTCCATGGATCTACCAAATCCTATAATCAATATTTTCTACCATGCACTATTGAAGACTGGAACAAACTTCCCGAGTCTATTGTCAGTGAGAGAAATCCCTAAAAATTCAAAGATAGCCTTACAACCTTTTTATTACCTAAATGTTTTCTTGTGCTTTTTGTCTTTCCCTCACGAAGGAATAGACAACTTTATTGAATCACATGTCAATGAATGTCAGGAAAGAAATATCTCCCCCTTCGCCCCTTAACAATATCTTTTCTGTATGTGGTTCTTGCTATATATAGTTGGTCTTTGATTCGGTCTGTACTTGTTCACTGTTATCTTCTATGTCATAATGCGCCCTGTAATGTTTCCTGCTGCCGCCCCCCCCCCTTATGTAATGCCCCGTCAGGGTCTTAAAGGGAAAATAAATTATGATGTTGATGATGATGATGAAACTTGTGGATGTTGCAGACTACTACCAGGCATTCCAATTCAGTGACAGTGTAATTTCACTCCGCCCACCTCAGTGTCCGACTTGCCTACGCAACGACGTGCTGGCGCCCATGAAGAAGTTGAATGAGGACAGCACCAACGCCCACGCCGCTAGCATCAGAGTATAGCTCAGTCATCGCCTCGGGATCGAAATGGCGCAAGACAGGCCCAGAAGTTAGTAGATACTTCAGCTGACGGAACGTGTCCTCACACCCTGTAGTCCATACGTAAGGATTATCTTTGTGAAGGAGACACGTGAGTGGGTGAGCAATTTCAGCGAAGTTCTTAATAAGCTGGTGGAAGTACGAACACAGGCCAAGGAAACTACGAAGGTCTTCCACTGTCTTCGGTTGGCTAAACTCGTGCACTGGAGCAATCTTTTCACCGTCAGGTCGAATACCATCTTTGTCGACTAGAAAACCGAGCACGAGAGTCGAGCGCTTACCGAAGTGACACATCTTCGAGTTTAAAATTAGTCCAGCATTTAGTATGCAGTCCAGTACGATGCCAAGTCACTGATTGTGCTCAAGTGTTTTGCCAAAAATAATTAAATTGTCGAGGTAGCACATGCAGATCTCCCATTTCAGTCCGCACAGCACTGTGTCCATAAACCTTTCAAAAGTTGCTGGTGCATTGCATAAACCAAAAGGCATGACATTAAACTCGGAGACCTTCTGGCATCGCAAAGGCAGTTTCCTCTTTATCTGTCGGGTGCATCGGTATCCCGAACAAAAGTAAACGGAGAAGTAGGAGGCTGCATGAAAGCAATCGATATCATTGTCAATGCGTGGCAAAGGGTATACGTCTCTCTTGTGGCTGTGTTAAGTCTTGTATAATCAATACAGAATCTCCAGGAATTGTCCTTTTTCTTTACTAGTCTCACTAGAGCTGCCCACGGACTGCAAGACTCCTGGACAACACCTTTCCGCAGCTTCATTAGGTCAGCACAGATTTCCTTCCAACACTTGCGATGTCATTCAAGTCCTAGGTCTGGGTCGTCCGGGTCCGAAGTTTGGTGTCAAGAGGCGGAGAACAAAAACGGAGCTCTTGACCGTCGTACTCCAGGTGTCGCGGCGAGAGACTAAAGGCGAAGAACAGACTTTTACAGTGTCTACACATTATCACACGTTAAGCCTAATTGTTCACAACTTTCAACAAAATGCATGTTGTCGTACCTGAACGATGATTTGCTATGTGTTTTACAGGCAATAAAGAAGGTGGCTCTGCAGTTTTTTTTTTTCTGCAAGCGTTTCTTAGCTTAACCTTATGAGGCAATTTCAGGGCTGTTCAATGTATAGAATGATGTGTCCTTGAGCAAAGTAAAAGCAAGAGTTGTTGGCGAGGACTCTCAAAAGCATTGAAAAAAGGGAAAATTATTGCTTAGAGGTATTTTTTAGCATCAAGACTAATAAAGCTGAGGTTCCCTTAAGAGTAATTGTCTCTAAGAGTGGCATATGGTAGAAGGAAACTGCTATATTTCTTTTGGATAAGCTTTACCTTCTCAAGATCTGAGACCCGTTTTTAGTTGACAGTTCTGATAATATTTTAGACTTCATGAAAACTCTCGAAGATGGGGGGTTAAAAGCCCCTTCTTTCGACGTCACCGACCTGTACTATTCCCGCCCATGGGCACATTTGCTAAAGTGTGTTAAAACTAGCATTGATGAATTTGGAGTGGTCAAGTTTTGTACAGAAGTGGGAATTTCCGGTAATGATTTCCTTGCTTTGGTGGAATTTTGCCTAATGTCGACTTTTATCGAGTCGAATAATGATACCTTTTTGTAAAAAAAAAATGTGTTTTCTCATGTATAGCTTCCGTGCTAAGCAGCCTTTTTTTAACTGAACTTGACAGCAGTTTGTCACGCAGTCTCGAAGGAACAAATGTAAAAAATTTTTTAGATTTATTGCGCATATTACTTGGGGATGTTATTTTATTAGCTACTCATGGGTAACTTTTGAAAATGAGAGCAAGGAAGTATTGCACGTGTTCCACGTTGGTCGTAATCCTCTTCAGGTGACAGTTGAATGGCCGATTGACCGAACCATTAGATTTCAGAACTTGAAAGCTCCTTTGCTCCGACAACCAGCTATGCTGGTGCTATGATCCACAGGCTAACAAAGCTTCATTCCCATTTCACTCTAACCACTAGAAACTAACCATGGGAGGCATTGCGACAGTGTGCCTCAGCAACGCATTAAGGAAATATTGCGCTCAGCTAATAAAGCATAGCTTCCAGAACCAGACTTCGTGCTTGAAGGAAGCTGGCTATCCTAACCGTGTTTTAGTGTCTATAGCGGAAAGGCAGCTCAAAAGAATTTACGGAAGTTCAGGCTAATTTAACACTTAACACCATGCAAGTGCAGGGACGAGAAGCGCCGCCGTAATTCCCTGTATTGACCAACTTTCACATAATCTGAAGGAGGTGGAACTCCGCGATAACATTAGGGTGGTTTTTTTTTTTCGGTACCCGGTAAGCTGAGAAGGCTCAGATGACAAAGCTGAGAAAAGCTGAGAAGACAAATCTGTCCAGGAGAGAAAAGGCTGAGACAAAGCTGAGAAGACAAATATGTCTAGGACAGAAAAGGTTGAGTGCACAAAAGGGCACAAAACAAGCTCGTAGTTTACAAGCCATTTGTGATTGATCATATTCTGCTCTCCTGTGGGAAACAATACGTCGGCCAAATCAGTGGGTGCTTAACTGAGTGGTTGAGAGAGCACATTAACAAAACAAAAAAGCTGCCGCCTGGTGGGTTTCTTGCCCTCCATACCCAAGCACGTCATTGCCGACCTTTGTTTGAGAAAACAGTCATTGTTGGCCGATATAAAGAGAAGACCCGATCGCACACACTTGGTGAATTGCGCATTTGCAAGCCGCCAGTAGCGTTGTCTCCTACGGACTTAGATTTCCTGCGTAAGTGGTGGCAGTTTGTTTTGGTAGGTTATTGCGGGTCATAAATATAGTTCAATAGTGTGACTTTCATCGCATATGTTTTTCAGTACTTCCACGGGATTTATGTCTGCTATGGCGCACGTGCTGTAACCTCCTGATACCCGAATATAGCTATGATACATAATCGCTCTTCAAGCTGGTTTTTATTGTCTATGGGTATGTTACGAACACGTAAAATGTTTTTTGAATTTAAATACTTTTGTTAGATGCCGAAAACTGCACCTCCATGCACGTGGCAGCAGTAACCATCTCCTAATGTCTGCTATGATAAAAACTGCATTTAATTAACTAAACACAGAGATGAAGGTGAAACTGCCTGCAGTACATTGCCATGTTGCTGCTGCATCGCTAATTTTCACGTCATCTCTGAGAATTAGAAATACACTTCAGGCTTGCTTTCTGCCACCCGTGGCAACACAGAAGTCCAGCTCAATCTAGATTTGTCGAAAGCAGATGACAAGAATATGAGTTAACCACTTCTTTAAAGTTACGCATGCACTGGACATGAAATTCAGAGTGAATGTTTTGAGTGATCGCTTGGACATGAATTTTTGGGAAAGGCATGTGCAGTATACTGTGCAAGGGGGTCTTGGGAGGATATGAGCAGTCTGATCTTGAGAGCTAGCATTGTTGTTCCAAGTAGCGCTGTGCGTTGTCTTTTTATATGTGCCTCCTTGTGTCTGTGTCACGTGTCACGCTGCATCAAAAGCATTCCTGACGATTCACCAACAAGCCCCCATCGCTTCCCGTGTTGCAAGCTTACTACAGTCGTTGAAAAGAAAAGTGTATAATCAATACATTCTACCGGTGCTGATATATGGGACAGAACCCAAAGGCTAACAGAAAGGTCGAGAAGTTAAGGACCGCGCAAAGAACAATGGAACAAAAAATGTTGGACATGACATTAAGAGACAGGAAAAAAGTGGTGTGGGTCAGAAAGCAAACGGGGATAATTGATATTCTAGTCAGCATTATCAGCAAAAGAATGGAGCTGGGTAAGCAATGTAATACGTAGGGTAGATAACTGGTACGTGGACCATTAGAGTTGCAGAATTGATGCCAAGGGAAGGGAAGCGCTGCTGAGGATGGCAGAAAGCTGGGTGGAGTGATGAAATTGGGAAATTTGCAAGTGCAAAACAGGGTAATTGGAGATCGCAGGGAGAGGCCTTCACCCTGCAGTGGACATAAATATAGGCTGATGATGATGATTACGGACTTGGGTAATTCTTGAGAAATGCCGAACAGGAAAATGCAGCTATACGAATTTGTTGTATCTCAAGTTCCATGAAAGAACATCTCCAAACTGTCACTTTAAGAGAGCACTAATGATCAACAGTAAATTGCCTCCAACTGGTAAAACATTCTTTCAATATTTTACTTTCACTTATTCGGTGGAAAATAGTTTATTGTACTGACCAAAAATAGCGCGATACATAATGGACGAGAAAGGAAGGTGACACAAGCGGAAAGCCAACAACTACAGTTTATTGACAGAAACATGAATGTATATTGCACAATACACACACATGTAAAAACCTATATAGATTGGCGGCCGAGCAATAAATTTCTTACGTGTGCTGCGTCACAGACTGTCTCGCAACACATGTTACCGGACTTGTGAATAAAAAATTCGGTTTCACTCGAAAGGGGAAGCATCGACTGCACGAACAAAGTAGCAGACAACCATACGAATTAGGGATGGTGTCTTTATAGACTGTATCAACTTGTAAACATTCGCTTGCTCACTAAATGAACAAGCATGGTCTCACCACGCGCAGGAAACTTGACCACATCAACGCGACTACCGGGGACACCCGCTGTCAAAACACTGGCATGAAGTCTGCGGCTGCAGAAGCGAGCTTAGCGAGCTTCGTGCTGTCTTGCTCCAACGTAAACTGAGCGCCGAGAACACACAGCATGCACAAAGCTATAAGCCGCCAACACACCTAGACTCTGCCCGTAACAGTCGCAACATGTGCAGTTGCAGCTGGCGTAGAACGCCACCCCCTTCCCCCCCGGTGCCTTCGCAACATTGGGTGCCTCATGCGCGACGGAAGATGGCGCGCCTCCTCCCCGCTTTCCTGCATTTCGCGCCGGCAAGATTGAGCCATGGTCCTCGGCTCCCTTCGCACGCCTTCACTCGCATATACAGCGTAGGGCGTGCGATGACGGTGTTATTGTCCCTTAGACTTTATACAGAACATCACGGCGATAGCAGAAATGTGCCTGGAGTGTCTATATAATGACTATTGCAACAATATCGGTGATCTGCTGTTGCCTATTACCCGGGAGAAAATCAATACGAAAGTTCTTAAGTTTTTTGTCCAGGTGTCAGTGCTGCTGCATCAGTGACATCATATATTTCAATACATTTTGTCGTATTTTGGATGCCTGGTGTAGGTAAAGTTCACGAACCTTGTTCAGTTTTAGGTTCCCTCTGTGGAGTGAAATGTTGCCAATCCACAGTTAACTATAGAGCTGCGGTGAAAACGTCAGGTTAAGCTTGAATGGTAAGCTTCGTCTCCTGTCATGGTGGGAGTGGCCCTTTTTTTTTTTTTTGCAGAAGCGTAATTTTTATGTGATACCTTACAGCGACCTGTTGCTGCTGCTAAATTGCTAAATATTGGATTTATATCGCAGCGGTATCTCGGAGGGCACTCCAATAGTATGATAAGGAAATAAACAACTATCTCATTTGAACGGCTTCTTGCAACAATGTCCCCGCCGCCTGCATTGCTAACTTGCAGGCAACCATGGTTCTCTCTAAGCATTGGTTCATGGTACTGTACGGATCAGTAGATGATTCTTCTTGCATGTTTCCCACATCATCGAAATTGCTCAAGTCGTTGCACAGCTTATCTCTGGCAGCATGTATTGTAGCTTGCCAGTGCCAAGTCTCATTGCACTCATTATGGGTGATTTCGTCCCTGAACTTCCCAGCGCTTGCCGCCCATTGAGCCAATGTTACGCAACCACTATTGGGTAAACTATGGGGTTCGTTTCTTCATGCACTTATTTGGTTGCGCTGTAGATGCTGCCGTTATCCCCCCACCCCCTCTTCTGAAGATTTTTTCTCGATACTGAATTTTATCCGCTTCTCCCATGACCTAGTTGGCCTCTGGACGGCTCTCCTCAGTCTTAGAGTGAAAGAAAAGCCTGCCCATCATCTTTGCCCTGCGACACGTCTCACACAGTTGTTGCAGCAACACAACATGTATGAAGCCCATTGCTTCGTTTCTTCTTTCACCGTTTGAGTTTTCCCATGTCAGTTTCTGATTACTACATTTCCAGAAGACGGTATTTATTATTCTTAATTCATTTTTTTTCTGTAAAGTCTACAGGCATATCTTTTTGTTTTACTATTTCTAGTTAGTGGCATGATTTGGTGCATCCCAGCCTGCCTTTTCTGCACTTTCGCATTGAAATCACGCTTGAACATATTGACCTATCCGATTCCTAATTCGGTTTTCTTTTGTGACTGGTATTTTAACTTCGAAAAACCTCCTAAATAAACCGCCGATCTGGGACACTTGATGTTACTACCGGTTTTGATAGCAGCTTCTTGTTCTTTGCGTAAGGGATATGCAACATTTTCTTAGTTCAACGATCCCTTTCAATCGACACGTCTGCCTAGTCCCATATCTTCGTCAGAGAAGCATAGGCTAGTGTTGGCAGCCTTCGGTGACAGAACATATATGTATTTATAATGCGTCACATTGGCGTTCATCACTTCTTATGCTGACACAGTAGATACGAAAAAAAATGGTTTATTTAAGAACACTGATGCGAAATCTGAAATATAGAGTGATTTATCCTTCTTGTAAGAGTTGCTGATTCATGAGCTGAGGCGGGCCAGTAGCGTGTAGACGGACTAGGCGGATACGCTCCCTAAGCTTCAGTGGAAGGGAACAATCTTAGCATGTGTACCGGGCAAATGCTAAAATGCATGTATTTGAGTATCAGAACGTTTTATCCATTATGTTTTAGTACAGTAAGGAAAGTGGAAGCACATGAATTGCCTCAACTTTGTTATCGGTGCGATATCAATCAGCGCCAGGCTTCCTGGGGATCCGTTCGAACTCTTCTGAACGACTTCACTGCGACAACGGCAACAACTCGTAGGGATCCTTTGCATACAGGCTACATAAGAATGAGGTGTTATCTGCGTTTGCATAATTCTGTTCAAGAATATTATATTTAGGAACCAGCATGGCACAAATGCTACCAGCGCAGTTTCCAGTACAAGCCAGCAAACTGCTGCCGAGAACCAGCGTGTGTACAGCGCAAGCTAGTGTATTCCAGCATCATAGCAGTGAAACCAGCATCTCGTACAGTGTGCCCCAGCTATTATCCTGCATTCTCACAGGTGTCCCAGTGATTCCCAGCGAGCGCCAGCGTCCCCAATGGGATATAGTGTCAAAAAACGCACTCGTTCCACATTGGAAGGCACGGAAAGACGCTGGTTTTGGAATAGGGATATGTCCTCGTATGACCTGTATTGCCATTAATTTACATCTCCTAATGACTGCTACAATATTGTTAACGCAGTAGAAATAGTTGTTGATCCCATGCAGCTTTATCAAGAAAGCTTCTTCTGATTTTGCTGATGGCATCCTGTGTTGAACGTTTCCAGTGAAGGGTTGTAGATTCGTCTACGTGTGTTCGACGTTGTACACGGTATCATTCATACATTGCGTGCCCGCCCCTACCGCATGACACGAGACCCTTGGGTACACGAGAATGAATTACAATCGCAAACAATTAACTCCACTGCAAGTATCTTGATCCGGTGAATGCACACTCGTATTGCAAGTAAAGTTCACAGTGCTGCAGGCGCGAGGCTCGCGCATTCAAACACAGTGGTTGAAATTATGCGGCACTTTTGAGACGTTGACATGCATGCGGCGTAAGCACAAGCGCCTCCTGCTGGCGCTTGTGTCCCTGCCGGGGCATGTAGCATTGCATGTTGGCCTTCCTGGGCGGCGCAGATCCCCAGTGCGTGGCGTGTGGCACTAGCACCCGCATGAAGTGCATCTGGCTGAACGACGCCGAGTTCTCTTTCCTGCGCTACCAGCCGTGGCAGTGCCTGCGCTGCGCCGTCAACCACTCGTTCGAGGCGGCCGGGGGCTGCAGCCAGGCTGCGCGGCGCAACCTCTGCATCTGGTTCACGCGAGTCACCCGGCTCAAGGCCAACTACACCGAGCTCCAGTGCAAGATGCTCTCCTCCGCCGAAGGTCAGCCGATGCATGTGCCTGCTGTAGTGCGTGCGGCCGTGTGCCGCAGTATGTAGTGCCTCTCGGCTTTTATCGAAAAGGATGTCAGATGCAGAACTGTAACTGCCGGCTCTACAGGAGAGGGCCAGATGGAGAAATGTTGAGGATGAGCGTTCGTCGCTGGTTGGACATTTCTCATGCTGCATGTCTTTGCTTGCAGTGCTGTCTGGTACGTCATGAAAAGTGACAGTTGCCCATGACAGCGACGAATCTGCTTGCAAACAAGTGATCCCCGCTTGAATTTTCATCGGCTATGCTCTGACAATTTATAATGCGCATTGAAGCGGCGAAAAACGAGGATGGCACGGAAGTGTGGTGTCGTGTGTGAATGCCAGTGGTCGTAGCCATGTGCGCGCGACGGCACAGCAGTGCAACAGAATTAAGGCCGGTCATTTGGCAGTGTTGCAACATCCACGTTAAATATTTCCAGAACGTTGTTGAATTGAGAGTTCATATTTCTGAGACAAGAAAAAGGAGCAAGAACAAAAGGGCGACAAAGTTCGTTGCTATGAATAAGGTTGGTCAAACTGAAGCTCGGGACTACAAAGTCGAGGCATCAACAGAACACTTTATCGGCGACAGTTCATAGGCAGGAACTGTAATAAAATGACTAATAAAGTGGTCAGCACTTTAGTACTTTCTACACATGCTTCCTTTTGCTTACCTCGAGGTGTTATAGTTTCTCCGTTTACTAAGTAACCCTGACGGCAACTTAAGGGAGCCATATGGGTATTTTGTGCGCTTTGTGTTTGTGGTGACACTTCAGCAACAATTTCATACAATTTATCTTGAGCAAGCTGCCATAAGAATTTGTTTTGGGATTAAGGTTGGCGTGATGCATTTGTCAGAGAGAGATTACGTATTTATTTACTTTTCCTTAGAAATGCCGCGTAGAATAATATATACAAGTCCCCAAGCCTTCTCTTGAGAACAGCCTCCCTGTACTGCAATCTGAAGAGACATGCAGCAGCGTGCCAACCATTGTTGGCACGCCTGGTTCATTTTCTAGCGAAGGTGGGGTCACCACTAGGTGCGATATAAAGAAATGCGCGATCCGAATGTTGATGAAACTGTGTTGGGGGCGAGCTCCACCACTGGAAAAGCTGGCGCCACCATCGGCGTGACGTGGCATGAGGGATCACGTGGACACAGCAACCGCATTGGCCACTTCGGAAGCGCCGAAGCAAGCTGAAAACGAAAGTTCAAAAAGTCCCACCTGCACTGCAGTTTTTATTAAGCGATGACGCTTTCCCGCCTTGGGTGTCTGCTTGACAAGATTTGAAAGCATTATAATAGGTAGTGGCTGCCTTTGGAGGCATGCAGCGTGGTAGTCTGCTGTTCGGTGCCGCACTGCCAGACATACACAACGAAGCCCGGTGTCAGCCTTATTCACATGTAGCTGCAGGACAAGCTGTGTGAAGCTTGGCTCTCAAAACATAGAACAGGCAAACAGCCATCGG
This sequence comes from Dermacentor albipictus, assembly GCF_038994185.2. Lineage (NCBI taxonomy): Eukaryota > Metazoa > Arthropoda > Arachnida > Ixodida > Ixodidae > Dermacentor > Dermacentor albipictus. The sequence continues at coordinate 10,320,012 of NC_091824.1, forward strand.
CTACAATGTGGGTATGCAGCAAGCACGGACTCGAGGAGGATTTCTGCTACGGCGCCAGAGCTGCCATGTTCAGCGAGTAGCAGAAAATGCGCAGTGAGACACTCGCCCGCACTCGCTGCCCAACCAATGTCATGACACTTTGGTCTACAAACTTGTTGATGCTAGATACTGGAAAATTCACTGGAATGGAAAGGGAGTGGTAAGAAGCACATTAAAAGAAAGCATGGCATATATGGTCATGTTTGTGTTATGAATTAACACACTGGATTACGAAACAGAAGCAGTGAGAAATCACGCATTGAGAATACCGTTACACATACAGTGCAACACTACTTGAGAAATAATATTGAAACGTCCAGTAAGTTAGAAAATAAAAAAGAGTGAATCATCGCGATGGCATATCACAGTCCCCATAGGCGTTGAAGTATATATAACTAAATTATTTTTGAACAGATCCGATAGTCTCCACGCAACAATAGTATTTGCTTGTGCACTGTCAGATGTTCATATTCTGCGGCCTAAAGCTCGCAGCACGTTGCAACAATGTGCTCGCAGCAAAAGCGAAATGTGCGCAGACATGCATGCAGACGCGTAGTCGATCGCTGCGAACCCGTGCGACCGCTGCATTGAAGCATCAATCTGTTATGATCCATTCAGTTATACAGACAGCCCACCATAAGGACATATTTCACAAAGTTTGCTCTCAGCGTTTGCTTACTTTTCATGCAAGAAGCCGGTTCGGGAGACTCCGTGGCGACCACGCACAGTGGCATTCACTGTATGTATTTGGTAAACAGATAGCATCTGTAAGCGATTCTGTGCTTTCAGTTTGCCCAAGAAACTTCTCTCGTTTTGAGAGTACTTACAAAAATGTCCAGGAGGGCTGCTGCGCGGTGTTTTTACTGAACGCCGTAAGCCAAACCTATGAGGAATGCGCCGCATGATCCCTCATACTACGCAAAGGAGGCGCTTCTGATAGATGACGACTCCGTAAGTCCTCGCCCCCAATAGAGTTAACCAGTGCATCGGAATTTGGAGAGCACGTTAGACATATCGAGGTTCATGGGTGCGCAAAATTTGAAGCGTGTACAGGGCAGGTAGGGTTTCAACAGCACATCATTTCAGAATAGTCTGACTGAAATTTGGTAGTGATTAGGGAGGAGCATACTGGAGAAAGTTCAGAGTTGTTGGTACTTGTGGAACATCTTAAAACACAAAATATGTGCTGGACGCTTGCTGGGGTCATGAAAACGTTTGCGGTCAGTGAGCTGTGATGCCTGTGAAGCTGAAACTGCATAAATTTAAAATGTATGCTTAAAGACTTACGGCATAGAGATTTGAAACTTGTAGCTACATCGCAGCTGGCATACCGGCGTAGAATTGCTTGCTGTAAGCTAGCAAGCGGTTTGGTCTATTGACACTTGTACATGTTTACCTTTTTCGAGTGACCCCTTTTCACCATCTAACAAATGTTATTGCTCAGCGCAAGATGTGCCCGCATGTATCAGGTTTCTCAAATGTTATCGATGGTTCTTTCTGCTGTCCGTTGTCACTGAAACTTGCGTAATCTGATTGCATGTGTGATGCGAGTTGTGCAGAGTTTTCTGGAAGACATGCAGACACCAGCGCTTCCTATGAAACCTTCGATGGATCATGTATAAAAGCCGAAGCGCTTGACCGGCAGATAAGATTTCGACAATCGCCAGCCGCGTTCACCGCTCTCGCTGTGCTTCGAGTATAACTTGCTTTTGAGGGCACAAGATCACCCAATAAAAGTTAGTTTCATCATTAACAGATTTGCCGCTATATTATTCACCGTCATTACTACATGACAATATTCTGTTTGATAATTTTGTCTGCTTATACGGCAGGCACTAATACGATTCAGTCACACGCTAAAGGAATGGTTCGAAATTTTATTACCTTAAAAGCCCCATAGGGGTATTACCTCAGGGACAGGTGTGCATGTATTGATCATACTTCAGTGGAAGTGACAGGACGTGAGGAAGGGGCTATGGTCTAACTATAGCACCCAAGTCTTTCAAGTCGTGAGCGAACAAGTGCATTTCATTTATACATTAGTTAGAAATCGCAGAGGCAGTGCAGTAGAAGCAAACGCGGAGGCAATCGCAGTGCAGACAAGCTCGGACGGGCATGTCGGGTGATCGTTGTTAATTTTGATAGAGAATATATTTGGCTGCCTCAGGGCCAAGAAATAAATGATCAATCTTAGTATTGCGAGAAAAAAAAATGTCTTTAACAAAAAATATGGAAGCAGCCTGGTCAGTCCTGCAGAAGAGCTTATTTCGAATTTTGCTGAATCTGCATTTCGGTCAGCTCCTCCCCCACTGCTCCAAACATACTTACTGATAGAGCAAAGGTCAATAGCATCGATTTTAACTAAATATTACAGAATATGATACCTATGCAGTAACGTGGAAATTTGGGCAGGTTGGTACATGTCTGAAAAGAAAGAGTAACAGCACAAACAATGAGGCATGACTGACACACAAAACGCTGCCAGCTTTCTTTCTCCTATGTTGAAGAGAAAGCAAATTGCGAGAAAGGAACGTTGCACTATATTTGTCAAAGTTTAGATTTTTTTCTCCATATTTGTCAACAGTACGCTTTTCAAATTTGGTCCGCCTGTTGCTGTGGAAGTCGTTGAATTTTGAAGCAAATATCTCTGCCCTAGACGGCACTAAATATTCACAAAAAGCGCTCAAGTGTAGGCCCATTATTAAGTTAGTGGTACTTTAAAACACTTTCTTTAGAAAAAGGCCATCCTTAATTTTCTTCCCCAGGTTAAGTCTATTGACTTGAACTGTAATGCCATCTGGAAAAACATCTGCATCATTTGTTTTACTGAAATACTAAAGCGCCAAACAGAAGACACAAGAAGAGACACGGACGAGCCCATACTAACAACTGATGCTTTGACCGAAACACAATATATACGCAAATCTGGCAGCGCAACTCGCACATTGTCGAAAATCACATCGTAACTAGGCGAAAGGCAATACAATGATAATAAAAGGTGACGAAACTTGAATAAAAGATGACATTTGCAACAGTGATACGTCGTGTATAGGGCCAAGGACCACAAGAGATAATGGTTGCGTGATACACAAAACACGGCTTTCAGGGAAGTATCCCAGGGCCAGTACTTCAGCAACATGCTCCAACTAGCCCAGCAATAAGTTCTGCTTGAATCATTTGTTTTGTTTGGGAATCGCAAAGGGGTGAGAAATGTGAGCGAATAAGTTGACCGCTGCTGTGACATGGGTGCGTGCTCATGGTTGCACGCTTCCTTTCATGTCACAAATGTGCTCCAACATGAAAACTAGTATTGACAAAACACTTGTCGCATTCTTGGGCAGGAATCGCACAATTTATGCATGGATACAGCAGTAGAACGGTGATGCACTTCCATGTGCTTTGCAGCACTTTCTCTTGATATCAGGCTCTTATTAGCATGCCCTGCATGCGGCTCGTTAGAGACAAAACGTAGAGGATGCAAGAACAGTGTTTTAGCTGTAGTACACAGGGCAGGAGCTTGACAAGCAAGGATGGATCGCACAGCGCAAGTTGGATTCAGCCAATGCCACATTGGCGCATGCAATGCGAACAACTATTGGAAGGAATATTATGCCGTGCGCTTCAACGAACACTTCCAAAATTTTTTAAAGATTGCCTGTGGCAGATAGCACAATTCTACTTTATGAGCTGGTCTACTCAAATAGGTGGACATTTCTTGCACAAAAGATTGATATGCATAATTGTATAATTAAGACATTCACTAATTAAGTTTAAATGATTAACTTAGGCCCATATTGGAATTTACAAATTAAAGCCGTGGAGTTTGCAAGCTGGACCCACTCGGAAAGAATTCTCAGGATGACACCAGATTCGAGATATTAACCAAACATTCCAGACACATGCATTGGCGTTCCAGTTACTTTCTTAACAAAATGTTGTTTAATGCATTCAGACACAAAACTGCAGCTGCATAATGAAATAGCAAAGAACGGCTCGCCAAAGAAGCGAAAAAGCACCCGGCACGTTTCGCTGAGCGGAACAGTGGCAATATATATATATATATATATATATATATATATATATATATATATATATATATATATATATATATATATATATATATATATATATATATATATATATATATATAAATCGTCATCAGCCTGGTTACGCCCACTCACGACCGGCTTTATTACTTCGCGACCTGTTCACCGGCGCCGCCTCCGTAGCCGCCGATTTTTTACTGCTTGTTTAGTTCATTCTTAGTTCGCCCGACCGCCGCTGCTCTCCGTGGCGCCAGAACTTACCCCCACGTAAAGCCCCTTGATAATTTGAAAGTAGCGACACTCTCCTCCTCACGGCGCTTTCCTCCTCGATTCTCCTCGCCCGCCGGCTGCGCACGGCACGCTATTCCTCCTGGGCTCCCGCGGACGGGCCGCAGGATTCTATGGAGGCTTGTTATATTGGGCCAGTTGCGTGCCCCAGTGGGGTTGAAAATTTTGAGAAATGCTAATAACAGCATCGATAATGCTGGAGGCAACGTTTATGAGGAGGCTGGTTTTATCTTAAAGCAGTATGAACGGGGTATACTGATTTAAAGGGAGCTTTGAGGCGAGTTCTATACTCAAGACAATTTTTGTGCCACATGATCAGATGCTTTACTTCGTGCGTCTGGTCTAGTATTGCTTGTGACACATCCCTTTGTGTGTGGCTTATTAAGCGAAAGCCTTAGACCTCTGTTTCAAGGTCCCGTTGTGAGCTACAGAAAATATCACATGACCGAAGGAAGGCGGGAAGCAAACTAAAGCATGTGCAGCCGCGTATAAGAGATGATTAATGATTACCAAAGTAATGATTGATTAGTGATTGGATTGTTGTTCATGCACCCTAATCCACCCCAATCGGTCCTAATATCCTTTCATCAACACTTCACCTTAATCCACCATAATCCGCCTTAATTCTCCTCCACGCACCTAAATCTTTATTCATGCATCTTAATCCTTCGTAGTGCACTCTAATCCACCTTAATCTTCTTTAATACACTCTAATCAACCTTAATCCTCCCTAATCCATCTTATGTCAACCACTAATGATTCATTAATTAACTTGGGTAATCATTCTCTCATACAGGGGTGGACATGCTTTGGGTCCCCTCTGGCCTTCCTTGGGTCACGTGATACTTCCAGTTTAGAAAGCGACCTTGAAACATAAAGATCTAAAGGCTTTCGCCCTAAATCTTAAAGAAAAGCTCAATTTTGACTAGTGAACGCTCATCACCTACAATACTACGGGGATACTTGCCACTAATTTTTTCAGGGCGCAAAGCAGAATCAATAATACTGCGCTTCCGACTGAATAACAACAGTTACCGACGTGCGAAGTGGTGGAGCCACCCCAGAATATTAAGCATACTGAGGACAACCGCAACAAAAACGCTGGTGAGCAGGCCGGAAGAAGGATAAAAAAATGCAGCAATACGGGATGCTTGGCTACGAGCTATAAGAAAGACTCCTCAGCTCGCAAACAACGCTGTTCTTTGTCAAAACAAAGTTGCTTCGGCCAACGTCATGCAGCCACTGCTTCCTACGCAAGCCGTTACGCTTTCGTTGTGGTATCATAAAAACGGCATAACTATCTTCAGGCTTCTTGCTGCAGTTATATGCGCAACAGCCCGGCATAGCGCTAGCACATAGACCAGGAACACTGCTCACAACGTTCGCTACGCCGAGCTAAAGCACCCAGCCAGCCGTGCTCAGGAGAAAAATGGCGCGAACGAAAAAGAAAAACACAAGCAAAACTCAAGATCCGCGCGTTTCCAAGGGCAACGGCAGGGAGACCAATCGTCGTGCAGAAAAACGGGGGCAAAACTGGTTGCCGCGGGGGGGACACGCAAGGGGCAAGGAGGAGGCGAGGAGGTCGTGTGGCGGCGGCAGAGTTCAAAGAGTGGCGGTACTTTCAAATTATGAAGGGACTTTACCCCCACGCCGAGTGCGGGCTGGCGTAGCGGTAGCAGTGGCGGCTTCTTCGTTGTGTTTTTGTGCTTGTCTGAACACCGTGTTTCCGGCTGTTCTGGTTGCTGCCCGCATACGTGCCAAGAACGCAATTACTGCTGAGAGCCTTTACATTTCGTAGGCCGTAAAAATCATCGCCCGCGATGGTGTATTGCTGCGTTCCGCTCTGCAAATCGAGCGGGCGCACAGCGAAGGGTATCACATGTGAGGGCTGTCTCATTAATTTGAGGGCACCAGCCTCTCAGTCTACTACTACTACTGCCATCATAGTAGGCATGGACCGGGGAGGGCTATCAGTACCCAAGGCCCTACCTTGGCTTTCGTAGGGTTCGTCAGCCGCCTGGAAGGTGCTGCATCAAGTGTGGCTCGATCCTGTGCTTGTTAGGGGGCCAACGCCGCTTAAGTTTGCAGACCTAGTGCTGCCGTCACTTATAAAGAATCCGTTGTGTGTGCTTGAAGGACACCACAGAGCCTCACAGAAGGGCCCAGCTAAAGCTGATTGTCCACAAGTTTGAGGCCATTTTTGTCCAATTTTTCCTCTGATCTCACAGAAGAGCACGCCAAACGAAAATTAAATAATGCCAAACCGAAATCACGAACGGTCCTAAACGTGTAAGAATCTGGCTGACCTGAAATAAAGTTCTGTCCACGACCGGCTATTGTGTCTGGCAAACAAGCTTTTCTAGTCTGGTTTTATTCATTTTTCATCTAGAGTGCATCTTGAAATGATTAACAATCGGGTGAATGCTCCTGAAAACGAGTAAGTGTGCATAGCGCGCTTTTTGTCGTAAATTGGTGGAAAGTAGCGCGGCTTCGCCCTGGGATGCTGCTAGCTACAGAGCAGAAGCAATCGTGTTCAGGTTGTGCAGCTGTGCGCGCAAAAAAAAAAATGACTGTGGCTTAGCTAAGGTTAAGCCCAGGATGCGAAGCATACTAGCCTTTATTTTAACGCGACAGCGTTAAGGAGCTTGTGTCGCAGAAAAGCCGGTAACACCGGCTTTTCTGCGACACCGGAGATGTTGCTTCTGCGGACACTGGAGACTTTACGTTCTGCGTTACCGGAGACGTTACCACTGAGCCACGAGTTCGATGCTTCAAAGCGGTACAAAAGCGCCTCTAGTGAACGCGGTGTTGCCTTAGAAACGAGCTGTTTCTAAGGCTCAGGCGTGCGTCGCTTGCTCAGGCGCACATTTCGTTGTCGCGCCGAACGCTGCGTTGCTCGACGCTCAACGCGTCCAATGCGGGGCGCGTAGTCGCTGCGCGGTAGCCCATTGTCTTAACCCCTTGGCGAGTCGACGGGAACGCTGTCGCGTTCCACTCTTGAAGGCGAAGCTTAAGCGTCCGCTTTGCAGCTGTTATGACGTCATATGGCAGCTACGCTAGGGTGGCTAGCCACCCTAGCTTTGCGGCTGCGCGTGGCGCAGCAAGGAAGAGCGTGGTTGTGCGAACAACCACGCACAACCGTACGCAGCAGTTTGCGTACAAACAAGCTCTTTGAGCTTGTTTTAGCCGCAAAACTGCTGCGCTGAGAAAGAAAAATAATACCGCTATCAGCCTTTAGTCGGGTACAGCTTTTTGTGGCTATGCAGGGGAATTGCTACGAGCGCGATCGAGACGCTTGCTTCTGCGCTGTTCTCGCGCGCTCATGAGCCAGATTAGGCGCGTTAGCTGACAGCTCGTGCTCTTAACTACCGCTGTATACAGAAAGCTGTCCGCGATTATTGCATCTGATGAATATTAACACGTCTTTGCGGTGCGTGCTCAAACGATGCGGTTTAACTTTCTATTGGCTACATGGTAACGCAAGCGTAATGAAGCTAACAGAAGCGTACGGCGGGCGCTGCCGAAATGAGGGTAGCTTGTGGTGCCACCTGTTGCGGCGCGCCGTCTTTCCTGAACAGTCACGTGATATTTACGCGGACACGCGCCGCCATAGGAGCCGGCGTAGTGAGCTGGTCGCGAGTAATAAAGCCGGTCGTGCGCCCACTACAGGGCAAAGGCCTCTCCAATACTTAACCAATTACTTCGGTCATGTACTAATTGTGGCCATGTTGTCCCTGCAAACTTCTTAATCTCATCTGCCCACCTAACATTCTGCCGCCCCCTGCTATGCTTCCCGTCCCTTGGAATCCAGTCCGTAACCTTTAATGAGCATAGGTTATCTTCCCTCCTCATTACATGTCCTGCCCATGCCCTTTTCTTCTTTTTTGATTTCAACTAAGATGTCATTAACTCGCGTTTGTTCCCTCACCTAATCTGCTCTTTTCTTATCCCTTAATGTTAGACCCATCATAATTCTTTCCATAGCTCGTTGCGTCGTCCTAAATTTAAGTAGAACCCTTTTTGTAAGCCTCCAGGTTTCTGCCCCGTAGGTGAGTACTGGTAAGACACAGCTGTTATACACTTTTCTCTTGAGGGGTAATGGCAACCTGCTGTTAATGATCTGAGAATGCCTGCCAAACGCACCTCAGCCCGTTCTTATTCTTTTGATTATTTCATTCTCATGATCCGGATCCGCGTTCACTACCTGCCCTAAGTAGATGTATTCCCTTACCACTTCCAGTGCCTCACTACCTATCGTAAACTGCTGTTCTCTTCCGAGACTGTTAAACATTACTTTAGTTTTCTGCAGATTAATCTTTAGACCAATCCTTATGCTTTGTCTCTCCAGGTCAGTGAGCATGCATTGCAGTTGGTCCCCTGAGTTACTAAGCAAGGCATTATCATCAGCGAATCGCAAGTTAATAAGGTATTCTCCATTAACTCATCTCCCCAATTCATCCCAATCCACGTCTCTGAATACCTCCTGTAAACACGCTGTGAATAGCATTGAAGATATCGTATCTCCCTGCCTGACGCCTTTCTTTATTGGGATTTTGTTGCTTGCTTTATTAAGGACTACGGTGGCTGTGGAGATGTTATAGATATCTTCCAGTATTTTTACATACAGCTCGTCTACACCCAGATTCCGTAATGCCTCCATGACTGCTGAGGGTTCGATTGAATAAAATGCTTTCTCGTAATCAATGAAAACTATATATAAGGGTTGGTTACATTCTGCACATTTCTCTATCACCTGATTGATAGTATGAATAAGGTCTATTGTTGAGTAGCCTTTACAGAATCCTGCCTGGTCCTTTGGTTGACAGAAGTCTAAGGTGTTCCTGATTCTGTTTGCGATTACCGTAGTAAATGCTTTGTAGGCAACAGACAGTTAGCTGATCGGTCTATAATTTTTCAAGTCTTTGGCGTCCCCTTTCTTATGGATTAGGATTCTGTTAGCATTCTTCCAAGATTCCGGTATGCTCGAGGTTATGAGGCATTGCGTATACAGGATGGCCAGTTTTTATAGTACAATCTGCCCACCATCTTTTAAAAAATCTCCTGTTACCTGATCCTCCCCCTCTGCCTTCCCCGTTTACATAGCTCCCAAGGCTTTCTTTACTTCTTCTGCCGCTATCCGTGGGATTTCGAATTCCTCTAGACTATTCTCTCTTCCATTATCATCGTGGGTACCTCTGGTACTGTATAAATCTCTATAGAACTCCTCAGCCACTTGGACTATCTCATCCATATTAGTAATGATATTGCCAGCTTTGTCTTTTGACGCATACATCTGATTCTTGCCAATTATTAGTTTCTTCTTCACTGCTTTTAGGCTTCCTTCGTTCCTGAGAGCATGTTCAATTCTATCCATATTATACTTCCTTATGTCAGCTGTCTTTCGTTTGTTGATTAACTTGGAAAGTTCAGGCAGTTCTATTCTAGATGTAGGGTTAGAGGCTTTCATACAGTGGTGTTTCTTGATCAGATCTTACGTCTCCTGCGATAGCTTACTGGTATCCTGTCTAATGTAGTTGCCACTGACTTCTGTTGTACATTCCTTAATGATGCCCTTAAGATTGTCGTTCATTTCTTCAACACTAAGGTCCTCTTCCTCAGTTAAAGCCGAATACCTGTTCTGTAGCTTCAACCGGAATTCCTCTATTTTCCCTCTTACCGCCAACTAATTCATCGGCTTCTTGTTTACCAGTTTCTTCCGTGCCCTCCTCAAGTCTAGGCTAATTCGAGTTCTTACCATTCTGTGGTCACTGCAGTGCACTTTGTTGAGCACGTCCACATCTTGTATGATGCCAGGGGGGGCGCAGTGTTTGAGGTCTATTTCATTTCTAGTCCCGCCATTCGGGTTCCTCCACGTCCACTTTCGGCTATCCCACTTGCGGAATAAAGTATTCATTATCCGCATATTATTCCGTTCTGGAAACACTACTAAAAACTCTCCCTTGCTATTCCTGGACCCTATGTCATATTCCCCCACTGACTTGCCTACCCTGGCATTGAAGTCGCCGATCAGTATAGTGTGTTTTGTTTTGAAATTAACCATCGTCGATTCCCCGTCTTCATAGAAGCTTTCGACCTCCTGGTCATCATGACTGGATGTAGGCGCGTAGACCTTGTACGACCTTCAATTGGTACCTCTTAAGTTTCACAACAAGACCAGCCACCCTTTCGTTAATGCTATAGAGTTCCTGTATGTTACCAGCTATAGCCTTATTAATCAGGAATCCAACACCTAGTTCTTGTCTCTCCGCTAAGCCCTGGTAGCACAGGACGTGCCTGCTTTTTAGCACTGTATACGCTTCATTTGTCCTAACCTCACTGACCCCTATTTTATGCCAGCTAATTCCTCCAATAATACTGCTAGACTCGCCTCACTAGATACAGTCAAACCCCGTTACAACGAACACCACATTAACGAACATTTCAGATTAACGAACTTTTATGAAATCCCGTGCCGACTGCTTATAGTTTCAATGTAAAAATATTTCACTACTACGAACTTCAGAATAACGAACATTTCAGAATAACGATCGTTATTTAATTTCCGTGTCATCTTAACAACACCTCAGTACTACGAACTCATATCCCGAAATGCGAGGATTCTTAGATTTCAGTGTATCTGTCACGGCAGTCGGAGCTCTAAGCTAGCAGACGACGCAGCGCGAAGAGCGGGCCGCCTTGCAACTTGCTTCCCGCAAAAACCTGAGATGGCGCGGAAGGAGAAAGATGCGGGCGGAGACTTTTTTTTTCCTTCTCCGTTGTGGAGGCAACAAATATCCTCCTTGGGAGGCAACGACGCACCAGGTTTTGTGAGTGGAGAGGCGGGGAGCATGGGCTCGTAAAACCTGAGACGGTGCGGCATAAGAAAAAAAAAAAGTAGTAATTAACGGTGAAGTGGGCTTTTTTTTTTTTCCTGTTGCGGAGGTGACGACGCATCACGTTTTTCTTGCTTGTTTTCCCAGTTGTTCGCGTGCTGTCACCCGTATCAGGCCTGTCCATCTTGTTTTTCTTCTGGTTATATTATTGTGTTAGAAGTGCGTGCCGGCGTTCGCGTTGCCATGAGCTCAACAACTCTAACCACGGCGAAGAAGCGAAAGCAGTTTTTCTTTGAGCGAGAGAGTAGAGATTCTTCGCGAGATAGAAGACGGGAAGAAACAATCCGTCGTGGCTAAAGAACGTGGAGTGGCGCGGTCGACGATCGCCACGATTCTGAAAGATAAGGAGAAAATCTTTAAGCACCAGCAAGAATCTTGCTGCACGTTACGGCAGCACCCGAAGACCGCGACGAGTCCGTGTCGGCCACAGATGCGTTGGACTGCTTGCGAAAACTCCGCATATTTATAGCCAAAAGCGGCACAGCGACCGAAGGCGTGCATAAGAATGCGGACGGTCTGGAATCGTTCGTGCTGCAGAGTCTGTGCTGCACCCGTCAGAAGACGATCACGGACTATTTCAAATAAATGTGCCTTGTCTGACGATCACGTGTGCATTGTGTGAGAAACGAGTTCAAGGAGGTACCGTTTCAAAGGTAGGACGCTTGCGTTACTGAAATGCTATTGTTATGGCTAATTTTTGGGCTTTCACTATAACGACCTTTCAGAATAACGAACATTTTCCCGCGGTCCCCTGAAGTTCGTTGTACCGAGATTTCACTGTAACGTTCTAACATTAAACGTTGCCAGGTTCAGATTCCAATGGCGGCCTGTCCGGAGCAAGGGATTCTTAGCACCTTCTGCTGCGTCACAGGTCTGACTGCCACCGTGGTCAGTTGCTTCGCAGCCACTGGGGACTGAGGGCTGGGGTTTGATTGTTGTATTCATATAGGAGGTTGTGGCCAAGTACTGCATCAGGGTGGCCAATCCTGCTTTGGTGAGGGAGTGCGTTACCTGTACTGGTCACCGGGACCAGGCCGCACTCCAAGCCTCTTTATGCAATTTTATCAACACGCGGATTTTTTTTTTTTTATCCGGTGGAAAATTGCGCGGCACCACGATTGGAACCATGGTCCTCTTGCACGCCAGGAGGATGCCCTATCTCTACACCACCGCTGCACCCATATATTATATGCGTGACCTACATATTATATAGGCGAACGAGACTGATAACGTCGAGGTGAGAGTGAGCGGCTGTAGCAGGGGCATCAGTGGCAGTGGGTTCATGGCGGGTGGCATAGGGAACAGAAGGTACAAAGGTGCGGGAATAAGTCGGGGCGTATGTCCGAGGAGGTGGTGGCCATCGGTTGCTGCAGTGACGAGCTACATGGCCAATGCGACAGCAGTGGAAACAGATCAGCCTGTCATCAGGGGTACGCCATTCGGACGGGTTGCGGTGAGATGTGGCAGAAAAGGACTGCCGGGGACGAGGAGGGCCCGTAGAGAACTGGGGAACACTGGGTTGAGATGTTGAACACACGGAGTTCAGCCCCATGTTCTCAAATTTCTGTCTGACTACGGCCTGAATCATCGCAATCGTGGTTGCCGGCAGATCGGGAGGTGTCTCGGAGAAAGCTGGTGAACAGACTGCCTCGAACTTGCGGCGAACAATAGGGGTTACGTCGTCACCATTATCATTTTCATGGCGGCTCGTCTCTTGAGTATTCCCGATAATATCGTAACAATATAGATATATATATATATTCAGCAACAGGGTGGACGAGTTCCAACAAATGATTAAGACCCTTTACAGAGACTGTAAGTGTGGGGTTGAAGATTAATATGCAGAAGACAAAGACAATAGCCAGGCAAGGAAACAAGATTTCAGGATCGCCAGCCAGCCGCTAGAGTCTGTGAAGGAGTTCGTTTACCTCGGTCAATTACTCGCAGAGAACCCTGATCATAAGTAGGAAATTTACAGAATAAAACTGGGTTCGAGTGCATACGGCATTGTCAGCTCCTGACTGGAAGCTTACCATTATCATTGGAAAGGAAGGTTTACAATCATTGTATCTCACCAGTGTTGACATATCGGGCAGAGACTTGGAGACTGACAAAGAAGCTTGAGAACAAGTAAAGACCGCGCAAAGATCGATAGAATGAAGATTGGTAGGCGTAATGTTAAGAGACAGAGAAAGAGAGCAGTTTGGATCAGAGAGCAAATGGGTATAGACGATATTCTGATTGACGTCAAGAGAAATAAATGGAGCTAGGCAGGTCATGTAATGCGCCGGTTAGATAACCATTGGACTAAGGGTTACAGAATGGGTACCAAGAGAAGGGAGACACAGTCGAGGACAGCAGAAGACAAGGGGGAGCGATGAAATTGGGAAATTTACGGGCGCTAGTTGGAATCGGTTGGTGCAGGGCAGCGGCAGTTGGAGATCGTAGGGAGAGGCCTTCGTCCTGCAGTGGACATAACATAGGCTGATAATGGTGATATATTTTGATTTGGGATACATGCAATGATGTATCGTTACCTTATAGTATATCGCCACCGTTACATGTTTGTATCACTCCAACGAAGGCCTGTATGTCGCGCAGCTGAAATGTCAGTAGTCTTGCATGCTTTACTGATGTATGCACGGACTGCAGGATACAAAAAATGGAAATTTGAATGGAATGGAAGCTGAATCAAAGCTTAGGGTGCTTCAGAATGTGGAGTCAAATGAAATTTAGGTTAGAGACGTCGCCAGTGGTGGAACAGCCATTTCACCTTTCAACGCAGGTCCGAGCTTAGGCAAAAAGCCGATTTAGTGCAGCAGTGAGCACTTTTGCAGCAGGGTTCAACACACGTGTGCGTTTACCATATACCGTGCAAATTCTAACCTATTTAGCCTATTTGTTGTGAAGACAAATTTGTTCATAGCTTACCCTGCAAGCATAGTCGGGAAAGGACGCATTGCACAAAGGTCGCTATGGCCGTGTTCGACGATACAGCACAGGGGATAATTAAGTGAAGATGCAACAGTGACAGCTTGTGGGCAAAGACTCGCCACAAAACTAATCAAGTACGCATGCACCTGCAGCGAATATGACATCATGCAATATACCCTACTCATGTTATGCCATGCACATTAGAGAGTTCTCGAATAGGGGCTGCAAAAAAAGTATCAGCGCCACTTTGAACGTGCAAGATGCAAATAGGGTTTTGCGTTGTCGTCGGTGATGCAATTTCACCGAAATTGCCATCAAAATAGCACAGCGACAAAAACTCGACGCAAAAGCTTTGTGTCTACGAACGTGTTGGCACCCATACAAGCGGCAGCTCTCGCCGTGTACCACATTCGACCTCACTTGCTAACAGCATTCTTAACTATGCACCACATGCGATTTTGCTCGCAGAGGCTCTTTTGCAAAGCCCTGCTATCACCTTTAAATATCAAATGATCATATCTTTAATCATTGAATGGGGCATATATACACCTTCGCCACACTCCGCATTACCAGGTGGGCTCGATGAACACCGAAATAAAGCACCAGCAAGACGAATTTGATGGGCCCATAGAGTTTCTCACTACATAGCGAGAAACTATGGATGGGCCCACTGATCCATACTTTATTACAGAGCAGTGGATCTGCCTCCTTCTATGGTGATGATAGAGCTCTCTTGGCATTAATTTCAGTTTTGCTAGCTGCGAAGCATCGGCGTGAAGATGGTTTCACTCTTATGCATGCTTTGGTGCAGGCTCAGAGCAATTTTCTACTAAAATGCTGTTTTGGCGCAGGATGATGTAAAGGACAGCTCTCGGCGCACTTCGGCGCAATTGACGCAGCTGTTCCAACGTTGCGTCAGCCTTGATAGGTACATAAATTCTTTCGCAGATACATCCACGTAGCGCTCGTTGTAACTGCTGTGGAAATACTCACCCAGCGAGGCCAACTGCGCTAGCGGATAGTTTGAGAGTAGCATAAAATTGTGGTTTAATTTTTTTAGGAAAGCTCCTTTAAGATACCACAGATTATGCTGAGACCTTATTCTTCTTCACCTAGTCGTCTGCTATTTCTGGCTCGTCTTCATTTTCCTATCCTTTGAAGTTTCCTCCTTCCAAGGTGCTTCACTTAAAGAGGTCCTGAACCACCCATGAAGCTTGGTGAGGAAACATAGTCTGCGGATAGATAGCATGCACTGCTGTGAACTGCATCTCGGCCAAGTTTTGCTGTCATACACAGCGCAAGTGGAGCGCGATATCACCTTTCTCTCAGACTCTCTTTTTAACAGAAACCTACTCCTTCCTCATTCTCTTCTGGATGCTTTATTTCCTAATAATGCGGATTCCAATACACGGCTGCTATTCATCAATAGCTGACGCCAATCAAGAAGCGTGTTAGAGTCAGTGCGCTTCTTCATACTCTGTGTATATTTCATGAATTTCAATAAACAGGTTGAAGTAAGCGACACTGTGCTTTCGAATTTCGATAATAGTTGCATACTTCCAGAAACTCACTATTGTCTGCTCACATACTCTTGGCCGCCCGTGTAGAAATTAAACCTTGGCCACCTTGCTCATCGGTGTCGTGGTCGGCGAGTCTTGCTAATTTCGACTAGTTTTGAACGCTCAACTGGCATTGAACCACGCGAAGCTTAAGGTTTAGAACACAAGCATGCTTGCCGTCGCATGCTCCGTCCTGGCCGCTCCTGGTTACTCGCCTTGGTAGACTAATTGACAGCGCTTGTGGAAAAATGTGCAACTTAGATGTGGCTGCTATCCGTCGGTCAAGCTGGTGAAGGACAAAGCCGGTCCGCACTACGTAGCATGGTCAGACAGTATACCACATGGGTGCGAGAACCCACTCAAACCCTGTCGTGCAGAAAGCGTACGGATGTGACATGCGCACTGCACTCGTTAACTTCTCAGACAATGTCAGACACGCTATACACTGAGTCATTTTCCTATTTCATCACGTATTGCCTCAATAACAAGCCTCGTCCTCCATTAATTACGATTCCGCGCTATAACAGTGCAGCTGTCAAGCAGCTTTGCAGCACACGGCGAGATGCCCATTGTCCCCGACATTGATGCAGTGTTCTTTTAAGCAGTCATTTAAGTAACGACCTGTATGCCCCTATCTATATCCTTCCACAGGAGAGTGGAATCGCCAGCCGTGGTTGCTCAGTGGCTATGGTGTTGGGCTGCTGAGCACGAAGTCGCGGGATCGAATGCTGTCCACGGCGGCCGCATTTCGATGGAGGTGAAATGCGAGAACACCTGTGTACTTAGATTGAGGTGCACATTAAAGAACCCCAGGTGGTCAAAATTTCTGGAGTCCTCCACACAGCATGCCTCATAATCAGAAAGTGGTTTTAGCACATGAAACCCTATAATTTAATTTTTAAGGAGAATGGAATTCTATACATCGTGCCCGTTTTTTTGACACTCAGCCAATTTTACTTTGTGGTTCACAATGCAACACGGATTTCTGCAAAGTAGTTTCGTTAAATTGCACAACCTGAACAACATCAAGAGAGTGGAAAATACTACGTTAACGCTCGACTTTTGTGCTACTTTCTTAAGAGACATGGAATGGGCATCCAAGGCAACTTGCTAAATGTGATTCGAAGTTATCTGTCCAACTACACATTTCATGTTCGGATTGGTAACTTCCTTTCTCGTCTATTTACCCAGGAGACTGGTGTGCCACAAAGTGGAGTGCTGAGCTGTACTTCATTCCTTGCAAAATTGAATTCGCTCCATACTATCATACCACGTACAATGTTTTATTCTGTATATGTGGATGATATCCAAATAAGTTACAACTCATGTAATCTTTGTGAGCGACAAGTGCAGCTTGGCTTGAATAAATTGTCTGATTGGGCAGACGAGAACAGTTTTAAACTAAACCCTCAAAAAAGTATTTGCATTCTCTTCTCCAATAAGAGAGGTGCAATACCGGAGCCCGTTATTGATCTTAATGGAGAACAGCTATCTGTGAGCCACGAACATAAATTTCTAGGCCTCATTTTAAATTCTAAACTAACTTTCATTCCACACTTGAAATATTTGAAAATGAAGTGCTTGAAGACAATGAATCTACTGAAGCTCTTGTCCCACACATCTTGGGGAAGTGGCAGAAGATTCCTCTTGAGCTTGTACAAAAGTCTTATACGGTCACGCCTTGACTATGGAGCCATTGTGTATAACTCTGCGACACCTAGTGCTTTGAAGATGCTGGATTCCGTTCAGCACTTGGGTTTCCATGTTGCTACTGGTGCGTTCAGGACTAGCCCTCTAAAAAGCTGAATCCATCAAATGGTCTCTACATCTTCAGAGAACATATTTGAGTTTCTCTTACGCCCTGAAGGTCAAGTCAGATTTGTATCATCCATGCCACTCAGTTATTTACGACCTGTCCATGGCCAGGCTGTTCCGTAACCGCCTAGGCACTAGACCTTCTCTGTCCCTTCAGTCGGAAGCATTGTCCGAAGAGACAGGCGCCTCAATTTTAGAGAATGTCGTAATGGCGACTATGTGGCTTCCACCACCTTGGGAGTGGCAGAGAGTGTAATGGCAGAGAGTGTGATGTCTCATTTGCAGAAATATCAAAACCAGCACCTGAAGCACACACACGTTCACATCTTATTGAGCTTCAGGAGAAGTATTCTTGTGCTGAATTTTACACAGATGCCTCTAAGTCTTCTTCTGGTGTGGCTTATGCAGCACTAGGACCAGCATTTTTAATATCTGGCACATTGAACCCACATACATGTATTTTTACAGTGGAAGCATGTGCAATACTCTCTGCAGTAAAGCACATCAAGGAAACAAATCTCGCTAGGGCTATTGTGTTCACAAACTTATTGAGTGTAGTCTGAGCCTTAATGAATGTATGTAAACATAAAAACACTGTCTTTAATGAACTGTACACATCGCTATGCTCAGCTTATAGTGCTAAACAAATGATCATCCTATGCTGGGTACCTGGCCACTGGCATAAAAAACAATGAAGCTGCTGACGAGAAAGCTATCTCAGTAGCTTTTAGCGACACGGACACAAGCATACCCATAAGCTGAAAATCCACTGGCAGAAACAATGGAATACTCAGATATCAAATTAACTGCACTTTATCAAACCCAAATTAGGATATTGGGTATCGGAGAGAACATCACAATATAACGAAGTGCTCCTTTGCCGATTAAGAATAGGACACACTTACGGCACTCACTCTTACCTCTTGACATAAGGGTATCCTCCAACTTGCAGTAAGTGCAGCCAAAATCGCAGTCCTGCACGTTTGTATTTAATGCCCTGCAATAGAAGAACAGAGGAAAAAGTATTTCATTTCTGCATATCGCGAAAATATACCTCTTCACCCAAAATTTTTTCTTAGCAATGAACCGCTTTTTAATCTGAAATTAGTCTGAGTTTTTAACTGAAACAAACACTCTGAAAATCATTTGGCCTGGGAATTTTTAGCGACGTATAACAGCCCCTGTACTCAAGGGCTTCCTTGAAGCTATAGTGTCATTGTCATGTTTTGTTGCATCATGCTTTTAACGAAACCCCATTGCCGTGGCCCACAGCACTACTTAGTCAGTGTCATTATTTTAGCAACTGTATATTTTACGCCATTCACAGCAACAGGTTTTAGGCATTTTTACAGCCAAGTCACATATACCATGAGGAATTCATTGTCCACACAATTCACAATGCATCGTTAACATAACGACTTGTCATGGCGCTCTTTGGCCAGACCTGGCCCTTGTGCCATAAAACACCACACATCATCAAGATTGCGTGACAGGCAATGGATGTATGGAATTGCCGCTACTTTTTGTTTCTTGTTTGTGTCATTGCTTCTCTGCTGATAGAGATTGCTTCCCTATCATTTAACTTGCGCCTCAGCTTCTGAAACTAATGCGTGGTCAGGGCAGCCAGATGTGTTCAGGCGACCTACTTGCTCTGAAAAACACTGCTGTACAAGGTGAGGGCAAGATTATTTTAGTACATTTTTAAAGCCCATGTTTGTTAGGCTTCTTTTTATGAGCTTAGAATGAGGCGATCCATAATGCAGTATTAGCTTGCTTGATAGTTGCTGCTAGCCCCAGCACGTTTGGTCATGATGAAACGTGATACATAAATCGGAAAACTTAATTGATCCATTCGATGGAAATTTATGACCCACCTCCACTGGTTCTAAAATTGCCCAAAATTTGTCAAAGTGCCATCAACATCAAAGTGTAGGCCAGTGACGGTTCTGTCAAAAGTTGCTGAAAAGTCATCCACGAACCTAAAAATTTTAAACATTAGCGCCTGCAAACTTATCGCTGAGTAGTGTATCAACCTGACCTAAGCATAACTCACTCAATATAGGGGCCAAGCAAGATCCAATACAAACATCGCTTTTCTCCTGGGAGAAGCATCCGTCTCATTGTACATAAGTACTTCTAAGGTAAAATGAAATTAGCTCGAGAAAGCTTGTAACCGGAACAACCACTGCATTCTGAAAAAGGATGGATCCAAGCCCGTCGATGCTTGCATCCATGCATTTTAGCACGTCTTGTTGAGGTAGATGACAGTACAGGT
Source organism: Dermacentor albipictus (assembly GCF_038994185.2). Classification (NCBI taxonomy): domain Eukaryota; kingdom Metazoa; phylum Arthropoda; class Arachnida; order Ixodida; family Ixodidae; genus Dermacentor; species Dermacentor albipictus. Next base: position 10,339,861 of record NC_091824.1, read on the forward strand.
TTTTAATATGGATCGAAAGGGCGTCTAGGCTCTTCGTTGAATGTCTACTAAGAAATTTTACCACTTCCTTGGAATCCTTGATTGTAAAAGGATCATCGACCCTAAGAAGGCTCAGTTTATCTTGCAAGAAAAGAGCCATTTGCTTTTTGCCAGGTGTCTTTCTTGGATGCAATAATTCTGACAAGGCACTCTAGCTGAAGGCACTCTCGCGAGAAATTGGTGTACTTCCAAGGCACAATTCCTACAATCGCCTATGCTTCTGGCAAGGCTCGGCAGGTTTGAATATTGGTTTCCATGAGCTTTTCCGTGTGCGCAAGGTGTTCTAGGGTGTGTTAAACTGGCGCTGAAGCCTCCAAATGCTTTGTTAATTTTAGTAATGTCAAGTACAGTAATGTCGAGTGCTACACAATATTGGGCACTAATGAATAAGGGCACTTGCTTAGGCACTTCTCAAATGTAAAAGATATGAGAGCTAGTCAAGTTTCAGTCGAAGGTCGGTTTCAAATCGACAGCCTGCTCTTGTGCGAGTGAAAACCCCACGCGATGGGAAGTATTGCTCGCAATAATTTGTGCATGTGATGTCCAAGCGCTGATGAATATTAAACAACCGACGTTGGGGAAAATAAAGTTGCATTCGACATAAGTCGAACGGAATTGTCGAAGTAGCATGCATTCGTGAGCATCTACCGCTGTTTGTGACATCGTTAGACTGCAGCCTATACGTTGGGTCGGAAAATCGACATCCCGAATGAAGCTTCGGTGTCTCCACTGCTGCTGTCACTTAAATTATTTTCTGAGTCGACAAAAGCGCAAACAGTATTATGAAATAAATAATAAATAAATAAATCTTGCGTCTTTTTCATTGATGTGCATAGGAGCACTGTAGGCTAATTTTGACAATACATCCATTTTGTTTTATTTTTCCACACTCCCCAATTTGCCAAGAATTGTAAAATCCGACACATACCTAAAGTGTAATCGTCATTTCAGACGGTGCATGATGTTGCTAGTATGAGCGTTTCAATGGAAATGTTTAACCTGTAGAAGAACTGTCGATATATAGGCGCAGTAATGAAAAAGACTTCATTTATACTCTGGAGTGTGTTCAACAAGTTCGACCGGTCATATCCGGTGAAAAGGTTCCATATTGAAAAAAATAAAAGAATTGCTGCTTAGTGCCAAGGAAGACAAAATTAATTTGTTTTGCGAGAAAAAGAGATGTCTGCGTAAACAATCTAGAAAAACCCAGTCAGTCAGAAGCATTTCCTTAATCCGCAATTTAGTTAGCCCCCCCCTCCCCCCAAAAAATGTGTCGTGGCTACAGCTTCAAAATGTTTAGTAATAGAGCACGTGTCGATAGTAGTGATTCTAACTGAATAATACAGACTACGGTCACCATGATGATAAAAATAATTGCTTGGACGGAAGATTGCACAATATTAGTTTGATATTTTGATTGAGTTTTGATTTTTTTTTCTCAGTGTCTGTAAATAGTATGGTTTTCAAATTTTGTCACCAGGTTGCCATGAAAGTCATTGAAATTTAATGCAGATATCCTTGCCTTAAGTGCCACAAAAAAATTCATGAGAAGTGCTCACTTTTTGGTCTGTTGTTAAATTAGCGGTACATTAAAAATCTTTCTTTAGAAAAGGGCCATCCTCGATTTTTATTCCCAAAATAAGTCTATTGATTTGAACAAATGTCAGCGGAAAAATTCATCAATTATTTATTTAATTTGTTTATTTATTTAAAATGTCCTTACGGGCCTCGTATGAGACAATGGATAAGGGGGGCGTCACAGGACTAAACAAGTAGATATAGTGGCCATATAACAAAACATAATATACAAAAAATAAAAGTATAAAAATGTATACACATCTTATACAAACATTAAAGCATTGCACAAAAATAATAGGACCGGTAATATACACATTAGAGAGAAGACAAAAGATACAGTTCTTTCGATAAACAATTTAAGAAATATAGCCACTCTAATGTCATAGGGCAAAAAAATACAACAATAATGAGCTAAATAATGAGCTCATAAACAATAGAGCACATAACTGGAAAACAAACGAAAATTCATCATGCATTTTATTGAAGTTAGTCAGTGGAATATGAACTTATAAGCTGGCGGACTCTATCGGCATTTGTTTCGGAGACAATGAACTTGGGAAGAGCGTTCCACAACCGAGTGGCACGAGGAAGCGCCGACCAATTGAATGCATGAGTGTACCATAGATGCGTGTGAAGCTTACGTGATTATATAATCTGCGAGATTTGCAGGGTGCGACTCGAACCCGTAAAGATTACCTAGCCGCATGAACATACTTGTGAAATAATGATATGAATGCAAAATCACGAGTACTTAAGGGCTGATGTGAAATATCTCATTTTATTTATGAGATGCTTGAAACGTAAGTGTAGTTACGCGAGATTAATCTAATGGCCCTATTTTGAACTGATTCTAATAAGCTCATTAGGTTGTTTGATGGGGTGACCAGATTGGAGAGGCAGATTTGAGCAGGGAGCGAACAGTAAATCCGTCTGATAAGCTAGCTTGCGGATGTTCGAGGGCAAATTACGTAGGTTTTGGCATAAGTACCCCAGTGATTTTGAAGCATTAGCACATATGGTAGAAACGTGATGGGTGCAGGAAAGGCTTGGTGCAAGATTAATGCCTAATTATTTGTACGAAGTAGCTGTAGAAATTGGCTTATTATTTACGTGATATTGGAAATTAGATATTGAGTGTTTACGAGTGAAGGACATTACTTTGCATTTAGATGAATTAAGAGTCATGAACCAAGTGTTACACCAATCCAAACTAAGCTGAAGGTCGTTTTGAAGAATGAGGTGGTCATTGAGGTTAGTTATAAGGGTGGTAAATAATGCAGGCGTCTGCGAACATTCGCACTGGGGATGCCAAGTTATTGGGAAGATCGTTAATGCATATTCAAAATAGTAGCAGCCCAAGAACGCTACCTTGTGGCATGCTGGAAGTGACAATAAAAAGGGGCAAAGAAGGATTGTTAACGATAGTAAATTGTCAGCGATTAGAAAGTCCTGGATCCAAATTAGTGTCAGTGAATCCAATCTTAGTGTTTAACTTTGAAATCAGGTGGCAATGGGCTACGCAATCAAACACCTTGGAAAAGTTCAAGATGCTGTCAATCTATACATTATGATCCATGTCTAAATGCAGGTCAGTTGTGAATTCTAAAAGCCGTGTCTCACATGACAAACCTTTCCTGAACCCGTGCTGAATAGTGAAAAAAAAAAAGTTGTTTGATTCCAGGTAGTTGTATATGTGAGAAGCAATTATATGCTCGAGCATTTTACAACAAATACATGTGACCGAAATTAGCCAGTAGTTATCTGGTGAGTATCTGTCACCATTTTTTAATATGGGAACTACTTTCGCAGTCTTACAATCTGACGGGAGCACTCCTGAAGTTATTGACTGTCTGAGAACGTGATATATTTTGCTAGAAGTCATAACGGTGTTCTTTAGTATTTTGGAATTAACTAACTTGAGATTCTTTACAAGGGGTACAATGTTGTTGAGAGTAATGTCAATAGTACTGATAATACTGATAGACTAAATCGGAAACATCAGGTATTGTGGAGGGACCTTCGGTACTAAATGCAGATGAAAAATGTGTTGAAGCATGAAAAGACGCTCATAGTCTGGAAGGGGCAAATTGTTGCTATCATGTAAAGAAATGTGATTAGTGTCGCGATTCAGAGAGAGAATCTGCCAAAACTTTTTAGGGTTGGGTCTGAGAAGAGATGAAAAGTCATGTGAAAAATATTTATCTTTAGCAGCGGAGGCCTAGGCCCAGCCGACTAAACTGCTGGTGCTCATTAAAGTTCACTCTCTCTCTCTCTCTTTAGCAGCGGATAAAGCGGAGTTGCTTTTTTAAACAATGATTGTATTCTTCTCAAGCCGATGGAGCATCCAATCGTTTAGCACTCCTGTATAAGTGTTTCTTTCTGTTTCGAAGTCACCAAAAGAAGGTGAACCAAGGGTTCAATTTATTATTGGATATTTTGATTACTGGGATGTGCGGGTTTACTAATAAACATAATCTGTCTCCAAAGAGTGCCCAGTTTTCCTCAATCGGTGTACTGTAAAAAGCAGGAAGAAATGCATTATTGAAAACAATTCTAGGTCAGCATTAATGGTAGCATAGTCACCCTTGTTGTAGTTTCAAATTGTTTCTTTTTACCATACCCGTATATGGTAATGGAATATTAAAGGTTAATTGGAGTAGATTATGGTTGCTAAAACCATCTAAGTATGTTATTTGCTGAACTGTTTCAGGGTTGCTTGTCAGTACTAAATCCAAGATGTTGGGACCGCAAGTGGGTTGGTTGACAGTTTGGGCGAAGTTTAAGTCTAGGGTTAAATTAATTCTAATGGCACTCGACAGGTAGAGGTTAACTTTGCCCAGTCAATGTGCGGAAAATTAAAATCCCCTAAAAGATAAATTATATCCGCTGGGCAGGCCTTAATTACAGTAGCAATGCTGTCGCGAAGGTTGGTGACAAAGGTTTGGTGTGAATCTGAAGGATGGTAACAGGCACAAATGAATACTTTCATAGAACAGGTTAGACAGGTGGCCCAAATGGTCTCTAGATTTGAGTCTGAGTTAACGTAATAAGATGTAATGATTTTTTTAATCGCAAGGATGACACCACCACCTCGCCTGCCAAAGCTGTCATGCTGGTACACATTGTAGGTGCTGGCGAAGGACAAAAATTCATTATGAGAAATATCTGGATGCAGCCAGGTTTCAGTGAGAATGACTATGTTGAAACCAGCATCTTCGAGGAAGGAAGAAACCTTTTCATGCTATGATGTTAGGCTTCAGATGTTGGTGAGCGACGATGCTGTTTTCGTTCTTGACAGCTGTGGGTGCACGTGCGCCCCTGCTCGTGCTGTTCCCCACACAACAGTTTGCATGTAACTATGTCGTTGTACCCATACACAGGCTATCAACCTATACGGTTTGTCTTAGCAAACTTAATCAGTTTTCTTCTGGCTTGGTGAGTGGTAAACGAGAAGTCTTTGTTATGCAAAAATGATAAGCCTTTAAGCTTACGTGCAGCTGCAAGAACCTGTTCTTTGTTTTTAAAAAATGGAAATGTTGCTATGAGAGGCCAGTGCTTGTCTGCATTGTATCTGCCTAGTCGATGTACACGTTCAAACTGTGCAAAAGTTGTGTTTATTTCCAGAACATTGGCTCCCACGGCTGAATCAGCCGAGCACTCCGACGGAGCACTTACATCTAGTGGGGTTACCCTTGCGTTAACAAGTTCGATTTGTCTCTTAGTGGCTGCTAGCTTGCCTTTAATACTTTTTAGTTCAGCATGTAGTAGAGCATTGCCTTGCTCAAGCTTGGTTACTTTTGCTAGCACAGCAGCCTCACCCTTATTAACGCTTTTGAGTTCAGCAATGAGTGCTGCATGCCCTTCCTCTAGTTTAAGAATTCTATGACGCCAGCAAAAGCATCAGCCTCAGCCTTCGTCATTGGACCAGGATTGGGCTCAACATCACCAGAAAGCATGAGCAACAATTCCAGCAATACACAAAATAAATCAGATGAAGTAGCCAGCGCTCGTTTCAGTACACCTAGCAACTCTACAGGGCACAGCACGTTTAACAAGCGGTAATCGCTGGTCTTCACATACGAAACACCAGAGAGGTAACTAACCTGCAAAAGCAGCTTGTGTGAATTCGTCATCTCAGTTGCGCTGCTGTGCCTGAAGCCGCTGATGTCTCAATGGCTTTTGTATCCGTCGCCGGTGGTGCAGAACATAGCAAAGCCTTGTTGCCAGACACGGTAGCTGAATCCATCTGAAGTCGGTGCCGGTGGCACGGCATCTGGCCATGGCAGAAACAGAAATCCAGAATCCAGTGGACATGAACTCGGCAGGCTAGAGTAAAGCACCGAGAAACAGGTAGCCTGCAAAAGCAGCTTATGGGAATTCGTCATCTCAGATGCTGTGCCATGCCCCTGATGGTACTCCCTAATGCAAAATTTGAGCGCAGCTTTATGTGTTTTCATTTCGCGATATATTGAGGCAACGAATTTGAGAGAGAGAGACAGAGTCGGCGATCGTCAAAACTCTGATCTGCGGGCTTAAGTGCGTCGGCTTTTACGCATGACTCGTCCAAGGTTCCAGTGTAACCGATGGTGCCACATGGCTTCCAGAAAGTACTACACAATTCGCGTCATGAGAGATGTTCTTTGACCTGAACTATATCGTGAGTGGATAAATGAGGGCAAAATCGAAAGTGTGTGTGGGAGAAGAAATTTTGTATCTCCAAGAAAGGTTCGAGCCGTTTTAGGAATACATACTGAAATAGCTTTCCAATGCATGATGTGAGAGAAAATGGCCATATATTTTGGATCGAGAGGTTTTTTGGGCTTGAGCGTGAAAGTGATTTCGGCATGCGCCATTCCAGAGAAATAGTGCCAGCGTGCGAGTGCTGATTGCACATAGCACAAGGTGTTTCCAGGTCGTCATCCAGGAGATTTCACAGAAGGGTGTATCGTATCCTGTCCTCGCCGGGTGCCGTGTTCCTGTGAATGTCTGCGAATGCGGCCTTGATTTCGTGAACAGCTGTTTCAGTGCCCAGTGGGTCTCTTTCTTCTGTGTACGGACAGCCCGGATAACTTGGCCTAGAGCCACATGAGATACCTTGGTTGAAGGTTATTTAGGAGCTGGCCTCCGTCTCCTCCGTACTGGTAGAGTAGTATTTGAAGCTGCTGATTGTAGTATTTTGTGTTTCTCGGTTCTATTACTGACTGAAGGATGGCCCAGGGTTTTGTGGTGCCTAGTGCACCACTTGGCTTACTGCAAAAGGTATGCCAGTTAGCACTGGTCAGCTGGTCTGCGTATTCCTGGACTTGCTCAAAGGCATAACTGTAATATTTATTTCATCAGTCTTAAAATTTCCTGCAATATCGCATTTCCCTTTCTTCCCCTTTCGTCCAAAATTGTAAGCGAAGATACCCCAAAAAGTTCACCGACAATTACGATACTCCCTAATGCAAAATTTGAGCGCAGCTTTGTGTTTTCATTTCGCGATATATTGAGGCAAAGAATTTGAGACAGATGTAGCTGATTCGGCGGTCGGCGAAAATCTGATCTGTGGGCCAAGTGCATCGGCTTTTACGCATGACTCATCCAAGGTTCCAGTGCAACTGGTAGTGCCACGTGACTTCCAGAAAGTGCTGCACAATTCGCATCGCGTATACAACCAGATTACAAAAGAATCGCAGACCATCCAATCGAAACAAGCGTGAACGAGACCAAACCAAACAAGTGCAAGGGAGAGCCGACGCGAGCAGACGATAGTACGAAACGAGTGGTCTGGCTGAGACTAGAGACGAGTACGCATCGAGCGGTCGGGCGGGTCAGCATGAGACCACCTTCCTGCACGCACGTCGCTGAAGGGCCCGCTCTCATTGGTCTCTGCCGTTCGCGGCTCGCGTCTTTCATTTGCAGCTCTGTGTTCGCTCTTTCAACTTTCACTGTTGCGCTCGTTCGCTCGGTTACGCCGCTGCTCGCCGCAGGAATGGGCCATTAAGAGCTGCGCTCTAAAACATGCTGCATCATTTTTCTTTGAGAATCGCAAAGGGTGGGAAATGTTGACTGCTGCTGCGACAAATGTGCATGCTCATTATTGCACGTTGCATTCGTTTGCGTCACGAGAATGAAGGCGAGTAGGAGGATGATGTAAATGTGATTAAAAGACACGCACAATAGATGAAGATTAGGCACATGTAGTGCCACTTTCAACTTGTTTATTCCAAAATCCGGTCATCACTTATATGCGCTTACACACGTGACACTTGACATGTGCACTGCCCTCATTTAGACAGCTGAAAACCGAAGTTTCTTTTCTGAGAGAAAGCTGCATGGCCCCTATCCCACAACCATTACTTCGTGAGCCTAAGGAATGCAGTAAAGAACAAACCAGGTGTCTGCTGCATTGAGCAAAAACAAATGCTCTCTATACAGTAGGAACTGACCTGTTTTCACATGTTCGAAGCTACTGCTTTCTCTTGTAGCATGGACATTTATATGGCTAGTATTGCCTACAGAGCTCCACAAGTTACTTTGCGTGATCTCTCAAAAGTTGGGAACTAGGAACCGGTTCGATACTTTGTGTATTTCATATTTTTTTAGAGCACAGCTCTTAGGCGGCCCGTTTCTGGGTTGAGCGTCTGCGTCCCTCAGCATAACCGCGTGAATGCGCTCGTGCACGGCTCGCGTGTTCGTCCTCGTCTTCTGCCACAGCTGACTCCGATGCCACTCGTCATGCCAGCGTTCCCATAATGCTCCTCCCTCTGCTAAGGCACTGAAGGCGCTGGCCCTAACAGGCGGTGCAGTGATTTCGGTCTCAATTTGTTTGCCTCGGTGTATCGCGCAATGAAAACACTTATCGCACTGTTCTGAAGCTTTGCATTCGGAGTATCATAATCACTGGGCACTTTTTTTTTTACTTTGTACTTATAGTAAAATATCAAATTATCACATTTCATTCGTGTTCCTTGTGGTGCTTCTTTGAAGTTTCTCATAAGAATTCCCAAATTGTCTGAAAAATTATAACTGCTGTACTTCCATCGAATACGGCTATGATCGGGCTATAATTTTATGTATCGCAGTATACGTTGCGACTACTACGTCTTGAAATAAAATCTTAAAACATAATAGCACCGAAAATGTGCTCATATGTAGCGCTAGCGAAAGAGGTAAATTAATATTGTTGGTACATACTGCAGCCCTATTGGGCTATTGCAGCTCAGTGGGTGTGAGAAGCAGAACAACTACAAACAACTACGGGGGCAATGGGAACAACACAGAAGGAAAGAAAATAATCGCTACCTGTTCGTTGGTCACTGAAAATAAGTTTAAAGGCAGAAAATTAGTGTTACCAGGCAAAGGATACCAATATTCAATTACACGTACGGGGAAAGAAACTGTATTTAAAAGTGTTTGTAGGGGCAAAATAAGGGGCGATGTTTAGGTGATGGTGCCTACTAGCATTGATGGTTAAGCAGGAGTTGGGTTATTATCTGATGAAATCGGCATGAGGAGTTAATAGTGCAATGCAGCAACTTTAGCGATTCCGTGCATTGGTGATTTGAGAGCGGTTGCAAGCCTGCGGAAGGTGAAAAATCCCTGTCTGGGGAGTGAATCGCTTTATTTTGGACTGCCTCGATTTGATTAATGTCGCATCGCTTGTGCGGATTCCACACAGGAGAAGCATATGCTATAGTGGAGGCCGGATTAGAGATCAGTATCCCTTGCGGCCATGATCTATGTGCGGCGCAGATAGCCCAACTTTTTCAGCGTTTTGTGTTTGGGCCAAGATGTGCTGGGTGTCAAAACAATACCAAGGTATTTATATTCCCTAACGCTCTAATGGGGCTATTGCTAATTTTGTAAGAAAAGCACGGAAGGCGTGGTTTTATCAGTTATAACGACAGTTTTACGGATGTTAATTGTCATTTGCCAGGTACCGCACAAAGAGCTAAAATTAGCAACTGATTTTTGAAACTATAGATAGTTCTAAAAACAGGAAATTTTATGATATAATATGCAGTCGTCAGCATACAAATGCAAATTTGAGTTTATGTAATGAGGCAAATCATTTATAAAGATCAAGAAAAGCAACGAACCCAAACCGTGTGGCACTCGCCAGGGTATTTCTTGCTAGACTGCTCTGGCAGAAAACAACGATCACTGGTTATTAAAAAACCGGGTTTCTTTATCTAGGAGAGCCATCGAAGGCTCACTTACACACGTGTCTAGGCCAAGTCTGCACATGCATGCCGCTGCCAAAATTTCTCGCCTAAAGTCTAGAGTCTCCCCGTCCTACAAAGATGGCTTGATTGAATTTGGGGTAGCAAACTTTGCATTCCCTGGTATGTCTGGTGTGATTGGCACCGCTATCGCCCTGCAAGGAGCCAAAATGCTGCCGCAGTTTATCATTAATACATTGGCTAGTTTTGCCGATGAGGATAGCAATAGGGGCTTGTTGGTACGGCATATCTTATTTTGTTATAGCGCAAGCTTGACAAGGACAAAAGAAGGCACATCAGACACACACAGCTTTTGTCCTTGACAAGCTTGCGCTATAACAAAATAAGATAGTTTGGCCGACGTAAACACTGCCGCATCGCAGGGGAAACTGGTACACCACATTGGTGGCATAGTGCACGTACTGGTACTTGTGCTTAGTAGTACAGGCAGCCTTGTGGGGGCCATCCACCACGCACCTACATAGTTGGGATAACTTGCAGGAGGCTGAGAACACGGGTCAAATTTCACTTCAAGACAATACCGGAGCACCTATTTCAGAAGAATCCTCAGTTACTTTTAATAATTTTTTTATCTCGATGTTTAGACGCAAGGATTACTCTACCATTCCTGCAATCATAGGCGTAAACTACAGGTATATGGCACCAATAAAGATTGATGCCTCCAGCATCTCATATCTAATTAAGAAACTAAAGGTCTCTCCCTACCTCAGCCAGCATTGACGGTATAAATAATAAAATTTTAAAGCATACATCTACATATACAGCCCCCATCCTATAACGCAATTTTTGAGCAGTCCTTATCCGCAGTAAATTTACGATGTGAGTGGAAAATCGGGAAAATCATTCCCATGTTTAAGTCTGGCGATAAAAGCAAGATAAGTAATTGCTGACCCATATCATTAACAAGCATTCCATGTAAATTACTAGAGCATGTCAGCGTCTAATATTGTGCAGCACTTAGAAGCTAACAATTTCTTCTATCCAAAGCAACATGGTTTTAGGAAAGGACTTTCTTGTGAAACTCCCCTAATCGAATTCACTAATGAGCTATTCACATACATAGACAGTGGTTTCCAGATTGATAGTCTCTTTATTGACTTTGCCAAAGCTTTTGATCGAGTTTTCCACTCTAGATTGGTAGCCAAACTATCACCATTACTTTTAGACAGTCTTACAATATCATGGATAAGGAACTTCCTCACCTCCCGCGAACAGTTTACGTTTGCTGACAATCATTCATCTTGCTTGGCCGATGTGTCATCTGGTGTACCTGGAGGTAGCGTGCGGGGTCCACTATTGTTTCTCATCTAGACAAATGATTTGCCATCCAACATGCATCAGCAATCAGATTATTCGCTGATGATTGCATAGTTTATCCCCAAATTAAGACACCCGACGACCACATCGCTCTTCAAAAAAATCTAGATAAAATTACAAACTGGTGCACGCTATGGCAAATGTCATTAAATACAGAAAAATGCAAATTAATGACTATCAGCTGAAAGAAAACACTCTCTTTACACTTACTCACTTAATAACAGTGCTGTCACTGTCACCCCCTTGTACAAATATATCTCGGTATCCACATTACAACAAACTTATCATGGAAGGCGCCTATAAAACATGTTACAGCAAAAGCGTCTAGCGCATTTGGTTACCTAAAACGAAACCTATGTGAAACCCCTTCAGCCACTCGTGAAACAGCGTACAGAACCTTTCTTCGTCCTCAGCTTGAATTCGCTTTCGTCATCTGGTTGCCACATCAGCAGTATTTAATAAATTCTTTCAAATCTGTTCAAAACCGTGCCGCACGTCTCATAGCAAAAGACTACAGTAGGCATTCTAGTGTTACTGCTATAAAGAAATCACTGTCACTCCCGTCTCTTGAATTTAGAAGGATGATAGCTTTTCTTTGCTTACTGCACAAAATCACTCAGTCAGCACGCAGCTACGTTGCCCCCTTTCCCGCCCATTTCACACATCTCGCTGCTTATATAATGCACACAGTTTCACACATAAGTTTGGCCACACAAATGCATTTAACAAATCTGCATTACCTCTGGCAATAGCAGCTTAGAACGATCTTCCAAGCCACTTTGTTGAAATTAATAATCTGGAATCATTTAGAGGAACATTAAAAAAATGATGCCGTAGACATGCACACACATTGTTTCATTTGTAACATGTGACTTATCTGTCGCCATTCTTGTTTCTTGCAAGCAGTTTATAGGTATACATGCATCTGCAGTTCTTTGCCAGGAGTTTGATGACCCATGCGCCTTTCTGATTGTCCAGAGTGTTGTTGTTCTTCATTTGCTTAATGTTAAGCGGCATCTTTTTTTCAATTGTTTGATTTAATGTTAGCTATGTTCTCCTGTATTTGCTACATGTTGTTTCTCTTACCCCCCCTCACTATGCTCCAGTTGGAGCCTGTGAGGTATGTGTATAAATAAATAAATAAATACATACATAAATACATAAATAAATAAATACATAAATACATCAATAAATAAATACATAAATACATCAATAAATAAATACATAAATATATAAATAAATAAATACCTAAATGCATGCATGCCCTGTTTAGCCGCTGCCTTCTTCATGTTGTGTGCCATATTATGCACATAGGGCATGACTTCTAGGGGGCCTCTGTTTAGGGGGGTCGCCTGCTTCTGCCTGTGTGCCTGGTGCTGCAACTTCCAAAATAGGAATTCACCCACTGCCTGAAGAAGGGCTGAAGGAAAGCCTGCCTGTTTCAACTTATCTGCTTGGGTCTGAAAACTTTCAGCTGTCTTGTGCTGACATGACTTTAAAAGGGCTGACCTCAAACAGCCGATAGCTACGCCTCTCTTAATTAGTTTAGAGTGTGAAGAGGAGAATGGTAAAATGGTCTTCTTAGAACGCGGCATATAGGCCCAGCACACATGATCAAGCATCTCAAAGGAAATGTGTAAAACAAAATGCCTTGCTCTTGCTGCTGTTCAAGGGTAAATTAAAGGTTAAGGATTTGGAACAATGTGTAATAACTTCTAGTACTTCCCCAGCAACACTGCTACAACTCGCTTTGCAGTCAACATTTATCAGGACTAAGAAATCGTCTGCACACCTAACACTATTTAAACACCAAGGTTGGTGGTGTTCAGCTGAGCTTGAAGCTGGCAGTTAAACCTAACCTGGTAGATTTTATACAGATAGGCGCTACACACGAACCTATGCAGAAGACCTATTTCTCGGTGTAAGGGTTCCGTTCAAATTTTGCAAGAGTTGCACATAGGTAGAACCTTAAAAGTTGCAAAAGAAACTTCTCTGGAGACACCACAGTTGTTTCAAAAAGGCACTACACCAGACAAGTCGATTAGCTCGCTGACCATGCAAAAAAGTTCATAATGCGGAACAGAGTTGAAGAGCTCTTCAATATCTATTGGAATGCTGAAATTCGCACCTAAGTTACTTTGTTGAAGCACCGCTGTAATATCTTCTGAACACATAGCAGTTTTCGGGCCTGAGGCTGTTGAGATGCTTCATGAGGTATCTGCTGAGGATGGCCTGCCAGCTGCTAGCAATAGTCGCAGAAAAAGGCAGCTGGCAGACCATCGTGTTTTTCAGTATGTCAAAGTATGCTGTGCGTAGGTGTGACCTTTTGCTGCTTTGTGTTTCATGGGTTAAACCTGGGTTGCTAATTACCGCTCCTCCTGTCCTTTACTTCATCTCGCATCTTGTCTGAAGTCGCAGTTCTTTTCCTGTTTAAACATGTTGGACCAACTCACCCAAAATACCCCCTCTTGAATCCCTTTCTTGTTTTCCTCCTTTTATTCTGTAATTGACGGCGATGCTATTCTAAGGTTCCCCTAGGGACCTTCTTCATTACTACCTACTCTGGCCTCCTGAGCACTCGTGGGCCCCTTAAAAAGCAACAGCGTGACCAGCAAGTCACCAGCCCACTTCTCGTCCAAGCCTGTAATTGAAGTGGATCCCGTCTCATTCAAATCTGACTGGCCACTGGCGCTTTCAGAACAAGTGCCATTGAAAGTTTATATGTAGAATCAAATGAGTGGTCACTCCATCTGCAGAGAGCATACATCAGCCTAACACATTTTTTGAAAGTTCACTCTAATCGTCAACATCCATGTTCAAATACCGTTAACATTATGACATGTGCTACACTCTTTCGTAATTGTCCCTCTGTAAAACGACCATTTTCACTGCGCATGAGGGAGCGTAGTGATGAAATGGATGTCCCACTCCTCAAAGATTGCTTAGTGCCTCCAGCTAAGCTGCTACCGCCTAGGGAGTGGCAACTGATGCAATGTGATATATCTTTTCTACAAGTTACAAAACATGCTCCAGAGATCGAAATCCTGGCCATACCTGGCCCTTGCACCATTAAACATCAAACATTAATTCTTCTCACTTCCCTGTTTACTTCGACAGCCTCGAAACCTTTCTGTCGGCTCATTTTCCATATCTCGTCATTAGCAGTCACTACGGCTCTTTGTACGTGACTGTCACGTACAGGCACCTCCGGCACCGTGCACACCAAGGTCTGCACCTGAGGTGACAGCTCGCACAAGTCGTCTACCCCCTTGGCCAAGCGCTGGGCTAGTCCTTTCCTGTTTAGGACATCATTTAGCCCACCTGCTACAAGGACAAGCTTGCGCACGTGGACATTTTCCGTGAGCTTTGATGTCGGATGTCAGCGCCACCTATCGGTGAAGTTGGGAGATAGCCGCGATGACGGCATATGGCCTCTGAGATTGGAAGGCGTTGTAGTTGTGTGCACTACACTTTAACTGTCTATAGCAACTGCACCTATGTGCAAAGCTTCTATAGCGCTCTGCGCATGCACATTGTGGGCCTGCTATATTTTAGCATTTAGCGCGGTGTCACTTACGCTATACTAAAGCTGTCTATTGAGCAGGGATTGTCGGCTGACCCTCGCAAGTTCCACTCTCACACACAGTATGTCTGCGCGGCAACAATGTTATTGTGCTTGACTTCATACGGAACATCACGGTAATAATGACAATGGCTGAAATACGCAGGTACAGTGTCCATATATTTGCTGTTGCAATACAACAAACTGCTAGGGCAGCTGGCGTTGTTAATGGTGGGCCCACTGATGGCTCCTTGCAGGAGGGAAGTTAGTACCATTGTACTACCTCCAATGCACTGGAAAGAGTTCGCGGGGCTTTGAAGACATTAATGATCTCTGATTTCATTGAGGTTTGAAAGCGGGCGTGCGGCTCCGGTATAATGTGCATACGAGGAGCTGATGACCGAGTGGTCACTTACTTATTCTCAGCTAAATTCAGGTGCTCTTATTCATTAAAACCAAGTCGTCACAGCGTACAACTTTCGTATGCTCAGCAAATTCCAAGGTGATCTGTGCTGTTTCTGTGTTTTGCAAGAACGACACGGTTTTTGACTGGTCGGTCCCCCCTTTTTCTTTCCCTTCTCCAGCTTGGCAAGACCTTTCAAGAAGCTGCTTCACCTGTTTTCATTTTGTCGAAGCTTGAGGCATCTGCCAGTAGCGGACTCTCCGAAGCACACTAATGACCTTGCACTATTTGAATGAACTAACACATGCTTGGGCCAAGCGTCACTTGTGGTTTTTACAATTGAGTGGTGTATCGGAAAGCAGCAGCTGTGCTGTTCATTATTGATGCTTAGTGGTGTTTGTGCAATGTTACTGCCTCTTTGTGCTATGCAAATGCCTTATGTCTTCGACCTTTTTTTTTTTTTGTAGGTTTGTGCGAATACTCCAGTATCGCGGAATCAAATAGTGAATGTTCAGCATTGTCAGTGAAACATCCGGCGTACTTGGTGCCTTAGCACGCGCAGCCTTTTTATGGCACTTGGTTTCGGTCGTTACAAGGTTTGTCGGTTGGTAGGACTGCGATTGAAACGACGGAGGGAACGGCAACAAAGGCAGCACTTATTTCGGAAAGCATGAAAGCATGTGCAACGATCGGGCTTATTGACCGCTGGAAGCTGTCTCGGATACGTGTGTTGATAACACATAGTCATGCAGTTTGGAGCCTTCTGTCCACATGTGTGAGTTCATAAGCACTCGGGCTATAGCTTGGCCCACGGACCCGAACGCTGCTTCAGCAGTCCAGCCATTAGGCCCTGTCGGCGCTGCTTCATCTAGCGTCGGAGACAAAAATTACGCTTTGCTGCCAATTCGACACAGATCTATCCGCAATGGCTGCACAACACTCACAAAGCCCTCAAACCACCTTGCCAACTAAATCGAAGCATGGTATGGTACTAAACTCAGCGCTCCCTACTTTCCTGTCAAGAATCCTGTGTCACGCTGATAATGCGCAAGCCATTCGTGACTTAGAAGTATCAGGCTCCCAGCGTTAAAGAAAGGAAATGTGGGCAAGACAGATGATGATTATGATTGTGGGACAAGATTAGCCTCCAAGGGCGTAAATTTTTGTAAGAGTGGAAAACTGAGCTGTAGTCAGGGCTGGTACACTAATTTGGTGCTATCTTTAATGAAAGTAGACCACACTGTATATATTGTGATTTCTAGGTACCTAAGTTACTGATACTGACGTTCTTGTTATGCAGTGCTAGTAGACTCCAAAGTATGGGCAGCATGTGTTTTATTTATTCTTTGTGGTAAACTTGTAAGCATATAGAAGTTTCTGTTAAATATTTTTGTAAATGATATTCAGTTAGATATCCGCCTTTTTTTTTTGTCTTGATTATATTCAATGTTCTATTCAAGAGGTACTATTTGGTTTCACACAGCCCTACTTTTTTCCAAGCATTGTGATAGGCCTAGTGTTACCAGTTAACGAAATGGAGCTCAATGTTATGTGTTATCGTGTTATGTTATCCCACCCAGCGGCCCGCCTTGAAAACGAAGACTCGGCACTGGTCAACTCGCCGGGATACCGAACAACAGCCGACCGCAATAGTGAGGCGCCACCTAGACGCGATGAGAAGGACTACGAACCAGTGGACGTCGGTGCACAGGTGAGTCTCCCTTGTTTCCACTCGGTTATTTTTAAAGCTATATCTGTACAAATGAAATAAACAGACACAAACATTTCGAAAGTCAATGACACTCTGACCTAATATACAGTTTTAGCAGAGCTCTACCATACACCGTGAGAGTTGCCATATGCCGGCTGCCACGACTGCGCATGCGTGGTTGTCAGCTAGCTCTAGTACAAGTTTACCGGTAATGGTCCACTGTGCTTGCGCAACAACATGCCAGACCAGGCTGCCCGCATTGATCCTAATTTGCCCGCAATACTTGCTCTGCGTTACAGCTAGAAATAAATGCTAAAATTGGCTATCGCTTAGCCTCATCTCATGCTGAGGACAAAGCATAAGCACTCTTTTGTCGTTATAATTGAGATTCATTGTTTGTGATGAAGCTGCTTATGCCTAGAGGGGCACCATTGATGTGGAAAAGTGTGTCAATTTCCATCTTGCAGTTGGTGCCACTTGAAATGCTGTGACAACATACATTAGATGCAAGTCGAGACTCCTTTCCGCATCCACGGCCTATGAGTTCGGGTAGCGACAGTGTGCACCCTCAGGCGTGGGATATGGGACTAGCGATGGCCGATGTAACTATTTATGCCTTGCTATTACGGACAGAAAGCAAGTATCGCGGGCAGCCTGGGCTGTCATGTTGTTGCTCAAATATGGTGAACCGTTCCGGCAAACTTCTACCCAATAAGAACGAAGCACTGCTGGTGCACAGCCACCGTGTGCGCACCTATGTGCAGCGGTGAGAAAGGCCACTGTTGCTCAACGGAGTACTCAATGCGGGAATTTCCAGCTGCCGCACCGAACAAGTGAAGAATCCGGCGGAAAGCAATCTGCTCAGTGTACAACAGCCGGTACTTTTCGTTTTTGGGATGGTCTAGTTTGTTATATCAATTGGCAGAGCAATTTTACTCTGTTAAAACGGGAATTCAAGTATGTACACAGATCTGTATGGGCATTTCAAGGGTTATAACATTTACTTCATTATGTTCATTATTTCATTATATCCTGTCTCGGTATGACGAAGTTCAGGTATATTTAAACATAAATTTGTGCTACATCAGCAAAAACAAATGGGGATAATAAGTTCTGGTATCAAGTAAACCACAGAGTCCAAGTTTAGCCTGTTATGATAATGAAAACATTTCAAGTCTGGCTATTTTCCTTCGCGCACACAGTGTTGGCAGACTCGCCCCGATATGCAAAGCAGTCGCAGATTTCAATGAATGACAAAAATAAAAAATAAATGTAACAGTTTGTCGCTTAATCCGATCGACTCTGGTAATCTAGTTCTGATTGTATGGATTCCAGATCCCTCTAGCATATACAACACACATTGCATGACTGTTGTTTTTAGTTTTACGTCATTAGTAACATTTTACCATTTCCACCTTAAATGGCCAAGTTCTTGCTGTGATGATAACCACAGATCCTTTTACTGTGGTCATTCCAATTAAGGTTACCTTCAATGGTAACACCCAAATACTTTATTTTATTACAGTGCTTGATGATCTAGTTATTTGTTAAATACGGAAAAATTAACTGATCCTCATTGTTGGAAACACTCATGCAACCTGATTTGTCAAAATTTATCTGCATATCCCATTCACCACATTGAGAAATTGCTTATATAGAATAATTTAAGCTCACATGGTCATGCTCGTGTTACACACGGCAAAATGGTAAGCAGTCATCCGCTGACAGTCTCACATCTACTTAGTTGTGTAAATTACTGGCAGTGTCAACAGTAATGGTCCCTGCAGCACTCCTGACAACAGAGGGAGGGAATGGAACTGCAATTTCTGCAAATCAACTGCTGTTACTTAAACAGGATTGTTACACAGGATTCAGCAAAATGTGTAACAGCTTACGGGTCCATGGTGCCAGTTCTAGTGCACAGCCCTTCGACACGAGTTCCGAAAGATTTCAAGTTTAGGTGAAAAATAGCTTTCAGGTGAGGGCTCAGGCCAGTTTGCTTTTGAGAACTGAAAATCACTTAAGGAGGGAGAGAGGAAATGTTCACATCATGCAGTTTACCGCAGGAAAGTACACCACTAAGGGGCTGATAACATGCATGCAGCAAAGTGTTTTGATAGCCATCATGCATGTGTGGACACAAGTAAATTCCAAATATTGTTGGCCCTAATTAAGCTGAATTAAAAATCAAGAAAAAGTGGCCTGTTTATCAACAACACTTTTGACATCTGGCAAAAGGACTGCACTCGATGACAACCAGTGCTGCAACGTGCACCTATTGCTTAGATAGTGACACATCAGAAGGGAAATTGACGGTGTCAAATGGTGTGCTAGCTGCTCTCGCTTAGTTGCCAGATTCCTGTGTGCAGTACTATCTGTGATTGACCTTAGTACGAATAAGTGCAAGTTTTTTTCCTTTTCCGATTCACTTGTTGTATGGCTCTCATAGTTGTAGCTTTGATGTATTCGTTGTACTGGAGACTCCAGACTTCCTCAGCTTAACTGCCAATGAAGATGACCGCACTGTTCGAAGCTACCATGCGAGTGCATCGGCATGGGAGTCTTGTTTCATCAAAGCAAAACTGATTCTTGGGAAATGTTGCAAAGAAGCGGCATCGGCTTGAACTAGTTACACAGCTGGCAATGTTGATCGTTGATCATTGATCCCAATGCACATATGCCAGTGTACTGAAAACGTTGAAGTGCACATGTCAAAGTTTTTACTGGCGCGGGATGCTTCGTCCCATGCCTTAAGAACCCGCTCCATCCTGACCTCACTCCACTCCAGCCTGTTCAATCGGCACATCCGCCTTCTATCTGAACACGATGGTGGGTACCAGGTGGGTATCCACCCATTTCTCTGTGCTTAGGCTTCACTCTCACCCAGTGCAAGATGTTGCAGGTTTTCTTCTCCAGAATCTTCTCCACCCCCAACAACTTCCCATTGACCAAGGCCCAGCCTTCGATTCTGTCGGACCTGGTCTCAACGTTCCGCACACCACTGTAGTGTCATTCACCATGCCTCGACTGCATACCATCCGCACACTAATAGCATGATGCAACATTTAAACCAGACCATCGGCAACGTGTTAGCAATGTATGTTGCTTATCACCTCAGCAAGCGGGACGGCGTTCTTCCGTTTGTGTCGTGTATGAATACCACCACGCAGATCATGACTTGATTCTCGCTTTACAGGGTTCATGTGGTCCTTGAGAATGTCCTGGAATTTCTGGCGGGTCCTTGAAAATCCTGGTATCGCAAGCATATTAAAGCATCTAGTACATTTACATTTTCTGAAATGTCTAATAACATTGAAGCAGTTGCTTTTTGTTGTGTGGCTGTGTTGAAGTGCAGGTGTGCAACACTCGTAAAATAAATGGCTAATTGCTGTGGTGGCCACATGAAGACATGTCCCAACACGTTGTTTGGGATGCTTCGATCAGAGCAGGTGGCATCCTGAATGTAGAGATCACAAGAGAACTAAGGAAGTCGGTGGCCTCCGCAACACAGTATTAGTATTGTGCTGCTTTGAAAGCAGTGAAGAAGGAACAGCTTAAAGTAGCATGATGATTATGTTGAAATGTGGCTGGGTCCTATGCATCGGGCGGGCATTTAAAATATGCCCTAGCCAAAGAATGTTAAAAAGGCACAAAAAAAGAAACATTCCATATATGCACACACACATGCACTATAGTCTGCCATTAGTGCATGCGTCCTTGCACCACGTGCACCACGTAGTCCTACCGCTGCATCGCGTGCCACCACTGTCCAAGCCTCACTTGGTGATGTGGTCTGCCGCATAGTTCATTGCACCAGCAGCCTCACCCCCCTTTGTGTTCTCGCGCTGAGTCACTTGGATCCGTAAGCCCCAGTGCCTGTGGCAGTGCGGTGCCCTCTCGTTGGTGTGGACACAAACGGGCATAGCGCAGCACAAGGTGCTCGATGGTCTCTTCCTCATATTTGCACACTAAACACAAAGCACTCCTGACTGTGGGGGCGTCGCCGAAGCGGCGACGGTACACAAGTGTCCGCGGTGCCCCCCGCTCACGCTTGAAACAGCAAAGTGCTGCCACCGTTGTTGTACAGTGGATCTGGACAAGTGCCCTTTCGAGAGGAAAATTGAATGCTTGAAAAGAAAAAGCAACTTAGAAGCAGCAGTGGCTCAGTTAACAGCTTCTACAGACACCTATGCACAGACAGCAGAGGCGAAATGTGGCTTCACTTCTCTTGCAAAATCGATCAGCAACAAGGAAGGCTGCCAGAGACAAAGCTCAAGAGATGCTGAACATCAGCTAAGAACTTGAAATGGAGCTGCAGGATCTTTTGAACAGGTTAGGTGGTCCTGCTGCGCCCACTTTTTGTTTTGTGGCATTACTATAGACGGCACGGACCTTTAAAATATAATAGCTTGACCTTGAAAGTCCTTGAAAATCCTTGAATTCTTTGGCTCAGAAGTAGCACGAACCCTGCTTGAAGTTTACTTTCTTTTGTACGAACGATAAACCTCTTGTACAGCAGTTTGCGCTGCTGCAGAACTAATCCACAGAAGGCTGCCCATTCTTCTTAGGAGTGTGGCACAGGCCTAGGCAAACAGTCATTTGGATGTACTTCTGTTCACAGAACTGATACCTCTTGCGACGTTGGGGTTTTTAAGCCTTGTGCTTGTCATCCAATGTAGTAGGTAACTGGAGGAGACTGGCCACCTGGAGACCAGGAAGCCACACAGTGATGAGACCAGCTTTGCAGGAACCTAAGTTTATTCACTTGATGAAAGTCAGAATGAGGAGGGCCGCTTATTTTATACCCTCAAGCCTTCAGAAATATATTCAGTTCCCTTGACAGGGAAACTGACTTGTCGAATGGCTTTCCCTTTGCGTGCACGTTTGATGGTCTGGGTCGGTTCCGCCGGATGTGACGGGCAGCGACAAAACGCCCAGTGTTCTCAAAATGCTGAGGGGCGCACAACACATGGCTGGGGTTCATTATAATTCTTGGGTGAGCCAGGTCTATTCTTCCGGGCGACCAAAATCACTTCGCGTAAATTTCTGCAAATGGATACTATGCAACACAAACGCTGCCGTTGTTGGGGCTAGTCGTAACAAACCGTGAACGACCTGCTTGTCCGGTGAGTCCAGCAACCTTTCGATTCCTTGGCGTGTCTCTTCATGGAATTCTTTTTTCTATATTTTACAGCTAGATGTCATTGTTTAAAAATAACGCACCTTTTTGCCCAGAATGGTGTTCATCACAGTGCTGTCATGGGCAAGAGGGAAGGTAGTAAGATAGGCGGCCAAGCAATGGCTTTTTCGGGGGGACCCAAAGCTTGGAGAGGCCCCAAGATCCAAGAAACGTAGTCTGTAGGAGAATAAATAGACGTAAGCAACAGTGCCTAGGTAATTCAGACATAGCCCGTATTGACATGCAAGGTGTCGCGAATAAGCTGAAGTAGACAAGCACCTAAGGCAGGAGGAGCTGATAGTATGCAGGTTTCTGGAGACACATCTTGGGGACATGGACCCTGTAATCCTGACTGTTCATGGGAATGTTGCAATAAAACAGGGCAGCAGAAAGGGGTTGGAATTCGGGCATTCATTCATGAAGGTATGAAGTGGCAAAGGGTCAAACAGGAATGCAAGAAACATGTATGGCTAAAAGGTAAAGTGGCAGGGGAGCAGACACTTCTTGGCTTTGTATACCGTATTTACACGATTGTAAGTCGACTCGAATGTAAGTCGACCCCCCATATCGCGTGACTGGAAAAAATAATAATAAGAGAGCATACCCGAGGGCGCATTCGATACCGAAAATTTATTAGTAGCTGACACGGTCACTGGACTAATCGACTTCACTAGTGCTGCCATCGTCATCGTTGGTGCGGTCCCACAGCGCGTCGTGGTCCAGCAAAATTTCAAATTTGGCCAACGACCGCACCAGGACATCTTGCACAACAGCAGCCCATGCCAAATGCACCCAACCACACGCAGCCGTCAGGGAGGCTCTTTTGACAGGTCCGGTTGGCGTAATTTCGCAGTCTTCTGCCGCCAGCCATTCGTTGTACTCACGGCGGAGCAGAACCTTAAAATTAAAGGGAAGCTGAAGAGCCTGTCGAATTCAATAAGACGCTCATATACGGATGCGGGAACCTTATAAACCATGTAGGTAAAACTTGGGGGTTTTTTTTTTCAATTAGGAGCGACGTAATCGTCGGTTGAAATTGCGCTGTAGCTCCGCCCCCGTCGAATGCCGCGTGCTGCTGCTGACGCTGACAATGCGAGCGGAGACCGGAAACCGCGGTGTTGTGCCGTCAACTCCAGTGTTTCATTCCTTCGCAGCGTCCGCGACCGTGCCTGACCACGCTTGTTTCTGCGTGCGTGCCATCGTAATCTGCTTCGATCGACCCTGCATTCCTTTGTTGGTGCGTCTGCATGTATGTAGAGTAGTAAACGTGCGTGGTAGTCAACGTGAGTGGTAATCAACGAGAGTGGTAGTCAACGTGGTAGTCAACAGATGGTCACTGCACGTACTGCATGAACCGGGAAGCTTTTCACGCGTTTAAACCGTAGATTGCCGACAGCTTTGGACAGCGCACAAATGCCAACGATCGCATTCCCGCTTACGTTCCACGAGGAGGCATGCAGGAACACAACACTACAGTTGTTTGACCGGAAACGAGCTCACTAGATCGGCGAAAGATCGGCGAGATCACTAGATCGCTTTGCAAAAAACATACTCGCCAAAGAGCATTTCCAACATGAGGAGATCCCAAGACTGCTTTCGTTCGCGTCGAAAGCACTGCTCGCACCAGCATCGTTTGCTTCTTCGAGAGGCCGGCTCTTCGCAATCGGTTCGTACATGTAAGGAGTAACTCCAAACTCCTCAGAAAAACGCAGTCTCTCTAAATTTTTCATTACCATCTCGGGGAAAACAGCACCAAACTACCTGGCACCGCGCTTCATGTGTAGCAGCAGCGGTCGGTTACTAGAGTTGACGTCGCGAGGTGCCCGACCAACCACAGGCGGAAACGAGACGCGCGAGCTGGGCGTGTCTGCTGCTGCACTTTTCGTCGAAATAAAATATATTTGCGCTTTCTTTCTCTCAATTTCGATACGATATTCGAATTCGGAGGGTTGAAAACCATTATGTACAGATGTTCACTCATTTTTTCTGGAAAACCTTTCAGCTTCCCTTTAAGGCGAAGGTCCGGGCTTGTTTCATGACCACGTCGCACTTCACTGGCAGGGACCGATCACACATTTCAGCGACGTACGCTGCAAGCTTAGCCTACTGCTCCGAAAAGCGTCCAGACTTCTGCATGTGGGAAATTTCTCACTTGCCGTCACATTTCGCTTCACCGCAGTCGCCACTCTCGCACCACCTGTTTAGAAACATCGAAATTGCGGCCCGCTGCGCAGTGATTTGTTTCTTCGGCGTAAAGGATGGAAGCCCTCTTGAACGCTGCTGTGAACGAGTGCCGAACGATTAGTGGGCCTGGAGCACTCATGACGACTGGGGAAGCATAGAAGTTGCACAGAACACCTATACAAAAATGGAAGTAGCACGTAGCCGGCAGTCAAGTGGTACGCGTCAAACCAATACCAATGCCTTTAAACAGAGAAAGAGAAACCCGCGAGCGGTGTCTGCTCTTCCATGAACTACTGATACTCCCCACAAGCTCCGCCGTTCTGAGGGTGCCACCGCAAATGTGAACAGCGGCACTTCCATCAACTATCGACACCCCCCCCCCATGAGTGTTGCATGCACTGTAAAGCTCTCAAAAATGTTGAAAAACCCTTCCGAAAAGCAAGCAAACACGTGGGATAGCGAAAAGATACGGGTAGGGCCATAGAGCAGACATAAAATTGTAACTACGTTGTAGCTCCCGTTGGTATCGCTTTTTTTTTTTTGGCGGGGCTATGTTTTGGTTTCGATTGTAAGTCGACCCCCCAACTTCAGACTTTCAAATTTTAAAAAAGGGGTCAACTTACAATCGTGTAAATACGGTACCTGTGGACAGGAGCAAATGCCAAAGAGGAAAACAAGAAAATAGTAGAATGCATAGCAAATGACATTAATGAGCTAGGAGCAGGGTGCAAGATGATTATACTAGGTAACTGAAGTCCACACATAAATTATATGAATGTGATAGGAAGATGTGGGCCCAGGCCTCAAACACACGGGGATGGCACTATGAACACAGAGAGGCTTTAATGACACGGGGACGGGACTAGGATAACGTACACGATAACACACACACAGTTCCTTTCATAAATGTCTGTCGCTTAGGTATAGTCACACCCAGTGTCAATGTAGGAAGGCGTCCGATAGCGCGTCGGTATCGCACACTCACGGCACGAAGAGGCGCAAAGGTGAATCTGGAGCAGCGAGTGGCGCAGGCGCTGGAGGCCAGGGCGGATGCCCGTCACACGACGAGCCACTTGCGCGACAGCTGGGTCGGGACGTCTGCCCGCCACAGGGTAGACCGTTCGGAAGGCTTAGCTGCACCGGAACATGTCGGCGTCGGATGCTCGCCCAGCAGTGGAGCAGGCCGGTTAAGCCCAAGGACAGCCTGGCCTGTTCGCCAGCACACCCAGGAACACTGGCCTTGGGTAGACGAACTGCTCGGCTCATTCGGAAGGCCAGCCCAGGCAGCTCGGGCAGTTCGCATGGCTGCCGTTTGCGCCCAGACACCGGCCCTTCTCTTCCTCTTTGTCCATCGCCGCCGCACAGCAGTCACGCGCATTCGGCCGCGACATTCAAACAGTCCAAACTCCTATCACAATGAACGGGTACACAGGCTCAATAAGCAACATGCAGCTGGATGTGTGTGAAATGCATGGCTGAGCTGTATGTAACAGTACTGAAAAGTGTGAAGGGCAGTAACATAGTGCATAAGAAGCATGTAGTCGATGATAGGTTATGCACTAATGTTACACGGGATGTATAATGGGCTAGGGATAGTGAACATAGATGAATATGGCTCCAAAAGTCTAGGTAGTGATCACAAACATATCAAGCTGAGTTTTAGATGAGAAACAAGAGTAGGAAGGAGGCAAGATGAACAACCAAATGGGATTTTCACTTGGACAAGCAACTGGAAATAGCAACCCAACGAACTGAAGAAGCAATTTCTGAGGTACCAAAACAGAATGAACATACATCAATTTAACAGGGCTATTTGAGCTAGAGCTGGCTAAGGTAGGAGTCAAGCCCCAAGGGAAAAGAAGACCTAAACCTATGAGCTGGTGGGATGAGAAAGTTAAGAAGGCCATAGAGCAACGTCACTAAGCCTCCAGGGAACACAGATATTGTAAGCAGACAGGTTAACAGAAGCTGATGTAGACAGAAAAGGGGACAACTTCTTAAACTGTCTAACGGAAGCATTCCATCTGATGAGTGAGAAGACTACAAGAAAGGGGACCGAATGGTTGTCAGAAGTAAACAAAGAGGATAGAAAAGCACCTCAGAAATCTTGGAAACATCTCAACTTCTTGAGTAATGTAAGATTAGCCTAGAGCAGAAGTTCATAGTTACAGCTCAAGGTGTTCAGCTACAAGGAGATCAGTCAGTGGAACATATAAAAACAATGATGACAGAAAATTTTAAAGAACAATGAAACATTGTATGTGCTCTATCAGAAGAGGATAGACTGGTTAGTGCAGTGGCTCCACTTGAGCACAGCAAGAGGGAAAGGTCAGAGCAGAGGGTTCCTGGTAGCACGCCGACAGGTCCTGATGGCATCCCAATGATGTTTGTAAATAGATTGGGCCCAAAATATAAGGAAGCATTAAGAGAAGCAGTGAGCAAAATGATAATAAACGGTAAAGCCCTCGATGGGTGGAGACTATAAGCAGGATGAGCATGATATATAAGGGAAAAGGGGACAAAGCCAACATGAACGACTACCGTCCCATAACAGTGACGTCAGTAGTGTACGGGGTGGTGATGCAGATTATAAAGGACACACTGCAGACATAGGTGGAGAGCTAGGAGGTAATGGGGGATCTACAAAATGGGTTTCGGGAACAAAGGACGTGAGAGGACAATATGTTCTCATTGATGCAGCGTATCGAAGTAGCAGAAAAGGAACACGGGGCCCTATAGCTGGCTTTTCGGACATCAAGGGAGCGTATGACAGTGTAATCAAAAGAGGATTTGTGGGACATACTGGGCACACTGCACGTGGCAGATCAACTAATCTTGTCAGAAATACCTATAAAAAGTAACATCATCATCAGCCTGGTTACGCCCACTGCAGGGCAAAGGCCTCTCCCATATTTCTCCAACAACCCCGGTCATGTACTAATTGTGGCCATGCCATCCCAGCTAACTTCTTAATCTCATCCGCCCACCTAACTTTCTGCCATCCCCTGCTACGCTTCCCTTCCCTTGGGATCCAGTCCGTAACCCTTAATGACCACCGGTTATCTTCCCTCCTCATTACATGTCCTGCCCATGCCCATTTCTTTTTCTTGATTTCAACTAAGATGTCATTAACTCGCGTTTGTTCCCTCACCCACTCTGCTCTTTTCTTATCCGTTAACGTTACACCTATCATTCTTCTTTCCATAGCTCGTTGCGTCGTCCTCAATTTGAGTAGAACCCTTTTCGTAAGCCTCCAGGTTTCTGCCCCGTAGGTGAGTACTGGTAAGACACAGCTATTATATACTTTTCTCTTGAGGGATAATGGCAACCTGCTGTTCATGATTTGGGAATGCCTGCCAAACGCACCCCAGCCCATCCTTATTCTTCTGATTATTTCCGTTTCATGATCCAGATCCGCTGTCACTACCTGCCCTAAGTAGATGTATTCCTTTACCACTTCCAGTGCCTTGCTACCTATTGTAAATTGCTGTTCTCTTCCGAAACTGTTAAACATTACTTTAGTTTTCTGCAGATTAATTTTTAGACCCACTCTTCTACTTTGCCTCTCCAGGTCACTGAGCATGCATTGCATTTGGTCCCCTGAGTTACTAAGCAGGGCAATATCATCAGTGAATCGCAAGTTACTAAGGTATTCTCCATTAACTTTTATCCCCGATTCTTCCCAATCCAGGTCTCTGAATACCTCCTGTAAACACGCTGTGAATAGCATAGGAGACATCGTATCTCCCTCCCTGATGCCTTTCTTTATTGGGATTTTGTTGCTTTATGGAGGACTACGGTGGCTGTGAAGCCGCTATATGTATCTTTCAGTATTTTTACATACGGCTCGTCTACACCCTGGTTTCGTACTGCCCCCATGACTGCTGAGGTTTCGACAGAATCATACGTTTTCTCGTAATCAATGAAAGATATATATAAGGGTTGGTGATATTCCGCACATTTCTCTATCCCCTGATTGATAGTGTGAATATGGGCCGGTATTTTGTAGCGATGCCTTTTCCGATTCTATGCTTTTTCACGCTTTTCGCGCTTGGCTAGTGGTCAGAGCGACGATCTGCCCGCATTATCAACGGGATCGGACGGCCGTGTGTGGTGGATGATAAGAATAGCATAGAATAAGCCATAAGGCATCGCTACAAAATAGCGGCCATGGTCTATTGTTGAGTAGCCTTTACGGAATCCTGCCTGGTCCTTTGCTTGACAGAAGTCTAAGGTGTTCCTGATTCTATTTGCGATTACCTTAGTAAATAGTTTCTAGGCAATTGACAGTAAGCCGATCGGTCTATAATTTTTCAAGTGTTTGGCGTCCCCTTTCTTATGGATTAGGATTATGTTAATGTTCTTCCAAGATTCCGGTACGCTCGGGGTCATGATGCATTGCGTATACAAGGTGGCCAGTTTCTCTAGAACAATCTGTCCACCGTCCTTCAACAAATCTGCGGTTACCTGATCCTCCCCAGCTGCCTTCCCCCTTTGCAAATCTCCCAACGCTTTCTTTACTTCTTCCGGCGTTACCTGTAGGATTTCGAATTCCTCTAGACTATTCTCTCTTCCATTATCGTCATGGGTGCCACTGGTACTGTATAAATCTCTAAAGAACTCAGCCACTGCACTATCTCATCCATATTAGTAATGATATTACCGGCTTTGTCTCTTAACGCATACATCTGATTCTTGCCAATTACTAGTTTCTTCTTCACTGCTTTTAGGCTTCCTCCGTTCCTGAGAGCATGCTCAATTCTATCCATATTATACTTCCTTATGTCAGCTGTCTTTCGCTTGTTGATTAACTTCGAAAGTTCTGCCAGTTCTACTCCAGCTGTAGGGTTAGAGGCTTTCATACATTGGCGTTTCTTGATCAGATATTTCGTCTCCTGCGATAGTTTACTGGTATCCTGCCTAACGGAGTTACCACCGACTTCCATTGCATACTTCTTAATGATGCCCAGAAGATATTCGTTCACTGCTTCAACACTAAGGTCCTCTTCCTGAGTTAAAGCCGAATACCTGTGTAGCTTGATCTGGAATTCCTCTATTTTCCTTCTTACCGCTAACTCATTGATCGGCTTCTTATGTGCCAGTTTCTTCCGTTCCCTCTTCAGGTCTAGGCTAATTGGAGTTCTTACCATCCTGTGGTCACTGCAGCGCACCTTGCCGAGCACGTCCACATCTTGTATGATGCCAGGGTTAGCGCAGAGTATGAAGTCTATTTCATTTCTAGTCTCGCCGTTCGGGCTCCTCCACGTCCACTTTCGGCTATCCCGCTTGCGGAAGAAGGTAATCATTATCCGCATATTATTCTGTTCCACAAACTCTACTAATAACTATCCCCTGCTTTTCCTAGTGCCTATGCCATATTCCATCACTGCCTTGTCTCCAGCCTGCTTCTTGCCTACCTTGGCATTAAAGTCGCCCATTAGTATAGTGTATTTTGTTTTCACTCTACCCATCACCGATTCCACGTCTTCATAGAAGCTTGCGACTTCCCGGTCATCATGACTGGATGTAGGGGCGTAGACCTGTAGAACCTTCATTTTGCACCTCTTATTAAGTTTCACAAGACCTGCCACCCTCTCGTTAATGCTATAGAATTTCTGTATGTTACCAGCTATATTCTTATTAATCAGGAATCCAACTCCTAGTTCTCATCTCTCCGCTAAGCCCCGGTAGCACAGGACGTGCCCGCTTTTTAGCGCTATATATGCTTTTTTTGGCCTCCTAACTTCAATGAGCCCTATTATATTTCATTTCATTTCATTTCATTTATTTTTTCCCTTAAAGGCCTGAAGGCATTACATAAGGGGGGAGCAAAATCAAGGTCAAAGAGAAAGAATAAATTGACAAAAGAGAACAATAACAATAAAAGAGTATGTAACAGTGAAATGTTCTTGTCACGCGTATACGATGCAAAGCAAAATTCACAGGATTGAAACACGAGAAAAAAAATATATATATATTTATATGAACACTCAATTAATACACGAGAAGAATACAGTGAAAAAGGCATCACACGGAAAACAAGTAAAGATAAAAAATAATAAGCTGTTCAGAGTGCCGAATTGAATATGACGGGAACCTTTTGCCCTCATGAAAAATGGTCATATAGTTTATCCTGGAATGATTTGCGGTTAGTGCATGATGCGATGGTATTTGGCAGGTCATTCCATAGTGCTATCACATCCGGAAAAAATGATTACTTTAGAGCTAAGGTGCGACAGTTGATGCGTGCGATGCTATGGTCATGGCTTAGGTGGCTAGACGTCCTATGCGGGGGTTGCAGCGCTTTTCGTGTCTCGTGCGTGGGTGATAGTAGAAATGATGAAGAAGACAGAGGCGAGATATAATGCAGCGTGACTCGAGTGATGGGATGGCCAGGGAGTGTTTCAGCGCGGTAATATTGGTTTTTCTTGAATAGCATGATGATATAAATCGGACGGCGCAATTCTGCACGGCTTCAAGGTCAGCGGTGAGGTACGCTTGTGATGTGTGCCAAATGGATGAGGCATATTCTAGTTTTGGGCGAATGAATGTTATATATGCTAGTTTTTTTATGTCAGGAGATGCGGCCTTCAAGTTACAGCGTAGGTATCTGAGTATGCGAGAGGCTGCAGCGCAGTTGTTTTGAACTTGAGTTACCCATGATAGCGATGGTGTTAGATGGAGGCCAAGATATCTGTAGGATAATGCGGAATCAATGGAAAATGAGCCAATACTGTATTGGGGCAGATTCACGGTGCGTTTTCTGGTGAAAGACATGCATTTGTTAATGTTTAAGGAGGGGAGGGATTTATTGCACCAAGAGGAGACAGTGTCAAGATCGGACTGAAGAAAAGATGAATCGCTGGTTCCCCTAATCACTCTGTATATGACGCAATCATCGGCAAAAAGCCGTAATTCCGATTTTATATTGCAAGGGAGGTCATTAATGTAAATTAGGAATAGTAGTGGTGACAGGCCAGCGCCCTGAGGGACTCCCGATGTTACATCGGGAAGAGGAGAGTGGCTATCATTTGTAGAAGTGAACTGCTTGCACCCTGAAAGAAAATTTTCGATCCAATGGATTAGGTTGACGGGTATTCCTAGTGATAAAAGTTTTTTTAGTAAATGATTGTGTGGGACCCGATCAAATGCTTCGGAGTAATCAAGGAATATAGCATCTATTTGGAGGTTGGCATCATTGGATTCGAGCAAATCGTGTATGAACTCTGCAAGCTGAGTTTCACATGAAAGGTGTTTTCTAAAACCATGCTGGTGCGAATAAAAAAAGTTGTTAGATTCAAGGTGTGTCATTAGGTTTGTGGATATAATCATCATCATCATAATCATCAGCCTGGTTGCGCCCACTGCAGGGCAAAGGCCTCTCCCATGCTTCTCCAACAACCCCGGTCATGTACTAATTGTGGCCATGCCGTGCCTGCAAACTTCTTAATTTCATCTGCCCACCTAACTTTCTGCCGCCCCCTGCTACGCTTCCCTTCCCTTGGGATCCAGTCCGTAACCCTTAATGACCACCGGTTATCTTCCCTCCTCATTACATGTCCTGCCCATGCCCATTTCTTTTTCTTGATTTCAACTAAGATGTCATTAACTCGCGTTTGTTCCCTCACCCACTCTGCTCTTTTCTTATCCGTTAACGTTACACCTATCATTCTTCTTTCCATAGCTCGTTGCGTCGTCCTCAATTTGAGTAGAACCCTTTTCGTAAGCCTCCAGGTTTCTGCCCCGTAGGTGAGTACTGGTAAGACACAGCTATTATATACTTTTCTCTTGAGGGATAATGGCAACCTGCTGTTCATGATTTGGGAATGCCTGCCAAACGCACCCCAGCCCATTCTTATTCTTCTGATTATTTCCGTCTCATGATCCGGATCCGCCGTCACTACCTGCCCTAAGTAGATGTATTCCCTTACGACTTCCAGTGCCTCGCTGCCTATTGTAAATTGCTGTTCTCTCCCGAAACTGTTAAGCATTACTTTAGTTTTCTGCAGATTAATTTTTAGACCCACTCTTCTGCTTTGCCTCTCCAGGTCAGTGAGCATGCATTGCAATTGGTCCCCTGAGTTACTAAGCAAGACAATATCATCAGCGAATCGCAAGTTACTAAGGTATTCTCCATTAACTTTTATCCCCAATTCTTCCCAATCCAGGTCTCTGAATACCTCCTGTAAACACGCTGTGAATAGCATTGGAGATATCGTATCTCCCTGCCTGACGCCTTTCTTTATTGGGATTTTGTTGCTTGCTTTATTAAGGACTACGGTGGCTGTGGAGATGTTATAGATATCTTCCAGTATTTTTACATACGGCTCATCTACACCCTGATTCCGTAATGCCTCCATGACCGCTGAGGTTTCGACTGAATCAAACGCTTTCTTGTAATCAATGAAAGCTATATATAAGGGTTGGTTATATTCTGCACATTTCTCGATCACTTGATTGATAGTGTGAATATGGTCTATTGTTGAGT
Organism: Dermacentor albipictus; assembly: GCF_038994185.2. Lineage (NCBI taxonomy): Eukaryota > Metazoa > Arthropoda > Arachnida > Ixodida > Ixodidae > Dermacentor > Dermacentor albipictus. The sequence goes on from NC_091824.1 coordinate 10,372,550, forward strand.
AGCCTTTACGGAATCCTGCCTGGTCCTTTGGTTGACAGAAGTCTAAAGTGTTCCTGATTCTATTTGCAATTACCTTCGTAAATAATTTGTAGGCAACGGACAGTAAGCTGATCGGTCTATAATTTTTCAAGTCTTTGGCGTCCCCTTTCTTATGGATTAGGAAATGTTAGCGTTCTTCCATGACTCCGGTACGCTCGAGGTCATGAGGCATTGCGTATACAGGGTGGCCAGTTTCTCTAGAACAATCTGCCCACTATCCTTCAACAAATCTGCTGTCAATACAATGCGCTATCAATTCTAGACCTTTTCCTGCAAATGCTGCCATTGTCCACCGCAACCCATAAATTTAGGTTTTAGAAGGTATATCAGACCACAACATTGTGTACCTTACATCGGAAGTGAGTTTTGTCCCACAGACTGAAAAACAAAAAAAAAGGATTGTCCTAGTTTTCTTGCATGCCACTGATATTGATGTATTGGATGCACGAGATGGCACTTTCTCAGAATTTCACGCAGTGTGAATCAAACAAACATTCCATTGATGAAATATGGGGCTACTTCAAGTTCGTGGTTCTGAAATGTCATCATCATCATCCTGTTTTATGTCCACTGCAGGACGAAGACTACGATCTCCAATTACCTCTGTCCTGCGCCAACCGATTTCAACTAGTGCCAGCGAATTTCCTAATTTCATTGCTCCACATAGTCTTCTGCTGCCTTCTACCGCTGTTGCCGAACATACACATTTTTCTCATGGCAGCGCAAGCCTCTATTCTCTATGATCGGCGTCTTAAAAGATGCCGCACCGAAGCAACGTTCCAGTTCTCGTTTCGGAGCAACGCTCCATCATTTCCTAAGTTCTATGTACTGCACAGTGAAAACAACGTACCAGTGAGAAAGCTCTCTCCATTCCTAGTGGCCAAGTGTCTAAAAGAAAAAATCGGACCTACATACAAAGCCTCAAAAATGTCTAGCGGGGACCTCCTCCTAGAACTCAATGACAAAGACCAAGCGCAAAAGCTCACAGAACTTACCAGTATTGGTAACGCAACAGTGTCAATTTCACCGCACAGAACATTAAATACAAGCAGGGGTGTAATATCAGAGAAAGATTTTATTGGCTTAAGTGATGAAGAACTGCTGGAAGGTTTCCAGGAACAAAATGTTACCAAGGTCCAAAGAATTGTCATCCGCAGGAACGACCAAGAAATCCCCACAAAACATGTAATACTTACCTTCGGAACGAGTGTAATGCCTACCTCGCTGGATGCAGGTTATGTAAAGGTAAATGTTAGACCATATATTCCGAACCCCAGACGATGTTTCAAATGCCAAAGGTTTGGACATGCTTCACATGCATGTTGAGGACGAACGACTTGTGCTAAATGCAGTTCGAACGATCACCAAACTGACAATTGCACCTCTTCGCCACTTTGTGTCAACTGCAAGGGAGATCATCCCGCTTATTCGCGGTCCTGCCCCTGCTGGAAGAAAGAAAAAGAAGTAATTGCTCTAACAGTCAAAGAAAAAATCTCTTTCTATGAAGCCAGAAAGCGGCTGTCGTTCCTTCCGCGAAGAAGTTACGCCGATGTGACGTAGATGGGGGCAGCGTCACAGAGGCTTCAGGAGTCCTCCGAGCCCACGCGCAGTGGTCCCGCAGTGACCCCTCCCACCCGCGTGGTGGAAGCAGCCGACGCTGCTCCATCCTCTTCAAACGCCCTGCAGACACCAGTCCTGCAGGGCCCTAAGATCAAGCGAACCCCAAGGCCCGAGACACGTGTCTCGGCGCCTAACTCTCGATCCTCCAGCGCCTCAGAGAGAGCGATGGAGGTCGACGCAAAAACCCCGGTGTCATTGACACCAAAAGACAAGCGCTCTCTTGAGCGCGGTAAGAGGGACAAGATCCCAATAACCACTCAGAATAAGAAAGCGATAACTTAAAGGTTATCGCTCATTTGTATAAGCCTTTTAAATTCCATGTCGCCTAACATCTCACCTCTTATTCATTCCATAGTGCCAATTCTTACCTCTCAATTTTAAAATGGCTTTTATTATTCATTGGAATTGTAGAGGTATCATGCACAATCTAGGTGACATCAAAGACATCAACATCTTTTCACCAGTTGCCGTACGTCTTCAGGAAACGAATCTCGGTCCAAAAAATAGTCAAATTCTCAAAGGTTTCACCGTTGTCCAAAGAGACCGCGAATGTTCCACCCGTTTGTCAGGCGGAGTGGCTATAGTCGTGCAGGGCGGCACTCCTACCCGAAATGTCCAATTGAATACATCCTTAGAAGCCGTAGCTGTCACCATTCTATCTTACAAAACCATCACCATTTGCTCACTGTATATTCCACCTCACACCCACTTCACTACTAAACAGCTAGAAAATTTAACAGAACAATTACCGGAACCATTTGTTTTAGTAGGGGATTTTAATGCTCATTGTACTCTTTGGGGCAGCGTTAAAACTGACCAAAGAGGACAGCTGGTTGAAGATTTTATCCTATCCAATGATATCTGCCTTTTAAATTCAGGTGTGCCAACTTACTTCTCACCGACTTCCCGCACATTTAGTTGTTTAGATTTAGCTCTTTGTTCGCCCTCTCTTTTTACTGATTTTAAATGGGAAGCTCTCGACACCTCATACGGTAGCGATCACTTACCCGCTCTCATCAAACTCCTACCATCACCACAAACATTAGTAACAAGACCATGCCGATGGAAAATACAGCTCGCTGACTGGCAGGTTTTTATGGAAAATGTGAAAGTGGAAACTGTCTTTTTGCCGGGGCTTAGTATTGACGAACTTAATAAAAAAATCACCGAGGTTATAATCTGTGTGGCAGAAAAGGCCATACCCCTGACATCGGGCATAGTGCACAAAAAGCTAAACCCCTGGTGGACGAAGGAGTGTGCCGACGCTAAAAAAGAACAAAATAAGGCCTGGGGAATCCTACGGAAGTACCCCACCTATAGCAACCTGGTAAACTTTAAACGAGCCAAAGCCAAATCACGTTTTATTCGAAGACATGCTGAAAAATCATCATGGCAAAAATACATCTCCTCAATTAATAGTACGGTAACATCGAAACGAATGTGGGACCAGGTGAGGAAATTTAGAGGACAGTACTCATCTTACACAATACCGTTACTTACAAGTCCAGGCACACAAACAACAATACAAGAACAGGCAGATATACTTGGAGAACATTTTCGTGATGTATCCAGTTCAGGGAATTATACAAAGGAATTTTTACAATACAAACAGTCTGCTGAAAAACAGAAGCTGCCCACAACTGGTGCATCAAATGAACCATACAATTCCCCCCTCACACAAGAAATAAACAGAGTTCTTTCTGCAGGGAAAAACACAGCGCCAGGTCACGACTGCATTCACTACGCCATGCTGGCTCATCTGTCTCAGGCATCTGTAAACGCTCTCCTTAAATTTTTTAACTTAATCTGGGAATCTGGCATAATGCCGGAAGAATGGAAAAAGGCAATAGTAGTTCCATTTCTAAAAGCCGATAAATCCCCCACATCCGCAAGCAGCTACAGACCTATTGCCCTCACAAGCTGTTTGGCAAAATCATATGAAGGCATCATCAATATAAGACTTTAATTTATTTTAGAATCAAGAAACCTTATTGACCCCCATCAGTGTGGATATAAAAAGGGTTGTTCAACCACTGACCATCTTGTCCGTCTAGAACATGAAATTCGATACGCATTTTTAAACAAACAACACTGCCTTGCAGTTTTCTTCGATTTAGAAAAAGCCTATGATACCACATGTAGATATGGAATTTTAAGAGACCTGGCTGACCTCGGCATCCGGGGTAAAATGCTGAACTGCTTAGCTGATTTTATGTCTAATAGAACATTTCAGGTACGTCTGGGTTCAGTACTATCACATACATTTAAACAGGAAAATGGTGTTCCACAAGGCTGTGTTCTCAGCACGACACTCTTTATAGTAAAAATGAACTCAGTTAATAAGGTCATAGTGTCGTCTCTTATGCACTCTTTATACGTAGACGATCTCCAAGTGGCTTGCCGTGCCTCAAATTTACTAACCTGTGAAAGGCAGCTTCAACTCACAATAAATAAACTTACACAATGGGCTAACAAAAATGGTTTCCGTTTCTCCACACAGAAAACAGTTACTGTTTTGTTTTCTCAGAAACGAGGGCTACACAGCAATCCAGTTCTAAAATTGAACGACACCATACTGCCGGTGAAACAAGATCATAAGTTTTTAGGAGTAACCTTTGACACCAAACTTAACTTCCTAACTCATATAAAAGCACTAAAGATCAAAGCAAATAAAGCTCTAAATATTCTTAAAATTTTGTGCCATAAGCACTGGGGTTCCGACTGAAGCTGCCTTTTACGTGTTTACCGGTCGCTTGTGCGTAGCCTTTTAGACTACGGCTCCGTGGTTTACGGTTCAGCCAGACAGTCCTACATCCAACGACTTGATCCGGTACATAACCTCGGACTGCGACTAGCAAGTGGTGCCTACCGAACATCACCTATTCCAAGTTTATACGTCGAGTGTAATGAACCCTCCTTACAGCAGCGCAGAGCATTCCTCACATTCTCCTACGTACTCAAAATTTAGTCATCACCCCAACACATATGCTACAACATCCTCACACAATGCAACTCACGCCTACACTATACAAATGAACCAAACACGATTAAACCGCTTGTCCTGCGATATGAGGAATATGTTCGGGATTATAACATTTCTTGCGAAGTCCTACAGGTTGCCAGAAAGCCACAGCGTTTGCCCCCGTGGTACGATTTCACATACCTTTGTGATTGGACGTTAACATATCTAAAGAAAAGAGACATCCCACACGAACACATTATACAAGAATTCCGTGCACTTCAGGACAAATATCAAAATAACATGCAATATTACACTGATGGCTCTAAAACAAAAGATCACGTGGGAGTGGGGGCCGTAACGGAAAATTGGGGAACAAGTATTCGATTGCCACAACACGCCTCTGTCTTCACGGCCGAAGTTTTCGCTATATGGCTTGTTGTTAAAAAGATTATCGCTGAGAAACACAAAAATGCAGTCATATACACAGATTCTTTAAGCACACTAAAGGCTCTACATTTTAAATCTGAGTGTGAACCCTTGATTGGAGACATTTTAAACATGGTGGTGCTTAACGAATACGGGAGGTCAATTCGTTTCTGCTGGGTCCCAAGCCATGTTGGGATACCGGGTAACGAAGAAGCTGATAGATATGCATTGATGGCAGTGCACAAAGACATTACAAACACAACACTCCCATACAAAGATAGCATCCGTGCAATTAGAAAAGCCTTAACGGTAAAATGGCAACGCGAATGGGACCTTGGTGCCGACAGCAAGCTACATCTCACGAAACCCATGGTTGGTGAGTGGAAGTCATGCTATCATCAGGAGCAGTTCATCGAAGTAGTTTTATGCTGACTACGCATTGGCCACACACACCTCACACACAATTACTTACTTACGAAAGAAGACACACCAACATGCGAGAAATGTCAACAGCCACTAACAGTTATGCACATATTACTCACATGTACGGAGACTGAAACACACAGACGAACACTTTTGCACAAATTATATCAACTACACATACCTTTACACCCTGCTCTAATCTTAGGTGATGACCCACTAGTACCATTATGTGACGTTCGAAAATTTCTAGATGACACTGGCTTTTTACATAAAATATAGATTAACAAAGCCTTTTCCTTCATAACGTGGATTTTAAAACACCTCGTGTTTGGCGCAGCATAGCCTCAGCCGCTTTTGCGCCATTAAACCCCATTTAACTAACCAAAACACAGGCAGTCACTCGAAACAAAATCTGACAAGGAACACGGCACAAGACTCACTGCACCGCAACAAGGAACACATTTTATACCTGTGTGAACGAAACATGTGAACTGTCTCCTAAATGTCACAGCGAGGCCCCTAGCCGTGGCATTTCGAAGACGGCAATACGCTCTACATTCAAGAAACGTAATCATCGAGCCACGGAGGCCGTTTTCTGTCACGATGAGGGCGCGTGCCTACCTCAGAAGAACTTTGGAGGTTGCGACGCGTATCGGTCGACTTTAAAGACCCAGTCGTCCCACTACTATTTCCCTCCCACTGGTTGGAAAATTGAATGCGGTTGTCGCTCAAAGCTGTAGAGGGTTGCCCAGGAAGCTCCTCTCGAAGTTCCAACAAGTCCTGGGAGGCTACCGATTCCCCCACGGAATCAGAGACGACTGCTGACTGTGCAGACCCGGAAGTGATACAGTCAGATGAGCTACTTAGCTGATGCTTATAACTATGAGAAGACGCTGTCATTACAGACGAGTCATCGGAATGACTATCCAGATTTGAATATGAGTACAAAAAGTCTCTATCACTTGTACACAATGTACTACCTGCTGGATCCTTCATCACTAAGGTTAACTTAGACACATGCCATGTCTTCCCATCACTGAGTACAAAAATAGGTTGTCCCATCTGGGCCTTAACTGTGCGAGGTTTACTGTACTTAAAAAATCCTTTCCTGTTAAATCTTATTCTGACGGTGTCTCTCACCTTGACACGAGTTGCCTGAGCACCTCTACGTTTGTCTACACTCTGCTTAGTTTGCCACTGTTTCTGCAAGACCCTTTCTTGAACTTGAGACACAAGACTGTCCTGTTCCCGTAGATCTACACAAAGCCGCATGGTTCCATCCTTCTTGCGCACCACCACGGGTGGAGACACCCACTCGGAAGCCTCGACGCGCTCGATGACATCGCAGTCCTGACCTGGTCACGGAGAGCCAGGGGTAGTCGGCGCAACTTCGAAGATACTGGTTTCGCATCTTGCTGCCGATGAATTTGGTGCACAATGTTGTTAACGAGACCCAACTCGTCACTGAAGAGGTGATCAAAACCCAGAGTCACACCTGTGGGGCTCAGTGCTGAAGGAAGCAATGGTAGACGACATGTCAGCGACGTACCGTCGATCTGTATGCCCAAACGTTGGATGGCGTCTATACCCAGCAGTGATGTTCCTGTAGTCGTTATGTGAAACGTGACGGAGCTTGACCTTTGGAAAAACTGGACAGTGGCTTGAAACAGGCCTTGAATGTTGATGCGTTGCTTGCAGAAATTTTTCAAGTCCACTGTTTTTTGTGACAGCCTGTGCTGTCGACCAAAGTTATTTATAAAATCTTCGGCCGTCATCAATGACACAGAAGCTCCTGTATCCACCAGCAGTTCCATGGAGACGCCGTTCACTACGACCGGAACTTCCAAATCTTTTTTAGTTTCAAAAGCGCTTACCGTCAAGACAGATGCGGATGGTTGCCCTGCAGAAGTTGAAGACAGCGTCTCTGCAGAAGAGACGTGTTGAACAGTACGGGTTTTTCGGCATACTGATGCAAAATGGCCCAACGTGTGGCAGGCGTTGCACCGCCGGTTCCTTGCTGGACAATTCCTGTACGTTGCAATATGTTTCGTGCTGCCACACCGATCGCATGCACCACGGTTCCCAGAGGAGCAATGTGCGAAAAGTCGGCCCTCTTGGCGGCTTCTCGGAAGAAGTCGGTCCTCTTGGCGGCTTCTCGGAAGAAGTCTGCCCTCTTGGCGGCTTCTCGGAAGAAGTCTGCCCTCTTGGCGGCTTCTCGGAAGAAGTCGGTCGTCTTGGCGGCTTCTCGGAAGAAGTCTGCCCTCTTGGCGGCTTCTCGGAAGAAGTCGGCCCTCTTGGCGGCTTCTCGGAAGAAGTCGGCCCTCTTGGCGGCTTCTAGTCGGCCCTCTTGGCGGCTTCTCGGAAGAAGTCGGCCCTCTTGGCGGCTTCTCGGAAGAAGTCGGTCCTCTTGGCGGCTTCTCGGAAGAAGTCGGCGGCGGCTTCTCGGAAGAAGTCGGCCCTCTTGGCGGCTTCTCGGAAGAAGTCGGCCCTCTTGGCGGCTTCTCGGAAGAAGTCGGCCATCTTCATGGCCTGCCGGACTAAGTCGGCCATCTTGGCAGCTTCCCAGAAGAAGTCTGTCATCTTGGCCCGTCGACGGAACGCCAAGTTGAAATGCCTCGATTCTTCGTACATTTTCGGAGCCGAACGCGCGGTTCGCTCGATGCAAGCCTTCTAAACTGTCCAATTTCTTCTGCCTTGTCCAGGGACAGGGTTTCGCCATGAGCTAATAACTTTTCGCGAACGCTGGCGTTCGCTACCCCATGTATTATTTGGTCACGGACGCGCTCATTGTAGGTTGTGCCGAAGTTGCACTGTACCGCCTTCTCCTTCAGTGCGGTCACGAATTCCAGGAATCCTTCTCCCTCGAACTGCCTTCGACTGGTAAATTCGTGCCTCTCCACCAGAACATTTGTTGACGCGGCTAACAGCCGGTCAAGTCGCTGCAAGAGTTTCTGGAACTCTGACGCTGGCGGGACTGCATCACTTGACGCTGACGCTGCGCCAGTTAACTGCCTTGCTGCTTCCTGCTCCTCGTCTGTAAAGTACTTTCGTTGTCCCTCACGCCCAAGAGCGCTGACGAGCGCGGACGCTCGTCGCGCGTTTGTCCAGTCGCCACCGCCGGCCTCTTCGAGGTGGGCCTGAAAAATTTTTTTCCATCGATACCATGGAATTAACGGTGGCCCGGGGAATTCAAGAAAAACGCGAAGGTTCGCCGAAAAAGAAGCCATGCCCGGTAGCGTGCAGGAGACAGTGCAGGAGACAAGCCGGAGCTCGCAGCAGGAATGGGGCAAGGAAGAAAAAAGGGTCCGAGAAGGCCTAGGCTCGGAAGCCTCGCGACGCCAAGTGCGTCGGCGGCGTTTGCGTGCCGTGCAGACACAGGAAGGGACGCTTCACTTACGAAGCTCGTTGGTTTCCCGGGGCTTCGGTCGGAACCGCAGCGGGAATCCCATCCTCGTCGCCAAAAGATGTGTCGGCAGCGGCAGGCAAGTGGGGGGCCGAGCCCAACGAACACGCGGCGAGCGCCGACGCAGATAAGGAGACACGGAGCTAACTGCTCCTGATGAAAACCGGACAAGGACTGGGCCGGCTCGGGGCCGTTTATTACTAAAAAGGACTTCACACGCCAGATGACACCTCCTGATTGGTCCCAGCTCATCACATGACAGAAGGGGGGTGCGCCATCTAGCTAGACTACTACGAAACAAATGTATGATAACACAGAGATCTGGCAGGGGGCAACACTATACTACACTACGCTTCCTGAAAAAAGTGTTCATTATTCGAAGCTTATTCCTTTCTGCGAATTCTACCAGCATCTCTCCTCTAGTGTTCCTAGAATCAACGTTGTAGTTGCCAATCGCTTATTCATCAGCCTGCTTTTTCCCTGCTTTTGCATTGAAGTCGCCCATTACTACAGTATACTGAGTTTCCACTTTTCTCATCACTAATTCAACATCTTTCTAAAACTGATCTACTTCCTCATCATCATGACTGGATCTTGGAGCGTAGGCTTGTACTACCTTTAATCTATACCTCTTATTAAATTTGATTACGACTACTGCCACCCTTTCATTAATGCTGTAGAATTCATCAATGCTGCCCGCTATGTCCTTATGCATTAGGAATCCTACCCCGTATTGCTTTTTATCTGGGACATCTCTACAGCAGAGGACATGACCGTTAGTCACCACTGTATAAGCTTCGCGAGTTCTTCCATTCTCACAAAGGCCAATGATATCTCAAACAATGTCTGATAGTTCCTGAAAGAGTCCTGCTAAGCTAGCCTCACTCGACAGAGTTCGCCAATTAAAGGTTAACAGGATCAGTTTCCATTGGCGGCCTTGACTTTGTACATGTGAACTTTGGACATGTGAAGCGAAAAGTGCTGCTGAAGTGCAATCCTTGGGTAACAAAACAAATGGTATGAATACAACGTAAGCAAAATAAAGGCAAGAAAACAACACAATCAGCGTCCAACTATTCCCACAAGTGATAGGTTTCTCGGCTTACGTAGGTTATTAGCTGATAAGGTAATAAAAGCAAGAGAATACATGTACTCAATGCATGTATTGTATACATGTATGAATACATGTAAAAATAACACAAGAAAATTTCCTTTTCTCATCCTTAGGAAAGTTCTGGCAGCACTTATCGCCAAAAAAGAAAGTTGCACCCAGACTCTGTATCGGTGATACCTTTTGTAACCGACAGTGGCGAAATTGCAGATGCGCTCAAGCAATATTTTACTCAGTGTCTACGCGTGGTTACAGTGTCAGCCCACAGTTACCTAGCTATGAACACGTTCTGCTGATTGGTGATGTCTGTATTACTGAGCAAGGTGTGTTAGCTCTTATACTTAATCTTGATGCTGAAAAATCGCCCAGAGCTGATGGTATCCTGAATGTGTTTCTCTCCCAGTTCGCCAAGTGGTGTTCAAAATATTTAACCTTAATATTTGAGAAATCACTGTCATGTGTGGAAATCCCAGTCGATTGGAAGTGCGTAAAAGTCATCCCCATACCGAAAACGGGAAATCCGTCTAACCCCACATCATACAGGCCAATATCTTTACTCTGAACATGTGCAAAATACCTTGAGCACATAATTTTCAAACACATTTGTGCCTTTCTAAACGACAATGCAATAACTGACGCAAGACAACATGGTTTTCGGCGAGGATTTTCAACCATGACTCTGCTCGTAGAAACGGTTCCCAACTTAGTGACAGCTATAGATAGACAAGGCCAAATTGACTTAATATTTTTCGATTTTAATAAAGCATTCGACCTCTTCTCACTCCAAATTACTGCTTAAACTAGAACCCATTTTAAAAAACGACATTTTAATTACCTCAATTGAAGCATGCCTGTCGTTGCGGAAACAGTGTGTTAAAGTCAACGATGCAGCTTCGACACCTGCAGCTGTAGGCTCAGGCATTCTACAAGGATCGGTGTTAGGGCTGCACTTCTTTCTCGTCTTTATAAATGTTGTCATCAGTGACATACGCATCAAGATATTGCAGATGACTGCATTTTGTATAACGTAATATGCAATTCAAATGATCAGGAAGTTTTAAACACCTCGCTGTCTGCAAACGTGGTGCTCGAAATGACAGGTGACTATTACTCTCAAAAAGACTGTTGCAATGACCAGTACTTGCAAAAAGAATCTCTTAACCTTTACTTAGGGCATTAACAGCTGCTCTTTGTCTGTCACGTGTACATCTAGACACTTGGCAGCAATAATTGCATCAGATATTAAGTGGAATGAGCATGTAACACACACCTATGATAAAGCAATGAAGAAACTAGGCTTTTTAAGGCGATGAGTAGGAAACGCTTCATGACCTGAAATAAAACTTATAGCATATAAAACATTTATTCAACCCATTCTAGAGTACACTGCGATTGTCTGGAATCCAGACATGTAAACCAACATCACTGAAGTCGAGAAAGTAAAAAAAATCATCTAGGTTTATTTTTAATTCATACAGCTGGCGCACGTCCCCATCATCTCTTCTAAAAGCTCCAAAACTGGAAAACTTTGCAACAAGGCATTACCAGGACAGAATAAAAATTTTCTGAAATGACTTAGCGTCAAAGCTTGGGTTTGTTGGTGATTCATTGAAAAAAGGCCAAAAGAAGGACAGGGATGTGAGAAAGCAACATGCACACAGCGCTGTGTCGCTTTCTTGTGTCCTTTTTTTGCACTGTCTTTTTTCCTACTCTATTATAACAGTCGGTGTTAGGAATAGATCATATATTCTAGCTACTGCTGCACGTGCTCTCATCGCAACAAGAACGTTAGAGCTTTTCACTGCAGAACCAATGCATTTAAAAATTCCTTTTCCCAGTTTCCGAGTGAAATGTGTTACCTGCCACAGACTGCCCAACTACTTTATCATTTCTTTCTGCATTTTTAAATAAACCATAGTGCTCATCCCCTGTCTCTACCCGTCAAATCATGATGATGAAAAGATTTTTTCTTGTGCTGTTTATTGTGCAGTTTATTGTTCTGTCACTGCTGTCTTGTTTGATATTTCTGTTCTGTTCCAAATGCCCACTCCTGCCTAAGGCCTGGTAACAAGGGTGGCAGAACTTGTAGATTAATAAATAACCTAACAGAGGTTTTTTGATAGGTGGCTAGAATCAAGGCAAGAGATAATTTTCACCCTTCACCAAGTACAAACTATATTAACGTATTTGCTTGGATCCAATGCGCACATTTTTTCCGAGAAAAGCAGTCCAAGAATTAAGTGCACGTTAGAATAAAGGGTGGCTTTTTTTCCCCCTTTTTCGTTGGTCACAAAAAACTGGTCCGAGTTACAATCGAGGGAGTGTTAGAATCGAGTAAATGCTGTACTAGCCGCAACTAGGTAGCATGTGCCGCTGCCCGATTTAAAGGGCTCAGCCTTATGCATCTATCCATCCATCTAGTAATAAGTCATCTTTTTGTATGTTTGCACTACAATACTTTTCATTCAGGAGCACTATAGATTCCACAAACTTTAAAGCGGGTGGCCGAAACGAGATCTTGAGCAATTTTAGCGGCGACTTTTGCTTGTTGACCGTAACGTTCGTTGCTAGGCTTTAAGTACACCGTTTTAGACGTCTTAGCAGAACATGAAAATGCTCAAAGGGCCAGTGTTATTAAGTGGTGTCAGCTGCGCTTAGCCGCCATCGTTGGATTGGGCCAGTTGCACTTCTTCCATGCTTGATGAGGAGTGTTCACACAGCCGAGCAAAAATGTGTGCATGTCCTGTTGCAAAGGTGGCACTTTAATTTCACCAGCACGTTGCTTATGTTTCATTTCTGTTGAGCTGCATGCGGCGGCACCTTAATTCAGCCTCAAGAACTCACGGTGCAAGATGTGGGTTGGCGTTTACGACGCAAATAGCTGCCAATTCTTGAGTGTTGCAAGACTTCCAAAATAGTCAGAAGCTAACACACAAAAATCAATGTCTAGGCTGTCGAGTATACCTATATTTCACAGCATCATCGTTTTTGTAGAGAAGCTGGTGAAATTAAGAGCTACGGTGCATAATTATAACTTCACCAAAGCCCTTTTAGGGAACCACTGCCAACTGTTAATGTGATCATGATGAAGGCCTTCTTGTTGGGTCTTAGTGGAAGTCGATCATGCTGGGTATAAGCGGGAGTCGAATGTAACTCTTGGGTAGAGAACAATAATTAGCTGACACATGAAAATAGACATTCAAGGTTTATTTATCAATTAATTTTTTTTTTAACTGAACGGAAGCTGTGAAGTGAGCTCTCGTTAGCGCTTATATCTGTTTACCATGACAAATGAGTACATTTTCATTTCAAACTAGGGTGCCGTAGGCTTGTTGCGCAGAAAGGAAAGCCTGCCAACAGACCAAAATGCTTGTACTGTCAGGATTGGGGGCTCAGTCCCATTGCTCATAAGCCGTTGTCAAGATTCGAGTCCGGCATGAATTCAAAGGTAGCTGGCCCATGCCGTCGTCCACAACTTATCCACGCTGAGGACGTTGATGAAGGGAAGGACTGCTTCTCATCGAGAACGAGGAATAAGGGTTTATTTACAGTATTTACATGCAGTTCATCAGTCTAGCATGACTGCGAGAGAAAGTACGTCAGTCTAACCTGACTGCTTGAGAGATTGTCTCAGTCTAACATGACCGCTTAAGAAAGTGTGTCGAGCATCCGCACAACGGCGGCTTATAAGCACTCGGTCCCCCCTTGATTCCAAGGGGACTGAAAACGTTCGTCCAGTCATTGTAAACAGGCCGCCTCTCCCCAGGATGGGTTACACACGCACACACACACACACAGGTGCAATGGTCCGGAGCCGACGTCAGAGGGTCTTCAAAGAACTCGGAGCCGTCCCCCGTAGCACATTGTCTTATGTCTTGGTCGGCGCGTGGGAAGGAGCCTTCGTCGGCGTTCCCGCGGCAACTCCCCCACTCATAGCAGAACAGGGTGGCCTTGTCGTGTTGCGCACAAAGCCTGCTTCGTCGAACTCCTTAAGTCACAACGGCGACGAGGCTAGAGCGTAACGGTGGCGCCTTCAGCACAAAGCATGCTTCGTCGAACGCATCCTAGCTAAAGCGACGGAGAGTGGAGGATGCGGCGTATTGTTCCCAATACAAAGTCGACTTAGTCACGCCATGGCTAGAGGTTGGCGGCGGAATTCCAAGATGAGGTTGCCACCGCTGGCGTAAATGGCTGGCAAACTTGCACTGCAGCTGGCCGTTCTTAACAGCACCTCCGTGGCCCCGGAAATCTCGACTGTCTAGCGCAGATAACCGCTGGGCAGGAAGAGAACGGCTGGTGGTCAGGGGGTGATGCCTTGGCTCGCAGCGACCACTTGTGTAATGTCACCGCCCCAAAACATCCAACAAGCACAAGCAACTACAGAATGAGCCCCACAACACGGCTCTGCGCCGAGATGACGTACATTGACTCTCACTCTAGACCCGCTAGGCTTCAAAAAAAATAATAAGTGCACAAACAAAAAAAATGCTGCATTTCGCTATGCCAATTTCTGAAGCAATTTCATGCTGACAAATTCAGCAATCATGGAGGGAATCCTGCTAAATGAGAGGGGATCTTCTTGGCTTAATAATATTAACACTAGTAACCCTAAAATTTTGGCGGGACCCTCAAACACAGAATTCAAATTAGCCTGCTCAAACCATCCACATTGCTATGCAACTTTCCCTTCTTATATCTAACGGAGAAGTTGTACTCTTGGAGAGTGAGGCTCCATTGGAGCAAGTGGCCATTTTTGTGTGACATTTCATTGAACCACGTCAGAGGACAGTGCTCGGTCTCGAAGATGAACTTCGCTCCGTACAAGTAGCACAACTTCTGGGCGGTCCGAACTAAACAAGCGCATTCCTTCTCTGAAGCGCTGTAGGCTTCCTCTCTTACCTTTAGTTTACGGCCAGCATAGAGGATAGGATGCTCCTCGTTATCCTCGCCGACCTCACTAAGTACCACGCCCATACCTCTGTCGCTTGCGTCGCATTGAACTATGATTTCCTTTGTATGGTCTGGCGCGTGAAGTACAGGACGAGAAACCAATAGCGTTTTCAAAATTTGGAAAGCGTTCTCTTTGTCCTTATCCCAGTGTACACTACTCGGTGCTCCCTTTCGGAGGGCGTCTGTTAATGGACTTGCCATTTGCGAGTAATTCGGAATGTACCGTTGATAGTGCCCCACAAGTCCCAAAAATGAACGAAGGTCTGTTTTCGTGCGCGGCTGAGAAAATTGTCCAATCGTAGCTATTTTCAGCTCGGCCGGCCGTCTCGTGCCTTGGCCGACAACATGGCCCAGATAAGTAACCTGTGAACAACCAAATCTACACTTTTCGGCTTTCATCGTTAAGCCGGGTTCCCTCAACCGTGAGAACACCTGTTTGAGGTGCGATACGAGTTGTTCCCAGCTGTCTGAAAAAATTGCTACGTTATTCAGATATGGCAAGGCGAACTCCTGCAAGTCTTTTAGGACAATATCTATTAACTTAGAAAAGCTAAACGATGCATTCTTCAGCCCGAAGCTGAGTGCGAGAGGGCGAAAGGTGCTTACAGGTGAAATGAATGCGGCATAGCGGCTGGCACTTTCTGAAATGGGAACTTGCCAGTACACCCGCACGAGATCTATAGTTGAAATGTATTTAGCAGCGCTAACTCTTGCAATTCGTTCCTTAATGTTGGGTATCGGGTACAGCTGATCCCTATTGATGGCATTTAACTTCCTGTAGTCAACACACAGACGCCGGTCCTGTTAGGGGTTTCTACCAGTATTAGCGGTGACGTGTAGTCAATCTCAGCCGGCTCAATAACTCCCAACCCTAGCATGCACTGTATCTCTGCCTCCATAATCTCTGTCTTGGAGACACCCTGTAAGGCTTTGATCTTACTGGTTCGGTTGATGTCAGCTCTATTTCATGCGTTATTAGTTCGGTTCTACCCGGCCGATCGCTGAATCTGTCGAGATATTCCCCTAACACCTCATTTAGCTCATCTAGTTGCTCGGGTCTTAGAGCGTGCGAGCTTACCGAATATTTTACTACTTCTTCTAGGCCGATTTCAGAGTTTCAGATCGCCCTATACTCCTTAAACTTGGTACTAGTGCCATCCTGCTCTTTGATGGTATAGTTAACGACTCCGCTCCGCTCTACATACGGCTTCATCAAATTGCAGTGATATATTTTCACCTCCTTCCTGCGACCGGGCATTTTCAGAGCATAGTTAGTGTCTGAAAGTTTGTGCAACACTTTAACGGGCCCGTCCCAGTGAACTTCAAGCCTGTTCTTTCTTGGAGGTTTGAGGATCATTACCGGGTCTCCGGCGTTAAACGTACGAAGCCTCGCATTTTTGTCTCAATAGAAGGGCGTTGATGAAGGGAAGGACTGCTTCTCATCGAGAACGAGGAATAAGGGTTTATTTACAGTATTTACATGCAGTACACATCAGTCTAGCATGACTGTGAGAGAAAGTTCGTCAGTCTAACATGACTGCTTGAGAGATTGTCTCAGTCTAACATGACCGCTTAAGAAAGTGTGTCGAGCATCCGCACAACAGCGGCTTCTAAGCACTCGGTCCCCCTTGATTCCAAGGGGACGGAAAACGTTCGTCCAGTCATTGTAAACAGGCCGCCTCTCCTCGGGACGGGTTACACACACACAGGTGCCATGGTCCGGAGCCGACGTCAGAGGGGCTTCGGAGAACTTGCAGTCGTCCCGGGTAGCGCACCCGGGTAGCACATTGTCTTGTGTCTTGGTCGGCGCGTGGGAAGGAGCCTTTGTCGGCATTCCCGCGGCAACTCCCCCACTCATAGCAGAACAGGGAGGCCTTGTCGTGTTGCGCACAAAGCCTGCTTCATCGAACTCCTTCAGTCACAACGGCGACGAGGCTAGAGCGTAACGGTGGCGCCTTCAGTACAAAGCCTGCTTCGTCGAACGCATCCTAGCTGAAGCGACGGAGAGTGGAGGATGCGCGTATTGTTCCCGACACAAAGTCGACTTAGTCACGCCGTGGCTAGAGGTTGGCAGCGGAATTCCAAGATGAGGTTGCCACCGCTGGCGTAAATGGCTGACAAACTTGCACTGCAGCTGGCCGTTCTTAACAGTACATGTTATGGGCTTGATTAACACTTTCATCACTGCTGTATGTCGGGCATGTCGGTACTCTAACTTTATATAGCAATATGTTTAGTGCCTGCGGACAAGGTCTAAATAAAGGAGGACGTAGCGCATTGCATTGTCAACGTCTCCCTTCTCTCCTCGTCCGCTGGCACTAAAATGATATCCAAGTTAACTTTTCCTGGTTACAGGGTCAACGTGTCCTCATGTCTTCCTGGACGTTGTGCGAGTAAACCAGGCACTAGTGGTGAAAGAAACAGTTCAGTGGCGTATTTTCTGAGAACCCTGTAGTGCTTCTTGAAACTTTCATTTTCAGTGCACATTATTGTTTCTGGGATTATGACGCAGATGACCGCGTTAGGTCAGTGTTCCATGTAGCGTAAGAGTATGTTATTGATTAAAGAAGGGGCCTGTCTCTCTCCACAGATGAACAGCGATGGTGATAGACCAGTGGGCGACGATCTGTACGACATTCCCGTCGGCGCCACAACCACTGACCTGCCGTCTGGCGTCCTCTACAGGGTGAGCGTGCTCTTCTTCTGTCGCTGGCACCTCTGAGACAGGCATTCTGGTGCAGGTGCGCGCCACGTACAAGTACACGGCTGAAGACGTCGATGAGCTGAACTTTGAGAGCGGCGAGATAATCCGAGTGATCGAGTACGATGACCCCGAGGAGCAGGTGAGACCGGCGGTGGGGTGGGAAGCTGCGCAGTTCCTCATGATTGGTGACCTCTGTTGTGCAGGAGGAAGGCTGGCTGATGGGCATCAAGGAGTCGACGGGCGAGAAGGGCCTCTTTCCGGCAAACTTCACACGGCCCATCTGAACGACAATGTGTTCACCCCCCCATGTGGACACGATCGAGACCCCCGCTTTGTTGTTGTCACACCGCGGTGCGAAGCTCCTTTAGTCCGTCGTGTCTTGCGAGACTTTACAAATAGTGCCTCTAAGGTTTCTCGCTCGCCAGGTCGTATGTTGTTCAGAAGTGCCCTTAATGGCAGAAGAGTGCTCCTACAGGACACAATTTGACGACGCAACTTAGGCTGCCCGTAACTGAGTACATTGTTCTGATAGCAATGATACATGTGTTCCACTCTTTCCATTGAGTGCACAGCAGCTATTCTCTCTTTCATTTGGTCATGAGACCTGTGCTCTGGGCTGTTTGCACGAGCCGCGCGTGCTTCCACTGGTTCTTGTCCAGGAAAGCGTATTCACCACGGGCATTCCCCGTATTGGGCCCCGTATGTTGCTTTGCCGTCATGGAGCAATTGTCATGGGCCCGGACAGACCTTTTTCCCTCTCTCTCAATTTATTGTGACTCCTCTACGGTACTGCTCGGGTCTTCTCCATAACAAGCTTAACCTGTGGCTGTGCTGCGTCTCACAGAGTTGCAATGTAGTTGCATTTCCTAGTTTTTCTCATAATTGTGTGATGATATATGGAAACTTGGGAACCTCACATCCTCGCTGCGTGCTTATTTATTCCTTTCATAAGGACCGAAAAACATTCAGCATGTTCATTCTTCTTTTGTACCTTATTTCCGTAGTTTGTGATGCATGTGTGTTCGATAAGATTCTTTGCTTCCCCAGGGTGCGCACTTTTCCCTGTAGATAACCATTATCAGTCAAGCTGCTGAATGCAAGCTGAGAGGAGTTGCCTCCTATTTTAAACGTACGTGGCAGCGTGTGACGATCCCCCCCAGTCTTCCGTCCATCAGGGTCGTTCTGTTGATGGCTCCCTTCTTTTTTGAGCAGGGCCATCCACGCTCCGCTTCAAGTGCCAAGCTCACAGGTGCATACCATGTTTGCCTACAGCTGCACTTTTTTGCAGCTGCCCTCGGAACAACCCTTTCTGACTTGCAGTGCTGCAACTGGAGTGCACTTGATGCCAAGTCTCGGCGACTGCATTGTTCACCGAGCGTCGTTTGCCCACTGCCAAATCGCGCGGGCCATTGTTGGCTGGTTTTACAAGGAAGCTTCATCTCTCGTCGAGTGGGTTGTCTTCCCACCAAATGGTGCAGCTACACTGCGCGGCGGCGTGTGCGTACCGCTTAGCAGTGCTTGTTCGATCGAAGCTGCATTTATGTCTTCACCAATCGATGGTGCGCCTTCGGCAGTACATGGCCTTTTTTACAACAAGTTCTCCTATTACATTGGCCAAATTATGGGGTGGTTTAGCAACAGCCTGGGCTGCTCAGTAGTCCCTATTGTTCTCCACTTCCTCGAGGGTGTCGCAATAAGGTTGTTACGCCAGCATCTTAATGCAACCCACACCACCTCTACGTTCCATCGGACTACATCTGTGTGTGCATATGTTATTCTATTTCTCTCGTGAACCTGTTTCTTGTTTTACTTGGCGCTATGCCAGTGATATCTTTCTGAGTACTTCCTTTTGAGTTTGGTGTAAAAGAGATAATTTGTTTGTATTCGAGTGTAAAACACTAAACACCTCACCCTGTACGTTAACCATGTCACCAGGCTTGCTTTGTCTGTCTGTGGTAATGTTTTTTTTCCTACTTGCAGTGTAACAAAGAGATCTGATATTGTCTAATGTATAGTAAAGAAATGAATTCCCAATGTTTTCTGACAACTTCTTCATCACGATGTGTGTACGTCATACACATCGGCACAGCATCTTGGGAACGTCCAATTCAATGTCATTTTAATGGTTCAGAAAGCAGACACCACCAAAGAACATGACAAAATTCCTGGATTTTCTGAAGGGAGCGACAACTGCCGGCAGTGCCTCCTGGTTTGTGCCAAGAGAAGTATTTATTTGCGCGAGCGCCACAAGCCACGTTATGTTAGACTAGATGCCTCTTAATCGGCCACGGACCAATTAGTAATTTAAGAATATATTTCAGGGACAATGTGTCACAATGATGAGTATAGTTGTACGTTCCTGCAAACTTGTTTAATAGTCCGTTGCATCATTATACTGAAGTTCACGAATGGACAGCGCATACGCAGAGCGCGTTCATGTGGCATGTATTCCTCTCGTTCCCCAAGACAGGACAGAAGGCGCACTGCGAAGCAGCAAACCTATAGTGTTATGTGCGTCCCAGTGACAGGGGCCAACCACTGGTAACAAAAACCTGACGCATCGCCATTACACACTGAGCGCGTCCTATGGAGCGTCGTCCTATGCAGTACCGATAGGCAAAGGCACATCTACAAGCAAGATTTCGCAGTTAAAGTCTGCATTTTTTCTGGAGACTATTTGGGTCGGGAAAACACGAGAAGCTCTCGTCTGGTGGAGAAGGGGGTGAATCCAGACAAGCACGAACAGGTGGTTCTGGTCACCATTCGCGATACCCGCCGTGGTTGCTCAGTGGCTATGGTGTTAGGCTGCTGAGCACGAGGTCGCGGGATCGAATCCCGGCCACGGCGGCCGCATTTCGATGGGGGCGAAATGCGAAAACACCCGTGTACTTAGATTTAGGTGCACGTTAAAGAACCCCAGGTGGTCAAAATTTCCGGAGTCCCCCACTACGGCATGCCTCATAATCAGAAAGTGGTTTTGGCACGTAAAACCCCATATATTATTATTATTACCATTCGCGATTTTGAAGTTTACTTTAGGCGCAGGTTTTGGGCCCAATGCAATAATCCTGGACTTCGTTTTGAGAAAAAAAAAGTTTTGTTTGCCTGAAAAAAAGAATGCGCAAATTTCGGCCATCAGAAACACTTTTCTGCCAGTTTTGCGATTTCTAAACTTTGGGCGTGCATAGGAAAACGATGGTACACTTCTCGATCACAACATTTTTCCCCCCACAAAGAATAAGTGAATTACTACATGAGTATTTTGTTACGGTTGGCTACAGAAGAAATATTGAGAAAAAAATCACTAACATGGTAAACAGAACAATATATCAAAACGTTTAATGAAAAAAAAAAACTTCAGAAAGCGAGTGGGTGGAGCCCCTAGTCCAGGGCCCCACTGGCTTGAGCGGTTCGCCGTGCTTGGTCGAGGAGCGCTAGTTGCATCTCCCGATCCTCGCTGGCGAGCCAAGTCTCCCACTGCTCCCTTCTGGAAAGTTTGCCAGTTATTATTGGTGTATTAATTTTGGGTGGCCTGTTATGGCAATCCCACGTAATGTGGGCGAGAGTTGGCCGGCCTCCGCACCAAGGACAGCAAGCGCTGTACAGCATTTGGTGAATGGCATGTTTCAAATAAAGGTTTCAAAATGTGTGCGTTTGTATTCGGCGCCAGTCATGAGAGTCCCGCCTGGATAGGTCAGGATGTGGTGGACTACTTTCTTCGCTCGCGCCGTTGGTGCTCAAGGATGTCTCGTGGTAAGAAGGGATTTTCGTCAGAGTGGTTGGCCGCTCGGTTGACAAAAGCACGAGCTGCGCCGTCCGCTCTCTCATTGCCCTCGAGTCCTGCGTTACCCGGGCACCAGATGATCATGTGTTTCTGCGTTAGGTTGGATCCTAGTAGGTGAGTGGTGCTGTGTGGTAGCCTCCCGGTGAGGAAGAGTCTACATGCGACTTGGGAATCTGTAAGAGTTATCGACGATTGTCCCAGAGCGCCCTTAGTTTTAATGGCTAGCATGATGGCTGAAGCTTCTGAGGTATTCACAGATGCAACTCTAGCCATGGCGCAAGTCACAAGCCCTTGATCTGCGGCCGCTCCTACCACTGCGAGGGCGTACTTGTAAGCATCACATCAAGCGGCATCTGTGTATACTGTATCCGGGTTTCCACCGAATTGCTGCATTAACTTTCGAGCTCGAGCACTTTTACGACCCCGGTGGTATTTCGGACTCATGTTCTTAGGGATTGGGGCTACTACGATCTTTTCACGAAGGACTTTGGGCAAAGATTCGAGTTCTTCTCCCGCATACTGTGGACGAGTAGGGTAACCCACGCGGCAAATTTTCTTCCAGAGGAAGTTAAGCTAAGCCTCTCCCATTGAGATATGAGCTCCTCGTAGTTATTGTGAATCCCGAGGGCCAGCAGGCGTTCAGTAGAGGTTCCCTGTGGTAGGCCAAGAGCCGCTTTGTACGACGTTCTGATCAACGCGTCTAGGGCCTTTAGTTCTGTCTTCGCGGGGTCCTGGAAAGGGAGGCTATATGTGAGACGACTTAGCACAAAAGCCTGAACGAGCCGGATCGTCTGTTTCCTTGAAACCCTTTCGGTGATTAGTTACTCTACGAATCATACGGAGATCTGTTTCACTGTAGTTCTAAGGGTTTTAATGGTGTGGTCAACTCGTTTGTTGCTTTGCAGCCACAGTCCGAGGAGTCGCATTTTCTGGACCTCCCTTACCTGGCTGTCTCCTAGAAAGAGGTTGACTGGCTCGGGAGTTTGACGGCCTCGACCTCTTGATAAATTCTGATTTATCGGGAGCGCAGCTCATTCCGCTGCTGCGAGTGAAGGTTTCATCAACGGTCACTGCTTCTTGCAGGATTTGTTCTTTTTGTCCTAACTAGCCGCTGGTTGCCCATAGGGTAATATCGTCTGCATATAACGCGTACCCTAGCCCGGGTATGACGTCGAGTGTTTTGGCCAAGCGTCTCATGCCGATATTGAAAAGAAGGGGAGAGTATTGCCCCTTGCGGTGTACCTCTATTGGGCATGGGAAAAGGGTCTGAGCGCGTAGTGCCGATGACTATTGTTGCGATGCAGAGGTCAGGAAAGAGCGGGCGTAGTCATAGATTTTTGTCCGCAACCGATTTCATTTAGCTCAGATAAGTTAATGTGAAATAGTGCCGAATGCGCTTTTCAAATCAAGAGCTAGGACGAGATGTTCTGCACCAACCGTGGTGTTGCAAAGAACTTCTTCGCAAAGTAGCAGGAAAACAACTTGTGTCGACAAATGCTGGTGAAAGCCGAATATGTTTGATGGAAATAGGTTGCGGTCTTCAATGTAAGACGTGAGGCGTGTGTGAATCACATTCTCAAATAAATTGCCAAGACAAGAGGTTAGTGATATCGGTCTGAGATTTTGTAGATCATGAGGTTTTCCTGCTTTCGGAATAAGCACGATTTTGGCTTCCTTCCACTGTTGTGGAACTACACCCCTCTCCCATATCTGTTCATTAAAATACCGAGTAAGCTGTTCTAGGTGCTCATTGCTCAGGTTCCGGATCATAGCATTTGTAAGCTGATCTGGTCCTGGAGCAGTATTTATCTTCGCAGCTTGCGCTGCCGCGAAGAGTTCTGCCTTAGTTATCGGGGCGTCTAGCACCGCGTTTTCTTGCCCTTGGCATGGCAAGGTGCATGGGGGAGTGATTACTGCCCCTACGTACTTCTCCTTAAGCTTAGTGAGGAGGTCCTGATCTGTTCGTGAATATTCTCCGGCAAGTTTTTGAAGGGGGCAGTTATTGGCCCTTTTGGTTTTTCCTGGTTCCATTATGCTGCGAAGTTTCGCCCATGTCTTGAAGGTGTGTAACGTTTCGCGATGTGAGTCACAAAAACTCACCCAACTCGCTGCCTCTAACTGCTGTGCGTAAGCGTTTGTCCGCTCGGATATTTCAGCAATTGTGTGGCGCAGTTTGCTATTAAGTCGCTGTTTTTTCCATCGTTTAGTCAGCCCCCTTCTGGCTTCCCACATATTGTCACGTGGTAGTGACGTTAAAGAACACAGTCGCAGTACTGTGAAAGACAAAACTCGCTTTTATTGGGCGGACCTGTGCCCACAAAACAGGCTACACTTAAAGCGCAACGATGGCGGCGAACACGCTCGGCGATCGTCGAAAATCTGATCAGCGGGTCAAGCGCGTCGGCTTTTATAGAGCAGTCATCGAATGTTCCAGACTAATCGTTCGGACCCGCATGCCTTCCACAAAGTTCTACACCATTCGCGTCAAGTGATGCAATCAGATAACATAACGTTCAGCGACAACAGACAGCAGATAGAAGCATCGATAACGTTCCAGAAACTTCGGTACATACAGGCGCGTCCCACGCTGTGCTATTACTTTTGTTAGGCTGCGAAATGTGGTTGCCCGATAAAGATAAGTATACGTGTCAATACCCCCCTCTTAAAAAGCATCGACCCGATGCTGCAAAGAAACGAAGGTAATAAACAAAAGCACTCGTAGCAAAGAAAAGAACAAAAATGGCGAAGTTTGTCAGCGTCCGTAAAAGGGTTTAAGGCGCACCACGTGGACCACTTCAGATCGTGCGCGGCGCCGCTGTGAATGCGAAATGCCGTCCGGCACGACCTCATAGTCCAGAGCGCCAATGCGTCGGATGACCTTGTAGGGTCCGAAATAGCGTCGGAGTAGTTTCTCACTGAGTCCTCGTCGGCGTATCGGGGTCCATACCCAAACACGGTCGCCGGGCTGGTACTCGACGAAGCGTCGTCGGATGTTGTAGTATCGGCTGTCGGTCCTCTGTTGGTCCTTGATCCGCAGGCGGGCGAGCTGTCGGGCTTCTTCGGCGCGCTGGAGATAGCTAGCGACGTCAACATTCTCTTCGTCAATGACGTGGGGCAGCATGGCGTCGAGCGTCGTCGTCGGGTTCCTGCCGTAAACCAGCTTAAACGGCGTGATCTGTGTTGTTTCTTGCACCGCCGTGTTGTAAGCGAAGGTTACATACGGCAGGACCGCGTCCCACGTCTTGTGCTCAACGTCGACGTACATCGCTAGCATGTCGGCGAGGGTCTTATTCAGGCGCTCCGTGAGACCATTCGTTTGCGGATGGTAGGCAGTTGTCCTCCTGTGGCTTGTCTGGCTATATTGCAGAATGGCTTGGGTGAGCTCTGCTGTAAAAGCCGTTCCTCTGTCGGTGATGAGGACTTTTGGGGCGCCATGTCGCAGCAGGATGTTCTCGACGAAAAATTTCGCCACCTCGGCTGCGCTGCCTTTCGGTAGAGCTTTTGTTTCAGCGAAGCGGGTGAGATAGTCCGTCGCCACGACGATCCACTTATTCCCGGATGTTGACGTCGGAAACGGCCCCAACAAATCCATCCCAATCTGCTCGAATGGTCGACGAGGAGGTTCGATCGGTTGTAGTAACCCTGCTGGCCTTGTCGGTGGTGTCTTGCGTCGTTGACAGTCTCGGCATGTCTTAACGTAACGGGCGACGTCGGCGGTCAGACGCGGCCAGTAATACCTTTCCTGTATTCTCGACAGCGTCCGGGAGAATCCGAGGTGCCCAGCGGTTGGATCGTCGTGTAAGGCGTGCAGTACTTCTGGACGCAGCGCCGACGGAACAACAAGAAGGTAGTTGGCGCGGACTGGTGAAAAGTTTTTCTTCACGAGTAGGTTGTTTTGAAGCGTGAACGAAGATAGTCCACGCTTAAATGCCCTAGGGACAACGTCGGTGTGCCCTTCCAAATACTCGACAAGGGCTTTTAGCTCCGGGTCCCCTCGTTGTTGATCAGCGAAGTCGTCTGCGCTTATTATTCCAAGGAAGGCGTCGTCATCCTCGTTATCTTGCGGCGGCGGGTGAATGGGGGCGCGTGATAGGCAATCGGCATCTGAGTGTTTTCGTCCGGACTTGTATGTTACAGTAATGTCGTATTCTTGTAGTCTGAGGCTCCACCGTGCCAGCCGTCCTGAAGGGTCCTTTAAGTTAGCTAGCCAACACAACGCGTGATGGTCGCTGACCACTCTGAATGGCCTGCCATATAGGTAGGGGCGAAATTTCGCTGTAGCCCAAACGATGGCGAGGCATTCCTTTTCCGTTGTGGAATTGCCTTCCGCTTTTGACAACGACCGGCTAGCGTAAGCTATCACGTGTTCATGTCCATCTTTTCTCTGGACTAGGACGGCACCGAGGCCTAGGCTACTGGCGTCAGTGTGAATTTCGGTATCGGCGTGCTCGTCGAAGTGCGCAAGTACGGGCGGAGTCTGCATGCGTCGTTTGAGTTCTTCAAATGCGTCGGCCTGCGGCGTTTCCCACTTGAACTCAATGTCACATTTAGTTAGCTGTGTCAGCGGCTCAGCGATGCGTGAAAAGTCCTTGACAAATCGCCTGTAGTAAGCACACATGCCAAGACATCTACGCACTGCCTTCTTGTCGGTGGGCTGCGGGAACTTTGCGATGGCAGCTGTCTTCTGCGGGTCGGGGCGGACTCCAGACTTGCTGATGACGTGGCCTAGGAACAGAAGCTCATCGTAGGCGAAGCGGCACTTTTCTGGCTTCAGAGTGAGCCCTGATGACTTGATGGCCTCGAGTACTGTTGCAAGCCGCCTAAGGTGATCGTTGAAATTTTCGGCGAAGACAACGACGTCATCCAAGTAAACGAGACAGGTCTGCCACTTCAATCCTGCTAAAACCGTGTCCATGACGCGCTGGAACGTTGCAGGCGCCGAGCACTGTCCAAATGGCATAACCTTGAACTCGTAGAGGCCGTCTGGGGTGATGAAGGCGGTCTTTTCGCGATCTCTTTCGTCGACTTCTATTTGCCAATAGCCAGACTTGAGGTCCATCGACGAGAAGTATTTAGCGTTGCAGAGCCGATCCAATGCGTCGTCTATCCGTGGGAGGGGGTATACATCCTTCTTCGTGATCTTGTTCAGTCGACGATAATCGACACAGAAACGTAGGCTTCCGTCCTTTTTCTTTACCAGGACAACAGGGGATGCCCACGGGCTTTTCGACGGCTGGATGATGTCATCGCGCAGCATTTCGTCGACTTGTTCTCTTATAGCTTCACGTTCCCGCGTCGAAACTCGGTAAGGGCTCTGGCGTAGTGGTCGAGCGCATTCTTCGGTTATTATGCGATGCTTTGCGACTGGTGTTTGTCGAATCCTCGATGACGTCGAAAAGCAGCTTTTGTATCGTCGAAGCAGACTTCTGAGCTGTTGCTGCTTAATCACGGGGAGACTTGGACTTATGTCGAAGTCTGGCTCGGGAACTACAGTCGTCGGGGTAGATGCGACAGAATCCGAGAGGACAAAGGCATCGCTGGTTTCCACAATTTCCTCGATGTATGCGATGGTCGTGCCCTTGTTGATGTGCTTGAACTCCTTGCTGAAGTTTGTCAGCAACACTTTCGTGTTTCCTCCGTGCAGTCGAGCGATCCCTCTTGCGACGCAAATTTCACGGTCGAGCAGAAGACGTCGGTCGCCTTCGATGACGCCTTCTACGTCAGCGGGTGTTTCGGTGCCGACCAAAATAACAATGCTGGAGTGAGGCGGGATGCTCACTTGATCTTCGAGCACACTCAAGGCATGGTGACTACGAGGGCTCTCCGGCGGTATCGCTTTATCTTCCGACAGCGTTATTGACTGTGACTTCAGGTCGATGATTGCGCCGTGTTGGTTCAGGAAGTCCATACCGAGAATGACGTCTCGTGAACACTGTTGGAGGATAACGAAAGTGGCAGGGTAAGTTCGGTCATGAATGGTTATTCTTGCCGTGCAGATTCCAGTCGGCGTGATGAGGTGTCCTCCTGCGGTGCGAATTTGAGGGCCTTCCCATGCAGTCTTAACCTTCTTCAGCTGGGCGGCGATGTGTCCACTCATGACGGAGTAATCAGCCCCTGTGTCCACTAAGGCAGTAACCGCGTGTCCGTCGAGAAGCACGTCGAGGTCGGTGGTTCTTTGTCTGGCGTTGCAGTTGGGTCTTGGCGTCGGATCACGGCTGCGTCGTGTTAAACTGAAGCTTGAACGTCGCGTCGTCAAGTCGTCTTTCGTCGGTGTAGTCTTGGCTTCCTGACTTCGTCGGGACGGCGGCGTGTCGTCATTAGGTCGTCGAGATGGTTGCTTCGTCGTCTTCGTCGGCGGCGGAGGATCTTCGTCAGTTCGACGAACAGCAACCGCACCTCCATCGGTTGCTGCTTTTAGTTTTCCGGATATGGGCTGACGGACCGGCCGCGCGCTGGGCCAGTGTATGGTCGGCGCTGCGGCGACAGGTAGCGGCCTGGTGACGGCGAACGGGAAGCTCGTCGATGGCTCCACTGAGTGGCGGCGAGGTAGTCGGCGATATCGCAAGGTCGTTCGCCAATCTGTGGCCGCGGCGCGTTAACGGCGAAACCTCGCAGTCCCATCTCCCGGTATGGGCATCGGCGGTACACATGGCCGGCTTCCCCGCAGTGGTAGCAGAGCGGGCGGTGGTCAGGAGCGCGCCAAACGTCTGTCTTCCTCGGGTAGGCGCGCTGGGCGACGGGTGGTCGTGC
Source organism: Dermacentor albipictus (assembly GCF_038994185.2). Lineage (NCBI taxonomy): Eukaryota > Metazoa > Arthropoda > Arachnida > Ixodida > Ixodidae > Dermacentor > Dermacentor albipictus. The sequence goes on from NC_091824.1 coordinate 10,400,722, forward strand.
TGGCGGCGGCGGCGGCGGCTGACGACGGAACTGCGGCGTGACAGGGCCCTGGCGCGGTCGCGGAGGGGGGCCTTGACGGCGTGCGACGGCGGCGTAGGTCATTGCTTGCGGCTCGGGCTGCGGCGATTCAGGGGCTACTCCAAGTTGTTGTTGGAGTTCCTCACGCACGACATCGGCAATCGAAGCCACCTGAGGCTGTGATGATGGGAACAGCTTTTGTAGCTCCTCCCGCACGACAGCTCGGATAGTCTCGCGCAGGTCGTCGGTGGCCAGTGACTGAAGTCCGGAGTAGTTTGTCGCGTTCGTGCGGCGGTCGAATTGCCGGTTTCGCATCTCGAGTGTCTTCTCGATACTGGTTGCCTCACGAAGGAACTCTTCTACGGTCTTCGGTGGGATTCGTACCATTGCGCCGAAAAGTTCTTCCTTCACACCACGCATGAGAAGGCGTACTTTCTTCTCCTCGGGCATATCCGGGTCGGCGTGGCGGAAGAGACGCTTCATTTCCTCCGTGAAGATGGCAACGTTCTCGTTCGGTAGTTGCACTCGGGCGTCCAGCATGGCTTCGGCCCTTTCCTTGCGCACGACGCTTGTAAAGGTGCGCATGAAGCCGGTACGGAACAGGTCCCATGTTGTCAATGTCGACTCCCTGTTCTCGAACCACGTTCTGGCGGCGTCTTCTAGGACGAAGTATACGTGCCGCAACTTGTCGTCGGAATCCCAGTTGTTGAAAGTCGCGATTCGCTCGTACGTCTCCAGCCAGTATTCCGGGTCCTCAGTTGCTGCTCCATGGAAAGTTGGTGGGTCCCGAGGTTGCTGTAGGATAACGGGGGACACTGGGGCAGCCATTTGGGTTGTCTTGATCACTATCTTCTTTGTCGTTTCAGGCAGGAGTCCGTGCTCTGGGGGCAGTCTTTGCAGTCTGCGGCTAGCACGCTTGTCTTCGGCGATGTTTGTTTTGTCCTCGGGCTTTGGGCTTGGATCGCGACTTTGCGGGGGCGTTCGGTACATGAACGCACTAGCACCTCCACCAGATGTCACGTGGTAGTGACGTTAAAGAACACAGTCGCAGTACTGTGAAACACAAAACTCGCTTTTATTGGGCGGACCTGTGCCCACAAAACAGGCTACACTTAAAGCGCAACGATGGCGGCGAACACGCTCGGCGATCGTCGAAAATCTGATCAGCGGGTCAAGCGCGTCGGCTTTTATAGAGCAGTCATCGAATGTTCCAGACTAATCGTTCGGACCCGCATGCCTTCCACAAAGTTCTACACCATTCGCGTCAAGTGATGCAATCAGATAACATAACGTTCAGCGACAACAGACAGCAGATAGAAGCATCGATAACGTTCCAGAAACTTCGGTACATACAGGCGCGTCCCACGCTGTGCGATTACTTTTGTTAGGCTGCGAAACGTGGTTGCCCGATAAAGATAAGTATACGTGTCAATATGTAGCGGGTGGTTGTCAACTACCGGCGTTTCCGCTGTGAGTGCTAGCCGCTTGGATGTTGCTTTATGAGCGTCTCGTATGTGCGTTGCCCACTCTTCAGCGTTCTCAGGTGATATCTCCTGTATGGGGATTTTGCGATAATTTACCCAGTTCGTGATTACCACCTGGCCACAGGGTTGCTGAATTTTCGGGGAGCCTACCGACACGCTAAAGATGAAATGGTCTCTGCCTAGATTCTCTCCTAGATTGGTCCAGAATACCTCGTCGACATTATTTGTGAATGTGAGATCTGCAAAGGTGTCTGCACTGACGCTGTTGCCTAATCTCGTCGGGTTTTGAGGGAGAATGATGAGTTGGAGATCAAATGCTTCGGCCGCTCGCTCGAGCTCCCGGCCTTTGAGGGTGTCTGTTCGGTAACCGCAGCTGGTGTGAAGTGCATTGAAGTCCCCAAGAAGCAGTAGTCTATCCTGGGTGCCGAAGTGACCCATGACGTACCGAATGAGGGCCTCGAAATCGGCCCTCCTTTTTTTAGGTGGGCTATACACGTTCGTGATTATGGTTTTTGCCTTGCTACGCTTCTGTGGTAGTATTGTTATGATTTGGTGGTTGATGTTGCTAGTCGCCAGATAATCTATACTGGTTGCTATGTCCTTGAGCACCATCGTTGCAACCTTAGGGTAGTCTGGGTGGGATATCGGGTAGTAGCCAGTCAATCTGACCGGCTTGTTACCGATCTCTTGCGAACAAATAACATCAGGTTTGACTGGCACCGTGTTAATGTATTACTGTAGAGTTGCCGCCCATTTGTGGAACGTGCGGTAGTTCCATTGTCAAATTTCGAGATATTCGTGACATGCTCGCGTTCTACTCGCCATGAATTGTGCTTTCGCTATCCGAAGTCGTCATGGGTCGCGGACGGCGGTTAGATTGAGCACTGGAGCTAATTCTGGCTCGCATACTAACCGCACTCTTTACACTGGCCACGGATTCATCGACGTAAGTTTTTAGACTTTGAAATTCTGCGTACATCTGCTGCTGAAGATTTTGCATAGTTTGTAATTGATGCACAACTTGCTGGAGTGTGACCTCCATGAAATTTGGCGTCGTTATAACCACGAGAGGCGTGCCTGCTGCTTTAGTATGCGCTGTTTTGTTCAGTTTGGTACAGCGACTAGCGTTGAGGGAGGCCAACTCTCGCTTAATTTCTGCCAAGCTCTGACGGAGAAGCTTGTTTTCCCTAATGATCTTCTGATATTCGAGATTTTCTGTTACAGGAGCAGTAGGAGAAACGACTCGTGCCCAGCTTACCGTCTTATCTTGTGGCGCTTGGCTGGTCATACTGCCGAGAGCCCCCGATTTAGGCAGCTTTGGTGATTGGGAATGAGGTGGGTTTTTGGCGTTGGAGTTCTTTCGGGTCCGCGATCTTGACCTGGATCGACGGCGAGTCCCTGATACCTCCGGCGAAGGGTCCAATGCGGATTCTCCATCGGAACTGAACCAACGTAGGCGTTGAGGTGGCTTCGTTGAGCTGTCCTTCCGGGTAGTCCATTGAACACCAGTCCTTGGCGTTCTTTTGCTTTGGAGTTGGAGACGTTTCTTGCAGTTTCAGTCTCCTGTCATGCGACCCTTCCCACAGGCTGCACGTGCACTTGGGAGCGCACTCGTGTCCGGCTACAGGATCCCATTGTCCACATGTACGACATACTGGAGTGTCCGGCTGGGGACAGATGTCCGATTGGTGACCCATTTGGTGACACACTTTGCACACTTGAGTAGTAACCTTGTAGGGATAGCAAGCAAGTTCTCCGTCATTGTAGTAGACGTACCGTGGCATAATACCTCCAAAAATAGGTGATAACAGCCGTTTTAGTGTTACGGAACATGCGCGCTTGGAGAATTTCAACCCCTTGCGTGCGTATGCGTAGATTTGCTTTTAGCGCTTCAGGCGTCGTGTGCAGGTCCAAGCCGTGAATGACACCTTTGGCTGTCCCGTCACTTGTCGCTACGTAGGCGTTGACCGAGTGAGGCCGGCCGTTGATGTTTAGCATTGTAATCCGCCACCGTCTGGTGCAGCGTGGACACAATAAAGATGTTGGAGCCCGGCTTGAATCTGAGCAGAAATTGCTCACCTGATATTTGCTCGTTGCACGCAGCAATGACGGCATCCGCCAGTAGTGGACTAGTCAGGTTCTTAATCGGTAGTCCTTGATGCGATCGCACCACTATCTTGAAATCGCCCTTCGGCAGGGGGGCGTGTAACCGCCTGTATGCTGGTTTGTGTTTAGATTTTCCGGTTGCGGAAACTTGTTGATTCTTCAAGGTCCCCGACTATTCCAGAGCTCTGGTCTTCATCTCTTTCACATTGTTTTTTCTCTGCCGAAGCGTCAGGACCGTCTGCCAATCCCCATCTGTTTGACTTTGGCTCTCTGTCCCAGCGTTCTGGTCGCTGGGTCCTTTTGGTGTCATGAGGTTGTGAGCAGCGTAGTCTTGAAAATCCATGTTGTCAAGGTCCTGGCAGCGCGTGTCCGTCATCCGCGAGGGTCCGGGACGCGCAGTTGCGTCGGGGGTTTGATTTGCAAGAGCCATCTAGCACGCGTGGGAAACGGCGCCTCCCATACGACTCCCGACGAAAGCGGCCCGGCCAAGGTCGCGTCATCTCGGTGGCCGACACGTCCGTTCACTTCCAAGGCGAAGCAGAGTCCAAAACAGAACAAAATACCGGTAATTCAGAATTTTATTGCTCTAGACTAACTAAAGTGAGGATAATAAAGCTCTGTGCAACAAACATTTATGTTTTCAAATTTTTTCGAAATAATTTTCGTTGCTTTGTGAAGCACTGTTATACCATTTAAAGATAGCACTTAAATATAAGTGGTTTGCCAAAAACACAAGTTTGAGAATAGTTTCCTAAAGAAAAGCCATTTTTATTTTTTTTATATCACTCAGGTTTAAGTAAAGTACATTGTATAGCACTGTACATAAAAAAGGATGTTGCATTACTTGAGTATCAAACAAGTTGCAGTGCGTCAAATTCGACCACACTGTCTAGTGGCCGCAGCACGGACTTTGTGCTTTCTGATTTGTTTAGCCGTGCAACAACTAATTCAAGGTATGTATATATTCTTCATCCAAATATAACGCTGCCAACAAGCAGTGCTGTCCTGTGGGTGTTACAACCTTTCTTTGCCACACTATTGCGCATGTTGTATGCCAGTGTAGCCGAGGAAGAAAGCTGATGGTACTGTTGCCACGGGGGTAATATTTTATTAATCTGGTCTTGCACCTTTTTAGGAACATGTGACATTGGATTTTCTTATGCGAAGCAACTGTCCTTGCCACGAACAACTGCAGTTAAGGGTCCGCTTGCACTCCCACATATGCCACGACTGAATACCAGGCCTTAACTGCAACCCATTCTCTTGCCTTTAATCGGCTGAAAGAGTCAATGTCAGGTCAGCTTTTGGAGTGAATTAATGTAACCATTGACAGCTTAGGAGTCGGAACTTGCACATTAGAAGCAGAGTTGATAGCAGATGAGGCAGGATTTCGAAGGTTGTGTAGCGTCACCTCATGCTTCACAATACCTCAGATTCCATCGCAGGCATTTTTTCTTGTAGCGGAGAATAACCAATTGGCTGATGCCTACCGGTTGTTCAATTCATGAATTTGAAATTTGTTCTTGAAATGTGCAGCAGCACCGTCACTGACATGAGTAACGTAGGGACACACTGCGATGTGCTTTTCAAGCCATTCTTGCATCTTAGCCACGGCGTAGCATCCATGGGCCGACAGCAAAACCGTCGTGGCCACACGGCTGAATATGGTGACTTGACTTTTATTCCAGTGATGAGACTGAATTTCGTGTGGTAGCGTGACTTTCCAGTTCTCTGCAAAATCCAAATGCAGAACACTTGGTTTTTGCATAGACTTCTTTTCTTTATTGATTGATTTGCCTTGAATGCGCCTGATGTAGTTGTGGCTTATTGATTTCTTTAGGCATCTCTGAAGGTGCTCCAAGAATGCACTCTATCGTATCAGTACTGGTGCGTGCCTGTTATCAGCTGTTCATGTTCAACGTGCTGTATTTCCCTCTCTATTGTGAACACTAACCTTCTCTCACCACGGGGCTATATATGTATGGACCTCAATAAACCAGATGGATTGTGCTGTGATCTTGTGCTGCCCGTTCTGGTCGCCAGTCGATACGGTGTCTAAAGTGGAATAGCTGCTCACGTTGAAGAGCAGCAAGGGCAGTCACCAACTTCAGGCACCAAGAATGGATAGTATCAGACCTGAACAACTGTGCATCACCGGAGATGGGGGTAAGAGCTCGAGCATTTTCCAACAAAAGTTTGAAATCTTTTAGCATGCAACGCAGTGCGGGGGAAAGCCAAGATCAAGTGAAGAGAAAACAGCACAGCTTCTAATCTTGGCGGCCGGTGAAGGCACGCTAGAGGTCTTCAACAATTTCAATTTTGGCACGGGGGAAAGCAAAGTGGACTATGACACGGTGGTCGCCAAGTTCGAGTCACACTGCATCGAGCAGCAAAACGACGTCCATGAAAGATACATCTTTCGCACTCGCCTCCAAGCTAAGGCAGGTTGCGAACGTAGTTCCCGCGCCTACTAGGGTGCCCCTCGCGGCGGCGAGCGCGGAACCGGCAGGATACGACCGGCCTGCTTGCGTTCGGAAAGCCTGTATGTGCACTGTTTCGCGCATAGCTGTTGCCTTTTCTGAGCAATGCCGAAGTGCAACCCGGGCTGTTGAGTAGTGGGCTGCAACAGCACGTACACCAACTCACGAGGAACAAAGTTTTACAGGTTTCCAAGCCGACCGTATGAAGCAGAACGGCGTCAACACTGGATAGCGCTCGTCTGACGGCATAAGCTTTTTTATGTTCTGGCGTTATGCCAACTGCGTTATAACGCTGAATTCTTTGCTTTTACAGCAATGATAGCAGCAACGCGACACCTGCAGTCAGTGGCGTAGCTACCCAGGTAGCACAAAAGAGATACGTAACGTTTTCGTAGCGTTTATCCACTACGATAAAAACGGGTTAAAGAAGACACGAATGAGAGAACTTCGGCGGCAAAACTTCGTATATCTCTGCTAATGTCCGGCTTAATTACTTTCTTGAGACGATCTAGAACAGGTCTGCAAGACGTATTCGAAAAGCTGGTCTAGAAATAGGATTGGGAAAGACACAAGTAATTCCTTTGCCAAAACTATTCGTAACCAATTTATAAACGTTTTTAGGACGTTATCAAAAAGCTGGTCTAGAAGCGGTCATGAAAGGTTTACGATCATCTGAAGCTAATTTTCGCGGGTGATGGGCACGATCAGACATCGTTGTTCAAAACACGCGTTTAGTTTCGCCTCACGCGACTGGCCTATGCCGCGCAGACGTCGCCAGCCGCACCCGTTGGCACGGCCTATGGGCCAATCGCGTGAGGTGAAACTGATCGGGCGTTTCGAACAACGATCTCCAATGGCGCCCCAGATGAGTAGAAGCGTCGGTGTTGACTGTAAGAGCCATGGCGCAGTGCCAAGCACTGTTCCCCGCTTGGCCGGCGCATCCTCTACCAAGTCGCACGAAAATGAGCCTGTTAGGAATAATAAATCCTTAATACCGCTTTTAGTAAGAGACGATGCTTACAACCACAATGGGAATGACATCCTGCAAAGAACAAATGGCCACGTCTTGGCAGGTGGCCAGACCAAGCCCTTCATGCCAAGAGTGCATGAGATGAGAACATTGTGACAAAGCAAAAACACTTTATTAAAATGTAATGCTTATGCAAGGTTCGAACAAACTGTGTGAGAAATGCAAATAGAAGTAAAGGCACATCAACAATGACAAAAGTCGCAGAATGGATTCGTAATGAACTCGAAAGTGAACATTCACTATCACATAAACAAAATTCCAAGTACACATACAAAAATGAACAGAAAAACCTGGAGTGTACTAAAGTGTCTAATTTATCATAGTAAAGTACACGTGCTATTAGATGGACTAGAGTTATGCAGAAGTGACATCGGAGCGAATGGAAGAAGTAGACTGAAAAATGCAAGAGTATGAATCGGTTGGTAACTGCCTCCAAGCAATGTTACCAATCAGCTAGAAGCTTGAAAAGAGCATAAAAAGAAATACCATCGCATACCATCATAAAACAATCCTGTGACAGAAATAAAAAATGGGAACAATGCAAAATTGGAAATATTGCCTTTAGGATATATCAAAGAAGGTAATGGCGAGAAAAAATAACCATACAACAAAAAAGCAAAAAGTGAAATTAGTACAGAATACTTAAATGGGGGATTCAGTGTAACAAGTGAACACTACTGTAGTACAGCGAACGATGAGACAGTAATGCTGCATCTTGCCACTCCAGAACGTGAGAAATCAATATGCAAGCCTCATATTAGAAACTTACATAAACATGGAAATAAACTGGAATGCACTGGAAGCTGCATTTGTGTAACAAAGGAAGCAATGGTCATAATAAATAGTAAGTGTTTTATCTAAAAAGCCCTTTACAAGAGGCAAAGTTGTACCTCTCTGGCAAAAACAAAGTTGCAACGAATAATTTGCAAACCAGCAAATACATTAATTAGCACACTGACATGTCACACTTTGCGCACATCTCCAGTCTCCTAAAGTAAAAAAAAAGCACTCTGAATGAGAAAAACGTTTAATACATGTAGCCCAGAGCAAATTCTTTGCCAGTTTACTCACACTTTCACATCCAAAAACATTTCCCACAAAGTCCAGGCACAGTTCCACTGATGTTTACCAATTCACCCCCACTTTCAAGTCCAAAAATATTTGGCACGCAGTCCAGGCAGAGCTTCATAGATAAACAGCTTGAGAGCACCCTACTGATTATTGTGCAGTACCGCTGCTGGAAATAGAACTGCCGCACATGCTGGTAGTGGTTTCAATGTAGACACAGTTGCTGCCCTGGACAGGTATGCTCAGATATCTGCAGTGGTGCTCCATTTTGTCGAAGTAGACACATTGATGCACTACGCTGGTAATTGAAATGTTTTGAATGCAGAAGTATTGGCTTCACCAGAAAGACTTGCCCACATACCACCACTGGCATATATATGCACTTGCTCAGAAGCATTGAACTTAAAGTGTTCCCTATGTCGGAGCCATGTGTAAAACCGGTGTCACGCGACCACTCTCGATCGCGATCACGCCCGATCCGGATCGAAATTATCGATGCGACTGGCTCACTCTCGTAGCTTGCGCAGAGGAGCCAATCACGACCGAGAAATTCGATTTGTAATGGACTGGATAGCGGCTAAAAGAGCCCCGTGTGAAACCTGTATCAAATAATGCACAGACGTACGCTAGGAAAATGTGTTGCACAAGGACAAAGAACTGCGACATGCCCTGTTGTGCGAAGCACGCGAACAGAACACATGTATATATATAAAAAAAAAACTGCGAGAGCGCTTCGCGAACTCCATGCGCACACATGGCACCCGCACGAACTCGGCAGGCAGCCGTAAAGCGCGAAGGGCGCACAGCGTACGTTCCCGACACATGTCCCAAACTGCAAACAATCGTACTACTTAAAGCATACAAGTTATTTTATACCAAGGGAATACTCGACTCACGTATACAGTATCCACAAGCGAGTTATGCAGTGTACATGCTGTATCCATTCGCCAAATAGTAAAATTGATAACAAGCACAAAGCTACAAGGGACTCAATACATTACTACCATTTGAGGCGTTAAATAAAGTCGAATTTGGCCGTTTCATATATCGGACACAATATATGGACACATGTGGTACCCGGTAATACCATGAAATACCCATCACGTGGGTAAAGGGGGCGAAAACACAATCGAGAACCTGAAGCGTAAACGATAAAAGCACGGCATATATGGTGCACGCAAAGTTCTGTCAGTGCGCTGTAGCGCGAGGGAAGAAAATAGGGCGAGCACTTGACCTTACCTTTTGGAATACCGCACTAGTACTGAATCATTAAAAAAAAGCCTGTTTGAACGAGTTCCCTTGTCTGCAACACTCTAGCTAAACGGGAGACTAAAATACCACGATGACGGCTCTATCGCGGAGATCGGCAAGGTGCGCACAGACAGAAATTTTGCCGCCTTTCTTCGCATTCTGCAAAATGCTTTCTTGTTAGGATCACGCATAGCGGCCGATCCCGACGCTAGGGACACACAGGCACGATTTCGTCCCTCTAACTTTCGTCCTTATACTGCCCTTAACACCTTAATTACAGCGTCAGTGAAAAGGCGCCTCACATAACATGACAATGAACTTGAAGAGCTGATTAGTGCCCTCCACTCCGCGCCCTCCAATTGAAAACACTACTGATTTCCAAATTAAACTACGCAAACAGATCGCACAACCCAAACTAATCACAGAACGTCGTTTGCTTGACGGCAAAACCCTGCAACACCTACATGACAAAGGGCAGCGGCAGCACATTCAGAACAGCCGCTATCATACCACAGCGCAATGCAAGTGCGATAACGCTATTATTTCCGGCTCAAACAGATCGCACAACCCAAACTAATCACAGAATGTCGTTTTCTTGACAGCAAAGCACTGCAACACTTACATGACAAAGGGCAGCAGCAGCAAATTCAGAACAGTCGCAAACAGACCATAGTGCCATGCGAGTGTGATAACGCAACTATGCCCGGCTTCACGAATAACATGGCCGCCTTGGTCACATAACAATTTAAAACACTACGGATTTCCAAATTAAAACCACACAAACATATCGCACGGGAGGAAGAAGAAGAAGCCGACTAGTGCGGTCGTGCAAACATCGGCTCCCGCTTCGATCAATGTTCTTGCGCCGAATTTTTGTGCCACCCCTGAGAACCTGGTGGCAATCGACGCGTCGTATCACAAGGATTACGTGGATGCCCATTTTTTGCCGGTGGGTCCATTTTTCGCTTCGTTGAAAACTGTTTTCTGCGTGCCACGTCGAAAAGGTGCCAGCCCCTGGCTCGCGCTGTAGGCCTAGGCCTCACGCACACGACGGAGTGTAGGCATGGCCTCCGGCTCAGCTATTGAAGGCATGGAGATCACCCCGGAGGAAGATATCGGATGGATGACAGCCATCACTCGCCGAAGGAGACGCGCATTAGCCGCTGGCGGGAAATCCGTGGCTATAAAGGATACCAACCATGGCGGGAAAGGTAGTCGCCGCACGGCCACCTCGCAGAACGTGCTTAAGCGCGTCGCTACCGCCTCTAGGATCCCGATGCTACCGAGGGATCCCATCAAGATAATTGTCCGCCCCCGTGGCGGCCTCGACGTTAAAAAGTTCAGCCTGGTGCATCTCTCCAGAGCGCTGGCCATGGCAGCAGCCTTAGCGCCGGAAGACACGACGGAGGACACGTACTGTCCGAACGGCTGTCAGAACATCTTGGTGGTATCGACTCCGCGGGAAGAAAACGCAAAAGCTTACGCCAAGGTACGCAAGATCCATACGAGGGATGGACCCTTCGAAGTGGCGGCCTACACCGCAGCAGGAGAAGATACATGTAAGGGTGTTGTTCGCGGTATCGACCTGGACATTAGCGACGCGGAACTGAAAACCCTTTTCGTCAATCACCGAAATCCGGGCCTCGTCGAGGTACGTCGGATCAAGCAGACTACAACGGTGGTGGTACTTTTTGAAGGACAAAGAGTGCCAAACCACGTTATTTGTGGTAACGTACTCATGCCCTGTTATCTCTACCGACGACAGATAGATGTGTGCTACGGCTGGGGTGAAATCGGACATAGATCCGACGTGTGTCCCAATCCGGCAAGTGTTAGAAAGTGTAGGGGCTGTGGAATCACTTCCCCACCTGAAGATCATCATTGCAATCCCAAGTGCGCTATTTGCGGTGGCGCACACCCAACTGGCGACCGAAAATGCAGTCGAAGATTCCAGATGCCTTACATTGTGAGGCAAAGGCGTCGTAGGCGCCAACGACAGCAAGCACGCTGTACACAGGTGGCCGAAGACATTGAAGGCAGCAACAATTCCCAGCGCAAAGGGGTCACGCTAGAAAATGACGCCAACTTGCGCTCTCGCACGAGAGGACGCTCCAGCTCACGAGGGCGCTCCCGCTCCAGAGGACAACCCAGCTCCGGAGAATCTTCTGGTGTTGACCCGCAACCCCGAGGACCTGGGTCAAGATCGAGGTCCCGTTCACAGTCGACCCCAAGAGCAACCTGGGCCGATCGAGTCAAGAACGGAGGCCTTGGGAAACCAGGACAACCGACAAGGGCAAGGTCCAGGAGTACTAATGGTAGGGCACAGCCGGAACGTGAGTCAAATCCCCGAATATTGACATTAGAATCAGAAAATCAGAAATTAAGGCAAGAACTGTCTGAGCTCAGGGAGGCTTTCAAATCCTTTAAAGAAAGGTCCGAAACACCCCGTAGTCAGATGGACACAACGGCTCCAAAACCCTTGGCCGGCAAACCTAAACGTAAAGCCCCCCACCCCGTTCCCATTAGCGAAACAGAGGAAGAAGATTTAGAAACCTCTGAGGCAGAGGAGATGGGAGAGAGTGAGGCACCCCCCAAGAACAAAAAAGTCAGAATAGCCGCAAGGTTAGCCACAATAGACAGGACTCTGGCGAAAATCATGGAGCTCATCACTAATCTAGATGCTCGAGTGGGTCAACTAGAAAGGCCCAAAGTTAAGGCAAAGGCAAGCGCAACGGCTGCATCGGCAGTCCACGGAGGCACAAACGGCAGCCCGAGCGCGGACTCTAGGGGTTCGGGTAATCAACCAGTGGTATCATAATGGCTTCAAACGGCAACAATAACATTAAAATATGGCAGTGGAATTGTGCGAGTTTCCGAAGGCGCAAGGCTCCCCTGCAGCAGCTTATTAGATCGGCCAAAGTTAAGCCGCACGTTATTCTCTTACAGGAAACACTAGCTAAGGAGGATATCTCTCTACCGGGTTACAACTCCGAAACCTTGACCATTCCAGGGGGTCGGGGAATAGCGACTTTGGTTCGAAAGGGTACCTCCTATGAAACTCACGAGCTTCCCAAGTACAAGGTTGGTCTAGAAGCACAAATGATTGAACTCATTCTGAAGAACAAAAAAGCAGCTAACGTGTATATAGCTAACGTTTATAGCTCTCCGCAAGATAGGAAAAGGGATTTTAAGACCCTCTCGGGCCGCATTTCCAGTAGGGCAAATACAGCCCCACTCGTAGTGGCTGGGGACTTCAACGCTCCTAACAAAGAATGGGGCTATGGTCATCAGAGCGTCAAGGGTACTAATTTAGCAACCACGGCAAGTGAATTAAAATTTGCTCTTATTACAGATGCTAACTTCCCCACGAGAACTGGTACCTCTACTACCAGAGATACAACCCCCGATCTTACATTCCTTCGGGGAATTGAAGGCTCATGGGACAATCTGCAGGAGAATTTAGGAAGTGATCATTACATAATTGAAGTCATCTTACAGACGCAACCACCACCACTAAGGAAATATGAGTATGTGGACTGGGATCTCTTCCGTAAGTTGCGTAAGGAAACCAGCATAGATGACGAATCTTATGAGGAGCTCTTAGATCAACTAAAGGCAACGATTAAGAAAGCTACTAAAGCAGTCTCAACAGAAATCGAAGTCCCAAAAATGGACTCCAAGCTAGCTCACATGCTAGAAGCGAAAAATTCTCTCCTAACCAGATGGAAGAGTCACAGACTCAATAGATGACTTAGAGCCAAGGTCGCCCAAGTTAATCGTGATATCGAGACATACGCGGCTCAGCTTTCACGTCAACAATGGGACGAAACTTGCTCAGAAACAGACGGCAGATTGCGCAGAGGAGGCAAATGGAATCTATTGAAGAGCCTACTTAATGGCAAGCTCTCCAGAGGTACTACAAACCTCGCCATAGACAGACTCGTCAATAAACAGATAACTATAGGGCGGACAGCAAGAGAGGTCGCAAACGACCTCGCACACATGCACCTGCCACTTAAAAATGAATATGAAAACGAAGAAGAAGTAAGCGAACCTTACTCCGGAATATCGCAACCGGACTTGGACAGTGACTTCACTGCAGCTGAGATAAGGCATGTACTTTTCAATTTAAATGGGAGATCTGCCCCGGGTCTGGATGGCATCACAAATAAACTTTTGCGAAACCTGGATGATGATGCCATAGACATAATCACGGTCAAAATTAATAGTCACTGGAGATCCGGCACTGTCCCACCGGAATGGAGGGAGGCCAAGGTGACGTTTATACCGCAACCCGGGAAACCACTGACAAAGGAGAACCTCAGGCCCATATCACTTACATCCTGTATTGGCAAAGTAGCCGAACATGCTATTCATAACAGGATAATAGAACACATAGAAAACCAGGAGCTTTTCAGGCACAATCTCATAGGCTTTCGGAAGGCATTATCCACACAGGACGCCATGCTCATGATCAAACGGGCTATTATTGACGACCATAGCAGGGACGTAAAGGGCATCCTGGGTCTGGATCTTAACAAAGCATTTGATACGGTTGCACATAAACATATCCTACATGAAATCTCAACCTTGAACCTGGGAAGCAATTTTTACAATTATGTGAGGTCCTTTCTAGCTAATCGGACAGCTCGGGTCAAACTCGGGATAGTCACAGGCGGTCCATACAATTTAGGCAACAACGGCACACCACAAGGTTCAGTATTGTCCCCACTCCTCTTTAACATTGCCATGCACAGGCTCTCGGAGGAATTGTCCAAAATTCCGAGCTTGGGGCACGTCATATACGCTGACGATATCACAGTGTGGGTCCAAAGGGGGTCACTCGCAGCACTAGAGCAGACACTACAGGCAGCGGTACACACCACAGAATCTTTCCTTAAGGGCACCGGACTCAGGCTATCACCTAGTAAATCTGAGCTGCTGCTTTTTAGACAGGGGAGACAAGGTGCTAGAAACCTTGCGCCTTTAGAAACTCTGCCAATAAAAATCACAGACACCACAGGACGGGTCATACCCAGAGTAGAGCAAATAAAAATTCTGGGTCTTCTCATTGACGCAAGGAGCTGTAACGCTACAGCCCTGAACCGTCTCACAGGTCAGGCCAACAGTACTTTAAAGCTCCTGGGCAGGGTTACAAACCGAAATGCAGGCCTCAAGGAGGACAATCTCATCAGAGCATATCATGCATTTTTCATCAGTCATGTGACGTACATTGCATCATACCTGAACTGGGGCAAAGGAGAGAAGGCTAAGCTAAACGCACTTATACGCTCCGGACTCAAAAGGGCTCTGGGACTCCCGCACGGAACGAGTACCGAGCTCCTCAACAATTTAGGACTACATAACACTATAGATGAGCTCATTGAGGCACATTCGATGTCACAAATTGCAAGACTCTCCAACACTAAGTCAGGGTGTAAAATTCTAGATGAAGTCGGAATACTGCCTCGAGGAGGAGACGTCTCTAAGCTCAACATACCCAAGGAGGTGGAGACACAATTAGTTGTGGACCCCATACCTAGAAATATTCATCCTGTGTACAACAAAGGCAGAAGGGACGCCAGGGCCAAATGCATTCTGGGTAAACTGCACCAACAACACAGCTCAGCTCTTTTTGTCGATGCAACTCGTTATGGATCGGGCAACCGCTACGCTATTGCCGTGGTCGATGAGAGCGGTAGATTAATAAGTGCGGCGTCACTAAGAACGAGCTCCATTCATGCCGCCGAAGAAGCAAGCATAGCACTTGCAATTACAATGAGGAGAGGCTCCACAATTTTGTCCGATTCCCGTACAGCTATTAGGAATTACTCAGCCGGCTTCGTCTCAGCGGAAGCACACAAGTTACTTAAACACAGTATTAATACTCATAATTACGACCAACTGGATAGCTCACACCTATAGTCTGGTTTCTGGCTCATCAGGGCCACTCGGTCAGCCCCAGTGGCTGCAATCCTAACGAGCAAGCTCACTCTGCTGTGCGAGATCTCACATGCCGCGCATCAGATCAGGAACTGCTCCGAGATGACTGCGGCTCCTACAAAGACCCACTTACTACTTTTCACGAGATCACCTCACACTATAGGGACGGCAGGAGATTTTTTCCTCCCCCCATCAGAAGCTCAACCGAGCTCAGGCAGTCACATTAAGAATGCTTCAAACTAAATCTTATCCCACACCTTTTGTGCTTAACAAAATTGACCGGGACTTTCCCGCGGAATGTAAAAGTTGTGGACACACTCCGTGTCTATTTGATCATATGTTCTGGCTGTGCCCCAACCAAGGGGCTTTGGATCTCAACAGTGAGGAGGACTGGAGTCGGCGCATATCCAGCGATGTCCTCCAAGATCAACTCCTGGCCGTCCGGAGAGCTCACGACATCGGGAAAGCCTTTGGCCTACCAGTGCCTACGTGGGCGGAGCCACCAACATAGCCCGGGGGCTTGTGCCCTTGGACCCTAGTTTCTCTGGACTAAAATAAAGTTCTTGCCATGCCATGCCACATATCGCACAACCCAAACTGATCAGAGAATATCGTTTTCTTGACAGCAAAACACTGCAACACTTACGTAGCAAAGGGCAGCGGCAGCACATTCAGAACAGCCGCAAACACACCACAGCGCAATGCGAGTGCGGTGACGCGACGACGCCATGATGACGCGACTATGCCCGGCTCGCCCGGCTGCCCGGCATCACAAATCACGTGGCCACCTTGGTCACATGATTTGACGATGGTATCGCCACCTTGCGCAAGGTTGGATCGCGTTGATGGGCTGTTGAATATTGTAGAAGCCGCTAAAGAGGCTGACGCGGCGTAGCGTGGCGGTGGCGCCTTGAGTCGTTTTCAAAACCTATTCACCCCTCGTTTTTAAGCTGCCTGGCTTCCAACGTTATCAAAACGTATTCACCCCTCGTTTTTAAGCTATATTGTTTGGAACGTCTTTGATGCGTCGATTTTGGTCAAAAATCCGTTTCAGACGTTGAATCCCTTATTACGACGTTTTCAAGACTTTGTGTGCTACCTGGGTAGGTCGTCTGGCACCCGGGGCCCATAGGTCTTCTGTCCCTCCCCCTCCCCCGGGTTTATTCCAGGAAGGCGAGGATATCAACAATTTCCCTGTGTCTCCAGACGTATATGACACCCCCCCCCCCACTGGCCCCTTGCACCCGGGGACCGAACCCCCCCCCCCCCCCCCCCCCCGTTGCTACCCCACTGCCTGCAGTGCGCACCAGGATATGCAGCAAAAAAAGTAGTTTGTCCCCACACTGTACCACAGTAAAGCTGTGGAACTCTTTCCCAATCCTGTCCCATTCAAACAGCGCTAGGGCTTGCCGAGAGATTTGAGGAGGGATTGCAGCCGGCTGAGCTAGCATACACCCTTCTGCGCCCAGCATATCAACGAAGGCGCAGTTGAGATCGCCAAAAGTTTTGACAACGTGGTTTATTGGAACCTCCTTTGTACGCACTGAAAAATCGCAAGATAAAAGTATCGCACTTCCAGTAACTTGGGCGAAAATATTTTCTTACGAGTCGTTCGTACGTCCCACATTCTTGGATGAGATGTTTTGGATTCGTATTTGCCGTCCTGTATGTACAGGGAAACTACCGCGGCGTCCTTGCACTTCCCTGCGATGCCAGCACGGCAATCGCAGCTCCCCGCTAGGATTTGTCTGCTGTCGCCGATCTTCAAGAATCAATGTCGCCTGTAATTTCACGCGTCCACACCGTAGATAACGTAGTAACTTACGCTGAGCTTCACGCACCTCGCTGGTGCATTATTTTTCGTTTGCGGAATAAACCTAGCAGTCCCTTCCGATCAGCGCGAGTTCAACACTTCCCTCACGTCGTAGACGTGCCACACTTCAAATAGACGACTTCCTTTCTCTAAATTCTTTTCACGAAAATAGCTATGAAGATATTGTAATTACCGAAACCCGGTTCAAATTAATATCGGCACGCTGTTTCGCGCCATCGCTACCGTTTGACAGGACGCCAAACACGCAGCGCGGGCTGCTGACGCCGCGAGTAATCCTACCACATTCGTGCAACTATTCGTCAGATGGCGCTAGGGGTCGGGAAGACAGGGCGCCGCCTAGCACTTGCAACGTGCCCATAGGCGGAAGTAGGTGTGGTTAGCTCAAGCCAGCATATGCCTAAAGTACCAAAACGACGCCCACAACCAGAAAGCAGATGTACTCGTTGCAGCTCGGTACATGCCCCTCACCAATGCCCGGCATGTGGAAAGACATGTCACTCATGCGACGGGCTCAACCATTCCGCATTTTGCTGCAGAACCACAGGCGTAAATAAGGTTCAGCATGAAGAGAACCTCGAAGTGCTAAACGTTGCTGTTAGAACTGTCAACGCCAATCGTGACTGGCAGGTCAAGGCGAAGATTGGCAGCCGAGAAATTGTGTTCAAAGTTGACACCGGCTCGCAAGCAAACTTCTCGGTGTACCGCAAGTTACATATTGCTTCACTAGATCCCAGTGGTGCTACGCTTCGCTCGTAGTACAATGATGGGCTTATCAAACATTGTGGCATGGTTGCTGGAAAAGTACTAGCTGGAGACCGAGGTGGCTGCTGAATTTTTCTTGGTAAAAAAGAACCACCAAGCAAATTAGGGACACAAGACTAGCGAGCGATTGGGCCTGATCCAATGAGCGGTGGAAGCGATCACGATCACAAATGGTGCAGCACAACAGTTTCCTCGGCTGTTCAAAGGAACTGGATGCATACCAAAAAAGCACAGAATAATGCTCCGCAAAGACGCCGTTCTCATCATCCAGGAAGCGCGACGAGTGCTCCTGTCACTTCGGCAGCCCTGCATGTCGATCTGGACCACATGGAACAAAAGGGCATCGTTCCGAAAATGAACAACCCAACAGTCTGGGTGAGACCATTAGTCATTGTATTCAAAAAAGACGGAGAGTTAAGAGTGTCTTGACTCGAGAAAAATTAACGAGAGCCTGAACCAGGAGCACTACTAGATGCCTCATCGAGAGGACATTGAGGCAGAGCTGATAGGTGCTAGATAATCGTGTTTAGATGCCAATACAGGGTTTCATCAAATTCGTCTTGATGAGGAGCCATCCAAAATATGCACGTTCGCTATGCCCTTTGGTCGTTATTGTTTTTTGCGGCTTCTTTTCGGCGTTGCCTCTGCCAGCGAAGTATTCCAGAGAGTCCTAAATGAAATATTTGAGGGCCATTCTGGTGCGCGCATATATGTTGACAGTGTGCTCGTTTGGGGCACAACTATGTCGGAGCATAACCAATGGCTGCGTAGCATGCTGAGTCTGCCTGAAATGGTGCAGGCTTGATCTTTAACGCAGCAAAATGTCAACTTGGTGTCGAGGAAATCGCATTTTCGGGAAATGTCAAAACCGAAAGATCAGTAAGCGGTGCAAAGAATGCTTGGTGTACGTTGTGAACTACTTTAGCAAATACCAGCATTAGAGTGAACATCAGTGTTCTGCTCCCTTATCAAGCAGGACGTGCTGTTTGAGTGGACGACTGACCACGAGAGGGACTGGAAGGACATTTGTAAAGCTTTGACCGAAGCACCCCTTCTACAAATATTTCACCCAACTAGGAAAAAAAAAGTGACATTACACGCGTCAAAAGCTGGCGTGGGCTCAGCCCTGTTACAGCGTCACGGTGCCACCTTCAGGCCAGTAGCGTATGCGTCAAGAGCATGCAGACACTGAACATTATTATTCCCTAATCTAGAAAGAAGCATTTGCTTTAGTCTTTGGTTGCGAAAAATTTCATAATTTTTTGTGTGGCCGTCCAGTTTCCTTAGAAAGTGACCACCGGCCACTGATGGATATCGCGAAGAAAGCAATTGGTGATATGCCTCCTGGAGTCCAGCGTTTCTTCTTAAGATTGCTAAAGTATACACATTATCGTACGTTCCCGGCAAACAGATGGAGCTCGCCGATATGCTGTCAAGTTCGGTTCACGAGGGCGTGGCTGCTGTGGGCATGGATGATGAAGTTGTGGGGATGCGTGACTCTCACGCGTCCCCTGATATTGTCACGTGGTAGTGACGTTAAAGAACACAGTAGCAGTACTGTGAAAGACAAAACTAGCTTTTATTGGGCGAACCTGTGCCTACAAAGCAGGCTACACTTAAAGCGCAACGATAGCGGCGAACACAGTCGGCGATCGTCGAAAATCTGATCAGCGGGTCAAGCGCGTCGGCTTTTATAGAGCAGTCGTTGAACGTTCCAGACTAATCGTTCGGACCCGCGTGCCTTCCACAAACTTCTACACCATTCGCGTTACGCGATGAAATCAGATAACACAAGGTTCGGCGACAACAGACAGCCGTGTAGAAGCATCGATAACTTTCCAGAAACGTCGGATACATGCAGGCGCGTCCCTCGCTGTGCGATTACAGTTGTTAAGCGGCGAAACGTGGTCGCTCGATAGAGATAAGTACACGTGTCAATACCCCCCTCTTAAAAACCATCGACCCGATGCTACATACAAGCGAAATAAAAACACCCGTAGCAAAGAAAACAACAAAAAAGGAATTTCGTCAGCGTCCGTAAAAGGGTTTAAGGCGCCCCACGTAGACCACTTCAGATCGTGCGTGGCGCCGCCGCTGTGAATGCGAAATGCCGTCTGGCACGACCTCATAGTCCAGAGCGCCAATACGTCGGATGACCTTGTAGGGTCCGAAATAGCGTTGGAGTAGTTTCTCACTGAGTCCTCGTCGGCGTATCGGGGTCCATACCCAAACACGGTCGCCGGGCTGGTACTCGACGAAGCGTCGTCGGAGGTTGTAGTGTCGGCTGTCGGTCCTCTGCTGGCTCTTGATTCGCAGGCGGGCGAGCTGTCGGGCTTCTTCGGCGCGCTGGAGATAGGTGGCGACGTCAACGTTCTCCTCGTCAGTGACGTGCGGCAGCATGGCGTCGAGCGTCGTCGTCGTCGGGTTCCTGCCGTAGACCAGCTTGAACGGCGTGATCTGTGTTGTTTCTTGCACCGCTGTGTTGTAAGCGAATGTTACGTATGGCAGGACGGCATCCCAGGTCTTGTGTTCGACGTCGACGTACATCACTAGCATGTCGGCGAGGGTCTTATTCAGCCGCTCCGTAAGACCATTCGTCTGCGGATGGTAGGCCGTTGTCCTCCTGTGCCTTGTTTGACTGTATTTCAGTATGGCTTGGGTGAGCTGCGCTGTAAAAGCCGTTCCTCTGTCGGTGATGAGGACTTTTGGGGCGCCATGTCGCAGCAGGATGTTTTCAACAAAGAATTTCGCCACTTCGGCTGCGCTACCTTTCGGCAGTGCTTTAGTTTCAGCGAAGCGGGTGAGGTAGTCCGTCGCCACGACGATCCACTTATTTCCGGTTGTTGACGTCGGAAAGGGTCCCAGCAAGTCCATCCCGATCTGCTGGAATGGTCGGCAAGGAGGCTCGATTGGCTGTAGTAATCCGGCTGGCCTTGTCGGCGGTGTCTTGCGTCGCTGACAGTTTCGGCATGTTCTGACATAACGGGTGACGTCGGCGGTCAGGCGCGGCCAATAATACTTTTCGTGTATCCTCGATAGTGTCCGGGAAAATCCGAGGTGTCCAGCGGTCGGATCGTCATGTAGGGCGTGCAATACTTCTGGACGAAGTCCTGACGGGACAACAAGAAGGTAGTTGGCGCGGGCTGGTGAAAAGTTCTTCTGCACAAGTAGACTGTTTTGAAGCGTGAAGGAAGATAATCCGCGCTTAAATGCCCTGGGGACAACGTCGGTGTGCCCTTCCAAATATTCCACGAGGCCTTTTAGCTCCGGGTCTGCCCGTTGCTGTTCAGCGAAGTCTTCTGCGCTTATCATTCCAAGGAAGGCGTCGTCATCTTCGTCATCTTGCGGCGGCGGGTCAATGGGGGCGCGTGACAGGCAATCGGCATCGGAATGTTTTCGTCCGGACTTGTAGGTTACAGTGATGTCGTATTCTTGTAGTCTGAGGCTCCACCGCGCCAGTCGTCCTGAAGGATCCTTTTTATACTCGCTAGCCAACACAACGCGTGATGGTTACTGACGACTTCGAATGGCCTGCCATAAAGATAAGGGCGAAATTTAGCTGTAGCCCAAACGATGGCGAGGCATTCCTTTTCGGTCGTCGAATAGTTGCCTTCCGCTTTTGACAGCGACCGGCTAGCGTAAGATATCACGTGTTCGACTCCGTTTTTCCTCTGGACTAGAACGGCACCGAGGCCTAGGCTACTGGCGTCAGTGTGAATTTCTGTATCGGCGTACTCGTCGAAGTGCGCAAGTACCGGCGGCGACTGCATGCGTCGTTTGAGTTCTTCAAATGCGTCGGCCTGCGGCGTTTCCCACTTGAACTCAACATCACATTTAGTTAGACGTGTCTACGGCTCGGCGATGCGTGAAAAGTCCTTGACAAAGCGCCTGTAGTAGGCACACATGCCAAGGAATCTACGCACTGCCTTCTTGTCGGTGGGCTGCGGGAACTTTGCGATGGCAGCTGTTTTCTGGGGGTTGGGGCGTACTCCGGATTTACGAATGACGTGGCCTAGAAACAGAAGCGCATCGTAAGCGAAGCGTCATTTTTCTGGCTTCAGAGTGAGCCCTGATGACTTGATGGCCTCTAGTACTGTGGCAAGCCGGCTAAGGTGATCGTCGAAATTTCCGGCGAATACAACGACGTCATCCAAGTAAACGAGACAGGTCTGCCATTTCAATCCCGCTAAAACCGTGTCCATCACGCGCTGGAACGTTGCAGGCGCCGAGCACAGTCCAAATGGCATAACCTTGAACTCCTAGAGGCCATCTGGGGTGATGAAGGCGGTCTTTTCGCGATCTCTTTCGTCGACTTCTATTTGCCAATAGCCAGACTTGAGGTCCATCGAGGAGAAGTACTTAGCGTTGCAGAGCCGATCCAATGCGTCGTCTATCCGTGGAAGGGAGTAAACGTCCTTTTTCGTGACCTTGTTCAGACGACGATAATCGACGCAGAAACGTAGGGTTCCGTCCTTTTTCTTCACCAGGACAACAGGGGATGCCCACGGGCTTTTCGACGGCTGGATGATGTCGTAGCGCAGCATTTCGTCGACTTGTTCTCTTATAGCTTCGCGTTCTCGCGGCGAAACTAGGTAAGGGCTCTGGCGGAGTGCTCGAGCGCACTCCTCGGTGATTATGCGATGCTTGGCGACTGGTGTTTGTTGAATCCTCGATGACGTCGAAAAGCAGCCTTTGTATCGTCGGAGCAGACCTCTGAGCTGCTGTTGCTTAATCGCTGGGAGACTTGGATTAATGTCGTAGTCTGGTTCGGGAACCATGGTCGTCGGGGTAGATGCGGCGGAATCCGAGAGGACAAACGCATTACGGGTTTCCAGAATTTCCTCGATGTACGCGATCGTCGTGCCCTTGTTGATGTCCTTGAACTCCTGGCTGAAGTTTGTCAGCAACACTTCAGTTTTCCCTCCGTGCAGTCGATCGATCGCTCTTGCGACGCAAATTTCACGGTCTAGCAGTAGACGTTGGTCGCCTTCGATGACACCTTCTACGTCAGCGGGTATTTCGGTGCCGACCGAAATAACAATGCTGGAGTGAGGCGGGAGGCTCACTTGATCTTCGAGCACACTCAAGGCGTGGTGACTACGAGGGCTCTCCGGTGGTATTGCTTTATCTTCCGACAGCGTTATTGACTTCGACTTCAGGTCGATGATTGCGCCGTGTTGGTTCAGGAAGTCCATACCGAGAATGACGTCTCGTGAACCCTGTTGGAGGATAACGAAGGTGGCAGGGTAAGCCCGGTCATGAATGGTTATTCTTGCCGTGCAGATTCCAGTCGGCGTAATCAGGTGTCCTCCAGCGGTGCGAATTTGAGGGCCTTCCCATGCAGTCTTAACCTTCTTCAACTGGGCGGCGATGTGTCCACTCATGACGGAGTAATCAGTCCCTGTGTCCACTAAGGCGGTAACAGCGTGGCCGTCGAGAAGCACGTCGAGGTCGGTGGTTCTTTGTCTGGCGTTACAGTTAGGTATCGGCATCGGATCACGGCTGCGTCGCGTTGAACTGAAGCTGGAACGTTGCGTCGTCAAGTCGTCTTTCATCGGTGTAGTCTTGGCTTTCTGATTTCGTCGGGATGGCGGCGTGTCGTTATGTCGTCGAGGTAGTTTCTTCGGTGTCTTCGTCGGCGGCGGTGGATCTTCGTCAGTTCGGCGAACAGCAACCGCACCTCCATCGGTTGCTGTTTTTAGTTTTCCGGATATGGGCTCGCTGACCGGCCCCGGGCTGGGCCAGTGTGTGGTCGGCGCTGCGGCGACAGGTAGCGGCCTGGTGATGGCGAACGCGACGGACGTCAAGAGCTCCACTGAGTAGCGGCGAGGTAATCGGCGATATCGCGTGGGCGCTCGCCAAGCTGTCGACGCGGCGCGTTGACGGCGAACCCTCTCAGTCCCAAGTCGCGGTATGGGCATCGGCGGTACACATGGCCGGCTTCTCCGCAGTGATAGCAGAGCGGGCGGTGGTCGGGGGCTCGCCAAATGTCCGTCTTCCTCGCGTAGGTGCACTGGGCGGCGGGTGGGCGTGCTGGCGGCGGCGGACGACGGAATTGCGGCGTCACCGAGCCCTGGCGCGGTCGCGGAGGGGGGCCTTGACGGCGTGCGACGGCGGCGTAGGTCATCGCTTCCGGCTGGGGCTGTGGTGATTCTGGTTGCACCTGAGGAACTCCAAGCGATCGGTGCACCTCTTCTTTCACGATGTCGGTGATCGAGGCCACTTGAGGCTGCGACGAAGGCAGGACCTTGCGCAGTTCTTCGCGCACTATGGCCCTGATGGTCTCGCGCAGATCGTCCGTGGCCAGTGATTGAATTCCTGCGTAGTGGGTAGAGCTTGTACGGCGGTTGAATTGCCGGTTCCGCATTTCGAGTGTCTTCTCGATGCTGGTGGCCTCGCGAAGGTACTTTTCTACGGTCTTCGGTGGGCTTCGTATCATTGCGCCGAAAAGTTCTTCCTTCACATCACGCATGAGAAGGCGGACTTTCTTCTCCTCGGGCATATCCGGGTCGGCATGGCGGAACAGACGGTTCATTTCTTCCGTGAAGATGGCAACGTTCTCATAAGGTAGCTGCACTCGGGCGTCCAGCATGGCTTCGGTCCTTTCCTTGCGCACGATGCTCGTGAAGGTGCGCAGGAAGCCGGTACGGAAGAGGTCTCATTTCGTCAAGGTCGACTCCCGGTTCTCAAACCATGTTCTGGCGGCATCTTCTAAGGCAAAGTATACATGCCGCAGCTTGTCGTCGGAGTCCCAGTTGTTAAAAGTCGTGATTCGTTCGTAGGTCTCCAGCCAGGATTCTGGGTCTTCAGTCGCTGCTCCATGGTAGGTCGGTGGGTCCCGAGGTTGTTGTAGGATAACGGGGGACGCTGGGGCAGCCATTGGGGTTGCTTTGACCATGATCTTCTTTGTCGACTCAGGTAGAAGTCCTTGCTCGGGGCAGTCCTTGCAGTCTGCGGCTAGCACGCTGGTCTTGGGCGATGTTAGTTTTGTCCTCGGGCTTCGGGCTTGGATCGCGGCTTTGCGGGGGCGTTCGGTACATGAACGCACTAGCACCTCCAGCAGATGTCACGTGGTAGTGACGTTAAAGAACACAGTAGCAGTACTGTGAAAAACAAAACTAGATTTTATTGGGCGAACCTGTGCCCACAAAGCAGGCTACACTTAAAACGCAACGATAGCGGCGAACACAGTCGGCGATCGTCGAAAATCTGATCAGCGGGTCAAGCGCGTCGGCTTTTATAGAGCAGTCGTCGAATGTTCCAGACTAATCGTTCGGACCCGCGTGCCTTCCACAAAGTTCTACACCATTCGCGTTATGCGATGAAATCAGATAACACAAGGTTCGGCGACAACAGACAGCCGGGTATAAGCATCGATAACTTTCCAGAAACGTCGGATACATGCAGGCGCGTCCCTCGCTGTGCGATTACAGTTGTTAAGCGGCGAAACGTGGTCGCCCGATAAAGATAAGTACACGTGTCAATATCTTGTTTTCCCGCATAGCTCCCGTCACCTGCAGTGCGGCTTCGCCGCGTGGCCTGGTGCCCGCGGCGGTTGGAGTGGTTGAAGCGCAGTGCGAGAGATGGCGCGAGTGTTGCGCTGCTAACGCCGCCTCACGGCGGGGTTACTTGAGTACAGGGAAGACAAGGCGCTCTCTCGGGTTCGGGACGGCGAGCGCGGCGGACGTCCCTCGCGTGCGGCGATCCATGCTTCTCCGAGACCGTCTCGCGTGGCCACCTTCGAACGCGCCACCGTTCGCGTGACCGTACGCGCGAACGACCAGGCGTTGGGAGCCAGCAAGGGGCGAACATATTCGCTCGCTATCCGGTCGCGGTGAGTCAGGCTTCCGCAATTTGTCGCGCGCCCATCGGCATGTTTTGTGGATAGCAACTCGGCTAGCAGGCATTGATCTATAAAAGGTGCAATAAATGCCCTTGTGATTGTTTGCACTACTGTGTTGTCGTTCCTTTGTCTCAAGCGCACGAGAGGAGAATCCCACAGAGTACACGCCATCCAGGTACACCTGGCAACCATGAGCGAAAGAACAATGACACGCCGTGCGCTTGAGTCATCGGCAGATCCTTATCTGTACATGTGTGATAGAACGCATTTCGACAGGAGCGCCCATAGAAGGATGCCCTAGGCCAATCGCACCGGAACTGTCAGTTGTGAACGGCGTACTCATGAAGGGCACTAGGGTGGTAGTTCCGACACGTATGCGCGCGTGCCGAGACATTTCAGCGAATTCAAGCAGGGCACCTCGGTACGGCTAAAAGCAAAGCAACTCGTTTAATGGCCTGGCATAAATTCTGACATAGTAGAGTTGAACCAGAAATGTGGAATCTACAGAAAAAACGCATAAAGCCAGCTAGCAGAACCACTAATGCTTCGTTCAACACTAACCCGAGCCTGGCATCGTTTTAATTGGTGTCAATATTTTATTTACAAATACTGCTGTCTCAGTTTCTGAGACATAGCAGGAGTGAGTACAGAATAATAATAAAAAAATTACAATTACAAAAATTCACCAGAATACTAGAAAACATTAACAGAATACATAATTACGCAATTATTTTTCAAGATCCTCAGTACCGAGTCTGCGCAGAGGCCCATCATGTTTATT
Organism: Dermacentor albipictus; assembly: GCF_038994185.2. Taxonomy (NCBI): domain Eukaryota; kingdom Metazoa; phylum Arthropoda; class Arachnida; order Ixodida; family Ixodidae; genus Dermacentor; species Dermacentor albipictus. Next base: position 10,427,322 of record NC_091824.1, read on the forward strand.
TCATAAATCCACCGTCCGCGGAAAGAAGGAAAACTCAAAAGAATCAAGATTCCACCTGGAGGGCACAATGTTCAGGGTATCAGATCATCGAGTACAGCGTGCAGAAGCTGCAACAAAAGAAATTGGCGCCAGAACACTCAAGCCGGTGTGAACTATCTTATGAAGAAGGATAACGCGATCAGAAGTACGCTGATGTTCGAGAGATTGCAACGTTAAAACGTGTGCATGCGAAGTAGGCGAGAATTGCCGGTCACAGCGACAAAAAATGAACCTGATTGCTTTTTTTTTTTGACAGATTCTAACATAGCTATGTCGTGCTTGAGGTGAGGTGACCAAACAACCAATGCATATTCTAGTATGGGTCTGACCAAAGTTTTGTACGCAGTCAATTCGCATTCTCTTGTTGAGTTGCGTAACATGCGTTGGAGATACCAATGTTTTCGACGAGCCTTATTGCAGATTATTTCAACATGCTTGCGCCATTTTAAATTTGACGCTAGAGTTACACCGAGGTACTTAAACTCCGTAACATGTATCAGACCGACCCCGTCATTAGTATAAGTAAAAGAAAGGGGCTGTTTCTTGTTTGAAAAGGTAATTGCTACAGTCTTTTTTAAGTTAATAGACATTTGCCAGGTTTCACTCCAGTTACAAAGCAATGAAAAAATGGCTGTGGCTTAGCTAAGGTTAAGCCCAGGATGCGAAGCATACTAGCCTTTATTTTAGTTGTTGAACCACTGTTTAGCCTGGTGAACTGCTGTTGCTTGGCTATATTTGGTTCGGCTAGACGAAGAAACAACTCATGCGTTACTCTGCTTCGCCTTCAAGAGTGGAACGCGACAGCGTTCCCGTCGACCCGCCAAGGGGTGTAAGACAATGGGCTACGGCGCAGCGACTACGCGCCCCGCATTGGACGCGGTGAGCGTCGAGCAACGCAGCGTTCGGCGCGGCAACGAAATGTGCGCCTGAGCAAGCGACGCACGCCTGAGCCTTAGAAACAGCTCGTTTCTAAGGCAACACCGCATTCACTAGAGGCGCTTTTGTACCGCTTTGAAGCATCGTACTCATGGCTCAGTGGCAGCGTCTCCATCTCACACTCCGGAGACCCTGGTTCGATTCCCACCCAGCCCATCTTGCAAGAGTTGAGCCAAAGCCACCTAGAAACAGTCTCTATAGCAAGCCGCAACGTTCGCTTCTCATTCCAACGAGCGGATCTGTCTCCAGGAGGCATCTCACCTCGTGAGTGTCTAGCAGAGGCAAGCGCAGCTGCTTATATACCGCCGCGACGGCGCGAGTTGGAGCCCCGTTTCTCCTCTGTGGTGACGTCACGGTGTCACGTGGTATTGAAGGCGACACCGCCGCGCCTGAGGAGCTGGGTTGAGCTCTCGTAATATGCTTCGCATAAAAACGTTATTTAGCGCAACCTGATCATGAGCATCGACATGGTGTTGTAGATTACGCAGTCGTCTGCATACATTCTAAGTTTAACTTGAGTATCGCCAATGACTTCTGCTACGTCATTTATGAAAATAATGAACAAAAGCGGCCCAAGCACCGAGCCTTGCGGCACCCCAGATGTAATCTGTACCTCTGACGACTTCGCGCGGCTATACGTAACAAACTGAGAGTGCGACCGCAAGTAATCAGCTATCCAATCAACCAGCGTGCTGTCACCAAAAAATGTACGAAGCTTAACTAAAAGCTTAGCATGGCAAACCAAATCGAAGGCTTTAGAATAGTCAATAAATATGGCATCAAGCTGTCCTCGGCTGTTAAGGGAAGAAGCAATGTCGTGTGTAAATTCAAGCAACTGCGTAGCAGTGGAATAGCCAACACGAAAACCGTGCTGCGATTGGGAAAGAATATTGTTGGCATTTAGGTATTCCACAATGTGCTTGTGAATAATGTGCTCCAAGAGTTTAGAGCTGGTGGAAAGTAAAGATATTGGCCTATAATTTGGTATGATTTGTTTGTTTCCGGACTTGAATACTAAACATATATACATACATATACATATATACATATACAAGTACATATACTAAACAAATAATAATAATTCAATACGGGCACGACGTTAGCCAATTTCCACAACCGGGGAACTGTTGTAGAGTCTATTGATTTTTAAAATATTATAGTCAGATAGCTTGCGCACCATTCCGAGTACCTCTTTAGTAACATATTTGGAATGCCGTCCGGGCCTGGGATTTTCGTTACATCAAGTTTTAATATGAGGTTATGTACTCCGGAGGAGTTTACATCAGGATTTGGAAGAGAGGGCAGATTGCGGCACGCGTAAAATGGGAGTTGGTGCCATTATCGGTAGAAAAAACAGATTTGAAGAAGTTGTTGAAGGCATTGGCTATAGTGTCAGATTGGGAGCAGGATTGGTCATTAAGAATAAAGGAAGAAGGTACAGAAGATGCAGGACTAATCGATCTCCAGAACCTAGATGGATGTTTTTTCATAAATGTAGCGAATGTATTATTAAAGTAAAAGCTCTTAGCCTCTTGCATTTTCGCTCTTAATTTAGACTTCAATGAGTTGAATAAAGAAGCATTGTTCTCACACTCGGAACGGCTTTGCTTACGTAGCCGCTTAATGCGACGAGTGAGCTGAATTATCTCTCTATTATACCAAGGGTGTCTTTGGTTCCGTTTAATACATCTTTGGGGCACGTACATTGACAGGCATTCATGGACAATGTCACAAAATTTAAGGAGCAGCGTGTCTACATTGCAAAGTTCACGACAGGATTGGAAGTCATCAAAAGCTGAGGCTAAAGTGTCAAGTAGGGAAGTATCGTCAGCTGTAGAAAAGTTCAAAACGGTTGTGAATTCGATCTTAGTCGAGGGCACACTAACTTCAGGGCAATTTCAACTGCTTTATGGTCAGATAAGCCTTCGGTAACTTCACATTTAACTCCGCGCGATAAGAGTTGTTGGTTTACAAATATAAGGTCTAATATTGAGTTTTCGCGCGTTACAAAATCCACAAGTTGAGTTAACCCAAATGAAATAACCAGGTCGATCAGGGAAGCACAAAGCGCCCTATCACGGCCAGTTGGGGTAAGTGTGCTCCAGTTAATGCATGGGAGATTGAAATCCCCAGCTAACAATAATTTGCAACCACACAACTTGTTACCAATAAGGTACTCATTGATAGCAGGAAAAATATCGTCGGAGTTCGGAGGGCGATAAATAACACCAACTATTACAATACCTCTGCTGTATACTTTGCACCAAATAGCCTCAATGCCAGGAAGTTCGGGTAATAAAGAAAATTTAAGGCTTGTTTTAATGAGAAATGCCACACCACCACCACGGCCAACATGCCTGTCCTTCCGAAGAAGTGCATAACCGGGAGGCAAAATTTCGATATCAACAACAGATTCATGTAACCAAGTCTCAGTAAAACATACAATTGATGGGTTGTGGCTTTCCACCAAACAATTGAGAGCTTCAACTTTGTTGAGTACACTCCTCGCATGTACATTGAGGACAGTTATATTCTGATCGCAGCGTCAGTCAACACGAGCCGAAGCAGTATTAGCCGAAGCTGCATTCTTGCCAGTCGCTTTTGAAGAAGCCGATTTCACGGGAACCGAAAGCACAGAGGCTGACACCGTTGAAGGCGAACGCGCTGAAGCCTGAACAATGACATTCTGATCAGTGTCCCACATGTAACGAACACCATTAATCGTGAGTGTGTCGTGTTTAAGTCTAAATTTACAAGCATTCTTGCGCATATCTTGTGAATTCTGCCACAGCGCTCTACGTGCCATCCGTACCCGTGCAGAGTAGTCCTCGTTATATATATATATATATATATATATATATATATATATATATATATATATATATATATATATATTAGTTCCCTTAAGTTTCCGGGCGTTGTTCAATATAGCAGCATTTGTTCTGAAATCCAGTAATTTAATGATTACCGGCCGAGGTTTATCCTTTTTTTTCAGCTCCAAGCCTGTGGCAACGCTCTATGTCGTCACATTTTGCACCGAGTTTAACTGATACGAGTCCCAATACAGATTTAAGCAGATCATCAGCCGACTCGGAAGGCTTCTCACGCAAGCCATGAATAACCAAATTCTTTTTGCGGAGTCTATTTTCTAACTCATCGTTCGGAAAGGAATTACTCGCCATCGTTTGGGCTATACAGCAAAATATCGCCCTTCTATAAGGCAGGCCATTCAAAGTCATCAGCAACCATCACGGGTTGTGTTGGCTAGCAAATTTAAAGGATCCTTCAGCACGGCAGGCGCGGTGGAGCCTCAGACTACAAGAATACATCACTGTAACATACATATCCAGGCGAAAACACTCTGATGCCGATTGCCTTTCACGCGCCCCTATTGACCCGCCGCCGCAAGATGACGAGGATGACGACGCCTTCCTCGGAATAATAAGCGCAGAAGATTTCACTAAACAACGAGCAGACCCGGAGCTAAAAGGCTTCGTCGAGTATTTCGAAGGGAATACCTGAGCGCGGATTGTCTTCGTTCACGCTTCAAAAGAACCTACTCGTGAACAACTTCTCTCCAGTCCGCGCCAACTACCTACTTGTTCTTCCGTCAGCGCTGCGTCCAGAAGTACGTCGCGCCCTACATGATGATCCGACCGCTGAGCACCTCTGATCCTCCGTAACGCTATCGAGGATACAGGAAAAATGGCCACGCCTGACCGCCGACGTCGCCCGTTACGTCAAGACATGCCGAGATTGTCAGCGACGCAAAACACCGCCGACAAGGCCAGCGGGATTTCTTCAGCTGATAGAGCCTCCTTGCCGACGATTTCAGCAGATCGGGATGGACTTGTTGGGACCCTTTCCGACCTCAGCATCCGGAAATAAGTGAATCGTCGCGGCGACGGACTACCTCACCCGCTTCGCTGAAACGAAAGGTCTGCGCCGAAAGGTAGCGCAGCTGAAGTGGCGAAATTCTTCGTCGAAAACATCCTGCTGCGACATGGCACCCCAGAAGTCCTCATCACCGGCAGAGGAACGGCCTTTACACTTAAGCCAGTCTACAAGACAGCCAAGCAAGCCGCAGGAGGACAGCTGTGCACCACCCGCAGACGAATGGTCTTACGGGAGCGCCTGAATAACACCCTTGCCGACATGCTAGGAACGTACGTCGATGTCCAGAACAAGACCTGGGATGCCGTCCTGATGTACGTAACCGGTACGTAACCGGTACGTAACAACACGGCGGTGCAGGAAAGAACCCAGATCACAACTTTTAATCCAAATCACACATTTGGGACTCATAACTTTCTCTTGACCGGTAACGAGCCTCCAACCTGTTATAGATGTGGCGACCGGCTGACCGTACTCCATGTCTTCCTGGAGTGCCGGGAAGCCGAAAGAGACAGGAGGAAACATTTCCCTTTTGCATACCGCCATTGCATTCCCCTGCATCCGGCTATGTTTTTTGGTGACGAACCACTTTTTAAGACCGAAGCAGTCCTCGTTTTTTTGAAAGATGTTGCGCTCCATGTCACAAGCCCATTAATTTCGTAGCGCATCCTCTTTCCAGAGGATGCTGCTACGATAGTTTTCTTTGTATAGCACATGCCTCTAGGCCCTAAGATTTCAAGGGCTCCGGTGAGGCAGTAGTGCTTCAGACAATTTTAGCACCTCACAGATTTTATATATTGCATCATTATTTCGCTATGCATTCTAATATTCATAGTACACGTCAATAGTCATTCCCATTATTTTACTACACGTAGATTTTATAGAATTTACATAAACTCTTTTAGGCCATTTACAGCCACGTCACGTTAAGTTCACAGAACCCACCAGTCCACTGCGAACTCATTAACACTATCATGGCGCTCTTTGGCCACACTTGGCCCTCGCGCCATCATTCATTCATTCATTCATTCATTCATTCATTCATTCATTCATTCATTCATTCATTCATTCATTCATTCATTCATTCATTCATTCATTCATTCATTCATTGACACCTTTTAAGCTGGTTTACGGCAGGAACACGACGACGACACTCGACGTCACGCTGCCGCATGTCACCGACGAACAGAACCTTGACGTCGCCGCCTATATCTGCAGCATGCCGAAGATGCTAGCCCGCCTGCGGATCAAGAACCAGCAGAGCACCAGCCGACAACAACCTTTGACGACACTACATAGAATACCAGCCCGGCGACCGCGTTTGGGTTTGGACCACAATTCGCCGACGAGGACTTCGCGAAAAGCCTTTACGCCGAAATTTCGGACGCTACAAGGTCATCCGACTCATTGGCGCACTCGACTGAGGTCGTATCAGACGGCATTTCGCTATCACAGCGGAGCCCCTCACAACCTGAAATAGTCCACGTTGTGTGGGTAAAGCCGTTCTACCAGTGCTAAAGAATTTTGTGGCTTTGCGTAGCTGGACCTTTGGACTTCTTATTTGACTTTGTTTCTTTTCGTTTTGTTACTTTTGTTTAATAAGTGTCATTTTGTGTTTCGCTCTCCTAGTTTGTAGCATCCGGACGATGTTTTTAAGAGGGTGCTACTTGTTTATCTTTATCGGGGGACCACGTTTAACCGCCTAACAAATGTTATCGCACAGCGCAGGACGCGCCTGCATGTATCCGAAGTTTCTGGAATGTTATCAATGGTTCCATCCGATGTCCGTCGCCGAACATTGTGCACTCTGCATGTACGCGCGACACGAATGGTGTAGAACTTTGTGGAACACACGCGGGTCCTAGCGATTACTCTGGAAAATTCGACGACTGGCGTATAAGAGCCGACGCGCTTGACCCGCTGGGCAGATTTCCGACGATCGCCGACTGTGTTCGCCACCATCGTTGTGCTTTAAGTGTAACTTGCTTTTGACGGCACAAGTTCGCCCAATAAAGATTTAGTTTCGCCATTTACAATTTTGCTGCTGTGTTCGTCACGAATACAGTCACCACAACGTGACTTAACGTACAACAAGATCGGCTTCCGCGCCGGACTCTCGACGCAGGATGCCATGAAATTAATCAAGCATCAGATTGTGGATGGCCGTTCTAGAGACGTCAAGGCTCTGCTGGGTCTAAACCTCGAGAAAGCTTTCGACAACGTGCTCCACACATTCATCGCCAAGACTATTTCAGACCTGGGTCTCGGTTCTAGATTCCACAGCTACGTCAGCTCTTTTCTAACTTACAGGAAGGCCAAGCTTCGCACTGGGGACCTCCGCTCCGAAGATGTGCCCCTCGGAGGGCGGGGCACTTCTCAGGGCCCCGTCAGCTCGCCAAAAATGTTTAACATCTGTATGAATGGTCTTTCCGAGAGGTTGGCGCTAGTCGAGGACGTCAAAGCACACCATCTACGCCAACGACATCACCATAGGGTGCTCCGGCGGCTGTGAGGGCATAGTCTAAGAAGCCATGCAGGAGGCGATCGGCGTGATCGAGGAGTGTCTCCGCCCCACCGGACTTCGATGCTCCCCCGCAAAGTCGGAGCTCCTGCTTTACAGAAAGGAGAAGGGAGGCAGACCCAAAGATTGGAAGCCAGTCTCCAAAAGCAGCATCAGACTTCGCACTTGTGACGGGGGGGGGGGGGGATACCCAGGGTCGACGTTATTCGGGTCCTGGGCATGTTTGTCGAATTCAACGGCGGGAACGGAACTGCTCTCCGCACGATCATCGCAAAGACGGACAACACTTTCCGCCTCGTTCGCAGAATCGCAAACCGGCATCGAGGCCTGAAGGAAAACAATCTTCTCAGGCTGATCAATACCTTCGTACTCTGCCACTTCACGTACACGATTTCTATGCACAACTGGCTCAGAGCGGAGCGAGACAAGCTCTACGTTCTCATCCGCAAAGTAGTCCTGATGGGCTACCCATCAGGACCCATACCGAGAATCTCTTGAAGCTGGGGGTACATAACACCGCCGAGGAGATTGTCGAAGCCCAAGAACGCGCGCAACTCACTCGCCTGAGCACCACAGCGGCAGGTAAACGCATCCTCGAAGAGCTGGGTTACCACCTTGCGGGATTCCCGATGGCCTGTACCCCGATCCCTATGTGCATTCGAGACAAGTTCGTAGTGGCCCCTGTGCCCCGAAACGTCCATCCCGTCCACAACGAGGGCAGACGCAAGGCCAGAGCAGCAGCTATCCTCAAACAGATCAAGCAACACGGAATTAGAGCTAGCTTCGTCGACGCCGCGGAGTACAGTGACGGGAAGACCTTTGCCGTCGTTGTGGTCGACTCGGGAGGCAAGATTTCCAATGGCGCCTCGATTTGCACTTCAGACCCCGGAGTCGCTGAGCAAGTCGCCATAGCCCTCGCCCTGCTAGACGGTCGTGGGTCCGAAATCTATAGTGATTCCAAAACGGCAGTTGGGGCTTTTCAGAAGGGTTGCATCGTCAGTGAAGCTGTTCGTCTTAGCGGCTCGAGTCGGTATGCTCTCACAAACCATTCAATTCACTGGTTTCCCGCTCACGTAGGGTCGGTCGAGGGTGCTCCCCCGAACCTCAATGAGTCTGCTCACGAGGCTGCGCGTGACCTCACCGACCGCGCTTCCTCTATAAGGAGCGCTGACTCCTCTCCTCTCTTTGGTCACAGGAACGCTCTCGCTACTCACAACGAGGTTATTAAATATTTCTACATGTCTACAAGGGTCTTTCCACCCCCTTACCCCAAGTTGAATGAGGCGCAAGCCGTTTCGCTTAGACTTCTGCAGACCAGCACATATCCGTGTCTGTCCGCTCTCCACAAGGCTTACCCCGATGTGTATCGCGACGACGCCCTCCCGTCCTGCGGGCAGACCCCCACTCTAGCGCACATGCTCTGGGAGTGCGCGTCGACATATCCCAGGTTCATCAAGGAGGAGTGGGACTCGCTTCTGCGTAGCCCCGCTCTAGAAAAGCAAATCCTGGCTGTCCGACGTGCCCGCGACCGTGCCGGTTGGCTAGACCTGCCGGTACCGACGTGAGGCTAGCCGGATGCACGACGAGTTTGCGTCCTCCTTGGACCTGCAGTTAAGTTTCTTCACTCACTCACTCACTCACTCACTCACTCACTCACTCACTCACTCACTCACTCACTCGCTCGCTCGCTCGCTCGCTCGCTCACTCACTCACTCACTCACTCACTCACTCACTCACTCACTCACTCACTCACTCACTCACTCACTCACTCCCACGTGACAATATAGTATTTCTTCATCTTCAGGAATTCTAAGGTCTGTCAGTGTGAGAGCTCTCACCGTAGGACACGCTGGACATTCTCCAAGTTCGCACTCAAAGGGTCTGCACCTGCAAAGGTCGCGAAAGTCTTCGGTGCTTCAGTCCGGAGCACTTTTCCAATACACATACTGCCAATTTTATGTTGGCACAATAAACACGGACACATACTTCCTGTGTCGGCGTGGGCATGACCCATTTCGGTAGCAAAGAGTATAACTTAGTCCGACTGTTTGCAGTATCAGGGTGAGCTTCCTTACAGTGGCGTAGCCAGAAATTTTGTTCGGGGGGGGCTACGCCACTGGCCCCATGTGTGTGTGTATATATATATATATATATATATATATATATATATATATATATATATATATATGTATATATATATAATTTTGTTCGAGGAAGCTTTAGCTCGGGTGCTCCTCTTTAAATACATGTAGAAGGGGAATTCGTTTTTCCCTGCAACCACTTCACCAAGTTTGAGGAGGTTTGTTGCATTTAAAAGAAAAAGTTTAATTCTAGTGACTACTGGTTTTGAATTTTTCATTTAGGTGGTCAATTATTTATTAAAAATTGGCCAAATCGCAAATTTTCAGAAAACGAGACTATCAAGTTTAAAACTCCGTGACTCAACAACGAAAAATGATATCACAATTGTGTGAATTGCATCTAATAGTACATCTACAGCGGACAAAATGGATATGTTACGCATGAATCTCAAAAAAAAAATTTAGTATTGTGGAAATACGGCTTGTGCAGAATCCTTGTACACCACGTAACCAATTCACGTAAGATACAAATTGACATAGCAAACTTGTCCGCTTTGACTGTTATAATAGATTCCGTTTACAGAACCACAATGTCTGTTCTTCATGCATAGCTATTAGTTTATAAACGTCGTGCTTCTATTTTTTCAAACTTTCGAATTTTTCATAATATTTTAAACAAAAGTCAGGCCCTAAATCGAAGTTGTGTTTCCAACAGAACTAGGATTTAGCTTTCTCTCTCAATTGCAACGAATTTCAACAAAAGCGATTAGCAGGATTATCTAAGAAAAGCGTTTCTGCGTTTTACAAGTATTTGAATAGGCCGCGTCGGATTGGGCCCGAGCTAAAGCTTCCTCTTAAACTATTTGTCAAGGGGTCAAATCCATGAATAATAACTGCATTGTCATTGCCAAAGATGCTGCAAACGAATTCTTGAACGCTACGCACAGTCAAAACAATAAAATATCTATTCTTTCATAAAAAAATATACTCGTATGTGCCAAAAATTTTGCCCAACATAACTGATATCAATTCTTCCATATTTTTGTCTATTTAAGTAAAGAAAATATCACACGAACTTTAGAACTATATCAGTTTGAAACCAGAAAAGCAGTGCATGCCACTGATATGAAAAATTAAAAGGCAATGAACTGAACAAGTTCAGGACAAATATGTTAACGAAACTTTGTCATTCAAGAACCGTGCTTACATTCTTGTATATATACAATGGCCAGTGAAAAATCTCAATGACGCGGTAATTTGGTTTAATGTATTACGCAGGAGCAGCTGTCACCGGTCGTGTATCGTGAGTAATTGCACCGAAATCATAGTCGCAACAGAGAGCACGTATAAAAAGCAGGAATTCTGCAAGATATACGAGGGCCAGTCAAATGAATGTGAGCCAACAACGGGGTACTTTATTTAAAAGTAGTCTTTATGAGAACTTAGACATTTGTCCCATTGACTAACGAGTCGCGTGATTCCCGTCTTATAAAACTCTTTGGGTTTCTGCTTCAAAAAGTCTGTATCTGGTTCCCTTGAGCTGTTTTTTCGGTTGCCCCAAAATGTAGAAGTCGCAAGGTGACAGGTCTAAACTGTATGGCGGATGCTGCAGCGTTTCCCACTTGAACTTTGCCAGTTTTGTATTAACCACATAAGCGACGTGGGGACAGGCATTGTCGTGGAACAAGATGACGCCATTCGTCAATTTTCCACGTTGTTCGTTCTTGATTGCGACACACTGCCGTTCTGGCGTTTCACAATATCGGAAACAATTGATAGCCTCTCAAGATTTAGCAAATTATATCAGAAATGGACCCTGACGACCGAAAAAATCAACAACACCTTTCCAGCGGAAATGATGGCCTTTGCGTTCTTTGGGCGTGGTAAATTCGAATGTTTCCACTGTAAGCTTTGCCGTCGTGTTTCAGGCTCGTAGTAGTGGCACCAAGGTTCGTCCCGGATCACAAATGCAAACAAGAAGTATTCATCCTCATTGTGATACCCGATCAGATGAGTCAAGGCAGCGCGAAACTTCTCCGTCTTCTCGCGATGGATCAAAATCAAGGGGGTCCATTGCGCACCAAAGAGCCGATAACCGAGAATCTCATGAATTATGGCGTGAACCAAACCGTGACTGATGTTCAGACGGTCTGCCAGTTCATCGATGCTTATCCTCCGTTCTTGTTTCATCAGCTCATGAACCTTTGAAATTGTGTGGGGGGTGATTGCACGATGGTTTTGGCCCGGTCTTTGAATGATTTTACAACGTCCTTTAAACCGTTTGCTCCAACGCTTCACAGTGGTCAATGAAATGCCGTGTTCAACGTAAACGGCAGCCATACGGCGATTAATTTCTGTTTTGGAAACACCTTTAGCTGTCAAAAACATCGCGACACCGAGCTGTTCAACTTTTGAAGTGTCCATTACGTGACGCAACCATATTCAACCCAGCGTATGAGAGCATTAAAGAACAGTTACCTTCACACCTGCGTGTCACTTTTGTAAATGAGACATGCCGTTCTCCTACGCGCATGCCTCGCAGTATGAACCGTATGAACCGAACCATTATTGCGCGGTTAGGGTAGGCGCACTTTCATTTGACTCGCCCTCGAACATTAGAAATGCAGATACAATGGGATATACAAATGCGAAAATACGGCTTGATAAAGGACAAAAAAGTATCACTGGAAACAAAGTTCACTGCATGTATACACAAAACCTCGCAACAAGATATTTAAGTATACGTATAAGTCTCCAATGAGTCTATGTATCTAAGAAAAAGTAACTATGTAATGCGTCAAACAAGGCAAATAAACGTGTTGCACAATCATAGATTCACAGAATCCTAGATTCCGCCCCCATTCCATCCACTCCCCGCTTTTCTCCTTTGCGCTCACAAGACTGAGCCACCATCGTCGGCTCACCCATTCCACCTCCCCTCCTACGCTTTCACTCGCACATACAGCATGCAGCGCGTGGTCACGATTTTATCACCCTTGGACTTTATACGAAACATGAGGGCGACGGCGACGGCAGGAATGCGCCTGGAGTGTCCATATAATTGCTTTCGCAATAACATAATAATCGTATCCGGAAAGTGAAGCATCCCGTCGCCCATTACTTTCCACAAAAGAAGTATCAAAATCGAACTTTCACCATGCTACTATTCGCTGCACCGCAACAATGTTTTTTTTTTCTGTGGGGCGGAGGCACCGAAATGAAAAAAAGAACGCATAGGAAACTATGTTGGCCAGAATCGAATGCCTACATCGGGCACCTGATGGGGCTACGGAATTAATACCGAAGAAAACGTGAGACGATTGGCCCACTGAGAACCATACGCATACTGCTCAGTATCCTACACCAGCGAAACAAGACTTTCCGGAAAGGTTCCGCTCAAGGAACGCGGTGCAATCTTTCGAGTCCCCGCAGTGATGGCGGCGAGCGACCATTGTTTTTTTTTTTCGCGTCTGCTTGCCAGAAAGCTTCCAAAACTCTGTCAGGTGAAAATACACTCGGCCAGAGCAAACCGAACGCCCACCGAAGTGCACCGCGCGGTGGTCGGGGCCCTACGAGAAAAACATATGCGCTCTGGCTCGCTCTGGCAGCCCGCGCGTAGGGTAGCGAGAACAAAAAAAATTGAAGGGGCTCAATGTGTCCTCGGCGAATAAAAGTCAAAGTAGAAAAAATAAATATGAACGTAGTTACTTTGGCTGGCTTTAGTGTCTTGACATGGATGTTCTGGCGTAGGTTAAAAAAAATGTTGATATTTTTTTATGTGACATGACGGCACAAATGAACCACCCCAACGCATCGTCTCATTGGACCTCGCTGCGTGCTTTGTCAACTCGTCTGTTAGTGTGTTGATTTGGCTTGTCTCGTTGTATGTTCCGATGTAAGACTTTAGAAAAGTCAATGGACCTTTGGCGTCAAATGCTTATAACAACATTAAACCCACAAAGTTCCGCAATTGAAAATTGAAAGCACTACTTTGGAAATGTCAATGCACGTTTCACATCAAGAGCTTGTGAGATTTATACCCATAAAGTTTCGCAATTGATATCCATGCGCTCCATAGATTCCGTGGCCTCAGTGACATGCCGCGGCGAGCCCGCTCACAATCAAAGCGCCCTTGAAACTTTGTGCTCGGATGGGACTGCTTGGCGTTATGTGACTGCCGGTGTATGGGCGTTGCCACGAAATCCAGCCCGAGTTCGCAATCTTTACGGTTAAATGTCTTTTCGAGCGTCAAAAAGACATTCTAGACAAAATCCAGAGTGATTTCCGGCGCCGGGGGTCGCCTTGGTCGGCGGTGCATGGACAGCCCGAAAAAATTTCGGGGGGGGGGGGGCTGAAGCCCCATAAGCCCCCCCCCCTGGCTACGCCCCTGCTTCCTTAAACGTGTGGTAGGTTTCGCGTACAAAGTGTGTCACGACACGTTTCGCAGTAAATTCTTTCTTGCCACCAAGTATAACGCGAACCACATCCTTCTTATTTGGGCTTAGTTGGCTACAATTAAACTCTTCTTCGGTGCAATAGTCCAATGCTATTTCCGGCTTGCCCTTTGTCTTGTGTAAGGGTCAGGGTCTGACAACACACCATGACTTTCTTTGTACTTTCTGGATTTGCGGATCAAGTAGCGTGTCGCTGCTGGAATAACATGCTGTATTTCTTTTAAGTCAAGTGACTTTGGCAGCAACGTTGAAAGGCGACAATGCTCACTGAACGACTAAGAAACTTATACCCGTGTCACACGGGCGTTTGGAAGGCCTTCCAACCGATAGTCAGTTGACTCAAAGGTCAAGTTCGAGCTGCTACACGGGCGGTTTCGATGGCCGCCGAGTCAATAGTCTATCGAGTCAACGGAGCACCTTACAACTCTATCGAAATCTCGATGGCCTTTGAGCAACGGAAACGGAAACAGTGCGAACATGCCCTCTCGTTCACAGTGTGCTCGTACTCACGGTTAGAAAGAATAAATCAGACCAAATGCTCTAAAAATACTATATATGAGTGTTATTGATTATTCAATAAAGTGTTTTTGCCACTTGACATGTGCGAGCACACACCGAAGCGGCAGCCGCATTGAGCGGCGAAAATGTTGCCGCAGTTTCGCTACTCAACAACTTAAAAACTAAACATATATGTATGGCAATGTATAAACAAATTTTTTAAATGTATAAACAAACATGGAAGAAATTATAGTGCTTTTAAATGGTTTTAATGTTGTTTAACCTTTGGTGGCATGAAAACGAAAATAAACATCCGCAGCGCCACACAATGTTGCGAGAAACGCCTGAACCACTCAACGGCCTTTCAAAAGGGCCGTGTAGCAGCGCGACAACTCCTTTGAGTCGATAGAGTTGTGGCGTTTCAAAGGCCGTTGACTGGAAGGCCTTCCAAATGTGCCCGTGTGACACAGGTATTAGAAGGCTTGCTCTAAGTTGTTCAGCCAGTCTGAACAGGTATTGCAGCTTTCTGTCAATGTCACAGGCTGGCTTTCTTTTTCATGTGCTACTGATAAACTTGACTGTAGGGTCGCTCTGATTGTTCGGGTTCTTAAGTGTCAGGAAACGGCCACGTGCTTTGTGTATAGAGAGGGGGTTCACTTAAACCCCCCCTCCCATGTCAGCGGGACCACCGTTTCTGTGTTATGTGGGGTCACAGGGACCGCGCGGTGTTGGGTGACGCGTCGCGGCCGGTGCTAGGAGGGTGAGTGCCGATTCCGGGAAGTCGGTATTGTGCGCACGGTGTTGGCAGTCCGCCGACGGTCACACGAGTCCACACAGAACAGCCTTGTAAGGGACCGCTGTACACGGTATTGTCGGTCTGGCTCCCGAGTACCTGACTAATTGACAGGAAAAAATAAGCTCCAGCTTCCAGAGTGCATTAAGCGTCCTCTAGTGAGAAGGACTCGGAGCGTTCATGAGCATTCACTTGCTCCCATCTTCGCCAAAACTAACAATTTTTCTGATGCGTTACATCGTCTACTTACCTGATATGTATGTTTTGTATCCTTGTGCTGCTAATATTGTATAATTTTATTCTTTTGGTATCCGTATGCTGCTAACATTGTACAATTTTATTCTTTTGGTTTATTCTTTTGATATATGTGTGCTGCTAACATTGTATAAATTTTATTCTCTTGGTTATGTAACAATGTAAATTCATTCCTGCTTGGGCCAAGCAATGGCCTGCAGTATTCTGAAATAAATAAATAAATAAATAATTGGAGGCGCCGCCGAGGTTAAGTAGGGCTTAGCAACCTTGACCGCGTGCCGCATATACGGAGCAGGGATCTATTCTACGCGTCCGGAACGCAATCGCCAGCCTTGTTGTTGAGTGCGACTGCCTGTGTGGTGTCGAAGGCCAGCTTACAGTGCACGCTGTAGGGATGCGGTGCACACGTGAAGAGTGCATTCGGACGGTGGCGTCTTGTAAACACGCACTCGGAGAACTTTGTCTTGTAGACAATACGTTTGAAGGACAAGGAGGGCCATCAGTCTTCCACACTGACAAACTTTGAGTACAGCTGCACTAAGTAGTGTTGATGCCCCTGCTTCCGAGACATTTGCGGCCTAGAGACGCCCTTGGGATTTGAGGCGGCCTAGCGATAACTTGTTCGGGCCTTGTGTGTTTTGCTAAGTCCGTCACTAACTACGGAGAAATGAGAGGGCAACTGAATTTTAGGGAAGAAGGAAAAGAGCTTTGTTTTCCAATATGTTTATTTTTAAGACTAAGCCCATCCCTGTGGGTTGTGGCTTAACAAACGGTTGACTCTGATTGGCAACTGAACCTGTGGGACGGGCCAACGGCCCTACCGCCTTTTTTTCTTTGTATATTTGGGCTATAAAAATCGGGACGACATGCTGTCCCTCAGACTAGGCTGAAATCAGAATTGCTGATAGATCAGTGAGGCTCCGTAGCATGTACGTTAGACTTGGCTGAGATCAGAATTGCTGATAGATCAGTGAGCATCCGTACTATGCACGTTAAAACGAGTCTGACCTCTAACAGTAATTGAGACAGTCGAAGAGTGAGACTTTGCTTCTCAATTGTTCAAGTTTGTAATGTATTTGTTTTACCTGCCATGTATATAGAAAAGTTTACCTATAAATATTTCTTGTACATCTGATCTCCATCGCTTCCTCTCTGCGTTTGATCAACAACTGCCGATCATCGTCCGAGAAGCTTCAAGTTCCAACGGAGAAGCTAGGACAACATAGAACGAACGAAACTTTACTGGCGCAGCACGACAAGATCGGCAAGCCCCCTAACGAGCAACAAGCAGCGAGCCAGGCGCAAGGCATCAGAGGGCCACCAGCCAATTCCGCAAGGGTTGCAATTCATCTGGACGAGGACGTCAGGCGGCGCCCCCAGCAGCAACGGGTGAGCGGGATTCCTTGCGTTTTGTCTAAGTTGGCACGGCTGTTGTTCAGTGAGGTTAATGGTGTTCACGCGCAGAACGGCAAACGCGATTGAGGCTAACCTAAATATTGATGCTGCATTCGAACAAAGAGAGGGTCAGAGACGGCAGGAACTGCAACGCGTGGGAGAGATTGAGTCTGAGACGTCGGATACTGAAATGGATAGCGAGACGCAAGGCGCTCCTGAGGCTCCGAGCACGACAGATCCAGAGGCCATGGCGGTGAGACGCCTGGAGCTGGAGCTGGAAAAGGTGCGCCTACAGCTAGAGTGCGAGCGCATTGCTCTACGGAGAGTGCAGCTTGAGCAGTCGGGCAGGCCGCCTTCAGTGTCGGAAGGAAGCGATCGCCACCGTGACATCACGGATGGAATAGCGCAATGTGCTAAAGTGCTTAAGGCATACCGGTTGCCGTGTGACACTGACGTTCCGATATGGTTTGATGAGGTTGAAAAGTTGTTTTCATCTTTTCAAGTACCAGAACACAGCCGTGTACATTTGATCATGCCTGCGCTGGCCGAGCGGGTTCGTTATCTGTTGCGTGGCCTCAATGACGAGGAATGTACAGATTATGAGACTGTAAAGAAGGCGGTATTAGATGAGCTTAAGCTCACGCCAGCTAAATACTTGGAGAGGTTTGAAAAGGCATCTAAACGAAAGGAGGAAACTTGGGCTCAGTTCGCGTCCCGCGCTAGAACGTATTTGGCATATTACCTTCAATCTCGCAATGCAAACACCAAAGAAGCTATGACGGAGCTTATGGTCGCTGACCGTATGAAAGCCAGTCTAAGCTCAGAAGCCCTTGAATATGTTCTTTTGCGGGAGGGCGAAGATTGGTTTAAACCAGTGGAGGTGGCGAAAGTGCTCGAGACTTTCGAGCAAGCTAAAGGGAAAGGACGAGCAACTAAGCCAGCCGCAATAGCCTCACTGCTGCAGGGCGCAAAACTAGCTAGCCCGCAGAGAACAAATTTAAAATTCCACTTGTGTCATATACAGGGTCACCTAGCCAGAGACTGCCCAAAAGCTTCAAATAAAGAACAGCAGGGGAAGGCGCCGACAGTGCAAAAACCAAGGGTACGGAAGGTTGCTGTTGTAAGTGAAGAACCTCCACCAGAGCAAGAAAGGGTGCTAAGCGCTAGAGTACAAGTCGTAGCTCAAAATGCAAGTTCAGGGAGGTCAAAGCTGGACCTTATCCCTATCATGCGCGGGGATATAGCAACGGAAGGTGTGTTGGACACAGGTAGTGAGATAACAGTCGTCCGTAAAAGTATGTTGCCCGTCCTTTTACAGGAGCCATCAGGAACAGTAAGACTCGAGTCGGCATTCGGAAACACCATTCGAGCTAACCTAGCTGCGCTGCCCGTAGGCATGTATCGCCTGGGGGCTGTGATAAAACCGCAGAGGATCGATCTGGTGTGCGCAGTTACAGACGAACTTGCAAAGGCGGTTGACTGCCTGCTGTCAAAGGAAGATTTGGAACTACTACAGGCGCAGGAAAAAGAGGAGTTTGCACGAGAAAATATTCCGCGGGTAGCCAATTCCGTTGGAGTTCGATCAGTCGAAATAGTCGATAACACTGAGCCAGACTGCGGTCTAAGTTGCGAAGAAACGACAAACAAAATCCCTGTACTGCAAGAGAATAGTTTGATACAAGATGTCACTGGGGTGCCCAGTCAGCGGGAGGAATTTCGCGCTGCTCAGCTTGCCGATGAAAGCCTCAAAAAGGCCTAGTATAATGCGAGAAATGGCAAAGCTGGCATGCTCGTGCCAGACGGACTTTTGTACCATTGGGATTCCTTAGCGGGAGTCAAAGTCAGACAACGGGTCCTACCAGAAGAAAGACGCAATGAGGTAGTGCCGCTCCGATCCCTGAGAGCGAGGGCCACATGCGAGGCTTTACTGGAAATTTTCAGTCGTACTGGAGTGCCGGAAACGATCTGTTCAGACCTAGGTACTAACTTTAAATCTCCACTGACACAGGTAATGTTAGAAAAACTGGGCTGTCCACCTAGGTTTTCCACTGCCAAACACCGTCAGAGCAACGGAGCGGTTGAGAGATGGAACAGAGTCCTCAAAAATAAGTTGTATTATGCAAGGGAGCGGCACCGAAGTGGGACAAGCTGATCCAATTTCTTCTGTGGGCGTATCACGAAGTGTCGCATGATAGCACCGGGGCGGCGCCATTCAGGCTATTGTACGGTAGAAACCCAAATGGGCCCTATCAATATTGCAACAAACTTGGACGGGTGAAATCGCGTTGCCCTCAACTCTGAGAGAGAAACCTGCCAAGTATTTGCAGCAGCTGCGGGAACAACTAGAATTAGCCGCGAGTGTAATTGAGTTGACAAGCACCGAGCGCCAGAGCAAATATGCTGAAGTTTACAATAGGAGGGCATGGACTAAAGAATTTAAGGTCGGGGACCAAGTACTCCTCTTTGACACAGATCGGGCAACCAAGCTGGCTGCCAGGTGATTGGGTCCTTTCACAGTTATTGGGAGAGAGAGAGAACACTCCTATCGCTTGCAATTAAATGACAGAAAGACTTCGGTAGTGCACGCTAACCGACTCAGGCCATACTACACTAGAGTGAGTCATGTGGGGGTAGTGTTCGAGGAAGACGGAGAATTCGGTGAGGTGGAATACGCGCCACAAGCTGTATGCACTTCAGTGAGCGAGCACGCAATAACAGAAGACAAGCTAGCTCATTTGGGTTCAGATGCGCGCACGGAAATTGAGGCGGTATTTGAGAAACATCGCTGCGTCTTTGACGGAAAGCCTGGCAGGGCGCAAGTAGGGCGGCACAGCATCGAGCTGGAGGAAGGATGTAAACCAAAGAGGACGTTTCCTTACAGAGTCCCTGAACTACTAAAGAAAGAGGTTAGTAGGCAAGTGAAAGAGCTTCTTGAGTTGGACCTCATATATCCGGTGGAGAGCGAATTTGCGCACCCGGTTGTGTGTGTTGGTAAGAAAGACGGGTCAGTGCGCATGTGCGTCGAATATAGAACGCTTAATGCCGTGACCAGGGTAGATGCCTTTCCAATGACCAATCCACGGGAGCTGATCTTCAGAGTTGGTCACTCGAATTTTATAACAGTCGTTGATCTGAGGAGAGGCTACTGGCAGGTACCGATGGAACCCCAGAGCGAACATCTCACGGCATTCGTGACACATGATGGGCACTACGCATGGAAGGTAATGCCATTTGGGCTGAAAAACTCTGCGGCTACCTTTCAACGGATGGTTAATTCATTGCTGGCTGCGCACCAAGCTTATGCGTCAGCGTACCTAGATGACATTGCAATCTTTTCAAGTACCTGGAAAGAACACCTGCAGCATGTAGACATAGTGCTTAAACTGCTAAGTGATGCTGGGCTGAAAGCCAGCTCTGAAAAATGCCAGGTAGCGCAAACTCATATCCACTATTTGGGACACATAGTTGGCTCTGGAACTCATGCACCAGACCCTGAGAAGATAGCTGCCATAGAAGGCCTTGTGCCACCTCACACAAAGAAAGAGTTGCGAAGTCTGTTGGGGCTTTGCAGGTATTATCGGGACTTTGTCTCAAACTACGCCGACGTGGTGAGCCCGCTTACAGCTTTGACAAGGCGAGGGGTTCCTAATTCAATTCCATGGTCGGAAGAAGCGCAGTGCGCGTTCGAAAGTCTGAAATTAGCTCTCTGTCAGGCTGTCGCCATGAACACTCCTGAGCCTCATCAGCCGTACTGGCTATTCACTGATGCGTCGGCGACGGCGGCCGGTGCCTGTTTAGCTCAAATGTCAGCGGACGGAAAAGAAAAGCCGATCGCTTTTGCTAGCCATCGCTTTAACCCGACACAGGCGCGCTGGTCGACTATAGAGAGAGAAGCCTTTGCTATTATTTGGGCACTCAAGAAATTTGACTACTGGCTTTTCGAAGCAGTGGTGAATGTTGTCTATGATCATAACCCATTGTCATATTTGACAACTAGCCCCCCGCAGGGGGCCAAGTTAGCAAGATGGGCGCTTTCACTACAGCGCTACAATGTAACGGTGCGTCACCGGAAAGGAACATGTAACGCCAATGCTGATGCATTGTCAAGGCTCTCGAATCGTTCATGGGAGCCAATCGAGTAAAGAGCAGAAAAGAAAGGATAGACAGAAACAGCCATGCCAGCTGGGACAGGCGTGAATGTTCCCGTTCACCCGAAGGATGTGTGCGTGGGACAGTTCAGCCTTGGTGCAACTTTCTGTGGCTGTTGTCGTCCATGTGTGTGAGGGTTATAAGACTTTTGACATACTATGTATATAACCTGCATACGTCACTTTGCTGCTGTATTGCCGTGCAGTGCGTTGGAGTGTTCCTGTACATACATGAGTATTTCTTTTGCATGCTCACTGCCATGAATGTATTGAGCTTTCGCCCTTTTCTTTTATTGCTGTGAGAAAATTGTTTTTTTTTTCGTGGTCCTTTCAGTTCATTTTCCTGTTCCTTACGGGCTCCGCAGCACCCGTGTTGGGCAGTGTATGTCAATTTTCTTTGACGGAACCTTCAGAGCCTAAATTCTAGGATACTGCGCCCTTTCGCTCTTGAAGTATAGCTGGGCACATTGTAAGCCCAGTATACTCTTTAGGAGGGACGTGTAAGGCCGCTCTGATTGTTCGGGTTCTTAAGCGTCACGAATCGGCCACGTGCTTTGTGTATAGAGAGGGGGTTCACTTCGCCCCCCCCCATGTCATCGGGGCAACCGTTTCTGTGTTATGTGGGGTCACAGGGACCGCGCGGTGTTGGGTGACGCGTCGCGGCCGGCGCCAGGAGGGCGAGTGCCGATTCTGGGAAGTCGGTATTGTGCGCACGGTGTTGGCAGTCCGCCGACGGTCACACGAGTCCACACAGAACAGCCTTGTAAGGGACCGCTGTACACGGTATTGTCGGTCTGGCTCCCGAGTACCTGATTAATTGGAGGCGCCGCCGAGGTTAAGAAGGGCTTAGCAACCTTGACCCCATGCCGCATATACGGAGCAGGGATCTATTCTACGCGTCCGGAACGCAATCGCCTGCCTTGTTGTTGGGTGCGACTGCCTGTGTGGTGTCGAAGGCCAGCTTACAGTGCACGCTGTAGCAGTGGCGTAGCCAGAAATTTCGTTCGGGGCGGGCTCATGTTGCAGCTCGGCCTCCTCCTTAAATAAAATTCTGATCATAGTTGATGTTACCCCATCCACGCCGGGAGCTGAATCTGGAAGTCGCTCCACGATTTCAGCGAATTCTAACATGGAGATTTCTGTAAAATTATCTGATGGCCTTCGTAAGCGAGAACAACTTGACAAGACAGATGAAAATCTAATTTCTAATCTCTTCGCGATTTCTTCTAGTGATTGTTTCATTTCATCGCTACTTAAGAATATAGAGTCAATATTAATTTGACGCGGAAGGACTGTTCTACCGCGGAGAAAACGGAACAATGCATGCTTATTTTTATTGTTAGACAAGAAATCAAAATGCTTACAGTAGAATTCATCTTTGGCTTTAGAAACTGTATGTTTAAAGGCAGTTCGATATAATTTATAGTCACTCCAATTTTTGGGACTCCGGTTATGCAATAATTTTTTCCAATGAGCTTTTCTCTTTCTGTAGTCTCGAGTGCATTCTTCATTCCACCAAAGACTGCAAGAACTTTTATTCAATCTAATCTCAAATTGAGCCTTATTTTTTTTTAACTTTCCAAAGCGGAACAAATAATCGTGTTTTTTTGTTCTGTAGGCAGATCAGACAGAGATGAAAAAACATTTCGTAAGCATTTTTAAAAATGTTGTAATTTATGAAAGTTCGAACCTGGTCACTCTTAAGTGCTACAGGACGTACTGCGTCAAATATGGAAGGTGATCACTGAAGGAAGGTGATCAGATACGAAAGTGATCACTGCTTGTCGAAAGACCAATAGTCGACCAAGAAGTTACGGAGAGACTCGGGCCACAGAATGTAAGATCTAGGGAAGAGCAAGATCGGCCTCTCACAAACGTAATCGATCCGGAGTTTACACACGTTAGTCGATTGTCCAACGACCAGTTCCACAATCGGGTGCCGCACAAATCTGTTCTTAAACCCAATGAGATATAGTGAGAATTGAAATCACCTGTGATTACAATGTCACGTCCACAAGAGTTAATAACACTATCCAGTGTGCTAGTGTACTGTACGCCAGATGGAAAACATGCATTAACTACGGAAAAGGGACAACATCCCGGAAGAACCAGCTCTATGGCTAGGATTTCACACTCTGGAGTAGAAAGTTGAAATGAAATTTTAGCCTTATAGCAAATTTTAGATGAGATAAATGTAATTAATCCGCCACCTGTTGTAGGACGGTCTAATTGAAACGATCTGTAGAATTTCATTTGAAAAGATTTCTCAGGATTTAGCCACGTTTCTTGTAACATAATTAAATCAGGATTAAATTGAGAAGTTAGAGAAGTTAAATCTACTGAAGCAGAATATAAAGAGCGGCAGTTCCACTGAAGCACTTTTAGTGATCCTATTATTTGGAAAGTGTCGCGGTCGAAACTGCCTTCTGTAGAATGTTTTCCTTTAGCACAACCCTGGGTTGACTTAGCTTTTGAGTGAGGACCCGGGGTGGAGTCTTCATTGTTAGAAGACATGGTTCTTTTATATGCTCGAGCATTTTGTTCCACCTCTGTCATCTCCAAATCTGTATTAATCATATTACAAATTGTAGGGTCCGCGAAAGAGGGAGTTCAAAGTTCAATATCATTATTACAAGGATTGGCATCTGATCTTTTGTGGTTAGTTTGTTGCTCAGGATCAACTGTTTGCGTTGTTACAGGAGCTGGGCAGGTAGTTTGCATCAAATGAGATAAATGACTAGAAACGGCTTGTGAGATACATTCAACAAGGCTCATCGCCAACCTTTCCATAGCTATTGTAACTGCTTTTTCACAGCGGCCTCTATAGTTGCAGTAAGTGATCGGTCCGTGGTAAGATTTTGTCTGCATATTATCCCCTCATAGCCAGATGCCCTTTCTTTCACAATGTTTGTGGCGTCCGTCCTAGAGCAGCGTCGTTGATCAATTAGTTCAATCACCTGTAATTCTTGAGCCCTCACAGAACAGTTCAAATAATTGGCTGGATGTTTTCCATCACAGAGACAGCATCGCTCTTTTTGGGCACTACAATCACTTTGAGCGCGTTCTTCCCCACATGCGCAACAATGTTGTCTTGATTTACACCCTGCCATACTATGGCCGTATCGCCAGCAATTACGGCATTGAATCGGACGCGACGCCAGGGGTTCAACTCTGAACACAAGGGGTCACACCTTTAGTTCTGATGGGCAGGAAGTTCCAAAAACAGTTGCGATCACCGATTCTGTGGAGACCCGCTTATTGTCTACCACTCGATTGCATCGGTAAACAGGAATTACTCCAGTCCCAGACAATCTCTCTAGTGTTTCAGTGGGAGAAAGATCAGCATCGACACCTCTGACTATTCCCTTAGTGCAGGCGAGGTGAGCAGGGATGTAGGAACTCACCGGTAATGACGCGTATGATGAGCACTTAAGCAAATCCGCGACACAGGACTGGTCTGGTGATCGACACATGATACCTCCGCGGCCGGACTGCCTCACTTCCGTGATGGTCTGGTATGAAGAGGTAGCAGCATGCAGAGATTTTTGAATCGCCTGGGGGTTGGTCAGACGTATAAAGTCTCCATTTGAAGGAACCAGAGACACCGGGATGCTGCTCACACCACTGCGGATGAACAAATCTAGAGGTAATTCATCCGTTGGAATAGAGGCCGCCCATGGGGAAAAACCCCTACCGGGGGAGCTTATGGACATCTGCCTAGGATGAAGCTGGCGTTAGAATCAATGAGAACTCAACAAAAATGGCTGTGGCTTAGCTAAGGTTAAGCCCAGGATGCGAAGCATACTAGAGAGAAATAACGTTTATTTGCACCCGCAAAAAGAGCCCCGAAGAGTCAAGAGTCTTCCTGTCTCTTCAGGATTGCTCCTCCCTTTTCAGCTGGCTGATGCTCCTTGGAGCTCAGCGGTGTCCAGGGCCATGCGGATGACTTCTCTTTGATCATCTTCCTTCGAGCTGGTCATTAAAGTCTCCCAGGATTGTCTATCCCTATCTGGTTGACTGTATCTAGGACATGTCCATATTATGTGGATCATGTCCGCCTTTGCCCCGCAGTGTTTGCAGTTCATGTTCTCAATGTTATCGTGCCATCTCTTCAGTATGTAAGGGTTGCAGATCACCCCCGCTTGCAATTGCCTCCATGTTATCTCTTCGTGCTTACTTAGTTTCTTATGCGTCTGTGGCAGTGTTTTCCTTTCCATTCTATAGTAAGCGAGAATTTCGCTGTAAGTGTTTATGCCTTCTTCTTTTTGTAGGGGCTCCCTGGCTGGAGAGGCTGCATTGGTGTACCGGTAAATAAGCTCTCGGGCCAATGCGTGCGCTTTCTCGTTGCCGGGCAAGCCTTCGTGGGCAGGAGTCCATATAAGATTTACTAATTCTTCTGGAATTGGTCCTTTCTCTAATATGTTGAGCGCCTCTTTGGAGATTCTCCCTCCGGTATAATTCCTGATGGCTGTTTTGGAATCTGACACTATGATTTTGACCCCTTTTTGAGTCAAAGCTAGGGCTATGGCCACCTCCTCTGCAACCTCCACTCTGTTTTGCGGGGTACTGCAGCTCTTTGAGTTCTCACCGTCACTGAGACAAAACCTGGTCTGCTTTCATATTCTGCTGCATCCGTGTAGAAAACCCCTTGCTTTTTATCTAGTGATATTTTTAATGCTTTAACCCTGCCTTTCCTCCTATCCTGATGGTGACTGGGATGCATATTCTTCGGGAATGGTGGTATGCGTATCCTATCTCTGATTTGTGACGGAATGGCTCCCGTGTTTCTTACTTTGTTGCTAGTTTTGTATCCTAGTTTCTCTAGAATTCTCAGACCACCTCTGCTTCTCATTAGTCTCTGTTGCTGGGAGACTAGTGTTGCTTCGATCAACTCTTCTAGGGTGTTTGAAATGCCCATGTTTAATATCCTGTGCGTAGAGGTGCATGGTGGAAGGTTTAGGGCTGTTATAACGCGACAGCGTTAAGGAGCTCGTGTCGCAGAAAAGCCGGCGTCGTCGGCGTTGGCCGTGAGCGATAAATCCTAGCAGGCACTTCATGAATAAAAAACAACTTGCAACATGGGCTGGGTGGGAATCGAACCAGGGTCTCCGGAGTGTGAGACGGAGACTCTACCACTCAGCCACGAGTTCGATGCTTCAAAGCGGTACAAAAGCGTCTCTATTGAATGCGGTGTTGCCTAAGAAACGAGCTGTTTCTAAGGCTCAGGCGTGCGTCGCTTGCTCAGGCGCACATTTCGTTGCCGCGCCGAACGCGGCGCTGCTCGACGCTCACCGCGTCCAATGCGGGGCGCGCAGTCGCTGCGCCGTAGCCCACTGTCTTACACCCCTTGGCGGGTCGACGGGAACGCTGTCGCGTTCCACTCTTGAAGGCGAAGCTTAAGCGTCCTCCAATTTTTTTAACTCCTTTCCTGATTAGGGTTTCTATTTTATTTTTCTCGGCCCAAGTTAGTTTGAGGTACGGTGTTGCGTATGTGATCTTGCTGATCGCGAAGGACGGTACTATCCTTAATAGGTTAGCCTCCCTCATGCCTGCCTTCTTGTTGGCGATTCTTCTGAGGAGTCGACAAGTTTGGCTTACGCTCATTTCAAGCTTTTTAACCGTTTCAGTATTTCTTAGATTGTCCTGAATGTGCATGCCTAGCACTCGTATAGCTTTTACGTTTGGAATCGCGTCCCCATTAACCGTGAGTTTTATACCGTGGTTAGGAATTTTCTTTCGCATTTTCTGTGGACTGATGAAGAGAGCCTCCGACTTCGTAGCTGAACATTTAAGTCCGGCTTTTTCTAAGTGCTCTTCAATTCTATTGATGGCCTTTTGCAGCGTTTCTTCTATATAGGCGTCACTTCCTCTATTTATCCATAGGGTGATGTCGTCCGCATAGATCGTATGTTCTAGACCCCGTAAGTCCTTAAGTTTGTGCGGGAGTCCCATCATTACTATGTTAAAGAGGGTGGGTGAAAGCACCGAGCCCTGCGGTGTCCCCTTATTGCTGAGCTCTATCCCTTTCTCCTCGTTACCCCCTAGACTGACCGTTACTGTTCTGTCAGTCAGAAAGTCCTTTATATACTCGTAGGTACGTCTCCCTACGTTTAGGCTATTCAATTGTTCTAAGATTGCCTTGTGGTCTACGTTGTCAAATGCTTTGGCCACGTCTAAGCCAACGATGGCTTTCGTGTCCTTCGTTTGGTGGTCGATAATTTGCTCTTTAAGCTGTAGCATGACATCGCACGCAGATAGATGTGCTCTGAAGCCTATCATTGTGTCAGGGTACATGTCTTGGTCTTCCAAGTATCTGCTCATTCTAGATTGTATCACGTGTTCCATTAGTTTTCCGACGCATGACGTGAGGGATATTGGTCTGAGGTTTTCGAGACAGCTTTTTCCCCGGTTTTGGAATTAGGACTAATTTAGCCTCCTTCCATTCTTTGGGGATTTTACCCTTGTCCCAACACCCTTGCATAAAATTCGTTAGGTTTACTATTGACTTGTGATCGAGGTTCCTCAACATCCGATTGCTGATTCTGTCCGGTCCTGCAGCTGTTTTCGTTCTTAGTCGATTCAGCTCGGCCCTGACTTCTGCTACGGTGACGGGGCTGTGCAAGAGGGGGTTCTCGTCCCCTTTGTAGTCCGGCAGTGTTTGTTGCGGACCACATTTAAGATATAGCGAACAATTGTCTGTTATTGCCTTCGTATTTATACACTAGTTTCTGCATGCTTCTATGCGTCTCTGATTTGCTGCTTTGGGGATCTAGTAGGTGCCTCAATAGTTGCCATGCATTTGATTTACCAATTTTGTGATCCATCTGTTCACATATACTATTCCAATTTCGTTTCGTGAGTTCGAGTGCGTATTCTTCAATCTCTCCGTTCAGGTGCGCTAATGCCCTCCTAATGTTTCTATTGCTTCTATTCTCTTTCAATGTTTGCTCTAGCTGCTTCTTTTTCCTCCATAATGCGACCATTTTCCGGTCTACTACATCTTGCGTTTCGTCTGCCTCCACCTTCTCTGTGGCCTCTTCAACCGCTTCCAAGAGGGCTTTGCTCCAACTGCCTATATCCTTGAGCTCCTCTTTTTCGGCACATTTCTGCCCAAAGAGGTTCCAATTTACTGCTTCGATCTGCTTGGGTTTGGGAGTTGGTATGCCGTGTTCTACCACAGTCTCTATAATTCTGTGGTCGCTCCCCAAGTCCTCTCCCGTGTTACACCATCGTGCGGTTATGTGTCCCCCTATGAGAGTAAGGTCCGGTGTGGTGTCCCTGGAAACGCTATTTCCTTTTCTCGTCGGAATTTGAGGATCTGTTAGTAGGGTTAGTCCATGCTTGGAGATAGTATCCCATAATTCTCTGCCTTTTTGTTGCGAGGTTTTGTGCCCCCAAGCCGTGTGTTACGCGTTAAAGTCTCCGACTATGACTATGAGGCTGTTGCCTGCAATGTTTTTGGGCCTTTCGATGAGCTGATCGAAGCCACTATTCTTTTTTTGCTTAGGAGAGCTGTATACGTTGAGAACGTATAGGCTCCTATCTTTTCTTTTCTTCGGTACTAGTTCAATTAGGACGTGATCAATCTTATTTGTGTCAGTCTCGTGTAGGACTGCTGCTAAGTTTCTTTTAACTAAAATAGCTGTCTGCCGGTTCTCTCCTTGCCCAGTGTAGGCTGTGTAGCCGGCCAATTTTGCATTTTTCCCACACTCTTGCAACGCAATGACGTCTGGTTTATCGATGTTAGTTAGGAATGTTTGTAGGACTGCTCTCTTTTTCAGGAAGCCCCTACAATTCCACTGCCAGATCGTGTTATTTTGCCAATGCATTTTGAATGTTAATTAACTGTGTTCTAAACCAATCGAATTCAGCTTTTAAAGCGAAATCGCGTTTGTCAAATTCTGCTTTGAGGGCGATGTCGCGTTTTTCAAATTCCGCTCGAGTTTGTTCCATGAATTGCATCATAGCTCCGTTCATCAAAGTAATATCCTGAGTAACTTTGTCCATCTTACTGTCAGAGTCTGTCTCTCCCGTTCTCTTCTTTTTGAGCGGGGGCCGATCTGTTTTGGGCTCTTTGTCCCCTACGCTCTCTTCCTGTCTCGTACTGTTTCCACCCCTCTCTTTTTTCATCTCCTCGATTATCTTTAAAAATTCTTCGCTCTCCTTTTTCCTATCCTCAATCAGTATTCTGATTTGCTCTTCCTGCCTCTTAATAAGCGCTTTTAGCTCCTGGTTTTCTCTATCCTTTTCTGAATCCTGGGAGACTTTGTCTGACCAGCTCACCTTGTTACTTGTTTCCTTCTGTTGTGTCTGGTGTTGCGGCGTCTGTAGCCTCGGGAAGGACTCCGAGCGGCTCCTGGTCCTGCTGCTCGATCTCTCGCTTGGCCTGCTTTTACGAATTTCCTCTTGGTTCGCCTCCTCGGCCGCTTGTTTTTGCTCCCATTGTCTCTTCTTCACGATGTACGGGGTGCGGAATAAATTCCTGCACTTCTTATCCCCGGTGACGTGGTTTTTGCCGCAGAGCTGGCACTGCGGTTCGCATTGATGTCCTTCTTGTGGTCTGGTTACCCCACAACCTCTACACCTCGGTTCGTCATTGTCACACACGTCTGATCTATGCCCGAGTCCTCCACACTTGTAGCATACTTCGTACCTCTTCTTGTATAGGAAGCACCGTAGAATAGCGCCCATGAAGAAAACCTTGCGTGGAACTTCCTCGTCGTCAAAAGTCAGGAGGAGAGTTCTGGTTTTGCCCCTTCTTCTTGCTTCTAGAATTGCTGGGTTGTCTTCGTCCTCGTTGAGGTTGTTTAGAACTTCTTTATCGGAGTACATTTCCTCTATGCCGTGAATAACTCCACGCCAACAGCTTTCCGGTGCGTTCACGTACGTGACGACCCCGTAATCTTTGTCTCCGATTCTGATCTTATCTATCTTGCTTATTCTTTTAGCATTTGCCATAGATAATGTGTGGTAGATGATCGTACCTTGTTTGGTGTTTATCACGACGCTGTCTCCCTTGGCGTCTTGCAGGCTGACGCCCGCGCTCTCTCGCACTGCTCTTCCGAGGCTAACTTCCGGTGCCCTCTGATGCACCGATAGGCCTTCTCGTAGTCGTAGAGTCACTTTCCAGCCCGCGGCTGGCAGTCTCGGTAGGTTCGATGCTACCGATAGCTCCGCTTCCTTCTTTCCTGCTATTAGAGTCAACCGAAACTACGGCATAGCAGGAAAGAAGGAGGCGGAGCTATCGGTAGCATCGAACCTACCGAGACTGCGAACCTACCGAGACTCTCATTAATTCAGCATCCGTGCGGAAGGTTTCTTCAACAGTAGCCGAGCAGGTTGCTATAGCTATAGCACTGAAGGACCCCCTACTTTCCAATATCTTTACAGACTCCAGATCGGCAGCCCGAGCTTTCGCCTCCGGCTCGATCTCAAAGGAGGCGGCGGCCATCCTCGGCAGCGAGGGGGCTGCTGGTTTTCATAGCATCAAATGGTTCCCGGCCCATATGGGAATCAATGTATACTCTGAGCTTGTTAACGCCAATGAGTTGGCCCATGACTGTGCGCGAGGTCTTACACACCGCGGCGGTTCAGGTGGACTCACGGGCGGCGACTTAGGGCTGTACAGGGATTCGCTTATCACCTTCCATGAAATCTTGACACATTATCAACTTGCTCGGTGGGCCTTTCCGCTACCACACCCTAAACTTAATAGACCACAATCGTCGGCGTTTCGCATGCTTCAAACGGGGTTATTTCCCTCCAGGGGCAGATTCAGTCACTTCGCGCCTAATGTAGAACCCCACTGTCCAGACTGTGGGGAGGCGTACTGCTCCTTGTCCCATATGCTCTGGCAATGCCCTGCGTTACGCAGCTCATCGCTAACCACTCTAACCGACTGGGAGGCAGCCCTTAAGAGCGGCGACCTCTCAGAGCAACTACGGGCTGTCCAGAGGGCCTGCGACAGGGCGGAGGACCACGATCTTCCAACCCCGACGTGGGTGCGGCCCGCGACGGCTACGGGGACTCCCTGAAAAGGGAAGTACCCTAACGCCGGTTCCTCAGGACCATTAATAAAGTTCTTTGTCTGTCTGTCTGTCTTCTTTCCTGCTCCCTTCTTGAGCGCGTCGCGCCGAGCGTCCGCCGAGCGTCGTCTCCGCGCCAGCTGGCACGGGTTTCTGCCTCCTTTTCGCCAAAACTGTGAACCATCCTTCGTTGTCGGATCCCTTAGGATCCTTTTCGTTGCCTTCCACGGTCACTTCCATGTCGCCGCGTCTCTGGGAGGCGCCGCTGGCTTGGAGCTGCCCGTCGACGTCGTCCACGGCCGGGGCCATGCCGAAGCCGAGATGAGGCTTAGTGCGGCGTTGTCCTCCGGTCACAGTGTTTTAACGCGATAGCGTTAAGGAGCTCGTGTCGCAGAAAAGCCGGTGTCGTCGGTGTCGGCGTCTGCGGCGTTGACCGTGAGCGATAAATAACGGCAGGCACTTCATAAATAAAAAGCAACTTCCAATATGGGCTGGGTGGGAATCGAACCAGGGTCTCCGGAGTGTGAGACGGAGACGCTACTACTCAGCCACGAGTTTGATGCTTCCAAGCGGTACAAACGCGCCTCTAGTGAATGCGGTGTTGCCTTTGAAACGAGCGGTGGAAAGTTATACTGCGGTGTATATCGGTAATTATGAACATGTAACCACGGTGTAAGAATAGGATAGGTGGCTGAACGAAGGCCGTCCCGGCGGAAAAAAGTCGTGCATGTATCGCTTTGCCCTCGGCAGATGGCGCCACAGACACAAGGGCCTTGGTTTTGAACCAGAGAAGCAGGACGAGAGTCATTGCGGATGTGAAAAGCGTCAATAAAACGTTCGAATTCGCTTCTTACGGTAAACTAGATGCGTATGTTATTCGAGCTTGAGACGGAAACTTGTTTGCGATGAACGAAGCATACGTTTCACGACATTAAGCGTTCTCCGGGAGCTATGTAGTGCACGCGCTCATCCATGCCGGTATAGGAGCATGGCACAATGAGTCCAGCGCAACGGTAGTTGGCAATACTGATCAGGCTCCTTGACGCTGCAGCGAACTTTGTGAAATATTAGTGGCTACGATACATGACCCAACCACAGACCTTACCATGATGAAATGCCAAAACGTCCGCACGAAAACTAGTTTTACGTGTACTGTAACCTATATAAGCTCGCAGTTAAATTGTAATGGACTGCAAAACAACTTTCCAATGTGGCTATTCGAAGGCCGCATTTTTTAATAACTGAAGTTGAATGTTCTGGTAGAGGTTGTTGTGATGTTAGTGTGCAGGATGGCCTAGCCTTGGTTTGACGGCATTTCCTCCGCGTGAGTCAATCATATGGACGACTGTCATCTAAAAACCACGGACGCAAAAGCAGTAAAGTTTTGAGCAGATTGACATTTATTTGACATGTACAGAGAACATGCCATAAACTGAATTATTCGTACAAGCGTTAATGTTCCATAAACAAACCGGACACTGGCACACATGTCGCGCACACGGGTAAGTTCATGACGCCCATCATTTAATTCAGCACATTAAACGTAGAGTTTTCACCTACTGAAGCTTCGACAGCTTTCGCAGCTCCTTCGACTTATTTTTTGCCTCAGATTTCTGTTGTTTGCAGAACTGCCTCATTCTCATGGCTACATAACTGTGTAGCACGCCAGCCATAACTTCTTCTTTATGGTCGGCACAGGAGAACTGAAACTTGTACTTATCAAGCATGTTTTCCAATGTTAATTCATAGGCATTTCTGAGAGCCGCATGCTTGTGGAATTCCATCTCCGTTGCATGAAGCAACTGAAAAAGACTTCGCTTTGGGTGCAAAAGACCTCCCCTGGTTTTACACAGAACAAGGCTGCTTTCCGGCTGATGATGAAGTGCGCTTTCTTCCAATAACCCTTCACGGCATTTTGCACACGTTGTGCTTTTCAAGTACTTGCGGCATATAAAACCAGCTAAATAATAAATTATGCAATCTGCAGCTGCCGGTGCTTCATGCAAGTTGTCGAACACATGGTCAACTTCCTCTTCGGCAGCAACTAGGCCATCTAGCTTCTCTTTGAGTTGCTTAAGGTGTCCTTCTGACTTGACACTGTCGTCAAAAGCAAGTTTCAAATCTTTGAGCGTGAGTACAGGTGCACCTTGCCGAGATTCATTTTCAACTTGACAGTTTCCGAATTTAGGGGGTTTAATCAAACTGTAAACTGATAACATGTTGTAAAGCTGCAGAAATGTGGGCATAGATGGGTGGTCATTTTGGCCACCAGCCTGTCGGATAATGCCAAAAAAGCGTTCCAACACGTCTTGGTTAAGTTTTCCTGTTAAAACATATCTGAAACCGCACTCCTTTAGCAGGTATCTTGATAGTTCCAGTGCGGACAAAATAGTCACACGAAGGCCCTCAGCGGTTTGCTCGGTTAGGAAACTTGCTCTTGAGATTTTTCCTGATACGACTTCTTTTTCCCATTTATTTAACCAATGCAACGATGAGGCCAGGACCCTCAAATCTCGGCTGCCAACAGTGATGCTTTCCTTTGGATGGTTTCGGTTAAGAGCATCAAAAAGATCATTAACCCTTAGTGTGAATTCTACTGTTGCCTTGACATTTTCGAGCCCTTTTGTGCCTCTCTTCGAGTAGAATTCCAAGCCTTTCGATACACTCAAGCTGAACAATTGAGTGGCCAACTTCACCCGCATTTTTTCGGTCGTTGAAGGGTTGATGTGGGACAGAGTCAATTTGGGGCAAACACGCAAATTTCCCGGCTGTTTAGAATCCTCCATAAACAGCCTGTCAAAATGTGCCCAGTGAACACGATCGCCATTTACGCACAACACTTTCTGTGAAAGCAAACGGTTCCGAACGCATTTCAAAAGATGGGGTGCGTCAGAAAACACATATACGTTGCGTTTTTCATCAACGGGGTGGATGAAGTAGTTCCGGGTATGTTGCAATGCTCCAGTGACGCCGAATTCCTTCCACATCGCACGGTTCGTACTTGCGCCATCACAGACGACTGCGTCGACTAAGGCTCCCGCATCTTCAAGCAAAAATATTGCTTTTAAGACGAGCTGAGCGAGTACAGCTCCCTTTGTGGGGCCCTTGCTTGCAAACACAGCTATCGGCTGAGAGTACTTGTCGCCAAATGACCGAAAGGTAAATACAAGCCCGTGGTCAGCAAGGTCGTCGGGGGCCTCTGAAGAGTCTCCATAATCAGTGAAGCCACTGTATGTCATCGTCTTCGAATGAACTCGAATTTCCTTTCGGACGCGCATTTCGTCGAAAACAAGTATCCCGTGGCGTTGAAAATCGTCTTTAGTGGTCATCTTCTTCTTAAAGGCCGTGAAAAACCTCTTGTCAAAGCCACACCTGACTCTTATCATGCTCAGGTACTTGCGCACCGTCGTAACGCAAGGAAGGGGGAGCACCTCATTATCTCGCAGGAACGAGTATGCAGATGGGCTGCGTATGTGCAACAGCAAGCACATCAGAAGCCAATCCTCTGTGTACCGTCTGCTTTTTTTGTTCGTGAACCTCGCTGCTGCTACGCACTCCTTTTTTTTACCACAGTCAGCTGAGCACTAGGGAGATCTATTCTGCGTAGTTTCTCACCCAGTTCTTCTTCTGACATTTTTTGCATGTGGATACGAGCTTCTGCAAGCTCCGCCGACATTTTTTTAAAGCGGTTGAGCAGACGATTTTTCGACCTTTTCAGAGCATAATTTGCCCGACGCAGTGCTGCAACTTTGTCCTTGCTCTGGTATGAAGTCAACGGACGCGTACCTGAAGGCCTAAGCCTGCGCTTTCTTTCTTCTGTTCTTTTCTGGTGCATTCGCAGGACGTTTGAAAGGCCAGAACATTTGTGACATACTAATAAGTTCGAGTCACTAGGGTCAAGAACAATAGAGCATCTCTTGTGCCGCCATCTCTGGTTGTTGTCCAGATATGCGCATTTTGTTTCAGCGTGCGGGTACTCCAGAGTGCTCGGTCCACCACTGCACAGTTTTGTCTTATCAACGTGCTCTAAGAAAGCCTTAACGTCATCCATAGTTGTTAAAGTACCTTCAAAGTGCACATCTGCCATTGAAACTGACCTGCCCATCACGGTTATGTTTGCCAGCATATCTTCATGAATTTCAACAATTTTAGTGGTTACGAACGAAGATGCGGTGCTCACTGGCGATAGGCCTGCATCTGACAGTAAACGGCTTACAGGTACTTTGGTGCGCTCCAGTTGGGAGAAGACGACGCTTTTTACTTCTCCAAAGTCGAGCAGGTGGTATCCCCATGATTTTGACGGAAGAAACGACCGTGGTAAATCGCCGAACAAGCTTGCGAACGCAGATTCCAGGGATGAGCTAGGTCCAGCAGATTGAGGCATATTATCACATGTCTGCTCTTCAAACGCATCCATGTCGTGCTCCGGTGCACTCGGCAACGCTTGAAACGAGCTCCCATTAACGCCACCACTGTCACTGCTACACGAGGCTTCTTGCTCGTTACAATCTTTTGATGAAGCGCATTTTCTTTTCGACTGCGACCACGGTTGTCTTTCCGCCGGGCGCTTCCTTGTTTTCACTGTTTTAGATAGGTAAGCCGGGCAGTCGGGAAATCTTGTGGGAACAGTATCGCTCGCCAGCGATGCCTTTCGCGGAGCACTCACCAAGACATGTCCTTTGTAGTGCGCTGTCCAGGTCTTGGACACAAGGTGAGGCTCGAAGTGCTTTTCGCAGACGTGATCATTCGGCTGAAGGACTCGATCCTTCCTTGGGATAGCTCGACGCCAAAGGTTCAAGCGTTCTTCGTCTTTCGGTGGAGAAAAGAGAGACAGTTTCTCCGTACAGCCTTTGTAACCCGTTCTGCAGCGGGGAACAAAACATTTCTTGCCCATCACACTCACATGTGCACGCCTGACACCAGAAAAAGAAATGCCGAGCCGCATTGGGATAGGAGCGAGCGGCGCTAACATAACCAATGTAGGCCCCTAACAATGTCGCGCCACCTGTCGGAGAGTGAACAAAACATGCACCAGTGTTGGGCACTGCCGCTCCATGTTTAGCGGCCGCCGTTCGCACACCTATCCTATTCTTACACCGTGCATGTAACTTACAGAAGTCGCAATTACACGAGTAGCGAAGTGCGTTTCCGTTGCATTCCTTCTGCGCTTTCCGCACACGCAGAGCCATCTTGCGGCAAACACAGAAGACCCCCTCCGCTCCATGTACGGCGCTGCCCCGACAGATGGCGCGCCACGCGCGCATTGCAGCTGTGAGAGGCGGCTCGCGGCGCGGACTCTCTCACCCCTGACAACGCTTCGCCTTGCACCCTCTGCAGAATCAAGCGCCCTTCCTTTCTTTAGATCGCTATCTGGAGTCTTGTCTGAACCACCATGGGCGTCTTGCGCTGGAGTTTGAGGTATAGTAGCGGCGCCTGGTGGCGGCGCTACTGGGTCGTACCAGCTTGGGTTGTATTGAGCCCTGGCTGTGGCGAAGGACGTTTCTAGGCCGAGTTTTGCGTCGATTCGCACTTATTTCTGCCCTGTTGCGAGTGCGAAAAGGCTCGTCACTTCTCGCAGACCATGTCAACCACGCTGCGAGCTCGCCGCAGCCTATAGTTTAACGAAAACGGGCTCTCTGTGTGCCGTGGGACGCAATGCTGGGAGCAGACGGAATCGGTAGCGCCGATCCGGAGACCTAGCCCAGCCTCGAGAAGGCGTCACCGTCATTACTTCTGCGTCGTGGGATGCCATGAACAAGAAGGCCTGAATCCCAACATCATATTCTGCCGTTTTCCTTCAAGGCCTCACGAAGTGGAGCGTCGGGCGCGCTGCATAGCTGCAGTTCGTCGCGCTGAGTAAGCGAAACTTCGCGCCATGCTGACTGCTTCGCCTGTCTTGAAGCTTGCTTGATTATCTGCGTTCTAATGTTCGGTATTTTGCACCTACAGTCCCGACAGCAGACCGACATAGCAGCAGGCATGGCTGGTAATTCACGCCGAACTCCGTAACTTCCGCCGCCATCGTGAGTGCTACCGTTAACGCTTACCCAGCTGCGGAAATCGGCGAGCTATCGAGCGCTCCACTCCCGGATTCGGATGACGATAACGCCACGATGGACACCTCGTCCTCGCGCAAGCGCTCGCGCCCGAGCGAGCCCTGCAGCGACGATGAAGCCCCGCGCAAGCTAGCGGCGACAGGTTCTGACGAATCATCGCCCCCTCCTGTGACGCCCGTCTGCGAAAACGCCGTGATGCAGGCGGCGGACTCTGCAGAGCATTCAGACGACGGCACGGCCAACACAACGCAGAACCAGAGCAGCCCACGTGCCACGGAGCTCCACGATGAAGAGATCTTCACAAATGTGATCTCACGCAAGCAAAAACGCCGCCTGCTTGCATCAACACGAGACGGGATTGCCGCTAGTGTGGCCCCTGCCGCCCACCTCCCGGGACCCGCTGCGGCACCAATGCCCGCTGCCGACGCTAGTTCCTGCCTACCGACAGTTCCTGCTGCTGCTGGGACCAAAGGGTCTGGCGCGTCTGCACCCAGCGTCGCTGGCACGGTCCTCTTCAAGCCGGCATCCGCGGCAGCTTCGTTTCACCGAACATCTCGCCTCGCCATCGCGCAAGCGCTCTCCGCGTTGCCTGGAGTCAAGGAGGTGCGCGTGAATACGAAAAAGATGGCTGTGGCTTAGGTAAGGTTAAGCCCAGGATGCGAAGCATACTAGCCTTTATTTTAGTTGTTGAACCACTGTTTAGCTTGGTGAACTGCTGTTGCTTGGCTATATTTGGTTCGGCTAGACGAAGAAACAACTCATGCGTTACTCTGCTTAGCCTTGGACGCCCCGTATTGGACGCGGTGAGCGTCGAGCAACGCAGCGTTCGGCGCGGCAACGAAATGTGCGCCTGAGCAAGCGACGCACGCCTGAGCCTTAGAAACAGCTCGTTTCTAAGGCAACACCGCATTCACTAGAGGCGCTTTTGTACCGCTTTGAAGCATCGTACTCGTGGCTCAGTGGTAGCGTCTCCGTCTCACACTCCGGAGACCCTGGTTCGATTCCCACCCAGCCCATCTTGCAAGAGTTGAGCCAAAGCCACTTCTCCTCTGTCGTGACGTCACGGTGTCACGTGGTTTCAAGGCGACACCGCCGCGCCTGAGGAGCTGGGTTGAGCCCTCGTAATATGCTTCGCATAAAAGAACATTGTGGCGGCTGACGCCGCAACACCCGCGCGGCTACAGTTCCTGCTTGCTACGACCGAGCTGGCTGGGCTCGCTGTCACTGCTCGTCTTCCTGCAGACCGTTCCCAGAGCACGGGCACGGTACATGGCGTCGATGGTGACTTCTCCGACGAGGCACTGGGCGGCAGTGACCTCAGTCGTGCCGGTGACTGCGGTCAAGAGGAGCGTTTGCACCCTGACCCTGCGCTTTGCCGCCCCGAGCCCACCGGCCCGCATCCTCCTGTTCCGGTTGCCTTTTGATGTGCGACCGTCGCGGCCTCGGCCCTTGCAGTGCCGGCGGTGTGGGCGCTATGACTACGCGACGGCGACGTGCAAATGGCCGGAGCGGTGCCTGCGCTGTGGCGGTCAGCATGCGAGGGATTACCAGTGCACAGCCAAGCCAAAGTGCTTCCACTGTGGAGGGGCACACGCTGCCGACGCCCCTACATGCAAGCTGTGGCAGGCTGAGAGGCGCATAGCCACGATAAAGGCTACAGCGCCGACCCACATGCCTCATCGGGAAGCTCGAGCAATGTGTGCCTCCGCCAAGACACAAGCCTCTCCCATCGCTTCGGGAGTCCATGCACTGGAGACGGCGGCGCGCCCCAGCTATGCAGCTGTGGCCACCGGCTCCGCCAAAAGCACCTCGTCGAAAGGAACCCGGCGAGGTCACGAGAAGTTGGGGCGCAAGGCGGCCCTGGCAAATGCAGCAGGCGCACCCCCAGCCGCAACTGACATGGCGCCGTCCAGTCACACTTCTGAGCAGCAGTCGGAGGCCACCAGCCTGAGGCTCCTACTGCGGGCCGTTGCTGACCTACTGCCAGCCGACAACAAGTTACGCTCAATCTGCCTCCAGGCAGGTGGGCTGCCTCCTCAGCAGAGCCATCATGGCTAACGCCCCAGCTGGGAACCACCGCCGCAGGCCGAGCGTGCTTCAGTGGAACGCGCATTCGTTGCGGCGGCGACAAGCCGACCTCTCCTTGCACCTCCTGCAGAGCGACTACGACGTACTTGCTTTGCAGGAGGTGTACGCGACTGCAGATGATTTGCGTCTACCTGGCTACGTAGGCTACAGCAGCCGCACTTCGTGCACGCTGCAACCCTGTACGGCGACCCCATGTCTCAACAAAGAACATCCACAGGGACCTCCCCGCTGTGCGGTGTACGTGCGGGCGGGTGTGCTGCAAGCTGAGGTCGATGTGGCGGATCTGACTGGAGGACCACTCGAATGCTGTGCTGTTCGTGTGCGTCTTGGAGACGTTGACACCACTGTGGCCAGCGTGTATATCCGACCGTGCCGGCCCTGGGATCCCTCGTGCCTCCTGCAGCTAGCCCGTCGTCTCGGCAGAGACTTCGTCCTCTGCGGAGACATCAATGCTCACCACACCATTTGGGACAGTCGCCGCTGCTGCGGGCGAGGTAGCAGAGTTGTGGACGTTGTTAACCAGCTGGGTCTGAAGGTTCTAAACACCGGGGCTCCCACTTTCATCCGGCGCACACCCCGTGCCATCAGCACGGCAATTGACGTGAGCCTGGCCACTGAGGGCTGCCGATACACTTGGACGCCGCAACCGGACACCTGGGGGTCCGACCACTTCCCTATCGTGCTGGCCCCGTTCAGGGGCAAGACACCCAGGATGCGCGTGTACGCCACTGTCGATTGGAGTGCTTTCCGTAAGCTGTGCCAGCAGGACACCAGTACCGCGGACTTCCTGCAGCTCGTTGCGGAGAGTGGCCGGGCAGCCACAGTCTGGTCCACTGCGCAGGAGGGCCAACCAGCACCAGACATTCGGCACCTCCAGCTACGAGCTGCCAGGCGCAGGGCTGAACGTAGAGCACTGCGAACCAATCAAGCGGAGCACTGGACGGAACATCGTCGCATCGACGCCGCCTGCAGACGACACTCCCGGCAACGCAGGCGCCAAAGCTGGCAGGGCATCTGTGCCACGATCATCAGGGCGCCGGATGGAGCTCGTGCCTGGCGCTTGCTGAGGGCCTTGCTGATAGGACCTCGTGTACAACGACAGGTGCTGTCAGCAGCCATTTCCCTGGGCATCTCCGCATCTACTCTGGCGGAGTTACTAGCCGACCGGTTTACCGCCCGGCCCCTGGTACAGCGGGTCCTGCCTCCGCCAGCTACTGGGCCTCGGTACCTTCCCCCCACCGGTCACCATCCGGAATGGGTGCTCGAGCAGATTAATGCTCTTTGCTGCGAGCCCATCCGGGTGCACGAGCTGAAGGCCGCCCTAGGACAAAGCAAGCGACGGAGCGCTCCAGGAGCGGATGGAATCACGTTCCAGATGCTTCGGAACCTGCAAGATGCAGAGCAAGACCGTCTCCTGGAGTACTTCAACACCATTTGGAGCACTGGGGCTCTCCCAGACAGCTGGCTCACCGCGGTGGTGGCACCAGTCCTTAAGCCACGG
Organism: Dermacentor albipictus; assembly: GCF_038994185.2. NCBI lineage: Eukaryota > Metazoa > Arthropoda > Arachnida > Ixodida > Ixodidae > Dermacentor > Dermacentor albipictus. The sequence goes on from NC_091824.1 coordinate 10,468,006, forward strand.
AAACCTGCGGCGGCACCCTCCTCGTACAGGCCGGTGTCCCTCACCTCTGCCGCCTGTAAGGTGATGGAGAGGATTGTCCTGGCACGCATGGAGTGGATCGCCGCGCAGGTGCACTACTTCCCCGAGCAGCAGACCGGCTTCAGGCGCCACCGCTGCACTGCCGACTCCATCGCCGATGTCGTGGCCACCCTGGAGGATGCAAAGAACAGTGGTGACGTGGCTCTTCTCGTGCTGCTTGACGTGCAGAGCGCCTTTGACCGCCTGCCCCACGAGGTCATCGAGGGCTCTTTAGATAACCTCGGCATCACTGGCAGCCTCAGGCGCTTTGTCTCTGCCTTTCTTGCGGGAAGAACGTTCCGAGTACGAGTGGGCCAGGCGCTCAGCACCCCTCGAGTCATCACCACCGGCGTGCCGCAGAGATCGGTGCTGAGCCCGTTTCTGTTCAATGCAGCCCTGGCAGGTCTGGCAGCCGCTCTACCGGCAGACACCCGGCACCACACGCAATGCTCCATCTACGCTGATGATGTGGCGCTCTGGGTCCGGGGACCAAGGCGGTGCCTTCCAGCCGTCCGGAGATCACTGCACCGTGTTCGCCAGGTGCGCCGTGTTCATGCAGTCGTGGGCCGACTCCTTCAACGAGGCCGAGGATGCTCCACGAAGTGGGCCCTGCGCCTGAACAAGGCTGCAGCAACATCGTCCTTGTTGTATGCCCTGCCGCTGGTTTCCCTGACGCATGCCAGGAAAGCACAACTAGAGGTTCTGCACAGGACGGCCATCAGAAATGTCCTGGGGCTTCCAAGGCACTCCAAGATCGCCGCAACACTGGCTGAGGCCGGCGAATGGCCACTGTCACTGCTCATGTTGCAACGGGGAGTGGGGCATATTGACAGGCTACATCGCGCACCAGACGGCCAGGCTCTTCTAGACCGGCTCCGGAGCCTGCCGGCTTCACGTATGGGCAACCTGTGTCGCCTCTATGAGGAGACAGAAGAGCCACTACCTGTGGCAGTGGCTCTTCCTCCTCCCCATCACGGACCTCTGGATGTGCACCTCTCCCTCAGGGTGTTAGCCAAGCGGAGAGCACCATCCGCAGCCCTGCAGCAGGCGGCAGCCTGCAAGCTCCAGGAGGAGTTGGAAGGACACCTGCTGGTGTTCACGGATGGTTCAGTCCTCCCCAGCGGGTCGGCTGCAGCGGCATGCACAGCTCCAACTCTCGCCTGTCACAGGCAGTGTAGGCTCCCGTTTGCAGCAAGCTCTACTGCAGCTGAGCTCGCGGGGCTGCACCTGGCTGCCGACCTCCTTGCTGAGCACCTTCCCCAGCAGCCGGTGGCGGTGGTGTGCGACTCCAAGCCAGCGCTCCAGGCCCTCGTCAACCCTCGGCGGGCAGGACTTACAGTGGTGCTGCTGCTTGCCAAGTCAACGGCTCTAGCCACCGCCGGACTCCCAATATCCTTCCACTGGCTGCCCTCACATGTCGGGGTAGCCGGTAACGAGGAGGCAGATACCTACGCCAAAGCTGCCCATCATGATGTAGTCCCGGTCACCAGAGCGGTAGCGGCTTCGGACTACACGAGACATCGGCTACGGTGCCTGCTCACCTCCATTCACCCGGACCCCCGAGCGGCTAGTGGCAAAGCCCCCAAGCCACTCCCAGAGAACGGCCTCTCCAGAAGAGACCGTTCCACACTCCTGCGCTTGCGGGCTGGCTGCACCTGGACTGCGGCCCGGCTGTACGCCAAGGGCCGCGCCACGTCGCCTGCCTGCAAGAGGTGCGGGGACCCCGAGACTCTGGAGCACCTTCTCTGTGCTTGCCCATCCTTGGCGCAGGAACGCTCCACAGTGATCAACACCTACAGACGCCACGGCCTTCCAGCGGCCACAGAGTCTGACCTGCTGTTCCCAGTGTGTCCACAGCTCCCTGCGCTGCGAAGCCTGCTGGAGTTTATAAGTTCCACGGGAATAGACACCCTATAAGCGCCCGCTACAACGCTGGCAACTTTACTGAGGACTGCCACCTGTCGCGTATAGTGGAGTCTATTAGGCCACATCCTCCCTCTTTCTCTATCATCTTTCACTACCCATTCCCTCTCCCCTGATGACGCTTCGCCGTGCTCCCTGACGGGTTGCAGAACCAAGCGTCCTTCCTTTCCCTAGATCACTATCATCATCGCTATCTGTATATCTCTCTGCCCGTGCCGATCACGACGTTTGGCTGGCGTGCATCATTTCCCCCTCCGAGATACCGAGTTCTTTGGTTCGTTCCGCTTGCTCAGGCGCACGTTTCGTTGCTGCGCCGAAAGCCCGACCATATGGCTCGACGCTCACCGCGTCCGATGCGCGGCGCCTCGTAAGTGATGGCTGCCCTGTAGCCCATTGTCTTACACCCCTTGGCGGGTCGACGGGAACGCTGTCGCGTTCCACTCTTGAAGGCGAAGCTTAAGCGTCCTCCAATTTTTAGCCGTAAGATCACTAAATATCCACTCACAGGCACAAACAATTGTGTCCACCGGGTCCTTGTCACTTCCAAAAACCGATTTTAGCACTTTCGCAGATCATTTTGCCAGAAAAACCACCAGAATTCTTGGTTGTTCGCGGAGCCGGCGTAAACACGTCTTCACTCCTCGACGCTACCTGGCGTTCCCCCGCGGAGCATACTATCCTTTATTTTAACACGACAGCGTTAAGGAGCTCGTGTCGCAGAAAAGCCGGTGTCGTCGGCGTCGGCTCAGGCGTGCGGCGCTTGCTCAGGCGCACATTTCGTTGTCGCGCCGAACGCTGCGTTGCTCGACGCTCACCGCGTCCGATGCGGGGCGCGTAGTCGCTGCGCCGTAGCAAAGCCACCTAGAAACAGTCTCTGTAGCACGCCGCAACCTTCGCTTCTCATTCCAACGAGCAGCTCTGTCTCCAGGAGGCATCTCACCTCGTGAGTGTCTAGCAGAGGCAAGCGCAGCTGCTTATTGGCGGCGAGGAGTTACGGAGTCGCCATCTATTGGAAGCGCCTCGCTGGCGTAGTATGAGGGATCACGTGGCGCGCTCCTCATAGGTTTTGCTGTCAGCGCTCGCTGAAAACACCACGCGCGAGCTCTCCCGGACATTTCTGTAAGTACTTTCGAAACGAGAGAAGTTTCTTACTGTTTAAATAATAATCTTGGGCAAACTGAAAGCACACAATCGTTTACAGACGCTATCTCTTTACCGAATACGTACAGCGAACGCCACTGCGCGCGGTCGCCGCGATGGAGTCTCCCGAACCGGCTTCTTGCGTGAAAGGTAGGTAAACGCTGGGAGAAAACTATGTGAAATATGTTCTTATAGTGTTTGCATAACTAAATGGAGTCTAATAGAACGAAGCCTCAATGCAGCGATCGCGCAGATTCGCAGCGACCGACTGCGCGTCTGCATGCTTGTCCGCGCACTGTGTCGCTTTCACCGCGCGCGCGTTTTCGCACCGTGCCATGAGCTTCAGGCCGCAGAATATGACCATTTGACAGTATACAAGTAACCATTGTTGCGTGGGCGCTATCAGAGCTGTTCAAAAATAATTTCATTGTAGAGACTTCGACTCCTACAGGGACTGTGATGTGCCGTCGCGACTATTCAATCTTTTTTTTCTTCAAAATTCTTTGACCATTCGATACTATTTCTCGAGTTGCGTCGCACTGTATGTTTATCGGCGTGCTCAGCGTGCGATTTCCCGCTGCTCCTTTTTTGTAATCCAGTGCATTAATTCATAACACAAACATGACCATATGCCATGCTTTCTTCAAATGTGCTTCTTACAGCTGCCTTTCCACTCCACTGAACTAGTCAGTATCTATAGTATCGACAAGTTCATATACCAAACCGTCATGACATTAGTCGGGCAGCGGACGCGGGCGAGCGTCTCAGTGCGCGTTTTCAGAACATCGCAGACCGGGCGCCGTAGCAGAAATCTTCCTCGCGTCTGTGCTTGCTGCATACCAGAGTTGTAGCCGATGACTGTTTGCCGGTTTTATGTTCCGCGAGCCAAGCTTCACGCAGCTTCTTGTCCTGCGGCTACGTGTGAATAAGCCTGACACCGGCCTCCGTTACGTGCGTCCGGCCCTGCGGCACCGAGCAGTAGCCTACCATGTTGCGCGCCTTCAAAGGCAACCACTACCTATTGTAGTGCTTTCAAGCGTTGTAAAGGAGACACTCGAAGGGGGAAAATTTCGCCACTAAACGAGGACCGCAGCGTACGAGGGAATTTAAACTCGTTTTCAGCTCGCTTCGGCGCGCCCGAAGCAGCCGGCGCGGCCGCTAATGCCCACGTGATCCCTCCTAGCACGTCACGCCGACGGTGACGCCAGCTTTTCCAGTGGTGGAGCTCGAGGCCAATATACCGCCGCGACGCCGCGAGCGATGGCGCGAGTTGGAGCCCCGTTTCTCCTCTGTCGTGACGTAACGGTGTCACGTGGTATTAAAGGCGACACCGCCGCGCCTGAGGAGCTGGGTTGAGCTCTAGTAATATGCTTCGCATAATAAGATTAGTAAAGCCAAATCCCACCAAAAACCTGGCCAATTAAATGAGAGAAGCCGCAGAGAACGCTGTCGCTCGGCACGCTCGCTTCTTCGTCTTCGCTCGTGTCCTCTTCTTCCTTTTTCTTCTGCCACCAACCGTCGTGCTCTCTTATTTCTCGCATCGTGCCGCATGTATGCTATGGTATCGTATTCCTTATGCGATGGTGCACACCCACTTTGGGGGATTGGCCAAGGTTTGAGTGAAATTAGGCAATCTTTATTAAATATTAAAATTGGTAAGCTAACTGGAGGAAACGAACAAAAATAAATTTTTTAAGATGTGTAGTTGCCGTCGTCGTCATTTTTTACCACACTAACCCTCACGCAAGAAAGTTGTTTTGCATTAAACAACTTTGCCGTGTAGAGGGGACTTGAAGCAGGAGGTCTTGTTGCACTGACACATAGCACATAGACAGTTCAAAGGTTGCACACAGTTGGCACAGTATTAAAAAAGAAAAGTTGCACTTGTATATAAACAGTAACAGAAGCTATGTGCGCACATATAAACTTGGATAACTAAGACACTCTGCTCAGGTAGTCGGCTCCAATGTTGTCACTGCATTTGATGCATTCGACAGTGAAGTCATATTCCATAATCAGTAAACTCCAGTGCAATATTCTGTTGTTCACATTCTTGAAAGAGTTAATGTATGGAAGTGGTTCGTGGTCAGTTTGTAGCAGAAAGTGCTTGCAATAAGGATAAATATGAAACTTTTGGATGGCCCAGACAAGGACGAGGCCTTCCCGTTCTACGGTGTAGCAGTGTGCTTCTCTGGGCAGCAGTTTCCTACTTGCGTATGCAACCGGGTGCAGAACACCACCGTGACGTTGCAGGAGGACAGCTCCGAGGCTTGCCGATGACGCATCTGTACGTAGGATAAACGGCTGTTCTAAATCTGGAGATCGTAGAATGGCTGTTCGGAAAGTAATCGTCGTAGCTCGTCGAAGGCTTCCTAGTGATGCCGCTCCCAGACCAGTTTATTGGGTGCACGCTTGCGGGTCAGTCCTGTGAGGGGCGCTGATACTTTCAAATAATTTGGCACGAAGTCTCCATAGTATCAGGTGAAGCCCAAAAATCACGGGACTTCTTTCTTAGTAGTCTTGTTTCTTAGCGGTTTCAATTTTCTCAAGGGCCTCGATCTGTGGGCGTAGGGCACCGTGGCCTACAATGTGTCCTAAAATTTTATGGATGTGAATCCCACTTTTGGAGGGCTTGATAGTTAGACAGGCGTTTTTTGACTTGCTGGAAGAAACGCCGAAGGGTGTGAACATGGTGTTCCCATATTTCCGTGTCAATTAAGACGTTGTCGAAGTAGTGCTAGATATTTGGCGTACCGTCCACTACTTTTCTCATAAGCGTTGTGAAACCAGCTGGAGCTGTCTTAATACCAAAAGGCATAAATCGGACGTGATAGGGCCTGGCGAAAATTGAAAGGCTGTCATGTGTTAGCAGTTGGACTGCATTGGCACTTGCCAATATCTTTTCGTAAAGTCGAACTTTGAAAAGTACTGACTCTTACCCGGTCCCGGCACAGCAACGAAAGAGCGGCGCAAGCTAAATCCACAGATCCCAAGCAATAGCCGGAGCAGAAAGAACGCCGAGAGCCTCCCGCACCGAGACCTCCGCGTCTACCGAGTTTAAAGAATTTTCCATACAAGGTCATCATCCGACCTAAAACCAGGGAGGATCTGCGATCTACGGCTCCACGCTCCTACGATCTCGAATTGGGGATCGAAGCGGCCCTCGACACCCCTCTACAAGAAAAGCTAACGCTGCGCGTTGTTAGCCAGCAGAACATTATAATGGTATACGTACTCACTGTGAGGAAGACACGTTCCGCCTCCCCAAACTTAATAGTCTGCACCTCGACGGCAAGAGTATAACGGTCACCGCCTACGTTGCCTTGCGAGAGGATGCTTGCAGGGGTGTAATACATAATATCAAGCCTGGAGTGGGTGATGACTCTATCTTCCAAGACGTCTCCTCACCCCGCCAATACAAACGTGGGAGCGCGCCGACTGGGCAAGACTACGTTGGCAGTCATCGTCTTCGCCGGCCAGGTTCCATTCACGGTCAACTACGGGTGGTCAGAGCGCCGATGCTACATCTACCGGAAAACGAGGGCGGTTTGCATCAACTGTGGAATGCCAGGTCACCGAGCAGACGTCTGCCCGAAACCCAAGGGGGTTGCTTGCCAGAACTGTGGAACGCCGAGTCCAGATTAGGCGCACGAATGCACACCCCTTCGCGCGCTGTGCAAGGGCCCGCACAAGACTTATGCAAGAGACTGCAAGGAGAAATTCCACAAACCACTGAACAAGAACGCTAGTGCGACATCAACAACAGAACTTGAAGATGAAGAAGGTAGCAACAGGCCGAGACAGAAGAAGCAGCCTGCACAGCGACGGCGAGGAGCATCGTCATAAGTCTCCTACTCTCGTTGCGCCTCTCGCGGCCGTTCGAGATCGAGACGCCGGGCAACCGGTTCCAACCAGAACGTCAGTCACGTGGAGGCGGGTAGGGCGCTGAAGAAGACGTCCTCGGTTCAGCTCTCAGATTCGAACGTGAGCACTGCAGAGTGGCCTCCCCTCCCCTCGTCCTTCCCGCAGAATAACACGCAGTTGGCAGCACTAAAAAAATATAGAAAGTCATAAAAAACAAGTCAGCGCTTTAACAATCCAAAACCAAGAGCTTAAGCGAGCCACTGCTAATGCAATAACGCCGGTAACTCAGCCGAGCCCTCACAACCAAACACAGCAGGTACCTAGCTCCCAGCTTGCCTTAGGCGAGGTCTACCAACAAATTATCCAAGAACTCCGATCCTTCAAGGAGGAGTTTCGAGCCTTTCCAATTTACGTGAACGCCCAATTCCAAGAAATTCGAGAGCATATTGCAAATGTATTGCAAATACATGGAGACGACAATTTCTGCACTTCAGAAGGAACATGCGGATAAAAGACGTAAGTCCAAATTCGCTCGTACAATGCAAGTGGACGAGCTATCCGATACGAATTCACCATGCGAGCCAAACCTAGAGTAAGGATCTGGCAGTGGAACTGCCGGGGCTACAGGAGAAAGCAGGCGGCTCTTAATCTCCTTCTGTCTCAGGAATCTGACCCACCGGCAGCTATCCTAATTCAAGAACCCCACCTAATACCTAATAAACTCCTAGACTATGTGACTTATCAGCACGACCAGTTAACTGTCACGTTAGTGCACAAACTATACACTGCCATACTGCATGACCCTTCCGAGCCGGATATTGCGCACTGCTATATTACTATTCTTCTCCAAAAAGGAGCTACAAGCACGCATGTTTTAAATGTTTACAGCTCTCCTAAATACAGGCACGCAAGATTGGGTTCCCTCATGAAGGAATTTCTGAGCTTAGCGGGCCATGCCCCCTGCGTGATTGGGGGCGACTTCAACGCACCGCACCCTTCATGGGGCTACCCGGCGGGGGCACCAAAAGGCAGAAAACTAAGAAGTAGTGACGCTAGAAGGGCTATATGCAGGCGCATTACAGAGGCCAAAGGGCATCACGGTAAATTCATATAGGCCATCAGGTGTAACAAATGCTGTTTTCGGGCGGTCTGCGTCAGCCACGGGGACCTGCCAATAACCGGACCGTAAGTCTAAGGACAAAAAGAATTCAGCGCCTTGGAGGCAGTCCAGTGCGTCGTCGATACGGGGAAGAGGATAGACATCTTTCCGGGTTATCTTATTTAGACGCCGATAGTCCACACAAAAACGAATAGTCCCATCTTTCTTTTTGACCAGCACTACTGGGGAAGCCCAGGGACTGCGTGATGGCTGCATAACGCCGCGTCGAAGCATGTCTCCTACGTGCTCATCGATGACGCGGCGCTCCGTCGCGGACACACGGTATGGACGTTGGCGTAGCGGTGCGTGGCTGCCGGTGTCGATGTGATGAACGACTGTAGAGGTACGTCCTAAACATTGTTTTTGGAGGTCGAAAAAAGCTCGAAATTGGTTAAGGAGGTCAACGATCTGCGTGCGCTGACTCGGAGTATGGTTAGGATCAATAAATGGAGCAAATGTTCGGTCACATGCAGGCGCAGGCGCAGAGGGAGGGAGAGTCATAGCTTCAACGTGAATAGGAGCCGAGTCATCAGGCACATGGTACACAGAGCTCGTGTCGAATTCGTCAGCAAAGCCGAGGCACTCGCCACGATGTAAGCTTGATGGACACGAAAACGGATTCGAAATGTATAGTGCGCTGGAGCCGTGGCGAAAGGGAAGGAGGGCAAAGGAAAGCAAGAAAGGATGACGGCGTGCAGCAAGTTGAGATGGCGTGAAAAGAACTGTGGAATCGCAGAAAGCAGCACAGGAAGCAGGTACAAAGGCGGCAGAGAAAGGAGGGATATCAGCGTCGGTGGTGCCGAACACCCGAGCAGAAGGTGGAGGCAAATCTTCAGAAGGACTGCCGCAAAATGGAGTCAGCGCAAGTTCCGCACGGGCACAATCAATAACAGCGTGGTGAAATGAGAGGAAGTCCCATCCTAGAATGATGGCATGAGAGTAGCGGGAAAGAACAAACCCAATGTGGTGTAGACTGTCTTGTATGGCGACACGGACGCTACATGTTCCTAAGGGCTCAATTGGCTCATCGCTTGCTGTAGGTAGCGAAATGACAGAAAACGGCGTCGCGACTTTTCGGAGCGTATGGCGAAGCTGGTCGGCAATCACGGACACTGCGGCACCCGTGTCGACAAGCGCGTGAACGGAGACACCTTCGGCAAAAACTTCAATGATGTTCGTGGGAAATAAACGAGGGCTTGAGCAGTTCGAAGAGATCGCAGTTCTTGCCTCCGGAACTGCGCCTTTTAGTTTTCCTCCACAGCTGGAGGGCGGCGGACGATGGGGGAGAGGGAACGTCGACGGGGAGATGGAGACCGACGTGTGTTGAAGCTTCGGGGAACAGGAGATGAAGGAGCGAAGTGCGGAACTGGTGGCGAATAGATGGACGGGGAGTCAGTAGTATTCCCTTGACATCTCGCAGTATGAGGAGGATACCAAACCCGCCGGCGGCAGAACCGTGCCACGTGGCCAGCAAAGCCACACGCGAAGCAGATCGGCCGGTTGTCTTGGGTACGCCACGGATTATTAACAGAGGGCCTAGGTAGCGGTGCACTGTTTTGAGCTGGGCGTAGGGGCTGCCGAGGGGCGCAGAAGCCGCTTCTAGGCAAGTAGTTCGCAGCCGGAGAAGGCGAGGCGTAGAAGCCGCTTGTGGGGGTGTAATGCGCAACTTCAGCGGTGGTCTTGGCCTAGCGACGACGGCAGCGTACGTGAGCGGAACTGGCGCTGAGGGTGGCTGATTAGCGAAAGGTAGTGCGTCGCTGACTTGTTCATGTATGACGCGTCGCAGTTCCGGGGACAAAGAGGACTCCGACGACTGGGTAGCAGGCAGCAGTGACAGTTGGCGCGCGACTTCTTCGCGAACAAATTGCTTGATTTGGTCGAGGAACGAAGAGTGGGCGGGAGCAGCACTGGAAGTGCCAGTTAAAGCCGAAATCGTGTCGTCGGACGCGGCAGCTCGGCGCGTAGCAAGGCGTTGTTTGCGGAGCTCATCGTAGCTCTGGCACAGTGTAATGACATCGTCAATCGTTTGAAGATTTTTGGCCAAGAGCATTTGAAAGGCGTCATCCTCTATGCCCTTCATGACATTCTTGATCTTTTCAGAGTCGGGCATGCGGGATTAATGCGCCGGCAAAGGTCAACTACGTCCCCAATGTGGCTTGTGAAGTTTTCACCCGCTTGCTGAGCGCGACTACGCAAGCGTTGTTCTGCGCGAAGCTTGCGCACAGCAGGACGACCGAATACTTCTTTGAAAGAATGGGTAAATGCTGTCCAGGTCGAGAGGTTGGATTCGTGATTCCGGAACCAGAGATTAGCGACTCCAGAAAGATAGAAGATGACGTTAGTCAGTTCAGCTTTGTCATCCATTTGTTATGCGTACTCACCCGATCGTATGACGACAGCCAATCCTCCACGTCATTGTCGTCGTTGCCGCTGAAGACCGGAGGATCTCGTTGGCGTAGAGCACCGGAGCAGACGACAGGCGATGCCAGGGCAGGATCGGGCTGCGCAGCGTCCTGAGGCATGGCAGAAACGGTAGGGAGCATCCGGCTGCGGAGTTCCAGGTTCGGGAAGGGCCCAGCACGTCCACCAAATGTCAAGAGGCGTTATAGCTCGTTTGCAAAACCGCTCAGATAGCAGAGCACCGCAGCGATAGGACACATAGCTTCGGCGACACAGGCACAAGCCTTCCAAGCACTCGTCGTCGTCGTCTTTCTCGAAGCAGTGCTTACTGCTCATTCTTCTTTAGTAAAATTTATTTATTTATTTATTTATTATTTTATAACGAGGTCTATAATAAAATGCTTACTCCTTGAATGCACTATAGTGTTAGCCTGCAACACAAGTACTGGAGCGAATCATGGCACGGGTCTTCTTCCTCAACCCTCCCTGTACTACGCAGCTAGGGAGTCATCTGCCTCCCTACAATTTCTTTATTTATTATTTATTTATTATTTATTTCATAACGAGGTTTATTATAAAAATGATAATGATCGAAGGCACTATAGTGTTAGCCTGCAGCACAGAGTTTGCGCAAATCATGGCAAGGGTCTTCTTCCTCAACCCTCCACGTAATACGCAGCAAGGGGGGCGTCTGCTTCCTTACAATTAATTAATTAATTTATTTATTCATTACTTATTTCATACCTAGGCTTATTATAAAAATTATAATGATTGAAGGAACTATAGTGTTAGCCTGCAACACAGTGTTTGGCGCAAGTCATGGCTCAAGGTAGGGACAAATTAATATTGTTAGGCGACTTTAACGCACAACACTCAAACTGGGGCTACAATAGAGACAATCCCAAGGGCATATTGTTAGCAGACGTTGTAGCGCGCTACGGACTTTCCAGCTAACTCAACCAGATCTCCCAACGCGAATCGGGTACAGCGTGTCCCACGACACTTCCCCCGACCTCACGTTCACCAACAACGAAAGTGAGACGCGATGGACGAACCTAGGTGAAAACCTAGGAAGCGATCGCTATATCTTAAGCATATCGGTTAATGCAGCCAGGATTCGAAGAGCTATTGGCAAGGCAAGGCTATCCGACTGGACCAAATTTCGGGAGAAACAGAAAACAATCGGCAGCATAACAGACGTAGGAGAATGGGCCGAGCGGATCCGAGTTATTCACTCTAGGGTCACAAAAACAATTGAAACGACAACGGAGGCTCCAGCCGTGGATCGTCACCTCTTGCATCTCTGGGAAGCCCGGAGAGGCCTCACAAAAAGGTGGAAAAGGCAGAAGCTTAATCGCAAACTCCGGATACGGATAGCTCAGCTAGCGCAGGAAGCTAACGAATATGCACAAAAGTTAAGCGACAGCAATTGGCGTCAGTTCAGTGACTCGCTTCGGGCACGTTGACTACAAAGAAAACATGGCGCATTCTTCGAAGTATGATTGACCCGGGAGGAACAAAAACAGTCGCGAATCGCACACTCAAGCTACTTGAAAACGAGTTTGAAGGTCGGGAAGCTGACATGGTAGACAAAATTAAAGAGATATACGTAGGAACTGTACCGACCGGGCAATCCACCAAACCCGTTTACGAAGGTCAGGACCAACCGGATCTGGACGCCCCCATAACCTTTGAAGAGGTTTACGCAGCAGCACACTCCTTCAAGAAAAACACGACCCCAGGGGTAGATCAGGTCACGAACGCAATGATTCCCAATCTAAGTGACGACACGCTAAAGAGCTTGACCAAATTCTTTAAAGACACGGTCTGGACAGAGGACGGCGACCTTCCAAAAGGATGGAAGGAAGCAAAAGTTATTCTTATTCCAAAACCAGGTAAGCCTCGTAACATCAACAACCTTCGACCCATCTCCCTAACGTCGTGCGCGGGGAAACTCTGAAAAGGTTGTGCAGGTCCGGCTCTCGAACCAAATAGAGCTAAACAACATGTTTCCCTCCAACATGTTCGGCTTCCGACCCCACGTGTCAGCGCAGGACGTTTTTCTACTACTAAAACACGAGGTCCTGCACCCCAACAGAGGGTCGGAAGATAAATTTGTACTGGCATTGGACATCAAAAAGGCCTTCGACAGCATCTCCCACCACGCTATTCTGGAAAGACTGGAAGCGGTGAACTGCGGAGCGCGAATTTATAACTACGTGCGCTCGTTCCTCAGCCACCGCATGGCCACAATCGGATTAGGCTCCACGAGGTCCGACACCTTCAACTGTCCCGACAGAGGTACCCCTCAGGGAGCTATACTCTCTCCACTGCTTTTCAATGTAGGGATGAGAAAGCTAGCCCTGGAGCTAGATAAACACCCGAATCTCGGTTGTGCGATATATGCCGATGATATTACGTTCTGGGTTCACCAGGGGTCCTACGGGGACAAGCAAGAAACCCTTCAAAAGGCCATAGACGCAGTCGTGGAATACGCGATGGCGGCGGACATGGTATGCGCACCCGAAAAATCGGAATTTATTCGGGTGCGTGCGAAATACGGAAGAAAGAAGGACTGGGTGCCGCTCACTCTGACTCTCGACGGGGCGCCAATTCGTGAAGTGGAGACACTCAGAATATTGGGGATGTGGATACAGCAGAACGCTGGAACATCTCACACCCTACAAAAACTAAAGGCGGTCACAGGAAACGTGGCCAGAATGATAAGGAGAGTGGCAAGAAGCAGAGACAGCCTAACTGAGGGAGAGAGCATCAGCCTGGTTCACGCATTCGTAATTAGCCGACTCACATACGCCCTTCCATATCAGGCCTTGACAAACCAAGAGATTAAACAGGCAAACGCATTAATAAGAAATGCCTTCAAAGCCGCCCTTGGTCTTCCCGAATGCGCTAGCACAAAGAGATTCGAGGGACTGGGCCTGCACAATACTTTTGACGAGTACGCAGTCGCGACGTTATATGCCCAGAAAGAACGACTTTGTTCTTCAACTCAGGGCAGGGAAGTATTGGCGAGGTTAGGCTTTCCCCTGAGACCTCAGTATTGCGGAGAGGAAACGGCACAGATAGACCGCAATGTTCGATCGCACATCGCGGTGGCCCGAATTCCCCAAAACATGCACCCCAAGTACCATCCCGGATGACGCAGAGCAAGGGCAAAGACCCTTCACAAACGTTTCGGCATGGGACCGGGGGTGTACTATACGGATGCCAGTCGAGCCAGCTCAGACACTTTCACCATAGTTTCTACATGCAACAACAACATGACAACGGCATCCTTCAAAACCGCCTCGGCATGCGTGGCAGAGGCTGCAGCCATCGCCTTGGCCATTCAGGACGCCGAGCGCCAAACCAATTCGGCTGTCATATTATCCGACTCACAAGCGGCTTGCCGCCTGTTTTTACAAGGAACGGCACCCAAATCAGTAATCAAAATTTTAGGCACTCAACTAGAGGGGCACCACACTATCGTCTGGTGTCCGGCACACGAGCGACTGGCAGGAAACGCTAGGGCAGACCGTATTGCTCGACGTTTGAACGTCCGAGCAACGGCATGGCCTAGCGATGACCTTCCACCGAATTCTCGTGACATCCTCCTTCAGCAAAGGCAGGAGCGGAGACGTTTTGGACATCCTCACTCCGATTTAAACAGCCAACAGGAGAGGGACTGGCGTCGTATTCAGACGAATACATACCCCAACCTGCACCGCCTACACAGAATACACCCCATGAGGTTCACTGACGAGTGCCCGTGGTGCACAGACACACCCACACTAAAACACACCACATGGGAGTGTCCCAGGAGGCCTCCGCACATAGACAGTCCCATATTACACGAACATCCACTAATGAGGAATAGGCAGTGAGAGGCATGGCTTGCGGAGGAGGGTCGGGAGAGCCAGTTGGCTCTTCTGGACCAAGCCCAGCGAGCCGCTCGTGCCAGTGGGGCCCTGGAATAGGGGCTCCAACCGTCGTGCCTTGTTTTATTTACATTAATAAAGTTTTACTCTCTCTCTCTCTCATGGCACGTGTCGTCTTCCTCAACCCTCCCCGTATAACGCAGCTAGTGGTGGCGTCTGCTTCTTTAAAATTTATTTATTACCTAGTTATTTACGTATTTCTTATTTATTCATTATTTATTTCGTAACGAGGTTTATTATAAAAATGATAATTATCTCTCCGCACATCTTCGTCTTTGCCTCTCACCTTTAGTTTTTCCTGTCTTCTTTTTCTTCTGAAAACTTCCAACATTCCTGGCGGCGAGGGTTAACCTGGGGTGGTATGACCCACCTTGGTTATAACATATGTGGTTATAGCGACGACGTACAGTTGGCATGGTAGGGCTTGTTTCACCACATACCTTGCCTTGTCCCCTTGTTGGGCTCGGTGGTGGGTGACTGGCACCGTCGCTGAATAGTCAACATATTTCATGGGAACTTCCGACCCCTTCTCAAATGATCGTCCCTTTAAAAGGGGGCGCACCGATGCTACATTTCAGTTTTCTCTCAAAGCCACTCAGGCTTCTCCGAAATTTCACGTTGTTCACAGTCATAAACCTGACAAGAAGGCAAGAACAATTTCACCATTCATTGTGGCGATGTATCTCACAGAGACCATTGGAGGCGGCTGTAAGATCACCAAGCTGGCCAGTGGCGACTTGTTATTCGAATTGAAAGACAAAGCACAACACGACAAGCTAACGAACCTTGTAGAACTTGGAGACATCCCCGTCAGTGTAACAGCACACCGAACCGTGAATACGGCCAAAGGCGTAATTTCTGATATTGACTTGATGGATTTGACCGAAGAACTCCTGGAAGGATGGAAGGATGAAAATGTAATAAACATACAAAGAATAAAGATGAGACGGGACAACAAGGAGTTGCCAACTAAACACCTGATAGTTACCTTTGGCTCTAGCACGTTACCAGAGACATTAGAAACTGGATATATCAAAATCTGAGTACGACCATACATCCCCAACCCACGACGCTGTTTTAAATGCCAGAGGTTTGGCCATGCTTTCCAGAGCTGCCGAGGGCGACTAACATGTGCAAAATCCGTCATCAATGATCACTCCGCAGATGACTGTAAGGCTGAGCCCCGTTGTAGCAATTGTAACGGTGGCCACCTTGCATATTCTCGATCATGCGCAGTCTGGAAAAGGAAAAAGAAATAATTACGATAAAGGTAAAAGAAAACATAACTTTCAGAGAAGCAAGACAACGCATCTCACCAACATTTGCACACAGCACATCTTTCGCCGAAGTGGTACGTCGGGGGGCAGTACCACAACAGCACTTGGCGCACGCCAGCGCCACGCATAGCGAGCGTGCGGCAACGCCACCCTCCCCCACGGTGGGTGCAGCGAACGCTGCCCTACCTCTCCCAAATTTGACCCCAGCGGAGGCCCCTGCTAGTGCTGGCACCAGTCAGCACAGCTCAGAGGTCAACACAAGCCCATAAACCACCAGCACGGTGGGCTCCAAGGCCTTGTCTTCCGAGACAAGGCCTCCACGGAAAACACAGCGCTCGCAAGAGCACGCGTCCAGTGCCTCTCAAGAGGCCATGGACAGAACACCCAGTAAGAAGGCGCAGTTGACGCCTAAGGAGCGACGCGATTTTCTCGACCGCTCCAGGAAAGACAAAATTCCAATTACAGGACCCCAAAAGGGCACTGTAAGCTAAACGATGTACATTCTCTTCGACACATAGCACAACATTTATTTTAATATGGATACACTAATTATTCAGTGGAATATCAGAGGCCTGCTTTTCAGCCTCGATGATGTCCAAGAAATCCTTAATGAACTAACTCCAAAAGTGCTGTGTGTCCAAGAGAGTCACTTGAAATCTAAACATAAACACTTCCTTCGTCACTATGTTATTTTTCGGAAGGATCGCGATGATACTGTCGCATCATCAGGCGGTCTAGCCATCATAGCTGACAAATCTATAGCCTGTCAACACTTACAGCTACAAACGCCCCTTGAGGCAGCGGCCATTCGAGCTCTTCTTTTAAATAAACTGATAACCATCTGTTCCCTGTATATACCGCCGCATTTTCAGCTTCACAAACAAGAATTCCAAACATTAATAGATCAGTTGCCTGAGCCATACCTTGTGCTTGGAGATTTAAATGCGCACAGCAACCTATGGGGCGACTCGCGCTGTGACGCGAGAGGTCGCTTGATTGAACAGTTCCTTTTTTCTCCAGGTGCATGTCTTTTGAATGAGAAGGAGCCCACGTATTATAACATAGCAAACAAAACATACTCCTCAAAAGATCTTAGCATTGCATCTCCTACCCTTCTACATTACTTTAAATGGAAGGTTATTAAAAACCCATACAGGAGTGATCATTTCCCTGTAGTTCTAAGCACACCAATGGCTAATGAATGCCTTCCACAATTACCTCGCTGGAGAACTGACTCAGCTGACTGGGAAAAATTCAAAAAGCTTGCTTCTTTATCCTGGGACGACATGTGTGCTTTAAGCATAGACGCTGCGGTTAAATATTTTACGGTTTTTCTCCTTGACAAATGTATCCCTGTAACAAGTGGATTGTCAACAAAACGCCGTCTTCCGTGGTGGAACGATGACTGTCGAATAGCGCGTAAGAAGCAGAACAAGGCATGGGCTTTACTTCGGGATTCTCCGATGGCAGAAAATCTAGTCAATTTCAAACAGGTTAAATCCCAGGGTCGGAGAACGTGGCGACAAGCTAGAAGAGAGAGTTGGGCAAAGTATATATATGTATATACTGATGAAACAAAGGTTTGCAATAGAGTGAAGAGAATAAACGGTCGGCAGCCTTACTCGCTGCCTCTGGTAAATACTCAAGGCGACAGCATGGAAGATCAGGCGAACTTTCTTGGCGCACATTGCGAACAGATCTCCAGCTCGTTGCACTACTCTGAAACATTCCAAAGGTACAAAAGGCAAATAGAAAGACAACCATTAGAACGGAAAAGCACAAAATGCGAGTCATACAATATACCTTTTTCCATGGCAGAGTTTCAGGCAGCACTAAATGGCTGCAACAAATCTGCCCCAGGTTCTCACCGCATCCTGTTACGTTTCGCCTACGACGCGCGGTATAGCCGGCGCGGATGCAACGGACGCCGAGTCTTCGTTCAAAGCGGCGGACATTTTGGCCCGTTCGGAGCTGCCGCAACGCATCCCCGCCAAGCGCGTCCAGGCATGTTTCAGTGCCACGTGTCTTCGTGTGTGCGTGTGTGTGTGTGTGCCCACGCTTGTCAAAGTGCGGCAGCCGGGGAGAGGAGCTCCCCAAGTGTGAAGCGAGGAGGTCTGACCGGCGCCGGCCCGGCTGATGCGTCACTACACTCGTCTCAACATGTCTCTCAGCGTGTCCGTGCCTCGCTGTCACGTGGTCTCGTCCCGTGACGTTCCCTCTTGCCCTCAACTCCGAGAGTATAAGAGCAGCTGCCCCCGGACGCCAGGAGAGAGGCTCCGAATTCTTCCGTCGAGAAGCGTGCTCTCCCGTCTCTCCACTTCGGTCGACCTGACCGGCCGCTCTTTTGCGATGCTATAATAAACAATTTGTTCTGTTAGCAGTCGACTCATGCTTTGCCCGGACCTTCGGATGGTTCCAGTTGTGCCCCAGGCCGCCAGGCCAACGCTACCCTTGGGGCTTGCGACCCATTTGCAACAACTCGTGCCAGCGGTGCGACTGCAATAACGGGTGTCAGCACTGAGGTTCCAACAATCCTGTATGAAATGCTAAAACACCTGCCGTCTGAATCACAAAAAAAACCTTCTTTGTCTCTACAATTCTCTATGGTCTTCCGGCCACATTCCCTCTGCTTCGAAAGAGGCCATCATAATTCCTATTTTGAAACGCGGTAAGGACCCTTGTTTGACTAATAGTTATAGGCCTATAGCATTGACGAGCTGCTTATGCAAAGTTTTTGAAAAGATGGTAAAGAGTCGCCTGGTCCACTATCTAGAAATAAACAAGAAATTAGACCCATGTCAATGTGGTTTCAGAGAAGGCAGATCGACGACAGATCAGCTTGTGCGCATGGAAATGTACATCAGGGATGCTTTTGTCCACAAACAGCTTGTATTATCAGTATTTCTTGACACGGAGAAGGCGTATGATACTGCGTGGCGCTTCGGGATCCTTCGTGATCTTTCTGCAATGGGTATTCGCGGCAACTTGCTGAGAATAACTGAAAGCTATCTCTCTGACAGGACATTTCGTGTTAGAGTTGGCCACTTGCAATCTCGACCATTCGTACAGGAGACAGGTGTACCGCACGGTGGAGTACTGAGCTGTACGCTATTTATTGTTAAAATGAACTCCCTACACACCATATTACCTCGCATGCTCTTCTACTCCGTCTATGTGCACGATGTACAGATAGGGTTCAGGTCGTGTAACCTTAGCATTTGCTAGAGGCAGCTGCAGCTTGGCTTGAATAGATTCTCAAAGTGGGCGGATGAGAATGGCTTCAGATTGAACGCCCAAAAAAGCACATGTGTCCTGTTCTCAAACAAGAGAGGTGTACTACCAGAACCAGATATTAACCTTAAGGGAGAAAGACTAACTGTCAGCCTTGAATACAAATTCTTAGGTGTTATCCTCGACACAAAACTCACTTCATTCCCCACTTAAAATAGCTTAAAGAAAAGTGCCTGAAGACCATGAGCCTCCTCAAGCTGCTTTCTCTAACAACCTGGGGCAGTGACAGGAAGCGTCTGCTTAGCTTATATAAGAGTCTCGTACAATCACGCCTCGACTACGGAGCCGTGGTGTACCACTCCGCAACTGAGAGTGCGCTAAAGATTCTAGACCCAGTTCACAACCTCAGTATACGACTAGCAACAGGGGCCTTTAGAACGAGCCCTATTGAAAGTCTGTACGTCGAGTCCAATGAATGGTCCTTACATCTACGCAGGATATTCTTAAGTTTTTCATACTACACAAAGGCAAAATCAGACACCGACCATCCATGCCATTCCATCGTTAGCGACCTGCGCGCTGCCACACTTTACAGTAACCGCCCACGTATTAGAACTCCTTTGAGCCTACGCTTGGAAGCAATGACAGAAGAAACAGACATCCATCTCCCAGAAAATATCCTAATGCCTCCCACTCGCCTTCCACCGCCTTGGGAATGGCAGACCGTGGAGTGCGATATCTCGTTTGTCGAAATAACAAAACATGCACCGGAGGCACACATACGATCACACTTCCTCGAACTGCAAGTGAAGTACGGCTGTGCCGAATATTATACAGATGCTTCCAGATCATCTGCTGGTGTCGCGTATGCAGCTCTTGGGCCATTTTTTTCCACCTCGGGTTCTCTAAATCCTAACACAAGTATTTTCACGGCTGAGGCGTACGCGATACTCTCAGCTGTAAAATATATCAGACAAAGAAATCTCAATAATAATTTTTCATACCAAAGGCATGAGTCTTCTTCCGTCAGATCTAACATTAGCGTATAGATCCACAAATAACTCTTTCTGCAAAGGTGTTAGGGGTACACATCACGAGTACCATGCAATGGGACGACCATGTAAGTTTTGTACTCCAAAAACTTAGCCGCATAACAGGTGTTTTAAATCGCTACAGATATACTTTACCCGTCTCTGTAAAATTATTAATTTATAATGCCTTATTCGTGTCTCACATACATTATGGGCATCTTGTATGGGGCACCACAACTGAATGTAACTTGAGTAAATTATTTCGTATGCAGAAGAAAATAATACGTGTCATCGCTAATGTACCGTTTGCCGCCCATACTGAAAACCTGTTCAAGAAATACAACATTGCGACAGCCCATAAAATCTATAACTGCAGACTATTACGAGAGTATTACTTTAATACAAAACGTAACAATACTTTACTTGTAGAACTTGCAAATCTATCCGTCAATTCATACCGTTATTCAACTCGTACACCTGAAGTCTGGAAGGTTCCGCGCTCTAGAACTAACTACGGTTGTCAAATGTTGTGTAACAACCTTCCAAGATTACTGAATTTATACAACAGAGCAGGCTTCAATTTACAGGATTTATCACTGTCAGAATTTAAAACTATATTGCTTTCACTTCAGAGCACGTTTGTTAATGATTAATAATGTGTGTTATGTTACTCTTTTTTTGTCTGTTACCAAGTGTATATCATTTATTTATTTCAATGCCGCAGTGTGTTTTGCATTGTTATTGTGGAAACATTTCACTGTTCTTTCATATATTATATAATTGCAATGTTTTATGGTCACTAGATAAATGTAATTTATATGGCGCTTGATGTGTAACCCCATGCAGCCATATTGTACCTAAGGGGGTGCGGTTACCTCAAGCCGCGTCTGTGCGGCTTTTTTCCCTCATCCACCTCCATTTACCACTCCTGTGTACATGTGTGTGTGTAAATGGAAATCAATAAATCAAATCAAATCAAATAAGGCCATCATTTTCACAGATTCATTAAGCGTTGTAAGAGCCTTAATGAGTTTTCGAAAACATAAGAACCCTATTTTTAATAAACTATACACAGAACTATGCTTAGCCTTAACAAACAACCAAAACATAGTCCTATATCTTGGGTACCTGGCCATAGGGGCATAAAAGGTAATGTAGCTGCTGACGAAAGTGCAACGTCAGTCGCCTTTAATGAAACGGATGTGAATAAACCCATAGTAGCAACAGAACTTGAGCCATTCTTACGCCACAAACTGAGGAAGCACTGGCAGGACCAATGGGAGAATGCAGTAGAGAATAAGCTACACTTTATCAAACCAAAATTAGGGAGCTGGATATCTGAAAGAACAGCAAGACATAAGGAAGTGCTTCTTTGTAGATTAAGAATAGGACATACGCCACTCACTGCTACCTTTCGACGGGAAGCGAACCTCCGGCATGTACCAAATGTGGCAAGAGACTTACAGTTATTCATGTTCTTATCCAATGCGCTGAAATAAAGGCAGAAAGAAAAAAGTACTTTCTCTCCGCTTATATCCAACACATACCGTTACATCCAGCATTCTTTCTTAGCAATGAACCCCTTCTTACTTTTCAATCAGTATTAAACTTTTTATTTGAAACTGCCACCCTAAATGTGATTTGGCCAGGCTACTTGTAGCACGGCCTCCCCCTGGAGGTCATAGCTGCAATGAAAACATTTTCTAGGGCACCTGCCTCCCGGCCCTTGCTTTCAAGGCCTTGCTGAGGCACTAGTGCTACAGATTCTACATATTTTACTTATCATCCCTATCTCGTGAAACATCTATTGTCATCGGAGAAACGATGAATCACTGTCATTTTTAATATGCAGATATTCTTATTTTACGCACTTTAGAGCGAAAAAATTTAGGTCCTTTTACATCCACATTGCACCACATGCATATTTTACATTTTTAGTGAATATTTTCGGGCACTATACAGCCGTGTTTTATTACTCCTCGCAATTAACACTCATATATCCTTCAGAAGCACTGATCATCGACTTGGCGCTCTTTGGCCACATCTGGCCCTTGCGCCAATAAACACTACTAATCAATCAATCAAGTTCTGGCGCAAATCATGGCACGGGTCTTCTTCCTCAACCCTCCATGTATTACGCAGCTGGGAGCCATCGTCTTCCTTACAATCTTTTTAT
Organism: Dermacentor albipictus; assembly: GCF_038994185.2. Classification (NCBI taxonomy): domain Eukaryota; kingdom Metazoa; phylum Arthropoda; class Arachnida; order Ixodida; family Ixodidae; genus Dermacentor; species Dermacentor albipictus. The sequence continues at coordinate 10,490,202 of NC_091824.1, forward strand.
TTTTTATTTATTTATTATTTCTTTCATTATAGCGTATTTATAAAAATGATAATGATAGAAGGAACTATAGTGTTAGCCTGCAACACAGGGTTCCACGGAAGTCATGGCACGGGTCTGCATCCTCAACCCTCCACGTAATACGCAGCTAGTGGGGCGCCTGCTTCCTTACAATTTATTTACTTACTTATTCAATATTTATTTCATAGCGAGGTTTATTATAAAAATGATCGAAGGGACTATTGTGTTAGCCTGCAGCACGAGATTTGGCACAAATCATGGCGCGTGTCTTCTTCCTCAACCCTCCACGTATAACGCCGCGAGGGGGGCGTCTGCTTCATTACAATTTATTTATAATTTATTTATTTACTCATTTATTTATTTATTTATTTATTCATTATTCATTTCATAACGAGCTTTATTATAAAAATGATAATGATCGAAGGCACTATAGTGTAAGCCTGCAACACAGGGTTTTAACGTGACAGCGTTAAGAAGCTCGTGTCGCAGAAAAGCCGGTGTCATCGCCGTCGGTGTCGGCGGCATTGGCCGTGAGCGATAAATCGCAGAAGGCACTTCATAAATAAAAAACATCTTGCAAGATGGGCAGGTGGGAATCAAACCGGGGTATCTGGAGTGTGAGACGGAGACGCTACCACTCAGGCACGAGTTCGTTCCTTCAAAAGGGGACAAAATCGTCGCTAGTGAATGCGGTGTGGCCTTAGAAACGTGCCGTAGAAAGTTATACTGCGGTGTATATCGGTAATTATGACCATGTAACTTACAGAAGTCGCAGTTTCACGAGTAGCGAAGTACGTTTCCGCAAAATTTCTTCTGCGCTCTGCGCACACGCAGAGCCATCTTGCGGAAAACACAGAAGACTGCCTCCTCGCACAGTACGGCGCTGCCCCCACACGTGGCGCGTCACTCTCCCCATGACCGCGTCCGCCTTCATGGCGCGTCGGGGCCCGGCTATCTCTGCCGATCGCAACGTTTGGCTGGTGTAGCACGTTTGAGTAGGCGGTTCGAATGGGATGCGAAGCTTCAGCGTGCTCCAATTTTCGCACAAATCATGGCGCGTGTCTTCTTCCTCAACCCTGCACGTAATACACAGCTAGGGGGCCGTCTGCTTCCTTCATTTTATTTATTTTTTATTTTGTATAGTTATTTTCTTATTTAGTTATTTATTTATTTATAATTTCTTCCATAAGAGGGTAAATATAAAAATGATAATGATTGAAGGTACTCTAATGTTAGCGTGCAACACAGTGTGCACAGGGTGCAACACACTGAAAGATTATAGCGGCTCCACAGCCACAGCCACCGTTGTCCTCCATAAAGAAAGCAACAAAATCCCAATAAAGAAAGGCGTCAGGCAGGGAGATACGATCTCTCCAATGCTATTCATAGCGTGTTTACAGGAGGTATTCAGAGACCTGGATTGGGAAGAAATGGGGATAAAAGTTAATGGAGAATACCTTAGTAACTTGCGATTCGCTGATGATATGGCCATGCTTAGTAACTCAGGGGACCAACTGCAATGCATGCTCACTGACCTGGAAAGGCAAAGCAGACGAGTGGGTCTAAAAATTAATCTGCAGAAAACTAAAGTAATGTTTAACAGTCTCGGAAGAGAACAGCAGTTCACAATAGGCAGCGAGGCACTGGAAGTCGTAAGGGAATACATCTACTTAGGGCAGGTAGTGACTGCTGATCCGGATCACGAGACGGCAATAATCAGAAGAATAAGAATGGGCTGGGGTGCGTTTGGCAGGCATTCTCAGATCATGAACAGCAGGTTGCCATTATCCCTCAAGAGAAAAGTGTATAATAGCTGTGTCTTACCAGTACTCACCTACGGGGAAGAAACCTGGAGGCTTACGAAAAGGGTTCTACTCAAATTGAGGACGACGCAACGAGCTATGGAAAGAAGATTGATAGGTGTAACGTTAAGGGATAAGAAAAGAGCAGATTGGGTGAGGGAACAAACGCGAGTTAATGACATATTAGTTGAAATCAAGAAAAAGAAATGGGCATGGGCAGGACATGTAATGAATAACCGATGGTCATTAAGGGTTACGGACTGGATTCCAAGGGAAGGGAAGCGTAGCAGGGGGCGGCAGAAAGTTAGGTGGGCGGATGAGATTAAGAAGTTTGCAGGGACGACATGGCCACAATTAGTACATGACCGGGGTTGTTGGAGAAGTATGGGAGAGGCATTTGCCCTGCAGTGGGCGTAAACAGGCTGATGATGATGACAGGGTTCCACGGAAGTCATGGCACGGGTCTTCTTCCTCAACCCTCCACTAATAGGCAGCTAGGGGGCGTCTGCTTCCTTACAATTTATTTATTTAGTTATTTGTTTAATATTTTTCATAGCGAGGTTTATTCTAAAATGGTAACGATCGAAGGAACTATAGTGTTAGCCTGCAACACAAGGTTTGGCGCAAATCATGGCATGTGTCTTCTTCCTCAGCCCTTCGCGTATAACGCAGCGAGAGGGGCGTCGGCTTCATTACAATTTATATATATATTTATTTATTTATTTATATATATTTATTTATTTATACATAATTTAAAAAGCATATGTATTACAAAGTGATAATGATCGAAGGCACTATAGTGTTAGCCTGCAACACAGGGTTTCGCGCAAATGATGTTACGGATCTTCTTCCTCATTCCTCCACGTAATACGCAGCTTCTTTACAATTGAATTATTTACCTATTCATTTATCTATTCATTATTCATTTCATAACGACGTTTACTATAAAAGTGATAATGATCGAAGGCACTATAGTGTTAGCCTGCAAAACAGGGTATCGCGCAAATTATGGCACGGGTCTTCTTCCTTAACCCTCCACGTAATACGCAGCTAGGGGGGCGTCTGCGCCCGTACAATTTATTTGTTTATTTATTTATATATAAATATATAAATAATAAATAACCAAATGATTAATAATAACTTATATATATATATATATATATATATATATATATATATATATATATATATATATATATATATATATATATATATATATATATATATATATACATATATATGTATTGCAACGGGGGTGGTGTTCGCCTAGGAGCACTAGCTCTAGGTTGCAGCGGTAGGCTTAAAACAGGTCGGTCCTATCTCGAAACGGGGAAGCAAGCACACCTCGTCGTCTTCTTCTCATCCATTAGTACCGTGCCCACTGCCAAGTGCCTTCAGTACAATCACTCCCCACTGAAAGAGTAGCCATCCTGGCGACCTAAAGGCAGGAAAACACAGGGGGGTCATGGCACTGCTTGAGCCGGGAGACGTGAACAATTTCCTGGCCGCGACGACGCTGGTCGGAAGGCGCTTCCGTTGGCTCGATGAGGTAGTTGACCGCGGATGTTTTTTTCAGTACCCTATAAGGACCGTGGTACTTGGAGAGCAGCTTAGAGGAAAGGCCTGGAGGAGTAGAGGGCACCCACAACCAGACCAGCGAGCCAGGAGCAAAGCACGTAGCCGCAGTAGATGAATCATGGCGATGCTTTTGGCGCCACTGGTCCTGGGATGTCAACGAACGAGCGAGCTGGCGACATTCTTCGGCGTAAGCAGCCGCTCTAGAAATAGTCGTGCACTCCGAAGCATCTGGTCGGTAAGGCAGAATCGTGTCCATAGTGCATGAGGGTTCGTGCCCGTAAAGGAGAAAGAAAGGGGAGAACCCAGTGGTGCTTTGCGTGGCGGTATTGTTAGCGTAGGTGACGAAAGGCAGAATGCGATCCCAATTCGAGTGGTCAGATGAAGCATACATGGCCAATATGTCGCCAAGGATGCGGTTGAAACGCTCTGTCATCCCATTAGCTTGAGTATGATATGCCGTGGTGGTGCGGTGAATGATGCGACACTCCTTTAGCAATGCTGCAATGACGTCGGAGAGAAAAACGCGACCGCGGTCGCTCAGTAAATCTCTAGGTGCTCCATGGCGTAAAATCAGGTTTCGAAGGAGAAAACTGGTGACGTCTTTTGCTGTGGCAGATGCTAGGGCTGAAGTTTCGGCGTACCGCGTGAGGTGGTCGATAGCGACAATAACCCAGCGGTTGCCGTTTGGAGTGTTGGGAAGCGGACCGTATAGGTCAATGCCGACGCGGTCGAACGCGCGCGCGGGGCATGGTAAAGGTAGCAAGGGGCCGGTGGCATGTTGAGGTGGCGTCTTGCGTCGTTGGCATATGAGGCAGGACCGGACGTACTGGCGAACGAAGCGGTACATACCGCGCTAGTAGTACCGAAGCTGGATGCGAGATTATGTCTTTAAGACACCAGCGTGGCCGCATTGGGGATCGTCGTGGAACGTGGCGCAGATGTCAGGGCGCAGGTGTCGGGGTATAACAAGCAACCACTTGCGACCGCTCGAATTGTAGTTGCGGCGGTACAGCAGGTTGTCCCGAATGATGAAGTCTGCTTGACGACGGAGCGTCCGAGAAATTGGCGCTGGCGACTGGCTAGACAGGAAGTCAATAAGCGAAGAGATCCATGGGTCCTTGCGCTGCTCTGATGGCATGTCGGTAATGTTGAGGGCGAAGGCTCCATGTGTGGAAATAGACGAGTGGACAGGACCGGAGGGCAAGGGTGACCGGGATAGAGCGTCTGCGTCTGAATGTTTTCGGCCGGAGCGATAAACAACGCGGATGTCGTACTCTTGTAGGCGCAATGCCCAACGGGCGAGCCGACCAGTTGCATCTTTTGAGGAAGATAACCAGCATAGGGCATGATGGTCGGTCACGATGTCAAATGGACGCCCGTACACATAAGGACGAAATTTTCCGATTGCCCAAACGATGGCCAGACATTCCTTTTCAGTAACCGAGTAGTTCGCCTCGGCTTTGGTAAGGGTGCGGCTGGCATACGCGACGACGTACTCTTCGAAGCCATCCTTGCGTTGTTCAAGAACAGCGCCGAGCCCTACACCGCTAGCGTCCGTATGGACCTCAGTTGGTGCAGATGGATCGAAGTGTCGCAGTACTGGAGGAGAGGTGAGAACGCGTCGCAGTTCTTGGAATGCGTCGTCGCATGCCGGGGACCAGGCTGATAGGTCAGAACTGCCGGTGAGAAGCTGCGTCAAGGGGGCGATGATAGAGGCAAAGTTACGGATGAAGCGCCGGAAATATGAGCACAAGCCGATGAAACTGCGAACCTCTTTCATGGTGGGTGGTTTGGGGAACTCGGTTACGGCGCTAAGTTTCGTGGGGTCCGGGAGGATACCGTCTTTGGAAACTACATGGCCGAGAATAGTAAGCGTGCGAGCGCCGAAGTGGCATTTCTTCAAATTTAGTTGCAGTCCTGCAGTGGAGAGGCACGCAAGGACTTGCTCGAGGCGGCTGAGGTGCGTCGCAAAGTCGGTGGAAAAAACCACACTGTCATCCAAATAACAGAGGCACGTTTTCCACTTCAGCCCTCGAAGAATGCTATCCATCATTCGCTCGAAAGTGGCAGGTGCGTTGCAGAGGCCGAACGGCAAGACGGTGAATTCATATAGCCCATCAGGAGTTACAAAGGCTGTCTTTTGGCGATCGGCCTCTGCCATTGGCACTTGCCAATACCCGGAGCGTAGATCCAGCGAGGAAAATAATTCCGCTCCCTGCAGACTGTCCAAGGCATCGTCGATGCGCGGCAGAGGATAGACATCTTTGCGCGTTATTCGGTTAAGGCGGCGATAGTCGACGCAGAACCGAATGGAGCCGTCTTTCTTTTTAACAAGGACAACCGGAGATGCCCAGGGACTGTTAGAGGGCTGGATGATGCCACGCTCCAGCATGTCGTCAACGTGCTCGTCGATGACACGGCGTTCAGCGGCCGACACACGATACGGACGCTGGCGCAATGGTGTTTGTTGGCCGGTGTCGATACGGTGAACGACTGCGGACGCCCGGCCCAAGGATGGTTGGCCAATGTCAAATGAGGCACGAAAACGCTGGAGGAGCTTGATGATTTCGGTGTGCTGCGCAGGTGTGAGTTCTGCGTCGCCGGAACGAGCGAAGACGTCTACAGGGGCATCGGTCGCGGCGGGAGGAGTTACGGCACAAATCGGAAGTGATGCCGTATCACCAAACATGGTGGCCGGGAGAATGCTATCGAAAGCTTCAGCGGTACCCAGGCACGCGTCGTGGAGTAGGGATGATGGGCAGGCGGACGGATTGCACACGTAAAGGGCAGCAGAACCTTCGCAAAAAGTGACGACAGCAAACGGAAGCAGAAAGTTCCGGCGGCGCGCACAAGTGGTCGACGGCGTAAAGAGGACGGATGAGTTCGCAGCAGAGCTACATAACACAAGAACCAGAGCGGCGGAGAAAGGTGCAATATCGATGTCAGAGGCGGCAACAACTTTAGAAGAATAATAGTCGTCAGGGTCAAAACACGGCACTGATAACGCAAGTTCGCAACGAGCGCAGTCGATAAGAGCTTGATTCACAGATAGGAAATTCCAACCAAGAATAACGTCGTGCGAGGAACGAGGCAGGACGACAAATTCGATAACATGCATAACGCTTTGAATGACAACCCGGGCTGTGCACGACGCAGAAGGCTGAATGCGATGCGAGGTTGCCGTACTCAGAGAAAGAGAGGTAAGGGGAATGGTCACTTTGTTCAAATTGAGGCAGAGCTTCTCACTAATAATAGAAACGGCGGCTCCGGTGTCGATAAGTGCGTGTACGGCGACGCCGTCTACGGACAGTTCAATTTCGTTCGCCGGCGCAGAATGAGGCCTTGAAATGTTCGACGGAAACGCAGTTCTTGCCTCTGGAACTGCGACTGCTAGTTTTCCTCTCGGGCTGGGCTGGGTCGGCGAACCATCGGGGAAATGGATCGGCGACGTGGGGAAGGCGACCGGCGTGAATCGAAGGGGAGGCGGCTGTAAGAGGTGTCCGGAGGAAGGTTAGAGTGGTCCTGACGCGGAAGTCGAGCAGGCCTGTAGCTTGAGGCACCCCCACTGTCAGGTAAACGGGGGCTGCGACGGCGGCAGAATCGTGCTACGTGGCCCGGAAAATGGCATGAATAACATATTGGCCGGTTATCAGGTGTTCGCCACGGGTTGACGACAGGGACTCCAGCAGCCCAGTAAGGAACGACTATCGGACGCGAAGGTGGCGGCGGTACATGGAAGGTGCCGGTGGCCCGGTAGGAATCAGGAGCCGGAGGAGTGTAAGGCCGCGCGACAACGTCAGCGTACGTTAGCGGTCCAGCTGCAGGCTGCGGAGGAGGAGCAGATGGCAGCGCCGCGGCAACTTGCGTCTGAATGACGTGACGAAGCGCAGGAGGCAGGGTTGTCGACGGCTCGGGTGCGCTATTCGCCATAGAGAGTTGGCGTGCGACTTCTTGGCGGATGAATTGCTTTATCTCCGGCATTAAAGCAGAGATGTCGGCAGCGTCGCGACCGAAGGCCAACGGGGATAGATCCGCAGTGTCCTGCTGAGCAGCGCGTGTTGATGCACGTTGCTTGCGCAGCTCGTCGTACTGCTGGCAAAGCCGTATGACCTCGGCAATAGTGCGGGGACTCTTCGCGACGAGCATCTGAAAGGCATGCTCATCGATGCCTTTCATGACGTGCTTGATCTTGTCTGCTTCATCCATGGATGAGTTGACGCGCTTGCAGAGCGAGAGCACGTCTTCAATATAACTTGTGAAGGTCTCGTCCTGGCGTTGAGCTCGACCACGCAAGCGCTGCTCAGCGCGAAGCCGGCGAACTGCGGGACGGCCGAAGACCTCAGCCAAAGTCGCCGTGAAAGCCGACCAGGTGGTAAAATCGGCTTCATGATTGTGGAACCATAGGTTGGCCACGTCAGTCAAGTAAAATATGACATTTGTGAGCTTGGCGCGGTCGCCCCATTAATTATAGGCGCTTACACGGTCATATTCGGCGAGCCAGTCTTCCACGTCGTGGTCGTCTGTGCCGCTAAATATAGCCGTATCGCGCTGGCGGATAACACCAGAGCAGACGATCGCCGGGGGCACGGGAGCAGCAGCCTGGGACGGTCCCGGTTCATCCATTGTAACAGCTGGTAGTAGCGTCCGACTGCGGAGTTCCAGGATGTTGAAGAGAAACCCCGCACCTCCACCAAATGCAACGGGGGTGGTGTTCGCCTAGCAGCACTAGCTCTAGGTTGCAGCGGTAGGCTTAAAACAGGTCGGTGCTATCTCGAAACGGGGAAGCAAGCACACCTCGTCGTCTTCTTCTCATCCACTAGCACCATGCCCACTGCCAAGTGCCTTCAGTACAGTATATTATATATATATATTACGAGAAGGAAGGGGGTTAACCGAGGGGCCCGATTTTTATTAGTCATATCATAAGAAGCCAACAAACACTGACACCAAGGACAACATAGGGGAAATTACTTGCGCTTAATAAATGAAATAAGGAAACGATAAATAATGGAAATTAAAGTGGATGAAAAAACAACTTGCCGCAGGTGGGAACCGAACCCACAGCCTTCGCATTTCGCGAAGGCTGTTGTTTTTTCATCCACTTTAATTTCCATTAATTTATCTTTTCTTTATTTCATTTCTTAAGCACAAGTAGTTTCCCCTATGTTGTCCTTGGTGTCAGTGTTTGTTGGCTTCTTATGATATGACTAATAAAAATCGGGCCCCTCGGTTAACCCCCTTCCTTCTCGTTATTACCTAACGAGGGTCTCGAATCCGGCAACATTGATGCCTGCAGATAGCATATGTGGGTTTATTGACCAGTTGCCTTCACCCTAAAAAGATAACGTTCTCGTGACGCCTGTGGCAAGAAAGACGTTCCACGTCCGCCACCAAGGTCTGTGAGTGGTGGCACTGGCTAACACTCCCAGGGTTCTACTAGGACACATAAATACCCAAGAAAGTGGATGGGAAAACGGCGCCGCGGTAGCTAAATTGGTAGAGCATCGCAGGCGAAATGCAGAGGCTGTGGGTTCGGTTCCCACCTGCGGCAAGTTGTTTTTTCATCCACTTTAATTTCCATTAATTTATCGTTTCTTTATTTCATTTATTAAGCACAAGTAATTTCCCCTATGATGTCCTTGGTGTCAGTGTTTGTTGGCTTCTTATGATATGACTATATATATATATATATATATATATATATATATATATATATATATATATATATATATATATATATATATATATATATATATATATATATATATATATATATATAGTGTGGCTCCGAAACTCGCGTCGAAGTACCAAGGCCCATACCGCGTGATCAAACAAACGTCTCCAGTCTATATTGTCGAACCCTTCGAGCTACCTTTGGATCATCGCCGTCGTAGACGCGAAATTGTGCATGCCCAGCGTCTCAAGGCCTACTATGATCCGCCTGTGCTGTCCTACCCGTAGGTCGCCGGGACGGCTTCCTTCTCCGCGGGGGAGATAACTGTACTGTAAAATAGGGAGCAGTGGGGCTGTGGCTAGGAGAGAGACAACGAGGACGAGAAAGAACAACCTTGTTTCGGTGCTCGGTCGGCTACACTACCTCTCGCTGCTCCAACGTTCTAGTCGCGAACGCTTAGTGCTCAAAGTGCTTCGCGACTATATATATATATATATATATGTATATATATATATATATATATATATATATATATATATATATATATATATATATATATATATATATATATATATAACCTCAAAACGAGGTCTATAATAGAATGTTTACTCCTTGAATGCACTATAGTGTTAGCCTGCAACACCAGTTCTGGGGCGAATCATGGCACGGGTGTTCTTCCTCAACCCTCCCTGTAGTACGCAGCTAGGAAGCCATCTGCTTCCCTACAATTTCTTTATTTAATTATTTATTTATTATTTCTTGCATAAAGGGGTAATTATAAGAATGATAATGATCGAAGGAGCTATAGTATTAGCCTGCAACACAGGGTTCCGCGAAAATCATGGTACGGGTCTTCTTCCTAAACACCCTACGTAATACGCAGCTAGGGGTTCGTATGCTTCTTTAAAATTATTTATTTATTTGTTTATTTATTGAAATATTTATTTATTCAATATTTATTTCATAACGACGTTTATTATAATATGATAATGATCTATTTATTTATTTATTCATATACCCAAAGGCCCATTCGGGCATTACATGGGGGGGGGAGCCAGTTACAATTAGAAACATGTAAAAAAAAGAACATTGGTAATATACAATGAAATCATTATATACAGAAAGAATAACATACGCAAGTAAGCACTCAACACAGAAATAATCACACATTTAGAAAAACCTTCAACTTGTTAACAAAACCATCATTGTTAATGGCAGATACAATGTCCCTCGGTAGTTTATTCCAATGATATATTGCCAAAAGTAATGGTGAATGATGGTACAGATTAGTGCGAGCAAAAAGGGGTTCCACTTTAAATGGGTGATCAAAACGTTGAAAAATACTGTGAGCTGCATTCGCGGAACGGAGATCTACTATGATAAAGCGCGTGAAAATGTGATAACAACGTTATTAGTCGGCGGTTTTGAAGAGAGGGCAATGAAAGTGATTCCTTGATGTCCGTAACACTGTAGTTTCGCGAGTATATTTTTGTGATATATCTTGCTGCTTTATTTTGTATTGCTTCAAGCTGTTCGATGAGATACGTTTGATGCGGATTCCAAATCATGGATGCGTACTCTACCTTTGAACGAACAAGCGTAGTGTGTGCTAATAACTTAGTAGCAGTGTTCGCTAAGTATAAGTTGCGTTTAATGAAGCCGATTGTTTTGGATGCCTTACTGGTTATGGTATTAATGTGCTCATTCCAAGATAGATCAGAGGATGAATGAACTCCAAGATATTTAAATGTGAATATTTTCTCAACAGGGATTGCCTGAATTGTGTAGCAGCTGAATTCTGGATTATATGTTCTCGTGAACGTCATGGCCTTAGTTTTAGAAACGTTAATTTCCATTTGCCACTGGCAACACCAAAATGCGAGTTTGTCGAAGTCTACCTGTAATGAGTTCTTGTCTACTGCGTTACTAATTTGTCTGTAGATGATACAGTCGTCTTCGAATAACCTCATAGTAGAAGATAAAGTGTTTCCTATGTCGTTAATATAGATCAGAAATAATATTGGACTCAGGACCGAACCCTGTGGTACACCGGATTTTACATGCGAAAGTGAAGATGAGTACCCATTCACGTAGACTGATTGACTTCGGTTGGTTAAAAAAATTGCTATCCAATTTGTAATCGTATTGTTTATGTTAAGATTTTTTAGCTTCATTAATAAACGGATGTTCGGAACTTTGTCAAATGCTTTTGCAAAATCAATAAATATAGCATCTATTTTTAGTCCACCATGAACGGCTTCGTGGAGGTCAGTTATCAATTCGACTAGTTGGGTTTCCTAGGAACGACAACGAAGGAAACCATGCTGATTGCTAGTGAAGAAATTGTGGTCTGATAGAAATTTCATGACGGTGGATGATATGATGTGCTCTAGTAATTTACAACAGATTCTTGTTAATGATATGGGCCTGTAGTTTGAGACTAAGGATGGATCACCAGATTTAAAAATGGGAATCATGCGTGCACACCTCCAGGCGTCAGGCACGCATCCTGTATTAACTGACTGTTGAAAAATAGCTACCAAGATACGTGATATAGCTGGTTTTGTAAGCATAAGCAATTTTGCGTAAATGTCATCTGGTCCGGGTGCCGAATTGACTGGTAGACGATCTATAGCGGCTTCTACACCTTCGCGAGTGATTGTGAGGTCATTCATTGAACTACTTAAGCTGATAAAGTTCAGATCTGGTGGCACTGGTTATTTTGATTTGAAAACCGAACAGAAAAAAAGTGTTTAATTCTTCCGCAACATCGGACTGCAGAAGAGGCTCACCATCTTTCGTTATCGACACAAGGGATGATGACGATGGTTTCGGATTTACTACTTCCCCAAATTTTTTACAGTTGTTGTTTAACATTTGTCATAAGTCGTAGTTGTAAAATTTTTCCTTCGCTGCTTCAATTTCTGCTCTGCAAAGTCTCGCCTGTTCGAGACAACATTCCCAGTCGTCGGCAGAGGTCGAAAGCTTTGCCTTTGAATACATTCTTTTCTTCTTAATAATGCACCGCTTAACATGTGTTATAAACCACGTGTTTTTACTTGAAGATTGGATAGTAATTCTTGGAATATATCTTTCCTTAAATTCAGTGAGCGTCCTTTGAAAGATCTGCCAATTTTCGTTTGTATCACGTTCGGACAAGGTCAATACAAACTGCGTAGAAAATGTTAGCAGGTCATTATTTAGTCCTCGTACATCCCATCTGTTGTAATCGTATATGGTTTTCTTTGCATTACGAGGTTTTTCATATTTTATGGTGTACTCGCAGTGGATAACATTGTGGTCACTCATGCAGTCAAGGAGGCGTACATACATACTTTGTGGATCTTTAGTCAGTACAAGATCTAGAACTGAATCACCACGTGCGGGACATGATACCATTTGGCTCAAACTAAACAAAGGAAGAACATCAAGAAACTGCCTACATTCATGCCTTCTTGCGCCCTCGACGGGTTTGCATGTCTGCCAGTCAATTCCGGGATAGTTGAAGTCGCCTGCAAGTATTATTTCCGATGACGGATACTTGCTTTGAATAATGCTTAAAGAATCATGAAGGCATTCAACAAAGTCAGCTGAAGAACTGGGTGGCCGATAGCAAACTTCGATAACGCAAGTTACAGATGGCGATAAACGGAGTGCGATCCACAATATTTCGAGGACGGAAAAAGTGTCGACAAGATGCGCACTGAACTTCTTATTTACAGCAATTATGACGCCACCGCCTCAAGATGTGCTTCTGTCTTTTCTAAGCAAGGAAAAACTATTCGAAAGGCATAGTTTGCTGTCAGCTACATCATAACACAGCCAAGTTGCGGTACCAGGGACTATGCCCGTGGAACAGCATTCAATAAAGGCTTGCAGATGATCTTGTTTGTTTAACAGACTTCGGAAATTTGATACTATGATTGACAAGGTGTTATTCGGATGGGTTCCTTCAGGTTCATTCGTTTGTTCTACGTGTCTGGTGGTCTGGGAGAACTACCACCTTATTGGCCGAGGAATCAAACGTATAGTTCTTATTGGCAAGAATTAGTTTATGAAAAACTAGCTTGAATTTTCCGTTGGGTTGGCGGTTAGTCCGAGCAAAATCGCGGAGTTTATTTCTGATCTGCCGCAAGCGCGGTGAAAAGTCTTCTTCTACCCATACTCGAGCAGATGCGATGTCTTTAAGCTTGAATGCATTCCTCAGGATATTGTTTTTATGCGTTGCATATTGCAATTACTCAGTTCAGCCCTTGGGCGCGGCCGGGCAGCCACCATTGACCTTGAGCGCAACCACGTGACGTGACGTCACGACAGCCGGAGGAAAAGCTGGGCCCCAACTCGCGCGGTCGCGCGCGGCCGCAGCCACCACCTGACTCCCGCTCCTCCCGCTCGGGGCGCTGCGCCGGCGCGTGACGTAGCGTGGCGCGAAAATCCAGTGCCGCCAAGCAGTACCTCGCTCTCAAAAAAAAGAAAGACCACGCAATATGCAATGCATTCTTGGCTTAACCAAGCTAAGCCTGGCCATTTTTATCCTTAAAGATCAAAATCTTGACTATTAGAGGGCGATTATATCCCGGCTTTTCCTGTCCGAGTCTGTGAGCCCTTTCAATACCACTAGGCTGAATGTCGAATGTATTCGTTATGAACTCTGTAATTAATTTTTCCGTGTCATTCCACTTCTCAGTTCTTTCCTCGGGAATGCCCTTGAAAATAAGGTTGTTCCGCCGCATTCGGTTGTTCAGATCATCCACGGCAAGATTGGCTCGTTCAATTTGTTTGAGTTCAATGGTTCGAACCTGGTCCCGAGTTTCCTGCACAAGCATCCCCACTGTGGATACATCTTTGTGAAGGCTGTCAACTGTTTCTAGGCGCTGCTCAATTTGTGGCAACCGTCTTTTGACATCTGTAATATTCGACTGGATATCCTTGAGTTTGACGCACATGTCTTTCTGAGATTTTTCATTAGCCGCAGAAAGTTCTTTGAGAAAATTCATAATTTGATCTACTTTGTCAGGATCTGGGTTTGTTTCGACGTCCCCTGCACAGATGATCAGGTGCACAATACGGAACAAAACTACGAACAATTGTACCCCAGCCTTCGATGTCCGACACACCGATGCTGGCCGTAGCCACACGGGTGAGCATGATTTAGTGATTCTACTAAGCCGATCCTGGCGCGGTAGGTACATAGATCAATGCCCATCTCTGTTCAAAAATCTTACACAATTTCAATTGGGGGTTGCAGCCAAATAGGGATCACGAAATGCGCCAAAGCGCTGCAGACTCACCTACAATGAGCCAAAGCAACAGTTTTAGCGCTGTGAAACTGGCTGCAAATCCCGTTTGACGTTTGCCGCTGAGACTTCTTATACTTGGCTTGAGGGCGCTGCAGTGCTTGCCGGTATCACCTGCGCGGGAGTGCACGACGATGGCTCCCACGACGCAAGGTGATATGAGTCCAGGACAGGAGGCAGCAGCTCTTGTGCTTGATGGGTGGCAGTCGGCCGGAGCTTGCGCAATCAGCCGATTGTAGCAGCGACTGACGGGCGTCTCACAAGGTCACATGCAGGTCCCCTACAATGAGCGAAAGCAACAGTTTAAACGCTGTGAAACTGGCTGGAAAGGCACTATAGTGTTAGGCTGCAGCACAGGGTTTCGCGCAAATCATTGCACTGCTCTCCTTCGTCAACCCTCCACGTAATACGCTGCAAGGGGAGCGTAAGCTTCCTTAGAATTTTTTTTATTTATTCATTTATTCATTGCTTATTTCATACCTTGGTTTATTATAAAAATGATAATGATCGAAGGAACTAGAGTGTTAGCCTGCAACACAAGGTTTGGCGCAAGTCATGGCACGTTTCGTCTTCCTCAATCCTCCACGTATAACGCAGCTAGAGGGGCGTCTGCTTCTTTAAAATTTATTTATTACGTCAAACGTTACCTTCCATTAGGCGACGCTCACCCCAACGATTACCCGAGCATAAAGTGCGACACCACTCCCGAACTAGACGCTGCCTTCACGGAAGCAGAAGTTCGAGAGGCGCTACACAACCTCAACAGCAGGTCGGCCTCAGGACCCGACGGGGTAACCAACCAAATGTTACGTAACTTAGACGACCAGGCCATTACACTACTCATTAAAGACATCAACCACGTGTGGGAAACAGGAGAGGTACCAACGCAATGGCGCACGGCCACGGTGGGCCTTATCCCAAAACCCGGCAAACCACTTAACCTCGACAATTTACGCCCTATCTCTCTTACCTCATGCGTGGGTAAAGTAGCCGAGCACGTCATTCAAAACCGAGTGTCACGCTACATTGAGGAACACGAACTCCTCCCACACAACATGGTAGGGTTTCGACTCCACCTTTCCACGCAAGATGTCATGTTGCTCTTAAAAAGACAGGTCTTTGACGTTAAAACAAGAGACGTTCGAGGCATCCTCGCCCTCGATATCACGAGAGCATTCGACACCGTCTCGCACCGCTTCATATTGGAGTCTGTGGCAGGCCTCGGCCTCGGCCAGAGATTTCAGGAGTACGTGCGCTCCTTCCTAAAAGACAGAGAAGCCCGACTGCGAGTCTCACAACTTAAGTCGGACTGCTACACGCTGGGTTCAGTCGGAACACCGCAAGGCTCTGTCATCTCTCCATTACTCTTGAACATCGTGATGAAGGGACTCGCAGACAAACTACGAGACATCCCGAACGTAAATTTCGCTCTATATGCAGATGACATCACCATCTGGAGCCCGGGAGGCTCCCTGGCAGACATGGAGCAGGCATTACAGTCTGCCCTAGATGCCACGGAGGAGTACCTACTAGAGACAGGAATGAAGCTATCTTCCAAGAAATCGGAACTCTTACTATATCGCAAGTCTTGCCAAGGAGTCCGATACCTAACTCCTCTAGACGAACTTCCGATCGCACTACATACAAGAGACGGCCAACAGATTCCGCGAGTCGACCACATACGCATTCTTGGGCTCCTAATCGAAGCCACCGGATGCCACGCACACTCGATCAAACACTTAACCGCCAAAACCGAAAATATGATCAGACTCATCCACAGAGTCTCAGTGCGCAGGAAGGGTCTCTGCGAAGATAACCTCCTGCGCGTATACCACGCGTTCCTTATGAGCCATATTAATTACGTCGCCTCTGCCCACAACTGGACGAAAACAGAAAAGACGAAACTAAACACACTCATGCGCAAGAGCATCAAACAGGTCTTGGGCATTCCACAAAGAGCAAGTACAGCAAAGGTTGATCAGCTAGGCATGCACAACAACATCGACGAAGTGATCGAGGCTCATACTATGGCGCAAATACTCCGCCTATCCTCGTCCAAAGCCGGTAGACTAATTCTAAGCGAAGCTAATGTCTCCCCATCTCCCTATCTCGAGCACGCTGTTACCCTACCGAGTGAAATTAGAGACAACTACAGAGTCTCACCGTTTCCCAGAAACGTCCACCCACTATACAACGTGGGTAGGCGTCGGGCCCGCGCCCGCGCGATTCTCGACCGCACAGACGCGGATCGTGAAGCCACCGCATTTGTTGACGCGGCCCAGTACGGCAATACATCAACTTTCGCGATAGCAGTTGTGGACGGCAACGGAACGTTACGGTCATCGGCATCGGTTAAATCGACCACCAGCGCTAAAGCCGAACAGATAGCCGTAGCCATCGCCATGGCAGACCCCACATTTACCCATGTCCTCACGGATTCGCGTGCTGCAATTCGGGCTTACGAAAGCGGCAATGTACCGAAAGAGGTAGCGCATATATTACTAGCGAGCTCAAACGAGTGCAAACGGTGCCTCTCCTGGTTCCCCGCTCACATGGGGAAAGACATCCACCCGCAAAAACCCAACCTCAATGAAACGGCCCATGACCGTGCGCGAGAACTTGCCCGCCGCGACGGTCCCACGGCCTCCGAGGGGCTGGACATTCAGTTTAATGACCCGCTACTCACATACCAAGAAATCACCTCACACTATCGAAAAGGCAGAATGAAATACCCGCTCCTGCACGCCAAACTCGAGCGCGCGCAGGCGGCCGCGTTTCGAATGCTGCAAACGGACTCGTATCCGTCACGAGGCCTATTAAGCCACTACAATTCAGAAATCCCGGCAAATTGCCCAGCCTGCCCAGAACCCTACTGCTCACTCTCGCACATGCTTTGGCAATGTACCGCGTTACCAGAGGGCCCTCTCTCCAGTGAGCCCGAATGGGGAGAAGCCCTCAAAAGCCCGGACCTCAAACTGCAATTCAAGGCCGTCCAGAGGGCCCAAGAACTGGCGGAGCGTCACCACGTTCCCGTCCCGACTTGGGCGTCGCCTACGGTTTCGGCCCAAGGAGCTCGCCGCGTGCGATCCCCAACGGCTTAGACCCCTCAGGACCTCAATAAAGTTCTTGACTGACTGACTGACCTATTTATTTGCTTATTTCTTATTTATTCATTATATATTTCGTAACGAGGTCTATTATAAAAAGTTTACTGCTTGAATGCACTATAGTGTTAGCTTGCAACACAAGTTCTGGCGCAAATCATGGCACGGGTCTTCTTCCTCAACCCTCCGTGTAGTACGCAGCAAGGGAGCCATCTGCTTCCTCACAATTTATTTGTTTAATTATTTACTTATTATTTCTTTTATAACAAGGTAATTATAAAAATGATAATGATCGAAAGGACTATAGTGTTAGCCTGCAAAACAGGGTTCCACGCAAATCATGGCACGGGTCTTCTTCCTCCACCCTCCACGTAATACGCAGCTAGGGTGGTGTCTGCTTCCTTAGAATAATTTTATTTTATTTACTTATTCATAATTTATTTCATGTCTAGGTTTATTATAAAAATGATAATCATCGAAGGAACTATAGTGTTAGCCTGCAACACAACGTTTGTCGCAAATCACAGGACCTGTCCCCTTCCTCAACGCTTCACGTATAGCGCAGCTAGGAGGGCGTCTGGTTCTTTACAGGTTATTTATTAGCTTATTTAATTTTACTTTATTATTTTTTCATGTTTTATTTCATAACGACGTTGATTATAAAAATGATAATGATAGAAGGCACTATAGTGTAAGCCTGCAACAAAGCGTCTTTCGCAAATTATGGACGGGCCTTCTTCCTCCACCCTCCACGTAATACGCAGCTAGGGGGGCGTATGCTTCCTTGCAATTCATTTATTCACTTGTTCATTATTTATTTCGTAACGAGGTTTATGATAAAAACGATAAATGCTTGAAGGCACTATAGTGTTAGGCTGCAACACATGTTCTGGCGCAAATCATGGCACGGGTCTTCTTCCTAAACCCTCCGTGTAATACGCAGCATCGTCTTCCTTACAATCTTATTATTTTTTTATTCATTTATTCTTTCTTTCATAACAGGGTAATTATAAAAATGATAATGATCGAAGGAACTATAATGTTAGCCTGCAACACACTGTTCCGCGCAAATCGTGGCACGGGTCTCCTTTCTCAACCCTCCACATAATACGTAGCTAGGGTGGTGTCTGCTTCCTTACAACTTATTTATTTATTTATTTATTATTTCTTCCATAAGAGGGTAAATATAAAAATGATAATGATTGAAGGACCTATAGTGTTAGCCTGCAACACAGCGTTCCACGGAAGTCATAGCACGGGTCTCCTTCGTCAACCCTTCACGTAATAAGCAGCTAGGGGGGCGTCTGCTTCCTTACAATTTATTTATTTGTTTATATTTATTCGTTTATTTATTTATTTATTCAATATTTATTTCATCAGCAACGTTTACTATAAAAATGATAACGATCAAAGGAACTATAGTGTTAGCCTGCAACACCGGTTTTGGCGCAAATCATGGCACATGTCTTCTTCCTCAACCCTCCACGTATAACGCCGCGAGGAAGGCGTCGTCTGCTTCATTACAATTTATGTATTAACTTATTCATTTATTTACTTATTCATTTATTTATCGATGTATTAATTTGCTCATTATTTACTTCATAACGAGGTTTATCATAAAAACGATAACTGCTTGAAGGCAATATAGTGTTAGCCTGCAACACAAGGTTTGGCGCAAATCATGGCACGTGTCTTCTTCCAAAACCCTCCAAGTAATTTGCAGCTAGGGGGGCGTCTGCCTCCTTATAATTTATTTATTTATGTATTTATTTATTTATTTATTTATTCATAATTTATTAAGCAGATTTTTTATAAAGTGATAATGATCGAAGGCACTATAGTGTTAGCTTCCAACACAGGGTTTCACGCAAATGATGTTACGGGTCTTCTTCCTGATCCCTCCACGTAATACGCAGCTAGGGGGCATCTGCTCCCGAGCAATTAATTAATTTATATATTTATTTATTTAATATTTCATAACGAGGTCTATTATAAAAAGTTTACTGCTTGAGTGCACTATAGTGTTAGCCTGCAACACTGCAACACAAGTTCTGGCGCAAATCATGGCACGGGTCTTATTCCTCAACCCTCCGTGTATTACGCAGCTTGGGAGCCGTCTGCTTCCTTAAAATTTCTTTATTTAATTATTTACCTATAATTTCTTTCATAACAGGGAAATTAAAAATTATAATGATCGAAGGAACTATAGTGTTAGCCTGCAACACAGGGTTCCGCGCAAATCATGGCATGGGTCTTCTTCCTAAACCCTCCGCGTAATACGCAGCTAGGGGGGCGTATGCTTCATTACTACTTATTTATTTATTTATTTATTTATTTATTTATTTATTGAAATAATGCTACGGAACATTATGTGCGATCACGAAAAGGCGAGTAGTGTGAAGATGACGACGACGATTAGAAGCTAGCGCGGGCTGTTGCCTCTTGGCCAAGCGCAGCGTATTTTCTTGTAAATATACTTGTACATAGCTTTTCGTCTGCGTCTTCCTCTGTAACATATCTGGTGGAGGTGGACGTTCCCTGTATCTCGTCGCGGAGCTTCGCAGTGGACGGTACGTCGAGCCTTCCTTCATGGCTCCCGGCGACGACAACCCGACTCCGCCGGGTCCGACACTTGCTGCCACTTCGACAACCTACATCACTCTCCCCGCTCCCCGTCATCCTGGTGTTTTCTCGGGCAAAGATGGGGAAGACGTCGATGACTGGATCAGCCTGTATGGACACGTCAGCCGCAATAACCGGTGGGACCCTACTATTATGCTCGCCAACGTAGTCTTTTACCTCGGTGGCACACCTAGAGTTTGGTATCGCACGCACGAAGATGAGCTCACCAGATGGGATTCACTTAAGCAAAAGCTTCGAGACTTGTTCGGCAACCCCTACGGTCACCAACTTGCCGCGCAGAAGGCGCTTTCCGGCCGTGTGCAGACGTCAACAGAGCCCTATGTCACGTACATTCAGGACGTCTTGGCTCTGTGCCGCAAAGTTGACACCAACATGAGTGAATCAGACAGCCAAGGTTGCCCACATCCTCAAAGGCATTGCCGATGACGCCTTCAACTTGCTCATTTGCAACAATGTAGCGACGGTGAATGCTGTTATAAAAGAGTGCCGCCGCCTGGAACTCGCCAAAAGCCGACGTATTGACCAGCAGTTTGCCCGTCGGCCCAACACCCCAGCGACATCTTCCTGTGCCGACACTCCTCGTCCCAACAACACTGCCGATGTTACCAGGATCGTCCGGCGTGAGATCGAGGCCGCCTGTCCGGCTGCCTTCGACTCCAGTCCCACCAACACATCTGCAGTCATGGTCTCACTGATGCAGGCAGTTATCCGCCAAGAGTTCGAAAACATGGGTCTTCACACCATCTGCTCGGCCCATCGTCCTGATACCCGCCCGGCTTCTTAGATTCCGCCCAGTCTCGCATCTTCTTACCCACCACGTTTCCGCAACCCATCTGAATGGCGCATTGCGGAAGACAAGCCCATTTGTTTCCACGGCCATCGAATCGGGCACATTTCTCGGCACTGTCGCAGTCGCTGGAGTTCCCCGACCCGGTTTACTTATACTGCCTACTCTCGCCCCCCAGGTGGCCCTTCTCGTCCCTATGCCGTACGCTCCGATAACGCCGGCGCTGATTCTCCTGCACCGAACCGCTCCTATTCTCGTTCGCCTTCGCCCCAACGACGACAATCTCGCTCTCCCCGGCCCCGTCGCTCCTATTCGCCGACTCCCTTCAGACGCCGCTCCCAGCCGGAAAATTAGACGATGCAGTGCCTCGAGGTGACGGTGCGTTGCTTCCTACGCCGCCCAATCCTCTACTCACGTTCCCCACTCATCTGAACCTTCTTGACGTGCAATTCGAAGGTGTTTCTGTGTCTGCACTCATAGACACTGAAGCGCATTTGTCCGTAATGAGCGCTGACCTTCGTAACCAGCTCAAGAAAATTATCACGCCCGCCACGACGCCTGTTGTCCGTGTCGCCGGTGGCGGAACAGCCCCCGTAATTGGTATGTGTGCCGCCCGTGTCTCCTTCGCCGATCGCTCCACTACCGTGCTATTCACAGTCATCGCTCACTGTCCCCACGACATCATCCTCGGCCTCGACTTCCTCTCCGCACATTCTGCTCTCATCGATTGCTCCGCCAGTACTCTCCGCCTCGACCTGCCTGTTCTGGATCCCGCTGAAGAACACCTTCCTCGCCTCAGTTCCGTCGACTTCGTTCGCTTGCCACCTTCGGCACTGACCTACGCTGACCTAGTGTCTTCCCCACCAGTCCCCGACGGTCACTACATCGCGGCTCCTATGCAAGACGTCCTCCTTACACACGAGATCACAGTACCTCATACAGTTTTATCTATTACGGCGAATTGCGTCTGCCTGCAAGTGGTCAACTTTGGCTTGACGACACAAGTGCTGCCACGCGGGATGTCTCTTGCCCAGCTTTGCTCATTCGAGGATCACTCAGTAGCATCCATTGCAGTAGACGACACTTCATCCGATACTCCTCTACCATCGCAGTCAGCAAATTGTACTATCGCTGGCTTACAGAAAATGATTGCGCCCGACTCTCCGTCCGAGCACGCTCGTGAACTCTACCGCGTCCTGTTTTCCTACCACGATGTTTTTGACTTTAACGATCGCCCTTTGGCCCAAACTACAGCTGTCAAACATCGCATTATTACCGGTGATGCCCCTCCTATTCATCGCCGCCCGTATCGAGTGTCACCAGCTGAGCGTCAAGTTATTCACGCAGAAGTTCGCAAAATGCTTGCCAAGAACATTATTGAACCATCATACAGTCCATGGGCCTCACCTGTTGTACTGGTAAAAAAGAAGGATGGCTCATGGCGCTTTTGCGTGGACTATCGGCACCTTAACAGAGTTACCAAAAAGGACGTGTATCCCCTACCTCGGATTGATGACGCCCTTGACTGCCTCCACGGTGCTCGCTATTTCTCCTCTATTGACCTTCGCTCCGGCTACTGTCAGATTGCCGTGGACGATCTCGACCGCGAGAAGACTGCTTTTATAACACCCGACGGTCTTTATTAATTCAAAGTGATGCCGTTCGGTCCATGTAACGCCCCTGCCACTTTTGAACGCATGATGGACTCCCTTCTTTACGGTTTCAAATGGTCCACGTGCGTGTGCTACTTGGACGACGTTATAGTATTCTCCCCAACATTCACTACGCACCTCGAGCGCCTCTCAGCAGTCCTGGACGTTTTTCGGCGAGCCGGTCTGCAACTCAACGCATCGAAGTGCCAATTCGGCCGTCGGAAGATTACCGTTCTTGGACATCTCGTTGACGCGAACGGAGTGCAACCGGACCCAGGCAAGATCCATGCTGTTGCGCACTTCCCTGTTCCGAAGTGTGTCAAGGATGTGCGCAGCTTCATCGGCCTTTGTTCGTACTTCGGCCGTTTCGTGAGAAATTTCGCCGCCATAGCACGACCACTAACCGAGCTTTTGAAAAAAGATGCCCCTTTCCAGTGGAGCGATAACGAGGCTTCTGCATTCTCACATCTAATCGACATTCTCACAAACCCTCCTGTTCTGGCCCGTTTCGATCCTTCTGCGCCTACCGAAGTCCGTACTGATGCCAACGGTCACGGAATTGACGCAGTACTGGCGCAACGCCAGCGTGGCCACGACCGTGTTATCGCTTACGCCAGCAGGCTCCTCTCACCCGCGGAGCGCAACTATTCCGTCACTGAGCGTGAGTGTCTGGCCCTAGTTTGGGCGGTAGTGAAATTCCGCCCATACTCTATGGCCGACACTTTTCCGCTGTCGCAGACCATCACGCGCTTTGCTGGTTATGCTCACTAAAAGATCCTACAGGAAGACTTGGCCGCTGGGCCTTACGCCTCCAAGAATATTCGTATACTGTCACCTATAAATCTGACCGACTACACAAGGACGCTGACTGCCTGTCTCGCTACCCGGTCGACGAGCCTGACGACGCCGACAGTAGTAGCGCCAACGGCATTTTCTCTGTGTCTGCCTTCGCTAACATCGCCGATGAGCAGTACCGAGACCTATCGCTGCGAGCACTTATCGAGCGTCTGTGCTCTACACATACCGACGCATCCGTTCGCCGATATGTCCTCCTGGGCGCCTTTCTGTATCGAAAGAACTTCCTCCCTGACGGCTCTGATCTTCTTCTTGTCGTGCCAAAACAGCTACGACAGACTATGCTCTTTGAGATGCATGACGCACCCACTGCAGGACATCTTGGGGTAACCCGCACGTACGACCGCGTTCGCCGCCGCTTCTACTGGCCTGGTCTCGCTCGCTCCGTTCGACGCTATGTTGCTGCCTGTGATCCCTGCCAGCGTCGGAAAACACCTCAGGTGCTACTTGCCCGTCATCTCCAGCCGATCACCGTCCCTGTGGAACCGTTCTTTCGTGTTGGATTAGACCTGCTCGGTCCCTTTCCCACGTCATCCTCGGGGAACAAATGGGTAGCCGTCGCGACTGATTATGCCACCCGATACGCTATCACTCGGGCTCTCCCTACCAATTGCGCCACTGAAGTCGCGGACTTTCTTTTGCATGACATTATCTTGCTTCATAGCGCCTAGCGACAGCTGCTTACTGACCGTGGTCTAAACTTCCATCTCGAAATTAATCGCTGACATTGTGCGTTCCTTCTTCATTCAACACAAACTGACTACCTCATACCATCCTCAAACCAATGGCCTGACAGAGCTGGTAAACCGTACTCTTACCGATTGCTGTCCCAGTACGTTTCCCAATACCACCACGACTGGGACATTGCCCTTCCTTACGTAAATTTTGCGTACAATACTTCCCTGCACGACACCGCCAGATTTTCTCCATTTTATCTACTGTACGGTCGCGAACCTACCTTGCCCCTAGACATGGTACTTCATCCTGCTGCGTTCTCAACAACCAAGTGTGCGCGCGACGCCATCGCCCTCGCCGACCATGCACGCCAGCTTGCCGGTGCTCGACTGAAGGTCTCACAAACCACTCAGGAGTGTCAGTACAACGCCCGTCATCGTGACGTGCAGTTTTCGCCTGGTGCGCTCGTGCTCCTGTGGTCGCCCTCCCGTCACGTCGGACTTTCGGAGAAGCTTCATTCGCAATACACAGGGCCCTACCGCCTGCTGCGCCAGGTGACGCCTGTGACTTACGAAATTGCCCCTGTGGGTTCAACCTCGTCCTCTCCTCTGGCATCTAGTGATGTCGTGCATGTCAGTAGGCTCAAGGCTTACTACACTGCTTCCGAGTCCGATCTTTAGTCACTCCGGGACGGCGCTTTTGCAGCCGGGGGTAGTGCTACGGAAGAATCTCTGCGATCACGACAAGGCGAGCAGTATGAAGAGGACGACGACGATTAGAAGCTAGCGCTGGCTGTTGCCTCTTGGCCAAGCGCAGCGTATTTACTTGTAAATATACTTGTACATAGCTTTCCGTCTGCGTCTTCCTACGTAACAATATTTATTTATTCAATATTTATTTCATAACGAGTTTTATTATAAAAATGATAAGGATCGAAGGCACTATAGTGTTAGCCTGCAGCACAGGGTTTCGCGCAAATCATGGCACGGTTCTCCTTCGTCAACCCTCCAGGTAATACGCAGCAAGGGGGGCGTCTGCTTCCTCACAATTTATTTATTTATTCATTTATTCATTATTTATTTCATACCGAGGTTTATTATGAAAATGATAATGATCGAAGGAACTATAGTGTTAGCCTGCAACACAAGGTTTGGCGCAAATCATGGCACTTGTCTTCTTCCTCAACCCTCCACGTATAACGTAGCTACGGGGGCGTCTGTTTCTTTAAAATTAATTTATTACCTATTTATTTAATTATTTATTTATTTATTCATTATTTATTTCTAAACGAGGTTTATTACAAAAACTATAATGATCGAAGACACTATAGCGTTAGCCTGCAGCACAGGGTTTCGCGCAAATCATGGCACGGTTCTCCTTCGTCAACCCTCCACGTAATACGCAGCAAGGGGGGCGTCTGCTTCCTCACAATTTATTTATTTATTCATTTATTCATTATTTATTTCATACCGTGGTTTATTATAAAAATGATAATGATCGAAGGAACTATATATAGTGTTAGCTTGCAACACAAGGTTTGGCGCAAATCATGACACTTGTCTTCTTCCTCAACCCTCCACGTATAACGTAGCTACGGGGGCGTCTGTTTCTTTAAAATTAATTTATTACCTATTTATTTATTTATTTATCTATTCATTATTTATTTCTAAACGAGGTTTATTACAAAAACGATAATGATCGAAGACACTATAGCGTTAGCCTGCAGCACAGGGTTTCGCGCAAATCATGGCAAGGTTCTCCTTCGTCAACCCTCCACGTAATACGCAGCAAGGGGGCCGTCTGCTTCCTCACAATTTATTTATTTATTCATTTATTCATTATTTATTTCATACCGAGGTTTATTATAAAAATGATAATGATCGAAGGAACTATAGTGTTAGCCTGCAACACAAGGTTTGGCGCAAATCATGGCACTTTCTGCACCAACGGATGCATAAGGAAAAGAGGAACCCACAGATACCAACTTTTCTACGGTGGGTGGCCTTTTCGTTGGTTTTTCGAGCTGCTTCCCTTCCGTGACGCCGCGCTCCCCTCAGTCTGACGGCAAGGCCTAACCAGCACTCACCGGGCAAGGTTAGTCCCGCCTCGTCATGGCAGAGGGAATGGTTGTTGTAGTGGATGGAAACGACCTTCCGCCGGAAGAATTTGGTGAAGAGCACGGCTGGCGCTCCGCCGCTGTCTAGAAAAACGCCCTGCGCGTCTCTCGTCGCGACAGCACCCGTGAAGCGGCAAGCAGCCAGGGGCACCGCGAGCGTCTCAATGGCAGCAGAAAGCCCATTAGCCTAAAGCACAAGATCATCAAGTCGTCACGAATGCCTCAGCTCCCGAAGGAACACTGGAAGATTATGGCCCGCCCCAGGGGTGGTCTGGATGTTCAGAAAACGGGCTCCGCTCGGCTTGGTCGGGCCGTCGCCGCCGCGGCAAGACTCACGTCCGAGCAAGCTAGCCATGACATCGTCTGCCCCAACGCAACACAAAATATTATCGTCCTCAGCACCGCGTCTCGCGATAACGCAGATGCTTATCTAAAAATGAATTACATCACCCTGGGCATCAAGCAGTACGAACTCAGCACTTACGAAGCCGCGCCGCACGCCACGTGTACGGGTGTCATACGTCAAATTGATGTGTCGGAGAGCCAGGCCGACCTTGACAGAAGCATTCTCAACGAGAGAAATCCGTTAGCCCTGGGAGCCAAGCGAATCAAGAATAGCGAAACGGTAGTCATCGTTTTCGATGGCTACAAGGTCCCCAACTTCGTATTCTACGGCTTGGCGCTAGTCAAGTGCTCCTTGTACCTCAGGCAGCACGGCTGCTGCTATGCCTGTGGTAGACTAGGCCACAGAGCCGACGTCTGCCCAGCGCCGGAGGACAAGCTATGCAGGAAATATGGGCCCAACAACCCCGACGACAACCACACCTGCTCGCCTACTTGCAGCCTCTGCGGGGGCCCGCACGCCACAGCGGACAAGATTTGCAAGCAAAGGTTCCAACTCCCGTACATCGTTCGGCGGAGGAGAAGGGAAAGAAATGCGGAATCCAGGAAGCGAGAGCCGTCACCAGCGCAGACAAGCGCCGACAGCGAACCGGCTAGAACTTCGAGCAGGCGCTCCCGCTCGAGAAGCCGCTCGAGGTCCAGGAGCTGTTCCCGGTCCAGGTCCAGGAGCCGGTCCAGGTCCAGGAGCCGTTCCAGGTCCAGGTCCCGGGGCCACTCCAGATCGGGAAGCCACTCCCGGGGCCCACAGAACAGGGTCCGGTTCGAGGAGCCAGCCGGTGCTGGGAAACAAGGCGCCACTTGGGCAGACAGGGTGCGTAGTGGAGGGAGAACTGCCGTAATGGTAACTGGGGGTGCGGCGCCAGAGCTTGGGTTGTCTGAAATAGCTCAGCTTAGAAAAGAAAATGCCGAGATGCGCAGCATAATCGAGTTGATGCGAGCCGAAATAGCAGAGCTCAGAAAGGCTAATCAACCTCACCATGTCCCAGTCCCTAGTTCAACCCCCTCAGGAATCCCTTCGGCGACCCCCTCTCCCCAAACCCCTCGGGGACCTCACGCCGTTCCAGTCCCTAGTTCATCCCCCTCGGGGACCCCCTCTCCCCAAACCGCAGACGTTCCCATGGTCGTGGATGCGAGCCACTCGGGCAACCCAGCCAAAAGAAAGGCCGTTCCCAGCATGCCTGAAAATGTACCGGCTAAAGCCAAGTCCGAAGTCAGAGAAATGTTGAATTCAATCTGCTACGAGATCAAGGAGATTACCGAACGACTATCTGCAGTGGATCAGCGACTCTTGGTCGTGGATCAGAAGTTAGACGCGCAAAATGTCAAAATTCAATGCTTAGAAAACAGAATGCCAGAGATAGAGTCCAAGGTGCAGGAAATAGACATCAGGACGTCAACCCACGTACGTCCAGTTTACTTCACGGATGGCGCGTTGGTACCCACGCCGCCACCACTGCACATTCCCGGACTGATTAATAGAACCACCTCCCTCGAGACCCTAGTAGCAACGCCGGAAAGCGCTCTATACAGCAACGCTGGCGCCACACACCCAATTTAGTATTTGGCAGTGTAACTGCAGGGGACTCCACCATAAAAGATGCACCCTGCAGCAGTTTGTTCGCACTCACAAAGAAAAGCCACATGTTATATTATTGCAAGAAACGACGACTGATCAGGTTTCACTCCAGGGATACAAAGCTCTTGCTCTCCGTGGGGATGGCAGAGGAATCTGTACATTAGTCAGCAGCAAGTTCACTTTCGTCGCACACGATCTAGGGGTCCGGCCTAGCAAGACGGAGACCTCCCTAGTAGAAGTCATCCCAAGCCAATCCAATTTCTCTAGCATTTTTATACTTAACGTATATAGCAGCCCGAGCGATCACAGACAACGTTTCAAAACCATCATCACTAGGGCAACGAAACTCGCCGGAAACTCTCCCCTGGTTGTGGCCGGCGATTTCAACGCCCCCTTTCACGCGTGGAACTACACGCACGACACTGTCAAGGGCAGAAGCCTGTGGCAGGAGGCGGGAGATGCGGGACTCTCTCTATTGACGGACCCAGCCTTTCCCACCAGACGGGGCACTTCCTCGACCAGGGACTCTGTCCCGGATCTCGCCTTTGTTAAAAACGCTGGCTCAGCCATGTGGACGAATCTGCTCATAGACCTCGGTAGTGTCACCACATCACGGTCACCAGCTTACAAGTGGAGCAGAAAAGAAAGAAGGCGTTCTCGGTGTCTGACTGGGACAAATTCCGTGAGGTTCGCAAGGCCCGCGCCGCCCGTGGAGAAAAGCCGGAGAGTCTCGTCCAGTGGTGCGCACTAATTCTGCAAGATGTCTGCTCCACCACCAAAACCATAGAGACGGATCTACAGACAGACAAAATGTATAGCAGGCTAGCACACCTTCTCGAGGCTAAGCAATCACTTCTCGAGAGGTGGAAAAGCCAACGCTTGAATCGCAAGCTCAGAAAAAAGATAGCCGAGATCAACAAGCAGATCGACGAGCACTGCCAAGCCCTGTCTAGGCAGCAATGGGACGAAATTTGCAATTCAATCGACGGGCAGATGCGCACAGGAGGGAAGTGGAATCTTCTCAAACACTTGCTCGACGACTGCGGCACCAAGTCAAACCAGAGAAGTGTCCTCGCTAAAGCGCTCCACGAAGCCAAGAAGTCGTCTTCGGAAAAGGACATGCTGGAGATGTTGGCTAAGAAGTACCTGCCGCTCAAAACTGCGGCCGATGAGGTGGCATACCCAGTATACAAAGGGAAGCCGAACTCCGCGCTGTACGAGCCTTTCAAGATCAGTGAAATCCGCCGCGCCCTACACGACCTCAATGGTAGGTCAGCACCCGGCCCGTATCACATTAACAACAAGGCTCTCAGAAACCTAGAGGACGCATCGATCGAGTTTCTTACAGATGAGATAAATCGGATTTGGGAGCAGGGAATTGTACCTAAAGTATGGAAGTTGGCGAAGGTCATACTAATCCCAAAGCCCGGTAAACCGCCGAGCCTGGACAACCTCCGCCCAATCCCACTCACGTCATGTGTAGGGAAGGTGGCCGAGCACGCCATCCATAACAGAATTGCCGAGTATATCGAGACCAACGACCTTTTCCCTCACAACATGATAGGTTTCAGGCCAGGCCTCTCTACCCAGGACACCATGAAGCTTATCAAGATCCAAATCCTGGAACGCTGCACTCGGGACACGAGAGCCATCCTTGGTTTGGACCTGGAGAAGGCCTTTGATAATTTCCGTCACGAGTTCGTCCTCGACGCCATCTCCAAGCTCGACCTGGGCTCGTCCTTCCAGCCTTCGTCAGGTCTTTCTTGAGCAAACGATGCGCCATCCTCAAGGCTGGAGATTTGGAATCGGAGACAATGGAGCTGAGTAGAAGAGGCACTTCCCAGGGGTCAGTCATCTCACCACTCCTCTTCAACATCGCAATGGTCGACCTCTCAAGGTATCTAGGCAAGGTCCAGGGCATCGGTCACACGATCTACGCGGATGACATCACTGTCTGGTGCGCGGGTGGCAGTGACGGACAGGTCAAAGCCGCTCTCCAGGAAGCTGTCGACACTACAGAGCGCTTTCTAACCGACACGGGACTCCGGTGCTCTCCAAAGAAATCGGAGCTCCTTCTCTACAGCCCAAGTAGAAAGGGCCGCAAGCCACAGAACTGGAAACCCCCCACTGAAATTGACATTAATCTCTACACCAATTGCGGAGATCCCATTCCCAAAGTCGCGTCCATTCGAATCTTGGGAATGACGCTCGAAGGGACAGGCACAAATAGCATCACCATTCACAAATTAGCAAAGAAGACGGATAGCGTCATCGGTCTAATCAGGCGGGTAGCTAACAGAAGGAGAGGCCTGAGCGAAGAGAATCTGTTAAGCCTAGTCCACGCTTTCTTGTTGTGCCATTTTACGTACGTAGCGGCCATGCATGTCTGGAAGAGGGCCGAGCGAGACAAGCTAAATGCCATGATAAGGAGGGGGATCAAGAGCGCGCTCGGACTACCAAATTACACACGCACCGACTGACTCCTGCAGTTGGGTATTCATAATACCCTGGAAGAGATTGAAGAAGCACAAGAAAGGGCACAGATTCTCAGGCTCTCCGGCACCAGGGCGGGCAGGCGACTCCTAACTGAGATGGGCGTCCCCCCGGCCACTGTCGAAGACGCCTACCAGGGCCTTCCGAAAGAGCAGAAAGATAACATCATCATATCGCCCGCCCCACGCAATATGCATCCCCAGCGCAACGCAGAAAGAAGGAAGGCCAGAGCGGTGGCGCTCCTACGCCGCGCAACAGAACTCCCTGGCGGCATCTGCTTCGTTGACGCGGCCCAGTATGGCAACAGCAACAATTTCACGGTAGTGTCAATCAACCACAGGGGTTCGACCGTTAACGCCGCTTTGGTACGAAGCATGTCATCGCGTGCGGCGGAGCAAGTGGCCATTGCTTTGGCCCTCCTGGACGACGGACATGCCAATATCTTTAGCGACTCCAGGGCAGCCATCCGTGCCTTCAGCGTTGGCGCCGTGTGTAAGGAAGCCTGTCGCATCCTCGACGGCAAAAGCATCGCCACCCACACTCTCACGTGGTTCCCCGCTCACATGGGATCCATCATGGGAGGCCCCACAAACCTCAACGAGCTGGCCCACTCCAAGGCGCGAGGTCTCACTTTCCGCGACCATGGAGAACCCCCAACGCCGGCCCGCAGTGGTGGAGAACAGGGATCAACCGACCACATACAACGAAATTGCGCAGCACTTTTATCTCGGCAGGAGAGACTTTCCCCTTCCACCCAAGAAGTTAAATAGACCGCAGGCATTGACCCTCAGATTATTGCAAACAGGCTCATATCCCAACCCGGCTTTATTCCACAAAATTTATCCCGACACCTATGCCACTAGTTCTTGCAGGCACTGCAATGACATCGCTAGCCTAGACCATATGCTCTGGCGTTGCCCCTCGTTACGAGACACAGAACAAATCAATGAAGACAAGTGGCTATCCACTATCAAGAGCCCCGATGCCGGGGCGCAACTATGGGCTGTCCAGAGGGCCCACGATGCGGCGGTCGGGCAAGGCCTGACTGTCCCAACGTGGGAGCGGCCCGCAGCGCGCTCAGTCGCGTACCTCAGGACCTTATTAAAGTTTCGCATCCATCCATCCATCCATCCATCCAACCTATTTATTTATTTATTTATTCATTATTTATTTCTAAACGAGGTTTATTACAAAAATGATAATGATCGAAAGCACTATAGTGTTAGCCTGCAACACAGGGTGTCGCGCAAATCATGGCACGGGTCTTCATCCTTAGCCCTCCAGGTAATACGCATCTAGGGGGGCGCTCTCTTCCTTACAGTTTCTTTCTATCTTTATTTACTTGTTTATCTATTTATTCAATGTTTATTTTATACCGAGGTTTATTATAGAAGTGATAATGATCGAAGGAACTATAGTGTTAGCCTGCAACACAAAGTTTGGCGCAAATCATGGCACGGGACCTCTTCCTCAACCCTCCATGTAATGCGCAGCTAGGGAGTCGTCTGCTTCCTTACAATTTATCTATTTATTTATTTTATCATTGATTATTTTTCTCATACGAAGCTTTATTGTAAAAATGATAATGAACTAGGGAACTATAGTGTTGGCCTGCAACACATGGTTTCGCGCAAATTATGGCACGGGTCTCCTTCCTCAATGCTCCACGTAATGCGCAGCTAGGGGGGCGTCTGGTTCCTAACAATTTATTTATTTATTTATTTATTTATTTATTCATTATTTGTTTCATAACGAGGTTTACTACAAAAATGATAATGATTGAAGGAACTATAGAGTTAGCCTGCAAAACAGGGTTTGGCGCAAATAACGGCACAGGTCTTCTTCCTCAACCCTCCACGTAATACGCAGCTAAGGAGGCGTCCGCTTCCTTATACAATTTATTTATTTATTCATTATTTATTTCATAACGAGGTTTGTTACAAATATGATAATGATCGAAGACACAATAATGTTACCCTGCAACACGAGGTTTCGCGGAAATCATTTCACGGGTCTTCTTTCTCAACGCGCCATGTAATACGCAGCTAGCGGTGCGTCTGCTTCATTCGTCATCATCACCATCATCATCATCAGCCTGGTTACGCCCACTGCATGGCAAAGGCCTCTCCCATATTTCTACAACTACCCTGTCCATGTACTAGTTGTGGCCGTGTTGTCCCTGCAAACTTCTTAATCTCATCCACCCACCTAACTTTCTGCCGTCCCCTGCTACGCTTCCCTTCCCTTGGAATCCAGTCCGTAACCCTTAATGACCATCGGTTATCTTCCCTCCTCATTACATGTCCTGCCCATGCCCATTTCTTTTTCTTGATTTCAACTAAGATGTCATTAACTCGCGTTTGTTCCCTCACCCAATCTGCTCTTTTCTTATCCCTTAACGTTACACCCATCATTCTTCTTTCCGTAGCTCGTTGCATCGTCCTCAATTAAAGTAGAACCCTTTTCGTAAGCCTCCAGGTTTCTTCCCCGTAGGTGAGTACTGGTAAGACACAGCTATTATACACTTTTCTCTTGAGGGATAATGGCAACCTGCTGTTCATGATCTGAGAACGCCTGCCAAACGCACCCCAGCCCATTCTTATTCTCCTGATTATTGCCGTCTCATGATCTGGATCAGCAGTCACTACCTGCCCTAAGTAGATGTATTCCCTTACGACTTCCAGTGCCTCGCTGCCTATTGTAAACTGCTCTTCTCTTCCGAGACTGTTAAACATTACTTTAGTTTTCTGCAGATTAATTTTTAGGCCCACTCTTCTGCTTTGCCTTTCCAGGTCAGTGAGCATGCATTGCAGTTGGTCCCCTGAGTTACTAAGCAAGGCCATATCATCAGCGAATCGCAAGTTACTAAGGTATTCTCCATTGACTTTTATCCCCATTTCTTCCCAATCCAGGTCTCTGAATACTTCCTGTAAACACGCTATGAATAGAATTGGAGAGATCGTATCTCCCTGCCTGACGCCTTTCTTTATTGGGATTTTGTTGCTTTCTTTATGGAGGACTACGGTGGCTGTGGAGCCGCTATAGATATCTTTTAGTATTTTTACATACGGCTTGTCTACACCATGATTCCGCAATGCCTCCATGACTGCTGAGGTTTCAACTGAATCAAACGCTTTCTCGTAATAAATGAAAGCTATATGTAAAGGTTGGTAATATTCCGTACATTTTTCTATCATCTGATTGATAGTGTGAATATGGTCTATTGTTGAGTAGCCTTTACGGAATCCTACCTGGTCCATTGGTTGACTGAAGTCTAAGGTGTTCCTTATTCTATTTGCAAATAGCTTAGTAAATACTCTGTAGGCAACGGACAGTAAGCTGAGTGGTCTATTATTTTTCAAGTCTTTAGAGTCCCCTTTCTTATGGATTAGGATAATGTTAGCGTTTTTCCAAGATTCCGGTACGCTCGAAGCCATGAGGCATTGCGTATACAGGGTGGCCAATCTCTCTAGAACAATCGGCCCACCACCCTTCAACAAATCTGCTGTTACCTGATCGTCCCCAGCTGCCTTCTCCCTTTGCATAGCTTCTAAGGCTTTCTGTACTTCTTCCGGCGTTACCTGTGGGATTTCGGATTCCTCTAGACTGTTCTCTCTTCCACTATCGTCGTGGGTGCCACTGGTACTGTATAAATCTCTATAGAACTGCTAAGCCACTTGAACTATCTCATCCATATTAGTAATGATATTGCCGGCTTTGTCTCTTAACGCGTACATCTGATTATTGCCAATTCCTAGTTTCTTCTTCACTGCTTTTAGGCTTCCTCCGTTCCTGAGAGCATGTTCAATTTTATCCATATTAAACTTTTTTATGTCAGCTGTCTTAAGCTTGTATATTAACTTCGAAAGTTCTGCCAGTTCTGTTCTAGCTGTAGGGTTAGAGGCTTTCATACACTGGCGTTTCTTGATCAGACCTTTCGTCTCCTGCGATAGCTTACTGGTAACCTGTCTAACTGAGTTACCACCGACTCCTATTGCACACTTGTTAATGATGCCTACAAGATTGTCGTTCACTGCTTCAAGACTAAGGTCCCCTTGCCGAGTTAAAGCCGAATGCCTGTTCTGTAGCTTGATCTGGAATTCCTCTATTTTCCCTCTTACCGCTAACTCATTGATCGGCTTTCTATGTACCAGTTTCTTCCATTTCCTGCTCAGGTCTAGGCTAATTCGAGTTCTTACCATCCTGTGGTCACTGCAGCGCACCTTGCTGAGCACGTCCACATCTTGTATGATGCCAGGGTTAGCGCAGAGTATGAGGTCTATTTCATGTCTAGTCTCGCCGTTCGGGCTCCTCCCCGTCCACTTTCGGCTATCGCGCTTGCGGAAGAAGGTATTCATTATCCGCATATTATTCTGTTCCGCAAACTCTATTAATAACTCTCCGGACAGGCCGCCATTGGAATATGAAACTGGCAACGTTTAACGCTAGAACGTTATCTAGTGAGGCGAGTCTAGCAGTACTAGTGGAGGAATTACAGGGCAGTAAATGGGATATAATAGGGCTCAGTGAAGTTAGGTGGGCTAGAGAAGCATATACAGTGCTGAAAAGCGGTCATGTCCTGTGCTACCGGGGCTCAGCGGAGAGACGAGATCGAGGAGTCGGATTCCTGATTAATAAGAATATAGCTGGCAGGTCTTGTTGTGAAACTTAATAAGAGGTGCAAAATGAAGCTTGTACAGGTGTACGCCTCTACATCCAGTCTTGATGACCAGGAAGTCGAAAGCTTTTATGAAGACTTGGAATCGGCGAGGTAAAAGTCAAAACAAAATACACTATACTGATGAGCGACATCAATGCCAAGGTAGGCAAGAAACAGACTGGAGACACGGCGGTGGAGGAATATAGCATAGGCACTAGGAATAGCAGGTGCTATAGTGGCACCATGCAACACGAGGTTTCGCCCAAATCATGGCACGGGTCTTCTTCCTCAACCCTCCACGTAATACGCAGCTAGGGTGACGCCTGCTTCCTTATACAATTTATTTATTTATTTATTTATTTATTTATTTAGCTATTTAGTATTGTATTATTTATATTTCTATTTAATTATTCATCCTTTTTTCCATAACGAGGTTTGTTATAAAAATGATAATGATCGAAGGCACTATAGTGTTACCCCGCAATAGAGCGTTTCGCGCAAATCATGGCACGGGTCTTCTTTCTCAACGCGCAACGTAATACGTAGCTAGGGGCGCGTCATCTTCATTTCTATTTATTTATTTATTTATTTATTCATTCATTTATTTATTTAATAGCGAGGGAAATATGATAACTGCTTCAAGGCGCTATAGTGTTGGCCTGAAACACAGGGTTTCGCGCAAGTCATGGCACGGATCTTCTGTCTCAACCCTCCACGTATTACGCAACTAGGGAGGCACCTTCTTCCTTACAATGTATTTATTTATATATTTATTTATTTATTATTTCTTTCATAACGAGGTTTATTATAAAACTGAAAATTACTGAAGGAGCTAACGTGTTAGCCTGCAATAGAGGGTTTCGCACAAATCATGGCACGGGTCTTCTTCCTCAGCCCTCCACGTAATAAGCAGCTAGGGGTGCGTCTGCCTCCTTAATATTTATTTATTGATCTATTTATTTATTTATTTTTGTTTCATAACGAGGTTTGTAATAAAAACGATAACTGCTTGAAGGCGCTATAGTGTTAGGCTGCAAGAGGTTTGGCGCAAATCAAGGCATGCGGCTCCTTTCTCAACCCCCCACGTAATATGAAGCTAGGGGTGCATCGGCTTCCTTACAATTTATTTATTTATTTATTCATTTATTTGTTTAGTTGCTGGTTTATTTAGTTACTCATTCATTATTTATTTCATAAGGATGTATGTTATAAAAATGATAATGATCGAAGGAACTATAGTGTCAGCCTGCAACACAGGCTGTCACGCCAATCATGGCACGAGTCTCCTTCCTCACCCCTCCACGTAATACGCAGCTAGGGACGCGTCTGCTCTCTTATACAATTTATTGATATATTTATTTATTTATTCATTTTTTATTTCATAACGAGGCTTAATATACAATTGATAATGATCGAAGGCTCCAGGTTTCTGCCCCGTACGTACCGTCTTACCGTTCGTGACTACTGGTAAGACATAGCTGTTATATACTTTGCTCTTGAGGGATAATGGCAACCTGCTGTTCAGGATCTGAGAATGCCTGGCAAACGCATCCCAGCCCATTCTTATTCTTCTGATTATTTCAGTCGCATGATCCGGATCCGCAGTCACTACCTGTACTAAGTAGATGTATTCCCTTACCACTTCCAGTGCCTCACTACCTATCGTATACTGCTGTACTCTTCCGAGACTGTTAAACAATATTTTAGTTTTCTGCTGATTAAGTTTTACACCCAACCTTCGGCTTTGCCTTCGAGTTATACTTAAATTGAGGACGACGCAACGAGCTATGGAAAGAAGAATGATAGGTGTAACGTTAAGGGAGAAGAAAAGAGCAGATTGGGTGAAGGAATAAACGCGAGGTAATGATTTCTTAGTTGAAAACAAGAAAAAGAAATGGGCATGGGCAGGGCAGGTAATGAGGAGGGAAGATAACCGATGGTCATTAAGAGTTACAGAATGGATTCCAAGAGAAGGTAAGCGTAGCAGAAGGCGGCAGAAAGGTAGGTGGACGGATGATATCAAGAAGTTTGCAGGGACAACATGGCCACAAATAGTACATGACCGGGGTCGTTGGAGAAGTATGGGAGAGGCCTTTGCCCTGCAGTGGGCGTAACCAGGCCGATGGTGATGATGATGATGATGAATGATCGAAGGCACTATAGTGTAACCTTGGAACACAAGCTGCCTTATACAATTGTGGCGACACACTCCGCGTATATTTCTGCGCACCCTCTGTCTTCTTATCATCTGGCCCAGCATAACATAGCTACACGCTGGAGTGCGTGGCCGATAAAGCATCGCGCCACCGCCGCGTCACGCGAGGTATGCTTCACCGACGGTGGCCATAAAAACAGGCTGCCTGATTGAGAAGGACCGCTTTCTACCTTCCGCTATTGTGACGAACGCAACGTTGGTATGCCCGTCCGCTGCCATCGTTAGTCGAATAAAGAAGCGTTGCGTTTTTATGTTGGGATTCGTCCTTCGGCAGACTCGACATCCCACATCTGGTGACCCGGACAACGAACAAGAACGCATCGCCATGGACGAACAAGACGCCCTTCAACGACAGCTGGAACTTCTCAACAGACAGCTTCACGCGCAGCAAGAGGTGATCCAGAAGCAAGAGCAACAGCTTCAGGAACGTCACGACCAACCCAATGGTTCCGTGCAGCAGCATACTGCCGGCTCCAGCGAGGTCGTCACAACCCCGGCAGATGGCATCCCGCACGCTGCCCCGCACGGCGTCTGGCGTGTCGCTGTCAAGCTTCTGCCGTTTTGGGCCGACTCGCCCGAGGTATGGTTCGCCCAAGTCGAGGCCCAGTTCTCCCTCGCGCACATCACGCAAGAGCGGACCCGCTGCAATTATGTCGTCGCCCACCTCGATGCCCGCTACGCCAATGAGGTCCGGGATATCCTTGCCAACCCACCTACGGCCAACCTTTACGAACACCTCAATACTGAACTCATTCGCCGCCTGTTACTCTCGGAAGACCAGAAGGTGCGACAACTTCAGTCCGCGGAACTTGCCGAGCGCAAGCCTTCACAGGTCTTCCGCCACATGCGTGATCTCGCGGGCAACATGGGAGTCCAGGATTCCTTACTGCGAGCACTTTGGCTTCAACGACTTCCACCGCACGTCCAGGCAATTCTGCAGGCTCAGCTTACGCTACCTCTCGACCAACTCGCCGGAATCGCTGATCGCGTCATCGAGGTCTCTTTGCCGTCGTTGTCGCCCACCGTTCAGGCTGTCGCCGCACCGCTGAACACTATAGAGCTTGCGCGCCGTGTCGACGATATCAACCGACAGCTCAGCTCCATTCAACGACGCCTGGATCAACACTTCCCGACGCGCCACTCCCAAAGCCGTGGCCAGAACACTACCCCGTCGCAGCAGCCTGGTGACGACGACCGGTGTTACTACCATAGACACTTCGGGGACAGAGCACGGCAATGTCGACCACCCTGCTCCGCTAGAAATCGGGGAAACACCAATGGCTGCTCATAGCCACGGCTGCGAGCTGCCAACCTGGAGGCCGTCGCATCTTCGTCACCAACCAACTTACAAAGCAGCGGTTCCTTGTCGACAGGGGTTCCGACATTTGCTGCTACCCGGGAGCCCACCTTCAAGGTCCCCGTCCTTCCACGTCTTTCGACCTCAGCGCGGCAAACCGGTCCACTATCAAAACTTACGGCTCGCTCCGCCTGCACGTCCAGCTTAAAAACCTACGCTGTGACTTTCATTGGAATTTTGTCATCGCCGACGTCACAGAGCCAATCATCGGCTCAGACTTTTTGGCGCACTACAACGTCTCTCCGGACTGCCGTCATGACCGTCTCATCGACGCGACAACGGGACATTCTGCGCCAGGACAGCGAACGAATACCCACCAGCCAAGCATCAAAGTACTCAGTGTCGAACATAATTCACCGTACCACGCCATCCTCGCCGAATTTCCCGGTTTGACGCGACCCAGCGGATTAGCACGTGACGTGCAGCACACCACCTTGCACTACATCCGGACCACCCCAGGCCCCCCGGTTTTCTGTCGCGCCCGTCGCCTTGCCCCGGACCGCATGCGCATAGCCAAAGCAGAGTTCGAAGCCATGCTCCGGGAGGGAGGGAATCGCCCGCCCCTCCGACGGCCCATGGGCCTCGCCACTTCACCTCGTCCCCAAGAAGACCGAAGGCTGGCGGCCCTGTGAGGACTGCCGTGCCCTCAACGTCCGCACAATTCAGGACAGGTACCCCGTTCACCACATACAGGATTTCGCCCATTGCATTTCCGGCTGTCACGTTTTTTCCGTGCTAGACTTGGTCAAGGCCTACAAGCAGATACCCGTCAATCCGGACGACGTCCCGAAAACGGCAATTATTACTCCTTTCGGCTTGTTCGAGTTTCCCTTCATGAGCTTTGGCCTCAGGAACGCTGGACAAACCTTTCAACGCTTCATCAACGAAGTCGTCCGCGGCCTCGATTTCTGCTTCGTCTATCTTGACGACATATTGGTCTTTTCCCGCCCCAACGACGAACACCACAGGCACCTTCGTCTGCTTTTCCAACGCCTCGATGACCACGGCCCACTCGTCAATGTCCCAAAGCGCATGCTCGGTGCTTCAGTCGTCAAATTTCTCGGCCATGAAGTCTCATCAGAGGGAAATCGATCCTTACCTCAACGCATCTCAGACATGCAAAATTACATTCAACCAACCACCGCTAAAGACCTTCACCGTTTCCTCGGCATGCTGAACATTTACAGGCGTTTCTTGCCACACGCAGCCGACTACCAGGCTCCCCTCCATGATGCCTTGGCTGGTCTACGAGGAAACCAACCCGTCACGTAGACACCGGCTTTAACATAACTTTTCGAAAAATGCAAAGCTGCTCTCTGCACCACCACAATTCTCTCCCATCCTGTGCCAGACGCTCCCTTGGGGATTTTCACGGACGCCTCTAGCGTCGCCGTAGGCGCCGCCCTTATGCAGCACGTACACAACACCTGGCATCCCTTGGCGTTCTTCTCCAAGAAACTCTCTGCTCGCAAAACGACCCCTTCTGCGGCCAGTCCCACCGACGAAACCACGACCCCCACCCTGTCGAGTTCGCCAGCTTACTACAGAGAACTTCTGGCAAAAATTGGAGGACGCTTAAGCTTCGCCTTCAAGAGTGGAACGCGACAGCGTTCCCGTCGACCCGCCAAGTGGTGTAAGACAATGGGCTACTGCGCAGTGACTACGCGCCCCGCATCGGACGCGGTGAGCGTCGAGCAACGCAGTGTTCGGCGCGGCAACGAAATGTGCGCCTGTGCAAGCGACGCACGCCTGAAACAGCTCGTTTCTAAGGCAACACCGCGTTCACTAGAGGCGCTTTTGTAGCGCTTTGAAGCATCGAGCTCGGATTTAGTTGACGTTATGATGCCAGTGCCATTGTACCGAATGAAATACTATGGAGGCCCAGGACAAGATGTTTTAAAAAGAGTTAAAAAGATGCCAGTGAGAGCAAGCGTAAAGTCGTTCTTCTTTAAATTGCATACATCTACCCTTCCGGTCAAAACATGGATAGCCGACAAAGGAATATCTGTACCATGGACGACCAACTGTGCGCTATGTAACAAGCCGGAGACCATTGAGCACGCTTTCATTGAGTGCTGGGATGCAATTTTTTATTGGGATGTCTTGCAAAGAACTCTTAAAAAGGAACTGCCGATAACAGCACAGGGTATACGTTTCCTGCCGGTAGACAGCCATCAGGGCTTTCCGTATGACATGATAATGCTCCTGGGCCTCCATAGTCTTTGGAAGACACGGATGGCGGTAACGCACGCCGATGTGAATGCGCGCCCAGCGCGAGAAAATTTTGTTGAAAGCATTATTTTCATACGTGAGATATATCGTGTACAGGCAGATCCGCCTGACTGGTTGGGTAATCTTGATGAATTAGTGAATTTCAAGAAATTTTAGCTTGTCACGTTGGTCCAAGTAGTCCAACGTGTTTTTATGTATGTCATTTTGTGAATAAAAAAAAAGCTCGTGGCTCAGTGGTAGCGCCTCCGTCTCACACTCCGGAGACCCTGGTTCGATTCCCACCCAGCCCATCTTGCAAGTTGTTTTTTATTCATGAAGTGCCTGCTGGGATTTATCGCTCACGGCCAACGCCGCTGACGCCGACACCGACGC
Organism: Dermacentor albipictus; assembly: GCF_038994185.2. Taxonomy (NCBI): domain Eukaryota; kingdom Metazoa; phylum Arthropoda; class Arachnida; order Ixodida; family Ixodidae; genus Dermacentor; species Dermacentor albipictus. The sequence goes on from NC_091824.1 coordinate 10,531,710, forward strand.
CGACGACACCGGCTTTTCTGCGACACGAGCTCCTTAACGCTATCGCGTTAATATACGAAACAGGGGGGCTATTCTGCAAGAGTCCACCTAGTGGACTGTCCACTTCGGCCTGACGTCATCAGATGCGCGTTCTGTTGTTCTGAACTTCGGCGAGTGCTGACGTCATCAAAAGGGAATCCGAACTTGCACTAAAATGCAGTGGAAGACCGCGTACCCGAAGAGCGTTGTGCCCGGGGTGCCCTGGAACTCACCCGTGACAACGTAAATCGAATGAAATGCCGTTTAGCCGTTTGCTATTAGTTTCGGTTGTGGTTTGCGAGTGAAGACACGAGACGAGCTTGGCCGCGTGACTGGTAACAACATAATGTGTCTTAAAATTTTATTTTCATCATCTTTTTGTACGGTATAGCGGCGTTTCACTTTTTTCTGGCATTGTAAACTGCAAGTGCTAGTTTGCCACCAGAGGGCCACGTATCAAACCGGAACTCAAGATGGCAGCTGTTTGAAATGAATGAAACAGCTGACCACAAACCGTCGCTTACCGAGCATCCCCGTAAACTGACGGCAGCACAGTATGCCTTGTTGGTAGTTGCTGTCTTGGTGCATTCGCTGACACTAGTGTTGGAACTGAAGCGCAAAATGACAGCGTCTACGCTTGCAGTGAATAGTTGACGCACGATCGTCGGCCACTGAGCGTGGGTAATCCCTGTAAAGTAGCGGTGGCAGTATGTCGTGTTGATGGTTGCTGTCTCGGAGAACTCTCCCATAGTACTGCTGAAATCGTTGTCAATGGGCGCGCACCAGACAGTGTATGCCTGGTCGTCACGACTGCGATGCTTCGAGAGAACTTGCAACTCGAATCGCCTCTAGTACCACACCGACAACTGTATCGTCTGCTGCGTCGACGAAATATGACGTTCAACGGTAAGTCGCGGCATTGAACAGACGGCAGTGATTTTGACTGCGCATAATAATCTGTATGCAGGCCCACAAGTTCAAGAAGAGTGTACTGCAAAGCGTTTATTCATGATACTGAATAAAAGAGTCCAGTGGCGGTCTGTACGTTTTCCTGAATATTTTCTACCCCTCTGCAGTCAAGCTTCCAGACGACAGTGTTTGTCCATCACAGCGCCATGGCACCACGGGACATTGGCCCTCACATAAACCATCGGCAACAGGAAATTATAATCAACTTTATGGAGCGAAATCCCCGTTTAGTGAAATCAGGAGATCTGGACCCAAAATTCACAGCTCAAAGAAAAAAGGAAATGTGGGAGGAGCTCGCGAGCACCCACAAAGCCCGTGGTGCAGTGGCGTTGCTGGTGGAACAGATTTGTGAGTCGGGCCAGGGCGGACGCAGGAAACCTATCCGCCGAGATCAAGTAAGTAAACCAGGCGTGTATGCTTTAGGGTAACGTCTGTTTCAAGTGTTTACGCAAACCACATTGCAGGTATACCGGCGGTGGACTCCTTGGGGGCGCGAAGGGCCGAGTGCTCGCCCTACTCGGGCCTGCGAGTACAGTACCGGTGCGGCCTGCGCCTTTCTTGAGCAGCCAATGCGAAGTGAGAATCTCCCTTTATATTTGTATTCCTTTAGAAAAGCCAGGATTGGCAGTTAGAAACCTTCACCTATCCTGTTGCCTTGTTTAACTAAGCAGTAAGGAAGGGCATAATGAGATTTTGTAAATAAAACTAGTAGGCAATAAACAATGCTGGAGCACAAGTTTCCATTACAAATGAAGGCCTTGGAGGCAAGCTGTACCTAAATAGAGCAAAGCCTACTGGATTGCACAATATGCTTCACCTTTTGTAGCTATTGTGACCAGTGTCTGCATCTCTTAAGCTTAACAATTAGTTTTTCTTCAATGCAGAGCGACTCCCAGCAACCAAACACCTCAGCTGTGACTGAGGTGTCACAGCCAGGCGACACCTCAACACCTCGGCAGCAACCACCATCTGCAAGCACCGGCGTCACGGGCAGGTGTACTGCCAGCCGTAAGTGTGTGGTGTATGAACGTGTATGAAAGTGTGTGGTGTGTGAATGTAATTGCGACCTCGCGCCAAAAATGTGTGCATTGAATGTCAACATAGCTGTAATAGTGATATAGAAGTTCCTTGTACTGGTCACTGAAGATGAAAGGCACCTTGCAGTACTTTATGCATGTGAGACAAACATGTCAAGTGAAGAAAGGAAACCACACAGAGAAGGTATACTCACGAGAGGTACTACAACCAATTGATTTTATTGCTGCTTGGTCAGTACCAGTGTACACACAGAGGCACAGCAAGGCAAAAAAGAAAGTAAGCACAAAAACCCTGAGTATGTGTTGGTGGGCTAATTCGTTAAGCATGATTACAAAGACGGCGCCGAATAAAACAACACACGAAGAAGGGGGACGTGCTGTCTTACGTGTCCCCTCTCTTCGTGTGTTGTTTTATTCGGCGCCGTCTTTGTAAACGAAAACCCTGTAGATCCCCAAATAAGTTAACGTGGCGTTTGCTTGTTGCGTGCACATGTTGACATTTATTTTTCTAGCGAGGAACCTATACCTCATGGGAAAATTAAATTACGCAAAGGTTCTATGTGTACTGTGTGTGCGCAGTATATGTGTACTGGTTAGTGGTATGTCGAAAAATTGCAGTAACCTTCATAGCGGTGTTGTGATGAAGAGACTACGCAAAACCTATTGTTGTTTTTAATTCGGGACACGATAGATTGAATGTAATGCCCTGAAATAAAAGATGCAATCGTTACAAACATGAGAAAGGAAGACACACTTTTCACACGTGTATAATGTTGCTTGTCCCCGTCTGCCACGGTGTTGTCATACATTACTTACCGATATGACCAATTATACACGCTTCATAGCAAGTGTTTAAATGTGAAAGGCACGTAAAGCTTATTTGTCCACGTGGCGTATTGGTTAATAGGAAAACTGAAGGCATACAAGGAGCACTTGTTCGGACAGCACTGTAACCTAGTGGAACTGCTCATGAACGCTATACACACAGACACTGAAACAGCACTGAGGAAAAGGTGTGTCAGCAAGGCATGCCACACATTTTTTGCACGTATATTTGCTATTGCTATCCTGAAGCAGTAAGATGTGCACCTACTTGTAACTATGCATATGTGGTACGTCGTTATGCTGCAATCTTAGAATCATACAGCATGGCAGTGATTTGATAACCTATCGTTTTTTGCGTTTTGGGGGATCAACTTTATGGAACAGGACATGTAGTAACGCACCACTGTAAACTCGTTGACCACTAGATGCTTGGTAAAGGACCAAGCATTCGCATTGACAAGGCAGTTATGTGTGGAAATGTCACCTGGAGCCACACGTGCTTTTTTCATTTCATGTAATTTCCTTACAGACCGCAGAGTAGGAATATTACATAAAGGGCAATAACATTTGAACAAAACAAGCCTGCTCATATGTGAATATGCGGTGCGAGGAGCCCAAGTGGATGTAAAATGCAATTAGGTGAAGCGTCTGAGTAATGCGTGTAAGAGTCTTGGTCATTAGTGGGTATGAAAGATGCTATGCGTGTGCTTGAGGCAACTTCATGTTTCACCTACTCTCAGCTGTGCAGCAGATTGTTTAGCGTTCAGCTTTAATTGGAGTGGTGAAGAGTCGAACAAACTGAACGCATACTTCATGGATACTCTGTTATTGAATGTTAACGCTACGTATGTTGTACATAATAAGTGCAAATGGATGTTGTATGGTTCAGGTAGTTTGGATATTTAGTAATGAGGCAATGCATGAATAAAGAATTTGTCCAGAAAGGTCTTCAAGTGTGAGCAGAACAAAGGCAATGTGAAAAACCGCTTCGAATGTATGTAGTATTATTGGTGGGCAGACAAACCTAACACATGGGAGATGCCCACAAAAAGGTAAAAAAAATTGAATGAAGGCAACAACTACAGCACTCTGTGAATGTACACCTGCATGCTATGTATTCGTTGTATGTTTGAAAAAATATTGCACACTTTCACTCATGCATGTGCGATTACCTAGTGGCTTGCTAACAAAGCTCGCCTATGCATGAAGCTAGGAGTGTAATCTAGGGGGTCAATGTCACTTCTGTTAACTGGCAGAGCTTCATATGGAAAAGTAATTTTGCACAACTTGCACAAATCAGAAGTGAAATTGTCAAGACTGAAATGCAACAAATGTAATTATGCAAATGCCATGCCACACAACACATACATACAGTCCAGCCAAATGAACACTTGCATGACACCGTGTAATGTGGTTGCCGGCTGAGCACTCGTGAATGGCTGTTTCTCTCTATGAGGGGTACGGAAAAGAAAGATTAAAAAAGAACGAGAAACTTGCTATGTACCTGAACTGTGCATGCTATTATCGACTGCCGGGGAATAGGATTTTGTGGGAAGTCGATATATTACAAGAAAGGTTAAATGCACAATGCAAACACTGTACTACACATAAAAGAAACGATGAGCTGCATGAGTTGTGTGGCTGTAAAAGCAACTGTAATTTCCATTTTAACACGCTTCTATAACAATTGCAAGGTTTATGCTCCTCATGTGAGACAATGAAGTATTCGTGTTTCAGGTATGAAGTGTATGCACAGTCAAGTACAACGTGAAACCTGGTGCAGATGAATACTTGTATTAAGTTTTGCTAATGCTGCCATAATTGCACTGCTCTTCCTTAAACAGCGTAGTTACTTTTTTTTTGTCGCGCAGCTTAGAAGCTAGTGTGCTTCCGAAATTATGCAGGGCCTCCAAGAGCTGCATCAAGAGGCCGCTTGCTGCAGCAGGCTGTGGGGGACACCTCAAGAAGGGTAACCCTCGCAGCGGCAAGAAACGAGGTAGCCGAAAAATTATTGGAGGAGTCCCGCAAGGTGAGATGGCAGCGCTGATAGAGTGTGTATGTGTAATTCAACCCGAGCGAATGAATTTTCGCCGCAGCCCAGTGCAGATGTGTAGTTGGTGAATAGAAATGAAAACAGGGAAAAAGTTCCTACAATTTAGCTCGTTAAGCAAACTAGTAACTCAAATGCAGAGACACAAGGAATGTATGTTACGAATGTATGAATCTTCATTATGTACGTAACATTTGACATGAGAAGTATTGACTATTGTCTAGGGGATTCTGGAATGTGTTGCGCTTTTCTAGATGGTATGAACATAACGTAATGTGCAAAACAAAGTTGCGCATCACATGCAAGTTTATGCCCAGAAAAGTGAATTGAAGTCTTGTAACGAGCAGCTTGTAGTGCTTAGGCAGCCGCAATACCTTTTGTCACATGTAGTGCTGTTCAATACATTGTTATTCATGTACGCATAGCTAGCATAAAATGCACTGATTTCTGCAATACAAAGTGATGAACCCTTTTATTGTTGTTTTCCTTTCGGGCATGAAACACCCCCAGCGGTTTTTCTTTCTCAGATATTGCAAACCAAATGCCAGTTTCTTTTTGTTTGTGCAGAAAGAAAAAAATATGATGCCACCTGCAATGGCAAATGCTACCTTTCTGTAGTCCTCAAATCACTGACACACAAAAGCAATGTCAAAGAAACGCAGAAACACATCAGTGTGTCGACGGCACTGAAAGGGTTCAGGTGATAGCTTATCAGGACCTCACGGCCTCCAGTATGAGTTTTATACACACTTCTGTAATCAGTTGAAAAGCACTGTGATGCAGCTACATGACATTTGCCAGACATATGGATAAGTGTAGCGTATCGAAACAGGGCGATGTTTATGTGAATTTGAGACACCTCATAATTTTCACCAATTCCTTCCCCCCCCCCTGACCCCCTTTGGCATGGCTGAGAACCTTTCGTTATGAATAGCAATGTTGCACTTGCAATGGCCAAAATGCGAGATACTTTCTCCTGGTGTCAGGGGCCACATCATGCCTGCGACAACAGCAGTATTTCTAGTGATTGTGCTTCCAAACATTGAAGCGTTATTACTGGCACATTCATTTAGAAAACATACATACATTTGACAGAAAATGCAAGATGTGCAAGTGGAACAATACAAAACTGTTTTAACTAGCTGTTAGTTGCATACCAATGTGTGCAAAGCAACCCTACATATCACAATGTTGCTTTGAAGTTGAGTGCATTTGTTGCTTACCTATCGTCACAAGATAGGCACACTCTTAAGTGTGGTAACATTGCATTGTTTTACACTGCACATTTGTCATTCTGTGGTGTTGACCTAACATGTATTGTACATGTGACATTTCATTGATGTTTGCCTGCTTGCAGCATTTTCCTGGGTCTTGCACTGACCATGCAGTCCTGCTTGTATATGCACTCTGTGAACTTTTCCCGGGTCAAGCATTCTGTTGTCAGTCGCCCCTGAGATTGTGTCTCATTTCAAATGTTCTAAAAAAATTTTGCTCTGCTCGCAAATGCATCAAGATGCCGTGCATATCGCTGAACATCTGCACCCAAGCATGCTTTTCATTCATCTATAACGGCCGCTATAACTGTGCTGTAACCACACATCTGGCAATATCTGAATCTCATGTGAGAGTCCATAAGGTCAAGCAGCCATTGTCGATTGCTTTGTAGCACTTAATGTTTTTATTATGTTATTTCTGACGTCACATGTGTCCGTAGCAGCACACAGCACATGTAAAAGATTTATGCCAATTATAATGACAGAAATCAGCATGGAGCGACATATGATTGCATCAGACAGTTTTACAAACATGGCGTTGACAAGAACTGAAAAAAAAAACCGGCAATGCTACATAACAACAGAGACGGACGACCAGCACATGACAATGCGAGGTACAGCTGTAGTTTTTATGAAACGAGACACCCGAGCGCGTTGCTAGTAAGGCAAATGAATAGCACCAACAATATCAATACAAATAAACATGTCAGTTGCAAAGCAGTGACGGGACAATTAGTAACATATGTGAGTAAGTACAAACCGTGCACTGTTAATGAATAAGTCCATTACAACTCATCACTGTTACCTGTAGAAATGGGAGGAAATTACATGACATCTGACTATCAATGCAATACATGCTTGCAGGTTTCGCACAGAACTTGGCTAGCACAGGAACATGCATTCCATTTTAATTGTGGATCGAGAGCTATAGTGCAGTAGCAGAAATAGTTGCACCAAACCTACAGGTGAAAGGTGAATAGTACAGAGCAGCGAAACGAAGCTACGAAAGCTTTGTTTCGCAGAACAGGCTTGCATATGTCCTGGGTCGTGAGGTTGACATTACATAGAGTGCATTGTTCACTTGTCTATGTATTTAACAATCAGACATGTTGCAGTGCCTACCCAACAGTACCCCCTCAGAAAACAATAGGTTGGTACGTCCTTGCAGTGATGCAAGCAGTACCGAGAATGAGAGTGCACACATGCAAGTAGGAGTCACAGTAGGCAAGCACTAGCAAGTTGACGTGATGTGCTGCCATTGCAACACTTCACCCAAATGCGGATGCAAACATCATTCGGCAACGTCACCATGGCGAAACAGCACTGGATGAAATCTATACAAGAGCAAAGTTGCGTTTGACCTACCATTAGGCATGCAGGCCATTTCTGCAGTATGTGAAACCAGCTGTTGTTCTGCTGACCCAGAGGCACAGGCCAGACTTCCATGCCTGTCAAGTCACACCTGCACCACGCCAGATGATCAATCGCCGAGACCCTATGCAAACGCTGCATTAGCCTGTCCGGGCTGGGCCGTAATAGACAAATTAGTCACATGCGAATTGCCACCTGTGCAAAAAGCACAGTTTTGTGCCGGTGAAGGCTAGCCATGTTCACTTACAATACATGGTTCAAGTGACAACCCCACTAATGGTTCATTAGATTGTCTACACGTTTTGCATGCCTGGCTTTGACCCAACCATACTCTTGTGTTCCCAGTGCAATTGCATCCAGTGCTGCTGCATGCTGGTAGAGTGAAAGTAGTAGCCTCGTTCTGTCCGTTACATTTTCGCAAGATTTAATGACAGCAGGTCAGAACGTGGCAGCACATTTGTTAGGTGGATGTGTACGAAAGAGCCCAAGTTTGGATGAATGTGTCGGTGCTTGTGGCACTGCATGTGCATGTGTTTTCCCGTCGAAGACGACTGCATGTTCAGCAAAACTCTGCCTTTCACAGTAACATGTGTAGAAGCATTGCTGATGAAAGATTTTTATTGCAGCAAACTGCTGAGCTGCGGGTGCTCAACGACCAGGTCGGCAGGCTGGCCGACGCCATGGAGCGGCAGGCCGACGCGCTGGAGCGGCAACTGAGGCCAATATCGGAGTTGGCCACAGTCCTGGCCTCATTTATAACAAATTACACACCACAAGTTTAGTGTTTATATCTAACGAATGTGTATGTATTAAAAGTTCTTAAAAATACCAGCATATGTTTCAAGGTTTACTAGTAATGTAGTGTGGCAATGTCACAGGTGAAACTGCCCCAAATTATTTTTCAGCAATTCTTGGAGCAAGTAACATTGCGTGTTAGAGCAGTCTGGAGCAGACATAATTGTATTTTGGATCAATTTGGGGCACAAAACATTCATTTTGATGCAATTTGGGGCAGGCCAATGTCAATTTTGGTGGAATAATGGAATTTACAGGGCACTTCGAAAGCACATAGGTACATTAAAGACCAACACGAAAACAACATTACAGTATGTAAAGAGGCAGCATTGTGCATGTTTTTCTGCATAAAGGCAAGAGCATTTGTGGCACTATGATCTAACTGCACATTCCCGTGCCATAGCTGATAACTGCAATGTTATTAAATCATGTGGCGCAATCAACACGGTCACACAGCTTCTAGTTCACGATATGTCACTGCAGACGCAGAGAGCCGTGACCAACTCCGGGCTGGTGAAACTTCTAGCAATTCCAATCTGTTTTTACCGCAATAGCAATTATATGGACACTGTAGGCGCATTTCCGCCGTCGCTGTAGCCATGATGTTCCAGATTAATTCCAGGGGCGATAACGACGTTGCCGTGTTCTGTATGCTGTAAAGTATGTGCGAGTGAAAGCGTGTGAGGATGGGTCGACGATGCCATTTGACGAACTCAACATTTAATGAAGTACATTCTAATTACAACCTTCCAAGTGTACGTACATGCGCCGGACACTAGCAGGAAGCGCTGAAAAGTCTGCTGTTGTGAGCGAAAAAATTCATGTGGGAGGCTCGTTGGCTAGGTGTGCAGCATGTGAACAGCTGTTCCCCCCCTTTTTTTATATAGAATTCCCTCCCTGTTCATGGCACAATCCTCTCAACATTTTTGTTTTTGGCGCAGTATGGAACAGGAATTCGCCTTTCTGTCAAGATGGTGCAATTGACAAAGGAGTTCCAGCTTTGCAATAATGTTGTGAGGTACCATGCACTTCCAGTGCTTTTCAAGTATGGATAGGCACCGCACATCTTTGTTGTGCCATTGGAGTATAGAAAAAAGCCGATTTTAAACTAATTCTTGCACCCTCACTGCCAACACAACATCACGTATACTTCGTGTAGCTTACACAAATGCATGCCAAAGCTATGAATTACATGGATTAGTAGTTTACGTCCGAGCCGCTAACTGATGTCACCATTTCTTCCTACGCTCCTGCTGAAAGGAAATACTAATAAAGTGTTACGCACGCACACTTCTTTGCAGTACAAACGAGCATAACTTGTCGGTTTAAGTAAACCGCTCCTCGATGATGGGACACAAATGTGTGTCCGCCTCAGACAGAGGAAAAATCTCGTCATGTTAACGACTTCCAGCATAAATAAATCTTGATGTGTGTCACAATGTAACACACGTAGGAAACAACAACAAACTAAAGGGAACATGATGAATATGGCCAATCATTCAAAGAGGTCAAATTCTATTAAAAGAATTGTTGCACGACACCATTTGAGCAAGCACAGTAACAGCACAGTCCACATAGCATGTCTTCCAGTGCATACAGAACAACAAACTGTTGCCACAAAAGTTTGAGTGCGTTCCTTAACAGCTTATGCTATCGAAACCTAAGCTGCATGTTAAATAATTCACATGGACATAAAGGCGGTGCAAACTACGGCTTGGCAGTTGAACTGCGTGCATTTTTGGTTTCGGTCATGAGTGAACATGACCTCGTAGGGGCACATGGAAATACCCGGTAATAAGAAGCTTGTCTTTGTCAGCCATGCAACAAAAATCGGACTTTCTCAGTCACAGCAATACAGGCGACACATTGAGATACACATGATAATGCAACATAGATCGTAACATATCATTTAACCAAATAAGGTGATCAGCGAATTTTGAAACGCACCTAAAAACAAAAAACTTCGTATGATGAGCCCCACACTGCTTTTAACACAATGCTTAGTTTCCGTTGTAAATTTATTTTCAAAGTTGTGCAACACAATAGAAGGGAATGAAATTTAAATTGTGTCAGCCACTCAAACGAGGAACAATTGCGCAAGTTGCACTTTTTAACATGAACCGCATAGTTCGAGTTCGCAAAGGTGTTGCAAATATGCTGCCAATTTAATATTGTACATCATAAAGCGTACTTAATGTGCAGCAATGCTACGTAAGCTGTACCACGTTTGAAGGTCATTGTTGGGTGTCATTCACATTCAGGTACATATAATCGTGTTATGTTACACGTTTCACGTCGTGGCGACCTTCTTTCATTAAGCTTTCCGAAATTACCTGTTAGCGGATTTGTAGTAAAATTTGCCCCTATGTTACGCACAGGTGCCATTTTTTTGTAATACCGCAATTTTTATTTCTTCTTAAGGTTCAACACATTTCAGTGCGATTGCTGTGATGGTGATGTTACGCAAGTGACTTGTACAGTTTGGATACACTTTAAATGGAACCTCTGGTGTTTGTGTACATTAGGATGTTTTAATATCCAAATGCCGCTGACATTACCGTTACCAGTGGAATGGCATAATTGGCTTAGAAGCTCATCCGTAATTTCAAATTGCGAATAAACCTTCGATTGCTCGCTCAGACAGAGTCAGCACTGCAGGATCGATATTTTTTGAGCCCACTGTGCAAGGCAGCTGACATGCCCAAACACAACACCGTGTGCTGCAGGTAGACAAAGAAAAGCATCGGTTGTGACGTATCTCAAAATGATGATTGCTGGCCATCGACTCGTGCGAAAGGGTCCTAGCTTCGTCGTTTGTGGTCTAAGTGGTCGTGTAGTGTACGACATCACAAACACGGGACGCCAAGTGCAGAGTTATACATGCGTGGGCATGGCCCGGGAGCATGCAACCAATATTTGAGGTTCGTGATAAGGAAAACTAATTCATGTTTAGTCACATCGTTTGGCATGAACAATTAAAGTGCAAAAGGGAATGTATACTCAACATTTCTATTTCAAGGTCAGTGGACATAGAAAAATTTCCCAAGTTGCCCTTTCAGTGACCATTTTCAATTGGCTGTGAGAATGACCTCCCTATTAGATATATGGTGGAGGCTACAAAATGCTACAACTATTTAAAGAAACGGTAGTACGCAGCACTTTCACATGTTTAGAAACTTCTGCAACATTGCAGGTTAGGAAAGTATTACACATTCACCTCGAAGTGATGCTTTTGTGTTATACGAAGCAATCACGTGAGATTACATCCATAAAAAAATACTGCTCCTCCACATACGGTGAAGGTATGAGTCCCACTTTCATTGAGCAAAAATTCTTCTTGCAGTCTCCATGCATTACAACTGCTTCACGCAAACCTTTCGTGTATGTGTTTGAAGAAAGCTGTTGCTCCTCGAAAATTAGCAATTGCACACTACATGGCTCATACGAACACTTGCAATAGACCTCCTTGCTCTACAGTGGTGCAACAGAGTTGATACCAAGTTGAGAAGATTCTGCCAATGGAAATGCGAGACTGGACCCACTACCACGCCACTGCTATGATACTAACGGAATTTCACAAGGCCGACAGTACAGCAACAATTGAACAACAGTTCTGGATGACGCATTATTGACAACAAAGAAACCGCATGATGCACACGATGGTGTGGTGATGATGGCGTTACGACCACTGCACGTCAGCCAGGAAATGTTGAAGCTGTGTAGGAAATATGATGACAATGGCCTAACACACACACAGCGAGATGACATGATGCTGGAATTCATGAACCTGGTATGCTGACAAAAACAGGATGACAATGGTGTCATCACGAGATCAAAGCCAATGATGGAGATGGTATTGTGCGATTCTGACTCAGAGATGCGGGCACAATGAATGCAACGGCATGACTGATGTAGGGTAGCAAAGTGGACTCAATCTGGTTAAATTCCCTGCCTTTCCTTCTTACCTTTGTCTCTCTCTGTCTTATTGAATAATAAGCTGATTTCACGGTATGACGACAACGGCATAGGCAGCAGCACGATATGCAATGGAAAGGCGGTGAGAGTGATACTGAAAATGACACAAATACGATGAAGTGACAAGAAAGAAATCACAACAGCATTAGGGGGATGAAGTAATGGCAACATCGCAACTGCATGCTATAATGCCATTACGCTATGATGCTGGGAGGTTGCAATGATGTGCAACCATTCTTACTGCTCTTCTTTTCTCACTGTTCATGCAAGATTCACGATGCATTACATTCATGACTGTCAACAGAAAGCGAGAACACCACAGCTACACATAACCACACTGCACGACACACAGCCACACAGGTGTCGCGTCTCGGAGGCAGTAAACTGCTAGCTTCAGCCCAAAACACAGCACACAAGCAAAACTGCGAGTACGTGTACCCACACTGCACGACACACAGCCACACAGGTGTCGCGTCTCAGAGGCAGTAAACTGCTAGCTTCAGCCCAAAACACAGCACACAAGCTAAACTGCGAGTACGTGTACCCACACTGCACGACACACAGCCACACAGGTGTCGCGTCTCAGAGGCAGTAAACTGCTAGCTTCAGCCCAAAACACAGCACACAAGCTAAACTGCGAGTACGTGTACCCACACTGCACGACACGCAGCCACACAGGTGTCGCGTCTCGGAGGCAGTAAACTGCTAGCTTCAGCCCAAAACACAGCACACAAGCAAAACTGCGAGTACGTGCACCCACACTGCACGACACACAGCCACACAGGTGTCGAGTCTCGGAGGCAGTAAACTGCTAGCTTCAGCCCAAAACACAGCACACAAGCAAAACTGCGAGTACGTGTACCCACACTGCACGACACGCAGCCACACAGGTGTCGCTGATGATGATGATGTGTGGTGTTTTGTGGCGCAAGGGCCAGGTTTGGCCAAAGAGCGCCATGACAGGTGGTAGTGTTATCGATGTATTATGGAAGATGTGACTTGGCTGTAAAGAGGCCTAAAAATAGTCGCTGTAAATGCGTAAAATCTTTGTACTATAAAATTATGGCGATGACTAATGACGAATACTATGAACATTAAAATCTATCGTAGAAGAATGATGCAAAATAAAAATATATAGGATGGTAAAATTACTTGGAGCACTGCTGCCTCGCCAGAGCCCTTGAAACCCAAGGGCCTAGAGGCATGTGCTATACTAAAGAGCTATCGCGGCGGCATCCTCTGAAGAGAGGACCCGCTACGAACATGTGGGGCTAAAAACATGCAGGACAACATCTTTCAGGAAACTTAGAACTGCGTTGGTGTCAAATAAAGGTTCTGGGCCGAGTAGCATTACGGGATGTAGGGGGATGTGCTGCCGGTATGCTAGCGAAAAATGTTTCCTTCTTTCGGATTCGGCTGCCCGACACTCCAGGAGGACGTGGAGGACGGTCAGCCTCTCCCCGCATCTACCGCAGGTTGGAGGATTATTTTCAGTGAGTAAATAGTTATGCGTGCCAAATGTGTGTCCTATTCTGAGGCGACAGAATAGGACATCTGTTCGCCGCGATTTTGTTACGGAGGGCCAAGAACCTAACTGTGGCTTTATTACGTGCAGTTTATTATTTACTTCTGCGTCCCACATACGTTGCCAGTGGTTTCGCAGTTTTCTTCTTAGGAAAGGCTTCAGGTCTGTGACAGGGACCGAAGCAGTAGGACTAACTGCATGCAATGAAATGGATGTGGCCATCTGGTCAGCTAGTACGTTTCCCTCAATGCCCCTATGACCAGGTACCCAGCATATAATCACATGTTGGTTAGATATATATGCTTTACACAGTGCGGAGTGGAGTTGATTAATTACCGGATTTTTGTGGCTACAGAAAGACATCAAGGCCTTCACAACACTAAGGGAGTCCGTATATATAACTGATTTCTGGAGTTTTGACCTATTTATATGCTTTGCGACCGACAGCAGTGCGTAAGCCTCAGCCGTAAAGATACTAGTTTCCGGATGCAGTACATCGGTTTCAGAGAAGGATGGGCCGACGGCTGCATAGGACACCCCGTCGTGTGACTTCGATGCGTCTGTGAAGAACTCCGTGCAGGAGTATTTGTGCTGGAGTTCCCGGAAATGCATTTGGATTTCAATCTCTGGAGCATGTTTTGTAACTTGCATGAAGGATATATCACATTGTATCAGCTGCCACTCCCAAGGAGGTAGCAGCTTGGCTGGATGCATTGGGCAAAGCTCGAGGATTGGGACACGCATTTCGTCACTAAGTTCCCTCACACGCAGCGAGAAAGGCTGTCTTACGGAAGGACGATTATTAAATAGTGTAGCATATCTCGTATCGTTAATGATATTAAAACACGGGTGTTGAGGATTAGAGTGGACTTTCAAAAAATATGTTTGGCTGATGTATGTTCTCTGCAGATGAAGTGACCACTCATTTGATTCTGCATATAAGCTTTCAATAGGACTTGTTCTGAAAGCTCCAGCGGCCAGTCGGATTCCTAGATGGTGGACCGGATCTAGCATCTTTAGCGCGCTCGGGGCTGCAGGATGATAGATCACGGTACCGTAGTCCAACCGTGATCGGATGAGGCTCTTGTAAAGATTCATTAAACATTTTCTGTCGCTGCCCCATGTTGTGTGGGATAGCACTTTAAGCAAGTTCATTTGTTTTTAAGCATTTGTCCTTGAGGTACTTTATGTGTGGAATAAACGTTAATTTGGAATCAAGTATGATGCCTAAGAACTTGTGTTCTTTTTTCACAGGAATTCGCTGACCATACATTTCGATAGTGGGTTCTGCAATGAGCCCTTTTTTTCTTGTGAAAAGCACACAAGAACTTTTGTTGGGGTTAACTTTAAATCCGTTTTCTTCTGCCCATTTGGACACTTTGTTCAAGACCTGTTGAACTTTCCTCTCACATACAGTAAGGTTGCAGGATTTGAAACCCATCTGTACGTCGTCTACGTAAACAGAATAAAAAATGGCTGGCGGTAATGAAGCACGAAGGGTGTTCATTTTCACGATGAAGAGCGTGCAGCTAAGTACACCTCCTTGAGGTACACCAGTTTCCTGTATAAAAGGCCGCGACAATACATTGCCGACTTTCACGCGGAATGTACGGTTGGACAAATAGCTTTCTATTAGGACGAGCATATTGCCACGGATGCCAATTGCCGACAAGTCTCTCAAGATTCCATAGCGCCACGTAGTGTCGTACGCCTTCTCCATATCGAGGAATACGGATAGGAAATATTGTTTATGTAGAAAGGCGTCGCGAATGTTTCCCTCAATGCGCACAAGGTGATCGGTTGTGGACCTCCCTTCTCTGAAGCCACACTGAAAGGGATCGAGGACATTGTTAAGTTCAAGGAAATGTACAAGTCTGCGGTTAACCATTTTTTCAAAAACCTTACAAAGACAATTTGTAAGAGCTATCGGACGGTAGCTTGCCGCCAAGGAAGGGTCTTTACCCTGCTTAAGAACAGGGACCACAATCGCTTCTTTCCATGCGGATGGGAGGCATCCCATATCCCAAATAGCGTTGAAAAGCGTGAGTAGTGTAAGTTTGGTGTCAGTGTGTAAATTTCTGATCATTTCGTACATGACTCTATCAGGTCCCGGTGCAGAGCTTTTGCATGTGGTCAAAGCAGCTCTCAACTCTGCAATACTGAACGGCCGGTTATAAGGTTCATTCTGTCTGGATTTTTGTATTATTGGCTTACATTCTTCTATTTGTTTGTATTTCAAAAATGATTGCGAATAGTGGTTTGAACTCGACACGCTCTCAAAGTGTTCTCCAAGTGTGTCTGCCTGATCTTTCAGTGTTTCACCTTGTGTGTTCACCAAAGGAAGTGAATATGTTTGTCGCCCTTTTATCCTATTAACCCTGTTCCAGACTTTGGCCTCATCTGTATAGGAGTTGATACCAGATAAAAACTTCTGCCAACTCTCTCTTCTAGCTTGTCGGCGGGTTCGCCTGCCTTGGGATTTTACTTTTTTAAAATTGATAAGATTCTCCGCAGTGGGGGAGGCGCGTAGCATCCCCCACGCTTTGTTTTGTTTCTTACGAGCGATCCTACAATCGTCGTTCCACCACGGGACTCGCCGTTTGCATGCCAATCCATTTACTTGTGATATACATTTAGTTGCGGCATCTATTATAAAGGCTGTAAAATATTCCACGGCAGCATCAATTCCTAACGAGGACATGTCATCCCATGATATACTAGTTAAGTTACGGAATTTCTCCCAGTCTGCTGTCTCAGTCTTCCACCTAGGAGCCTGTGGTGGATATTCGTCTTCTTTAAGTGTTCTTAATAGTACGGGGAAGTGGTCGCTTCCGTAAGGATCGTTCGTAACTTCCCATTCTAGTTCAGGCACTATGGACGGAGAAACTATGCGCAGATCAATTGAAGAAATGGTATTGTTTGCAAGACAGTAATATGTGGGTTTCTTCTTATTCAGAAGGCACGCACCAGAAGAGAAAAGGAACTGTTCAACGAGACGACCTCGCGCATCGATACGAGAGTCTCCCCACAAGGTACTGTGTGCATTGAAATCGCCAAGAACAACATAAGGTTCTGGCAATTCATCTATGAAGGACTGAAATTCAGGTTTCTTTAATTTGTAATGTGGGGGTATGTAAAGCGAACAAATAGTGATGAGTTTGTTCAGCAGGACAACTCGAACCGCCACTGCTTCGAGGGCCGTTCGTAGCTGTAAACGTTGACACGCTATGCTTTTTTGAATTACAATTGCAACACCACCCGATGATGCGACAGCATCATCGCGGTCTTTGCGAAAAGTAACGTGTTTTCGAAGGAAATTTGTGTATTTTGGTTTTAAGTGTGTTTCCTGTAAACACAGCACTTTTGGATTGTGTTTATGTATAAGTTCTTGCAGATCATCGAGATTCCTGAGAAGACCTCTGACATTCCATTGGATGATTTGTGTATCCATATTTAAAGAAAAATTGGTGCTGTGTTTACGGAAACGGAGGTGATGCCTTAGGTTACAGAGCTCTTTCGAGGCCCTGTAACGGGAGTTGTGCCCTTTCTGGAGCGTTCGAGGGAGCCTCGCCGCTCCTTAGGCGCTTGGCGCGCCGTGGAGATAGGTGTAGTGTCCATTGCCTCCTGTGAGGCGCCGGACACGTGCTCTTGCGAGCGGGAAGTTACCAGCGAGGGTCCCGACTTGGAGGGCAAGACCCCTCCGCCCACCAGCCCGGAGGTCGATGGGGCACTCTGCGGGATTTGGCTGCGCCGGCTGTTGCCAGCGCTGGAAGGGGCCGGGGAGGTTGGGGCAGCCTCGGCTGCGCACACCTTCGGGGTCGGTGGCCCTGTCTGCTGGGTTGACGGAGCAGCGCTAGCTGCAACCGCCGCGGGGGCAGATGGCGTAACTGCCGACTCACGGCTTGTGGGTCGGACAGCCGCCGGAGGCCGTTGTGACGCTGCCCCCTGACGCGCCACTTCGGCAAAGCTGGCCTTAGGAAGGAATGCAACCCGCCTGCGTGCCTCTTTGAATGATATGTTTTCTTTTACTTTGATTGTGACTATTTCGTTTTCTTTCTTCCAAGACGGGCATGACCGCGAGTATGCGGCATGCTCGCCATCACAGTTCACGCAGTGTGGGGCGTTTTCGCACGTCTCAGAGGCATGGTCACGGGAACTACATTTTGCACATGTCTGCCGGCCTCGGCAGTTCTGGGAACTGTGGCCGAAACGCTGGCATTTGAAGCAGCGGAGGGGATTCGGAACATGCGGCCTGACTCGTAGCTTTACATAGCCGGCCTCGAGTGTCTCAGGCAGAATGCTTGAAGAGAAAGTCAGTACAAGATGCTTCGTTTTAATTTCCTTCCCGTCGCGCCTAAGCATGATTCTTTTGACATTGATCACGTTTTGCTCACTCCAGCCTTCAAGCAGTTCTACTTCTGTTAACTCCATCAAATCGTCGTCAGAAACAACACCACGACTGGTGTTCATAGTTCGGTGTGGGGTTATTGTTACTGGAATGACTGAACTTTAGGAAGATTTTCAAGCTGTTTTGGATCGCGGAGTTCCAGAAGGAGATCGCCGCTTGCCATTTTCGTTGCCTTATAGCCTGCATTAAGAGTTTCGGTCAGATTCTTAGAGACTAGGAAAGGAGAAATCATTCTCATGGTCTTTTCAGGTTTGTCTGAATGAACTACATGGAATCTGGGGAAGTTTGGCAGTTTGTTTCCAAGAAATTGGAAAATATCTTCGGTGCGCCCACGTTTCTGAGGGCGATCAGGTAGTCGGGGGAAAGAAGTGGCCATTAGTAGAATGGTGTTTTCGGCAGGGGTGGCCGCCACCCACCATGGAGCCAAACCAGGGGACGACACAGGACGGAAAATATTCAGTTCTGCGCACGCCAGCGGTACAACCCCGCTATAACCGAATACATATACACAAGACTGGATATAATGCACAAGGTTAACCCTTGCTGCCTACGAAGTCGGAAGTAACACGAAAATAAAGAGAGGACAGGAAAGATTGAAAGTGAGAGAAAGACGAAGGTAGGAGGGAGAGAGAGACAGGAAAAGGCAACTACCGATTTCCCCCAGGGTGGGTCAGTCCGGGGGTGCCGTCTACGTGAAGCCGAGGCCAAAGGGGTGTGTTGCCGCCGCCGAGGGGCCGTAAAGGTCCAAACACCCGGCATTGGCTCAACCCCCAGGATCCCCTTTTCCCCGGACACGGCTAAGCCGCGCACGGCTACACGCGGGCGGGTCCAACCCTCGTGTGCTCGGGTCCGTGGTGTCGCAACACACCAAACGCCTGCTTGCGCAGACGCCCCTGCGGGGACACAGGTGTCGCGTCTCAGAGGCAGTAAACTGCTAGCTTCAGCCCAAAACACAGCACACAAGCAAAACTGCGAGTACGTGTACCCACACTGCACGACACACAGCCACACAGGTGTTGCGTCTCGGAGGCAGTAAACTGCTAGCTTCAGCCCAAAACACAGCACACAAGCTAAACTGCGAGTACGTGTACCCACACTGCACGACACACAGCCACACAGGTGTCGCGTCTCAGAGGCAGTAAACTGCTAGCTTCAGCCCAAAACACAGCACACAAGCAAAACTGCGAGTACGTGTACCCACACTGCACAACACACAGCCACACAGGTGTCGCGTCTCGGAGGCAGTAAACTGCTAACTTCAGCCCAAAACACAGCACACAAGCAAAACTGTGAGTACGTGTACCCACACTGCACGACACGCAGCCAAACAGGTGTCGCGTCTCAGAGGCAGTAAACTGCTAGCTTCAGCCCAAAACACAGCACACAAGCAAAACTGCGAGTACGTGTACCCACACTGCACGACACACAGCCACACAGGTGTCGCGTCTCGGAGGCAGTAAACTGCTAGCTTCAGTCCAAAACACAGCACACAAGCTAAACTGCTAGTACGTGTACCCACACTGCACGACACACAGCCACACAGGTGTCGCGTCTCGGAGGCAGTAAACTGCTAGCTTCAGCCCAAAACACAGCACACAAGCAAAACTGCGAGTACGTGTACCCACACTGCACGACACACAGCCACACAGGTGTCGCGTCTCAGAGGCAGTAAACTGCTAGCTTCAGCCCAAAACACAGCACACAAGCTAAACTGCGAGTACGTGTACCCACACTGCACGACACACAGCCACACAGGTGTCGCGTTTCAGAGGCAGTAAACTGCTAGCTTCAGCCCAAAACACAGCACACAAGCAAAACTGCGAGTACGTGTACCCACACTGCACGACACACAGCCACACAGGTGTCGCGTCTCGGAGGCAGTAAACTGCTAGCTTCAGTCCAAAACACAGCACACAAGCTAAACTGCTAGTACGTGTACCCACACTGCCCGACACACAGGTGTTGCGTCTCAGAGGCAGTAAACTGCTTGCTGCAGCCCAAACACAGTGAAGGAAAAAAATTGGGAGTAACTGTAGTCCCACCACACGGAGCACAGTGACGCACATGTGGCGCCGTGCCGGAAGCAAGCTCATTGTGCATAACTTTCTAGCTGTCCAGTGCGTGACGTTGCGCTCGACGGCGAGCTCGCTGAATGTGCAGCAAATGTGCATTGCGGCTGATGCCATACAGTGCAATTTGCCTGTCCCCTGTGGCCTTTCCCCTTGCCTACAGCGTTCTGCCGCCACGGGTCGGACCGCCGTCATCACTTGGCAAGGCGTCGTCCTGGTCGTCGTCGTCATCCTCACCGGCAATGTTGCTGTCGTCGTCAAGAAGCGGCTCGCTGGCGTCGAGACATAAGTTATGCAGCACTGCACAAGCCGCGACAATCTTTTCCGCTACAGCGGGGCAGTACTGCAGCGCACGATAACGCTGCAAGCAGCGGAACCGACTCTTCATAAGGCCGATGCAGCGCTCCACCACAGACCTCATCGACGCGTGAGCTTGATTAAAACGGCCCTCCGGAGACGATAACGCGGGATGTCCCGGAACCGGCGTGATGAGCCATGGCTCCAGTGGGTATGCACTGTCGCCTGCAGAATAAATGTAGCGCAGGAATCGCGCCGAATTCATTATAGACATTGGCTGTGGTTCACAAGCGCGTTTATATGCATTTCTGTACTAACCAAGGAGAAACTCTCCTCTGTGGACGATTTCGGTGTCGGCGAAAATGCTCCGAAGGGCTGAGCCACGCCATACGTATGCGTCGTGACACGAGCCGGCGAAGCGAGGGTCGATGGCCAGCACTCGCATGTTCGAGTCGCACACCTGTGAATTGCAGTATATCAGTAAATTAAGTTGTTGTCGCGAGTTGGGATTTTGTATATATCATGAGTACATTAGGTAGAGCGTGCTTACCACTATGGTGTTCAGCGCGTAGTATCCCTTCCGACAACAGCACGTCTGCTTCTCGGCTGGGGGCAGGTCCGGGCCGGCTATAGCGATGTAGGTGCCGTCCACGCATCCCACGACGTCAGAGATGTTGCCGCTGCGCAAGAAACCTTGCTTGACGAGCGCTATCTCCGATCTCGTACGCGGAAACGACACCCAGTGCTGTTCGGTGCCGACAGGGACGATTGCTTCCGATACCGCGCGAACGCAGCGGCTGACAGACGGCTGGGACAGCGATACGGTGGCTTCGCTACCGACAGCCGTTTGGAAGCCACCGGTAGCATAAAACCGAAGGGCGCAAATCACTTGATCTTGAACGGTGAGCCCTTCTCTCTCGCGCGCCAGGTCGTCCGATAACTGCTCGCACAGCCACATCGCCGTCGTTTTCGAAAGGCGAAAGTGCCTCCGAAAAGACTCGTCGGACATGGCGAACGGGTCCCGTTGTTCTCGAAGTCGCCTCTCTCCTCCGTGATCAAAAAGCAAAAAAAGCAGGCTCGCATCCATCGTTGTGCTGCGGTCTACTCCAAACAAAGGAATCGCAGAAAGATCCGTTGATGCGCGGTGACTGTTTGAATCACGTGAACGCGCCGAAGCATGTTCAGTTATCACACAAAACGTGAAGAGTAAGTGCAACACCACTGACGTCAGTCTGACGTTTCAGAAAGGAACTGGAAGCTAGGAGCGCCGGTCGGCATCGTCATTCGTAGACCTACAGCCAATCAGCGGCGGCCGAAGTGGACAGTCCACTAGGTGGACTCTTGCAGAATAGCCCCCCAGTTCAACACTTTCGCCACATTCTCGGAGCACAGCACTGCACTATCTATACCGACCATAAACCTCTGACCTACGCCTTCTCTCAACGCCACGACAAACTCGCGCCGGTCCAGTAGAACCAGCTCTCGTTCATTGCCCAGTTTACCACCGACATCCAACATGTCAGCGGGGAGGACAACGTGGTCGCTGACGCGCATTCACGTGTGGCAGCTATTAGCCCTTCGCAGATAACAGCTGATGTCCTCGCCGAGGCTCAGACCACGGACGCCGAACTGCAGGAGCGTCTTAAGGGCGGATCCTCACTACAGCTGCAGCAAGTCCCCATACCTGAATCGACAACGACTATCTACTGCGACATATCAACAGTACGAAGCAGGCCTTACGTGCCCCTTTCCCATCGCCCTGGCCTCTTCAACCAGCTACATAATCTCAGCCATCCCGGCATACGCGCGTCTACACGCCTCGTGGCCGACCGCTATGTCTGACCCTCCATGCAGCGGAATCGCCGCACCTGGGCGCGCTCCTGCATTCAATGCCAGCGCGCAAAAGTCACCAGGCATGTCACTTCACCACTCGGCGCATTTCCCCAAACCTCTGGTCGGTTTCAACACGTCCACCTTGATATCATCAGACCCTTGCCTCCAGCTGGACGCTATCGCTACTGCCTCACCGCCATCGATCGGTACACTCGATGGCCTGAGGCATGGCCACTCGAGGGAATCACTGCGGAAGACGTCGCCTCGGCCTTCTTCGCCGGCTGAATTGCCCGCTTCGGGCCTCCTCGCCGCGTCACCACCGACAACTGTCGACAGTTGTCGCGTCACTGACGACAGTTCGAATGGCACCTTTTCCGGCGGCTCGGGCGGACCATCGGGTTCGAGCGCTCGCGGACCACCAGCTACCACCGACGCGCCAACGGGATGATCGAGCGTTTCCACAGACAGTTCAAAGCCGCCATCATGTGCCACCTGGACTCAACCTGGCCTGAAGCCATCCCAGCCGTCACCCTAGTTCTTCGCGCCGCCTTCAAGCCCGACATTCAGGCTACACCCGCAGAGCTCGTCTACGGGGAATCCCTCCATCTCCCAAGCGAATTTCTCGCTGCACCGCCATCCACCACCGCGACGTCAGATCCCACCGATGTCATCGCCCGGTTTCGACGCACCATAGCTGCCCTCCGCCCGTCACCTGCAGCTCACCACTGTAAGACCGCCTGCTTCGTCTTAAAGGATCTGGCAACGTGCTCGCACACTTTTCTCCGGGACGACACCGTCCGCCGGCCTTTACAGCCACTTTACAGCGGACCCTACCCAATTCTCCGTCGCGACGACAAAACCTTCACCCTGCGCATTAACGGGAACGCCGTCCGCTTCTCTGTCGACCGGCTGAATCCGGCCTACACCGATTCCGCCGAACCAGGAAATACCAGCGCACCAGCAGACGTCCATCCATGACCGCCGACGTTGCCGCCTGCTTCTGTCACTACACGCAGTGGGCATCGGTTACGCTGCCCAGGTTTTCACAAGCCCTGAGGGCTCACCACTCAGGAGGGGGGTGATGTGGCGACGCACTCTGCGCATATTTCTGCGCACCCTCCGTCTTCTTATCATCCGGCCCAGCATAACACAGCCGCACACTGGAGTGCGTGGCCGATAAAGCATAGCGCCACCGCCGCGTCAGCCGAGGTATGCGTCACCGACGGTGGCTATAAAAACAGGTTGCCTGGTTGAGAAGGACCGCTTTCTACATTCCGCTACTGGGACGAGCGTAGCGTTGGTATGCCCGTACGCTGTCATCGTTGTCGAATAAAGAGTCGTTACGTTTTTGTGTTGGGATTCGTCCTTCGGCATACACGACATCCCACACAATTTATTTATTTATTTATTTATTTATTAATCATTTATTTCAAACGAAGTTTATTATAAGTACGATAATGATCGAAGGCACTATAGTGTTACCATGCAAAACAAGGTTTCGCGCAACTCTTCGCACGGATCTTCTTCCTCAACCCTCCACGTATTACGCAGCTAGGGAGGCATATCTGCTTCCTTACAATTGATATTGTTGCGGGAAGAAAGCAGGCCCACGAGTGTAAAATAACTTATATTTACAAATGATGGATATGGCGTTCAGGCAACCGCCAGACTTCGTCTTTCTCTAGTCCAATTCAACGTCTTCCTTCACTTCACCGTAACATCACCCTCCCGGTGGGGGAGCTCCGTCCCGGTGCAAGTTAAACAGCCTCACTTATTGGGGGGACATAGGGCTTGAGCCTGGTGACGTGAACAACATCACTGGTTAAGTTGGGAGGCACGGAAGGCTGACCGAGTGGGGCGATCTCGTAGGTCACGTCGGACAGTTGGCGTAAGATCTGGTACGGACCAGAAAAACGGGACAGTAATTTTTCCGACAAGCCGACACGACGTGAAGGCGTCCAGAGAAGGACAAGGGAACCAGGTGAAAAATGGCGGTCTCGGTGCCGAAGGTCGTAGCGTCGCTTTTGAGAAGCTTGCGATACTGTGAGGCGATGACGGGCGACATCTCGGGCCTGGGCGGCTAAGTCAATAGCATCGCGAGCGTAAGCAGTGCTGGGTGACTGTACTGCGGAAGGTAGCAACGTGTCAAAAGGCAAGGTGGGGTCGCGGCCGTACAAAAGGAAAAATGGTGAAAATCCGGCAGTGTCGTGACGGGACGAGTTGTATGCGAAAGTGACGTATGGTAAAGCGACGTCCCAGTCGCGGTGATCGTTGGAAACGTACATGGCGAGCATTTCAGTGAGTGTGCGGTTGAGTCGCTCGGTGAGGCCGTTCGTTTGAGGGTGGTACGCGGTAGCAATCCGATGTTCTGTAGAACAGGAGCGGAGCAGATCATCAACGACCTTCGATAGAAAGTAGCGGCCGCGATCCGTCAGCAACTGGCGAGGGGCGCCGTGGTGCAGGATGACGTCTTTTAGTAAGAAGTCGGCGACATCTGTAGCGCAGCTGCTTGGCAGGGCTCGTGCGATGGCATATCTAGTGGCATAATCGGTTGCTACAGCAATCCATTTGTTTCCTTTGATGGAAATTGGAAACGGACCAAGGAGGTCGAGGCCCACACGGAAGAAGGGCTCTGTAGGTATATCAATGGGTTGAAGCAAACCAGCGGGAGGCATAGCAGGCGTCTTCCGGCGCTGACACAGGTCGCAAGAAGCGACATAACGGCGCACAGAGCGATAAATGCCAGGCCAGAAGAAGCGGCGCCGCAGGTGGTCGTAAGTACGAGTGACGCCCAGATGTCCAGCAGTAGGAGCGTCATGAAGTTGCTGGAGCACAGTGAGTCGAAGGTGCTTGGGGACGACTAGGAGGAGCTCCGGGCCGTCAGGACGAACGCTACGACGGTATAAAGTTCCATCGCGCAAGGTGAACATCCGAAGGGACGGGTCAGTGGGCGAGGAGCTTAGGCGTTCCATAAGTGTTCGAAGAACAGGATCCTTGCGCTGCTCGTCGCCAATGTGGAGGAAGCCGGAGAGGGACAGAATACTGATGTCCGAGTCTGCATCGGTATCGTCCGGTTGATCCACGGGATTGCGGGACAGGCAGTCAGCGTCTTTATGCAGGCGTCCTGACTTATATATAATAGAAAATGTATATTCTTGTAGGCGCAATGCCCAACGTGCAAGTCGTCCAGTTGGGTCCTTCAAAGAGGAGAGCCAGCAGAGGGCGTGATGGTCGGTGACAACGCAGAAGCTCCGACCGAAAAGGTACGGT
Source organism: Dermacentor albipictus (assembly GCF_038994185.2). Classification (NCBI taxonomy): domain Eukaryota; kingdom Metazoa; phylum Arthropoda; class Arachnida; order Ixodida; family Ixodidae; genus Dermacentor; species Dermacentor albipictus. Next base: position 10,557,426 of record NC_091824.1, read on the forward strand.
CGAAATTTCGCGACCGCCCATACGAGCGCGAGACATTCTCTCTCAGTAATGGAGTAATTTCGCTCGGGCGTGGAAAGGCGGCGGCTAGCGTAAGCGATGACACGGTCTTGGCCCTGTTGACGCTGAGCGAGGACAGCGCCGATGCCATGACCACTCGCGTCAGTTCGTACTTCAGTGGGCGCAGAAGGGTCAAAGTGGGAGAGAATGGGGGAAGTGGTAAGCCGCTCAATCAGGGTAGAGAAGGCTTTCTCCTGTAGCGGTCCCCAAGAGAAAGAGGCGTCTTTCTTAAGAAGGTCAGTGAGAGGGTGAGCGATGTCCGCAAAATTTTTCACAAATCGCCGGAAATAAGAGCATAAGCCCAGAAAACTACGGACATCGTTCGTTGAACAAGGTACAGGAAAATTTCGCACGGCGTGAACTTTCTGTGGATCAGGTTGGATTCCGGCGGCGTTGACGAGATGACCAAGCATGTTAATTTCACGGCGACCGAAATGGCACTTGGAGGAGTTTAGCTGAAGGCCAGCCCTGCGAAACACGGAGAGTATGGTTGTGAGGCGCCGCAGGTGGCTCTCAAAGTTCGGCGAAAACACAATCACATCGTCGAGGTAACACAGGCATGTAGACCACTTCAAGCCGCGCAAGAGAGAGTCCATCATGCGCTCGAATGTAGCTGGCGCATTGCATAATCCAAAGGGCATGACTTTAAATTGGTACAGACCGTCCGGTGTGACAAAGGCGGTTTTCTCGCGGTCCATCTCATCGACGCTAATCTGCCAATAGCCGGAGCGGAGGTCAATTGATGAAAAGTATTGGGATCCGTGAAGGCAGTCAAGAGCGTCATCAATGCGAGGCAAGGGATAAACATCCTTCTTTGTAATCCGGTTGAGGTGACGGTAGTCAACGCAGAAGCGCCACGAGTTGTCTTTTTTCTTTACTAAGACAACCGGTGATGCCCACGGGCTACTGGAGGGTTCAATGATGTCCTTGTCCATCATCCTGTCTACTTCTTTCTGTATGATGGCCCTTTCTGTTGCCGAGACACGATATGGCCGCCTATGAATGGGGCTGGCGTCACCGGTGTTGATGCGATGCGTGACAACAGATGTCTGGCCAAGTGGACGGTCGTCCAAATCAAAGATGTCCCGATAAGATGACAGGAGATGACGAAGAGCTGTTGTTTGCTCGGAAGGAAGGTCGGGGGCGATCATCTTAGAAACATCGTCCGCAGGCGTCGAGTACGAAGGAGTGGATGACAAAGGTCCGTTCGTACTCAGGAAGGATTCAGAGGTCAAAAAAGAAACCTGAAATTCTTCCAAAGGAGTGATATGCGCTATGGCGATACCGTGTGGCAAAACATGTGACGAGAACCCAAAATTGAGGATGGGCACGCGAGCGCAGTTTTCGCGGATCCGAATTAAGGTGCTCGGTAGGGCAATATTACGCGACAAAACCACGCCAGTAAGCGGCGACAGGACGTACTCGCCATCAGGTACGGGAGGACAGGGCGTCAGCAGGACATTTGTAGCAGCCTGTGGAGACAGCCTTGCAAATTCAGCAGCACATAAGCGGTGTGGAGCACAAGTGGTTGCGTCGGCAGGAAGCGGCAGGTCCAACTGTACAACACCTGCGGAGCAGTCAATTTGGGCAGAGTGCTTCGAAAGGAAGTCGAGGCCGAGAATTAGGTCGTGTGGGCAGTGTTCAAGGACGATAAATAGAACAACGGTATAATGGCCCCCAATGGTCACACGTGCTGTGCACATTCCAAGGACAGGTGACGTACTCCCATCGGCGACTCGCACGGTGCACGGTACGGCGGGGGTCAGAACCTTTTTGAGCCTGCTGCGGAGAGCAGCGCTCATAACTGAAAGCTGCGCTCCTGTATCAACGAGAGATCTAACAGGAACGCCATCGACTTCAATGTCCAGCAGGTTTCCACATGTAGGCAGGGTCAATAGAGGATTTGTGGGCCGGGTCGGAGTTGCAGCTTCACCTCCGGGAGCTGCACCGCCTAGTTTCCCGAAGCGAAGCGACCGGTTGCAGAAGGGGACGAAGAGCGGTGAACGAGAGGCGAACGGGACCTACGACCTTGCGGAGACGGGGAGCGGCTGGATCTTGGTGGAGCACTGTCGGCGTTGATGTTCCTAGTCGGCGTATAGGGCGAGAAAGTGCGATTGTCGGGTACTTGGCTGTAGTGACTCGGAGACGACCACCGAGGAGGCGACGACCAGTGGTTGCGGCAATGACGGGCGATGTGTCCAATACCGGAACAATTAAAACAGATGGGTTTATCATCCGCTGTGCGCCATTCAGCTGGGTTGCGATGGAGTGGTGGAAAGCTTTGCGTCCGGGAGCGAGCGGTCGGAGAAATTTGGTAGGTGTTGGTATGGCGGACTGAGCAGAGAGATGGAATGCCCAAACTTGCTATTTCCTCCCGAACGACCGCTTGTATAAGGGAGATAGCGGGTACGCTTTCCCGACAGTCTGAACGAACGGGAGCCGGGGCCATGGCCTCAAGCTCACGGCGAACGATGCGCGTTATTTCTTCCGGTCCTGCGGGCTGAACGAACCGCGGCGGGTCTTCGCAAGAAGATGTCGCGGCGGTATTGGGCAACCGGTCGAAAGTTTGAGTGACGCGGCGGCCCTTCGCTTGTTCGAAGCGCCGGCACTCCTTAATAATTGCATCCACAGTGGCACAATCCTTACACATCAAGAGATTGAAGGCATCGTCTGCAATACCTTTCAATATATGGCCAATCTTGTCTGCCTCGGTCATGTTGTCATCAGCCTTGCGACAGAGGGCCAGCACATCCTGTATGTACACGACATAGGATTCTGTGGACGTCTGAGCGCGGCACGCAAGTTCTTTTTTAGCTGCCAGCTGACGACCGACAGGTCTGCCAAACAGGTCTCGCATTTTTTCTTTGCAAACATCCCAGCTCGTTAGGTCAGCTTCATGTGTGTCATACCATTGCTTCGCAGTTCCCTTCAGATAAAATATTACGTTTGCAAGCATCATTGTAGGATCCCACCTGTTGTTGTCGCACACTCGCTCGTACATCGTAAGCCAGTCCTCGACGTCGACGTTGTCCGTGCCACAAAATGTTCCCGGGTCCCGTGGGTGAGTGAGGATGACCGTGGGCACGGGCTGCCGAGGCGTTGTCGCTTGTGTCGGTTGATTTGCCATTGTGGCAGCAGGTAGATGACGTCCGCTGCGAAGTTCCGTGGTTGTACCCCGCACCTTCCACCAAAATGTTGCGGGAAGAAAGCAGGCCCACGAGTGTAAAATAACTTATATTTACAAATGATGGATATGGCGTTCAGGCAACCGCCAGACTTCGTCTTTCTCTAGTCCAATTCAACGTCTTCCTTCACTTCACCGTAACAATATATATATATATATATATATATATATATATATATATATATATATATATATATATATATACACATTATTCATTTCATTGCGAGGTTTATTATAAAAATGATAATGATCGAACGCACTATAGTGTAACCCTGGAACACAAGGTTTCGCGCAAATCATGGCGCGGGTCTTCTTCCTCAACGCTCCGCGTAATACGCAGCTAGGGGGGCGTCTGCATCCTTACAATTTATTTATTTGTTTAGTTATTTATGTATTTATTGATTTAATTATTCAATATTTGTATGTTGACGAAGTTCACCATAAAAACGATAACTGCTTCACGGCTCTATTTGTGCGAAACCCTGAGACACAGGGTTTCGCGCAAATAACGGCATGGGTCGTCTCCCTCAACCCTCCGCGTAATACGCCTCTAGGGGAGAGTCTGCTTCCCCGTACAATTTATATGTTTATTTATTTATTTTTCATGATTTATTTGATAACGAGGTTTGTTATAAAAATGATAATTATCGAAGGCACTATAGTGTTACCCCGCAATAGAGCGTTTCGCGCAAATCGTGGCACGGGTCTTCTTCCTCAGCCTTCCGCGTAATATGCAGCTAGGGACGTCTGCTTCTTTACGATTTATTTATTTATTTACTTATTCAATAATTATCTCATAACGATGTTTGCTATAAGATGATTATGCTCGAAGGCACTATAGTGTTACCCTGCAACACAAGGTTTCGCGCAAATCATGGCACGGGTCTTCTTTCTCAACGCGCCACGTAATACGCAGCTATGGGCGCGTCTACTTTATAACAATTTATGTGTTTATTTATGTATTTATATATTTATTTATATATTTTGTATTTATTGAAAACTGCTTGAAGGCATTATAGTGTTCGTCTGCAACACAGTGTTTCCCGCAAATCATGGCGCGGGTCTTCTTCCTCAGCCCTCCATGTAATACACAGCTAGGGGGTCGGGTTGCTAACAATTCATTTATTTATTTATTCATTATTTATTTCATAACGAGGTTTATTATAAAAATGATAATGATCGAAGGAACTATAGTGTTAGCCTGCAACCCAGGGTGTCGCGCAAATCATGACACGGTTCTTCTTCCTCAGCCCTCCGCGTACTAAGCAGCTAGGGGAGCGTCTGCCTCCCTACAATTTATTTTGTTTGTTTATTTATGTATATATGTATGAATGTATGTATGTATTTATTCATTCTTTCTTTCATGACGAGGTTTATCATAAAAACGATAGCTGCTTGACGGCAGTGTAGTGTTAGCCTGCAACACTGGGAGAGAGAGAGAGTAAAACTTTATTCAAAGTAAATAAAATAAGGCACGATTGTTGGAGCACCTATTCTAGGGCCCCACTGGCACGAGCGGCTGGCTGGGCTTGGTCCAGAAGAGCCAACTGGCTCTCCCGACCCTCGTCCGCAAGCCATGCCTCCCACTGTTTATTCCTCATTAGTGGATGTTGGTGTAATATGGGACTGTCTATGTGCGGAGGCCGCCTGGGGCCCTCCCATGTGATGTGTTTTAGTGTGGGTGGTGTATGTGCACCACGGGCACTCGTCAGTGAACCTCCTGGGGTGTATTCTGTGTAGGTGGTGCAGTTTGGGGTATGTATGCGTCTGAATACGACGCCACTGTGGTGTTGGTAGCCGCAGGTGGAAGTTAGACTCCAGCCGTCCCGAAGTAAAAAGCCGTTTATTTAGCATATACAACCAAATATATAATGAATAGCAGAAGCGCCCCCTGGGTAATAAAGAACACAAATGAATAACGAAACTGAATATAACATATTCCCTCCCTTATTTTTAGTGGTTAGTTGTAAGTAAGTATTAGTAACGAAAACCCCAAAGCATGCACACTGTACTTATTTACACGTATTTACAACCTATGTACACAATGGCAGAACACATATTTACAACACAATGTCAGACCGCGAACTAAGTGGCCTGATAGTCTTGAAGCCAGGCCGGTGGCCGGAGCTCTCGGGTCGGCCGCGTTGGACGTCGCACTGGCGGCGGGCTCGTTGACTGCTGCTGCGGTATGCCAGGACACAGTGCCTGCGTCCTGGAAGAAGGAGGCTGTAGCACGGCAGTCTGCAGCACATCGGGAGAAAGCGGCTGCGGCGTGGCAGGCTGTAGCGCCTCAGGAAACCGCGGCTGCGGCGCGGCAGGTGTACCTGGTTCCCAGGTGCCCCTCTCTGGAACCCTGGAAAGCTTGGAGGCATTCCACGTACGGCCGTCTCCAAGTCGGAAAGAGGCTGGTCCCCTCCTCTTGATCACCTCAGTTGGTGAAGAAAAGGCGCAGTCTCCCTTGAACCGAACGGACGGTTTTTTGACGCGGACAAAATCGCCTACGGCTATCTTCGGCTTCTTAGCGGCTCTCCTTTTGTCCGTGTAGTGCTTGCTGCCTTGCTGCTGACGCCGAACCCTTTGACGAAGTCGCGCCAACTCCTTGGCTGGATCTTCCGCAAATGCTGGTGCCGAGAAACCCACAATATCCAGCCTGGTTCGGGGCATTCTACCATGCAGCAGAACTGCTGGGGCGACCCCGGTGGTGGCGTGCGGAGTACAGCGGTAAATGGGAAGGTATTCTGTGACAGCTTGCCGGAGTGGTCGTCTTTCGAGGAGTGAGACTTGAATGAAGTTTTTCAATGTGCGACTGAAACGTTCTATTTGCCCATTGGCTTGGGGATAGTATACTGAAGAATGTGAAAGACTGATGCCTCTGTGTTGCAGGCAAGTTATGAACTCACGCGAAGTGAACTGAGGTCCATAGTCACAAACGATCTCTTCCGGGTAGCCTTCACGGGCAAAAACACTTCGTAAAAAGTCTTTCACGGTGCTCGTGGACACTTCGCTGCAAAAATACACCTCTGGCCATTTATAATGGTAGTCAACAAGTGTTATAGCAAATCTGCTGTTGTAAGCTGCATGCTCCAAAGGACCAACAATGTCTAGGCCTAGCTTTTGCCACGGTCGCTCAGGCCATTCAACAGGTTGCAACGGTGCTGGTGATGTTCTGGCGGACTTATCTGCCTCCAGGCAGATATGGCAGTTTTTTACTGCCGTTTCCACTTGATTATCCATTCGTGGCCACCAGAACCGCTCACGCAGTCGCGCCTTCGTGCGCGTGATACCCGGATGTATCTGGTGCGCGGTGCCGATGATCTGAGCCGTGGGTGAGGACGGAACAACGAGGCGCTCTCCACGCAGAAGCAGGTCATCGACAATAGAAAGTTCTTCCCGAATGGCGTAGAAAGGTTTCGCCTCTTCTGGTATGGACTTCTTTGGCGGCCAGGAACTCAGCACGAATGACTTGATGGTTTCCAGGCAACTGTCGTCGAGGGCGGCCTGCCTGAACTCCTCCTTTGTCACGCAGGCTGGCTCAATGAACGAGACAATTTCTTCCTCCTTAGCAATCTCTGCCTCCGAGGTAGGTGGTGGTAGCCGAGAAAGTGCATCTGCTACAGTGTTTGTGGACCCCTTGCGGTATTCAACAGTGAAATTGTAGCAAAGCAGTCGTGCACTCCATCGTGCAATTCGGAGTGGGCGTCTTCCATGTCCTTGTGACGACAGCAAGGACACCAGTGCCTGGTGGTCTGTTAGAACTGTGAAATGGCGACCCCACAGGTACGTGTGCCATCGCTCACACGCCCAAATGCACGCAAGAGCTTCTCGTTCACCGACTGAATATTTCCTCTCTGCAGGCGAGAGTGTACGAGATGCGAAAGCGACTGTGCGGAGCTCGTGGCCGCTTTGTTGCTGCAGGCCTGCTCCCAGCCCACAGTCGGACGCGTCGGTCGACACAATTACTGGCAATGACGGATCGAACATCTGGAGGACTGTACTTGACGAAAGCATTTCCTTGACCCTCCGGAAACTGCTGTCTGCTTCGGCAGACCAGATGAATGGCTCATTGTTGCGAAGTAAGGCTCTCATAGGCTCAACCACTTGTGCCAAGTGTGGAACAAACTTGGAGTAGTATTCTACGAGACCCAGGAACGAACGAAGGGTGGCCACATCAGTTGGCACTGGTGTGTTGACTATGGAGTCTACTTTCTCTGGAAGTGGCGAGATACCACGTGCAGTGACCTTATGCCCTAGAAAGGCAAGTTCTGGAACGTCAAAAAGGCATTTTTTGTTCAGTTTCAGACCTGCGTTCTTGATCTTTTGCAGCACGGTCTTCAAGTTTGAAAGGTGTTCTTCTGCGGTCTTGCCAAAAATAATGACATCATCAATGTAGAACAACACGCCAGGGCAGCGGTCACGGATTTTCGCCATCATCTTCTGAAATGCCGCTGGGGCAGAAACCAACCCAAAGCAAACTCTTTTAAAACGGAAAAGGCCATCATGGGTGATGAAAGCTGTCAGATCCCTGCTGTCAGGGTGCAAGAGAACCTGATGGTAAGCGGAAGCCAAGTCAAGTTTGGAGAAGTGTGTAGCGCCTACCAAAGCGTGAAGCAGCTCCTCTGTACGGGGCAATGGGAAACTGTCTGGAACAATAGCTTTGTTCAGCTCTCGAAGGTCTACACAGATCCTGATGCTACCATCTTTCTTGTTAACAACAACAATGGGGGACACCCATTCAGAAGCATCGATGTGCTCGATGATATCAAGGCTCAGCAACCTCTGAAGCTCATTTGATACTGGTGACCGGAGAGAATACGGCAGACGGCGAAGCTTCGAAGTTACAGGCTGCACGCCTTGCCGTGTCTTGATGCGATGCGTGAACCCCTTAGCAAGACCCAACTCGGGACTGAAAAGTGAACTGAACTCTTGTGCTAAAGCTGGCGGAAGAGCTTTGTTATGGGGCTGCGCGCTTGACGGTGTGGAAATAGAACAGGATAGCGGGTCAACAACAGTCAGCTGCGGAGCAATGGACGTGAATAAGCACTTGAGAGCAGAACCCTCAATGCGAAGATCCAAGGCTTTAATGCCGTCAAGACCGATCAGAGAAGTGCCTCGGTGAACAACATAAAAACGTAGCGACGCTGTGCGGCCTTTAAATCGAACGTCTGCCTGGAAACAACCTAGCACTGGAATCGGCCGCTGAGAGTAGTCAAACTAACATGCGGAGTAGGCAGAAGCGGAACACTCTGAAAATATCGACTGAATTCTTGCTCCGACAGGATTGAAACGGATGACCCTGAATCAACAAGGAATGTCAAAGTGACATTCGCGACTTGCACTTGAATATAAATTCCGCTACGCGCGGAACGTTGCACAGTCAAAACTTCCTCAGCACTGCTGGAAGACGAAACTTCTTCATGAAATTCAAGTTCACGGACTCGGCCTTGCATTTGGGTTAGCTTGCGGTTGCATACCCTTTGAAAGTGGCCCTTGCGACCGCAAAACGAACAAGTCTTGCCATGCGCTGGGCACTGCGGCGCTGACGCGATGTGGTTCCGCGAGCCGCATCGGAAACAAAGTGGCGAGCCGGAGCGGCTACTCTGTTCTCGGTTCCGCTGAGGGGGGCGGTTCCGCTGCGGCGCACGTGAGCCGCCCGCGCTCCTCGTTAAATTCTGCTCTAAGGTGGCTGCCGGTTGCGAATTCCTTTTTTTTGAAGAATGCGACGATGGTTTTCGACGCTGCCGCAATGAAATTGCTTCGACCGAAGCAGAAAGCTCCTTTAACTCTTCGGCCGCCTGCTCAAACTGAAGTGCAATTCGAACAGAATTCTCGAATGAAAGTGTGGAACCCTCGAGCAGTAACCGCTCACGTACGCGAGTGGAAGCTACGCCGGCAACGAATTGGTGCCGCAGAGCATCATCTTGCGAGGCAAACGAACAATGTGACGCTAGCTCACGTAGAGCGGCAACAAAGTCATGAACGGACTCGCCTGTGTGTTGGCTGCGGCGGTGAAAGCGATGACGCTCGATGATAACGTTGCGCGACGTCGAAAACTGGTTCCGTAAAGGCTGTTTCACATGCTGCGACTGCAACGACGAAAATCGGTGCTGTCGCACGCGTCGCAATGCGATTTTTAGAGGGCTCATTTCACATGATTGCGATTTCATCAATGCGATTGGTGCGACGCCCAGGGTTGCTTACTGCCAGGTTTCGTGGCACACGCTGCATAATTCTTTTATTGTAATGAATAAAACGTTTACAGTATAATGTTCTTGACTTTTCTTCGTTAGAAGCAAATAATATGTACGTTTACTAATTTAAAACGTTAGTTAAGATTTGTCTTGGAGTGCGCGACGGCGGTTTCGGTAGTTCAGTGCGACATGGCGCACGTAAACAGCTGTTCGCAGGTGGTTCTGCGCCGTGTGTTGTCTCATCTGCCTTCTATGACCGTTTCGTTCTGCCTGCGCTACAACAATCTCCAAGATGACCTATCGACCAGTTCGTATTGCTACCCTCACCACATATGCAGTATTCGGAATTCGGCTGCCACGAAGTCGTCGTGTCAGCCCAACAAGATCCTCGCGCTACCCGTGCTCAGCGCCAGCTTCTGAAGAAATGATGCGTGTATATTGCCCGTGATTGCGCATATGTGGTGCCTGCTACTAGCCATATTCTTACGCCAAACGCAACAAGAAGCACCAACCCGAAAGCACGCGTGTGCCACTGAACGAAGCCTCAAATGATCTGTGTGATTACGACGTGGAATGAAAATTGTTTTGTGAAATTCAACCTTAGCGCTATCCTGGTTCGTCCATCGCCGTGCTTGCGCTGCGAATATATATATGGGAGCCCTCTCTAAATATTTCTAAAGGCGCAAAAGCCGACGCATCAAATGTTTCGAGCAGTTACCGTCACTTTTGTGGAAACCTGTACGTTGTAACATATCATTCTAAAGGACACGCTTCTCGTCCACTTTGTTGTTCTGTGTCTCGCGCTGGCAGTATACTCGGAACTTCTAACAAGAAGACCATATCAATACGCGCTATTCATAAAGCAGGATCGTAGGCCTGCGGCATTCGCACTTGCCGTAGAATTTTTCAGCTTTCTGCTCAGCCTCGCACTTCTCTCACTGTTAGCCTGTTTTGTGGAAATAAATATTATTCTTATATTATTAATGTTATTAGATATTATAGTTTCTTCACTGTAATTTATAGCAATCATCCAGATTTCTTAAGCTAGGCGTGCATTTAACCTGTATTAGATAAACATTGTTACGACATGCTTATGGGAGTCATTTCAAACTAGATTGCTCAGCCAGAGAAAGTACAAATGCAAGTCTCAATGTTTGTTCGAATTTGGTATTCCTAAACAGATTATATTGGCAGAATTTTATGCCTGCTTGCATTTCCAGCAATTCAATGTTCAGAGCTGGAAAAACTGATTCCTTTTCTTGCTGTCGAAAGGCTGCTTCAATGTCGATAGCAAGCTATAATTATTCATTTCAAAAGTTTTAAGCAATGACTATATGTCTAAGCTTATCAATGCGTTTTTGTTCCACGAACACAATTAAGTTTTCTCTCTCCTTCTTTTGACAGCCATGGAATGAAACCGTTCACTTTCATAAGTATCAGGATGGAAACATTCTGGAGTTTGTCCTGAGCATTTGCTTGCATCCTATAGTGTGCATGTTTGTATCAAGTTCTGGTGTTACAATCGCAGTGATCTACACATATTGTTATGTTGCTACAAACAAATTTATTTAACTTTCTTTTCAAATCTACAATGTGGCCATGCAGTTACAACTATATTAATAAGCAAAAAAAAACTGCAGATTCAGTGTACGTGTTGGAATCTATGCGAAGTGAAGTTTTTGTCAAGTGGTCAATTAAATGCGGTTAAAGTAACTGCGATATATACAATTTGTCTTACTTTCAACAATCCAACATGTCATCTTTTGCAAGGTTTGCTTATGCACCGCATAAGTCACAACCTTAATGTCATGTAATCTTTATGCATTACACTGTTCACAAACCATACCGAAACGCAAATGACAGTTAATGTAGATGCATGCTGCGAGACATCAACACAGTGACATTTGTTGAGCAAGGAATGGTGCGAGGTGTATGCAGATGAATGAATGACGTGCTTATGTACTTATTTATTTATATACCTCGCAGGCTGCAAGGTTGGAGTATTATGCAAGGAGGAATGAAAAAGTTGTTACAAAAGGAAGAAGGGCACAACATTAAGAAAAAAAGCAGTACCAATACATTGCACCAACTAGCCCAACATGTTTTACTGGCACAACATTATACAATACTTAACAAACAATAACAGAAAAAGTTACTGCCCATGCACCCTGTACAGACGGTAAACCTGCGAAGCTGAAATGTGCGGCCTCGGTGTTTATCACTGAGTTAATTCCAATGGTTTATTCAAGTCTTTCTATTTTATTGGTTATGTCTGTGTTTCTTAATGAGGTTATGCACATGTTTGGCTTGGGTTTATCACATTGTTTGTTTGGAATGCCACACATTGCACTTTGCAAGATGCAATGAGTGGTTCATTGTGTTAATCCAGCGGGTCAATCAAAGTCTTTCTGGATTATGTTACGCACTTGTGTTTTGTAATGCATTAATCATAATGTTTATGACTCGGTTATGCACTGTAGTTACGAAGTGACACACCGGATCTGCACATTTCATTTAATTAAATACAGGGACACATTTTCGAACCTCTTGGTAAGTCGGAGAGAGACTGCTGCACGCGCACTCTGCTGCTAGAGAGAAACGACGTCACTATCGGTCTAGCCAATGGCCCACCACACCTTCGCTGCGAGATAATAATGACATCATGATCTTGTCTTAACCCCATCCCTCTCTGTGTCCCTTCCCTGCAATAATACGCAGATAAATGTATGTTTGAAATGCATAAGCATTTCTATGTCTACCCAACACGAAATGTCTCCGTCCATCATGGAAGACGAATTCAATGGCTCACACCCCCTTAAACAATGGCTCATACCCCTGCACTAGGGTTTTTGGGATCGGACCACGAGTGTTTCGCCTAGGCATACACAGCTTCACTGTAAAAAGAATGAACACCTTTCTGCTAGAGACCAAGACAATCATGAGGTGTATTAACAAATGAAAGTTTATTGAACATGCCGAGTAAATGCTGTTCGACAAGCAATAAATCAAATTTACACAAAAAGCAGAAGCAAGATCTGATGTGTGTCCATACAGATCCCAACAGGAAACGCATCCATCTCTGAAAGTGTAACAGCGACCATGCTGACACAAGATTCTCCCAGTGTCTTTGCATCTACAGCCTCCATAATTTCTCTAGGCAGCCGATCTGCACAGAATGCTAGCTTCCTCTACAATGCATTCTCCACATCTGAGCGTGCATTGTAGAGGAAGAAGCTAGCATTCTGTGCAGATCGGCTACATAGAGAAATTACGGAAGCTGTAGATCTAAAAATGCTGGGTTAATCTTGTCAGCACGGCCTCTGTTAGAAATGGATGCATTTCCTGTCAGGAAATGCACATGAATTTTTGCTTCTCCTTTTTGTGTATGTTCAGTGTATTGCTTGACAGCGAGCATTAACTCGGTGTGTACATTAAACTTTTGATTGTTAGATCATCTCGGTTTTCTTGTTTGTCATATGTGTTCTCTGGTGCCAATTACAGCTAGGCTATTCGTCTTTTTTTTTTAGACTGCAACAAGTCACTTTAATGGCCCTCATGAGACCTTATAAAATCTTTTATTTGGCCAATGTAGCAAGAACGTACAGTGTGAAGCAGTAAGAACAGGTTATGCTAACTTCTAATTAAAAGGTTTATTGTGAAAATGCAATGATCTATAAAGGTTACCACAAAGTAGTACAACAATAACACCTGATAAAGACTAGTGCTTGATGAAACCAAGCATAAAAGCAGGAAAGGGAGAAAATACATATAGATATACAAGTCCAGGGGAAAAAAAAAACATTGTGATCACCAAGTGTGCATGTGGCTACCTTCCAGGAAACTCAATTTTTTCCGGATGGCATGGAACTGGAAGAATGTGCTTGCATAAGCAAGCTATCAGTCTGTCTATTGGAATAACAACAGTGTTTCTTGAAAGGTGCTGGCATGCAGGATTGGCAATTGTAATGATTTTTTCCTGCACTTGGAATTTTTCTCTGTTTTCTTTCTGTAGCATATTTATTTATGTTTGGCTGCATCAAGCACCAATTTTTATCTATCTTTCAAAGATGTCTTTCGTTTTCTGGGGAAAACTTGGGGAAGGCAGGAGATGGAAATTCAAGACGATGAGCAACATGAAAACAAGGTGAAAGTAGGAGCCAACGTTTCCAAACGTGGACCTTGAAGAAGACAAGTCCACTAGTCGAGACGTTGGCTCCTGCTTTCACCTTGTTCTCGTTTTGCTCGTCGTCCTTTCTTTTTCTGGTAATTTGTATAACTCGCCATATTTTTACCAATGAACCGCAGTTGAAAGTTAGTCCTCGTCCATATCTAGTGTCATCCTGTTGATACTGCTTCATGCTATGCACTCTTGCAACATTTGTGTGCGTGTGTGTGCACACATGTGGATTTGTATGTGAGATCGGGCCCTTGGGCAGAGGTATCATTCTTCTCCTGTGCAGCCTTATGAATTCATTAACTATAGTGCAACAGAAATGCAATGGACAGGAACGAAGTGAACGCACAGAGCGCTTTGTTCTTGTCTGTTGTCTATCTGTTGCACTTTAGTTAATAATGAATACATACAAACTCTAGTTTTCAGTTATTATGTCAGGCTTATAAGCCCGCTTGTGTCCTGGAATATTTGCATGGCTATGTATCCTGTAATTTAATTTCTGGCCATGTGCTTGCAAGTCGCGTGTCAATCTCCTGATTTTCCTGACAATCTTGTGTGATGTGCAGGCCCAGACAGTTTCTGGTGAATCCATGCAGGGTGTTGTGCAGGGTGTAATCTGCACTACAAGTACTGCTTTGATTGCTTTCAGTTCAGCTTTTCTAGGTGTAGGATGACCTGGAATGGTACTCACTTATATGGGGTTTAGTTTTATGTAGTGTCATACTACTGTTACACTGCTATTGCCAGATCAGTGTACTATATGTGCCTTATGTTTGCTTGCATCTTCATGATTAGCAACCTCCCCTGTGGTTTTGGCAGTTGAATATAGTCTCCTGGCCTAATTGTTTACCCCCATATTCCACGGTATGGGCCTGTTGTGTTTCAAGTTCAGGTACTCCCAAGGTTGTGTTTCTGAAGGGAGGGGTAGTCGTCTTTGCATCTCATATGCTAGCTGGCATAGCATCTTGGTACGAGGTTCTGAGCTCTTGAGACAAAGAATTTGTGCTGCAGGCAGCAATTCTACTCTGTCTAGGTGCTTGTTCGTTAGCTCTTTCTCATAGAGGTCTTCAAGCATGGTACAGTTGGAAAGACCTGTTATTACTACCCGATGCCTGTATTCGATGAGTTGTCTTTTTTGTGTGCTGCAGGTAATTCATACCGTACCATACCTTGGACACAAGCAAAGCATCTGCGATTTTCTACAGTATCCACTCGTCCACCCCCATTATTTTGAGATTATTCTTTTCACCAGGTGTGGAAGTTGCGTCCAAGCATTGCATAATTGTTTCACCCACGTGCTGGCTCTGCCGTCATGGGCTTACACTAGCTGAGGATTTGTGGACGTTGACTTGCGGGCATACTTGTCCAGCTATGTGGATCACAATGTGCAATCTGGGGTAGTTCTTGATTCTAGTCTTTCTTTTTTTCCGACGTCGATATGAGCTGACTTATCAGAAAGCGAGAGGCCAGACTGGCCAAGAAAGTCTGCAGTGTTGTCGAGGGCTTCTTGCATCATTCTTGATTTCTGTATAAGATAGCTTTCACATAGACTGTAATACGCCATAGGCTGTAGTGTTTCTTGTAGTATGCCCGTGTTGTTGTTGTGTGTGGGCCAAATGTACCTCCAACTTTGATCTGGAATTTTCTGTCTTGCAGAAAGTTACTGTTTAAGTGCTGTACCAGAAATTTTTTTTGCTCATCGTTCCTCTTATTAGAGCAGCATAAGGTACTGCTGTTAAAGGCCTCTTCACTCTTTCATAAGCGGTATTACACAATGTCCTGCGATAAAGTTTCTGCTGCTTATGGCCCACTCATAACTGCCAGAAGGGACAACACTTGAAAAAGGTTTTCTTTGTGCTATGTGTGCGACGTAGTATGAGCATTCATGCCTTGACATTTATACATCTGTAGAACCAGCTTCCTGACACAGTACTTGCTATACCTGATCATGCTTATTTGTGCAGTGCTGTTGAACAATACATATTGATGCAATGAATATTTACACACTCGAATTATCACGAAAGATGGCTGTTTTACAATTCTGCCCTCTGCTTTCTATTGCTTTTTTATTGGTGTTATATTTTGCATAAGCATGCCCCTCTATGCAATAGTATTTTGAAGTCTAAGGGTTCAATAAAAGGTGATGAACTAAATCTAAGTGCAAGAGCTTTTTTTTTATTTTTCACCTACGACTCCCATCGAAATGCGACTTCCATGGCTGGCAAATCAACCCCTCACCTTGTGTTAGCAGCAGAATGCTATAGACACAGTGGCAGGTGAACAAATTGAAGAACAATATTTCTGTCTATTATTTTTTTTTCTTGCCTGTATGCAAGTAAAGTTTGGAATAAATTTGTCATTGCAAAAAAAGCCCAGTTTGTGGTCCTTTATCGAATAAACCACATATTGTGTATTGTTGAAATGCAGAAATTTGTTCTAAGATCCTCGGGTGATATATGTTCTTGCAAGTAGCATGGTATTTCATTACTTATAAAGATAGTAATCGCAGCGGATATCGTTATATGGGTTTACACACTAATATATGTGATCACAAACTTATTAGAAACATGTAAGGCATGAATGTTTCTGCACATTTGATCAGCTGTGAACGTGCAAGAACTGCTTGTACCGGCCGACTTCACTGCACAGTTTTGATTTACTTTTCTTCAGCGTGTCGTTTTATACTGTTTTATCCCCACAAGAACAGGCCGTTTGCCTGCTTTTTGCATTGTTGCACCAGTTCTACATGATTGTGCAGGAGGGTACGTTGTCACTGTGCCACTATAGCAAGCAATTTACTTAATCTACTAGCTGTACAGTTAATTACCTTGCAGAGCAACTGTTCATACAGATGCAATAAGGATACAAAGTCCGCAACATAGTCGATGTTTATTGGTTTTTGTGCAAGAAAAAAAAATTCTCCAGAGAAGAGGTGCAACTTAACGTGCATGTAATAGTTTATTCGAGCCACGGATTTAATGCTATCGTAGCAAATTCATTACGATAGCCTACACTTTTGCTCTGTCAAATTTAATGAGAGGCAAGATGAGCTTTCAAGATGCATCGGGAAATTCATGCTTGAAAACTGACAAGAAAATGCAACTGAACGGTACCGCGTTCAGCGCAACGTTAAAATTTCGGGTACTTTGCTGTCTTGTCATTTGCCCTTGCCGAGGTTGAAATAATTCAAGCTGCTCCGTAAGCGCGATTTTTCTATGCTACTCAACAAAACATTGTAGCAACCTCGTCGTCTGCTGGGGATCGAACATCTCTAGCTAGCACTGACAACTCGCAAAGGCGCACGAAGCAAACGTGAAAATGCACTTCATTTGCTGTGTAGCGTGTCAACAAACGCATAGCAATAGGAGAATGCAATCTGTACAAGTTTTTTATTCTCCCTTAATTCGCGCACGTACCTAATTCGACGATCCACGTTTCCGCGATTGCACTTGTCGTGCGAGACGCCATCAAAACAAACCGGCGAAATAGCTCCGTTGACAGCTCTCCGCGCAATTTCGACGGAAAATCGCAGCGATCGGTGCGACGGTGCGACTGTGCGACCAACCGGTTGGTCGCAGCCGAAAATCGGGGGGACGGCACTGCGACTGCGATTTTCATCGCAAACGACGGAAATCGCACTTCCGGTGCGACGAAAATCGCATCATGTGAAACAGGCTTAATGCGGCGAGCGCAGAGTCGTATTCGTCAGGAGGGGCCACGACAGACTTGTCATCGGCGAGTGCTGCGGCACTTGGCGCGGCCGGTGCTGCGGCGCTGGTCCCTGCATGTAGCGTCTGATAAATACGCTGGCCTTCCGCCCCCAAACAATGCTAAAGAATAGCCTTGCGTTGCTCCGGCTAGAATGCGGCGGCTCCGGATGCCAGCAAGTACACGTTGAACATCTGCTCCCACTGCTCCCATGGCAATGACGGACGGCCGGGCGTCGGAAGGAAATACGGTGGCGGAGCAAGCCCGGTGAAGCTCATGGTGGGCGGATACGGACGGCGCAGCGGGGCTAGGGGTACGTTCATCCCATCCTCGTCGCCAATGTGGTGTTGGTAGCCGCAGGTGGAAGTTAGACTTTAGCCGTCCCGAAGTAAAAACACAGAACACCTATACAAACTTAGAGACAGGAAACTGTACCTTCCACAGTGCTACGGAAATAAGCCTAGCGGTGGCGTCGTAAACTAAAGTATGCGACCACCGATGGCGCTGTACAACAGGAAACGGAAACGGGGTTTTGCACACGCTTTACCAGGTGTTCTGTGGCTTTACTGGGTTTCTGGCTGCTGCGCCTCGATCGTGCTCCCGCCAGTTTGGTTGCTGTGTGGCAAACGTAGCGCCTACGTGTATATGTAGGCGCTACGTATGCCACACAGCAACCAAACTGGCGGGAGCGCGATCGAGGCACAGCAGAATACATGCAGCGCTGAGTCATATCGAGTTAAGGCACACTCTGAACTGACTTTTAAGGGCATCCCGAGCGGTTTTTCGTTTATTACGCCGCCGTTACCCCGAGTTGTGCCGCCGCGCTCCAGCTGTTGCAATTTCGTGTAGGGCTACTGACAGAATGCGTTTCCAGGTGGCACGATGGCCTCGACTGGAATAAACGCACATGACACCAAAGAGTGAGTAAGCCTGAAAATATTTTATTTGCATTTTACAAGTACAAACAGAAAGCACACATCTACGCATCCACACAAACGCGGTTACATAGTCAAGAACATAATCAAGAAATGGCTCATTAATAAGGGTAGCACAAACGCAAAAGAAAGAAGACCTAAGCTATAAAACGTACGGTCGGCTGCTAAGTATAATAATTTCCCTGTCACCGCGCGTCACTTTTATACAGCATCTTTACAGCACTACCAGGCCGCGTAGTTTGGCCGAAAGAACGCAACAGCTTACGGCCGTCAGCTGCCTCTTCCTTACGGGTGTCATAATTATCCTAATCTCCGCATCAACGTCGTGCAAGTCCGCATACAGGCATCTGTATCTGAACAATATGTACCAGCTTAATACATGTGTAGTGAAATTATGATAACCACTGCGTCTTATCAAACGTATTGGTTTTGCAAATGCGCATTACAGCTGACGGAACGACATACTGTAAGTGAAGCACAAGAGAACAAGAACAAAAGGAGGGTACAACACTTGAAGAAATGAAGAATTAGTAGGCGTACAGCAAACAAGCGATGACGAAGAACACACAATAATGATGCATCGGGTGTTCTGTGACATCGGTTTGCGTACTTACGGTGTTATGGAGATCAACGGCATAAAAACGTACCTTCAAGCGTACTCCGTCAACCTCCGCCGCATTCATTATGATAATCAACGCCTAAACAAAATGAGGCACTATTTTTTGCCAAGAGTAGACCTCTTTACAGCAAGTCTATGTAATGACTCGCAGACGAAACCAGCATGCTTTCGAAAATGTTTTACCGGTTTTACCGCCGCAGTATTCGAACGCCAACGGCCAGGAAACACATCGATACCAATAGGCTGTCGGCTCTCGGTGGTTAATCAAGTACAAAAACCTTGACGCTATTACTAAAAAGCAGCTTCAACAATAAAATTTAAAAAAATCAACTGCCTATTTGCCTGAGGTAACAAAACATCCTTAGACGCCTCGATTGTTTATGTCAATGGTTTGTGTAAAGTAAAAAATTCAGCATGTTCAGCACCCCTAGCAGAGAAAGCACAAATTAAAGTATTCGACCAAATTACAGTAGCTACACTTGCGCGCTTACGCTGAAACGCTCCTCGATTGATTTTTCGCCCTCTGTGGCCATTTGTTGAACTTGAGAGTGTACGGGGCCTGGTAAAAAGCCGTTTATTTACCATATACAACCAAATATATAATGAAGAACAGAAGCGCCCCCTGGGGAATAAAGAACAGAAATGAATAACGAAACTGAATATAACAGCCACTCCCTGTCCTGTTGGCTGTTTAAATCGGAGTGAGGATGTCCAAAACGTCTCCGCTCCTGCCTTTGCTGTAGGACGATGTCACGAGAATTTGCTGGAAGGTCGTCGCTAGGCCATGCTGTGCTCGCAAGTTCAAACCTCGAGCAATATGGTCTGCCATAGCGTTTCCTGTCAGTCGCTCGTGTGCCGGACACCATACGATAGTGTGGTGCCCCTCTAGTTGAGTGCCTAAAATTTTGATTATTGATTTGGGTGCCGTTCTTTGTAAAAACAGGCGGCAAGCCGCTTGTGAGTCGGATAATATGACAGCCGAATTGGTTTGGCGCTCGGCGTCCTGAATGGCCAAGACGATGGCTGCAGCCTCTGCCACGAATGCCGAGGCGGTTTTGAAGGATGCCGTTGTTATATTGTTGTTGCATGTAGAGACTATGGTGAAAGTGTCTGAGCTGGCACGACTGGCATCTGTATAATACACCCGCGGTCCCATGCCAAAACGTTTGTGATGGGTCTTTGCCCTTGCTCTGCGTCGTCCGGGATGGTACTTGGGGTGCATGTTTTTGGGGAATCGGGGCCACCGCGATGTGCGATCGAACATTACGGTCTATCCGTGCCGTTTCCTCTCCGCAATACTGAGGTCTCAGGGGAAAGCCTAACCTCGCCAATACTTCCCTGCCCTGAGTTGAAGAACAAAGTTGTTCTTTCTGGGCACATAAAGTCGCGACTGCGTGCTCGTCAAAACTATTGTGCAGGCCCAGTCCCTCGAATCTCTCTGTGCTAGCGCATTCGGGAAGACCAAGGGCGGCTTTGAAGGCTTTTCTTATTATTGCGTTTGCCTGTTTAATCTCTTGGTTTGACAAGGCCCGATACGGAAGGAAAGAAGAATGATAGGTGTAACGTTAAGGGATAAGAAAAGAGCAGATTGGGTCAGGGAACAAACGCGAGTTAATGACATCTTAGTTGAAATCAAGAAAAAGAAATGGGCATCGGCAGGACATGTAATGAGGAGGGAAGACAACCGATGGTCATTAAGGGTTACGGACAGGATCCCAAGGGAAGGGAAGCGTAGCAGGGGGCGGCAGAAAGTTAGGTGGGCGGATGAGATTAAGAAGTTTGCAGGGACGGCGTGGCCACAATTAGTACATGACCGGGGTTGATGGAGAAATATGGGAGAGGCCTTTGCCCTGCAGTGGGCGTAACCAGGCTGATGATGATGATGATACGGAAGGGCGTAAGTGATTCGGCTAATTACGAATGCGTGAACAAGGCTGATGGTTTCTCCCTCAGTTAGGCCGTCTTTGCTTCTTGCCACTCTCCGTATCATTCTGGCCACGTTTCCTGTGGCCGCCTTTAGTTTTTGTAGGGTGTGAGATGTTCCAGCGTTCTGCTGTATCCACATCCCCAATATTCTGAGTGTCGCCACTTCACGAATTGGCGCCTCGTCGAGAGTCAGAGTGAGCGGGACCCAGTCCTTCTTTCTTGCGTATTTCGCACGCACCCGAATGAATTCCGATTTTTCTGGTGCGCCTGCCATGTCCACCGCCCTCGCGTATTCCACGACTGCGTTTATGGCCTTTTGAAGGGTTTCTTGCTTGTCCCCGTAGGACCCCTGGTGAGCCCAGAACGTGATGTCATCGGCATATATCGCACAACCGAGATTCGGGTGTTTATCTAGCTCCAGGGCTAGCTGTCTCATCCCTACATTGAATAGATGTGGAGAGAGTATAGCTCCTTGAGGGGTACCTCTGTCGGGACAGTTGAAGGTATCGGACCTCGTGGAGCCTAATCCTATTGTGGCGTGCAGTCGCTGAGGAACGAGCGCACGTAGTTATA
Source organism: Dermacentor albipictus (assembly GCF_038994185.2). Classification (NCBI taxonomy): domain Eukaryota; kingdom Metazoa; phylum Arthropoda; class Arachnida; order Ixodida; family Ixodidae; genus Dermacentor; species Dermacentor albipictus. Next base: position 10,578,790 of record NC_091824.1, read on the forward strand.
AATTCGCGTTCCGCAGTTCACCGCTTCCAGTCCCTCCAGAATAGTGTGGTGGGAGATGCTGTTGAAGGCTTTTTTGATGTCCAATTCCAGTACAAATTTATCTTCCGACACTCTGTTGGGGTGCAGAACCTCGTGCTTTAGTAGTAGAAAAACGTCCTGCGCTGACACGTGGGGTCGGAAACCGAACATGTTGGAAGGGAACATGTTGTTTAGCTCTATTTGGTTCGAGAGCCGGACCTGCACAACCTTTTCAGAGTTTCCCCTCGCACGACGTTAGGGAGATGGCTCGAAGGTCGTTGATGTTACGAGGCTTACCTGGATTTGGAATAAGAATAATTTCTCCTTCCTTCAATTCTTTTGGAAGGATGCCGTCCTCTGTCCAGACCGTGTCGTTATAGAATTTGGTCAAGCTCTTTAGCGTGTCCTCACTTAGATTGGGAATCATTGCGTTCGTGACCTGATCTACCCCTGGGGTAGTGTTTTTGTTGAAGGAGTGTGCTGCTGCGTAAACCTCTTCAAAGGTTATGGGGGCGTCCATTTCCGGTTGGTCCTGACCTTCGTGAACGGGTTTGGTGGATTGCCCGGTCGGTGCTGTTCCTACGTATATCTGTTTAATGTTGTCTATCGTGTCAGCTTCCCGAACTTGAAACTCGTTTTCAAGCAGCTTGAGTGTGCGATTCGCGACTGTTTTGTTCCTCCCGGGTCAATCATACTTCGAAGAATGCGCCATGTTTTCTTTGTAGTCAACGTGCCCCGAAGCGAGTCGCTCAACTCACGCCAATCACTGTCGCTTAACTTTTGCGCGTATTCGTTAGCTTCCTGCGCTAGCTGAGCTTCTAATTAAGCTTCTGCCTTTTCGATCTTTTTGTGAGGCCTCTCCGGGCTTCCAAGAGATGCAAGAGGTGACGATCCACGGCTAGAGCCTCCGTTGTCGTTTCAATTGTTTTTGTGACCCCAGAGTGAATAACTTGGATCCGCTCGGCCCATTCTCCTACGTGTGGTATGCTGCCGATTGTTTTCTGTTTTTCACGAAATTTGGTCCAGTCGGATAGCCTTGCATTGCCAATAGCTCTTCGAATCCTGGCTGCATTAACCGATATGCTTAAGATATAGTGATCACTTCCTAGGTTTTCACCTAGGTTAGTCCATCGCGTCTCACTTTTGTTGTTGGTGAACGTGAGGTCGGGGGAAGTGTCCTGGGACACGCTGTTCCCGATTCACGTTGGGAGATCCGGTTGAGTTAGCTGGAAAGTCCGTAGCGCGCTACAACGTCTACTAACAATATGCCCTTGGGATTGTCTCTACTGAAGCCCCAGTGTGAGTGTTGTTCGTTAAAGTCGCCTAACAATATTAATTTGCCCTACCTTGAGCTAGTCACACCGCGGTGACCACCCAGTTTTCGAAATCAGCTTGTTTTTCTTTGGGAGGACTATAAACGTTGACAATAATTGTTTTAGGTGTGCCCCTTTTTTGCGGCCAAATCGTGATTATCTGGTGGTGAATAGGTTGAAAGATAGAGAGAACAACTTTAGTGAAAATGCCTGCAGAGTCGGTTAGGCTCCCTCCACGCAGGGAGGACAAGCTTTTACCGCGACGCGGCCACTACGTCAGTCTCGTGCATTATGCTTCTCGAGATCTTGGTTCCTCGCTTCTTCCGCGGATCCGAGAGGGCCACCGCCCCCTTCCTGCGGGTGCTGCCCCCCTTCTCCTCGGTTTCGCGAGGTCGCTGCCTCTCTAGAGCTGCCGAGACCTGTTGGACGGCCTTGAGTTGTGTATCTCGGTCACAGCTCCTCGTTGCAGCCTCTAGCTGCGGCGGGATCGTCGTCTTCTCGCTGGCTTCTCGTGGATTTATACTACAGTCCCAAAGGATGTGAGCCGCGGTGGCTCTCTCCTTAGCGCACAGTCTACACACGTCACTCGCGTACACGCTCGGACACACGTGCTTAGGGGTGAGCAGGGACCCCGTCTGTAATTGCCTGTATAACACTGCCTCCTTCCGGGTAAGCCCCGGGTGAGGTGGCGGTATAGTGTGTCTGTTAAGTCTGTACCACTTCACTATTTCGTTGAAGGTGGTCATCTTGTCCTTGGCACTGCACCGCGACCAACACTCCGAGTCGGCCGTGCTTGCAGCTGCGCGGTTGGTAAAGGCCCGTTTATAGTCCGACGTTATCGGCGCGCGGGCGAGCGTCGTTCGCGGTCAGTCACGCTGCGTCGGTTGCGATGCGCCAGCCGAGATGCCATCCCCTCTATACTTCAACGCGCGCGCCGTAGGCTGCTATCTTCAGAGCATGCGCTGAAGGTTCCCCAAGTCGCGCGCCGTCCGCAAAAGCCGTCTGTGGAGTTGTGTTGGCGCCTTTTTCTTCGCGCGCAATGCATTGTGGTGCGAGAGTTCCGCCGACTTCGACGCGCGAATGGCTCCGGAGCCAAATCGGCGCCGGGCCCGTCGGGGCGCGTTGGACGCCGCCGGTTACGTTAGCTGCGCCGGTGCGCCCGACTATAGAGGTGTCGTTTTCGCCGACGTGACGTAGCGTGCGCGGGCGCGCGCGCGCGCGTGCGTTACGTCGGACTATAAACGGCCCTTTAGTCCTCGCGCGGCCGAGTTGGCCGTCTCGTTGTGGTTCACGTTCCCGCGTTCCGACACGTCACTGCACATGTGGGCCGGAAACCACTTGATCAACACAGCGCTTTTGCGTCCGATGTCTTCGGCCTTCCGCAGTATGCGCGCAGCCTCACTACATACCCTACCCTTGGCGTAGTTCTTCACTGCCGTTCTAGAGTCACACAACACTGTAGTGCATCCGGGGTCGGAGACGGCCAAGGCGATGGCCACCTCCTCCGCCCGGTGCGCCTCTCGAGTCCGGACGCTCGCCGCGGTCTTCGTTGCACCCGTCGATGCCCCGACAGCCACCACCGCGTATGCGTCGCTGCTCCCTCGATACTCCGCCGCGTCCACGTAGATGGCGCCTTCTTCTCTGGCGTGGAGGTCCACGAGAGCCCTGGCCCTCGCCAAACTCCGCTCGTTTTGTGCTCAGGGTTCATGTTCCTCGGGATCGGGCCGACCCTGAGTTTTCTGTTGATGCTATCCGGTATAAGTACGTCTTTCTGCTGCTCGCCTTCCCTCGGCTCGAGGCCAAGATCCCGCAGTACCTTTCTTCCGGTTCTCGTTTCAGAGAGACGCTCGAGTTGCGCCGTTCTCTGTGCTTCGGCTATTTCGTCCAGCGTGTTGTGACTCCCAGCGCCATGAATTTTTTGGTGCTCGTGCTCCCGAGGAGGCCGAGTGCCGCCCTATACGCCTTGCGTATGGTGGCGTCTATCTTGTTACGTTCGCTCGGCCTCCAGTTGTGGAAGGCGGCCACGTACGTTATGTGGCTAACTGCGAAGGATTGAACGAGCCTAGTCAGGCTCTCCTCCTTCATCCCCTATTTTCTGTTGGACACCCTCTTGATGAGTCTCATTGACGCGGCCGCTTTGCCCGCGAGCTTGTTGACCGTTTCACCGTTGACTCGGTTTCGCTGGATGAGCAGCCCGAGCAGTCGAATCTTCTCGACCTCCGGTATTACTTGTCCTCCCGCTGTCTTGACCGTGATCTTGGGCCGCTCGTACTTGACTTCCATGTTCTTTCTTTTCCTGCCCGCTCCTGTCGGTGGAATCACCAGCAGTTCTGGCTTGGCCCGAGAGCAAACGAGTCCAGACCCGCCCAGCTCCCGCGGACGAAAATTGCTGCTGGTAGTGGCGTTGCGTGCGCTGAAAGTAGAAGGAAAACAAAAGGACGCTGACGATACTGTTGCGTATACAAGTGCCGCAACTACGTCGGGATGAGGGAGGATGTATCCTTCTGCGTCTTTCCACCTAAACCCTACGAACAAGAACGAAGGCGGCGTTGGATCCAAGCAGTCAGGAGAGCGGAGTATGTTCCTGTCTTGTCGCCCTGTCAAGCGGTGTCGGGCTGGTTTCTAAATCGAATTTCGCGTGTGTGCTTGGTTTATTCGATAGTGAAGGCGGTCAGCCGTGGCAGCCAGTACCAAACAGCAGAATGTGCAGTCGGCATTTCGTCCAAAACAAAATGAGCAATAGCATGCACCATCCGGCATATGTACCAACCATTTTTCCTTCGCAATACCACCGCCAAGCCCCTTCCAATGCCACCGCACGAAGTGAACGATACGAAAAGTAAATATTATCCATTCATTGCCAAGAATTATGTGGGAGGGAAGCTGCCTTGTAATACGAGTTGTGAGCGCATACTGCCGGCGCACGCGCGACTAAGCCGCCTATGTGTCTTTTTTTTAAAATGCGCATGCAGACGAGGACTCGGCGCTGAGATGCATCCGGTAAATTTATGTAATTAGTGCTAAATGTAGCCAGCGTTGTTACGGTTCCAGCAGCGGAGCACTCAAACCCCTGCTTGTGCGAGTCAGCTGATGCGATAAAGCTTTCTTCTCCATTGACTGCTGTGGCGAAGTAACATCAGAATTTTTTATGTCTAGCCAGAGAAATATCGGAAGTCTTCAGGTCAACTAATACTTCCGAAACCATAGCGCAGCACGACCGGAGCCATAGCTGCTAGATTTGCGAGGCAGGCTGCCCCGCACACATGGCAACGGCACACAGCGCAACCATTAAAGAAGCACACTAAAACCCCTTAAACTTCGTAAAGTAGTGCCTCGCTTTGAAGAATGCCGCCTCCTCCTCCAGCGCTCTGGCCGAAGCCGACGCCGCGTCGCTATTGGCCTAATGGCATCACGTGGCCCCTTGCGCCGGCTTCTTTTGTTTACAGTCGCGCTTTAGTGCCATCTTTGCTCGAGAAGCGGCGCTTGTTGGCGGCATTCCTTCCGTTCCTATTCTGTGTTGTTTTGATCTTGCGAACGCCTTGAAGGATGTTTTGTGGCAAGTGCGACGTCGCTTCACGTAATTTTTCTGTTACTATGACCCGCTGCGCGTTCGGATGCCAATATAGTTTTAGCGAAGGCAAGAATTTGTTCGCGATACCGTCCGGTAAGCGCAACGGGTTAAGAAGAAAGACATGGCTTCACCAAATCGGGAGGGAGAACTTCCGACCAACTTCCTCTGCGCGACTATGTGATGTAAGTTGTGACTCTCTCAGAATATTGTATACATGTGCCAGGCTTGCGTATTGTGCTGCGGGCAATAACGCAGTAGATATTGCACAGTTCACTGTGCATGTTGTCATTTGTACGCATGCTTTAACATGATTTTTACGCAACGTCTGCTTTGCTGATATGCGCACTACGTGGTCGTGTAGTCATATTGGGTGCGCTTAATCGTTTTGAACGCCAACCGGCGTGAGTTCGCGGGCACATGAGGTTGCGTGCGATAACGTGGTTACGAAAATTTTAAAATTCAGCGCAGTCCTTTTCATAAAATTTCAGTCTCGATCATGAAAGCGCCTCAGGAGAGCAACTCTCTGCCTTTTGTGGTTACTTACTAGCCTTCTTTAGATAGACTAGCTTTGTTTGCCACATTGGTTCGTGTTCCTCGTTGGCGGTCGCCCGGTGGATTCGCGATACAGAGGCACCGATGAAAAGCGTGCGTGCTCTCCCGAAACCGTGTTACGCGGTGCGTTCGTCGTCGAGCGACCGCATCATAGGTAATTGCGCAGTGCGCAGTGACGACCACCAGCATGGATGCAACAAGAACAAGAAGTGTGTTTTATTCAGGGATGCTTACAGGTATATATAGCTTTGGTTGACTGTCCGATAACAGACACGTGCTTCGTTGATCAGTCTGATCGGAAGGGGCCATTCCAGGAGCGCATGCGCGACCTGACGATACATCTTCCCCCGGGATAATGTTATAAGTTGAGAGTAAGATACGAGACTTGTTTAAAATCGCGGCCGTAGTGCAGACGATTGGGTTGCTGTCTTTGCCGGGTGGATCGCCTTAGCACCGCTTGCGTGGGCAGCATTGTTGACTGTGAAGCAGCTGTCCTTGCTTGAAATGGCGTAGTTGCGGTTGATTCTGATGGCGACGCCCTCCTAGACATCGTCGCCTGGGAAACCTCCTCGCTCTCGGATTCATCTTCTCCCAAGTCCGCGTGGAAAAGCTCACGTGTGGCTAGAAGGTGTTGCCGGTTGCGTCGGAGTATTTGGTTGTCCTCTGTAGCGACGCGATAGGACCTCGGCGTTACCAGGTCCATGACTTGAGCCTTGTGGTCCCACGTGTCTCCCCGTACTCTTACTACTGCATCTTTCTGGAGTTCGGGTAGGGGTTTCCTGCTTGCCAATTGCCGAGGTTGGCGCCTAAGTGCTTGTTTCCTGGGGCACGCCCAGAAGTCTGGCAGTCGCGTACGTAACCTTCTGCCCTGAAGCAATTCTCCTGGGGAGCGGCCGTCTTCAAGAGGGGCGGAAAGATAGGAGAGTAGACCCAGCCAGAAGTCTTCCCTCGTTTCACTTTCTTCATGATCCTTTTGACGATTTGGACACCCTTCTCGGCGAGACCATTGGACTGCGGGAACCGTGGACTTGACGTCACGTGTTTGAAGTCGTATCTGGATGCGAACAGGGCAAATTCATGGGATGAGAACTGCGGACCGTTATCGGTGCAGACTTCCATGGGAATTCCGTATCGTGCAAAAGCTGCACTAAGTTTACTTATGACAGTACTTGTTGTTGTGTCAGCTAGTTTCTCGACTTCCGGAAAATTTGAGAATGCATCAAACACACATGAAGAGATCAACCCCAACACGGTACCAGGCATGTTCTGGGATCTGTCGAGGTAATATCGGTTCGCTGAGCTGCTTATATGCGTATTTCTGACAAACGGCGCACGACTTGACCAAATTTTCGATGTCCCCGCTCAGTCCTGGCCAGAACACCAAGCGTCGGGCAATTGCTTTGCACTTATTTATGCCTAAGTGTCCTTCGTGAATACGAGTGAGCATCTCAGCTCTCATGAGCTTCGGCATAACAACCTTTGATCCCTTCATCACCATGCCTTGTACTTCTGATAACTCAGGGGAAACCGGTTTCATCGCGCCACTAATTTCTTCGCCGTTCCTAAGGCAGCGCAACACAATTTGCAAGTCTGGGTCAGCGGCTGTTGCTTCTGCTAGTCTGTCTAACATTTTCTTGCTCACCAATTCTGAAGCCACGCCCACTGCATGTATGTCGACGTCATCTGTGAAGCTATCCACGCTGCGGGGAGAGACAGGCGACGATCTGGATAGCATGTCAGCCAGGAGCAGTTCTTTCCCTGGGACAAAGTGAAGGGCATAATCGTATCTTAATAAGCGCAAGAAAAAACGCTGTAATCTTGGAAGCATGTCTGCAATGGCTTTAGCCGCGATAGCTAGCAATGGTCTGTGGTCGGTTTCAACGATAAATTTGCGGCCATACACGAAGTGAAAAAATTTTTCGCACCCAAATGTTATAGCCATTGTTTCTTTTTCTATTTGGGCGTATCTTTGTTCCGCCTCGGACATTGTCCGGGAAGCGTAGGCTACTGGTCGCCAACTGTCACCATACCGCTGAAGTAGGGCCGAGCCGATCCCATTCTGTGATGCGTCAGAAGAGATTTTGGTTTCTCGGGTCGGATCAAATATGGCTAGCAGTGGCGCACTGCTTAGAATACGGCAGATAGCTTGCCACTCGTTGCAATGGTTTTGAGACCACTCAAAGACCGTGTCCTTCTTAATTAGGCTTCGCAGTAGCGTTGTTCTTTCTGCCAAGTGAGGTATGTATTTACCGAAGTAGTTTACGACCCCCAACATTCTTTGGACGCCTGCTTTGTCGCTTGGCTGAGGCATTTCGCTTAATGCTGACGTCATTGCTGGGTTCGGACTTATTCCGTGTTGGCTGATCACATCGCCCAAGAAGTCAATTTTAGTCACCCCGAATCTACATTTTGTTGCATTAAACGTTAGGCCGGCCTTCCTTGCTAAATTCAGAACCGTACGGAGGCGGCTATCATGCTCTTCCCTCGTGCTCCCCCATACGAGTATGTCGTCGATATATATACGCACAACTGGGGCCTGGTCAAATATTTCATTCATGGCTTTTTGGAAGACTTCCGGTGCGGAAGCGATTCCGAAGGGCAGTCTCAAGAAGCGATAACGACCAAACGGCGTTCCTATTGTGCATATCCTTGAAGTGGCATCATCAAGAGGGATTTGATGAAAACCCGAGTACGCGTCGAGGCGCGTAAAAAATGTTGCTCCGGCCAGCTCTGCCTCAATATCTTCTCTTTTGGGCAATTGATAGTGCTCTCGCTTTATGCCTGCGTTAATGCGCCTGGGATCAATGCATATGCGAAGTTTGCCATCCTTTTTCCTTGCCGCGACAAAAGGGCTTACCCAATCCGTCGGCTCGCTGACTTTGACGATAATGCCTGCACGTTCCATGTGGTCCAACTCTTCTCGGAGAGGCTCGCGCAATGCCAGGGGCACCCGTCGCACCGGCTGGACCACCGGCGTTGCTTCCTCACGTAGGACCATGTGGTACGGGCGTGCCAGGCAGCCGATACCCTGAAACAACTCTGGGAATTCCTTCGTCATTTGGTCAGTACTGTTCATGTGAACAGAATCCACAGTACGCGACACCAGTCCCAAAGTTTCACTCGCCGACAGCCGAAGGATGGCTTGGTTGCTCTTCCTGACGATAAAAAAGTCAAAGTACTGGCTCCGGTTGTTCACAGTCACTGGTAGCGTAGCCACGCCGATATGCTTGATGACGTTGCCACTGTATGAGCGCAGAACAGAGGGACTTGTCTTCAAACATTGATTCACCTTAAGCCTTTGAAAAATGGTGTAAGGCAGCAAGTTGGCTTGCGAGCCCGTGTCTACCTTCAGAGACACCAGTTGGGACGCGACTTGGGCGTCGATAACCCAATCAGCTTTGTTGCCCACGCCAACATCCAGGATTTCAAAATCCGCGTGCGCGTCCCTCACAGCGCTTATTTGAGGACCTCTCCTACAACAAGCCGAAAAGTGGTTAGCCCCACAGCACGAGAAACATGTTTTTCCAAAGGCTGGGCACCTTCTACGTTCGTGGATGCGGTTGCACTTGGAACATTTGAATTGCCTCTTTGTTTTGATCTGCGCTACTTCCGTTTCCGGTTGAGCGTAACTTTGCTCGGAGCCTGAGGCAAGTTCCTCGCGTGCCAGACATTTGCACTGCGCACGCTGAACATTCGAACTGCGCATTTCGATTGGTGCCACTTGTTTTTCTGCTTGAACCCATGCATTGTTTTGCTCGGCACATACTTCTTCCGCCTTGCAGATTTCTTCGGCTTTGCGCAATGTAAGGTCCTTAACCTTCAGCAACTTCTTTCGCAATTCCGGGTTAACGGTGCCGAAAACAATCTGGTCTCCGACCATAGAATCACTTAGGTCCCCAAAATTGCAACTTTGGGCTAGCTTCCTCAGGTCTCGAGCGAAATGCTCAAAAGGCTCCCCCTCCGCTTGAGTCCTTGTACGGAAGACATACCGTTCATGCACCTCGTTTTGCTGTTGCCGACAATATTCTTCAAACTTTCCAGTCACTGTTCCATAATCCTCTTTACTTTCGTCGTCCGAAAACGAAAAATTGTTGAATACCTCTAGGGCGTCCTCTCCGGCAATGGTGAGGAGGAGCGCAGTCTTGGCTGGCTCGGACCTCGGTGCTTTCGCCGTTTCTGTTGCTTGCAAGAACAGCTCGAATCTCTGCTTGAACAGGCACCAATTCCTTGCGGTGTTCCCGGACAGCACCAGCGGTTGCGGCGGCTTCACTAAATCCATCTTGTCGGTTCACTGAGACGCCCGTCTTTCGATGCGTTCCTGCTTGAGCAATTCTATCCCACTTCTGACACCATGTTCCGGTGCGCAGTGACGACCACCAGCATGGATGCAACAAGAACAAGAGGTGTGTTTTATTCAGGGATGCTTACAGGTATATATAGCTTTGGGTGACTGTCCGATAACAGACACGTGCTTCGTTGATCAGTCTGATCGGAAGGGGCCATTCCAGGAGCGCATGCGCGACCTGACGATATAATTGAGACGTATGTGCTAATTCGCGTGAGCTGTATAGTGTGCGAAGCTTAAGATGCGGCGGTGGAGCACTCGAAAAGAAAACGTGCGGTCACCCGCCCGTTCGCTGACTCGATTAGTCGTCGTTCGGGCTTAGTCGTTTGCTCGCTCGTTTAGTTCGCGCGCTCATATAGTCGTGCGCTTGCTCGTCTATGCCACTATTAGTTTCTACAGTCACTATGCCTAATTGAGACGCGCTTGCTGTAGGACTCTTAGGCTAGTGCGTTTATTTACGCAATGAGACAATAAATGGTGCACACGGACTTGTGACTGCAAAGGCAAATCTGTTATGCCTCTATGCTGAAAATAAACTGTTAACTTGCAACTCGAATGCCATTTCATATCATTTTAACCTATGCATAAAACATCATTTCACTTGCAGCAATTTCGGCCGCGTCATGGCGGGGGGATTTTTCGCGCGATCATGACTTCACTAATAAAGTCATGTCTCGTGAATGTTACTTCGAAGGGAGTGCAACCGTCCTCAATGCATGCACCTCAGTGAAACTCGGTTCGCGACACGTACGTCACTTAGTAAACGGACGAACCAACGCACGATGAAGTGTTATTCGTGATAAGTCATTAACCTGAAAAAATTACTGAAGGCCACAGTGGTCTTGCTTGAGATTTAGCCAAGCATTGTTATCGCGCTCGCGCTTCGCGCACGAATGCTAAAAACTCACTTTATTTCCTTGTGTACGCACAGTCATGACTCGATGATCGGCACGCGGTATTTCTGTCGGCGTTGAGGCACGAGAAACATAATAGCACCAGCGCCCACCTCTGAAACTTTGCGCGTGCTTACATTGGGAAGCACGCACGTTGGCGGCACTGTAGCTTGTAATACACTTTCGAACCTCCAGAGCAGTGATCTCCGTCAGCCTTTGTACATCATAGCTGATACGCGCCACGAATTCACATGGTAAGGGCGGCGCGGATTCTTTAAGCTGAGGGCTTGCTGGAAGCCAAGAGGTTGTCATTGGATGGTAAACGTGTTATTTACAACCATTCGCAACAAGATCTTGCGATACGCCCTTGACAAATGCTGCGTACCTAATTGTAGGGCACGCGATACATTCGCAGTCGTCAACGCACAGCGTTAACACTCCTTTAGGTACTTTTTAAGGAAATAGTTGTCAAAAAAAATTACCGACGATTACGTTACTTCCGAATGCGAAATTTGAGCGCAGCAAATAAGCTGTTTCACCTTTTCGATAGATTGAGGCAAAGAAATCGAGCAACACATGTATCGCGAACGGTAGAGTCTTCTCTGCGACGGCGATGAGCTTCTGCTTCAGCCTCGCTTACTGCTGGTTGCTCTCGACGACGGCGATGAGCCTCCGCTTCGGCGGTGCGAACGGCAGGGTCTTCTCGGCGGCGGCGATGAGCTTCTGCTTCAGCCTCGCTTACTGCTGGTTGCTCTCGACGGCGGCGATGAGCCTCCGCTTCGGCGGCGCGAACTGCAGGGTCTTCTCGGCGGCGGCGATGAGCATCTGCTTCAGCCTCGCTTACTGCTGGTTGCTCTCGACGGCGGCGATGAGCCTCCGCTTCGGCGGCGCGAACGGCAGGGTCTTCTCGGCGGCGGCGCTTAGCCTCTGCTTCGGCGACGCGTACTCCTGGATCATCTCGACGGCGGCGACGGTAAGCTTCTGCTTCGGCGGCACGCACCTCTGGATTCTGACGGCGACGGCGCTGGGCCTCTGCTCTGGCAGCTCGTTTAGCAGCAGCAGCAGCAGCAGCAGACGGAGGACTTCCATCGGTCGTCTCGCTCATGGCTCAGAAAGAACTGGCAGATAATTTCGCAGTGGCGAACGGCAGCGGCAATTTCGGCTCGGGCGGTGCACATATACAGATCCGCCGCCACCGATCTGGCTCTCTGATTGCCACCGCACAGGGCGAACGGCAGCGGCAATTTCGGCTCGGGCGGTGCACATATACAGATCCGCCGCCACCGATCTGGCTCTCTGATTGCCACCGCACAGGGGTTGCATTGGAGGAGGAGCGAAGAAAGGAATTAAGTTCGAGCCGGCGCTTTGACAACCGGAGACTCGCAGGAAGAGGGGGGAGGGGGGCGGCGTGTACACCCAGCGGCAAACGATGGGGGCAGAAGCGCGCGCAGCTTGCGGACAACACGATAAAGGGAGGAGGGAAGAAATAGCAGCGACTGACTGATGCCGCTGACGCCGATAGTGAGTCAACCCCAGCTGCGGAGTTGGTTTCAGGGACAACGCCGCCGATGCCGACACAAACAATATTGCTACGGGGTCGTATTCCCACTGACGAAGAGCCGCGCAGGAAGAAGACGAAGACGACGATTGGAAGCTAGCGCGGGCTGTTGCCTCTTGGTCAACTGCGGCGTATTGTCTTGTAAATATACTTGTAAATAGCTTTTCGTCGGTGTCTTCCTACGTAACATATTTGGTGGAGGTGGACGTTCCCTGTACCTCGTCACGGAGCTTCGCAGTGGACGGTCCGTCGAGCCTACCTTCATGGCTCCCGGCGACGCCAACCCGACTCCACCGGCTCCGACACCTGCTGCCACTTCGACGACCTACATCACCCTCTCCGCTCCCCGTGATCCTGGCGTATTCTCGGCAAAAGATGGGGAAGACGTCGAGGACTGGATCAGCCTTTACGAACACGTCAGCCGCAATAACCGGTGGGACCCAACTATCATGCTCGCCAATGTCGTCTTTTACCTCGGTGGCACACCTCGGGTTTGGTATCGGACGCACGAAGATGAGCTGACCAGTTGGGATTCGCTTAAACAAAAGCTTCGAGACTTGTTCGGCAACCCCTACGGTCACCAACTTGCCGCGCAGAAGGCGCTTTCCGGTCGTGTGCAGACGTCAACGGAGCCCTACGTCACGTACATTCAGGACGTCTTGGCTCTATGCCGGAAAGTTGACGCACACATGACTGAGTCCGACAAGGTCTCCCACATCCTCAAAGGCATTGCCGATGACGCCTTCAACTTGCTCGTGTTTAACAACGTCGCGACGGTGGATGCAGTTGTAAAAGAGTGCCGCCGCCTGGAATTCGCTAAAAGCCGACGTATCGACCAACAGTTTGCCCGTCTGCCCAACACCCCAGCGACATCTTCCTGTGCTGACGCTCCTCGTCCCAACAACACTGCCGATGTTACCAGGATCGTCCGGCGTGAGATCGAGGCCGCCTGTCCGGCTGCCTTCGACTCCAGTCCCACCAACACATCTGCAGTCATGGTCTCACTGATGCAGGCAGTTATCCGCCAAGAGTTCGAAAACATGGGTCTTCACACCATCTGCTCGGCCCATCGTCCTGATACCCGCCCGGCTTCTTAGATTCCGCCCAGTCTCGCATCTTCTTACCCACCACGTTTCCGCAACCCATCTGAATGGCGCATTGCGGAAGACAAGCCCATTTGTTTCCACGGCCATCGAATCGGGCACATTTCTCGGCACTGTCGCAGTCGCTGGAGTTCCCCGACCCGGTTTACTTATACTGCCTACTCTCGCCCCCCAGGTGGCCCTTCTCGTCCCTATGCCGTACGCTCCGATAACGCCGGCGCTGATTCTCCTGCACCGAACCGCTCCTATTCTCGTTCGCCTTCGCCCCAACGACGACAATCTCGCTCTCCCCGGCCCCGTCGCTCCTATTCGCCGACTCCCTTCAGACGCCGCTCCCAGCCGGAAAATTAGACGATGCAGTGCCTCGAGGTGACGGTGCGTTGCTTCCTACGCCGCCCAATCCTCTACTCACGTTCCCCACTCATCTGAACCTTCTTGACGTGCAATTCGAAGGTGTTTCTGTGTCTGCACTCATAGACACTGAAGCGCATTTGTCCGTAATGAGCGCTGACCTTCGTAACCAGCTCAAGAAAATTATCACGCCCGCCACGACGCCTGTTGTCCGTGTCGCCGGTGGCGGAACAGCCCCCGTAATTGGTATGTGTGCCGCCCGTGTCTCCTTCGCCGATCGCTCCACTACCGTGCTATTCACAGTCATCGCTCACTGTCCCCACGACATCATCCTCGGCCTCGACTTCCTCTCCGCACATTCTGCTCTCATCGATTGCTCCGCCAGTACTCTCCGCCTCGACCTGCCTGTTCTGGATCCCGCTGAAGAACACCTTCCTCGCCTCAGTTCCGTCGACTTCGTTCGCTTGCCACCTTCGGCACTGACTTACGTTGACTTCGTGTCATCCCCGCCAGTGCCCCACGGCCACTACATCGCGGCTCCTATGCAAGACGTCCTCCTTACACACGGGATCACACTACCTCATACTATTTTATCTATTACGGCGAATTGCGTCTGCCTGCCAGTGGTCAATTTTGCCTTGACGACACAAGTGCTGCCACGCGGGATGTCTCTGGCCCAACTTTGCTCATTCGAGGATCACTCTGTAGCATCGATTTCAATAGACGACAATTCAACCGATCCTCCTCTACCATCGCAGTCGGCGACTTGTACCATCACCGACTTACAGAAAATGATTGCGCCCGACTCTCCGTCCGAGCACGCTCGTGCGCTCTACCGCGTTCTCATTTCATACCAAGATATTTTTGACTTTAACGATCGTCCTTTGGCCCAAACAACAGCTGTTAAACATCGCATTATACCGGAGATGCCCCTCCTATTCATCGCCGCCCGTATCGAGTATCACCGGCTGAGCGTCAAGTGATTCACACCGAAGTTCGCAAAATGCTTGCCAAGAACATTATTGAACCGTCATGTAGTCCATGGGCGTCACCGGTTGTGCTGGTAAAAAAAGAAGGATGGCTCATGGCGCTTTTGCGTGGATTATCGGCACCTTAACAGGGTCACCAAAAAGGACGTGTATCCCCTACCTCGGATTGATGACGCCCTTGACTGCCTCCACGGTGCTCGCAATTTCTCCTCTATTGACCTTCGCTCCGGCTATTGGCAGATTGCCGTGGACGATCTCGACCGCGAGAAGACTGCCTTTGTAACACCCGACGGTCTTTATCAATTCAAGGTGATGCCGTTCGGCCTATGTAACGCTCCTGCCACTTTTGAACGCATGATGGACTCCCTTCTTCACGGTTTCACATGGTCCACGTGCCTGTGCTACTTAGACGACGTTATAGTATTCTCTCCAACATTCGCTACGCACCTCGAGCGCCTCTCAGCAGTCCTGGACGTTTTTCGGCGAGCCGGTCTGCAACTCAACGCATCGAAGTGCCAATTCGGCCGTCGCCAGATTACCGTCCTTGGACATCTCGTTGACGCGAACGGAGTGCAACCGGACCCAGGCAAGATCCATGCTGTTACGCACTTCCCTGTTCCAAAGTGTGTCAAGGTTGTGCGCAGCTTCATCGGCCTTTGCTCGTACTTCCGCCGTTTCGTCCAAAATTTCGCGGCCATAGCACGACCACTAACCGAGCTTTTGAAAAAAGACGCCCCTTTCCAGTGGGGCGATAACGAGGCCTCTGCATTCTCGCTTCTCATCGATCTTCTCACAACGCCTCCCGTTCTGGCCCACTTCGATCCTTCTGCGCCTACCGAAGTCCGTACTGATGCCAGCGGTCACGGAATTGGCGCAGTACTGGCACAACGCCAGCGTGGCCACGACCGTGTTATCGCTTACGCCAGCAGGCTCCTCTCGCCCGCGGAGCGCAACTATTCCATCACTGAGCGTGAGTGTCTGGCCCTAGTTTGGGCGGTTGCGAAGTTCCGCCCATACTTATATGGCCGACCCTTTTCCGTTATCACAGACCATCACGCGCTTTGTTGGTTATGCTCATTGAAAGACCCTTCAGGAAGACTTGGTCGCTGGGCCTTACGCCTCCAAGAATATTCGTTCTCTGTCACGTACAAATCTGGCCGACTACACAAGGACGCTGATTGCCTGTCTCGCTACCCGGTAGACGAGCCTGACGACGCCGACAGTAGTACCGCCGACGGCATCTTCTCTGTGTCTGCCTTCGCTAACATCGCCGATGAGCAGTACCGAGACCTATCGCTGCGAGTACTCATCGAGCGTCTGCGCTCTGCACCTACCGACGCATCCGTCCGCCGATATGTCCTCCAGGGCGGCATTCTGTACCGAAGGAGCTTCCTCCCTGACGGCCCTGATCTTCTTCTTGTCGTGCCACAACATCTACGACAGACTGTGCTCTTTCAGATGCATGACGCACCCACTGCAGGACATCTTGGCGTAACCCGCACGTACGACCGCGTCCGCCGCCGCTTCTATTGGCCTGGTCTTGCTCGCTCCGTCCGACGCTATGTTGCTGCCTGTGATCCCTGCCAGCGTCGGAAAACGCCTCAGGTGCTACCTTCCGGTCATCTCCAGCCGATCGCCGTCCCTGTGGAACCGTTTTTTCGTGTTGGATTAGACCTCCTCGGTCCCTTTCCCACGTCATCCTCTGAGAACAAATGGGTAGCCGTCGCAACTGATTACGCCACCCGATACGCTATCACGCGGGCTCTACCTACCAGTTGCGCCACTGACGTCGCGGACTTTCTCTTGCGTGACATTATCTTAGTGCATGGCGTCCCGCGACAGCTGCTTACTGACCGCGGTCGTAACTTCCTCTCGAAAGTTATCGCCGACATTGTGCGTTCCTGCTCTATTCAACACAAGCTGACTACCTCATACCATCCTCAAACCAATGGCCTGACAGAGCGTTTAAACCGTACCCTTACCGACATGCTGTCCAAGTACGTTTCGAAGGACCACCACGACTGGGACGTTGCCCTTCCTTACGTCACCTTTGCTTACAATTCTTCCCGGCACGACACCGCCGGATTTTCTCCATTTTATCTACTCTACGGTCGCGAACCGACCTTGCCCCTTGACACGGTACTTCCTCCTGCTGCGACCTCAACAACCGAGTATGCGCGCGACGCCATCGCCCTCGCCGATCATGCACGCCAGCTTGCCCGTGCTCGACTGATGGCCTCGCAAACCACGCAGCAGCGTCAGTACAACGCCCGGCACCGTGACGTACAGTTTTCGCCTGGTGCACTCGTGCTCCTGTGGTCGCCCTGTCGTCACGTTGGACTTTCCGAAAAGCTCCTTTCGCGATACACAGGGCCCTACCGCGTGCTTCGCCAGGTGACGCCTGTGACTTATGAAATTGCTCCTGTGAGCTCAACCTCGTCATCTACTCTGGCGTCCAGTGATGTCGTGCACGTCAGTAGGCTCAAGAGCTACTGCACTGCTTCCGAGTCCAGCCTTTAGTCGCTCCGGGACGGCGCTTTTGCCGCCGGGGGTAATGCTACGGGGTCGTATTCCCACTGACGAAGAGCCGCGCAGGAAGAAGACGAAGACGACGATTGGAAGCTAGCGCGGGCTGTTGCCTCTTGGTCAACTGCGACGTATTGCCTTGTAAATATACTTGTAAATAGCTTTTCGTCGGTGTCTTCCTACGTAACAATATGATACCCTCGCTTCCGCAGCGCTAACAACCAGGTCTAGCCGTGGGAAGGTGGTCACGTATTCGTCGACGTGCCGGGGCCTATGTGAAATAACCGGCGCGTCGGCAACTGAAGAGCACCCTATCCGCCACACAAGAACAGGGGGGGGGGGACCCTTTCCTCCTCTTTCTGCATGGCGGCGACGGTGTTCTATGCAGTCACGTTATCTTGACTCTCTAGCGGCGTCAGCGGCATCCAGCGGTATCAGTCGGTCGCTGCTAGCGCTGGGGGGATGAAAGGGGGGCGGAGCTGGTTACGAGGCCGACGACAACGCCGACGACGACGCGAAACCCAGGAACGGACGCCAAAGAGCTGCGCTCTAAAATGAAACAAAAGCTGCCGTTACCGAATTTGTATAAGCATCCGACTAGAAATTCTATGCTGTACACGAAGCTACGCGGAGCTGGAAAGCCAACGTGAACGCCTAAAGAGCACTGCCTTGCTATGCGTGCATTCACTCTGCGAAAGGTCGTCTGCTGCGCTCGAGCATCGTAGGCGGCGCCATGGTCGAGGAGGGACCGTGAAAGAGAGGAGAAACGAGGAGGAGTGAAGGCGGAGGAGGAGAGTGGCACTACTTTACGAAGTTTCAGGGGTTTTAAAACACACGTGCTCGCCGCGACACACTGTGACAAATATATAAAGCTTAAAAAGCTTCTTTCGTCATTTCTTCACTTGATGGCGCTAGCTTCTTTACGAAAACCGTCCACTTGAAGCGGCGCGAACACGGAAACATACGAACTATAATACGGCCGCGCACGTGTGTGTCGTCTGGTCGAGCGGCTGGGATATGCCCCGTTTCGTCGCCAGGGCGGCGTCCAACGTAGTCTTTTCGACACACCGCCTATCCAGCGCTGGTTCCCCATAGTGTTAGCCTGCAACACAGGGTGTCGCGCAAATCATGGCACGGGTCTTCTTCCTCAGCCCTCCACCTAATAAGCAGGTAGGGGGCGTCAGCTTCCTTGCAAATAATTAATTAATTATTAATTATTTAGGTAATAATTTTTGTTTATTTATTTATGTATTTATTTATTTATTTCATAGCGAGGTTTATAATGAAAACGATATCTGCTTGAAGGCACTATAGCGTCTGCTTGCAACAAAGGGTGTGGCGCCAATCACGGCACGGGCCTTCTTCCTCAACCCTCCACGTAATACGTAGCTAGGGGACATCTGCTTCCTTACAATTTATTTATTTATTTGTTTATTTATTGCTTATTTCTTCACGAGGTTTATTACAAAAATGATTATGAACGAAGGAACTACAGTGTTAACCTCCAAAACAGGGTTTGCCGCAAATCATTTCACAGGTCTTCTTCCTCAACTCTCCACGTTATATGCAGCTGCGGGGCGTCAGCTTCCTTACAAATTATTTATTTTTTTTGTTTATGTATTCATTATTTATTTCATAACGAGGTTTATAATAAAAACGATAGCTGCTTGAAGGCACTATAGTGTTAGCCTGCAATACAGGCTTTGGCGCGAATATTGCCACGGGTCTTTTTGCTCATCCCTCCACGAAATACGCAGCTCGGGGGGTGTCTGCTTCCTTCCAATTTATTTATTTTTTTATTCATTATTTATTTCATAGTGAGGTTTTTAATAAAAACGATATCTTCTTGAAGGCAGTATAGTGTTAGCCTGCAACATAGGGTGCCGCACAAATCATGGCACGGGTCTTCTTGCTCATCCCTCCACGAAATACGCAGCTCGGGGGGCGTCTGCTTCATTACAATTTATTTATTTATTTATTTATTTATTTATTTATTTATGTATATATTTATTTATTAATTATTTATTTCATAGCGAGGTTTATAATAAAAACGATAACTGCTTGAAGGCACTATAGTGTAGGCCTGCAATACAGGCTTTGGCGCGAATATTGCCACGGGTCTTTTTGCTCATCCCTCCACGAAATACGCAGCTCGGGGGGCGTCTGCTTCCTTACAATTTATTTATTTAATATTTATTTCATAGCGAGGTTTTTAATAAAAACGATATCTTCTTGAAGGCAGTATAGTGTTAGCCTGCAACACAGGCTTTGGCGCAAATATTGGCATAAGTCTTCTTCCTCAACCCTCCACGTAATACGCAGCTAAGGGGGCGTCTGCTTCGTTATACAATTTATTTATTTATTTATTTATTTATTTATTTATTTATTTATTTATTTATTTATGCATTCATTATTTATTTCATACCAAGTACATAATAAAAAAGATATCTGCTGCAAGGCAGTATAGTGTTAGCCTACAACCAGTGGCGTAGCCAGAAATTTTGTTCGGAGGGGGGGGGGGGGGCTCACTTTGTAACTCGGCCTGCTCCTTAGAGAAATAGTCGAGGGTTGAAATACAATAAACATTAATAATAACTGTGTTTGCATTCCCAAAGATGCTGTAAACGAATTTTTGAACGCTACGCACTGTCAAGACAAGTAGAATATGTGCTTTTTCATGAAAGAATATACTCCTAGTTCTCAAAATTGTGCCCGAAATAACTGATATCAATGCTGCCATGTTTTCTGTATAATTAATAAGTAAACTAAATATCACACGAACTTTACAACTATATCAGTTTGAAACAAGCCAAGCAGTGCATGCCTCTGAGGTGAAAAATGTAAAGGTTATGACATGTACAAGTTGATAACAAATATTTTAATGAAAATTTCTTTGCCTCCTGGCCTTTCTCTCATTTGCATCTCTCTCTCGCTCTCTCATTTTCTGTGTCCATCAATAACCTTGTTTACCATCATCATCATCATCATCAGCCTGGTTACGCCCACTGCAGGGCAAAGGCCTCTCCCATACTTCTCCAACAACCCCGGTCATGTACTAATTGTGGCCATGCTGTCCCTGCAAACTTCTTAATCTCATCCGCCCACCTAACTTTCGGCCGCCCCCTGCTACGCTTCCCTTCCCTTGGGATCCAGTCCGTAACCCTTAATGACCATCGGTTATCCTCCGTCCTCATTACATGTCCTGCCCAAGCCCATTTCTTTTTCTTGATTTCAACTAAGATGTAATTAACTCACGTTTGTTCCCTCACCCCTTCTGCTCTTTTCTTATCCCTTAACGTTACACCTATCATGCTTCTTTCCATAGCTCGTTGCGTCGTCCTCAATTTGAGTAGAACCCTTTTCGTAAGCCTCCAGGTTTCTGCCCCGTAGGTGAGTACTTGTAAGACCAATCCTTATGCTTTGTCTCTCCAGGTCAGTGAGCATGCATTGCAGTTGGTCCCCTGAGTTACTAAGCAAGGCATTATCATCAGCGAATCGCAAGTTAATAAGGTATTCTCCATTAACTCATCTCCCCAATTCATCCCAATCCACGTCTCTGAATACCTCCTGTAAACACGCTGTGAATAGCATTGAAGATATCGTATCTCCCTGCCTGACGCCTTTCTTTATTGGGATTTTGTTGCTTGCTTTATTAAGGACTACGGTGGCTGTGGAGATGTTATAGATATCTTCCAGTATTTTTACATACAGCTCGTCTACACACTGATTCCGTAATGCCTCCATGACTGCTGAAGTTTCGACAGAATCAAATGCTTTCTCGTAATCAATGAAAGCTATATATAAGGGTTGGTTATATTCCGCACATTTCTCTATCACCTGATTGATAGTGTGAATGTGATCTATTGTTGAGTAGCCTTTACGGAATCCTGCCTGGTCCTTTGCTTGACAGAAGTCTAAGGTGTTCCTGATTCTATTTGCGATTACCTTAGTGAATAGTTTGTAGGCAACGGACAGTAAGCTGATCGGTCTATAATTTTTCAAGCCTTTGGCGTCCCCTTTCTTATGGATTAGGATTATGTTAGCGTTCATCCAAGATTCCGGTACGCTCGAGGTCATGAGGCATTGCGTATACAGGGTGGCCAGTTTCTCTAGAACAATCTGCCCACCATCCTTCAACAAATCTGATGTTACCTGATCCTCCCCAGCTGCCTTCCCCCTTTGCATATCTCCTAAGGCTTTCTTTAATTCTTCCGGCGTTACCTTTGGGATTTCGAATTCCTTGTTTACATTTTTGTACATATGCAACGACCAGGGAAAAATCTAAATGAGGCTGTCCTTTATTAGAATGTATTGCGCAGGAGCAGCTGTCACCGATCGTGGATTGCGAGTAATTGCTCCCAAATTATAGTCGAAACAGAGCGCACATATAAAAAGCAGGAGTTCTGTAAGATATACGAGGGCGAGTCAAATCAAAGTGAACCAATGCGACCATAATACCAATGGGGTAAATTATTTAAAATAGTCTCCATGAGCATTTAGACATTTGTTCCACTGTCTAACCAGTCGCGTAATTCCCGTCTGATAAAACTCCTTGGGTTGCTGCTTCAAAAATCTGTAACTGGCTCTGCGTCATCGTCCGACACGAATCTGGTTCCTTTGAGCAGTTTTTTCAGATGCTCCCAAATGTGGAAGTCGCACGGCGACAGGTCTGGGTTGTATGGCGCATGTTGCAGCGTTTCCCACTTGAATTTTGCCAGTTGTGTATTAACCACATCAGCGACGTGGGGTCGGGCAACGTCGGGGAGCAAGATGATCCCATTGCTCAATTTTCCACGTCGTTTGTTCTTGATTTCGACACGCAGCCGGTCAGACGTTTCAGAATATCGGAAACAATTGATAGTCTCTCCAGGTTTAGCAAATTCGATCAATAATGGCCTCTGACGATCGAAAAAAGAAGTCAACGGCAGAAATGACGGCCTTTGCTTTCCTTAGGAGTGGTGAATTCAAATGTTTCCAGTGTAAGCTTTGCCGTAGTATTTTAGGCTAGTAGTAGCGGCACCATGATTCGTCCCCGGGCACATTTGCATACAAAAAGTCGTCACCTTCATCGTGATACCAGATTAGATGAGCCAATGCAGCGCTGAACTTTTCCGTCTTCTGGCGATGGTTCAAAATCTTGGGCATCCATTGCGTACACAAGAGCCAATAACGGAGATGTTCATGAATTATGGTGTGACCCGAACCGTGACTGATGTTCGCAAGCTCTGCCAATTCATGGATGCTTGCCCTCCGTTCTTGTCTAATCAACGTTTGCTGGGAGTGATTACGGGTGATTGCACGGTGGCTTTGGCCCGGCCATGGATCGTCTTTGCAGCCTTCACGTCCTTCTTTGAACTGTTTGCCCCAACGCTTCACACTGGCCATTGAAGTGCAATGTACAATGCGCACGCCAGCCATACAGCGACTAATTTCTTTTTGGGAAACATCGTCATCTGTCAAAAACCCCACCACACCACGCTGTTCAACTTTTGGAGTGTCCATTATGTCACGCAACCATGTTCAACCCAGTGTTTGGGAGCATTAAATAACATTTATCCACACCCCGGTATGTCACTTTTGTAAATGAGATGCCTATGTGCTATCCGCATGCCGCACAAATAATGAACCGAACCACTATTGCGTGGGGCGGGTTGGCTTACTTTCAGTTAACTCGCCCTCGTACATTATAAATGCGAAGATACAATGGAATATGCAAAAGTGAAGCTACAGTTTAATAAAGGGCAAAATAGTGTCACTGGAAACAAAGTTCACTGCACATATACACAAAACCTCGCAACAACATATTTAAACATATGTATAAGTCTCCATTAAATCTACGTATCTACGAAAAAGTCACGATATATGGTGCGTCCAACACGGCAAAAAAAATATATCTTGTGCAACCACAGATTCACAGATCACAGCCCCCCTCCCCTCCCTCCACTCCCCCGATGTATCGCGCGCGACGGAAGGCGGCGCGCTTCCTTCCCGCTTTTCTCCCTTGCGCACTCAAGACTGAGTCACCATCATCGGCTCACCCATGCCGCTCCCCCCCCCCCCCCGTCGCTTTCACTCGCACATACAGCATGCGGCGCGCGGTCAAGATGTTATCACCCTTGGACTTTATACGGAGCAAGAGGGCAACGGCAGGAATGCGCTTGGAGTCTCCATATAGCTGCTACCGCAATAATATAATAAGAGATTCCGGCAACTGGAGCGTCCACTGGCTCATTACTTTCTGCAAAAGAAGCAACAAAATCTAACTTTCACCATGCGACGATTCGCTGCGCTGCAACAATGTCTTTTTTTTTCTTTGTGGGACGGGGGCACCGAAATAAAATAACGCAAAGGAAAGCATCTTGGCTACAATCGAATGCCTACTTTGGGCACCTAGTGTGGCTACTGAAGGAATATCAAAGAAAACGTGAGACGCTTGGTCCAAAGAGAAGCACACGCATACTGCTCGGTATCCTACACCGATGAGACAATATGTTACGGAGAGGTTGCGCTCAAGCGAACGCGTTGCAATCCGTCAAGTCCCCGCAGTGCTGGCGACGAGCGACAATGCATTGTTTATTTTTCTCTTCTGCTAGCCAGAAAGCGTCCAAAATTCTGCCCGCCTAAAATCCAGTCGGCCAGAGAAAAACGAACGCGCCGTCGAAGTGCGCCTCGCCGTGGTCCATGCAGCACGAGAAAAACGCATGCGCTCTAGCTAGATCGGCAGCCCGCGGGTAGCGAGAACAAAAAAAAAATGAGAAAAAGAGGCTCAATGTGTCCTCGCGATTGCAGGTCCTAATAGAAAAATAAATAAGAACTTAGTTACCTTTGCTGGCTTTAGTGTCTTAACATGGATGATTTGACGCAGGGGAAAAAGATGTTGATATTCCTTTCTGTGACATGACGGCACAAATGTCGTCTCATCGGACCTTGCTGCATGCTTTGTGAACTTGTATGACAGCGTGTTGATTTGGCGTGTCTCTTTGTATGGTCCGATGTACGACTTTAGAAAAGTCAATGCAGCTTTAGCGTAAAGTGTTTGTAACAGCATTAAACCCACAAAGTTCCGGAATTGAAAATCTAAAGCACGAGTTTGGAAATGTCAGTGCACCTTTTGCATCAAAAGGTTATCAGAACTTTGTGCACATAAAGTTTCAGAATTGAAATCCAAGTGCTCCGTAGATTCCGCAGCCTCCGCGAGATGCTGTGACGAGCATGCTCGCCATCAAACACGCCCTTGAAACTCTGTGTTCGGTGGGGCTCCTTGCGTTACGGTATGCGAGTCCCGATGCATGGGCGATGGCGCGAAATCCATCCCGCCTTCGCAATGTTCGCGCGAAAATGTCTTTTCGAGCGTGAAAAGGACATTCTAGTCAAAATCTAGCATGATTTCCGGCGCCGGGAGTTGTTTTGGTCGGCGGCGCATGACACCACGCAAACATTTCGAGGGGGCGGGGGGCTGAAGCCTCAAGAGCCTCCCCCCCCCCCTGCCTACGCCACTGCCTACAACACAGAGTTTCGCGTAAATGATGGCACGGGTTTTCTTCCTCAGCCCTTCACGTAATACGCAGCTAGAGGGACATCTGCTTCCTTGCAATTCATTTAATTATTTCTTTTAATCTTTATTTCATAACGAGGTTTATAATAAAAACGATAACGATCGAAGAAACTATAGGGTTAGCCTGCAACACAGGGTTTTGCGCAAATCAATGCACAAGTCTCCTTCCTCAACCCTACGCGCAAAATGCAGGTAAAGGGACGTCTGGTTCCTTGCAATTTATTTTTTCTTTGTTTAGCTATTTATTTATTCATTCATTATTTCTTTCAAAACGAGGTTTCTTATAAAAATGATAATGATCGAAGGCACCATAGTGTTACCCTGCAGCACAAGGTATCGCGGAAGCCATGGCACTGGTCTTCTTTCTCAACCCTTCACGTAATACGCAGCTAGGGGGCCGTCTGGTTCTTTACAATATTTTTATGTACTTATTGATTTATTTATTCATTTTTCAATTTATAAGGAGGTTTGTAATAAAGACGATAACTGCTTGAAGGCACTATAGTGTTAGTCTGCAACACAGGCTTTCGCGCAAATCATGGCACGGGTCTTCTTCCTCAACCCTGCACTTTATACGCAGCTAGGTGGGTGTCTGCTTCCATACAATTTATTTATTTATTTATTATTTGATAACGAGGTTTATAGTAAAAACGATAACGATTGAAGAAAATATAGTGTTAGCCTGCAACACAGGGTTTCGCGCAAATCAATGCACGCGTCTCCTTCCTCAACCCTCCGCGGGAACTGCAGCTAGAGGGGCGTCTGGTTCCCTGCACTTTATTTATTTATTTATTCATTTATTTATTTATTTATTTATTCGTTTATTTATCATTTATTTCATAACGAAGTTTGTTATAAAAATGAAAATGATCGAAGGTACTATAGTGTTACCCTGCAACGGAAGGTTTCGCGCAAATCTTGGCACGGGTCTTCTTCCCCAACCGTCCACGTAATACGCAGCTAAAGGGGCGTCTGCTTCCTTATGCAATTTATTTATTTATTTAAACATTATAGTTTCACAACGAGGGTTCTTCTAAAAATGATAATGATCGAGGGCACTATAGTGTTACCCTGCAACGGAAGGTTTCGCGCAAATCTTGGCAAGGGTCTTCTTCCCCAACCCTCCACGTAATACGCAGCTAAGGGGGCGTCTGCTTCTTTATGCAATTTATTTATTTATTTATAGATTATAGTTTCACAACGAGGTTTCTTCTAAAAACGATAATGATCGAGTGCACTATAGTGTTACCCTGCAACGGAAGGTTTCGCGCAAAACTTGGCACGGGTCTTCTTCCCCAACCCTCCACGTAATACGCAGCTAAGGGGGCATCTGCTTCTTTATGCAATTTATTTATTTATTTATACATTATAGTTTCACAACGAGGTTTCTTCTAAAAATGATAATGATCGAGGGCACTATAGTGTTACCCTGCAACGGAAGGTTTCGCGCAAATCTTGGCACGGGTCTTCTTCCCCAACCCTCCACGTAATACGCAGCTAAGGGGGCGTCTGTTTCTTTATGCAATTTATTTATTTATTTATGCATTACAGTTTCACAACGAGGTTTGTTATAAAAATGATAATGATCGAGGGCACTATAGTGTTACCCTGCAACGGAAGGTTTCGCGCAAATCTTGGCACGGGTCTTCTTCCCCAACCGTCCACGTAATACGCAGCTAAAGGGGCGTCTGCTTCCTTATGCAATTTATTTATTTATTTAAACATTATAGTTTCACAACGAGGGTTCTTCTAAAAATGATAATGATCGAGGGCACTATAGTGTTACCCTGCAACGGAAGGTTTCGCGCAAATCTTGGCACGGGTCTTCTTCCCCAACCGTCCACGTAATACGCAGCTAAGGGGGAGTCTGCTTCCTTATGCAATTTATTTATTTATTTATACATTATTGTTTCACAACGAGGGTTCTTCTAAAAATGATAATGATCGAGGGCACTATAGTGTTACCCTGCAACGGAAGGTTTCGCGCAAATCTTGGCACGGGTCTTCTTCCCCAACCCTCCACGTATTACGCAGCTAAAAGGGCGTCTGTTTCTTTATGCAATTTATTTATTTATTTATACATTACAGTTTCACAACGAGGTTTGTTATAAAAATGATAATGATCGAGGGCACTATAGTGTTACCCTGCAACGGAAGGTTTCGCGCAAATCTTGGCACGGGTCTTCTTCCCCAACCGTCCACGTAACACGCAGCTAAGGGGGCGTCTGCTTCCTTATGCGATTTATTTATTAATTTATACAATATAGTTTCACAACGAGGTTTCTTCTAAAATGATAATGATCGAGGGCACTATAGTGTTACCCTGCAACGGAAGGTTTCGCGCAAATCTTGGCACGGGTCTTCTTCCCCAACCCTCCACGTAATACGCAGCTAAGGGGGTGTCTGCTTCCTTATGCAATTTATTTACTTATTTATACATTATAGTTTCACAATGAGGTTTCTTCTAAAAATGATAATGATCGAGGGCACTATAGTGTTACCCTGCAACGGAAGGTTTCGCGCAAATCTTGGCACGGGTCTTCTTCCCCAACCGTCCACGTAATACGCAGCTAAGGGGGAGTCTGCTTCCTTATGCAATTTATTTATTTATTTATACATTATTGTTTCACAACGAGGTTTCTTCTAAAAATGGTAATGATCGAGGGCACTAAAGTGTTTCCCTGCAACGCAAGGTTTCGCGCAAATCTTGGCACGGATCTTCTTCCCCAACCCTCCACGTAATACGCAGCTAAGGGGGCGTCTGCTTCTTTATGCAATTTATTTATTTATTTATACATTATAGTTTCACAACGAGGTTTCTTCTAAAAATGATAATGATCGAGGGCACTATAGTGTTACCCTGCAACGGAAGGTTTCGCGCAAATCTTGGCACGGGTCTTCTTCTCCAACCCTCCACGTAATACGCAGCTAACGGGGCGTCTGTTTCTTTATGCAATTTATTTATTTATTTATACATTACAGTTTCACAACAAGGTTTGTTATAAAAATGATAGTGATCGAGGGCACTATAGTGTTACCCTGCAACGGAAGGTTTCGCGCAAATCTTGGCACGGGTCTTCTTCCCCAACCGTCCACGTAATACGCAGCTAAGGGGGAGTCTGCTTCCTTATGCAATTTATTTATTTATTTATACATTATTGTTTCACAACGAGGTTTCTTCTAAAAATGATAATGATCGAGGGCACTAAAGTGTTTCCCTGCAACGCAAGGTTTCGCGCAAATCTTGGCACGGATCTTCTTCCCCAACCCTCCACGTAATACGCAGCTAAGGGGGCGTCTGCTTCTTTATGCAATTTATTTATTTATTTATACATTATAGTTTCACAACGAGGTTTCGTCTAAAAATGATAATGATCGAGGGCACTATAGTGTTACCCTGCAACGGAAGGTTTCGCGCAAATCTTGGCACGGGTCTTCTTCCCCAACCCTCCACGTAATACGCAGCTAAGGGGGCGTCTGTTTCTTTATGCAATTTATTTATTTATTTATACATTACAGTTTCACAACAAGGTTTGTTATAAAAATGATAATGATCGAGGGCACTATAGTGTTACCCTGCAACGGAACGTTTCGCGCAAATCTTGGCACGGTTCTTCTTCCCCAACCGTCCACGTAACACGCAGCTAAGGGGGCGTCTGCTTCCTTATGCAATTTATTTATTTATTTATACATTATAGTTTCACAACGAGGTTTCTTCTAAAATGATAATGATCGAGGGCACTATAGTGTTACCCTGCAACGGAAGCTTTCGCGCAAATCTTGGCACGGGTCTTCTTCCCCAACCCTCCACGTAATACGCAGCTAAGGGGGCGTCTGCTTCTTTATGCAATTTATTTATTTATTTATACATTATAGTTTCACAACGAGGTTTCTGCTAAAAATGATAATGATCGAGGGCACTATAGTGTTACCCTGCAACGCAAATCCTGGCACGGGTCTTCTTTCTCAACCCTCCACGGAATACGCAGCTAAGGGGGCGTCTGCTTCTTTATGCAATTTATTTATTTATTTATACATTATAGTTTCACAACGAGGTTTCTGCTAAAAATTATAATGATCGAGGGCACTATAGTGTTACCCTACAACGGAAGGTTTCGCGCAAATCTTGGCACGGGTCTTCTTCCCCAACCGTCCCGTAATACGCAGCTAAGGGGGCGTCTGCTTCCTTATGCAATTTATTTATTTATTTATACATTATAGTTTCACAACGAGGTTTCTTCTAAAAATGATAATGATCGAGGGCACTATAGTGTTTCCCTGCAACGCAAGGTTTCGCGCAAATCTTGGCACGGATCTTCTTCCCCAACCCTCCACGTAATACGCAGCTAAGGGGGCGTCTGCTTCTTTATGCAATTTATTTATTTATTTATACATTATAGTTTCACAACGAGGTTTCTGCTAAAAATGATAATGATCGAGGGCACCATAGTGTTACCCTGCAACGGAAGGTTTCGCGCAAATCTTGGCACGGGTCTTCTTCCCCAACCCTCCACGTAATACGCAGCTAAGGGGGCGTCTGCTTCTTTATGCAATTTATTTATTTATTTATACATTATAGTTTCACAACGAGGTTTCTTCTAAAAATGATAATGATCGAGGGCACTATAGTGTTTCCCTGCAACGCAAGGTTTCGCGTAAATCTTGGCACGGATCTTCTTCCCCAACCCTCCACGTAATACGCAGCTAAGGGGGCGTCTGCTTCTTTATGCAATTTATTTATTTATTTATACATTATAGTTTCACAACGAGGTTTCTGCTAAAAATGATAATGATCGAGGGCACTATAGTGTTACCCTGCAACGCAAATCCTGGCACGGGTCTTCTTTCTCAACCCTCCACGGAATACGCAGCTAAGGGGGCGTCTGCTTCCTTATGCAATTTATTTATTTATTTATACATTACAGTTTCATAACGAGGTTTCTTCTAAATATGATAATGATCGAGGGCACTATAGTGTTACCCTGCAACGCAAGGTTTCGCGCAAATCTTGGCACGGATCTTCTTCCCCAACCCTCCACGTAATACGCAGCTAAGGGGGCGTCTGCTTCCTTATGCAATTTATTTATTTATTTATTCATTAATATTTCACAACGAGGTTTGTTATAAAAATGATAATGATCGGAGGCACTTTATTGTTACCCTGCAACGCAAGGTTTTGCGCAAATCATGGCACGGGTCTTCTTTCTCAACGCACCACGTTATGCGCAGCTAGGGGCGCATCATCTTCATTACTATTTATTTATGTATTTATTTATTTCATAGGGAGGTTTGTAATAAAAACGATAACTGCTTGAAGGCACTGTAGTGTTAGCCTGGAACACAGGCTCTCGAGCAAATCATTGTGCGGGTCTTTCTCAACGCGCCACGTAAAGCGCAGCTAGGGGGGCGTCTGCTTCTTTACAATTTATTTATTTTGTCGCGAAGCCCTTTGGGAAATAAGCGTTTGCGACTAGAAAGATAGAGTAGTGAGAGGTAGTACAGCCGCTCGAGCAGCGAAACAAGGCTTTTCTCTCTCGTCGTTGATATCTCTCGCATAGCCATATTCCCACTGCTGCTTATTTTACAGTACAGTTATCTTCCCCGCGGAAAAAGGAAGCCGTCGGCGGCCTAGGGGTAGGACAACACAGACGGGTCATAATACGACTTGAGACGCTGGACATGTACAATTTCGCGTGCTTGATGGCGATGATCCAAATGTATATTGAGGGGTTCCACGATATAGTTGACTGGAGACGTTCGGTTGATCACGTGGTATGGCCCCCCGGTACTTCGACGCGAGTTTCAGTGAGAGTCCAGGGGTAGGGGCTGGAACCCAAAGCCACACTAGCGAGCCAGGAGCATAGGATACAGGAGCATGGGAAGTTTCTCGTTCGTGGTTCTGGCTTTGCTAGTCTTCTGACCTAAATATACGGGAAGGCTCGCGAGACTCTTCTGCGTGTGCAGCAGCTTCGGATAAGGTAGTGGTTTCCGTGGTGTCAGGGCGGTGCGGAGGGATAGCATTGTGGAAAAATGTTCGCGCCCGTGCGGGAGAAAGAAGGGCGAAAATCCCGTGGTAATTGGCTTGGCGATATTGTAAGCGCTGGTCAGAAAAGGTAGAACATTGTCCCATTTTGTTTGATCGGATTCAACGTACATGGCCAGTATGTCACCAAGAGTGTGCCTAAAGCACTCGGTCATGCTATTAGTCTGCGCATAATACGCAGTAGTGGTGCGATGAATGCTGCGGCATTCTTTGAGGAGAGCCTCGATGATGTCGGAGAGGAAGACGCGGCCTCTGTCACTGAGTAAATCCCTGGGAGCTCCACGGCGAACGTCACGTTCAGAAGCGTTGGACAAAGGGGAAGTTTCCGCACAGCGCGTAAGATGGTCGATGACCACAACTCCCAGCGATTGCTGTCTGATGTGGTTGGCAGAGGTCCATAAACGTCGATTGGGGCAAGACAAAGGCTGCAGTGGGGCGGTTGAACGACAAGGGGGATCTTTACGGCGTTAGCAAACGAGACAGGAGCGGACATAATTACGGATGAATCGATACATCGGTGTGCTGGCCTGGAGTGAGGTTGGGATCAATACACCGGGAAAATGTTGGATCACATGGCGGCGTGGGAGGAGAAATTTGAAGGGCCAGAAAGCCGTTGTTTGCGTAGCTCCTCATAGCTCTGGCAAAGCGTTATGAGGTCGTTGACCGTCTGAGGATTCTTTGCCAAGAGCACTTGGAAGGCGTCATCTTCTATGTCATTCATGATGTTCTTGACCACGAATCACGATCAAGAACGTGTTATTAATTAATTAAATATTTATTTAATTAATTAATTACCTAATTATTACTTGTACTTTCTTATACGTCAAGGGTTCCAATTGGGAACTTTGCGGATGAGGGGGGCAGTGAAATATTCAGTGTATTTTGGTACACTAAACGAAAGAATAACTGGAGAGCGTACAATACATCAAAAGAGCATCATCATATTTTGGTACACTAAACGAAAGAATAACTGGAGAACGTACAATATATTACAAGAGAATCATCATAGAGCACATAGTGACGAAAATCGAAAATGTATGTAATAGTGGTTGAATATTTGACACAGCAGTTAGAAAAGTTGGCACGCTGATATTAAGCGGGCAAATGTTGTCCGATAAGTAATGGCATTTTTGTAAGAAACATGGCAGCTTTTTATCAAAAATATATGTAATGGAAGGCATCTTTCATCGTACTTATTCGTAAGGACAAGGTAAATATTACAACCTTTTTGGAATAATTAGTGTGTGGCAGGTTTCTGTATAAAACCAAAAAACGATAGTTAGTGACGTTCTGAAGGTTTCGAATCACGAATGTTAACGATGTTTTCTGGGAGGCTATTCCGCAGAATAGAAAAGGAGGCTATTCCTTTTGTGCGTATCTTAACTTGCGGCAAAAACATGTCTTTTAGCAAGCACGAAGAAGGCAAACAAGCAGTTCTGTTACAAGGATAGCTTTAGCCACGTCCTAGCTTTAGGTTGGACAAGCTTGAATGTGTTATAGGCAGCGGAAATAAAGCGCGCTGCACGAAACAGTTTCGATTGAGTGAATTAGATTGTCCTGGTGGGGTGAGCAGATGATGATTGCATATACCAGTTGAGCTCGAACTGAAAGTTGAAATTTGCGAGTGAATATGAGCGATCCCTACATTCTTTTAGCTCATATAGCGTGCGCAAGACTTCTTTTGTGCCATTTGCGTAGACTTACATTTGATCGCGCTGAAACATGTTCTCGTCTTGTTCTCAGTCGTTTCGCGCTACAAACCAAGAATATGCTACCGTACGAACTCGCCCAACTGTCCATGCTTTTGCGTATACAGTAGCCTACCTTCTAAATGTATAGTTCTTTACAGGCACTGTCCAATGCGGACTGAAGATAAAGCGTGGGCAGTTCCAGGAAAAATTAAATAGCGAAACCAACCCTGGCTGTTGACGGAGGCCTGGGAGTTTAGAATCCTGTTCTCAGGCAAGACAGATTTCGCTGAACGAGGAATCGGGAAAGCATTTCCAGCCATATCTCAGGGACAATAGTGCGGAACGCTACACCTTGCTTCTGGCCTTCGCTACTAATATGTGGGGTTGGAGGCCTTCAGTGACGCCCGCTGCAGTTTTTTCAAATCCAGAAACTTCAGTGCGCGTTGCTTCACTATGGTTTCCTTCTCAAAAACTGGTGCGATTTTCTTCTTAGTCGCAGCATCAGTTTTCCTTGAACATAGGATTTCCGATAATACCGCGATATTGGCCTTCAGAAACCAGGAGCCTGTGTTCCTTCCAGTGAAGATATTTAAGGGAGTTCGTAGACTTAGAGGATTCATCTCGTGTTTCCTAGTCCGAGTGACGACGTCCGTGCATTTGGAAGTGCAATCTGGGCAGAGCTCTTCAGATACTCTGATTGAGAGGGCTCTGCAATATGCCACGAGCACTTGATTTGCGAAGTTGCGGCGCTGCATAATCTCGATGTGTTCAGCTGGAATTTGACGGTCTCCCAAGGTGTTGTTGTTCTCCTAAGTGGCTGTGGCGCATAACCACAGTGCGGGATTGGCCATGAATCTGGTGGTTAAATCAGGTGTATAAGAAAAACAAAACAAGAGGTCAACAATGTGCACGTTGGAGCTTAAAAAGTAAAATTTTTGCGTGTGGGAAAAGAAGCAACCAGAAAGACGAGAGCTCCACGCTCATCGCCGTCTTCTTTTTCTAGGCCGGGCACTGGGTGCGCCCGCAGCTGATGACAATTCATCAGGCGATTGGCTGACAATTCTGGAATGATGATAATACGGCGGCGATTGCATGAAGACATTCGGGTGACGGAGCTGGAATGATCATGATAGAATAAATACAACGGTGTCGCAACGACGATATAGCTACGAATGCATCGGGACGATTCTATGACGACGACGCAATACGGACGATGGCATGGCGACGACGATGTCATCGTGACGCTGATTCGTCGTCGCCGTTCCGCCACTGTGACTACTTCGCCTCCCTAGATTCGTCGTTGAGACATCATGTTGAGTCAAATGTCGTCATTCCACTGTCATCATGCCATCGCGTCATGACATCTCTATGCCATCGTCGTCGTTGTACCGTCGTCATTCTATCGTCATTTTTTGTTGTTGTCGCTAATAAGTTCGTGTGCCAGAACATTAAGTTATGGAAGGTGTTTCCCAATCGAAATGCGCCCAACTTTGGGCGGCCCTATCACGTAAAACTATTCCAATACGCTTGTATTCTAATCTCCTGGCGTCAAATTCACGTAAGCGCCGACGCAAGCATTGCGCGGTGACCCCAGGGGTTGTCTGGAGAGGCCAGTCAGACGCTCTCCTCATTTATTGCAGGTCAATTTTGTTCGCTTTAAAACGAATAACATACCTACAGCGAGGGAAAACATGGGGAAGGCCGGAGATGAAAATTCAAGGCGGTGAGCAAAACGAGAACAACGTTAAAGCAGGAGCCAACATTTCGACAAGTGGACTTTTCTTCAAGGCGACATAGGCTTTCCTCGCCACAGTATATATGGGTTGGGTTCTATAGGCGGCAGTATTGTAATCTGGCCTATAGAAAAGTACAAGAATGAGGCCTCTAAACAGCTTAGCAACGACATCCATTAAAAAAACTCGACTCTAGCCTAACTTCAGATTACAGCAACACTGTGAAAAACACTATAGTGGAGCTCCTGTCCAGGGAACTAATCAAGCAATCTGAATATCACTGCATGATGCCCAAGAACAAAAAAGCAGGCCTCCTTTTATCTTCTTCCTAAAATACTGAAAGTTCCGATCGAAGAAATATTTACAGCAGAAATTCCAGGTGGGCCTATTTTGTCTAATAACAACACACTTACTGAGTCACTATCTAAATTCTTAAATCACCACCTGTCAAACATCCCCACCACCCTCCCATCTTTCGTTCAAGACACGCCGCACTTCCTTCAAATTATCGACGGCATTGTTGGAACCTCAGTGCTGACACCCGTTATTGCAATCGGACCGCTGGCGCCCGTTGTCGCAAATGGGTCGCAAGACCCAAGGGTAGCGTTGGCCTGCCGGCCTGGGGCACACTGGAAGCATCCGAAGGTCCCGGCAAAGCATGAGTGGACTGCTAACAGAACAACTTGTTTATTCTAGGATCGCAAAAGACCGGCCGGTCAGGTCGACCGAAGTGGCGAGACGGGAGAGCACGTTACTCAACAGAAGAAATCGGAGCCTCTCTCTTGGCGTCCGGGAGCAGCTGCTTTTATACTCTTGGCGTCGCGGGCAAGAAGGAAGGTCAGGGGATGACACCACGTGACAGCGAGGCACGGACGGACTGAGAGACATGTAGAGACGAGTGTAGTGACGCATCAGCCGGGCCGGCGCCGGTCAGACCTCCTCGCTTCACACTTGGGGAGCTCCTCTCCCCGGCTGCCGCGCTTTGACAAGCGTGGGCACACACACACACACGCACACACAAAGACACCTGGCACTGAACATGCCGGGACGCGCTCGGCGGGGATGCGTCGCGGCCGCTCCGAACGGGCCAAAATGTCCGCCGCTTTGAACGAAGCCCCGGGGTCCGTTGCATCCGCGCCGGCTACACCGCGCGTCGTAGGCGAAACGTAACAGACCGCCCCGCCGGGGGAAGGAGATCCCGATGGTCAGGGGACTGCATCCGCTGTCCGAAGGGATGTCGCTCGATGATGCTCATAACCAAAGTTGGTCGTCCCTCGGCGTTTCTTGAGCGCAGCGCACCGAGAAGGCCTCGTTCTCACGTTCAGGTTCACACAGGACACTGCAAAGTGACTTCGGGAGAGTTGTCATTTTTCTCTTGTTCTTAGCAAGCGTTAGAACTACGCCGAAACTCAGCCGCTCAGTCAGCAAGCACGGCACAACCCTCACTAAGCCATGCCAGGCTCTTTCCCCTTTTATACTACTGCCTAGTTCCTTACAGTAGTCTAGCAGCACTCAGAACGTGTCCACAAATTGGAAAATTGCACTAGAAAGCACATCATCACTTTGAAACACTACACAAAAGCAATATGTTAAAAATCCCGCCTCAGGAAGAAAAACATCAATAACAAACAATTTTGAGGCTGACTCCCACGATAGGGGCTTCGACTTAAGCCATCGGCGTTACCGTTGAGACTCCCCTTTTTGTAACGCACCTCAAAGGAATGTTGTTGCAAAGCGAGGCTCCAGCGCAGGAGGCGGCCATTTGTGAAAGAGATGGTCTGCAGCCATTGGAGAGGGCAGTGATCCGTTTCGAAGCATGCGAAGCGGAGATCGCAGCGAGCGACCGTACACGAGCTCAGCTGGTGAAAACCCCGTAGCGGCATGCGGCGCGGTCCTTAATGCAAACATCACCCCAGGCAGACCCAGCTCCCAGTCAGTTTGTTGTGCAAACCACAATGCTCTCAACACGCGCTTCATGACGGAGTGGAGCTTCTCAAGAGAATTCGTCTGTGGGTGGTACACTGAGCTGTGTAACAGCTTTACGCCGCACCTTTCGAGAAAGGCTGTCGTCAAAGCGCTAGTGAACACTGTGCCCTGATCTGATTGGATTTCCGCAGGAAAACCAACTCGCGCAAATATGGACAGTAGTGCATTGACTATCTCAACTGAGCTGAGTTCTTTAAGCGGCACTGCTTCAGGGAACTTTGTCGCTGGGCAAATCACAGTCAAAATGTGTCTGTACCCCGTGGCTGTTACCGGCAGAGGTCCCACTGTATCAATAACGAGCCGTCTAAAAGGCTCCGTAATGATAGGTACCAACTTCAACGGCGCCCTCGATTTGTCCCCTGGTTTGCCCACCCGCTGACAGGTGTCACATGTCTTCACAAAGTGGTCTGAGTCCCGAAAACACCCTGGCCAATAGTAGTCTTGCAAGAGACGGTCCTTAGTTTTCTTAACCCCTAGGTGTCCGGACCACGAACCCCCATGCGACAAGCGCAACAGATCCTGACGATAGCATTGAAGCACGATCAGCTGATCGAACTCCATTCCCCTGCGGTCTAGATACTTCCGGTACAGGACCCCACCTCTTTCCACAAAGCGAGCATTTTTCTTGGCGATACCTTCCTTGACAATGCAGCGTATGTTTTCTAGGCTGCCATCCTTCTTTTGCTCGGCTATCAAAGCCGACCGGCTGACTTTTAGCAACCTATTAAGTCCGTCTGACGTAGGCGCGATGAGCAAATCTGCAGATAGCTCTTCTAACTTTCCCGCATCGGGAATTTCCTCTCCAGTATCTGGTGCCTTTAACGCTACAGGCTCAATTTTATTCAGTTCGGGCGTGCTCTGAATATCAGCTTGCTGCGCCTCTGGCCCTTTCTCATCGTTCGACAACGTTGGTCCCGCAACTACCGCCTTTGCAGCGAGCTCCTGAACCTTCGATCTGGTTAAGGCCTGAACGCTAGCCTCACCAAACAAAAGCCCCTTCTCGCGCAGGAGATGATCGGACCTGTTCGAAAATAGGTATGGGTACTGGGGGGGGGGGGGCAGCGTAGATGACACTGCAGCCTCCGTCTCAAGTGCTCCGAAAGGTCCTTCAATAAGCACCTTTGCTACGGGCAGACACACGCTGTGAGCTTCCACGGCTTGCTTGATCCATGCGCACTCGCCCGTGAACATATCGGGTTCTACGTAAGAGGGGTGAACTACATCCATCGTAGCTGCGGAATCGCGAAGCACTCGGCACTCATTCCCGTTCACGAGGAGGTCTCGCATGTAAGGCTCGAGAAGCTTCATGTTTTCGTCAGTGCTGCATAATGAAAAAACACGACTTTTGTTTTTGTTTCTGGACACTGCGCCGAAAAGTGACCCGGCTTCTGACACGTATAACAAACGCGCGCTTGCCTCGTCTCGAACCGCTTTCTGCGTTCGGCTTCGGTTGCCGCCGTCTCCTTACGTTCGGTCGTACAGCTTTCACTCGCATCCGCACTACGTGTGTCCCCCTTTGCTCTCATGGGCGTGAACTTCGGCCTCTCAAACTTGGAGCCAAATTCACCTTTTTGACCGTCCTTAGCTCCACGAGCCCGACGCGTCACAAACTCTTCGGCTAGCTCAGCGGCTCTAGCCACCGTACTAACGTCTGGCCTATCCAAGACCCAGTACCGCACGTTCTCAGGTAACCGACTATAAAACTGTTCCAGCCCGAAACACTGCAGAACTTTCTCGTGGTCACCAAACGCTTTCTCTTCTTTGAGCCACTCCTGCATGTTTGACATAAGCCTGTAGGCAAACTCTGTATATGACTCGCTTTTACCTTTCTCATTTTCCCGAAACTTCCGACGGAACGCCTCCGCTAACAGCCTGTACTTTTTTAGCAGACTCGATTTCACTTTGTCGAAATCCTCTGCCTCCTCTCTCTCCAAGCGAGCGACTACGTCGGCCGCCTCGCCGGGTAACAAAGTGAGCAAGCGCTGTGGCCACGTTTCCCGAGAGAACCCCTGCTTTTCGCACGTTCGCTCAAAGTTAACCAGGAACAAACCAATGTCCTCTCCAAGCTTAAACGGCCGCATCAGGTCAGTCATTTTGAACAATACTCGTTCTCCTGCACCGTGTGCCTGACTTCCATTACGAGCGCGTTCCATCTCTAACTCGAGACGCTTCATTTCCAAAGCGTGTTGACGGTCGCGCTCTCTTTCTTTCTCTTTTAGCTCTTTTTGCGTCTTCCTCTCCTCAATGGTCTCAAGGCATTCCGAAAGCTCGTCATCCTCAGCTTCTAACTCAAGAATAACCCTTAGCAGTTCTGGTTTTCTGAATTTGTCTGAGACATCCAGACCCAACTCTCTTGCAAGCTCCAGCAATTTCGGTTTGCGCAACGACTTCAAATCCATGGCTGCTCTGAATGCTGCTTTCTCTACTGCCTACTATTGTCTTGCCGCAAACTAACCCGGCAGCAACGACAACCACAATTACCAGCTCTGTTTCTGACACTAACAAAAGCCTGGCAAAACTCAGAAGAAGAAAGTCCCGCACTCACCAAACCTCGCAGCCAAGAATTCAGCGCAGTCGTTCCGCTGCAGGCAACCAGTCATCACACAGGGCTCGTTGCACTGCTCCCGGATGGTCGTTGTGCTGCTCAGCATACATTCAACCGCATATCTTCGCTGCTGGCCTCCGTTGTCGCGATCTCACCGCTGGCAACCAGCTGTTGGAATCCCACCGATGGCACCGGTTGTTGGAACCTCAGTGCTGACACCCGTTATTGCAATCGGACCGCTGGCGCCCGTTGTCGCAAATGGGTCGCAAGCCCCAAGGGTAGCGTTGGCCTGGCGTCCTGGGGCACACTGGAAGCATCCGAAGGTCCCGGCAAAGCATGAGTCGACTGCTAACAGAACAACTTGTTTATTCTAGCATCGCAAAAGAGCGGCCGGTCAGGTCGACCGAAGTGGAGAGACGGGAGAGCACGCTTCTCGACTGAAGAATTCGGAGCCTCTCTCTTGGCGTCCGGGAGCAGCTGCTTTTATACTCTTGGCGTCGCGGGCAAGAAGGAAGGTCACGGGATGACACCACGTGACAGCGAGGCACGGACGGACTGAGAGACATGTAGAGACGAGTGTAGTGACGCATCAGCCGGGCCGGCGCCGGTCAGACCTCGCTTCACACTTGGGAAGCTCCTCTCCCCGGCTGCCGCGCTTTGACAAGCGTGGGCACACACACACACACGCACACACAAAGACACGTGGCACTGAACATGCCGGGACGCGCTCGGCGGGGATGCGTCGCGGCCGCTCCGAACTGGCCAAAATGTCCGCCGCTTTGAACGAAGCCCCGGGGTCCGTTGCATCCGCGCCGGCTACACCGCGCGTCGTAGGCGAAACGTAACAGCATGGACGCCAACCAAAGCCTTTCCGACCGCGCTATTCTAGTCACTTTGGATGTTTCTGCCCTTTACACCAACATTCCCATGAGTGAAGGAATTGAAGCCGTTTCTAAATACCTCGCAATCAATCCCCAAGCGCACGCTCCTGAAGTTTACCTGTCGCTCCTTAGGTTTGTTCTCACGCTCAACAATTTCGGATTCGATTCTATACACTACCTGCAAATTTTCGGCACTAGCATGGGTACGCCATTCGCTCCCACGTATGCG
The DNA here is from genome assembly GCF_038994185.2 of Dermacentor albipictus. Classification (NCBI taxonomy): domain Eukaryota; kingdom Metazoa; phylum Arthropoda; class Arachnida; order Ixodida; family Ixodidae; genus Dermacentor; species Dermacentor albipictus. The sequence continues at coordinate 10,618,672 of NC_091824.1, forward strand.
AACATCTTCATGGGACAGCTTGAAGCAGACCTGCTGAAATCCTACCCGTTAAAACCCCACACCTATCTTCGTTACATTGACGACATATTTATGGGAACATATGGGACATATTTATGGGACGTATAATACGGGAACACGGCACAAGCGCCTTAAGAGATTTAAGTAGCCATTTCAATCGCTTTCACCCGAGCAATAAATATACTGCTCACCACTCTCCTAGTCAGATCAACTTCTTGGACGCGACGGGCTACATAGAAAACAGATAATTAAGAACGACACTTTACCGGAAGCCTACGGATAGCCAGCAATCTTGAGACTTCAACAGTGATCACCCGCGATACTGCAAGTGAGGAATTTTTGTCTGACAAGCAAAACGAATAGGAAGAATCTGCAGCTAACACCAAGATTATATCCACCACTTAAATGACCTTAAATCAACGCTAGCGGAAAGGAACTATCCCCAAGTTGCTCTCGATAGAGCTTATGATGCCGCGTCAAGATTGGAGATACAGTCGGAATTGGCGAAGAAACAGCCCACACCAGAATCTGACAGACCGCCGGCCTTTATAACAAAATATTCTAAAGCACTCGCAAACATAAACAACATCCTACGAAAATACCACCCAATATTATCAAGTAACGAGCGTCTGAGAAAAGCGTTCCCGGATGTACCTAAGGTTACCTATCGCCGCAACAGGAACTTTAAGGACATGTTAGTGCACGCAAAAGTCAGCCAGCAGCATTCCCCGGTAACAAAAGCATGTCGTCGCCCCAGGTGCAAAACCTGCAGGCACCTTCAAAGTGACATCAAAATTAAGACCACCGCAAATAGTTATGCACACGAAGTCAAAGCTAGCTTCACTTGTACAAGTTCGGATGTGATTTATATGCTTGAATGTTCCTTCTTTAAGAAACAATATATCGGTGAAACAGGACAATCAATGAACGTAAGATTAAACGGACATCACGCGGACACAGCTAAAGAGCTTTCCAAAGTCATTGCCGATCATTTCAACCAACCAGGTCATAACTTTGATGAACTCAAACTCTACATCTTACAGTCAAATTTCCGTTCTGAGCGAGAAAGGAAATAAAGAGAATCATACCTTATCCATAAGTTCAAGACATAGCAACCAACCGGCATAGATGTTTCAAAGGGAGTTTTAGAATCTATTCGCTATGCTAAATTTCAAGCTATAGACAACACCTAATTTGGTTGTAAATTGGTCTTTCTTATTCCTTTTATTTATTTATTTCAGTATTTTATTTATTTAATTTTTCACGAACACCGGTTTCTGCCGCTCCTTCTTTTATTTCTCTGAGAGACAATAGACCACAACCACCAGCGAAACAGGTAATAGAGGGCTGCTGTGCACGCCATTGACATGCTGGCTGACACACGGCCGTTGACACGTGATTGACAGACGATCCTGCCACTGACCTTGTGCACAGCACTCCTACATTCGCAATTCAACACGCTGACCCACCTTCGCTCGTTGCCGCACCCACCCGCCTTACACCCTTTCCCCTTTAGGAGAAGCCCACCTATATATACTGTGGAGAGGAAAGCATGTATCGCCTTGGAGAAGACAAGTCCACTTGTCGAATCGTTAGCTATCCTTTCACCTTGTTCTCGTTTTGCTCATACCCACATGAGCGGCTTGGTTTGTCTAATTGGCTGACAAGAGGCGAGGTGCACGCTCAAGTGGAGAGGGAATTGATGGGGCCTTGTCAGTGCACTGAAAATTCATAAGCGGATGAAGAGGGTTGTTAGAGCGTTTTCCATTGGTCCGCTTTCCCTCATTTAGCTTGCGGTGGCTGGTCGCAAATCGCGGCAGCATTCAACAGAAGGTTAAGAATGCTGCTAAAACGGATTCTCCGCAAAGAAGAATTGGCAGAGCGAGGCCGTAAACGTGTCGAAAGTTCTAATAAACAGTAAGCAAATAAACCCGTGCTTTCAGGCAGGCGCGAGTAGCCACTGCCTGAGCGGTCGGCGGCAGCCATCTTTTATTCCTTTCGGAACAAGGCAGCTTGCGGATGTGGCGACACACTCCGCGCATATTTCTGCGCACCCTCCGTCTTATAATCTGGCCCAGCATAACACAGCTGCACGCTGGACTGCATGGCCGATAAAACATAGCGCCACCGCCACGTCACCCGAGGTATGCGTCACCGACGGTGGCTATAAAAACAGGCTGCCTGGCTGAGAAAGCGCGCCTTCTACCTTCCGCTACTGGGACCAACGTAGCGTTGGTATGCCCGTCCGCTGCCATCGTTAGTCGAATAAAGAAGCGTTACGTTTTTATGTTGGGATTCGTCCTTCGGCAGACACGACATCCCACTTCTGGTGACCCGGACAACGAACAACAACGCATCGCCATGGAAGAACAAGACGCCCTTCAATGACAGCTGGAACTTCTCAACAGACAGCTTCACACGCAGCAAGAGGTGATCCAGAGGCAAGAGCAACAGCTTCAGCAACGGCACGACCAGCTCAATGGTTGCGTGCAGCAGCATCCTGCCGGCTCCGCCGAGGACGTCACAACCCCGGCAGATGGCATCCCGCACGCTGCCCCGCACGGCGTCTGGCGTGTCGCTGTCAAGCTTCCGCCGTTTTGGGCCGACTCACCCGAGGTATGGTTCACCCAAGTCGAGGCCCAGTTCTCCCTTGCGCACATCACACAAGACCGGACCCGCTACGATTATGTCGTCGCCCACCTCGATGCCCGCTACGCCAGCGAAGTGCGGGATATCCTTGCCAACCCACCAACGGCCTACCTTTACGAAAACCTCAAGACGGAACTCATTCGCTGCCTGTCACTCTCGGAAGACCAGAAGGTGCGACAACTTCAGTCCGCAGAACTTGCCGAGCGCAAGCCTTCGCAGCTCCTCCGCCACATGCGTGCTCTCGCGGGCAACATGGAAGTCCAGAATTCCTTACTGCGAACACTTTGGCTTCAACGACTTCCACCGCACGTCCAGGAAATTCTGCAGGCTCAGCTTATGCTACCTCTCGACCAACTCGCCGGGATCGCTGATCGCGTCATCGAGGTCTCTTTGCCGCCGTTGTCGCCCACCGTCCAGGCTGTCGCCGCACCGCTGAACATCATAAAGCTTGCGCGGCGTATCGACGATATTAACGCGATAGCGTTAAGGAGCTCGTGTCGCAGAAAAGCCGGTGTCGTCGGCGTCGGTGTCGGCGTTTGCGGCGTTGACCGTGAGCGATAAATCATGGCAGCCGCTTCATAAATAAAAAGCAACTTCCAAGATTGGCCCGGTGGGAATCGAACCAGGGTCTCCGGAGTGTGAGACGGAGACGCTACCACTCAGCCACGAGTTCGATGCTTCCAAGCGGTGCAAACGCGCCTCTAGTGAATGCGGTGTTGCCTTCGAAACGAGCCGTGGCAAGTTATACTGCGGTGTATATCGGTAATTATGAACATGTAACGTACAGAAGTCACAATTACACGAGTTGCGAAGTGCGTTTCCGCTGCATTTCTTCTGCGCTTTCCGCACACGCAGAGCCATCTTGCGGCAAACACAGAAGACCCCCTCCTCTCAATGTACGGCGCTGCCCCGACAGGAGGCGCGCCGCGCGCGCATTGGGTAAAGCCCCTTGATGTTTGAAAGTAGCGACACTCTCCTCCTCATGGCGCTTTCCTCCTCGATTCTCCTCGCCCGCCGGCTGCGCACGGCACGCTATTCCTCCCTGGCTCCCGCGGACTGGCCGCAGGATTCTATGGAGGCGTGTTATTTTGGGCCAGTTGCGGCCCCAGTGGGGTTGAAAATTTTGAGAAATGTTAATAACAGCATCGATAATGCTAGAGGCAACATTTATGACGGGGTTGGTTTTTTCCTAAAGCCGTATGAACGGTGTATACCGATGTAAAGGGAGCTTTTGAGGCGAGTTTAAACTCCAGACAGTTTTTCTGCCGCATGATGAGATGCTTTACTTTGTGCGTCTGATCTAGTATTGCTTGTGACACATCCCTTTGTGTGCGGCATATTAAGCAAAAGTCTTAGACCTCTGTTTCAAGGTCGTGTTGTCACCTACAGAAAATATCGCGTGACCGAAAGAAGGCGGGAAGCGAACCAAAGCATGTGCACCCGTGTATAAGACATGATTATTGATTAGCAAAGTTATGATTGATTAGTGATTGGATTAAGATTAATTCGGGTGTATTAAGGAGGGTTAAACTCGATGAAAGTGGATTAGGGTGAATGATGGTGAATTAAGGTGCATTAGTAAATATAAAGGTGTATAAAGAAGGACTAGGCTGGATTAAGGTGGATGAAGGTGGATTAGGGTGAATTAGGAGGGATTAAGGTACATTAGAGGGGATTAAGGCCGATTAAGTTGGATGAAGGATGTCTTACCGCAGTAGGCTTTAGAAGGCTTTCACGCTCGCTTCTCTTGGGCGATAAATAAGAACACCTGGCACCCTTTTTTCTTGCCTGTGCGCGTATGTGCACCGCAGTTAATATATTCAGCATGCCTTAATTAGTCGCGAGTGCATCGACTGTCCATGCCTTTGTCTTCACAATGTGAAAGTTATAGCTTTTTTGCTGTGGTCTGTAAACTGAATAGGACGATTGCGGAATTTCAGTGTGAAAAAGCGGTGCCGGCAACCGCTCATTGACTACAGTAGTAGAAGCCGAGGAAGGGCATCTAATGAATATTCTTTAGGGGTCTCCGTCAAGGAAGCGTTAAGAAATACTCGGTATATCTATAAGAGAAGACATTCTATATCTTTAGGCAAGAGAAACGCCTTTGGATAACGTATTGTAATAGTTCACAACGAAATTTTGTTACATTATCTAGTAGCATATTTAAATTTGATTTGAATTAAGCATCACAAAACATTTATAGCAACGAAAATCAAACAGCATTGTCAGCAGAATGTTTTATTTTTATGTACACGCACTAACGTTGGTTGACAAAATACACGTAACCGAGAACATAAAATAGAATATTCGACAACAATAATAATAGTACTGAATATAATATTCAATATCAGAATCAATGCTAGTGTAGAATTATGAGAAAAAGAGACGCTCAAGAGAACACAGCAGTGGTAAGATATCATGAGAAGCCAACAAAGACGCGAAGGACAACATAGGGGAAATTACTAGTGCTTACCGATTGAATTAAACAAATGATAAATTAATGGCAATGAAAGTCAGCGAAAACAAACTTTTTTCAGCTTCAGCTTTTTTTTCCCCGAGTCTTTGTAATATGCGCGGCTCAAATTGGTCCTCAGTGAATTGTAGCTAGAACAATTGGAGAAGAGTTAGTCACTCAGGCAGGATGAGTAAAACGTCTTCATACATTTATAATAATACGTTACTGAGGGCAACCGCATTTTTATGCAACGTACAAATTGCCGCAACAAAAACGCTGGTGAGCAGGCCGGAAGAATTACTAGATGCATTACGATATGATTTGCTACGAGCAATGAGAGACGCCTCACCTCGCAAACAACGCTGTTCTTTGTCGGAACAAAGTTCTTTCGGCCGATGTTATGCAGCCACTGCTTCTTGCGCAAGCCGTCACGCTTTCCTTGCGGTATCACAAAAACGGTATAACCATGCTCAGGCTTCTTGTTGCAGTTATATGCGCAACAGCAAGGCATAGCGCTAGCTTATACAGCAGGAAACACAGCTTTCAACGTTCGCTACGCCGAGCTAAAGCGCCGAGCCAGCCGTGCTGAGGAGGAAAATGGCGCGAACGAAAAAGAAAAACACAAGCAAAACTCAAGATCCGCGCGTTTCCAAGGGCAACGGCAGGGAGACCAATCGTCGTGCAGGAAAACGGGGGCAAAACTGGTTGCCGTGGGGGGGACGCGCAAGGGGCGAGGAGGAGGCGAGGAGGTCGCGCGGCGGCGGCAGAGTTCAAAGAGTGGCGGTACTTTCAAATTATCAAGGGACTTTAGCATTGGGACCGCTGCCAGGCGCGTCGCGGGACTCCCTCTCCCCTGACGACGCTTCGCCGTCCTCCCGGTTTAGATTACTATCTATCTCTCTGCCCGTGCCGATCACGACGTTTGGCTGGCGTAGATCGTTTCCCCTCCGAGACACCGAGTTCTTTGGTTCGTTCCGTTCGCTCAGGCGCACGTTCCGTTGCCGCGCCGAACGCTGCGTTGCTCGACGCTCACCGCGTGATAGGTGGGCGCTAAGTCCGATGCGGGGCGCATCGTAAGTGATCGCTGTGCCGTAGCGCATTGTCTTATACCCCTTGGCGGGTCGACGGGAACGCTGTCGCGTCCCACTCTTGAAGGCGAAGCTTAAGCGTCCTCCAATTTTTAACAGACAGCTCAGCTCCATTCAACGACGCCTGGATCAACACTTGCCGACGCGCCACTCGCAAAGCCGTCACTAACGATGGCAGTGGAAGGGCATACCAACGCTACGTTCGTCCCAGTAGCGGAAGGTAGAAGGCGGCCTTTCTCAGCCAGGCAGCCTGTTTTTATAGCCACCGTCGGTGACGCATACCTCGGGTGACGTGGCGGTGGCGCTATGTTTTATCGGCCATGCAGTCCAGCGTGCAGCTGTGTTATGCTGGGCCAGATGATAAGACGGAGGGTGTGCAGAAATATGCGCGGAGAGTGTCGCCACACGGCTATTGGAAAAAAAAATCTGCTTGCGGCTATTGGGTTTTTTTCGGCATTTTAATGCATCTTTAACGCGTACACGTCACTATGACGCTGTTAGTTTTTGTGGTTTTGTGACGTCACTTGACAGGCAGGTGAAGTAGGTGCAGTCCTAAAACTTTTGACCAATAGCGGAGGTCCAATGGCGAAAGGCGTCGAATCAGAAATAACTATTTGCCTTTTGTTCGGGCCAATCATGCATAATCAATGTGTAACGTCATATCAGATGGGGAGCTATCGCGGTTTTCGTGACGTCGCGTGACAGGCAGGCGACCTGGGGTGCCATGCAGGATGCGCCGAGTTTCTCGTTCACCCGAGTTTTACCCGAGTTTGCTCGACGGCAGTCAGTAAACGGAGATAGCGTGAAACGCGCAAAGGCTGCAGGCAAAAAAATATGTAGACAAAAAGCCGCGTATGACAACATGCGCGCACCCTGCGCGGCACGCTGCTTCCATGTTTCAAGCGCAGACGGCTGCACAACGAAACGCGCCAGCGCCGCGTATTGTTATCAACCGATTATCGCAACTTAGCAATACCATGACTGTCCCGCTGTCTGTCTGCACACTTGCCGTGAGCCGCTTGCCACGCCTTTCCCGGGCGCGTCAAGGGCGTGCCTCTTCTTTCGAGAACTATCTTTCTATCCTCCATCGAATGCGAACAGGGTACATGCGGCGCATTCTTGCACCTGCGCTTTCGCTCAAACGAATACGTTAAAATACAACAATTAAAATACCAAACATTTTTATTTCTTTAAGTGTTTGTTTTTCGTTTTGAATGCTAGAAATTTCTGATGACAAATGGTGATCGAGCAAATTATTGAATTTTGCACTTCTTGCCGCGAGTGGCGACAGTGAGGCGAAAGCTTAGAAGTGGATACATTGAAGCGGGTCGCACGCACGAGGCAATTCATACGGTGAGAAGTCGCCTAGGGGCGCTGCAGTGCTATTCTCAATAATGTCAGTGATCACCACTCTTTCTCTATTAGGGGAATAGAAACGCAGCGTCGTGATGCGGCTGTTCATCGCAGGCGCCTTAAGGCCCCCGTTTTACCAACTAAAAACGATGCACTAGTCATAAATACAAGAGCGACGGCTGTCGCTGTAAAATGGCGGTCCGTAGTGACGCAGTTTAGTGAAAATGTACCAGTTTATCTTTGTGCGCGAAACCTCGGCGATGCATTGCGAAGAAGTGCGTGCCCCCCATCGACACAATTCATCGCTTGTCATCGCTTGCCCACTGAAAGTGCCTCTGAGCGCATGTACGCAGTATTTGAGTGTTTTGTGCGCACCAAGGTGCTTGCGGATTACTTTTGCTGGAGCCAGCAGCGATCGCAGAAGGATATCGTAACGACACCGCAGCAATCGCATTTTGGCAGGCGAGGGCTCTTGTGTGCGGTTATGAAATGAGACTTCGAACTGAGGAAGGTGTTGGAACTGTTGAGGGCGCACTGTTTGTGGTGAAATGCCATTGCACTGGGTGTAGAAGAGCGAGCGATTCGCGGACGCTTATCGTGTTTACGACGTTGTGGCTCCGATACATCACCGATTACATAGCAGTCATCTCAAACGACTGCTGCGATAAGCACTCCTCAGCATCGCCGTCACCCTCGGCGTATCGACGCCTTGTAAGCAGCTACAGTGACGTGCCGATAATTATTTACTGTGCGCTACGCGCCACAATGCAGGCCATGAAACCGTGTTGTGTGGCCATCTCAGCCCGAGATGTACGCATAAGCCAGCGACAGTCAACGCTTTGTTTTTGATAGTGGTGCTCAGTACATCACCGATGACAGTGCGCTGTGCGCGTTTTATGTCGGCGGTCAAGATTGTTGATGCCTCTCAGCTCGACACCGCGTCGCTGTTGCCGGAAGATAAGTTGGGCGTGGCCCAACTGTAGTGGGTGCGCGCATAAGAGTTACATGCCTCGCGCGGGGCGTGACCTCTGGTTTTGATTGACAGGCGAACTCGCGCTAAACTCGTACATCGCGAAACCCCCTCCGAGTTCAACTCGGGAACATGGCGGCGGCAGCAGCAGCCTGTTTCATTGCATCCAGCGGCAGCAAGCGTCAGTATGACCGTCCGGACCCGTTCACCTACATGACCGACGGGGAGTTTCAGCGTCATTTTCGCCTGTCGAAGACATCAGTGCGCTGGCTGTGTGACGAGCTAGGCGAAGACTCTAGTCTGCGGAGACAGCGTGGCGGGCTTCATTCGCTCACCGTCGAAGAGGAAGTCCTCTGCGCCCTCCGTTTCTACGGGACTGGGAGTTTTCAGGGAAGCGTCGGCGCCGAGCGCTACATTGGACGTCATAAAACTACTGTGAGCCTCTGTGTCATAGATGTCTGATGCGCTTATTGACGCGGCAGTCCGGAAGCGGTGGCTGGCTTTCCCGAAGACAGCGGCTGAGCGGGCATTTATAAAAGAACGCTTCTTACTTCGCGGAAACATTACGAACGTAGTCGGGTGTGTCGACGGAACGTTCGTAGGAATTAAGGTGCCTTCAATGTCAGCGTTACTGTGATTAGAATTGAAGCAATGTCTAGACGAACCATATTGCCAAATTTGTCACTTCTGTGTAGCCGACTTAAATTTTGTGTTACCGACATCACACATGCGGCAGCCTATGATACTGACTTTTTCGCTGGTTGCTGACGTTTTACCGATTGTTCTACTTGTCTATCAGGGTCCCTTCCAAATGGCTCACTTTTTGGGGAAAGAGGTTAATGAAGTATAACTAGATAAATGGATATCATAAATTGTGTGAAATACCCTGTGAATGCTAATCTCATAAAGAACTTGGGATTTTTTATGAGATTACTTAGTACAAGTTACTCAGTATGCATAATGCTGAACTTTGGTCATGCGTCATCTATCGACCACACTATGAAACAGCAAGGCAATGCACAATTGCAGTGCGAGATGCGGATGTCGCGCCAAGCCGGTTGTGCCCATGCATGTATGGCAAAATGAAAGTGCATTAAGAATCTTAGTGTGCTGGCTTGCATGAAGAAAATACTTCACAGTGTTTGCTGTGTTCACTGTTGGTGCATGTGCCACTGTGGTTCAGTGGGGGGGCAGCGTTATTCTGTATGGACAAATCATATATTTTCCTCTCATAATGGGGCTCTAATTCGTCAGCAGTAGAACAATGGAGATCCAGTGCTCTGCAGAACTCGGTGTGCGTGAAGATGTTGTGAACCACCAAGGCAAAATTCCATATAGGGAGAAATGTGGTGCAGATGCCAATGTAAAGTTGGTCTTTAACCCGTCATGATACAAATGAAGATTGCAGAGCGAATAGACCTTTGTTACAGCTTTAGACCAATGATTACACAAACTGTGACATGCTCAAACGTGTAAAAGCTTGCCGCAATGCCAAAGTAGGATGAGCGATATGCAGCATATTTTGGCATTGAACATGTCTTGTAAATGCTATTTTTATTGTAAGCCTCGCTGTCACGCCTTTCCCTCCGGTACTCCCTTTACCGAAACGCAGCACTGTCTTTCCATTGGTGTCATGATGATGATGGTAACGGCAGTAGTAAGGTTGGTTAATGCTTGCCCCTTTGATTCCGGTGAGTTTAGTGGTACAGAATATGGCACGTGCATACACCTGTGCAGCAAAATTTTATGCTTGTGGTGATTTGTTGGAGAGCTAATTCGTGTTGGGACATTTCAAAGATGTGCGCCATTTTGGCTTAATTACTAGATAATCGGTGAGGTTGAAGACTCGTTGTATTAGTATAGAAGCTTGAAGCTGAAGTGCACAACAATTCGACGGGACACAAAGAAGAGAAATACAGACAGCAGAACACTCTGCTGTGTGTCTTACTCTACTTTGTGTGCCGTCGAATTGTTGCGCGATCCAACTTCAAATAGAGCATTGGGCCTCTTGGTGCAGGACCGAGGAAGAGAAATACACACAGCAGAACCCTCTGCTGTGTGTATTACTCTTCTTTGTGTGCCGTCGAATTGTTGCGCGATCCAACTTCAAATAGAGCATTGGGCCTCTTGGTGCAGGACCGAGGAAGAGAAATACACACAGCAGAACGCTCTGCTGTGTGTATTACTCTTCTTTGTGTGCCGTCGAATTGTTGCGCGATCCAACTTCAAATAGAGCATTGGGCCTCTTGGTGCAGGACCGAGGAAGAGAAATACACACAGCAGAACGCTCTGCTGTGTGTATTACTCTTCTTTGTGTGCCGTCGAATTGTTGCGCGATCCAACTTCAAATAGAGCATTGGGCCTCTTGGTGCAGGACCGAGGAAGAGAAATACACACAGCAGAACGCTCTGCTGTGTGTATTACTCTTCTTTGTGTGCCGTCGAATTGTTGCGCGATCCAACTTCAAATAGAGCATTGGGCCTCTTGGTGCAGGACCGAGGAAGAGAAATACACACAGCAGAACGCTCTGCTGTGTGTATTACTCTTCTTTGTGTGCCGTCGAATTGTTGCGCGATCCAACTTCAAATAGAGCATTGGGCCTCTTTGGTGCAGGACCGAGGAAGTGTGAGCTATTCGACACCATGCCGGCGCCTTGCCACACAATTATGGAAGTCTGAGGGTTTGCAAACAAAGCTTTGCAATCAAATCCACCTGCTCATGTAATACAAGCACTGATTGAAAGAACCGTCATACAAAAATAATGGTGAAATGAATGGCCTTTGAAAATTTGTATGTTGACACTAATGACATATAATAGGTGCCACAGCGAACTCGACAATTGTACTGGACAGAGCACTTTGTTTCCTATGTGAAGCACAAGCTTCCATTACATGCTGTGCAGATAACCAAGCTCAGTTTGTTTTAAGGTGGTACGCAGCATTCACTGTAATGTGTTTTTGATTCTAAAGTGCCAAACAGCACCTCTTTTTCAAGTATGTCATGGGAATATTTGACGAGAACTGTTTACAGCCCCTCACAATGGAAGTGTGGCCAGCCAGCTTTGCTAGAGTGCCTTTATAGATTTCTGTTCCTGATCACTGTGTGCTATCAAGTTGCTAAAGGCTATGCAGCCAGTGTACGGCATTACGTGATTCTATAGTCTGATACGACTTTAGGAGGCCGCAGAACCTGCACTTTAATGGCAGGTGAACACAAGCCTGCACGAATGGGCACACACTCTACACTGACATCGTGCTGCTGGACGCACTAATACCCTCTCATTGGAGAAGGACAATTTCTTTAGACATGGAGGCAATCGGCTGCTGCGCTTTGGTCATCTGGGCGGGGCCTCTCCTGTCTTGTGAAGTTGTATCCGACGAGAGGATGCCACTTTTCATACAACACAAAAGGACAAAGTGTACAATTATTTGGTTTATGAAATGGATACATCACAAGTGAGCTACGCATGGGCTTAAGCTATGTGAAAATTAGTACATTCAAATATATGACATTGTTAAAAAATATGTGGTATCGAACATGCATGTAATGGCACGTTTAAATCGGGGAGTGTTGCATTCATGTGCACAGTCTATAGGTGATAGCATTATTAAGGTCATGCCGTTTCCTGTCTTTTCATTGTGAAATACACACACTGTTCATATTGTGGCTAATCAACACCCACTGCATTCTTGCACATAGAAAGAACAAACAGCACAATGACGTATATGCTGCATTAGTGTCTTTTTCATTTGCACGGTCCAATAGTGGCACAGGTTGTCTTATGTGTTTGCCCATTTTGAAGAGACATCAAGTGCATGTTAAAAGTGTCCCAATATGCACAGCACAATGTTTACTGCAATAATTTTATTCATGCTCTTGAATAATAAACAAAATAATAAACTGAAAGCTCCTTTATAAGGTGTGTTCTGGGGGTTCGACTGGAAAGCAGTGAGGGCACTGATCCTACTGTTGCAGAGCTACTGTTGCCACACTCAAGAGCATGTGTCTGGTGCTCGCCTACTGCCACCAGGCGGTTGGATGCCTCCAGCAGCAGAATGTTTTGCTGCAAAAAAAGTGGATTGTTGGAATGAATCAATCGCATATAAACCATTATTTACAAATAAAAATGCTCATTGCACTATTGGTACTAACTGCCCTTAACTGTGGGAGCCTTTAGTGTATGCATAATAAAACAATTTGTCGGGATAACATTGCTTTATTTTTCATAACAGGTTTTTTTTCAGAGCCAATTGTAATGTTTATTAGTGTGCCAACAGCTGAGGTGTCCTCGCACCTTCACGAGTCTCTACTGTCAGCACCACAAACCTATTTTTGTTCACTGCAAAATCAATGGCGCTCCCTACAATCCCGTCTTATGCGAGCTGATTGCATCCTATGCCTACAAACATCATATTTTTGTCCCATTACGGAATTTTCTACCATCCTCAGCTGCAGTTCTCTCTCCTTGACATCCATTCTCTCATGCTTATGTAATCACCTGCTATAAATTGGCAACAAGTGATTGAAGACGTGCATTGCCTGCCCACCGATTCCATTTTTTTTTCTTAATCTCAACTAGCATATCAGTTGCCACGGTTTACTACGCCACTGTCTTCCTGCCTTAATGCTATCTCCAACAATTTTTGTTACTTCGCTTTCTGCACAGTCCTCGACTTCTCAAGCTTCTTTGTTAACCTCCAGGTTTATGTCCCATATTGGATAACCGGTAGAATGCAACGATTTTAAACATTTTTCAAGGATATCGGTAACGTGGCGACCACGATTCGGAAATGCCTCCCATGTGCTGTTCAACCCATTAAATTTTTGTATAAGTTTCCTGCTTTATATCAGTGCCTGCTATTGATATTTCACCTGGACAAAGATACTCTTTCATAGATTCTGCGGGCTGAATGTCACTGATGAATTTCTGTTATATCACTAAGTTAGTGAAGGTTACCTTTATCTTTTCCATATTTTCGCGGGCCCACGTACATGTAACAGCACGAGCACTCATTGGCTCTCAATGCCTTTTTTAAACTGCTGGACATTCAGTTCGTTACTACGAAAGTGACTTAATCCGTGCACTATTATTATGCCAAATATGAAACAGTAGAAATATATCTATCTGCAGTTTGTCGATGCCTCCTTCACTGAGTTGGTTGCGATATCCATGGTCGGCACCACCTCCTTGTCGCATCGTAGCTATATCGACTGTCTTCCTTTTGCACACACTGTGCAATATTCGTGACGCTCGCAGTCACGCAGAGTGGAGGTACTCAGCGCACTCACATAAGCAGCACCGGATAAGTTGTTTGTTCAGGATTGTGCCGTGAACAGTAGATGCGCGTTGCGATCTGTAAAATCGCCTAAGCTATTGGCAGTCTTTCGAGGTGCACGGAAAGATTGCTCACGGAGCAACAGAACTATCCAAGAAATAGCGGTCATCGTCGAGCCTGATCACTACGTCGCGCACTGCAAGCTCGTAGTACGAGTTTGTTTACACTGGGCATCGCCGATGCTTAGCCGCCATGCTCGCCCGATGAATGTATGTATGTGATGACGCCACCACAGCGTTCCCTCGTGGTATAATGCGAAGCGTACTAAATTACAAATTAGTCGAATATACATTCAGTGTACATCTTGTAAGCTTTAAAATGCTGTTAAACCACGTTAAATTAACTAATAATATTGTACTAAATGCATTTGTTTTATAACTCGCTTGTGCGTGTAATGCACTCGGTGGAATGACAAACAAGTGAAAGAAGGCGCGACCATGCACCGACGGTACGATCACGTGAGCCCCAGTTTGTCGACCGCCCAGAAGGCAACGCCCAAGGAATGATAGCCAGCCAGAGTGAATCTAGATCAACTAATGAAACTGGAGGCTTGTCGAAAGATAAACTGTGTCTCGGTACCATTCGTGCTTTCATCTTGGGGTGTCGCCAGAGCTCGTGAAGATCCCGAGTTTCGCCGAACTCGGCGCATCCTGCATAGCACCCCTGGGGTGGTCCAAAAAAGTTTTTGGCGAATTGCGGAGGGCGTTACAGCGCCCTTGGTCGTGTGCTTTACTTGCAGGGGCGCGATCGGAGATATTTTGTTCGATAAGCGTTCTTTTCGGTTGCTGCAACGTCACAAAGTTGCAGTATGCAAAATTTGTGACAGCGGGGTGGAGAGAGCAGCCAATTAGGAAGGGGTGACCTCCCCGGAAGTTTACTTCCGTCGTTAGTCGTCTGCTTGCAGACAGTATACTACAAAACGAAATGTTTCTCGTCTTCCAAATGACTTTCTGCCATTTCTTCAAACGCGTTTCGCACCGCCACCCGCTCTCCTCCTTCCTATAGAACCGCCAGCGCAACAACTTAGGTTCCCAACGGAAGCGCCATTTTCTCGAACTATGGATTGGATCCAAACGGGCCATTCCGCAGCCGCTGGCTGGATCCAATCCAATCCACCAGACGCGCTCGGCGAAGCCGTATGATCGCTCCAAACTTCCAAGCTCCCGTCGGGTTCGGCGCCTAGCAGACGAAATGCTCCAAGGAAGGATGATTGACAGAAGCGTGTCGTCATTTTGACGTCACCAAAAACGTGGCCGCACCCCGCGGCTGGCGACGTCGGCACGGAGTAGGCCAATCGCGCGCGCCGGTAACCGAACGAACGCGCCGAACAACCTTCTCCGACCGCGCCCCATATCGTCGTTTTCAACAGAAACCAGCGTTTTTCGCAAACACCGAATAAAGCTTGGCTTAACAGATTCCAGGAGTGCCTGGGATCTGCAATGTTCGTCTCCTTCTTATATTTAGTATTCATAATATTTATTGGTGGCATATTTCCTAGCGGAAACTTCTGCTTGTTATCTTTATTTGCATCTTTGTCATGACAATAAACTTTGCTAGCGTAACGCTTACTCCAAGTTCTCTTTCGGCGCAGGACAGGGATATGTCGAGGGGCCCTGGACCGAAAAACTTTGCTTTGGATCACAGAGTGCAGGCCGCAGACAAGACGTTAGCAGCTGCACAATCTTTTTTTATAAAATGCAGCTATCTCCCAATGAAGCCCTCTTCGTTGTCCTGACAGCATAACAATGTTGTCTTATTAGGTTCGTGTGTTTACCGCCCATTGTAATTGGTTTTCATACTGTATTTGTATTATCGTAATAATTTTCCCTCATGAACATGAACAGATCGTGAACAGATCATGAACAGCACATTGCTATTATCCCTCAAGAGGAAAGTTTATAACAGCTGTGTCTTACCAGTACTCACGTACGGGGCAGAAACCTGGAGGCTTACGAATAGGGTTCTACTTAAATTGAGGACGACGCAACGAGCTATGGAAAGAAGAATGACAGGTGTAACGTTAAGGGATAAGAAAAGAGCAGATTGGGTGAGGGAACAAACGCGAGTTAATGATATCTTAGTTGAAATCAAGAAAAAGAAATGGGCATGGGCAGGACATGTAATGAAGGGGGAAGATAACCGATGGTCATTAAGGGTTACGGACTGGATTCCAAGGGATGGGGAGCGTAGCAGGGGACGGCAGAAAGTTAGGTGGGCGGATGAGATTAAGAAGTTTGCAGGGACGGCATGGCCACAATTAGTACATGACCGGGGTTGTTGTAGAAATATGGGAGAGGCCTTTGCCCTGCAGTGGGCGTAACCAGGCTGATGATGATGAATAATTTTCCCAACAGTGAACCCAAAATAGGCTGATGAAGATGAGGATTAATTTTTCTTTTTTTTTTCTTTACCCCAAAACCATGCGAATATGTTACCATATCCCCCTCCCCTTACAAAATTACTCCTCGAAGGCCTCTAAGGCAATTGTCAATTAATAAATTAATAAATACATCATAGTTGAGGCATTCGACTTCCTCATCCTGAGTAAAACAATGCATGTCTGCACTCAATGCGTCTGTCAGGCGTATAGTACCACTAACGCAGTTTGGTCATTTATCTGGTGATATGGGAGGCTACAGAACCGAAAAGTTTCCCGAGCAAGTTAGCAAAGCCAGGGCCCTTACAGAGACGCTCACGTTCAAGCCGACTACTTTTGTCAGCAGCGGCGCTGTGCCACCGCAGTAAAGAGACAGACTTCCGGAGAGGTAGAAGCGTGTATTCTGGAGGCCAGAATAATTTGGATGGTTCCGCAACGGGGTTCACCTAATCGTAGTCGTATCCTTTCTCCATGATGTGCAGCAGAGGCGTCGGGCGGCGCCTGTCCTCCTCGAGCAGGGCGCTGTCGGCGGAGGCGGCCATCTCCATGATGTGCACGGCGCGCCGGTCCCGCTGGCACATGGGCGCTATGTTGTGCTCGCGACGGGCGGGCGTGATGAGGTTGATCTGCGGAATCTGAACTGCCTGCTCCTGACGGTCCAGCAGCTCGAGCAGCAGCTCCTGGCAATGGGCGTGCTCGTTCTTCGAGGGAGGCGGCGGAGGAGGCGGGCAAGTGCACTCGAATCGACTCACGACGCTGATCTGCGTGTCCGAGGCCGACTGCTGTTCGGGAGGGGGCTTGAGCACGGCCGGAGTGAGTCCCGGCCGTGGCCCGATAACCGCCTCGAAGACGACGGGAAGCCGCGACCGCATGAAGCCGGCCGTCATGATGCGTGCCAGCGACATGCCGGAGCCAACCGGCTTGGGCTTTGGTGGCGCCTCTCCTTCCGGAGCCGCCGGCGGCGCCTCTCCTTCCGGGGCCGCCGGCGGCGCCTCGCCTTCGGCTTCGTTCGCCTTACTCTTGGCTTCCTCGGCCGCCTTCTCGTCGTCGTCCTTATTCTGCGGCGGGCCCATGGTGACATTGAGCGTGCCGTCGGGGAACAGCTTCCAGTCCATGCGCGTTCCCTTGGCCGAGCCGATGGTGCCATACATCGGCTGAGGAGGCATCAATGACCCCAGGTTGGCAGGCACCGAGCACGCGGTGACGCGGCGACACGTGGCCCTGTGCGCCCGGCGCGGAATCCGGGGCGCCGGCGTGCCCGCCGGCCCGTGGCTGTATCCGCCGCTGTGCATGCGGCACGGCGGCTGCCGACTCTCGTCGTAGTCCTCGTACGAAGCGCTCACGACCACCTCCGTGACGGGGCCGGAGCGGCGCGGAGAGCGGCTCGGCGAGGCGCTGCGGCGCGGCGGCGAGCGGCGGCCCTCGCGCGGCACCAGCCTGGTGACGATTACGTCCTCGGTCTCGTCTTCACTGCTTGAGTCCGAGAAGGAGTCGTCGCTGCCGCCGCCATCGGGCCGGGGCTCTACCTCGATGGCGATCTGGATAGACCTGGGCGACGACTTCTTGGCCCCCGCTGCGGAACCCGGCCTGGCTGCCGCCATGGTTCGCCTGTAACGGCCTCGCGCTCCTCGTCTTCTTTGGCAGCGCGCGACACCTACCGGCAGGCTGTGGGAGTCAATGCGCCGACACAGATTCGCAACGAGTCTCGTTTCGCCGTAAGCGTCGTGCAACCTAATGTGGGACAAGGCGTTTCAGGCCCCGCAGGGTGCGTAAGTGGCCGTTTCTGTGAGCCGGTGATTCACTCACAGAGGAAGAACACGCAGCTTCAGTAGTGCTCCATTGTTTCTCGGGAGACGTTTGTAACACGAGGGGACTGCTGCACGGTATGTTGGCAGATCGACTGTCATCGACGCCGCATATGCGACTTTATACGCTGGCTGTCGTCAGGAGGAAGTACGGCCACATAATTTGCTTTCCGGGTTCCTCTTATATTACTCATCAAACTATGAATCGGTCTCTTAGCGTCAATTCGTGTTCGAAATTAAAATAAAATAAATTCGCATGAGGATGAGGCACGCTGCGCCTCAATTTTTACGTTCATCTAAATGCACTACTGTTTTCGTGTCGCCCCCATCGAATGAATGAATGAATAAACGCCTTTATTTTAAGGAAGGAAATGGCTCTAGGCGCCCATCGAAATGCGGCTCCGAACAAACTCGTGAGCTCAAAAGCGTAACGCCATAGCCACACGGCTGCAACGGTGTGGGTTTTGTCGATATGGCATGAGGACAAATTCTATTCACCGAAAACACCCCCTTCGCGGCAACTTGTCCATGATTCCGGAGAACACGCACGCAGGACTGGACTATGGCAGGATTATCTGAGCAGTACCGTCGGCTACGAAGTTAAGGCCCAACCACTGGAACGCGTCGGCAAGCTTCGGCTCGCGCGAATGCGTCAAAGCCATCAGGCGCCCCCCGCCCCTTCTTCCAAAATTTTTTCGTGTTTGCTATGCACCCTCGACCAAAGCAACTCCCGGCGCCGGAAATGATTCTGGATTTCGTCTAGAATGACTTTTTCACGCTCGAATAGACATTTCACTGCGAACATCGAGAACTCGGGCTGGATTTCGCGGCAGCGCGCCCATGCACCGGGAGTCACATATCGTAACGCAAGCAGCCCCATCTGAGCATGAAGTTACAAGGGCGTATTGATGGCGCGCGGGCTCACCACGGAATCGCGCTGAGTCCGCGTAATCAGCGCTGGATAAAGGGGGGGGGGGTCTAGAGGGGTTGCAGCCCAGGGCCTCACCTCGGAGAGTAGGAGAAGGGGGCCTATTTATTCTAACCTGCTTAGTATATGGAACCATGGGCGACGGAACTTGCAGCGACATGTATGACACCATGCGTTTAGCCCGATCATTTGGGGAGAGCTTCATCATCATCATCATCACCATCATCATCATCATCATAATCATCACCATCATCATCATCATCATCATCATTATTATTATTATTATTATTATTATTATTATTATTATTATTATTATTATTATTATTATTATTATTATTATCATCATCATCATCAGCCTGGTTACGCCCACTGTAAGGCAAAGGCCTCTCCCATACTTCTCCAACTACCCCGGTCATGTACTAATTGTGGCCATGTCATTCCTGCAAACTTCTTAATCTCATCCGCCCACCTAACCTTCTGCCGCCCCCTGCTACGCTTCCCGTCCCTTGGAATCGAGTCCGTAAGCTTTAATGACCATCGGTTATCTTCCCTCTTCATTACATGTCCGGCCCATGCCCATTTCTTTTTCTTGATTTCAACTAAGGTGTCATTAACTCGAGTTTGTTCCCTCACCCAATCTGCTCTTTTCTTATCCCTTAACGTTACACCTGTCATTCTTCTTTCCATAGCTCGTTGCGTCGTCATCAACATAAGTAGAATACTTTTCGTAAGCCTCCAGGTTTCTGCCCCGTACGTGAGTACCGGTAAGACATAGCTGTTATAATCTTTTCTCTTGAGAGACAATGGCAACCTCCTGTTCATGATCTGAGAATGCCTGCCAAATGCACCCCAGCCCATTTTTATTCTTCTGATTATTTCAGTCTCATGATCCAGATCAGCGGTCACTACCTGCCCTGAGTAGATGTATTCCCTTAGCACTTCCAGGGCCTCGCTACCTATCGTAAACTGTTGTTCCCTTCTGAGACTGTTAAACATAAGTTTTCTGCACATTAATTTTTAGTCCCACGCTTCTGCTTTGCCTCTCCAGGTCAGTGAGCATGCATTGCAATTGGTCCCCTGAGTTACTAAGCAAGGAAATATCATCAGCGAATCGCAAGGTACTAGGGTATTCTCCATTAACTCTTATCCCCAATTCTTCCCAATCCAGGTCTCTGAATACCTCCTGTAAACACGCTGTGAATAGCACTGGACAGATCGTATCTGATTTGCTGATTCCCGCAGTGCTGATTCACCACAGTGAAACCTTTTTGGCTCTGCGTGATGGCCTCTTTCTCTGTTTCGCGCGCTGCGATGTGTGTGTCTTCCGCGAGTTTTCGGTGCACCGAACGCTTAGCTATTTTGGCCCTGTGCCGTCTGAACCTATTTTTCGCTGCCAGGTGGCAACTGAATGTTCCGCTAGAACCCCCCGAGCATCGGGTTCCTGCCCTGCCTGGCCGCCATGGCATTCTCTGCTTTTGGCGATTCCAAAACGTAGCTCAAGTGCTGTGGTACGAGGAAAGTTTTCAGCGCCTCCTTTATCTTGTTAGGGCTACTGAGACAAGACTCGTCCCGACAAGGAACGCCACTCCGGATCGAAACTGCCTGTACTTCGCTCTCTCTTTTCGGCAATGCCAGAGATTCACGCAAGTGCTGAGGCACGAGCAAGGTGTCCAGCCCTGCACTGACCCTCATAGGGTTGCTGGAACAAACCTCGCCTCCACTCGGAAATTTCTCGAATGTTATTGGCAGTTCTATCCGTCATCTGTTGCCCAACTTCGCGTAATCTGAATGTATGCGCGACGCGAATGGTGTAGTACTTTCTGGAGGTCATGCGGACGATTCAGTAAATAAATAAATAAATAAATAAATAAATAAATAAATAAATAAATAAATAAATAAATAAATAAATAAAGTTTATTTTTCGCGCTATGTACAAGGAAAGAAAGCTGGTCGGAGAAAACAGCTGCACTTTCGCAGCTTGACAAAGCTCGTACCACCAGTACACAGCGCGTGCACAGGTAGCATGCAGAGAACAAAAAATTCTTATACAACCTATAAAATATAGTAAAAACCTAAGTAAGCATACGATGTATTCCAGTGGCAGTAGTTCATTATAGGCATTGGTTTGAGCACAACGAATAAAAATGCACAAGGCTCGCGCTTCGGCGATGCAATAATAAAAGGGTAAAAAAAGAAATACAGCAACTGCCGAAACTCAAACGCCGTGCACAAAAGGGATACCATTATACATGACACAAGCCTGCGGTCACTCCATTGAAATATACAAGCGTGCAAGCAAACAAACAAACAAACACGACTCGCAGGAACAAGGTAGCAACATAAACCATGTTTTTACAAGTTCGTAAAAGGAAACCTTTGAAATATTATACAGCAGGGAAATTTTTTTCAACAGTCACATAAGTGCGCACGTTGTAACAAAAGAAAAGTTGACTGCGTGCTGATCAAGTCGATCACATGAACAATTCAAAAATAGTTTGACGAGACAGGGTTAAAACGTCGATGTATGTTCGATCCATGTAAATTAGTGTTGAGGGTAATGTGTGCCGAATGTTTTTCTGGACATAAAAACTGTTTACAGAGCAAACACATGCAACCACAAAGTAAGGGACAGGACACAAGCGCTGACTGTCAACTAACATTTATTAACGGAAGACGGGTGCCTTATATAAGGGGAAAGGCAGAAGTGAAAGGGGAAGGGAGTGATACAATGGGAGAAAATGACATTTTCCCCATGTATCACTCCCTTCGCCTTTCACTTCTGCCTTTCCCCTTATATAAGGCACCCGTCTTCCGTTAATAAATGTTAGTTGACAGTCAGCGCTTGTGTCCTGTCCCTTACTTTGTGGTTGCATGTGTTTGCGCTGTAAACAGTTTTTATGTCAAGTATGCACCAACTCGCCCAGAAAGAAGTTTTAATGAATGTTTTTCTGTTTCCTGGGTTGTACGCGAGAAAGGTATGTGCCATGGCGATCTGTAGCAACAAGGATACACATTGCTAGGTTCTATAAGATTAGCGTATTCTAGAAGCGTAAGAAGCTTTCCCTGGACGGCACTTTTGTAACTGCACAAAAGTCTGAATATGTATATATTTTCAGCCTTCATTATCGCGTGTTTTTGAAAGAGTGGTGCTGTGTGTTGTAGATGAGACACGCTGTAGATAAGCGCGCTGGATCCTTCGGCGAGTCATGTATAAAAGCCGACGCACTTAAAGCAGACGCTGATCAGATTTTGGAAGATCGCCTACTGTGTCCGCAGCTATCGTTGTGTTTTGAATGTCACTTGCTTTTAGGGGCATAAGATCGCCAAATAAAGACTTAATTTCGTCATTCGCAGATTTGCTACATTGTTCTTGACCATCACAACAATCTTACAATAAGTTTTCAAAAAAAAACTAATCATAAGGTTGTACCTGCCAAAACCACGATCTGATCATGAGGCATAGCGCAGTGGGGGAGTTCGGATTAATTTTGCTACATGGGCTCCTTACCGTGCAACCAATGCACGGTACATGGGCGTTCTTGTATTTTACCTTCGCCATATGTGGCCGCCATGGCCGGGATTTGATCCCGCGAACTCGTGCTTAGCAGCGCAAAGCCTCAGCCGCTAAACCACCAAGGCGAGTTCACCACGATGGGTGCTCTATATCTGCGGCAAACTCGACGATGGAAACTATTGAACCTAGCTGAGCGAGTTCCTTCGAGCACCGGCCTAAAGTCTTCCTTAAGTACGTGGACGGCTGCTTTTGCGTGCTGAAGAAAGGCGATGGTCAACGTTTTCTTGCCCATCAAAAGAGTATGGAGCTTTCCATAAAATTCACCGTAGAAGAAGCCGGGCGAAGGATTCCTTTCTTCGGCAATACCACTACGCCCTCAGACATTAGCCTAAAGTTTACCGTCTACAGTAAGCCGAAGCATTCTGCGATGTGCCTAAGCTTCCATTCCATGCACGAATCTTCTCGCAAGCGTTTAGTCTTTACGTCACTCAGGCTATGGACACTTGACCTACAGCCTTACACTTGAAGGAGGAGCTGGAGGTAGACGACTGGATTATTTATTGATTGATTTACAAATGCTCCTGTAACAGCAGGAGTGGGTAAGTACGTTAACACAACGTGCAACCAACATGTCACTAACATACCAGGGAAGCTGTGGTATCTTTTACCTCAATCGTCGCATCTATGTAAGCACTATTACCGCACTTCGTCGTTTTCATTTGTGCATAGCCATCGTCATCTTTCCGGTTCTTCTACTTCGCGCGGGAGCTGGGGCGTTGCCTCTTTTGGAATAAACAGCGCTGGTCAACTTGATCGGTCTCGGTATTATAAGATATAGACATTATTATTATTATTATTATTATTATTATTATTATTATTATTATTATTATTATTATTATTATTATTATTATTATTATTATAAGCATGAGGCTGTCCGTTTCCTTCCTGTAGAAGCCCATGTATTGATAGCAGACGGGAATTACACACTATTTACGAGTTCACCGGGAACTACATAATTACGAAAAGTAGATGAAACTCTGCGTAATGTTAGAGTCGTCTTAGCGGCTAATTGTGATATTATTTGTTTTAGGATAGTTTCGATAAAAGAAGAGTTACAGCCGTTTTTTGTAACCATACTCCCTCCGTAGACGCGCATGTATTGACAGCAGACGGGAATTCTGTAGCGTGTCCAACTTCAATGTGAATTAACTCATTCCGACAAGTAAAAGAAACTCAGCGTAATAACAGAGTCTTCTTGGTGACTAATTCCAGTACAATTTTTTTCCAAGATATCTCCATTACATAGAGAGCTGCAGAGCATTCGCGACAGACAAAGATTTTTTTCGTGTGGACGCGATTCGCACACGGACGGCGGACATCGACCACCGCCGGAGGCTGTTCGCTGCAAAACGCTTACGCGGCAGTTCTCACATGCAAATAGTCAGCTCTTCGTGTTCCACGCGCTGAGGAGCTCACACAGGCACGTTGACGCAAACAGAAGCACATACAATTTTGTGCAACGTTATAATCCTTTCACGCGTGCGTCTATGTACCAACTGCTCCAGCGATAGCAGGCCAGCATGCATTGCGAACATATCGATTAGAAATAAAAATCATCGCCCGAGCCCTCAATTGATGATTGTTAAATTATCACAGTGAAATGACGATAACAGGGGTACGACGACGACAAGAGAACAACGGGAGGACGTCGAGTGTATGACGACAATGGCACGACCAGAACAGCATGACAACGAATTCATGATAGCAACTGTCTGAGGACGAAGTTCGTACGCCGCGTCCGTTTGCTCGCAGCGCTGCAAACACGGCGTTCAAGCAGACATGTCACGGGGTATGTTCTTTTATTTATTTCGCGGGCATCTGCAGTAAGTGGAAAGACATTAATACCTCATAAATAGAAAGTTAGAAGCTGCTTAATCGGGCGTTTTGCGGAGCGCTCTACAACTTTCTAATTGGAATTTTTCGCCCAACTTCGTTGCTTCCGAAGGTGGTCAATCAATCTTGATTAGTTATGTAATTAAGCAGAATACAAAAATAGTGTGATTTACTCCACACGATAGTCAGCATATGCATCTGGTCGGGGCGTCTTGGAGTGCATCGACATATTTTCAAACTCTGGCTAAAATTAGCAGGGGTACCCTGTATATAGGCAATTTTTGTAGCTACTGGGGGCTCATTGTGAACAAGGGATCGGTAGAAATCCCGAAATAATAATGCTTTATGTTTTGGACATTGCTCAATGACCTGCGAAACTTACGAAGTAGAATCCTGAGGTAATTTTTTTACGCATCATGAAATTCCCGATCGTGTGTTACACCATCTCAGTAACTCGAAATATACTATCTTTTTTAAACTGACACATTTTTCTCATTACTATCAGCCGCTTTATAGTCAGTCAGAATATTAGCACCATTTCTTGAGTTCCCTTTCAGTCGTCGGCTTCTGATTGGGCCAAATCTCCGTAGTGGGTAACCGCCCAGTTGAAGAGCGAGCAAGAGGACGAAGAAGGCACCGCGGGGCGCAGCAGAGCCGACGGAGCTCAAGGTAAGTGCCCTTTCATTGTGGCCTCGCCTCCGAGGATTTTGCACGTAGGCCGGCTGTGAGCCCTCACCGAGCTGTTCGCGTCAGTCGGGTAGACGCCATTCTATGTCTGCACAACACTCGTGCTTGCTCTGTCGCTACTCATGAAGGCGGCTGCCGCTGCTTGACCGCATATAACTCCCGACGCGGTGCGAGCCCGCTTTTGACAATGTCCAGAGAGGGACTAGTGCAGCGAAGACGGAAGGAGTCTGCACTAGTCGGAGGCACGGATTCGGGACTATAACAACCTGTTTGACCTTGGCACGCGCGTAATCATCATATCAACCAGTCATCATCAGTAGAAGAAGAAAAAGTTTACCAGAGATGCAACCTGACAGAGAATAACGTTATAAACAAGGGCCGACAAAGAAAAACGACACGATCACAAGTAAGTGTTGTTGAGGCAGAAAGACTCTGCAGGAGAAAGCCTTCTTCATTCACGAGTCCGGTGCCATGCGCGTACTGACGCTGTCTGTGATGGTGCACAAGCTAGAGATTCATTATTTAGCCGCTAATTGTTGAGCTTTTTACACGTGTCTGTGCTGTTATATATTCCTGTTGCTGACAATAAGTCAGTTCCTAGTCTGCGCTCGTGTCGTGTTTCATTCTCGTCCCTTGTTTCTCACACTATCGCTATGGAATACCAACTCGCGCAGCCTTCAGTACTGCACCCTCTTTGCGTCACTGCGCTACCACCTCCAGTCCGGCAATTTCCTAATAAAGTATACGTTACATTGACCTTCATAGGTGGTCTGCGACATTAATTGTCCGACATAGCGAAATGAGAGATGCAAGGTCATGAATACTACGTGCAAGCTCCTTATGCGGATGCAAACTTGCAAGCTGTGGGATGTCTTGGCCTTCTTCTAGCTTCGCTGAGCGCCGTCACAAAACTAGCTGCGCAGCCTTATCGTTTGTTGAGAGTTTGTACATCGCCCAATAATAGCGGGCCTTCGAGCACCCGGTCGCGAACTTTCGCATGGTAGAGTGTATAAGCTTATACACTCTACCATTGATTCTAACCAACTAGTCCGCCAACGTGTTTTAACCAAGGACTTTTTCAACAACAAAGATAAAGAATGGATGCCTATTGTCAACTTACAACAGCGTGCCTATAGGAAAAGGAAAACAAAGTTTCTCGCGGGGTCATAGCTCTGCGTATATCCTATGAGCTGTGTGTTTGCCTCGATGTAATAATAATATAAATATTTGGGCTTTATGGGGAGAACCACAAACGCATTACTCAGTGCCTGCCATAAGCTTAAGAAATAAAAGCCTATTGGCGCTACTAATGACACAGTAGTAGCACTAATGTGTGTTCACTTCTTCGGCTCCTGGCAGGAACTTGGTAAGACGCTTATAACTGAAGACTTGTGATATACCTGTAGCGAATACCTATAGCGAACGTCCGTGACCTCATGTTTCCCACCGTGGGGGTCATTGCTCCCTGCTCGAACTGAAGCGGCTGTCCGACAGGGGCCCCACCACTGCCAATTCGCAAACCTGCTTTTACCCTTGGATAAAGCCAGTAGACTTTCCGTTCTCAACCTATCCAAACGTGTAGTGCTTGCGTCTGCTAAACCAAGCTCCCAACAAGTGCTGACTCAGACGTGATGTCTTATAGAGGCGTCGCCTGAGGTCACCGTGGCTACCGGTCGACACACGTGAGGAGGTACCTGAAACTTTGGCAGGACGGAAGAGACACCACCAAGTCTAAATGCACGTGATCGAAACGGCCACATCCCATAACACGTGTGCCGGGTCACTTTCACGGCTTGACAGGCTTGGCAGCTTCTTGCCGAACTTCATGCCATTCTGTGCGCAATTTATACAGCCCCATACCGACCTGCTGCCTCGCGACTCCAAAAAAAAAAGTCTGTATTCCACTGGTCCTTGGGGCACCAGCACTACTTCCAGGAAGCCAAAATGCGGTTGGCGACTGTAGTGTTGCTGATTATCCGTTTCCCGATGCGCCAACTTGCATTATTGTAGATGCATCGACCACGGCAGTCGGTGCAGTATCGCAGCAGCACGCTGGCACAGACTTGAGGCCACTGTGCTTCTCAAAGTGCCTCAAACCTACAGAATCTTGATACAGCACCTTTAGCAGGGAGTTGTTGGTCATCTAGTGCGCTGTCAAGCATTTATGTTTTGGTTTTTTTGAAGGCTGTATCTTTTACATTCTCACCGAACATAAGCCGTTAAACTTCGTTTTTAAGGACAGCTCCTCGTACTCAGAATGTGACCTGCGGCAACTTTCCTTATCTCCGAATATTCTATGGGCATCCGCCATATATCTGGAACCAAAACTCAAGCAGGTGACGCTCTGTTGCGGATCGGCGTTGTGCCTACTGGCCTAGTGAATTTCTAAGCTCTAGCCTCCGCCCAGCAAAACAATCCCGAGCTGCGCCAATTGCGGGAAAAAGGCTCGTCGGTCCAGCTATACGAGCTGCTGCTTCCCTAGACAACAACATTGGTCATGTGCGACACATCACCCCCCAGGCAGCTCCTCGCCCGTTCGTACTCCATCAGTTTCGGCGGCCAATATTCGATTCACTGCACGGTCTAAGCCATCCCGGCATCAGAGCGAAACAGAGGCTTATCGCAAACTGCTTCGTCTGGCTAGGGATCAACAAAGATGTTCGTAGCTGGGCAAGAAGCTGCCAAGCTTGGAAAACCGGGAAGGTGACCCAGCACACGCGTTCAGCGGTGCAGGTGTTTCGACCACCAGGGAGCCGTTTCAATCACGTGCATTCAGACTTGGTGGCGTCTCTTTCATCCTGCCAAGGTTTAAGGTACATCCTCACGGGTGTCGACCTGCACTCAAGGTGGCCTGAGGCGACACCTCTACAAGACACCTCAGCCGGAACAGTGGCGGAAGCATTTGTTGCTACGTGGGTGTCACGGTACGGTTGCCCTTTGCGCATAATGGACCAAGGCCGCCAATTCCCAAGCTCTCTTTTTCTGCCCTGGCGAGACTGCTCGGCACACGCCTTCATAACACCCTGGCTTACCACCCACAGAGCAACGGCATGGTCGAGCGTCTCCACCTACAACTGAAGGCGCCATTAATGACCGCCACTCTCGACAGACAGCACAGAGTGGAAAGGCTACCCCTAGTACTACTGGAGCTGCGAACAACAATCAAGGATGACCTCGGAGTCAGTGAAGCCGAAGTACTCTTTGGGTCAGCTATCCGCGTTCCAGGCCAGTTTCTCGGCACCCAGCAAGGCACCCCGCCAGCGGCCGTGAAGCACTTAGGCTACATTCCTGGTTAAACCAGCTTCGACCTACAACTCCACGTATCGACCGCGTGCAGCCTGTTTAGCTTCCCGACAATGGACACAACAACGCAGGTCTTTCTGCGAAGCGACTCTATCAAGCAACCATTGACTCCTTCCTATGAAGGCTCTTTTCATTTTCTTGCACGTTCAGAGAAAACCTAGAAGGCTGATGTTCGCAGCTAAGCAGAGACTGGCTTGCGACCGCGGGAAACCAGCCTATCTTGAACATTACCTCTTCATTCCTTCCGGTATTCAAGGGGGGGGGGGGGGGAGGTGGCTAGTTGTGACTGTCCGTTCCCCGCTGTCAGGGTCATTGCCCCCTGTTCGAACCGAAGCGTGTTGTGAAGTCGGGAAGTTGTTGGTCCTTGCGGCCAACCAAAGCTCTAACGACTTTGCCATGCCAGGTACCGGGAGCAAGAAGCGTTCCGAGCAAAGTTGAAGAGAAAGAAAAAAAAAAGTTATGTTAAGAAAAGTGCATGGTTGAGTTTTACAGCATGGCTCGAACTATCGGAGTAAACTATGGTAGCGTATTTTCATGTCCGAGCGTCGCCCTATGCATGTCCGAGCGTCTCCGTTTTTACTTGTCCGGATCTGCGTTTTATGCCCTTTTCTTCTCTCTTTCCCTTGTTGAGGCAATTCACTGGCCAACCTCAACGCCGAATTGTTTAACACCTCCATCGCCCCTCACTGTCGTCAGCGTGCTGCTTGGATGTTGTCGCGGTGCTCATGTCCTCTGTGAGCTACTCGTGTACGTTGTGCACCTCTCTCCAACGCGCAACAATAGGAGGCAACCACCTGTCGCCGATGCTTCCCCCGGGACGGACTCTTTCATCGATAATTCTTGGCCACTTCGGGACGGTCAGGGGGCGGACGTTGCTATCTTCAAGCGAAGGAATGATGAGGCGTGAACATCAAACGTAAATACTGCATGTCGCAGCCTCTTCGTCGTGTTCAAGAGAGCGTCGTTCCTGTCTTGAAGTGAAGTGAATGATGAGACGTGAACATCAACCGTGACAACTGCATGTCGCTGGTGGAGCATCCCCGCTCTGAAGGACCGCCCGGCACAACAAGCGGCTGTCTGGCAGAGGCACCGCCATTGCCACTCGGCAAAGCTGCTTTTACGCTTGAGTAAAGCCAGTCGGCTTTCCGCTGTCAACCTGTCAAAACGTGTATTACTTCGCTAATCTGAGCTCCGAACATACCCCTATCGTGCGGGAGGAGCTACGTTGGAGGCGTTGCGTCAACGATTAAGTGATGGAACATGCACTTATTGTGAAGAATACGGACAGCGCGCATGTAGGTGTGCATGGGCCCTATAAAGTAAAACTATTCGAATTTGTTTTTATTTCAATCTACTGACGTCAAATTTGCGTAACCGCCGATGCAAGCATCAGATGGTTACCCGCAGGGTTGGCTCAACAGACCAATCAAACGCTCTCCTCGCTCATAGGCGGTCACTTTTGTTTGCGTGAAAAATGAATAACATTGCCTACACTGAGCTGCTTGTCTTATCTAATTGGCTCACAAGAGGCGAGAAGCACGCTCAAGTGGAGAGGGATTCGATGGGGCCAAACCATTGCAGTGAAAATCGATAATCTGCTGAAAACGGTAGCACCGGCGTCTGCCATTGGTCCGCTTTCTCCTACTTAGCTTGCGGTGGCTCGTCGACAATCGCGGCGGCATGCAACGGTGGCTTAAGAATGGCGCTAAAACGGATCCTCAGCAAAGAAGAGTTGGCAGAACGAGGTCGTAAACGTGCCGAAGGTGCTCGAAAGCGTTAAAGGGAAGCTGAAACACTTTTCGAAAAAAATGAGTTCTCTGCGGCATTCTACAGTTTTGAGTCCCCTGAACACGAATATCTCGTTCAAAAAGGGCGGAAACAAGCGCAAGCGGCTGTTTTTTCATGAAAACGCGCACCAGCGCCTCAGGGTATCGCGCGAACGCCGCTGTTGCCCGTGATTGGTCGGAGCCGCTGTGGCGTCAGTGGCGGCAGTCGCCGGTCGGCGCCGCCGTTTGAGAGCGTAGCACGCTGTTCTGTTCTGGCTGCATAGCTGAGTTGCAAGCATTATGGAACGTTCTCGCTGTCTCGGACAGCTTGTACTTTCGCCGTACATGTTCGAACCGACAGCCGATACGGAAAACGATGGCGGCAACGGCGGCAACGACGATGTTGAGTGTGCCAAAAGCGAGAGCGATGTGTACACCTTCTCGCGCGCTGGAAATCATAGCTGTTACGTATGCTTTTTTTTTTTCATGTAGCTGCACGTTCCAATGACGGGAGAAAAAATGCGCTAAAGTGTCACTGGGAACTTGCTGCTGGAAGAATGCCGAAGCACTAACTTCTCATTATATTGTAAACACGGGTACAATTCCGCGATGTCAAGCACCTTGCCGCTGCTTGTCTGAAGTCCCGTGGTTTTCTGAGCGTTGATACACGATCGCGAACATAAGTGCCGCGTTTCAAAGCGCGCACATGCAGTGCTGCGAGGTACAGTCATGGAAGTTGCTTATCATACACATCCAGATCGAGATGGTCAGGGGGATTATATGTGCAATATTCAGAATATGGTTCGACGACTTTGCGATTGTGGCTCGATCAAGAATCGGTATGCGCGCTCCATGCTAGTGTTGACATAAAGATATTAGGCAGTTTTAGCACCGCCGTGTGGTAAACATGATAACTGCAACCGTACGTCGAATGTCACTAGGCAAGCCTATACTCCAATTTATATACCTCAGGTGCAACGCTGTGGAAGCTACGCACGAAGTCCGGTTACCAAAATTTATTACTGCGCGCGTTTCCGTCTATGGTTCGCAGCGTGCCAGCGGCATTTGCTCGCGCGAGCATGCACGTGAAGCTGCCGCGACGGCCTGCAATTAAAGAATGCCGAAAAGAAAATTGATTTAAAAGAACGTGTCAGCAGCCGTATAAGTACACGGATTGTTTCTATGGGTAAATTCTTTTTTTTTTCATTCAGAACTGAGCTTATATATGAAAAGTTTTCTCAAAAATCGGGTCAAGAAACACCGAACTTTTTCTAAGTGCGAACGCAGCCACTGCAAGAAGTATCTCAAGCCTCCACAGCGTTGCACCTGATGTATGAAACAGAGTATAGCAACGCTAGCAACAACGCGTTTCCGCATTTGTCGTAAGGCTATCCGGCTATCGCGGAAATGGTCCGAGCACAGCACAGTTGATTTCGTCGGCACGAACTTATCTCTCCTCACCGCACTGCGCTGCAAGCTTCTTGTGCTTCGGGAACCTGTGAAACACCACATCGTCTCGCCCGCGTGTGTTCGCGCAGCCGATTGCTGCACAGAACGAGGGCATGTTGGGCGCCCTTGGCTGTAGGCACTCACGCAGCACAGAAGGAAAGAACAGTTTACGAAAATCGCAAAGCAAACGTGAGCGGCGGCGGCGGCAAATCTCTCGTAGCGTCGTTCAGTAAAGCGCAGGACGGAAAGAGGCATGCCAGCGCATGCCAGCACGCCGGTCCGGCAGCTCGGCCCTCGCCAGTGACGTCACTCTCGCCGGTTCTCTCCTGTGGTAACCTCCTCACCCGGCGCTCCGGGAAGTGATGGGGGCGTGTCCGCGGGGGTGATTTAGAAAGCGATTTCCGCCCCTTATATTAACAAAACGGAGAAAAAAATTTCGGAACCGTAAATTATTAGGTCTGTTCTTCCCAATCCCAGCAATTCATGGAAATTGAAAACCGCTTCAGCTTCCCTTTAAACGGCCACGCAAAATGTTTTATGATACGCAAATAAACCCATGCTCACCGGCAGGTGCAAGTAGCCATTGCCTGAGTGATCGGCGGCAGCCATTTTTTATTCCTTTCGGAACAGGGCACCCTGCGGCTATTCAGAGGAAAATTCAGTTTTGTTCGGCATATTAATGCATCTTTAACGCGTACACGTCACTTTGACGCGGTGAGCTTTTGCGGTTTTGTGACGCCGCGTGGCAGGCAGGTGAAGTGGGTTCAGCCCAGACGCTCTTGACCAATAGCCCAGGGCTAATGGCGAAAAGGCGCCGAATGAGAAATAACTGTTTCTGTTGTTCGGTCAAATCGTGCATAATTATTGTGTACACGTCATACCAGATGGGGAGCTATCGCGGTTTTCGTGACGTCGAGTGACAGGAAGGTGAAGTGGGGGTGGTCCAAAAAAGCTTTTGACGAATCGCGGAGGGCTGATTGCAAAATTGAAATAGAAAAGTTTGGAATAGTTTTACGTTATAGCGCCCCATGTGACCTCTTGTGGATGGGAGCCACGCTTTGCGGATAGGAATACTGCGATAAAAAAAGTAGCTCTCGAGATCATGAAGCTGTTTTCAATCAAAAGACTGGTTGTAAGCCGCGCTACGGGCGGCGGCAAAACAAACCCCAAAACACAGCGCGGGCCATCTTGGCAGAGGGCATGCGTCTCGACGAGCTTCTTTGGCACACTTGAATAATGGCTGTCAACGGTTGACACAGAGCGGGATCTTGCACGCAAGCAGAGTAAACACGTTGCCGGCAACCCTAACTACCGCAGAGCTCGGAGAACAGAGAGGACCACCAGCGCCACAGTAGCGGTCGCGCATGCGAGTATATATATATATATATATATATATATATATATATATATATATATATATATATATATATATATATATATATATATATATATATATATATATATATGACACACGCGAAGGTCGTCTAACTTAACAGTGCCATTTAGGCAGTTGCACACACCTGCTCTTTCACCTACATTCAGCAATTTGCGGCACGTGCTCTGAGCAACACATTAAAAGCAACGTTTGAAACTGAAGTAAGAACCGACAACAATCTAGTGTCTACAGATGAAACAGCGAACACCGCTTGCAATAGCAAATGCATAGGCATCTGTACGAAGTAAAGATGGTAGTTTTATCGACCAGATAAACTTGCAAACATTGGCTTACTATATATATTAACAAGCATGATGTTAGCGTGCACAGGCAAGCAGAAACACATCACAACCTTAAGAAAATATGATTAGAGTTTCACATGAAAGTCTCATGAGTTTTGGAATCACAGCCATTTGAATTTCTGACGTTTCTTACGCATTTTCTGATGTATTCCTAATGTCATTACAAAACATATTGGCCACCGTCTTTCTGTCGAATACTTGACAAGTATTTTTCTTGTGAGCATGAAATGTCTTCCTAATGTGCGCTCCACAGCATTTTTCTTGTGGCTGTCTCATGTCTTCCTAATGAACCCCTAATGAGCTTATGCATTAGATTGCTGACGTTCACAGTATTCCTATACCAAAATTAGCCACCATGTGTGGTAACATTTTCGGGTGTGTCCCGATTGCAGTCAGCCCTCATAAAGACGTTACCTGCGCCTGACCGTCATTGGGGCTTGATATATGCAGCCTATATATATATCAGGCACGTACCCAGGATATTTTTTCGGGGGGGGGGGGCCACCACCTTCATCATCATCATCATCATTATCATCATCAGCCTGTTTTAAGTCCACTGCAGGACGAAGGCCTCTCCCTGCGATCTCCAATTACCCCTGTCCTGCGCCAACCGATTCCAACTAACGCCCGCGAATTTCCTAATTTCATCGCTCCACCTAGTCTTTTGTCGTCCTTAATTGCGTTTTCCTTCTCTTGGTACCCATTCTGCAACCGTAATTGTCCAACGGTTATCTAACCAGCGCATTACATTAACTGCCCAGCTCCATTTTTTCCTCTTGATGTCAATTAGAATATCGTCCATACCCGTTTGCTCTCTGATCCAAACAACTGTCTTTCTGTATTCTAATGTTATGCCCAGCAATCTTCGTTCCATCGCCCTTTGCGTGGTCCTTGCTCTCAAACATCTTCGTCAGTCTCCGACTCTCTGCCCCATATGTCAGCATTGGCAAAATGCACTGATTGCACACCTTACTTTTCAATGATAATGGCAAGCTTCCAGTCAGGAGCTGGCAATGTCTGCCGTATGCGATCCAACCCATTTTTATTCTTCTGTGAATTTCCTTCTCATAATCAGGGTTCCCTGTGATTAATTGACCTAGGTAAGCGTGCTCCTTCACAGTCTCTAGAGGCCCACTGGTGATCCTGATTTCTTCTTCCTTTGCCCGGCTATTTATCATTATCTTTATCTTCTGCATATTAATATTCAACCCCGCTCTTACGCTCTCTCTGTTAATGTCTCCAATGATTTGTTGTAACTGGTCTGCATTGTTGTTGAATAGAACAATGTCATCGGCAAACCGAAGGTTGCTGAGATATTCGTCGTCGAACTTTACTCCTAAGAATTCCCAGCTTAATTGCTTGAATTCTTCTAAGCAAGCAGCGAATAGCTTTAGAGAAACTGTGTCTCCCTGTCTGACCCCTTTCTCTATAGGTATCTCCCTGCTTTTCTTGTGTAGAATTAAGGTAGCTGTAGAACCTCTTTAGATATTCTTACGCGAAAGACGAGTCAGTAAGACGAGAAACTATTTATAGGTTATATTTACAACAACGCTTGCTGCGCTGACTGGTTAGGTTCACAGCGCGAGCCCAGTTCGTTCTTCCTCCTCTTTTCTGGAGTGATGGCACCCACGCGCCTCGTTCAAACAAATACCACACGCATGTAGCAATATTACTCCGCCAGTTAATCACAGAAGCAAACAAAATCGTCGTCATGCGGCCCTATCAAAATGGCGTCGTGCTTGATAGCTCCGGATCGTCCGCTGTTCTTGAAGAGTTTTTCCATCGGCGGAACCAATGAGGTATGCAACAGACATGGACAAAGTGTACGGAGTCTGAGTATATTTCACTCTTCAAAAGTCTGCGGTACAGTTCTTTTCACTGCTGAGCCGGTTTACTCATGAAACTTCACTGCCAACTGAAGTGAAGCTTGACAATAAATAGTTGCAGCGAAGCAAGCATTTCAGTTCAATAAAGAATTAGGCTTTCGTCATTGCACTGTAATAGGCGAGGGAAAACGTGTGAAATTTAGCGCTAATAATTTTACTTTTTTGTAGTTACCGCCTTATTTGGGTAACAGGAAAAGTTTGAAGTACGGATTATTCGCAGCCTCGTGGAGGAACAGTGGCTGGTTGTAATGAGGGCGTGGGAGAGGCTTCACTGTAGACTTAAGTTAAAAATTAAAAATTAAATTATGGGGTTTTACGTGCCAAAACCACTTTCTGATTATGAGGCACGCCGTAGTGGAGGGCTCCGGAAATTTCGACCACCTGGGGTTCATTAACATGCACCTAAATCTCAAGGGTGTTTTCGCATTTCGCCCCCATCGAAATGCGGCCTCCGTGGCCGGGATTCGATCCCGCGACCTCGTGCTCAGCAGCCCAACACCAAAGCCACTGAGCAACCACGGCGGGTTAGACTTAAGTGGTCGCCTACTATAGTAGCATTTCTTTTATTAGGTCTGGAAAAATTATAGCGAAATATATATTTGCGGAACAATCACAGTTCTTTTGGATTCCTCGTTTACTGCTCCAAGTGCGAAAACGACTCGTGTTGTTATTTGGGAAGTTGCGTACCGCTGTGTGGCCACCAGTCCCATACAACCGCGTAGAGCGCAGGATACTGCGATCGTAGACGTACTGCGCCCACCGCGAAAGGTTAGAAAAACACCCACATAAGCACAATAGAGAAGTGGCTACGTGAGGCGGTTCGACCGATAACTGTAGAAGCGTCATTCAAAACACGTAATTGTTCTCCGCTTCCGGCGGCGTTTTCTCTACTTCCTTTTTAAATAAAAAGATGTTGATCCATAAATATTTTCATAAGCAACGGTTATATTTGTTAGATTTGTTGTTAAATTCGCTTTTCCTTGCAGTTTGGTTGTTTCCTTGGCTCTCTCCCTTAGTAGATCGCTTGAATTCTCAACTCCTTGCGATTTTTGTTTCCAGTTGCCAATTTTGCTCGAAAAGTGCTATACAATTAGGGAAATACCAGACCAGGTAACGGGCTACAGTCATCTTCATTATGGGTTTAAGGGTTATTGCAGGTTTTCTTGATGGACGCTGTTTCACATTATTTTATATCCCACCTTATCTAACCCATATCACGTGCATATGATTCCGGGCATCTGCAAGCGTCGCGGCGAGCTGTCATTCAAGGAAGTAATGAAGCGAAAGGAAAAGTTAAACGCAATGGGCGCTTTCTCCGCCCGCAACTCGTTCCATGGGAGTACAGACCAGCTGACTAACAGCCGCATCCCTTTCCTGGTCCCAGGACGAGCCTAAACAAAGAAGCTTGAACTAACAAAAGCAACAGCTATGCGCGTGACAGTTGAATCGATGGTGATAAATGAACGCATATCGAGTTAATCGCGCGGGCGCCGAATCTATGAGAAAACTGGCCTTCACATCCCAAGAGATGCTGATAACTACCTCCATCCAAAAGGAGTCAAAAGGCAGCATAATGCTGGCCGATGAATAGCTGCCACGTCTCAACATTGATCTGGCAGCGCTTTAGGAATGTGTGAGGAGTGGTGGCGTGGGTGGGGATGGGAGGGGGGGGGGGGTTATGCCATATGATTTCGGGGGGGGGGGGCCCGGGCCCCCCCCCTGGGTACGTGCCTGACATATACATATATATATATTATAATACCGAGACCGATCAAGTTGTCCAGCGCTGTTTATTCCAAAAGAGGCAACGCCCCCAGCTCACGCGCGAAGTAGAAGAACAGGGAAGATGATGATGGCTATGTACAATTTGAAACGACGAAGTACGTTAATAGTGCTTACATTACCTTCCCCCCGTCATGGAAGCGGCCAGCCTGGCCGCAGATTAGAGATTATCTAAACTGGGAGTGAAGGGCTTCATCCGCGAGACGTGAACAATTTCTGCATTCCGGCGGCACCGGTCAGTGACGGAGTGTACTGGGCGGACGAGATAGTTCACTGCAGATGTTTGCTGCACAATGGTGTATAGGCCAATGTAGCGTGGAAAGAACTTCTCACAGAGGCCTGGGGTGCGGACTGGAGTCCAAAGCAGGACTTGGTCTCCAGGGTGAAAAGGTAGGTCACGGCGTTTGTTGTCGCAGTAACGCTTGCGCTCAGCTTGGGTAGCTTCTGTGCTTTGCCGGGCGATTTCACGGCAATGTGCAACTCTGGCAGCAATATCTTCTGGAAGCGACGCGTTAGGCGAAGGAGGTGCGAAAAAGAGTTCTCCGTCGAATATTGTGGAAGGAGATCGTCCTTACACAAGGAAGAAAGGGCTGTAGCCGGTAGTCCATTGAATATCAGTATTATATGCGAATGTCACAAAAGGAAGAATTTTATCCCAGTCAGTGTGGTCAGGACGGATGTACATGGAAATCATGTCAGACAGCGTACGGTGGAAGCGCTCAGTAATGCCATTGGTTTGCGGATGATAAATACAAGTAGATTTGTGGACGGTATTAGTGGCCCGAACAACTTCCTGGAGAATTTGTGAAATGAACGCCTTGCCACGGTCACTGAGAAGAACGCGAGGAGCCCCGTGGCGCAAGACGATGGCGCGCAAGAAAAAGTCGGCGACCTCAGAAGCGGTGCCGGATCGTAGATGGGCAGTCTCGGCATATCTTGGTAAATGGTCGACCGAAGTGGCAATCCAACGGTGACCGGAGGGTGTCAACGGCAAGGGACATTATAAATCAATGCCAACAAATTCAAAAAGTGCGTCCGGGCAAGGGAGAGGTTGTAGTAAACCAGCAGGAGGGGATGTCGAGCGTTTGCGGTGCTGACATGACGCACAAGAGGCAATGTATTTCGTCACCGTTGTGGATAGGCCAGGCCAGAAGCAGCGTGTCTTTATGCGGTCGTAAGTCTCGTGGAAGCTTAAGTGGCCAGCCGATACCTCGTCGTGAAGTGCCTCTAATACCCGCAAGCGAAGGCAGCGAGGTAGAACTGGGACCCACCGGTGACCTGTTGGGCGGTGAACGTAGCGGTGTAGCACGCCACCTTGAAGGCGGAATTGTCAAAGTTGGCGTCGCAGGCGGCTGTTGGGTGGTTCGGCGAACCCACTAAGGCGATCCATGAGAGCTCGACAGTAGGAGTCGGCCCGCTGAAGCGAGACAAAATCAGAGCCTGATGAAAGCGTAACTTGATCCAGGGGCGTTATCGAGAGTTGGTGTGAGGCAGGCGTAGCATCGGAACGACGTGGTGGGGAAGACGATGGGCGCGTTGCCGGGAAAGAGTGAGAGTGGGCAGCGAGACAATGCATCTGCATCATGATGGCGTTTTCCAGGCTTGTACGTTATAGTGAAGTCATATTCGTGCAAGCGGAGTATCCAGCGTCCTAAGCGTCCTGACATGTTTTTTCATTGATGACAGCCAACACAGAGTATGATGGTCGGTGACGCTGGCGAAGCGGCGGCCTTAAAGGTGTGGGCGAAGTTTCTGAATCGACCAAACGATAGCCAGGCACTCTTGCTGTGTAATGGTGTAGTTCCGCTCAGCTGGAGAAAGTGTTCGGCTGGCATACGCTATGACTTGCTCTTTAGATGCTGCATTAAGTTGCAGAAGTACTGCGCCAATACCTTGTGCGCTTGCGTCAGTATGGAGTATGGTAGGGGCTCGATTATCGAAGTGGCGAAGCAATGTTCCGGAAGTAAGATGCCGCTTAAGAGCTTGAAAAGCCGACTCGCAGTCGCTAGTCCACGTGAAAGAGGCACCGGTAACCAGTAGCTTGTGTAGAGGAGCTGCTGTTGCAGCGAAGTTGCGTATAAATCCACGAAAATATGACGCCAAGCTGAGGAAACTACGTAGATCGTTCTGTTGCTGGGGGCGAAGAAACTGGAGAATGGCACTAATCTTTTCGGGGTCAGGCTGGATGCCATCTTTTGAGACGACGTGACCCAATACGTTTATCGTCTTGCTTGGAAATTTGCATTTTTTTGTATTGATCTGGAGACCAGCATTCGCAAGGCACTTGAGAACTTCGTTTAATCGATGAAGATATTGGCTGAAGTCAGACGAAAAGATAACAATATCGCCCAGATAACAGAGGGATGGCTTCCATTTTAGACCACGAAGTATGTTGTCTATCATGCGCTCAAAGTGGCAGGAGCATTGGCCAAAAGGCATCACGTTAAATTCATAAAGGCCATCCGGTGTAGCGAATGCGGTCTTTTCCTTGTCAGTCTCGTTCATCGCAATTTGCCAATATCCTGATCAAAGATCAAGGCTGGAGAAATACTCCGCCCCTTGTAGTGTGTCCAAAGCGTCGTCAATTCGAGGTATAGGATATACGTCCTAGCGTGTGATTTTATTGAGCGCTCGATAATCCACGCAAAAGCGAATGGAGCCACCAGGACCACGGGAGAAGCCCCTGAACTAGATGAAGGTCGTATTATCTTCCGCGCAAGCATGTCAGCAACCTGTTGTTCAATGATCGTTCGGACGGCGATACACGATAGGGGCGTCGTCGTATTATAGCGGAACCATCGGTTTCGTTGCGGTGTGTAGCCGCAGGAGTTTGCCTCAATACAGGGGAACAGCTATCGAAAAAGGCTTTGTGTTTTCCCAAGACCACCATTAAGGCTTCGGACTGCGCGGCTGTTAGGTCAGAACCAAGAACGGCTGGAGGAGGGAAAGACTCACCCAAACCTGAGGTTGGTGCTGGCGATGAAGAAGGGCAAAGCGTGACTATAGAGATAGGCTGAGTGTTGGCGAGCGCTGCCACAGTCGTCCCTTTGGGCAGCATCACAGGATCTGGGGTTGTGTTGCAAGCAGACACAAGGGCGCGGCCGCGTGAAAACCGGACGAGACAGGTGGCAATGAGAATTCCGCGAGAAGTACAGCGGGAAGAAGGGGCGACTAGGGCGTCTCCGTCGGCGATCTGACTGGATGTTACGGCTACAACGTCTTCGTGACCAGAATGCAGGACGTAGTCTGCAGCGATGGCCAAGTTCACGCATGAAAGAGAAGAGTCCGCAACAGGTTCAAGCTCTGTATCCATGATGTGAACAACTTCCTCTCTACATGAAATGACGGCTGAAGCAGAATGTAGGAAGTCCCAACCCAGTATAAGTTCATGGATACACGTTGGAAGGATGATAAACTCGATGTGATGGCGCATGCCGTCGATGAGAACGCGAGCAGTACACTGTCCGTCAGGGTGAATGAATGCATTATTAGCACAACGCAAAATAGGTCCAAGATAAGGCGTTTTTACTTTGCATAGCCGGGAACACAGATCACTCCGAAGAACAGAAAAGGCGGCACTGGTATCGACGAGGGCTGACGCGGGAACACCTTCGATAGTCACAGAAAGCATGTTGGCCGGGCGAACAGGAGGAATTTTGAAGACCGATAAGAAGCAGTTTCCCCTCCAAAACTGCAGCAGTTAGTTTTCCGAGTGCTCGTCGACAAAATGGGAAGTGGGGCGAAGCGGTGATGCAGAGCGCCGGTTTGGCGATGGAGAACGACGTCTTGCCGAACGGGAAATATGAGGCAGATTGGGAGCAGCTGGAGGAGACGGAGAACGCTGTTGAGGGAACGAGTACGATCCGGGATAGTAGTCGTCTGATCGGCGAGTGCGGTCTCTTTCGTGCTCAGCATAGCCTCGTCTTTCATCCTGCTGGCGACGCCGGCAGAAGCGAGATATATGGCCGTGTTTATCACAGTAAAAACAAACACGACAAGGTGGACGCCACAGAGGATAGGATGGCGCAGCAAGTGCTCTGGTTCGCATCGAAGTCAAATGCTCATAGGCACGGACGTCAGTAGGCACGTAGGTCACGGTAGGTGTGGGTAGCGAAGCAACATCTGCGTAGGTAGGTGTGGGGCGCACTACCGGAGCAAGATACGTCGTAGGTGTAGTCATTGCTGTCAACTCCTGCTTTACGACCTCGCGCAAGTCGAAGGTGGGGGTTGGGGCGCAGGCAGCAGGTGGACGCCTTTGGTCTTGTAGTTGAAGCTCTTCGCGGATGATGGTGCGGATAAGAGCACGTAGATCTGGAGAATGGGGAACCTGAGGATCGCTGCTGTCATGTGGAAGACGAATAGACTGCAGCTCGTCGAGGCGTTGACACGTTGAAGTGATGTCTTGGACAGAAGCCGGATTTTGCACGATTAAGGCGTTGAACGTGACAGGCCCAATGCCTTTTAAGATGTGGCGAACGCGTTCGGCTTCCGTCATGCTAGGATTCGCACGGCGGCACGGAGCCAAGATATCCTCTATGTATGAGGTGTAAGACTCTTGGGGAAGTTGGCGGCGCGTTCCCAGCTTCTGTTTGGCGACTTCTGCACGGCCAGACGAGGAAGCGAAGATTTGCCGCAGCTTGGAGGTAAACGTGGACCAATTCGCGATGTCGGATTCGTGGTTGAAATACCACGTCTTTGCAACACCGGTCAAGTAGAAGGCGACGTGCCTCAATTTCTGGGCGTCGTTCCACTTGTTGCAAGAACTCACGCAGTCGTAGTGGTCGATCCAATCGTCGACGTCATCACCGCGGAGTCCCGCAAAGAGAGATCGCGCTGAGGGCTCGTCACAGTCCAAGAGGGCGCCGCAGGTGGGGTCGTCTATATGGTAAGGTTAGAGGCGCCGGAAGGGCTGGGGTTGGAAGTGTCCATTGTTGTAGGGGTAGCTGGATGCAGGCGGCGACCGGAACGGAGCTCCAAGGAGGACGGGAACGCGAGAGGACGTCGGGGTCTTGACGTACCTCCACCACTTATAATACCGAGACCGATCAAGTTGTCCAGCGCTGTTTATTCCAAAAAAGGCAACGCCGCCAGCTTACGCGCGAAGAAGTAGAACAGAGAATTAGTATATATATATATATATATATATATATATATATATATATATATATATATATATATATATATATATATATATATATATATATATATATATATATATATATATATATATATATAT
This sequence comes from Dermacentor albipictus, assembly GCF_038994185.2. Taxonomy (NCBI): domain Eukaryota; kingdom Metazoa; phylum Arthropoda; class Arachnida; order Ixodida; family Ixodidae; genus Dermacentor; species Dermacentor albipictus. The sequence goes on from NC_091824.1 coordinate 10,660,904, forward strand.
ATATATATATATATACAGTGAAGTAGACGCGCGTATGAAGCGGTTTATACGCCCGTGTACTTCACTGTGAATATTTAACCGGACTCAGAACTGCATTTTTTTCTGGTATATATATATATACATAGAGAGGGAGAGTGAGAGAGAGAGAGAGATTGTCACGAAAGTACAATTGCAGATGTACCCGGCGTCGGCGAGACAGTTGTACAAGGTGGCATGCCGAAACTCAAGCCGGTGTCCTCAGCCTCTACTTCTTCAGCGCCCGCCTCTTGCCGACCGTGCGTTCCGGTCACTTCTTTTTCAGCGCTGACTCGTGACACCTAACAAATAGAACAGCATCGACCCGACGCTTACTAAACTAGAAAGTGGAAGTGTGGAAGTAGATATGAGATCGGGTTGGCGCCGGCTCAACGCACGAAATACTGTTTGAGGCGAATAGCATGCACTATCTCTGAGTGGTGCTGTCTACGGCGAAATGACGCGGCGCCATCGGGAGCAACCGCATAGTTCACTAACGCAGCGTACCACTTTGTAGGGTCCAAAGTATCTACTAAGCAGCTTTTTAGACGACCCCTGGCGACGGATTGGAATCCACACTCAGACTTGCTCACTTGGCTGGTACTCGACTTGCCGATCTCGAAGGTTGTACCGTCGTGCGTCTGTACTCTGCTGCTTCTTGATGTGTATGCGCGTGAGTTGACGAGCTTCCCCTGCGTGCTGAGTAAGTTGCTCGGTATCGGAAGTAAGTGGTGTGTCGGTGTCGTCTGGGAGCAGAGCTTGTAGCCTGGTCTGGACCTCGCGCCCGTAGAAAAGACGGGACGGTGTGCATCGCGTGGTTTCCTGAATGGTGGTGTAGTATTCGAACGTAACGCACGGCAGGACTTGATCCCATGTTTTATGCTGGAAGTCTACATACATAGACATAATGACAGCAATGGCTTTGTTTAGGCGCTCCGTCAGTCCGCTGGTTTGCGAATGATATGCAGTCGCCTTGCGATGCTGCGCGCAGCTCCGCTCGATATGTCCTCTGTCAGTTGGGCTGAAAGGACAGTTTTTCTGTCGCTGATGACATGCGATGGGGCACCATGTCTGAGCACTATGTGATCGATAAAGAACTGGCCAACTTCGTAGGCCGTGGCACGTTGTACAGCTTTCGTCTCGGCGTAGCGTGTTAGATAGCCTGTGAGGGCTATAATCCAGTTGTTTCCGCTGGCGGACAAGGGAAAGGGTGCCAGAAGATCCATGCCGATTTGATCAAAGGGTGCGCTAGATGGTGCGATGGGTTGGAGTAACCCCCCGGGTTTCGAAGACGGTGATTTGCAGCGCTGACACTCACGGCAGCTTTGCACGTAACGCTTCACTGTGATAGAAAGTCTGGGCCAGTAGATCGTCTGGCGTACTCTTGCAAAAGTACGTGAAAATTCCAAGTGTCCAGGCGTGGGCTCATCATGGCAGGCTAGGAGAATGTCATCACGGATGGCGGCACGTACGACCAATAGATACTATTTGTCGTTGGCACTCGAGTTTTTCTTGTAGAGGACATCCTTTCGAAGGCAGAAGGCCGAGAGACTGCGAGAAATGTGTCGTGAGAATGTAAAATTCTTGCCTTCTACGTGATCGATGAGAAGGCGTATTTCGGCCTCCTCGCGCTGCCGTATGATCAGGTCAGATGCGGTGAGGGCCCCAAGGAATGCGCCGTCTTGGTCCATGTCCTTATCGCAAGTTTTGACGGGAGCGCGCGACAACGTGTCCTGATCTTCGTGTTTGCGGCTCGATTTTATTGTAGGCGATGGCAACGTCGACCTCCTGCAGACGAACGCGCGCTCTTTCTGGCAGGTTGAATAGTTGATTTCGGCGCGTGAAAGGGTGCGACTGGCGTAAGCGATCACTCGCTCAACAATATATATATATATATATATTGACACGTGACAGGCACGTACCCAGGATTTTTTTTTCGGGGGGGGCCCACCACCTTCATCATCATCATCATCATCATCATCATCATCATCATCATCAGCCTGTTTTAAGTGCACTGCAGAACGAAGGCTTCTCCCTGCGATCTCCAATTACCCTTGTCCTGCGCCAACCGATTCCAACTAGCGCCCGCGAATTTCCTAATTTCATCGCTCCACCTAGTCTTTTGTCATCCTCGATTGCGTTTTCCTTCTCTTGGTACCCGTTCTGCAACCCTAATGGTCCAACGGTTATCTAAACAGCGCATTACACGACCTGCCCAGCTCCATTTTTTCCTCTTGATGTCAATTAGAATATCGTCTATACCCGTTTGCTCTCTGATCCAAACAACTGTCTTTCTGTATCTTAATGTTATGCCTAGCAATCTTCGTTCCTTCGCTATTTGCGTGGTCCTTGCTCTCAAACATCTTTGTCAGTCTCCGACTCTCTGCCCCATATGTCAGCATTGGCAAAATGCACTGATTGCACATCTTACTTTTCAATGATAATGGCAAGCTTCCAGTCAGGAGCTGGCAATGTCTGCCGTATGCGATCCAACCCATTTTTATTCTTCTGTGAATTTCCTTCTCATAATCAGGGTTCCCTGTGATTAATTGACCTAGGTAAGCGTGCTCCTTCACAGTCTCCAGAGGCCCCACTGGTGATCCTGATCTCTTGTTCCTTTGCCCGGCTATTTATCATTATCTTTATCTTCTGCATATTAATATTCAACCACACTCTTACACTCTCTCTGTTAAGGTCGCCAATGATTTGTTGTAACTCGTCTGCATTGTTGTTGAATAGAACAATGTCATCGGCAAACCAAAGGTTGCTGAGATATTCGCCGTCGATCTTTACTCCTAAGCCTTCCCAGCTTAATAGGTTGAATTCTTCTAAGCAAGCAGTGAATAGCTTTGGAGAAATTGTGTCTCCCTGTCTGACCCGTTTCTCTATAGGTATCTCCCTGCTTTTCTTGTGTAGGATTAAGGTAGCTGTAGAAGCTGTGTAGATATTCTTACGCGAAAGACGAGTCAGTAAGACGAGAAACTATTTATAGATTATATTTACAACAACGCTTCCAGCGCTGACCGGTTAGATTCACAGCGCGAGCCCAGTTCGTTCTTCCTCCTCTTTTCTGGAGTGATGGCACCCACGCGCCTCGTTCAAACAAATACCACACGCATGTAGCAATATTACTCCGCCAGTTAATCACAGAAGCAAACAAAATAATCGTCATGCGGCCTTATCAAAATGGCGTCGTGCTTGATAGCTCCGGATCGTCCGCTGTTCTTGAAGTGTTTTTCCATCGGCGGAACCAATGAGGTATGCAACAGACATGGACAAAGTGTACGGAGTCTGAGTATATTTCACTCTTCAAAAGTCTGCGGTACAGTTCTTTTCACTGCTGAGCCGGTTTACTCATGAAACTTCACTGCCAACTGAAGTGAAGCTTGACAATAAATAGTTGCAGCGAAGCAAGAATTTCAGTTCAATAAAGAATCAGGCTTTCGTCATTCCACTGTAATAGGCGAGGGAAAACGTGTAAAATTAAGCGCTAATAATTTTACTTTTTTGTGGTTACTTGGGTAACAGGAAAAGTTTGAAGTACGGATTATTTGCAGCCTCGTGGAGGAACAGTGGCTGGTTGTAATGAGGGCGTGGGCGAGGTTTCACTGTAGACTTAAGTTGTCGCCGACTATAGTAGCATTTTTTGTATTAGCTCTGGAAGAATTACAGCGAAATATATGTTTACGGAACAATCACAGTTCTTTTGGATTCCTCGTTTACTGCTCCAAGTGCGAAAACGACTCGTGTTGTTATTTGGGAAGTTGCGTACCGCTGTGTGGCCGCCAGTCCCATACAACCGCGTAGAGCGCAGGATACTGCGATTGTAGACGTACTGCGCCCACCGCGAAAGGTTAGAAAAACACTCACATAAGCACAATAGAGAAGTGGCTACGTGAGGCGGTTCGACCGATAACTGTAGAAGCGTCATTCAAAACACGGTTGTTCTCCGCTTCCGACGGCGTTTTCTGTACTTCTTATTTAAATAAAAAGATGTTGATCCATAAATATTTTATGAAGCAATGGTTATATTTGTTAGATTTGTTGTTAAATTCGCTTTTCCTTGCAGTTTGGTTGTTGCCTTGGCTCTCTCCCTTAGTAGATCGCTTGATTTCTCAAATCCTTGCGATTTTTGTTTCCAGTTGCCAATTTTGCACGAAAAGTGCTATACAATTAGGGAAAAACCAGACGAGGTAACGGGCAACAGTCATCTTGATTATGGGTTTGAGGGTTATTGCAGGTTTTCGTGATGGACGCTGTTTCACATTATTTTATTTCCCACCTTATCTAACCCATATCACGTGTATATGATTCCGGGCATCTGCCAGCGTCGCGACGAGCTGTCATTCAAGGAAATAATGAAGCAAAAGGAAAAGTTAAACGCAATTGGCGTTTTCTTCGCCCGCAACTCGTTGCACGAGAGTACAGACCAGATGACTAACAGCCGCATCCCTTTCCTGGTCCCAGGATGAGCCTAAACAAAGAAGGTTGAACTAACAAAAGCAACAGCTATGCGCGTGACAGTTGAATGGATGGTGACAAATGAACGCATCTCGAGTTAATCTCGCGGGCGCCGAATCTATGAGAAAACTGGCCTTCACATCCCAAGAGATGCTGATAACTACCGCCATCCAAAAGGAGTGAAAAAGGCAGCATAATGCTGACCGATGAATAGCTGCCAAGTCTCAACATTGATCTGGCAGCGCTTTAGGAATGTGTGAGGAGTGGTGGCGTGAGTGGGGGGGGGGGGGTATGCCATCTGATTTCGGGGGGGGGGCCCGGGCCCCCCCGGGCCCCCCCCTGGGTACGTGCCTGACACGTGAACTCGTTTATCTTTGACGGGTGAGCGCTTTTAACGTCTAAGAAATGTTGTCGCCGAGTCTTGTGTAATCTGATGGCATGTATGCGCGACGCGAATGGTGCATAACTTTGTGGAAGGCACGCGGGTCCCAGCGGTTACTCTGGAACATTCGACGACTGATCTCAAAAAGCCGACGCGCTTGACCCACTGATCAGGTTTTGACGATCGCCGACTGTGTTCGCCGTTGTCGCCGTTCTTTAGCCTGTTTTTGTGGGTACAGTTTAGCCCAATAAAAGTTAGTTTCGTCTTTTACGGTATTGTTACTGTGTTCTTCATACGCGGGTCTCTCCGCGTGACATCTGGTGGAGGTGCTTTTCGTTCATGTACTGGACGCCCCCAACAAGCCGTGATCCAAGCCCGGACAGCAAAGAAAACACCAACGTAGTCCCGGACCATCTAGCAAGACACTGTCTTCAACAGCTGCCCCTGGAGCACAGACTACTACCTCAGAAGACCAAGAAGATTGTGGCCAAGGAAACCACAATGGCAGTCCCAGTGTCGCCCATGGTACTTTAACAGCCCAGAGACCCCCCTACCTTCTGTGGAGCTACGTCGGAAGACCCGGAAACCTGGCCCAAAACCTTCAAAAGGATCTGGACCTTCAACAACTGGACCTCTGAGGATAAGCTACGGCATGTGTACTCCTCCTTGGAAGATCCCGCGAGGACTTGGTTTGAGAACCCGGAGTCCACCCTTACAACATGGGACCTGTTCCGCAGCAACTTCCTGAGGACGTTCACGAGCGTTGTCCGTAAACAAAGGGCCGAAGTTCTGCTGGAAACCCGAGGCCAACTACCCAATGACGCCATCGCCATCTTTACGCAAGAAATGACCCGACTTTTCCGGCACGGTAGCCCGGAAGTGCCTGAAGAGAAAAAAGTGCGTTTCTTGATGCGAGGTGTAAAGCAAGAACTTTTCGCCGGGCTGATCCGAAACCCACCGAAGACCGTAGCCGAGTTCTTGACAGAGGCAACGACGATTGAGAAAACTTTAGAAATGCACACTAGGCAATACAACCGCCAAGTGCTCACGCCTCAGTGCGCCATCAAAGGCACTGGGCTCCCGTGATCTCCAAGAGACCATCAGGGTCATTGTGCGCGACGGACTGCGCAAGGTCTTGCTTTCGCAGCCTCAAGTGGCCTCGATCGCTGACTTCGTGAAAGATGAGGTTCAGCGATCGCTTGGAGTTGCTGAGGTGCAACCTCGATTACTGCAGCCCCAGCCAGAAGCGATTACCTACGCCGCCGTCGCACGCCGTCCAGGTCTCCCTCCGCGACCGCGCCAGGGCCCTGTAACGCCCCAATTCCGTCGTTCGCCGCAGCCGCCGGCACGCCCACCCGTCGCCCAGCGCACCTACGCGAGGAAGACGGACATTTGGTGCGCCCCGACCATCGCCCGCACTGCTATCACTGCGGAGAAGCCGGCCATGTGTACCGCCGATGCCCATACCGCGACCTGGGATCGCGAGGCTTCGCCGTCAAAGCAGCGTGCCCGAGGTAAGGAGAACGCCCTCGTGACATCGCCGACTACCTCGCAGCTACTCCTTGGAGGCCTCGACGACCGTCCCATTCACTGTCACCAGGCCACTACCTGTCGCCGCAGCGCCGTCCATACACTTGCCCAGGATGGGGCTGGTCCGTGAGCCCATATCCGGAAAACTAGAAGCAGCGACCGATGGAGGTGCGGTTGCTGTTCATTGAACTGACGAAGATGCTTTGCCGCGTACGGAGACTACGAAGAGACTACGTCGACGACATAAGGACAGTCTGTCGCCCCGACGATGTCTGGAAGCAAAGAATACGCAGACGAAACACCACCTGACGACGCCACGTACCAGCCACAGGTCAACGGGACGCAGCCGGGATCCGAAGCCAAGGCCTAACTGCAATGCAAGACAAAGAACCACCGACCTCGACGTGCTTCTCCATGGTCACGCAGTCACCGCCTTAGTAGACACAGGAACTGATTACTCCGTCATGAGTGGAACCATCGCCGCCCAGTTGCAGAAAGTTAAGACTGCATGGGAAGGCCCGTCAATTCGGACCACTTGAGGACACTTTGTAACGCCGACTGGAATCTGCACGGCAAGAATTACCATTCATGACTGGACTTACCCTGCCACCTTCGTTACCCTCCAACAGTGTTCACGAGACGTCATTCTCAGCATGTACTTCCTGAACCGACACGGCGCAATCATCGACCTGAAGTTGAAGTCAATAACGCTGTCGGAAGATCAAGCTATACAACCGGAGAGCCCTCGAAGTCACCACGCCCTGAGTGTCCTAGAAGATCAAGTGAGCATCCCGCCTCGCTCCAACATTGTTATTTTGGTCGGCACCAAAACACCCGCTGACGCAGAAGGCGTCATCGAAGGCGACCAGCGTCTACTGCTCAACCGCGAAATTTGCATCGCAAGAGGAATCGCTCGACTGCGCGGAGGAAACAGGAAAGTGTTGCTGACAAAGTTCAGGCAGGAGTTCAAGCACATCAACAAGGGCACGACGATCGCATACATCAAGGAAATTCTGGAGACCAGCAATGCGTTTGTCCCCTCGCATTCTGCCACATCTACCCCGACGACCGCAGTTCCCGAGCCAGATTTCGACGTAAATCCAAGTCTCCCTGTGATGAAGCAGCAACAGCTCAAAGTCTGCTTCTGGTTCCAGGCCACGTCATCGCCAATCTGGAGTCCGCCCCGCCCGCAGAACAGAGCTGCCATCGCAAAGTTCCAGCAGCCCATCAACAAGAAGGCTCTGCGCAGATTCCTTGGCATGTGTGCCTACTATAGGCGCTTTCTCAAGGATGTTTCACGCATCGGAGACTCGCTAACACAACTTACCAAATGCGATGTTGAGTTCAAGTGGGAAACGCCGCAGGCCGACGCATTTCAAGAACTCAAACGACGCATGCAGTCGCCTCCGGTACTTCCACACTTCGCCGAGGACGCCGATACTGAAATCGCCACTCACGCCAGTAGCCTAGGCCTCGGTACCGTCCTAGTCCAGAGGAAAGACGGACTTGAACGGGTGATGTCTTATGCTAGCCGATATCTATAGATATTTTATGTGGAGCCTCAGACTGCAAGAATACGACGTCAGGGTAAACTACAAGTCCAGACGAAAACACTCTGACGTCGACTGCCTATCACGCGCCCCCCATCGATCCCCCGCCGCAAGATGACGAGGACGACGACGCCTTCCTTGGAATAATAAGCGCAGAAGATTTCACTAAAAAGCAACGAGCAGACCCGGGAATAATAAGCGCGGAAGATTTCTCTAAAAAGCAACGAGAAGACCCGGAGCTAAAAGGCCTCGTTTTTAGTTCTTATTTTGTTGACGATTTTCTAGTGGCTCTTAAGCTTATGTTGTACTTTCTTTTTTTGACGCAGACGCTGTTCTTTAGACCTTTATCGTTCATCACTTCTGTCCATTTCATTGTCTGTCTCATGGTTCTTTTTTTTCGCGCGGTCACATGTTTTATCAATTTTTTAGGTGAGTGACTGTTACAGATTTTAGTTTTGACGCAGACACTGTACTTAGACGCATTTTTCATGTTTCTTCCGTGTTATTCGTTGGTCATTATTCCCATAGTCGTGCGGGTTTTATCACTGACTGGGCCTTAGGCGTTTGAAGTGTGTTATGTTGTGGATAGATTGGTTGGTAGTGAAGTGTAGACCGTAGTTTTTATGTCTGGTTTTTTGTCCCCGTTGGCTTGAAAAAAGACTATACTAGATCAGTTCCCTCCTCTGCTGATCCACGTGTGGTTCTTGTTTGCTCATTCGATAATATGTGCCAGATAACATTCCTGAATTGTCGATAGATTGCTGTTTTTTATTTTTAAAGTTTTGTGCGTGGCTCGGCATGAATAACTTACATAAGGTAGGCTTGTTGCGAAAATAAACCTAGTTGTGAGTGGCGCCGGTCCTGTCGTTTGTGTTCGTCTTCCTGAGGCCTGGTCTTCTGCGCCTTGCCTTTACTAATTCAAGCATGAACCTACTAGCCCAAGTAAGAGTTTTACTTGAGCATATTTCTTCTACATTGGGCCCTTCCTCTCAACAAAGCTTTCGCACCGATCCTGCCATTTTGTGCGTCAACCTGATCGCCGTCTCAGCTTGCCAGTCTCGAGTGGTGTCGTATTGCTTGAGAGAAAAACTGGTGCCTTTGGAAGTACAGTCTATCTTCGGCGTCTTGGAACCGTCTTCTGGGCACGTCAGGCGCGTATGCAAAATACTCAAGTCCGAGTATTGGTGGCAAGTTTGATTGTTTCAAGATGGGCTGCGTGTGCTTGTTGTTCTCGGGAAAGAACCAGAAAGCGAAAACAGGCGGTTAGAGCAGATGAAGCGTCTGGCAGCAACGTCCACTGAGTTTCTGTGGCATCGAGCGTTAGTGAACCTAATATCCCGGTCAAAAAAGCCTCACGATGCAAGCACTGGCCAGGTCACCGTGCTAGGTGACGCAGCTCTGCCTAGAGAAGTAGAGCGCTTGTTGGAAAAAGGACCGAAGTTTAGCCTCACACAAGGATCCCAGCGCCAAGAATTTCTTGCCATGGTGAGAAGAGTGGCTAGCCGCGGAAAGAACCAAGAAAAGAATTGTAAGGGACGGTGTTTCTTGCCTGATGGCGAGTGGTGCATCCATTCCACCGAGAAAGCCTCACCTCCAGAGGATTTCACAGGATCTGAAAAACAACGACCTTGTGGTGCTACCGGCCGATAAGGAGGGCGGCTTTGCTGTTATGCCGACTGGTGTTTTTCGTGAGAAGTCCTTGGTTGCTATAAAGAAGAACTTCAAACAAGTGGCGTTCAAGGTTCGGAAGCAAAAAGGTCAGGCTCTTCAACTTTTGGGAGAACTGAATTTAGAAAACCTGCACAATACGGCAAAGGTTGACAAAGGGAGGTTTCTTGAGATCTTCTTCATTGTGAAGACACACAAGCCTAAATGTCCGCTGCGCACCATTGTTTCAGAAAGGGGAACATGGCAACGTCTTGTTGGCCGGTACCTTCAGACACATCTGGGAAACGTGGTGAGCGACGACCCTTTCCTGGTGCGTAGTTCTCTGGAAGTGCTGAAGGATCTGGACAACTTGCCGCCTCGTGAATACAACGCGTTCTCCATAGACATTGAAGATCTCTTCTATTCGGTCCCTCACCAAGGTCTCTTAGCGGCGGTCAGGGACAAGATCGAATCAAATGGTGAAGTCCGCTTCCAGAATACTGCAGGTGCAAGCGCGGACAATTTCATTTCCTTATTAGAGTTCTGCCTGAACTCAACCGCCATTTTGTTTGAAGGCAAGTTTTATGTGCATGAAAAAGGGATATGCATCGGTTCTTCTGTAGCTCCTGTCCTTTGCGATATCTTCCTATCTGTTGCAGGAGCTGACATCAGTAATAATCTTTGTGATCCTCATGTAGTGTCCATTTACAGATATGTTGATGATTTCTTGGTCATTTTGAAGGTCGTCCCTGAGCACGAATTAGCTGCTACCGTTGAGAGAACCATGACTATCTTCTCGAACCACAGTCAGGGTCTCAGCTTTACCAAGGAAGTTCCCAGCTGTGGTCAACTCCAGTTCTTGGATATCAGGCTAGTGTTTCCAAAGAAAGGCATTTGTTGGATGTACAATCAACGCTCTTTGAAAGGCCTGCTACCATTTGAGAGCACCCATTCCAAGATTGTAAAGCGTGCAATTGCTACAAATTCTGTGCAAAAGGCTTTAACTAAGTCTTGTATCCATTTGGTGTCAAGTAGCTTTAGCGCTCAAGTGCAACGACTACAACAGGCAGGCTTCCCGCCATGTCTGATTTCAGCTGTCTGCGAAACGATGCTCCAAAAACTAAAGCACCAGCCTCTTATCAGGGAGCCAGTTTCACGCAGTTCTATTGCGGTAATTCCGTACCTTCATAAGGTATCGCACAACATTAAGAAAGTGGCAAGTAGGCATAACGTTCAGGTTGTTTTCTGGGCGCCTTGCAAGCTGTATAAGCTTTGTGCCATGAACGGAGAGAAACGCCCGGCTTGTTCAGTCCAGCATCAGAAGAAGTTCACTAAATGCAGGACACGTGTTGTCTATCAAATCCCTCTAAGCTGTGGTCGCAGCTACATCAGGCAAACAGGTCGATGTTTCAATGAGCGCGCAATGGAACATTGTCGTAATCTGCGCAACAAGTAAGGCAGTTTCCTTGCAGAGCATTGCAGAGACTTCTCTAATTGCCGCCCTCAGTTTGACAAAACTAAATTTTTGATCTTTGGAAAAGACAGGTTTGAGCGGGAAATCGTGGAAGCCTATTTAATCAAAAAAGAGGGAAACGCATGCGTCAGCAGGCCGTCCATTATGCTTAGTGACAAGGAGACGACTTCTTTACAAGTTTTCATTTAGGCCTCATGTTAGCGTGATGTCATTTGGTTTTACCGTCTGTCTTCCTTTTGTTTAACTAGTTTTTATTTTGTTGACGATTTTCTAGTGGCTCTTAAGCTTTTGTTGCACTTTTTTTGACACAGACGCTGTTCTTTAGACCTTTATCGTTCATCACTTCTGTCCATTTCATTGTCTGTCACGTGATTCTTTTTTTTTTCTCGCGGTCACATGTTTTATCAATTTTTTAGGTGAGTGGCTATTAGAGATTTTAGTTTTGACGCAGACACTGTACTTAGAGGCATTTTTCATGTTTTTTCCGTGTTATTCGTTGGTCATTATTCCCATAGTCGGGCGAGTTTTATCACTGACTGGGCCTTAGGCATTTGAAGTGTGTAATGTTGTGGATAGATTGGTTGGTAGTGAAGTGTAGACGGTACTTTTTATGTCTGGTTTTTTTGTCCCCATCGGCTTGGAAAAAGACTATACTAGATCACTTGCCTCCTGTGCTGATCCACGTGTGGTTCTTGTTTGCTCATTCGTAATATGTGCCAGATAACATTCCTGAATTGTCGATAGATTGCTGTTTTTTACTTCTAAAGTATTGTGCGTGACTCGGCGTGAGTAACCTACATGAGGCAGGCTTGTTGCCGAAATAAACGTAGCTGTGAGTGGCGCCGGTCCTGTCGTTTGTGTTCATCTTCCTGAGTCCTGGTCCTCTGCGCATCGCCGACGTGCTAGCAATGTACGTCGACGTCGAGCACAAGACCTGGGACGCGGTCCCGCCGTACGTAACCATTGCTTACAGCACGGCGGTGCCAGAAACAACACAGATTACGCCGTTCAAGCTGGTTTACGGCAAGAATCCGACGACTACTCTAGACGCCATGCTGCCACACGTCTACGGCCTCCGACGGCGCTTCGTCGAGTACCAGCCCGGCAACCGTGTCTGTGTTTCGACCCCTATACGCCGACGAGGACTGAGCGAGAAGCTTCTACGCCACTATTTCACATCATACAAGATCATCCGACGCATTGGCGCACTCGACTATTAGGTAGTGCCAGACGGCTTTCCGCTATCATAGCGGCGCCACTCACGACCTGACGTAGTTCATGTTGTGCGACTTAAGCCGCTCCACCACCGCTAATGAACTCTGGGGACGTCGCATAGCTGAACTTTGGACTTTTCTTGGATTGTGTCACCTTGGGCTTTGTTTTTTTGTTGTTTTGTTATATAGTTTAAGAAGTGACCTTTTGTGTTGCAGTCTCCTGTTACGTTTGTAGTCATTATGCAAAAAAGAGGTGAGGCGTGCAGACAGGACACAAGAGTAGAGAAGTGGGCAACACGAACGCCGACTATCAACTCAAGGGAGCACAGGGGCGAAAAAAGAAAGAAGACACAAAACCAATCGGTGCAAGCTCAGGAATATTATATATGGCAACACCAAGTGTCAGTCGGGTGCACGTGCCAGTCTACGTGAGAGATAACTGTTAAGCCATTCAATATCTTCCTTATGTAAGGTAATCGAAGGCTGACTCACGCACGCACTTCCACCATTGTAGATATGCCATGCCTCTATCATAAGACGCGTATCGTCATTCGTATGCCTGTACAATATCGCGCATTCATGTAACTCAGGCGTGCAGTTACAATCTTGACAATGTAGGGAAAGATTAGAAGGCGATCCACCGGTTAACGACCTCTTATGTTCCATTAGCCTCTGATTGATACACCATCCCGTTTGCCCTACGTAGAACTGGCCACATCAAAGGGGAATGTTATATACCACACCCACACGGCAGTCAGTAAAACTGTTCTTATTGTGCTTGACTGGACAAATATCTGTTCGTTTTTCGCCTTTTGCCTGCTCCTTTTTCCTCTGTACGGCAGCGCATATCTTACCTAGCTTATTAGGAGCAGTGAAAGCAATATTAACATCATATCTACTTGCAACTTTTTTAAGGCTGTGCGACACTGAATGAATATACGGACTAGCCACTACTCTTTTTTTGCTATTACTGCTTTCTGTAATCACGTCCGTCCCCCTCGAAACCGACTTCTTTAGACGCTCAGCCACAGTGGCCACTACTACACTAGGATAACCTGCTTCTAAAAGGCGCCGTTCCTGCGCATTAAAACTAGCGCTCATTTTGTGCATGCAGGATCTCGTGAGAGAAGACTTAAGGCACGACATGGCAATTGCGGTTTTTACTACTTCGGAATGCATGGACTGAAAGTTTAGCAACGGCTTCGAAGATCTTGGGGAGTACTGCCAACAAACATGATTTTGTTCGAAGACCACGGAAATGTCAATAAAGTGAATTACGCGTCGCTGAGGAAATTCCTTGTTAAACTTTAATCCTCCTCCATAAAGTTTAAATTGCTCAGCTACTGAGGTAGCAGCGGAATCGAATTCTTCCCTATTGCAGAAAATCAGGTAGTCATCAACGTAACGAAATATCTTGATAACGCTATCACCTAAGGCTTTCTCTAAGCAGTTGTCAACCTTACTCAGGTAAATGTTGCTAAGAATAGGGGCAACCTTTGAGCCAATACAAATGCCTGATTCCTGCAGAAAAACGCCATCTCTCCACCTAATCAGCTTCGACTTCAAGTACATTGAAATCATTTCTAGAAAAGCTCCCGTGGAATCAAGGCATCTGTCAATGAAAGCCGACTCTTGCACTTGTTCTTTAATGCACTCATTTACGGAATTTAGCAACCCGTTATGCGGCAAGGAATATTAAGGTCTTTGATATCCATACTAAAAGCTGTACAATCACCAGGATTTTCCTCTCTCAAATACTGAAGTAGTGCCTGAGAATTACGCAAGCAAAAGGGTTCTGAAGAAACTAGTGAAGCTAAGCAGTTCTGTAGGTAACTAGCGACACAAACCTGCCACGTCCCTTTATCTGACACTGTGGCACGAAGAGGAATTTCTTGCTTAAGGGTCATCGCCGAGAAAAACAGCTCTAAGGTGAGGGATTTTGCTTTCTTGACATTACAGACAACCGTATGAAGATTGTCTTGACAAGAGGTCAACCGCATGTGGCTTAACTAACGAACGCTTGAGTTTTACTGCCTTTAAGTTCTTTTCTATGGCTGAAATCGCTTTTTCTGAAAACATGTCATCTGGCATAATTACGAAATAACATTCCTTGTCAGATATTACTGGTATAAGTTTATGCTCCACAAGTTGATTAACTAATGGTTGGACAGGGTCAGACGTCTTAAATTGAGAATTTGATTGACTAGTGCTAGCAATGCAATCTGAAATATAGCGCGAGCGTTCTTCTTCCGGGGCGAACCTGGTTATGCAACTCGGTATGCTTAAAACGTCAACGGGCTTTGCGTTAGGCTTAAAACTTTAGGTCGCTTTAGGTCCTAAGCACTGATTTAAGCTGATAGTCGGCGTTTGTGTTGTCCACATATCTACTCTTGTGTGCTGTCGGCACGCCTCACCTTTTTTTTGCATAATGAATCTTTACCAACTAGCTCAGCTTTCTGTCGTTCTATGTAGTATCGGGACGATGCCTTTCGAGAGGGGGGAATTGACACGTGAATTCGTTTATCTTTTTACGGGTGAGCGCTTTTAACGTCTAAGAAATGTTATAGCTCAGTGAAGGACGCGTCTACATGCATCGGAAGTTTCTAGAATGTTATCGATGCTTCTATCCGCTGTCTGTTGTCGCCGAACCTTGTGTAATCTGATTACATGTATGCCCGACGCGAATGGTGTATAACTTTATGAAAGGCACGCGGGTCCCAGCGGTTACTCTGGAACATTCGACGACTGATCTATAAAAGCCGACGCGCTTGACCCGCTGATCAGGTTTTGACAATCGTCGACTGCGTTCACCATTGCCGCCGTTCATTAAGTGTAGCCTGTTTTTGTGCGTTCGCCCAGTAAAAGTCAGTATATATATATATATATATATATATATATATATATATATATATATATATATATATATATATATAGTACGCATCTATGCGGACTTCATCTTCATATGTACAAAGTCATCATCAATCATCGGCTCGTGTTCGTTTTGCATCGGCGCCACTTTTTCCTTCTTGGAATAAAGCGTCGTCTCGACCGTGGTATTTCAAGTGGTGGAGGCGCTTTAAGATCCCTTCGACCCCAATCCACTTCAAGATCTCTCCTGGAGCTACGTTCGGGACGCCGCTTACGCCAAGAGGCCGCCATGTCACAATACCAGACTGCAGCGTCCACCATCTCGGTTCAAGTACCAGCCACACCCAATCCCAGCCCTGCCACCAACCGGTATTGCGATCCTGAAATCTTCTCTGGCTTGCCTGGTGAGGACGTTGAAGACTGGCTGGACAACTACGATCGTGTCAGCGAATACAACTGGAATGAGACATCGAGGTTAAACAACTTGCCATTTTACGTCTCTCAAGTAGCCAAGACATGGTTCCTGAATCATGAGAGAAACTTCCTGATTGGTCGTCTTTCAGAGAGCAGCTACGGCGCATTTTCGGCACACCCACGGTTCGTTCGGAAGTTGCGAAAAAGAGGCTGTCTGAGCGCGTCCAGCATTATGGCGAGTCGTCTGCCTCGTACATTGAGAAAATCCTCACGCTTTGCCGCCGTGTCGACAGTGCCATGCCATAAACTGATCGCGTGCCACACCTTCTTAAAGGTATCGGATCTACTGCCTTCAACGCACTCGCCGCTAAAAACCCTTCGACGGTTCACGATCACGACACCTTTAGTCACCCTTTAGACCTGCGCCTGTTCACGATCACCTGGCACCTTTAGTCAACCAGGCTCCGAACCCACCTTACTACTCTGCCTAGCGTTCGTCGAGGCCTATCTGCTACTACTGCGACTTTCGAGGACATATCTCCTGGTTTTGCCGACGCCGCCAACAAGACGACCGTCGTGGGTACGACAGTCGTCTTGTTGACGGTCGTCTTGCTGGTGGCTCATCGACGGTCGTCGATGAGCCACCTCCTCGCGTTTACCGCACTTATGACGATAATCCTCTGGTTCGCCGATCTCCATCTCCGGCCGACTTCTCCAACACCGCACTAAACACACGTGCCTCTAGACGCCGCTCCCGATCGCCGCTCCGACGTTCTGTTTCGCCACTTCGACCTGTCTCCCAACTCCATGTCCAGCGACCGGAAAACTAACCAGTGTAGTTTTTGGAAGGAAAACTGCATCGCCGCGAAGTGCTCCGAGTCCTCCTGAACGTCTTTCGAACATGTTATTGGTGTCTGTGGAGGGTGTGCCTTTGCTAGCTCTGATTGACACGGGAGCTACTATATCTGTTATGCGTGCGGACCTGTGCTTTCGTCTGCGGAAAGTGAAGACGCCTTATATTGGATCATCCCTGATTGGGGCTAATGGAGCAATCATTCGACCATCAGCCCAATGTACAGCACGCGTCTTCATTGATGGTATCTGTCATCACATTAAGTTCGTGATTTTATTCCCGTGTGCTCATGAATTAATTCTAGGTTGGGACTTTCTCTCGTCAGCGTCCGCTTTAATCTCTTGCCGCCAACGTGTAGTCCATATCACCGAGACAGTTCATTGCAGCGGGAGTGCCCATGAGCCACGACTGCGTTTTCTCACTGCTGCCGATTCTGTAGTGCCTCCCGGCCACGAGCAAGTCATAAGCCTCTCTTCTACGGACATCACCAATGGCGATGTGTTCATCACTCCTTGCCCGTGGGATTGTCTTCGCTTCCTGCCTGGAGCGGTTCAAAGAAAGCTCTGCGTTAATCATCGCTTTAAACGCGACCACTGAGACAATCCTCCTACCTCAAGGCTCCGCAGTGACCTGTTATGTGGATACCCAACCAGTCTCCCTGCTTCCTCTTGCCGCCTCGCAAGCTTTTCCTCAACAAGACAAATCTGCTTCATCTGCCCTTGCTTCCGTGATAACTGCTGACCTTACTGCTGCTCAACATGAAGCGTTGCTAAAATTGCTTACGAAGCACCAGGCCTCCTTTGATATGGATACTGCGTCACTCGGACAGAACTCCGTTGCCTTCCATCGTATCGACACCAATGGCCAGACTATTGTACGCCGTCTTCCCTATCGAGTCTCTTTCGCAAAATCATCGAGGAGAACGTCGCCGATATGCTGAAAAGAAACGTCATACGTCTCTCCGCCAGTGCTTGGTCATCACCCGTCGTTTTAGCGCAGAAGAAGGATGGATCGGTACGATTTTGTGTTGACTACCGTGCGCTAAACACGATCACCGTAAGGATGTATATCCGATGCCCCGTATCGATGACGCCCTTGATTCGTTGCAGGGCGCGCAATATTTTCCAGCCTTGATCTGCGGTCCGGATATTGGCAAATTCCAATGCACGAAGCGGACAAAGAAAAGACCGCCTTTTCTACTCCGGATGGTCTTTATGAGTTTAGCGTAATGCCTTTCGGTCTATGCAATGCTCCCGCCACATTTGAAAGAATGATCGACACGGTTCTTCGCGGCCTCAAGTGGAAAACTTGTCTATGTTACCTCGACGACATCGTCGTGTTTTCCTCGACTTTCAGTGACCATCTGCAACGCTTAGATGAAGTGCTCACATGCCTTTCTAATGCTGGACTTCAACTAAACGCGAGGAAGTGCCGTTTCGCTAGCACGACGATTAAAGTCCTGGGTCATCTCGTTAGCAAAGACGGCATCCAGCCCGATCCGGATAAATTTTCCGCGGTGCTCAACTTTCCACGCCCACTTCGTGCAAAAGAACTGCGCAGCTTCATTGGACTCGCCTCATACTTTCGACGTTTTATCCGGAACTTTGCCAGCATTGCCTCGCCCCTCCACAAGCTCCTTGCTAGTTCCAGTTCCTTCGATTGGAACGATCAGTGTGAGGCCGCGTTCCAAGAACTCAAGCGCGCACTAACATACCCACCTGTTCTTTTTCATTTTGATGACAAGGCGCCCACATTAGTGCATACCGACGCCAGCGGTCACGGAATTGGTGCCGTACTGCTGCAGCGCGACCACGAATTTTGCTAAAAGGTTGTTGCATATGCAAGCCGCACTCTCACTTCCGCGGAAAAGAAGTACTTGATAACCGAACAAGAGTGTTTGGCTGTTGTCTGGTCCATTCAGAAATTTCGTCCATATCTCCACGGTCGACATTTCACGGTTGTGACCGACCATCATGCCCTACGTTGGTTGTCGACGATCAAAAACTTGTCCGGGCGCCTTGGCCGCTGGATACTCCGATTACAAGCATATGATTTCAATGTCATATATAAGTCCGGACGGAAGCACCAAGATGCCGATGCTCTTTCACGATGCCCATTACCACCATCATCGAAGCATATCACATCACCTTGTCAAATTGGCCGCACGGAGGACGCTTTGTCTATTACACCGATTTCTTCCTTGACTTCATAAACCGCCTTTCAGTGCTTTCCACTCACCAGCGTGCCGATTCCTATTGCCATGGTATCATCAATCGCCTTAGCGGTGTTTCATCTCCACCCAATTCCAGGCTACGGAAACAGCTCAAACCGTTCAAGTTAGAAGACGACGTGCTCTACCGGTACATTTTTCACCTGGAAGGCCATCGATGGGTTCCCGTTCTACCACGCTCTCTTCGCGCAGCAGTTCTGCAGGCCTCACACGATGACCCTACGTCAGGCCACTTGGGTTACCACAAAACACACGAGCGCATACGCAGCCGATTCTACTGGCCAGGCCTTTCCAGGAGCATAGCTAGATATGTTGCCTCGTGCACACTTTGCCAACACCGTAAGCGACCCACTACTGCTCCGGTCGGCACCCTACAACCACTTCCTTGTCCAGCACAACCCTTCTCTGTCGTCGGCATTGACCTTTTCGTGCCACTGCCACCTATACTCCAGACGGCAACAGATGAATCGTCACTGCTGTTGACACTTGACCCGGTACGCTGAAACAGCCTCAATAAGCTCAGGAGCTGCCTCAGAAGTAACGGCCTTCTTCTTGCAGGCTGTCTACTTACGCCACGGGGCGCCTCACGATGTTTTGAGCGACGGAGGCAAGGCATTCCTTTCAAGCACTCTTAACCAAGTTCTGCAAGCGTCCAACACCGTGCACAAGATAACGTCTAGCTACCACCCTCAAACCAACGGCCTAACAGAGCGATTTCATCGCACGCTGTGTGACATGCTATCCACGTATATTCAACCTGATCATCGTAACTGGGATGCGATTCTCCCATTCGTAGCATTTACTTACAACACGTCTGTTCAACGGACCACCGGATACTCTCCGTTTTTCTTAGTATACGGCCGGCACCCAACCTCATCACTCGACGTTTCTTTCTTCTCTGGCCCCGTCAACGCTTCACCATTCATTTGTGGCCAATTTGTGTCTCGTCTTGCCCAATGTCGTCGTCGCGCCCGTATGAACACTGCAGCCAGCCAAGACGATCGCAAACATCGGTACGCTGCCTCTCATCGCGTCGTTTCCTGCCGCCCTGGTGACGATGTGCTCCTATGGACCCCTGCACGAACACCCGGTTTATGGGAGAAGCTTGAGTCTCGATATCTTGGCCCCTACAAAGACATAGAGCAGACCTCACCGGTGAACTATCACATCACACCTGTTGATGCCCCAACCGAACGACGCTGCCGCGGAACAGAGATCGTGCACGTTTCTCGCCTGAAGCCCTTTCATCTCCGTTCCACTGTCTATTGTGCGGCCAGGCTGGGCGCTTCCGTCCACGGGGGAAATTAGTGTAAGCATTTATGCGGACTTCATCTTCATCTGTACAAAGTCATCATTAATCATCGGCTCGTGTTAGTTTTGCATCGGCGCCATTTTTTCCTTCTTGGAATAAAGGAATAAAGCGTCGTCTCGACCGTGGTATTTCAATATATATATACATATATATATATATATATATATATATATATATACACCTATGTGTGTTTGTGTGTGTGAAGTATATTTGACTGGCGTTTCGGCTGGTGGACAAGGCTGGTGCACCAGCCGAAACGTCAGTCAAATATGCTGTGGTTATTCAACGTACGTCTTAGCCTGTTTCTTCATCTTCATTGCACTACCGGGGCCAGCGTGATTTCCTCAGTAATAGCTACATATATATATATATATATATATATATATATATATATATATATATATATATATATATATACACGTTATTTACATTTGTTTGTGGGTTTACGAGTCTTTATGGCGAGTTGTGGGCATTATTTACATTTGTACTAGTAAAGGTACCTCCCCCCTCAATTGCATAGAAAGTTACCTTGGGTTGGGCCCCCCAGAAAAAAAATCCTGGGTACGTGCTAGTACGCATATATATATATATATATATATATATATATATATATATATATATATATATATATATATATATATATATATATATATATATATATATATATATGTCTGATCTGCGGGTCAAGCGCGTCGGCTTTTATGCATGCCTTATGGAATGTTCCAGAGTAATCGCTGGGACTCGCATGCCTTCCACAAAGTTCAACATTACTCGCGTCGCGAACACATGCGATCAGATTATACAAGGTTCGGTCACAGACAGCGGATGGAACCATCGATAACATTCCAGAATCTTTTACATGCAGATGCATCCCCGTGCTGTGTGATAACATTTGTTAGGTGGTGAGAAGTGGTCGCCCGATAAAGATAAAGAAGTACACGTGTCATTACCCCCCTCTTAAAAAGCATCGCCCGGATGATACAAATATAAGAGAGCGAAACACAAAAGGACACTTATTAAACAAAAGTAACAAAACAACGAAAAGAAGCAAAGTCCAAAGGTTAGTTACGCGAAGTCCTTAAGCTCTCAAACGCTGGTAGGAGGGCTTGAGTCGCACAACGTGGACTATTTCAGGTCGTGAGTGGCGCCGCTGTGATAGCGAAATGCCGTCTGGCACGGCCTCATAGTCCAGTGCGCCAATACGTCGGATGATCTTGTACTGCCCGAAATAGCGACGCAAAAGCTTCTCGCTCAGTCCTCCTCGGCCTTCGCATCCACAGCCTTCGCATTTCGCGGCTGTGGGTTCGGTTCCCACCTGCGGCAAGTTGTTTTTTCATCCACTTTAATTTCCATTACCTCTTAGTTTCTTTATTTTCATTTATTAGGCACAAGTAATTTCCCCTATGTTGTCCTTGGTGTCAATGTTTGTTGGCTTCTTATGATATGACTAATAAAAATCGGGACGCTCGGTTAACCCCCTTTCTTCTCGTTTATTCATAACGAGGCTCTCGAATCCGGCTACATTGATGCCTTCAGGTAGCATATGTGGGTTTATTGACCAGTTGCCATCACCCAAAAAAGATCACGTTCTCGTGACGCCTGCGGCAAAAAGGACGTCCCACGTCTGCCGCCAAGGTCTGTGTGTGGTGGCGCTGGCTAACACTCCCAGGGTTCTACTAGGACACATAAATACCCAAGAAAGTGGATGGGAAAACAGCGCCGCGGTAGCTCAATTGGTAGAGCATCGCACGCGAAATGCGAAGGCTGTGGGTTCGGTTCCCACCTGCGGCAATTTGTTTTTTCATCCACTTTAATTTCCATTACCTCTTCGTTTCTTTATTTTCATTTATTAGGCACAAGTAATTTCCCCTATGTTGTCCTTGGTGTCAATGTTTGTTGGCTTCTTATGATATGACTAATAAAAATCGGGACCCTCGGTTAACCCCCTTTCTTCTCGTTTATTCATAACGAGGCTCTCGAATCCGTCTACATTGGTGCCTTCAGGTAGCATATGTGGGTTTATTGACCAGTTGCCATCACCCAAAAAAGATCACGTTCTCGTGACGCCTGCGGCAAAAAGGACGTCCCACGTCCGCCGCCAAGGTCTGTGTGTGGTGGCGCTGGCTAACACTCCCAGGGTTCTACTAGGACACATAAATACCCAAGAAAGTGGATGGGAAAACAGCGCCGCGGTAGCTCAATTGGTAGAGCATCGCACGCGAAATGCGAAGGCTGTGGGTTCGGTTCCCACCTGCGGCAAGTTGTTTTTTCATCCACTTTAATTGCCACTACCTCTTCGTTTCTTTATTTTCATTTATTAGGCACAAGTAATTTCCCCTATGCTGTCCTTGGTGTCAATGTTTGTTGGCTTCGTATGATATGACTACATATATATATATATATATATATATATATATATATATATATATATATATATATATATATATATATATATATATATATATATATATATATATATATATATATATTATTACGAAGAGTTGCGAAGAAATGGCTTTATTTGCAGGAGATGGATGATGAGCGTAGCGTGATCGTCGCGCAGCCCGGCCTCTCAAACTCCTCGTTTTCTTCGTCTTCTCTTCTCCCTTCTGCCTTTTTGTCCACGCCTTTCGCATCCGTTACATTTCCCCGCAAGCAGATGAAGCCCGTTGGGCGAGTCAGGATGGACAAGCAGGGTAGAAAGGCTTCAGGCGAGCAATATGAGTCAGCTTAGTTCTGCTTGATCGCCGACCATTGCATAGGAGGCGAGCTATGACGTGAGTTCGCTCAGGTGGTCCAGAACTTCAAATGGGCCTGAATATTGTGACAAGAACTTTTGGCACAATCCACGCTTGCGTGGCGGTGTCCAAAGAAGGACCAAGTCGCCTTTTTCCATCGATACTTGTACTTGACGGTCGTCGTATCGCTCTTTTGAGCGACTTTGCGAGGCCAGAGTATGAAGACGAGCTATTCGGTGGGCTTCTTCGGCGAGACACAATGTCTTCAATATAGAATCGTCACTGTGCAGTACGAAGGGTGAGAAAGTGTCCAGAGGGCTTCGCGGTAACCTTGCATACAGGAGATGAAATGGGCTATGTTCGTGGTTTCGTGTTTCGCCGTGTATGCGTAAGTGATGAGCGGAAGCACGTCATCCCAGTTCTTATGATTGGAGGAGACGTACATGGCAAGCATGTTTGTCAGCGTTCTGTTCGTCCTTTCAACGAGGCCATTGTTCTGTGGATGATACGGCGTGGAATGACGGAACTCTGAAGTGCACAAACGAAGTAACTATTCAATGGCATCAGCAGTGAGTCAGCTGGCGATCACGGTTGCTGATGATGATGCGTGGTGGGCCATGACGAAGGACCACGGAACGCCGCAGAAAGACCGCCACGCCAGCAGCGGTGGAAGACGGTATGGCTGCAGTTTCTGCATACCGTGTAAGATGGTCTACGCAGACAATTATCCAACGGTTCTTGTTGTTAGATAACGGGAATGGACTCAAAAGGTCGATGCCTACTTGCTCGAACGGCGTACTGGGTGGTGACAATGGCCGAAGGGCACCCGGGGCTGCGGTGGTCGGTCGCTTGTGACGTTGGCACGTTTCACAACAAGCGACATAGCGCTTAGTTGTTTCGTACATCTTGGGCCAGTAAAGACGATCCTGCGTGCGGTGCAGCGTTCGTAGGAAGCCGAAATGGCCGGATGTCACATCGTCATGCATAGCGCGTAGAACGTCGGAGCGGAGACTCTCGGGGACAATAAGCAGAAAACGCGCTCCATGCCCGGAGTAATTAGTTTTGTAGAGCAATTTATCGCGGACAGTAAAGCGACCGCTGCCTTTAGAAGTACGGGCGGCGACAAAAAGCGGATCGAGGGTAACATCATTCCGTTGTTCTCGCTGAAAGTCTGCCGCGTCAGGGAACGTAGAAGTAACAGCGGCGAGACAGTCGTCAAAATTCTCAGCATTGCAGTCGGTAGTCGCAAGAGGAATACGAGAGAGGCAGTCTGCGTCAGCGTGACGACAGCCACTCTTGTACGATACCACAAAGTCGTATTCCTGGAGGCACAGCGCCCAACGGGCGAGGCGACCAGAGGGATCACACAAACCGACCAGTCAGCATAAACAATGATGGTCGGTGATAATCTTGAATGGTCTACCGTAAAGATAACACCGAAACTTTTGTATGGCGAAAACAGCTGCCAGGCGTTCCTGTTCCATAACCGTATAATTGCGTTAAGATTTGCTCAGGCAACGGCTCGCATATGCTACAACATGTTCTGCGCCACTGTGATGTTGTACAAGCACCGCTCCTATCCCGATTCCACTAGCGTCAGTGTGAACTTCAGCCGGGCAAGATGGATCGAAGTGACGCAAAAGAGGTGCTGATGTTAGTATAAACTTCAGTTGAGAGAATGATGCCTCACACTCTGGTGTCCAATTGAAGGATGCATTTTGTCGCAAAATACTTGTCATGGGTAAACGATGTCGGCAAACCGGGGAACAAAACGACGAAAATACGAACACAGGCCAGTGAATGAGCGGAGTTCTCGTGCTGACAGCGGTGGTTCGAAGGAGCGCACCGCTTCAATCTTACGAGGATCGGGTCTGACGCCTTTCTTGTCGAGTAAGTGTCCCAGGACCAGTGTTTGACATGCGCCGAACCGACACTTTTTTAGTTTAGAACCAGAACAGCGTTCTCAATGCAGTCGAGAACGAGGCTGAGGTGTTCGTTATG
This sequence comes from Dermacentor albipictus, assembly GCF_038994185.2. Taxonomy (NCBI): domain Eukaryota; kingdom Metazoa; phylum Arthropoda; class Arachnida; order Ixodida; family Ixodidae; genus Dermacentor; species Dermacentor albipictus. The sequence continues at coordinate 10,685,593 of NC_091824.1, forward strand.
TTCTTCAAACGTGCGGCCAAAGATTACAACATCATAGAGGTAACACATACATATCTCCCACTTTAGACCATGTAGTACTGTGTCCATGAATCTTTCAAGGATGGCAGGAGCATTGCAAAGGCCAAAAGGCATTACATTAAATTCGAATAGGCCATCTGGAGTCACGAAAGCGGTCTTTTTCTTGTCGGCCCATAGGTATTTGCCAATACCCCGATCGCAAATCAAGTGTTGAGACGTAAGAAGCAGCATGTAAGCAATAAATGACGTCATCGATTCACGGTAGTGGATAGACATCCTTCTTCGTCACTGCGTTTAGATGTCTGTAATCCACGCAGAATATACCAGGAGCCATCTTTTTGTCCGACCAGGATTACTGGGGCTGCCCATGGACTACACGACTTTTGAACGACACCTTTGTTCATCATCTCCTTGACTTGCTCTGCAATAACTTCGCGCTCGGACGATGACACTCGGTGGGGCTTCTGGCGGATGGGGTGCGCTGAGCCGGTGTCTATTGTGTGACAAGCGCGGAACGAAGGTAAATGAAAGGGTGCATTTCCATGCGTGAAGTCGAATGCAGCCTCATGCCTGACAAGGACCTGTAGTAGTGCTTGCCCTTCCGATGTACCGAGAGCCTTGCTGATCATGCCAAGCATTAGCTCTTCAGAATGGCGATTATCGCAAGGAGAGCAAGCTGTAGAGACGTCCGTATTTAGTGCCGCTATCGATCTACATGCGGCTTTATCGAAGCGAGCGATTTTCATACCGCGAGGAATGACAACCGGCGTGGCGGAACAGTTCAGCTCTCACAATGTGGCGACTCCTTTTGTCATGCACACGACAGAGCAGGGCACAAGTATATCTTTTTTAGCACAGTTTATGCGAAGAGGCCTAACTACAAGGTCAGCACAATCAGCATCAACAGTAGTTGCCGAAACACAAACGAGCGTCAGGCACCACGATGGTGCAATCACTTCATCAAGAGCACTGAGTGTGTCTGTGTCCCTGTCTTCGCCACCCGAGCTTTGTTCAGAATGTGCTGATATAAATAACTTGTTCAATGATATTTCGCCACAACCACAGTCCACAGAAGCTCCGCACTGTTCAAGAAAATCGATACCAAGAATACCATCGTGTTAACAATGAGAAAGAACAAGGAATTCCGACACAAACACTTTCCCAGCCAATAAAACACTCACAGCACAAACACCAAGGGGATGAAGCCACTCGCCGCTTACTCCACGAAAGGTAATACCGTCGTTCCAAGAAAACATAGCTTTGTGGCCTAGACGGTTATTGAAAGCGAGGCTCATCACAGACACAGTCGCCCCATTATCAACTAACGCCATGGTCGGTATTCCGTCAATCGAGACATTCACTTTGTTTTTGTACATCACAACAGGCAGAGGTATTTCTTGCAAAGACCGCCTGGCGACCACACCTCCATTGGCCGCGGATGCTAGTTTTCCGGCGGCAGTGAGGAAGAATGGCGCCGAGGGGACGGAGAGCGACGGGGACGGCTATTTGGTGGCGTCAAAATCCGCTCAGATGCTGGCGAATCGCTGCGTCTGGTCTCGTGTGAGACGTGATCCCCTGGAAACAAATCGGTCATCCACAAGTCATATGAAGCGCGGGTTCTGGGTGGCGAGAACATCGATGGTATCGTACGTGATTCACGGCCATGGCGACAATACCGAGCTATATGGCCTGTGGAACCACAGTTGTAGCACACGAGAGGGTCGCGGTTCACAGCGCCTTCCTCGAAACGAATAGTAGGCGGCTGCGGGCGACGGGAAAGTTCGTGGTGATGGGGATAACGTGTCTCTGCTGCTTGCTGAAATCCGTTATATCTTTCATAAGTCGCGTCGTGGTAGTAGGGTCGGTGCTGTTCTTGTCGCGGCCTGACAGAAGTCGCAGGGCCTCGGGGGTAAAAACACGGCTGCTCTCGTTGTGGCCGAGCGTCATATGTAGGGCCTCGGTCGTAGACACGTGGCTGTCGGGGCGCGAGTTCGTGATCCTCAGGGCCCCTTGCCGCAGGATACGGGGAGAAGGATGCCACGTTTGGCTCCAAATCTGGCGGTAGGCGGAAGCTATGAGTGCCTGGATGTGTCACTTGCGCGTGCAGGATGAGTTCTTCCCGAACTATTTGTCAGATTGTTGATGCAAGATCAAGGGGCTGGTTGCTGTCCACGCTTGCAACTGTCATCACATTGGCCAGCCTGCCAAACTTCGGCGTTATGCACCTCGTCTTTAGTTGCTCGAAAGCGCGACAATGCCGAATGATGTCAGCGAGGGAAGCGAGGTTGTCTTTTGGGATGAGGAAATTGTAAACATCCTCGCGAATTCCTTTTAGGATGTGCCCAACTTTGTCTTCCTGGGACATTCCAGAGTCCACCATCCTACACAGTTTTGTTACTGCCTCAATGTAGGTCGTGCAGGTTTCGCCTGGCGCTTGCGCACGTTGCAGTAGCGTCTGTTCTGCCCTTTTCGTTTTCGTCGTGGAGTGGCCGAATCGCTCTTTGATTTCCGAAACAAATCTTCCCCATGTTGTGAACGTTTCCTCGTGGTTGTCGAACCATAACAACGCAGTATCAGTTAGAAAGAACATGACGTTCGAAAGCTGAGGAGCGCTGTTCCACCTGTTGGCGGCACTCACCCGGTGATAATGGATTAGCCATTCCTCGACCTCTTCATCCGATCTTCCGGCGAAGGGAAGCGCATCTCTCAGTTGCAGAACAGAACTTGTCGGGGCAGCAGTTGGAATGGGCCATTGTTCGTCTGCGTCGTGGGACATATTCAGCTCCGGTGGATTCGGTGGGAGTCCAGCAAGGCGACCGCTCCGTCGAAGAACTTGTGGTTCAGCCTCTGTCTTCGGGTGTCGATTACCCAGCACCTTCCACCACAACTGTTACGAAGAGTTGCGAAGAAATGGCTTTATTTACAGGAGTTGGACGATAATCGTAGCGTGATCGTAGCGCAGCCCGGCCTCTCAAACTCCTCGTTATCTTCGTCTTCCTTCTCCCTTCTTGTCGGCGCCCTTCGTATCCTTTACAATACATATATATATATATATATATATATATATATATATATATATATATATATATATATATATATATATATATATATATATATATACCAAGCAAAGGTGCAGCATATATTACAACATGTACGTGGGCCCGTAAATATGCTGCATGTTAGACTACTAATTTCATTTCATTTCATTCCATTTATTGTACCTTCAAGGCCCGAAGGCGTTACAGAAGGGAGTGGAACTAAATATACAGCATGTGCAGATAACAGGGTATAATAATAACAAAAAAATTTAGAAAGTGCGGATTAACAAAAGTATTCTTCAATAGTAGTTCTAAAAGCAGATGTATCGGTTATGTTAACAATTGAGGCCGGCAGATGATTCCATTCATTGGTAGTTTTAGGAATAAATTAATAAAAAAAAATAGGTTCGTGCGACAGTGTGGAACGCTCAATTTATGCCGATGGTCAGTAGGAGATGATATACATGCAGGTTCGGACAAAAGTTCACATTTTAATTCCGGATTGTAATAATAAATTTTGTGCGGCAGTGATAAGCGTGCTAACTTCCTACGGGATGAGAGGAGAGGGAGGTTTAAAGTAGCCTTCATAGATGTAACGCTTGATGTCCGAGAATAGTTAGTAAGAATGAACCACGCGCTACGATATTGTATAGATTCTATGGCAGTTGTTAAGTAATCCAAGCCAGGGTCCCAACAGAAGAGGCATGTTCAAGCTTAGGACGTATTAGTGTTTTGTATAGAAGTAGCTTTAAGTTAGCGGGTGCCATAGAGAAATTGCGACGGAGGTAACCAAGCGTATGGTTAGCATTGTTAGTGGTGTGGTTTATGTGTGTTTGCCAGGAAAAATTAGATGTTATGTGGACGCCCAAGTATTTATAGGAACTGACTTCTTCGAGTACAGAGTTCTTCAAGTAATAGTTGGATAGGTTAGACGAAGCATTATTGCGGGAAATCCTCATTAGTTTGCACTTTTGGCTGTTAAGTTGCATTTTCCAAGTGTCGCACCAGTTAGTTACCTTGTCTAGATCAGATTGTAGTGTTATAGTGTCAGAATTTGATGATATTACTCTGTAAATTACACAATCATCTGCAAATAACCTTATGGAGGACGCTACACAGTTAGGTAAATCATTAATATAAATGAGAAAAAGCAAAGGTCTGAGAACGGAACCTTGCGGCACCCCGGAACTGACAGGACAAGGTGAACCCTTATGAAAATGTATTTAGAGTTCCTTTAGAACTCCTAATGAGTTCCTATGGAGTCAAAAGGGACTCTATAGGAACTCGCGATCTATAGAGTCGTCTGCATAGAATCTCTATAAGAAGTCTATAGAAACCTTTCTATAGAAACAAGTCATTTCACACACAATAGATGTTCTATAGAGGGTGTATTGACGTCCTATGTACTGAATTCTATAAAGTAATTTTTATAGAATGTCTTTAAAACTTCTAACGCGACCTGTCTATAGAATGGCTCTCCATTCGTTCTCTATAAATGTTCTATAGAGATTGTATTGATATCATATGTACTAAATTCTATAAAATAATGTCTATAGAAAGTTTTTAACACTTCTAATGCGGCTTGTCTATAGACTGACTCTCCATTCACGCTCTATAAGCAGTCTATAGAGGGTTTATTGTCATCATATGTACAATATTCTATAAAATAATGTCTATAGAAAGTTTTTAACACTTCTAATGCGACTTGTCTATAGACTGACTCTCCATTCATCCTCCATAAATGTTCTATAGAGGTCGTATTGACATTTTATGTACCAAATTCTATAGAAAAAATTTTATAGAACGTTTTCGGAAACGTTCTATGGAGGTCGTATTAACATCTTATGTGCCAAATCCTACAGAAAAATGTTAATAGAACCTTTTCAGAACTTCTAATGCGGCCTGTCTACAGAATGGCTCTACATCCTCCATAAAAGTTCTATAGAGGTCGTGTTGACATCTTATGTACCAAATTCTATAGAAAAATTTATAGAACGTTTTCAGAACTTCTAATGCGGCCTGTCTCTAGACTGGCTCTCCATTCCCATTCTAAAAGTGTGCCATCATATGGCATACGTACTGAGTTCTGTAAAGGAACGTTTATAGGAAATTAAACAAGCTAAAGTGCGGCCTGTCTAAGAACGGCTCTATATTTTCACTCTATAAACAGTACCCAGTATCCAGCGCATCGCCGGATTATGGGTCCAGTGCCGCGCGCTGGATGCATGGGGCGCTGGGCAAGCGCGGCGTACTGGGAGGCGCTGGTTACTGGTGCGAAAAACAGCTCTAGCGCGTTAAATGCGTAGTTCCTGGACACCGTATGTATTTTTTTTAATACAGAAAGCAACAGATAGCGTTTTAGTACAATATAAATCGAAAAAATGAACATGTAAAAACAGAAGTGCTCTGACCACGATTCGATCGTCGTACCTGCAGATCCCCAGCCCGGCTCATTACCGCTACGCCACGTCAGCATAGGGACATGGGCGGATAATTTAGCTTATGAAAATCGAGAAGCAATTTTAGTTTCACAGAGAGAAGTCTTGCACAGACGTGGTAGATGCGCTATCGGCCAGCAACTAAAACTCACGCCTGTACCACAAAGAAAAATTTGCTCTCCGTATTCAATAGTGTGCTCGGAAGTGCCATAACATCGACTGCGATTGGTATTTTAGCTTCGAAAAAAGTCCTAAATGAACCACCGACCCGGGACGCTGCATGAATGGGCTGCTACTGCCGATTTCGATAGCCGTTTCTTGTTCTTCACGTGAGGGGTATGCAATGTTTTCTTAGTTCAGTGATGCCTTTCAGTTTACACGTCTGTCTAGCCATATATATTCGACAGAGAAACGCAGGCTAGTGCTGGGAGCCTTCGGCGACAGCACATATACCTGCGTTTATGATGCGTCACATCGGCGCTCCTCACTTCTTGTGCTGGCACTGTAGACATGAAAAAATTGTTTATTTAAAAGCACCGATGCGAAATCTGAAATATAAAGTAATTTATCCTTTTTAGACTTCTTGATTCTTGAGGTTAGACGCGCCGATAGCGTGCAGACGGACTCGGCGGATACGCTATGCCTAAGCTTCGATGGGGACTGATCTCGGCGCGGGTAGCTGGCGAAAGCTAAAATGTGTGTATTTGAGCCTCAGAACTCTTTTTAGTACAATAGGGAAAGTGGAAGCGCACGAATCGCCTCAGCCTTGTTATCGGTGCGATAATATCAAGCAGCGGTAGGCTTCGAACTCGGGGTCCGTTCGAGCGCGTCTGAACGACTTCTGGATTTCATGTCCACTCCACAACACTGCGACAATGGCGATAACTCCCAGTCATACGTTACGTGCGAACTACTAAAAAAGCGGCGTCCTCTGCGTTTGCGTGGTTTCGTTAAAGAATTTAGCTGTCCGCCCTGTCAAAAGGCAAAATGCAAAAAACGAAAGTGATTTTCAGTGTCACATGTGCAGGAATAAACAAGGCAGCTCACGCACCTTTATTCCATGCTGCGACACGAAATAGTTCTATGACCCTAAGATATAGCGTTATTTAGGACAAGATACTAGTATCAAGCCATGAAATTGTATAAAGCATTTAATATTCAGCAGCGTTCGTCCTTGCGTGCTGGAGCCAGCGCGGTACAAACACAACCAGCGCCGTTTCCAATGCGAGCGTCTCTTCCAGTGTGACCCAGCTCTTCTCTGCAGCGTTCTCACTGGTCTCGAGTGAGTCCCAGCGAGCGCCAGCGTACCCAATGCGATCCAGTGCTTAAAAAAAAGAAAGAAAAAGAAAAAAGAAAAACGCGCTGGTTTCACACTGGAAGGCACTGGAAGACGCTGGTTCTTGCAATCGGCATTTCAGAGGTTTTTTACTATCAAGTAAGAGCATCGTTAAAAAGACACTCCTTGACCAAGGCAAACATCACACTAATCAAAATTAGGAAAACCAAAGAAATATAACGGAAGCGCGCATTGTGGTTTATATCGCATATGCAGGTAAATAACAAAGATGTATACCAAGAAACACTAAGCAAAACTGCGCCTTAGCAATCGCGTCATATCTATTTGCTGGCATGCAGTGACTGCAGCACTTGGGGCGGAAACAGATCGAACGCCGCCGCACATTTCTGGCACATACCACTCAAATGCGACAAATGCACGCTGCCGAAACGATAGACGTAGTTCGCGAGCACGAAAGTGCCAGAAGATGGCTTGAGTCTCGCTGTAAGCACGCCGTATGCGTGGCGCGCCAGCTAAATGTGGACCAACGATTTTCATGCCATGGAGTGCGTTCCCTTTGTCTCCGCTTGTGTTCGTGGAAAGTTTGGTGGACGGCGCAAAGAAGTAATGCGTATTATTTGCGCGCCTCAGCTCGTCCACTACCCAGTGGCTTGTTTGCTGCAAGTAACATCGCAGACGCATCACTGGAAACTTGGAGAGTGCCTTTCAACCTCGTCGTACTGTTGAAACGGTAAGCAATCGTGCTCGCCAACTGCACGTGCGTTCATCCGTGTTGTGTGTGCTTCCCGTGTGTGTATAGAGTGCCTTGCGATCGTAGTAAGTGGAACACCCACGACAACAGTGAACCCTGTGCTGATACTTGCTACGCGCTGGTTGTAAGAATTGTGTACGCAACTCTATTGCCACAGTGCGGAATTGATAATCCTGATAAGCGTTTGCTTCCCCTGAGAAAAGTTTCGGAAATCGTGTTCGCCTTGTGCAGTTGTGCGTGAGCTCCCGCTTGTCTGCTAAGTTGCATAGTAACGACCCGTCTACCTCTTCATCGATTCTTTCTTCAATGACGTTTCCTCACTTATAAATGCTTCGACGTTGTGCACAATCTCTGCTTACGGGGTTTTTGGCTAACGAACGGTTCTAAGTAAAAAATGTAAGCCAATCACAGCTTGCTACTAGTACAGCTTTATTTCCAAGGCAAGATGTGTTGACATAACTGACTTAACTAAGCATGACAGGGGAACGTTGCCTATACTAAGTAATGGAAAAAAAAACATTAAGTTTAGATTGTAATCTGCTGCTGCGGTGCGTCCAAAACTTTATTTGATGTAGAGGTCCGCATTGTCATGACATTCGATGATTTCAAGCATTTGCTCTCTTTCCACATTAGTGCAGACATTGTTTTCGTGACTCTTTTAGGTGCTGATTGCATGTTTTCACGATATCACAGCTTTATTGTGCCACTGCTATAAGCTAACATAGAATTGATTTTGTAGTGGCGAGGCCGTGACCCACAACATAAACTACAAGATCGAGGAGCCCCAAGAAATGCAGACCCTGTGGATATATGGCTGCAGCAGCATGGCGTGTGATCTGGATCGTCATGACAGGTGTGTATGAAATGTACGTGTTCCAAAAAGGGGGCTTGGTGTCATTCATGGTGAAGTTTGTCAACACATTACTTAATGCAGCATACTAAAGAGACTAAATATTTATGCAACCTTATTGAACTTGCTACCTATTAGTGTGCATAGCCATTATGCCCACATGATTGTGTTCTGTATAAAACTATACCCAACCATTCCTGATGTTTAGTATTTCTTTTGCCTAAGTTGCTTACCTGCAAGTTACATATATTTTTTGCTTTCTACATAGTGTATTTATGACTTTTTATTGGGGTTTTATTCTTTGAAAACTATTTCCTATGCTGTACCCCTATTTGCATAATTTTTTTCTGTTTGTGCTACAATCTCAAGCAGTTTTCTGTGCATGTAGGAATTCGAAGGGTAGTGGACTAAATATGTCACAGGTCTAAGCACGTAGTGTGCACATTTTTGTTTATCATTGATATCTTTACAGTTACTTCTCTGTTCCCATAGTAACAGCCACTGCAAAATACACATTTGGTGAGCTTTAATTTCTTGAAAATTAATATGAAGGTCAGTATTTACTAAGCTGCATTTACTTCTGTAGTACATAGGCACAGACTGATATGGATACCTTATGACCTACACAGGATACCTTTTTTGTTTGTTGCATTAAATATGGGGGCTCACCCACATCTCTTACTATATATGTGGTATGCCTCATCGATTTCACTTGTCAGCTTTTACGGTGGATGAAAACAGATGAACGATTGTAATCCAACATGAAGCCCCGTTGTGGAAATGTGCGGCCAAGTTGGATGACCATACTGGTCTTTTAAATGAAATATCGTGATCTCTTATACACATGAGAAGATACCGGCCAGTTTGCCCTATGTACGCTTGACCACATGTGAAAGGGATACAGTGCACTCACTGCCTGTGACACACGACAAATTTGGTGGTATCTTTCACCGAGCAAGCCTCCCTTGCCTGCTTGCCTTTCTCAATTCTCTTGCACACTGCTGTGCATATGGCACCCTGACAAGAAAGGCTTGCTTAGATACCACTAAATTTGTCTTGTCTGTCAGGGGTAGTGTAGTCTATTCTTGTGATCATGTGTATATTTGGTCAAATGTACATGCAACAGATTGGCCGGTGCCTCAACACGTACCTAAGACAGCACCATAATTCACTCCCCGGATCAGTATGTTCGTCCCACTTGACCATGCACCGATGGGACTGGGGCTGCGCGCCAGATTTAGAGTGTTCATCTGTTTTGTTCAGCTGCGGCAACCAATTGACCAACAACATCGCTGAGGAATGCCGCATAAAAAGACTGGGTCACAATCTGTTTACTGAATTGTCCGCAACCTTCGTAGTAACAAATTTGTTTGTTGCAACTAGTTTTAGGCACGTTATTTCTTGTTAAATTTTCTGCTTGACCTATAGAGCAGTTATGCAATCAGTTTTCAAAGTTACTTGATTAGTATAATTTTTGTTTTCTGTTTTTCACATGCCAGGTTGCAAGAAGGATCCTTTTTAATTAAAACTGAATTAACATTTCAATTGCAATTGGGCAGTCTTACCATTGCGTTTAGGATACATATCAGTGTACATACCCGTACTTGATTAGAAACTAATTGTTTCAATAACTCAAAAAGCACGAATATACTGTGTCCATTGTATCTGACAGTGACACCACGACTGTGTTCCAAATACCACAAATTGGCAGTTATCCATCATAGTTTGCGAAAACAACTTAGAACATTATTGTTCCCCATACAATGCATACTTATTTATTTTTATTTATTTATTTAACAATACTGTAGGCCTTTGCACAGGCCCAAACAGGAAGTGGATTGTACAATATACACACACGAGCATGGGAAAAACAGGAAAAAAGAAAAACAAAGAATATATAAAGCAAAAAAATGCCATACAACAGCACTCATGCATCGTCATGATGCATCGTCATGATTGCCCAAGCTCCATGTGAGAAATTTATTATTCGCATATTAAGCATAGTACATACCAACTATGGCTAATAGCGGATGGAATATTAATTTTGTCTACCGCTCAGCAATAGAAGCCAGTAGGTCATTCCCTTCTTTTCAAAAAAAACTTTTTCTATGCATAGTGTGACATCTGTATAGGACTCTTAGCTCATGGGTGTTCCTGCTTGCTTATGTTAAAATGGGAATGTGTTGTCATTGCAAGATGAGATTAATGTGTGACTAGGCTGTTGTCGTTCGGAGATGCTTTTTGTCATCAGCAATGATATTCTACTGCCAGGCACATTGGCCCAGTGCTGATGTCACCAAATCTTGGGAAAGTAAAAATATTCTCAAAAGTGATTCTCAAAAGAACTGCCACTGTTTGGCAGAGTGGTGGGGAGGTGGGGCGTTCTGCCACCTTTCTGTTATAATTTTTTTCTGAAATACTGAAATGAAACTTCGCATAATGCTACAACTATATAGATATTTGTGGCATGTTTGTGCCTGCTAATACATTATGACTGAATGTTCATTACACCTTTTGAAAATTAATTTCAATTTTATTTTCCAGGCTCCACCGTCGCCGTTACTAGACGGACCAAATGAGGCCAAAAACTAGCCTTTCCTCGCTCCATTCCTGGGAAGTGAAATAGCAGGTGATCATGTAAGAATGAACTTGCAACCATGTGGGCAGTAGCCAAAGCTCCCTACAGTTCATGCTGGTGGTGGAATGATAAGACAAACCGCAATATTTATTTGTTTACTTATTCACTTAATATTTATTTATTCATATCTCATGAATACTGTGCAGTTCTTTTAGCAAGGAGTCAGGTAAAAATAAAGAAATATTGTTGCATCAAAGTAAACGTTATTTGAAAAAGCATAATTCATGTAGCACGAATTCATGTAAGCTGTAAATTCATATATACAGTTTGTTGACTTTAGACATAGCAGATGGAGTCTGCAGAACTATGATATCTCTTTCTGGCACAGAGACGGGGATTAGTTAGCTTCGTGGTGTTATTTTTCTTAAACCTGCCAAATAGTTCTTCCTGCAACAGGTAGAATTCTCAAATGCCGCAAACTTAATTCAAATTAGTGCTGTGGTTGTCTCAAAAGTATTTCTGTATTTTGGATGTATTTGAGTAGGAAAATTTACAGAATTAACGAACTTGCGCTAGCTCTTTTCTTTATTTACAGTTGCAAACTAAGTCCTTTTCCTTCAAGTTTTGCTATTTTCAGCAAATTTTAATAAAAATTGATGGTGTTAATGTAAAAGCTATAATTTAAACATTTTTAAATGTATCAAACCTCATCAAATTTGGTTGCATAGTTGCCGAGAAAAACGATTTTACTGTTCATGTGCATTACATAGGAGCTCCTGAGCTAAATCTCTTTTTTAGTCATTGCGTGTGTCGGTCTGGTTTGTATTTCTCACCCTAATTAGAATATTGGCTCTGATCTCAAAATTGTTTCCCTTACAACGAAATACAAGCTTTTAAACTTTTTACGATATATGCTGTACTGCTCTATGATAACCCCTGTTTGCCACATTTTTGCAGGGCCTACCAGTGATAATTTTACACATAAACATAGACGAAAATGCTGTGTAGTTTCGGTATATGGTGTACTTATCTGTGAAAGCCATTATTTGCCACATTTTTGCAGCGACTGCCAGTGTTATTTTTGCTCAGACTAAAATGCTGTGTCGTTTCGTCAGGCTGACACAACATTGCAGTGCACATTCATATCAGTCTATTTTCAGGCTTTAGTATCCAAACATTTAATGGGCACTGCTGGAACAGGCACTCCTTTTGCAGTTTTAATGGTATGGTGTCTTGTCCTAGTCAAGCCTGTTATTGCGAGGTGTCAACTGTAATCAAGTCTGCCACCGATTCTTTTACCTCATGTTTCGTGTGTTTGCACCACCAGCTTGACCTGAGAAGCATGTTGGCAGCTACAGTTTGTGTGTTGCAAGTTCTAGTCTGAACTGTGTATGTCACATATATGAAGCATGTATCTAGTCTGAAGTGCAATAAACATTTCAAACTGTATTCTTTGTGGTTGTAGCACCAATTATTTTGCCACTGCATTTACTGTAGTCCTTATTGCCTACAGTAGAACTTTGGTAAATTGCAAGTACTTTACTCGAAAGCAACTGCATAGAAATATTCTATAGAATTTTTGTCTTTAGCATCTCTACAGCAACGCGATAGAAATATTCTATAGAAATTTGCCTTTAGCATCTCTAAAACAACTCGATAGAAATATTCTATAGAAATTTGCCTTTAGCATCTCTAAAGAAACTCGATAGAAATATTCTATAGAAATTTGTCTTTAGCATCTCTAAAGAAACTCGATAGAAATATTCTATAGAAATTTGTCTTTCGCATCTCTAAAGCAACTCGATAGAAATATTCTATAGAAATTTGTCTTTAGCATCTCTAAAGAAACTCGATAGAAATATGCTATAGAAATTTGTCTTTAGCATCTCTAAAGCAACTCGATAGAAATATTCTATAGAAATTTGTCTTTAGCATCTCTAAAGCAACTCGATAGAAATGTTCTATAGAAATGTGTCTTTAGAGTTCCTATAAGAATGCGGTGGCCAAATAACTTTTGAAACTCTATAGGAAAATTCTATAGGCAATCAAAATAAACACAATAGAGTTCTATAGAGAAAGTTCAAAAGACTTTCTAAAAAAACACATTAAAAATTTTTGTAAGGGAAGAGTCAAAATTGTTAGCCGAGACAAATTGTGTTCTATTGGATAAGAAGTTTTCAATCCACGAGATAATGTTACGGTCAATGTTAAGTGTATTTAATTTTAGACAGAGTAATTGGTGAGAGACGAGATCAAATGCTTTAGAAAAGTCTAAGAAAATGGTGTCAATGTGAAATCCATTATCCAACGCGGCACAGATGTCATGTGTAAATGAAATAAGTTGGGTATCACAGGAAAATGATTTACGGAACCCATGCTGACGAGATGAAAAAAAAAATGAATTTGTTTCTAGGAAGTTGATGAGATTAGAGTATATTATATGCTCCAGAATTTTGCATGGCACACTTGTTAGAGAAATTGGCCTGTAATTTAAAGGTGAATGCACATCGCCAGACTTGAATAATGGAACCACCTTGCCGACTTTAAAGTCCTTTGGTAGTGAGCACGACAGAATAGATTGCGAAAAAATGTTGCACAAAATTATAGATGAGTAGACTTCAGTATTTTTCAAAAATTTAGAGTTAATATCGTCTATTCCTGACGATGACGAAATCTGTAACTTGCGAATCAAGTTCACGACACCATCGTAATCAATTAACAAGGGCTCCATCGGAGGAAACTTCATCTTAACAATTTCAGGTAGAGTGGCACAGGGCAACACGTTATTCAAAAATGATTTAGAAAACGCTTCATTGAGTACAGAACAACATTCTTCTTGTGGAACAACAGCACCATCTTCATCAGTTAACAATATTGTGTTACATTCGGAAGCCTTCACAGTTTTCCAAAATGTTTTAGTATTTTCAGTCAGCAGAGGTGGAAGTGTATTGTAAAAGAAAACGCGTTTAGCTTCTTTGACTGCGTTTTTAAACAGTGAAGCAACCTGATGATACGCACGCCAGCTATCAATTGTGTTCCGTTTTTTAGTTTGGCGAAACAGCCGCTTCTTCCTGTTCAAGATACGTTTTAGGGATGCATTAAACCACGCTGCTCGATGGTTACACCGGACAACTCGGAGGGGTATGTATTTTTGTACTAATTCATTAACTTTATGTTTAAAGAGCGACCAGTTCTGTTCAACGCTCCGAGTGTAAAAGTCCGGCATATATTCTTCTACAAAAGCTTCAAGTTGTGTGTTCATTGATGCGTAATCGGCTTTACTGTAGTCTCGAATGTATTTTTGTTTGCTATTGGGACGGTTGACGTTTTCCTTCAGCTGGAAATGAATAAAAGAATGATCGCTAAGCCCTGGCAAAATACTTAAAGAATTGACAAGATCTGAAGCTGTAGTGAAAACTAAGTCAAGGATGTTAGCACTGGTTGCTGTAGTTCGAGTAGGTTGAGTAATCAGCTGAGTAAGATGGAAATCAAAACACAAATCGAGAAATGCCTTGCTATCACTGGATGAGTCGGATACAGTTGGCACAGGATAGGACCAGTTTATGTTGGGGTAATTGAAATCCCCCATTAGGAAAACGGGTGAGTGTGGAAACCTTGTTACGATGGTATCAAGCGAGGTCATGAAGTTCGGCAAAAACGTAGAGGAAGCGCTCGGTGGCCTATAACATGCGCAAAAAATAACATCACGGTGGTTTATTCTAATTCCTGCACAAACTGCTTCTAAACGGGAAGAAAGGGGAATGTGAAACGAATTGAGCCTGTCGGCCACTGCGATAAGTACGCCACCACCTAATCTAGTACCATGGTCACACCGATAGATACAATATTGTTGTTGGCATTCGAATACTTCTTTGTTTGATATTTTTGACGATAGCCAGGTCTCTGTCAAAGTGACAATGTCGGCAGTGCATGTATCGATTAAGGAAGGTATGTCATCACGTTTATTTACAACACTACGAATGTTAGAAAAGAGCAGATTAATATCAGGTGGAAGGCGGTGTGTGTTCGAGTTTAGCTATGCCGGAGGTGTGTCATGCGCAGAAGATCGAACAGCGGCTTGAGAAGGATGCAAGGATGATTCATCAGCCTCGATTCCGGACTCGATCTCACAGACACTGTTAGTAGATGGGTGGTACATATAAGCCTTCTTTTTGATTATCACTTTATTGTAGCGTACTGAAAATTGTTCACCGCTAGCTTTTCGGAACTCGATTAGTTTTTTGCGGGCTGTGCGGGTGGAAATGCAAAAATCTTCACTTACAGTGATACCTGTCGTTCTCATTTGAGATTTTGAGGAAAATATTTCGCTTTTTGTTTTAAAACTGGTGAACTTGGTTATTATCGGACGGCATTTATTAGGCGAAAACTTTCCCAGTCTGTGGGCACGAGATATGGCCTCATTCGACAGTTCCATGTTGAGCGCTGAAGAAATTATGCCCCGCAGTTTTTTTTTCAGAAGCAGCCCACGTTTCTGTGTGGTCATCAGCGACGCCATAAAATATCAAGTTATCGCGCCTTGACCGATCTTCGAATTCATCGAAACGACTGTAAATGCTGGCCGTCTCCCTACCCATAGCCTCAGTCACTGCTCGGGCAACTTCCACCTCGGCATAGTTTTCAGTTGCTTCTAATTTTTCTTCAACAGCTGTCAACCTGTCATTTGCTTTTCCAGATTCATCTGAATTTCCTTTACTGTATGAAGTTCTGAGAGCACCTCTGCATGATCTTTGTCTATTTTAGCAGTGAGTGTCTTCATCAAAGAAAGAAGTTCGTTAGAAGTTTTGCTAGGGTCCGGGATTCATTTCGACGTCACTCCCCAAAAGCAAAAGTTTCATGACATAAGCACAGTCACAAACAATGCTAAACATGGTCTGTGGGCATGGAAAGAGCAGCAAGCTAGTATTGCTAGAGCGTTTACAGTGCAAAGGAGGGCCAGGACTGACCTGAATCGAGAAGCAAAGATAGATTTGGAACGCCCGCATCGTAGCCGCTCCTTCCTGCCCACTGAAGACGAACGATGAGAGCCCGGTCTTTAAAGGCAGTTGATCCGATGATGTCAGGGACGATGGCGATGCCGGATCCATGGGAAAAGACGTGACGGTCCAGGCGTTGTCCTTCGATGTGGCCGGGCAACATTGTTCTGGCTGCAGCACTGGACTGCGCAGCGGTAAGTGGCACCAAATGTCTGATGACGCATCAGGCTGTGGTTGTGGCTCGCCGGGGACGCACATCGATACCATCTGCATCGAGAAGCAAAGATAGATTTGGAATGCCCGCATCGTAGCCGCTCCTTCCTGCCCACTCTGATTGCTATTCCATCTCATTCAATCATAATAAGCGTCGGCTCATGCACGTCCGACAGAATGTTGCCAAAACATTTCTTGAGCATATCACCGCTTTCTTGGACGCAGAAGGATCCTAAATGAAAAGAAAACATGGTATTCGTCTGGTTACGGATGTGATGTTCTGCTTTCATTTAAGCTCTCCACTTATCTTTGAGGAGAGGCTTTTCTTGAGGTGAGGGGTTGTCGTCTTGAAGTGAGTGCACGTGTACCCTGCATGGTAGAAAGAACACGAAAGTAACAAAAGTTGTCAATAAACCACAGAAATACACACTTTATCAATTGATCCAGTACGATTTCAAGATGTTATAGGTAGTTCTGCGAAAAATGTGTGATGTCCGTTCACACAAAGTTGTTGAGGAACACTGTGTGGCCTCTGGGTGCAGCAGTAACGACAGCACGCACCAATTGCTCCTTGCTGTACAAACATGCCACGTGCATCAGCTGTGGTGTATGTACATGTCAGGGATTACTTCGGCTGTATCGGTTTCCACTCGAGAAACGGCAGCAGTGTCTGTAGATTGTCAGCATTAATTGAAAAATATTCTCACAATCTGACAACTTGGCATGCAACTGAGTATAGGAGTGCTCATGTACGGGCAACTCAATACATCCTGAAGTCATCGGCAAGTGCCAGTCGTTATAGAATATTTGCATCAGCTACCGGCATAGTTCTCGAACATTTCAAGCCCACTACTTCATGCCTGCGTTGGACTCCGGTACGATAGCATATATCCCAATGAAGCAATACACCACACCATATCTAATATTATTTATCGTTTACACTAGAGCGCTTCTTTCAGACGCAGGGCACAAGCTGAAAAACAAGAGTATAAAAACGTGATGAACAATACTTGCATAAAAATTGAATAAATAAACATGGCGATTGCTATTCCATCTCATTCAATCATAATAAGCGTCGGCTCATGCACGTCCGATTTTTTGATGTGGTATTCCTCACTGATTTTGTAGCGTCAATCGGTCGCCATAGGTGAACAAAACTGATGAACTATGTTAATCTGGTGCACAGCTCCTAGTGTCAATGCATGCTGAAGAGGGACGACACACTGGTTCCTTGAGTGAATTATAATGCACTCCTAGGCGCATGCTGAGGCACCGGCCAGTCTGCATGCCCTATGTACATTTGACCAAATATGCACATGATCAAGAGAATGGTCTACACTACCCCTAACAGACACGCGCAAAATTTTGGGTATCTTTAACTAAGCAAACCTCCACTGCACGGGTGCATTTCTCAATTCAATTGTGGACTGCTATGCACATATATTTCCAGCAAAAAATAAGCACCTAGGATATGTATTTATTTGTTTATTCATTTATTTACAGTACCCTTACGACCTAGAAGGGCGTTACAGAGGGGGTGGGTACAATAACAGAAAAAATACAACATGTTCAAACAATTATCAGTATTTAGGTAATAAGCTCAAAAACTCAAAACATAATCAGTTATTGCAATCTTGAAAGATACGTCCTCGATGCAGGCGATGGAGGAGGGAAGGTGGTTCCACTCGGCTCTGGTTTTTGGCAGAAATGGATCAGACAGAACATTTGTGCGACAGAAAGGAATGAACACTTTAAACCGATGATCAAGACGCGACGACATGTGCGAAGGCTCTGGAGTGAAGACTTGTTTAAGCTAGTTATTTTGGTAAAAGATTTTTTTGCAAAGGCAGAGAAGAGAAATTTTTCTTCGAATCTGCAAATTAATAAGGCTAAGGTTTGACTTCATTAAAGAACCGCTAGCTGTGCGGGAATAATTTGAAAGGATGAACCGGGCTGACCTGTTCTGAATTGACTCAATCATATCTGCTAATCTTTTTTGACCAGCGTCCCAGGCAGATGACGCATACTCTAGCTTCGGCCTAAGTAGCGTTTTGTAGAGCAGTAACTTCAAATGGGGTGGGCTATAGAAAAATTCCTGCGAATGTAGCCAAGAGATCGGTTTGCATTGTTCGTGACATGTTCAATGTGCGCATGCCACGCAAGGTTGCTGTTTAGCTGGATTCCAAGATATATATAGGAAGTCACGTGCTCAAGGTTGGTTTTATTGATATTGTAGCCGAAAGGTGTTGGTGAGTTCGAGCGACGCGGGACAGACATAAGTTTGCATTTAGTCGGATTTAAGAACATTAGCCATTTTGAGCGCCACCTTGACATGTTATCTAGATCTTTCTGAAGCATAATGTTATCATGATGATTAGTTATTTCGTGGTATAGAACGCAATCGTAGGCAAAACGTTTAATGGAACTATTAACTATGGCAGGTAAGTCGTTTATATAAATTACGAATAATAACGGTCCCAAGACTGAGCCTTGAGGCACACCTGACTTCACGGCGCAGTGCAGGGATGCACAATCGTTAGCTGTTACAAACTGGGTACGATTGTTTAGAAAACATTCTATCCATTTCGCAACATTAGGGTCAATATTAAGAGTACTGAGTTTAAGAAGCAGTAAGTAATGAGATACGTTGTCAAACGCTTTCGCAAAATCTAGAAATATACAGTCAATGACTTGGCCTTTGTCTAAAGAGGAAGAAATGTTGTGTATAAACGATATTAGTTGTGTTTCGCAGGAGTAGATTTTGCGAAACCCATGCTGAGATGAAGTGAAGAAAGAGTTGGATTCAAGAAATGACACAAGATTGGAAAATATTACGTGTTCAAGGATATTACAAGGCACGCGGGTAAGTGAAATGGGTCTGTAATTGAGAGGAGAATGCGGGTTACCTGATTTCAGCAGTGGGACCACCTTCCCCACCTTTCAGTCTGCGGGCAAAGTTGAGCATTCAATAGATTGGGTGAAAAGGTAGATAAAAATACAGAGGCGTAGACGGCGGTATTCCTCAAAAATGTCGAACTAATTTCGTCGGCAGCACAGGAAGACAATAGTTTTAAATCTTGAATTAACTTCAATATCCCCGCAAAATCGGAAACAAGTGAATCCATGGGCAAAAAATCTTCCTTGAGCATATGTGGCACTGAATCATCGCAGCAAACAGAAAATGATTTCGCGAAAGTATCATTTAGGACATTGCAACATTCTGCATTGCTCATGGTGCTACCATCCGTATCTGTGAGAGATAGGGTATTTTTCTTTTTTATTTGAACAGTCCTCCAAAATTTTGACGGATTTTTAGAAAGAAGTGAGGGTAGATAGGTATTAAAAAAATGTCCTTCGCTTCTTTTAATGCGGTACGATAAGCATGCAGCGGATAAGAATAAGATTGACTTTCGGCGGACGTACCGACAACGAAGGGTGATACCGAAGTCCACCTTATTTGGGGGAAATTAAAATCACCTGAATGGAATAACGGCGAGTGTGGCAAGAGAAGAAAATTCAGTACCATGCGGTTAATCGCAAAAAGTAGATGGTGCACTTGGCGGCCGATAACCCGCACAAAGCAATGTGCTTTGGTGGTTTATAACAATACGAACACAAACCAATTCTAAAGACGACCACCGCCTAACGACACTATATTGTCGGCGACGGCCATTAAAACACCACCACCTGATTTTAGGTAGCGGTCATCACGGTGAACAACATAATTCTTGTCACAGTGGAACAGCTCTTCGCTAAGAAATTAACCACGTCAGCGGCACGCGAATCTAAAATAGATGCTAAAGCTTCACGTTTATTACCTGCACTTCGCACATTCGATAATAAAAAAGAGAAATCGCGAAAAGGTTGGCTGCGTGGCCGGTGTCTAATTTCTGTAAAAAAAAAGACGCGTCATAATGGCGGTTAGTAGCAGTGGACGATAATTCAGCAGGGCAGGGAACATTGCCCAATTGAAGGTCACAGACACTGTCGTTATCAGGGGAGTAAATACAACATTTTTTGTTGATATATAGCTTGTTGTACTTCACAGTGAAAAATTGAACGCTTTCTTTGCCAAATTCGTACAGTTTAGTTCTGACAGCTCCAGTTGCCTTACAAAACTCTTCACTTACGGAAATACATTGTCTTTAACTTATCTTTAGAAGAAAGAATCGTTTCCCTTAGCTTAGACAATGAAAATCTGACAATAATGGGCCTGGACTTGTTGGGGACAAAACGGCCAAGTCTGTGTGCCCTGGAAATACGGTCATCGCTTTTATTTTGGTTCATGCTTAATGCTGAATTTAAAACCGAGCAAATTTTATCTTCTGACTGCGCCCAAGTTTCCGTAGCGCCATCTGCTACCCCATGAAATATTAAGTTTTCGCGACGTGAACGGTCTTCAAATTCATTGAGCCGTTGGTTCAATACGGATACTTGCGGCGCGAGGCGTTCACCTGTTGGCCTTCAGATGATCGAATGCATTGTTCAACTGCCGAGAGCCTGTTGTCGATATCGGCTATTTGTTGTTCCATTGAATATTGAGCCTCCTTGACTGCCCTCGAGGCACTCATCACTTCTTCGTGCTTAGAATCAAATTTATCGTGTAGTGATTTAACAAGCTGTAGCAACTACTTGTTACACAGGTTAGGATCTTCTCTCGGGGGTCCAGAGTTCAGCTCTACGTTGCCGGACATAAATACCAACTTGGAAACAAGAACATATTCACGTTCTAATTGAAACAATACTTGTGGGCCTGGAAGCACTATATGCAGGACAGTTCAACTGTCTAAGCCCGGGAGGCAAGCGAGGCCTACTTGGTTAAAGATGCCACCAAATTTGTCCAGTGTATGTCAGAGGCAGTGTACTGCATTCCTTTCACATGTGGTCAAATGTACATATGACAGACTGGCTGGTGCCTAAATATGTACCCATGAGATCACCATATTTCACTAAGAAGACCAGTATGCTCGTCCAACCTCGCCATGCATTGCCGCAATAGGACTTCAGGCTGGATTAGGATCGTTTGTATGTTTTCACCCATGGTTGAGAATTGGCAAGAGAAATCAGTCAGGCATACCACATAAATAACGATACCTGGGAGCCAGGCCCCATTATCAATGCATCAAGAAAGGCTTCCTTTCTAGATGCCAAGGGATAGAAATTAATCTGTGCCTATTTACTTACTTTTTTATGCAATCACCGTTTATCCCTTTGTATTACAGCTTCTGCCTTAACTTCTGCAAATTAACTTGGGCACAATACAAGCGCACATCCAGTGCTATCTTTTAATCCTTCCATCAAGTTAAGCAGACAGTTGTTAGCCGAGGTCATCCTCTCTTCCCTCTCTGTGTAAATTTTGTCCTGAGAAGTTACATGGAATGACCGGCAAACTCAAACGGACATACAAGTTTCACCTAGTGGACACGGCTGGTTCTTACAAATGCACAAACACAATGACGGGTATCTGGTTGCATCCTGTGGTGTGTGCAAACTAGCTTTGACATTGTTGCAGTAGGCACGGACTCACAACTGCTACAATGCCTACCTGCATGAAAGAGGGTTGCTTGCAAAGAGTGTAAAGAAATTGAGAGAAAACACAGCAAGCTTACCAGAAAACACCTCACTACCGAAGTAACTGCAGCACTATGAATACTGACCTTCCAATTTCATTTCAGGAAATTCGAGCTCATCAAATTTGTATTTTCCAGTCACAGTTCATCTGAGAACAAAATAAAAATGATTGGAAATATCAAGGTTAAACAATGGTATGCACTCTGCACGCTTAGACCTGGCACATATATGCACACTACACTTCGAATTCTTACATGGACAATAACTGCTCATGAGTGTAGCATAGCAGAAAGCAATACATGAAAATAAATGCCGCAGTATAGCAACCAGTTTCAGACCAATAAAACCAAAATAAAGCTAGATATATAGTGTATACTAAGCAAAAGTAAAATTTAACTTGAAGCCAAGCGATTGATGTGAGAAAAAATACTAAACGTCAGGACATGTTAGGTCTACATTTATATAGAACACGGCAATGTGTGCATACAATCTACGAACCCAAATAAGCACCAAGTCAAATAATGTTTCATAAATATTTAGCCTATTTAGTAAGTTGCGCTAAGTAGTATATGGATAAACTTATTCACGACTGATACCGAGATCCTATTTTTTGGAACACGTACACTTCATACTTACCTGAACCAACCATTCAGGTTACATAATGCACTATGACAGCCATCCAAGAGTTCCCTTGAATTTCTGGCGGCTCCTCCTTTATTTTATACCTGATATGACGCTATACCTGACATGACCATCCAGATTGCACGCTGAGCTGCTGCAGCCATGGCCATGGGTTATCGTCGAAAGTTATACGTGATTACAAAAATGCTGATTTTGCCGCAATTAATAACGAACTAGAAACTTTCATCACTGACTACATTCCAAGTTTCCACACTCGATCGGTTGAAGAAAACAGGTCAATATTCAAAGAAAAAGCCAACTCCTTAATTAACCGGTACATCCCGCAAAAACGTATTTATTCCAATTCTCGCGCACCCTGGTTCAACGCGCGTCTTAAACGTTTACTGAACAAAAAGAAAAGGCTTTTTCGACGAGCAAAATTAACTGGCAATCATGATCGTTGGAATGCTTACACAATAGCACTGAGCGACTACAAGAATGCTGTAGCAGAGTCCAAAACAACATTTTATGAGCACACGTTGCCTTCTTTTTTGAAAGACAACCCACAGAAATTTTGGAGTGTGGTCAACGGTAAAAAATCTAGTGCCATTGAACTGTGTGATCCTAACAACGAACCTGTCGATCGGAGTGTCTGTTGTGAAGTATTGAATGACGCGTTCATATCTGTATTTTCTGATTCTGTGTTGTGCGCAAGCGCTGTTTTTTCTGATATGCATTATTTTCCAATGCTCCCCATTACCATTGACCTTGATGGCGTTGTAAAGTTGATACAGACCTCAAAAGTTTCTGCATGCAGTGGAGTAGATGGTATAAACACGAAGTTTCTTAAGGGAACTATTACTTATTCATCTATAATTCTTAGCGAAATCTTTGCTCAGTCACTTCAAACTACCATCCTTCCGAATGATTGGAAGGCAGGGATGGTGATTCCCGTACATAAGTCTGGCAGTCGGTACTCCCCACTTAATTACAGACCTATATCCCTAACTAGCGTTCCCTGCAAATTAATGGAGCACATAGTTTACTCACACCTGGTTTCATTTCTCGAGTCAAACTTATTTTTCACCCCCTACCAACACGGATTTAGAAAACACTATTCCTGCGAAACGCAGCTTTTGTCATTCACTAATGATTTATTCCAGGCGATGGATGCTAACTTTATTATTGACTGCATTTTTTTAGACTTCGCCAAAGCATTCGATACTGTTTCACACGAATTACTTTTAACTAAATTAAGTAACCTCAACATTGATCCTAACGTGCTTGCTTGGATCAAGTGTTTTTTGTCTAACCGTTCCCAATTCGTTTATGCTAACGAATACTTCTCTTCCACTGGTCGAGTAACCTCCGGTGTACCGCAAGGCTCGGTTCTGGGACCATTATTATTTTTAATTTTTATTAATGACCTCCCCGACCAAATTAAATCATCAATTAAGTTATTCGCCGATGACTGTGTTCTATATCGTGTCATTTCTAACCCTGACGACTGCGATACTCTTCAATCAGACATTGGCATAGTAACATCATGGTGTGCTAGATCCCAAATGAAGCTCAATTCTAATAAATGTAAGGCGATGCGTGTGTCCAGTGTTGTAAGAAATACCACCCTTCCTACGTACAATATTAACAACATACCTGTAGGAAATGTATCATCATATAAATATCTTGGTATCTACATTAGACACAATCTTACATGGAACATTCATATAAATTACATTTACGGTAACGCTAATCGCATGCTTGGGTTTTTACGACGTAATTTTTCATCGGCAACTGCAGCTGTCAAGTTATTTCTGTACAAAACATTAGTGAGGCCTAAACTTGAATATGCATGCTCCATTTTCGACCCTTCTACTCTAAAGCTAAAAAACACCATCGAATCCATTCAAAACCGAGCTGCTCGTTTTATTCTTTCGAATTATTCTCGTCATGCAAGTGTCTCATCAATGAAACTAACCCTTGACTTGCCTAACCTAGAGTTACGTCGTAAGTACTTTCGCCTATGCCTTTTTCACAAGATTTATTACTCTAACGAAACACCTAAGGATGAACTAATCTCCCCGCCATCATACATATCGTCACGCACGGATCATCGTTTTAAGGTTGAAGTTCCAACTTGTCGCACCAACGTTTATTTTGATTCCTTTATACCAAGAACGACGAATGACTGGAACCGCCTCCCTGCCTCCATCACTGCCATTTCTGAAGCCACCAACTTCAAGAACATCGTTAATGAATTTGTTTGCAGTAATCACCACTCCTCTCTGTAATGCCTCCGGGCCTTGAGAGTATGACAATAAATAAATAAATAAATAAATTGTGCGGAGAGTGTTGTGGGTCACAGCGTCACCACTACAGAACGAATTTTGTGCTAACTTATAGCTGTGGCACATTAAGACTGTCATATTGAGAACACATGCAAGGAGCATATAAAAACAGTCACGAAAAGAATGCCTGCATTAGTGCAGGGTGACAACAGAGCACAAAGTCAAAGTCAGTAATGAATGTCATGATTATAGGGACCCCTTTATCAAAGCGAAATATTGAACACGAACACAGCAGTAGTAGGAGCACATTACAAGAAATGTTTACATAACAATTCTGGAGTTTCTTTTATGACTAAGTTTAAGCAACTTTCCCTTGTCATATTTAGTTTCGTCAAAATTATGGCGAGACTACTTGTCTTCAAAAGAAACCTGTGCCAGTAGCAAGCTTTGATTTCTCACATATTCTTCCCTAATGCTGCTCGTAAACAGAAAACTTCGTAAGCAGAGACAACGCCGAATCATAAGTGAGCAAACGTCATTGCAGCAAGATTCGAGGAAGAGGCACATGGCTCGTTATCATGTAGCTTCGACAGAAAAACGAGCGCTCACTCACAGGCGTGCATGATCAACACGATTATTTCCGAACGTGATCTTTCTCATCAGATGAAAACGCATGCCAAGATTTTTAATTTCGCATTAAGGCAATAAACTTACGGAACTAATTTCCGAAACGCAGCGCTCAGCAAGCATCAGCATAGGTTTCACCGCTGTCGTGGGAGATCTCTTTCTTACGTTCGCAAGGCACTCTAAGCTAACACGAGAAGCAGGCAAAATATGTGTGTAGTTAGCAAGCACGGTTACTTACCTTTTCAATGGTACGACGCGGTCGAAAAGTTTCCCCCAAGTTGCCAGTGCTGCGATGTTACTCTCAGCATACATGCCGTTGGGTAGTGCATAGACGCTCACTGTGGAGGGGCTCCGGGGCCCTCTGGAGGTGTGCGCAATGCCGAAGCCTACCCCCCTCCCCACCTAACGTGTCATTGCCAGAGTTTTGTCACCCGAATAATTTGGCGTTTCTTTTGACTTGCCCCGACCTTCTCACTTAAAATTTTATTATGGCTAATAGCTTACTGCGTCATTGTTGGCGCGGACGTGCACATATTTTAATTCATACTTTGCTTTATTTCTGCAAACCCTGACAATAGGAGAACAACCGCATTAGGAGTACCAGAGGTGGCTGTCTCATACGTATTTTCGCACATCACCATGTTTTCAATTTCAACTGTAAACACCATGCACATGCACAAAGTATTGAAATATATGCACAGACAAAGTTAATTATATGTTTAAAGAGAAGGAAGTAGGCAAGTAACAATTCTTTCTGAAAGTATGTATAGCATGTGCCTATAGAATGAATATGTTGCTGTCTGTACACTTCGCTTCAAAACGCTTGGCGTGCTTTTTTTACCCCGAAAACAAAACCCTGCAGATTTTAGTGACCTCTTCGGCAGAGTCTCTTATCAACGGCGAGTGAAATGCACGTGAATGATGTCTCAGTATCGCTTCTCTTTCGAGTAAACAAAGTTAATGAGTCATTAGAAAAAACACTTCTAATAATTTACAATATCTATTAGGGATGGAAACATCGTCACTTGCATGCAGAGGGGATAAATATATATTCAATGTCCCACAAGCGGCGACTACGGGAGAGCTCCAGGCCGCGCGTCCCCCCTAGAGTTTTCCTAAGGGGCCAGAGCCCCCTCTTCCGCCACACACCTTTAAGTGTCATCACATCATTTGAGGTGCATTTCACTTGCCTCAACCTTATCACTTAAAATTTTATTGTGGCTTATAGCTTACTACGTCATTGCTCGCGCGGACGTGCACGGCTTTTAATTCTTACTTTCACGTTATTTCTGCAAATCTTGACAATAGGAGGATCAGTGCACTATAAGCACTAGCAGCGGCTGCCTGATCTGTATTTTGTCACTTCAGCATGCATTGTTTTCAATTTCCAATGTAAATACCATGCACATACACATTATATTTAAATATACACACGGAAGGCAGTTTATTATATTTTTTGAAAAAGAACGAGGTAGCCAAATCAATTATTTCTAAAGACGTGGATAGCCTATGCTTAGAGAATGAATATGTTAATGTATGTTCATTTTGTTTCAAATTGCTTTGCGTGCTGTTTCGACCCTGAAAGAAACTGCAAACTAGTATCTTTACGGCTGAGGCCTACATTGTCGACCGTGATGCATATAAGGAAATCAAAACTCAAAAAATCAGTTATATATAGGGACTCCCTAAGTGTTGTGAAGGCTTTGATATCGTTCTGTAAGCACAAAAATCCTGTTATAATTGAACTCTATTCCGTCTTATGTAAAGCATATGTATCTAACCAGCATGTGATTATATGCTGGGTGCCAGGTCATAGGGCCATCGAAGTTAATGTTCTGGCGGACCAGATGGCCACGTCAGTTGCATGGCATTCTGCTAATCCCACCGCTGCAGTTCCTGTCACAGATCTGAAGCCCTTCTTACGGAGGAAACTACGGAACCACTGGCAACGCCTATGGGATGCGGAAACAAATAATAAGCTCCACGTGATATAGCCACAGCTAGGATTCTGGCCCTCTGTAACAAAATCACGCCGAACAGATGTCCTATTCTGTCGTCTCAGAACAGGACACACATTTGGCACGCATAACTATTTACTCACTGAAAATGATCCTCCAACCTGCGGTAGATGCGGGGAGAGGCTGACCATCCTCCACGTCCTTCTGGAGTGTCGGGAAGCCGAATATGAAAGAAACATTTTCCCTTAGCATACCGGCAGCGCATTCCCCTTCATCCTGTTATGTTACTCGGCCCAGAACCTATATTTGACACCAACGCAGACCTAAGTTTTCTGAAAGATGTCTTGCATATTTTTAGCCCCACATGCTCGTAGCGGGTCCTCTCTTCAGAGGATGCCGCTGTGATAGCTTTTATGCGTTGCATATTGCAATCACTCAGTTCAGTCCTTGGGTGCGACCGGGCAGCCACCATTGAGGGTACGAGCCATTGTTCATTGCTGCTCGTCTCATATGTGGGTGTATTCTCTTTTAAGTTTGCTATGTTTGTTACAGGTTGCTTCTATTTTTATGTGTTGCATATTGCAATCACTCAGTTCAGCCCTTGGGCGCGGCCGGGCCGCCACCATTGACCTTTAGCGCAACCACGTGACGTGACGTCACAACAGCCGGGAAGAAAAGCTGAGTCCCAACTCGCGCAATATGCAACGCATTCTTGGCTTAACCAAGCTAAGCCTGGCCATTTTTTCGTATAGCACATGCCTCTAGGCCCTTGTGTTTCAAGGGCTCTGGCGAGGCAGCAGTGCTCCAAGTAATTTTACCATCCTATATTTTTCTACTTTGCATCATTCTTCTACGATGGATTTTAATGTTCATAGTATTCGTCATTAGTCATCGCCATAATTTTATAGCACGTACATTTTACGCACTTTACAGCGACAATCTTAGGCCAGTTCACAGCCAAGTAACATCTCCATAATACATCGCCAACATCACCACTTGTCATGGCGCTGTTTGGCCAAACCTGGCCCTCCTGCGCCATAGAACACCACACATCATCAATTGCAACTACCGTATTAAATCTCAGTAATGCAAGAATTACAGGCGGCTACTCTAATGGAAATAATAAGCATTAGGTTTTCTACGATTAACGCAAGTGCTATTTTTAAAGTCTTGGTGCATTATAACTGGGGCGCCCTGTATAATTCACTCAGTGACGGAAATGAGGAAATGCCGGTTACAGTCGAATTCAGAATCGACAGCAGTAGCGCTCATACTAATACTCGCAGCAAAAGAAAAAAAAGAAAGAGGTGCAGTTTCACCTGAAAGGCGAAGCAGTATTAGTGATAGGGAAATATAAGACAATTAAATGAACGAAGATTACACCAAAAAGAGATGCCAAATACTTGGTCGAGCAAGAAAACTCAGGCTGTGAAATTGAACTGTCTCCTACTATCAGGTCTTGTAAATTGTCATATAAGGCTTTCACTTCAGTGAACAATTCCTCGAGGGCAAACGAAGTTTCTTCAAGTGCAAGAAATATATGCATATACGGGTTGGGCCTCAGACCCGCCTCCCCGGAACAATGAAAACTTCCCCCGATGCGTCGGCCGATTAGACAACTACCGCCATCTGTAAAAAACGATAAACAGATTAGGCTCGGCGCCACAGGACTAGAAGCGTTCGGTGCTTACTGCGCGTAAACTCATGGTCATACAGGCCGGACTGCACCTGTGATAAAGCTTCGCTCGTGTCGCTCTGGCGGCATTACCATATAGGAAGATATTCAACAAGGAGGGCACTTGCCGAAAACTGGCAAAAGTAAATATGTGACGGTAGTGTTAATGCCGACCGTTAGCTGCCGCGAGCATCGGAAACTAAGAATGTGAAGTGAAGCTAACAGACGTTGTTTTATACTTACAGCGAATCTGTAATGGCTGGCCTATTCGGCCGTCAGTCCGTCTGGTAGCATGTACGCCGAAAACTCCTCCAGCGCAACGCCATGCGCATGCGCAATAAAGAAAAAGAGAAAGAGGCGCGCGATTCGCTGCGCCAGTAGTGGCATCGTTGGTCTCAGTCGTAGCCGAACGCGCACGCAGAAGTTTCTCTCCGGCTACCAAATAGTTAGGCCACGTGTCATTCAGACTCCTGAGGAGCAGGCAGCTTTCGAACACCAACGCTGCGAGCAGAACCGGGAAGGATTTATATACGCCATGCCGATGCTGCAGCCCGTGCACCAGAACAAGCCCATGGAGCCGATCACAACCAGCAACTGCGTAGCAATTATCCGGCAGCCTACCAAACCACGTTTAATGAACCGACGGGCTTATTTATTCATTTAAAGATACCTTACAGGCCCCTAGAGGCATTGTGTAGAGGGGAGAGGACACTCAAGGGTTATACAATAATTAGAATACATATACAAAAATACAATGTATAATGGGTTTAAACAAATGACAAGCACACGCGCTGTATGTTTCAGCATCGCTGATTAACCATCTGTGCGGAGTGCTTGGGCAGTGATTTTATGCGAAGCATATTACTAGAGCTCAACCCAGCTCCTCAGGTGCGGCGGTGTCGCCTTCAATACCACGTGACACCGTGACGTCACGACAGAGGAGAAGTGGCTTTGGCTCAACCCTTGCAAGATGGGCTGGGTGGGAATCGAACCAGGGTCTCCGGAGTGTGAGACGGAGACGCTACCACTGAGCCACGAGTACGATGCTTCAAAGCGGTACAAAAGCGCCTCTAGTGAATGCGGTGTTGCCTTAGAAACGAGCTGTTTCTAAGGCTCAGGCGTGCGTCGCTTGCTCAGGCGCACATTTCGTTGCCGCGGCGAACGCTGCGTTGCTCGACGCTCACCGCGTCCAATGCGGGGCGTCCAAGGCGAAGCAGAGTAACGCATGAGTTGTTTCGTCGTCTAGCCGAACCAAATATAGCCAAGCAACAGCAGTTCACCAAGCTAAACAGTGGTTCAACAACTAAAATAAAGGCTAGTATGCTTCGCATCCTGGGCTTAACCTCACCTAAGCCACAGCCATTTTTTTTCTTTATTTAATTAAGTAAAGAGCCACGAGTACGATGCTTCAAAGCGGTACAAAAGCGCCTCTAGTGAATGCGGTGTTGCTTTAGAAACGAGCTGTTTCTAAGGCTAAGGCGTGCGTCGCTTGCTCAGGCGCACATTTCGTTGCCGCGCCGGACGCTGCGTTGCTCGACGCTCACCGCGTCCAATGCGGGGCGCGTAGTCGCTGGCGGGTCGACGGGAACGCTGTCACGTTCCACTCTTGAAGGCGAAGCAGAGTAACGCATGAGTTGTTTCTTTGTCTAGCCGAACCAAATATAGCCAAGCAACAGCAGTTCACCAGGCTAAACAGTGGTTCAACAACTAAAATAAAGGCTAGTATGCTTCGCATCCTGGGCTTAACCTTAGCTAAGCCACAGCCATTTTTTTACTTTCCTGTTAAGAGAAAAGTTTTTCATATAAATGACCTGATACTTGACGACTTAGTTTCCTTGCGTTACCTAGCAACAAGCTATTGGCACGCCAGACGAACCAGACGCATCCGTCATGGCATAAACACACCACCGAAGCGAGCGAGGCCGGCTGCGGTTCTGTGGTGCTATTTTGTAGGAATGCCTTTTTTCATGCCAATGCCTCTTCGCGTGACGTCATCGATTTTGGAAATTGTGTACACGTAGGCACGACGTTTCTTGGATCGTCCAATCAGAAGCTCCCTTCATTGGCCGGATGTTTCTTTCGTATTCTCTTC
This sequence comes from Dermacentor albipictus, assembly GCF_038994185.2. Taxonomy (NCBI): domain Eukaryota; kingdom Metazoa; phylum Arthropoda; class Arachnida; order Ixodida; family Ixodidae; genus Dermacentor; species Dermacentor albipictus. The sequence goes on from NC_091824.1 coordinate 10,716,602, forward strand.
TCTTTTTCCGGGACTGTATAGCAAATTTGTTTTGTGAAACAGCACTTAATGAAAGCGGACTTCCATGCTGCGCAAAGCAAATTCATTTTGTTACATTACAACGCAAAAGCTGCCGCAGTCCAAAGAAATGCAAACGCAAGTGCTCTATTTTTGAAGCCGTAGCCACATAGTAGTCGGATGTGCATCCAATCCATGCCGTTGAGCTCACGCAAAATGGCAGCCTTTGTTTACCTGCAACAGCTGACAGCCGCTAGCGTGTCGGTAACGCAGCGCAACTATTTGCGGCCCACAGCTGTACACTTGCATCTGAGAAGAATCTGCGCTGCTTGCAGGAGCCGTGAGATGCAGCAGAGTGAGGTGAGTAAATATTGCTCGTGTAGTGCTTACGTTGTCGTGTGGTTTTCGGTGCATCATGTCTGACGTGTGATAATTTCTTCTTTACGAAGGGCCAATAAGAATTAACCGTAACCCACGAGGACAAACTTTGCAACATAGTGGATCGAGAACTGTCAAGCCACTCAGCACCCTTCATTAGAGCACCGCCACGACAGAACAATAGCCTCGTCAATGTGATCGCAGCAACAGTAATACTCTGGGCCTGGCGCCCCTGCGCTGACGGTTACGCTCCGTGAAAGAAGCTGCTACAACGGTAAATGTGAGTAGCTTGTTTACCTTTTCTATATTAGTGGTATAAAAAGGCAAAAAATAATCAATTCGTAGTGAGCACTTTATGCAGGCGCTTAGCTTAGACAGAATGTTTGACTGTAAATTTCTTACTGTGTTACGGGCCGGCTGAAATTCCCAAGTTTGAAAATCGGAAATGGCGGCAGCGAAAGGGCCCAGAGTGTCACAAGAACAGACGGATATTCTGGTGCAGTTCATCGAGCAGCACCCATACCTGGCGAGAGCTTCTACGGAGTTCTCGCCACGTATGACTGCTGCTCGAAAGAACGAGCTATGGGAGGCGGTGGCGGCAGTGTTGAACGGACAGGGCCCAGCGGTTAAGTCAACGAGCCGTTGGCGAAACCACTGGGCCAAAATGGCTCACAAGGCCAAGAAAGAAGCGGCCAGGGCCGCGAGCGAGAAGAGGTGAGCTTTGTAATGATGCTGACAGTAACGTCGTTTCACGTAGTTGTTGTCGTTGTTGTGTTTGCAGGGCCACTGGAGGCGGGAAAGTGGGTGGGGTGGACGGCCGCGTCCTCGACATCCTTGGGAGGACAGGCGGCCTCCTTGTTTCCCCGCCGCAGTACTTCGCCGATAGCGAGGTGCGTACATTGGGTTTAAAAAGTGTTGTTTGTGCTGCTGTAGCCTAACACATTTTCAGCATTACATTGTAATACAACATTCCAAAATCTCTTCAGCCATATTTTTTTTCGTTTTTTGTGCTGGTTACAATATAGGTTATGCACTCTGAGCAGCAACTTGTGTAAATGATGCGCATTGCACACACTGCTCGCAACGACACTACTCTGACTGCAGGACGCAAGTTCGGAGGATGCTGCAGGGCCCTCCCGCAGTGCACCAGCAACAACTACGTTTGTGGTGTCGGGTCCTGCAGCTGTTGCTGGGCCAAGTGGCCTTACACGTAAGTCAGTGACCCAGCTTTTGTTGCAGCATTGTTTGCAGTTGCTGTATGACCTTGCTATGAAGTAGCCCACTGTGCTGTTACTACCTTTGTGTCCAGCATTCAGCTCTTATTCATGGAGCAGAAATGCAAGCCTACAAATGACATGATGTTGTAATAGAGATTCCTTGTGCTTCTTATAGGTTAATGTAACCAGCAATTTTCTGTGACATCTTTTGCTCCAACTATGCGACTGCCTTGTGTATCATAATTGTAGCTGTGCAGCTGCAATGACATTTCGAAGTGACTGGTTAGGACAATCAAGCTGTGTGGGTCGGATAACAGTGGATGAGCAGCGTTTGCTTTTGTCTTGCATGAAGAGCAACCGCCTACCCTCCAGCAGCCACCCTTCCAGCCGACCCCCCAGCCAACTCCACGAGAGCCGCAAGCACCCCCCCATAGGCAGTCGAAGCAGCAAGACCTTGAGGGCGCCGTCCATATGGCTACTGCCGAATATGTTCGGCAGGGCCAGTCGGCGGAAGCCAGGGCACAGGAGGAGGCTCGCTTCCGCCGACAAATGCTGGAGCAAAACCAGCGGGTATGTGTAAGGCCACAGACGTATATTTTTCTGCGTATGAAATTGACGAGCATATGACCTCTCCAACAATTAATCGTTAAACAAGCATAATGTATGCATACAGTGCTCTGATTATATCTTGTACACATTTGCGTGGAATAATATGTGTCAATATTTACGCAATTATGTGGCGAAAAGAAAGAAGTGGCATTAGGTTCAGGGAAGCAGGTACAACCATGTAAGACATCTTAATGGGATGGGACTGCACAAATTTGATGGACCAGAAAGATATTATCAGTGTTTCAATATACAGTGACAATAGCTTGCAAATGCAGATGAATGCAACACACCAAGGCATTGTCACTGAGCCTATATAATTAAACTAATTACACATCTTATTCGCTAACAGCACCACGAGGCCCATATGGACATCCTGCGCCAGCAGCATACAGTCCATATGGAGGTCCTGCGGCAGCAACATGCTGTCCACATGGAGGGACTTCAACAGCTGAGGGAGGTGGTTGGCAGCATGCGCGACGTGCAGCAGCAGCGGCTGGCAGTGGAACGACGCTCACAGGAGACACACCAGCGTATCCTGCAGCTGCTGCTGGCTGCACTGGCCCATGGTGGCAGCCAAGTCCCTCCCCCCTCTCAGGACCCACATATGTAAATAAGAAGTAGCATAGGCAAGGAATTTTATACCATTTTTTTATTAGCTTAAATTTTGCTGTTGTAGTAATGGTGATATGAAGGCCGGATATTGCTAGTTAGCAAGAAATAATTGCTCAAGTCACCCTTTCATGCAACCACAAGTAGCATAGCCGTTGCAGCATGATTTTTTTTGCTTGAAGTTGTACTTCAGCAATAAGAGCGCCCACACTATCACGCTCACCTGCACAAGTGCCAGCAAGCCCGATGGTACATTAATCTGACTGCGGCATTGCAATTATGCGGTGCCTAGTTGTTGTCATGTCAAGTTAAGCACGAAGCAACACTGCAAATGTTCTACAATGCAATCCTATGTCATCAATGCGCCTTAATGTAATGTCACACGGAACCTCTGAATATGCACAGCAAAAAGCTCTGAAAATTCCTTGCCTATGCACCTTCACCTCATCCGTAATGTGTATTTTTTTGCATATTTATGTACATATTATGCTTGCATTTTTTTGGCATGCAGGGCTGGAATGTCTTCTTTTCTTGTTTGTTGTCATAACATTTTTTTTCCATTTACTGTACTTTCATGGTCAATATTTTTTTGTAGTGACATACAAGGCTTAATGTCTTCTTTTCTTGTTTTTCATTATAACGTTTTGTTGCCATTCACTGATATTTCATGGTTATTTCTTTTTTGTCGTGACATAGGGGGCCTACTGTCTTCTTTTTCATGAGTACGTTTTGTTGTCGTTCAGTGTTTTTCCATGGTTTATATAATTCGTTGCCGTGACATACAGGGCTTGACGTCCTTTTCTTGTTTTTCATTACCAGGTTTCGTTGCGATTCAGTGTTCTTTCATGGTTGTGATACATTGTACGTTTACCCCTCGTGTGCAATATTTATGCAGTTTCTCTTACTCAATATCAAAGCAAGATGTTATGGCTTTCTTTTTCAGTATGGAACTCCACGACAGCATGTTCCTTTCACACGTAGTGATGTACCTACATATTTTGCAGTGATATTCTTCTGTCGATGCGTGATTTAAGCACCTGCACCTTTGCAGGTGCAGTTTAAGCCAGTTGCTATTTCTGCATATTTGTGCAGCGTACAACACTTTCCTTACACGATGCCTGCCGTTACCTGTGAATCTTTCAGATGCAAGAACAATGTGATGCAATATTTATTGCAACTTGTCTGTGATATGTTGCATATGTCTCTACTGCTGCAGTACTCACTGTTCTCGCACTTATTCAATGTAGAGACTGTCGCACGTGATGTGTACATAAACAAGTGTTACCAAAAAAATGTCTGTATGTTGAAGGGTGAAATAATACGGAAAGGTGCAGTGTTCTGGTGCTTTTATTTGCATGGCGCTACTGTATTTGCAGTGCTAGCTTGCACTGTGGAAATGTAATTACACACTCTGCAATATTCCATTCCCCGAGTTCAGCTATTTACAATTGAGGGCACTTTGTTGAAATGTATCAACTGCTCATGCGTGCCACACTTCACAGGAGCCACAGCATTTGACATGTCGGATGACCAGGTGGACGGCATTTTCGTCACTACAAAGGCACTTTGCGGTTGTTGCGAGACAAACTGGCGCAGGAACTAGAAGTTGCACGTGTAACAGCACGTTCAATGGAGCGGAAGGTGTGACGTACACTGTACATTTTGGCTTTTGGGAGCTTCTCTGCGACGAATACAAAGCAAGTAGACAGGCGTTTCTGTCCATCAACGCGTAAGGGAACACAGAACTTCACCGATACGAGTAGAAATAATTATGACAACTGCAGGCTACATGCATGGCACGCAGGGCATCTAGGTGACGACAGCAGCAACATGCAATTCATGGCAGACCCTTTCAAAATACACTTATTTTTAGCTTGCTTTCAATCTTATATGTCGCCACTAAACATACTGTTTCACTTCGTATAAATGCAGGCCTTACATAACGGTTCACTACACAACTTTTACATTCCTTGACCAGTCATGAATGCTTTGCATTACATAAGCATCACCCACAACTTAGCATGGGAAATCTGTCTGCAATTTCACAGCATGAAATGCACAATGCAATTTTTCGGCACATGTTATGCTACAACTGTGTGCATGCACCTAGCGATGCTGACGCTGCTGTTGACGTCGCAGCTGCCGCCGAACACTTCTCAGGTACTGTATGTGCTGCGCACGGGTTGTCCCAAACATTCCAATCACAGAGTCACGGACGGCCCGGCCTCTCAAATAATTCATTCTCGACCCTGTGTTTCGGGGCAGACCTTGCGGAATGGGGTCGTCATTACCGCAGAGCTCAGTACTACTGCTGCTGCTGCTGTCGTCATCGCTGTCATCATCGCCCGAGTCTATGTTGCCCTCAGACAGGCGAAGGTTGTGCAACACAGCACATGCCGCGACAATGTTGGCTGCACGTTCCGGCTCGTAGAGGAGGGTGCGATATCGCTGAAGACAGCGGAAACGGCTCTTTAAGAGCCCAATGCACCTCTCCACTACGGAACGCATGGCGCCATGTGCTGTGTTGTACTGCCCCTCGGCTGTCTGCGCTGGAGGATGGCCAGGAACTGGGGTCAGGAGCCACGGCTCCAAGGGGTAGCCACTGTCACCTGCACGAAGATGGAAATAGTACATTGAGTACTCCTCTGACGAGAGGCAAGTTGTAAACTTAGGAAATCTACAGAAGGCTCCAGAAGTGAATCCCAAGTAAAAGCATGAGTTGAGCATGTCCATACCCGACACAAACGGTTAACAAATTTACAAGTGCACTACTCGGTGCCTGCCACAAGCAGAAGAAATCAACACTTGTTGGTACTATCAATGACAGTAGTAGCAGTAGCAGCACTAATGTTTGTTCATTTCTTCTGCTTCTGGCAGGCACTGGGTGTAGTAGCAGCACTAATACGTATTGCTTTCATCTGCTCCTTGCAAGCACATAATGTGCTTGTAACTTAACACTTCGAACATTGAGAATGGTGGCAGTCACAATGGTGACAATGGTGACTTCATTTTTTTTTCCCCGACTTATGTGCTTGTAATTTGGTTAAAAGTTTGGGTTGGAGCGGACACGGCGTTCTGCGCTACTGAAGCGTGACTGCGCCAAAAAAGGTGTTTCGCCTCACCGAGGAGGTATTCTCCGGGATTCACGATGCGGCCAGCTTGAAACCGCCGGCGCAACCATGTCGTGCGCCAGACAAAAGCGTCGTGGTCCGACCCCGGTCGCAGAGGGTCCACGGCCAAGATTTTCATGTCCGCATCGCAGATCTGGTAAAACGTAAACAGAGAAAGTGCCCGATGACATGAGCAACATTACTGTCAAAAAGGATCGGCACCAGAAAACGTGAGGTTTACTTACGAACATGCAGTTGAGGGCGTAGTATCCCTTGCGGCACATGAACGCAGCCTTGCGCTCACCCTTCGGTGCGACAATAGCTACGAGGCTGCCGTCGACGCATCCTATGACACCGGGGATAGCACCGCGCCGAAGAAAGCCTTCCTTTACGGCTGCCTTTTCCTCGGCCGCCTTAGGAAAATGCACCCACTTGTTGCGCGCCCCGGCCTTCACAACAGCCTCTGCCACCCGACGCACGCACTCACTCACTGTCGACTGCGACACACGAATCGTCTCCTCGCTCCCAACGGACGCTTGGAAGCTCCCAGTGGCAAAAAAGCGCAGCGCACACAACACCTTCCGCTCCACCGACAGTCCCGTCGCTCGCTCCGCTTCTAGTTCCCCCGCCAGTTCCTCGCACAACAACCGCACCGTTCCCTTCGAGAGTCGAAAATGCCGTCGAAAATGGTCATCCGGCATGTCAAACGCGTCGTCTGGCTCTCCGTGTTCACGTCGGCGACGGCGAAGAGCCACGGCCATAGCAATCAGAGGGGCGGCCATTTTTGTTATGCCTTCGGAAACGACCCTGCCTCTGGCCGTGCCAAATATCCGTGCCTTTTGCTCCGCATAATGAGTGCGTCAACGTCACGATGACGATTACAGTTTTTGCGGGTTCCTGACGTCGCGTGATTGACAGACAAAATGGGCGCGGCCCGGTCATTTTCGACCAATGGCTGCTCAGTGATGGCGGCAAAACGCATAAAAAAAGTAATAGAATTCCTACAAAATAGCACCCCTGAAGTTCACTTGTTAAGCGGCCCGTCTCTCTTGCTTTCTCGATTTCTTCATTGTGGCCCTTTTGGTGGTCTTCCGGCATATTCTTGCATTCCTTCTGCACTTCGACACGGCACCACTGCACTACTGGACTGCGGCAAGGTGAGAAATTTTGTTTCACAGCCTGCGACACCTTGCACACAATTTAATCTTACGTCCCAAAACCTAGAATTTTGACACCATAAGCGAAAAACAGCTCAGCCGTATTAGCACAGTTGATTTGAAATAATGACTCGTACTGGACGATGTTTGCGAGACTTTCTGTGGGTCCCACATTACTGCAACTATTGTCGGTAGTTTCTGGGCCCGCTTGCCGCCCCTAGCGTTGAGACACAGTTAGCGAAAAGCAGCTCGGCCGTGTGACGCAGTTAGTTTCGCACAAACAGAATATTACTGGGAAAGTTCATGACACATTCTCTGACCCCTAGTACTATTGTAATTATTTCGTTACTTTTTGGGATACTTTTGTGGTGCGTTCGCCGCGCCCGGCGTTCCGATGCAGTTAACAAAAAGCAGCTCGGCCATGTAACGCAGTCAGTTTCGCGTGTACTGCATCTTCCCGGGAAAAGTTCGTGACGCTTTCTCTGACCCCGAGAATTATTTTAATCAATTGTACTAATTTTGGCATTCCTCTGAGGCACGCTCGCCACGCCTGGCGTTCTCGCGGAACTGGTGAAAAGTTCTTCGAGGCATTCTTGTCTCGCCTCTCATTGTGATGCAGTTGGAGAAAAGTAGCTCGGCCATGTGACGAAGTTACTTAGGCGTGCATTGAATCTTCCTGGGACAAGTTCGTGGCGCTTTCTCTGACCGTTAGCATTACTGTAAATAATTTCGTTACTTTTGGGATTGTTTAAGGCATGCTCGGCGCGCATGGCGTTAACTGTGACGCAGTTACCAGAAAGCAGCTCGGCTATGTGACGCATTTAGTTTCACGTGACTAGGATCTTACTGGGACAAGTTTGTGATGCTTTCTCTATGCGCAAGTATTTATAAATTATAATCTATTTTCTTTTTGGGATACTTCTGAGGCAGCGTCGCCATGCCTGGCGTTGTGACACAGTTGTCAAGAAGCTGTACGGTCATGTGACGCAATTCGGTTTGTGTGTACTGAATCTTACTAGGGCAAGTTCGTGAAGTTTTTCTGAGTCCGAGCATTATTCTAATCAATTTTGTTGCTTTTTGGGATTCTTTTTAGGCTCGCTCGCTGAGTCTGGCGTTTTGACACAGTTGGCGAAATGCTGTACAATCATGTGACGCAGTTAGTTTTGGGTGAACTGGATCTTACTTGCACAAGTTCGTGACGCTTTCTCTGTGCGCGAGCCTTATTTTAATCAATTTAGTTACTTTTTGGGATACTTTTGAGGCACTCTTGCCTCGCCTAGCTTTGTGAAACAGTTTGCGAAACCTGTAAGGTCATGTGACGCAGTATGTGATGCACTAAATCTTACTAGGACAAGTTCGTGACGCTTTCTCTGTGCGCGTGAATTGTTATAATCAATTTTGTTACTTTTTGGGATTCTTTTAAGGTACGCTCGCCACACCTGGCGTCTTGAAGGAGTGTGTGAAAAGCAGCTCGGCCATGTGACGCAGTTAGTTTCGCCTGTTGTGAATCTTACTGCGGAAAGTTCCTGACGCTTTCTCTGACCGCGAGCATTAGCGTAATCGATTTTATTGCATTGTGGGATACTTTTCAGGCACCTTATCCGCACCTGGCGTTGTGACACAGTTGGCGAAAATCTGTGGAGTCATGTAACGCAGTTCGTCTTGTGTGTACAGAATCTCACTAGGACAAGTTCGTGGCACTTTCTCTGTGCGGGAGCATTATTATAATCGATTTAGTTAACTTTCGGGATTTTTTTTAGGCACACTCGCCGCACCTGGCCTTGTGATGCAGTTGGCAAGAAGTAGCTCCGCCATGTGACGCAGTTCGTTTTGCTTGTATTGAATCTTACTGGGACAAGTTCGTGACGCTTTCTCGGACCGCCAGCATTGTTGGATATAATTTCGCTACTTTTGGGATTCTTTGTGGCATGCTCACCGCGCCGGGCGTTGTGGCGCAGTTAGCAGAAAGCAGCTCGGCTGTGTGACGCAGTTAGTTTCGCATGTATTGGATCTTACTGGGACTAATTCGTGCCACTTTCCCTGTCTGCGAGCATTATTGTGATTAATTTTGTTACTTTTGGGATACTTAGAGGCATGCTCACCATGCCTGGCGTTGTGACTCAGTTAGCAGAAAGCAGCTCGGCTGTGTGACGCACTCAGTTTCACATGTATTGGATCTTACCGGGACGTGTTCGTGGTGCTTTTTCTGACCGCGGGAATTATTGTAAGTACTATGGTTACTTTTGAGATTCTTTCAGACACGCTCGCCGCGCCCGGCTTTGTGACTCAGCAGAAATCGCTACCCGGTTATTGGGTATACACCAAGTCTCCGAAAGTGAGCGGCGGTAGAGGGATATGCACATTGGTTCGCAAGGGACTCACCTTCATTGAGCACGAGTTGCACAACAGTAAAATTGAAAACACTCTCATCGAAGTCGTTACGGGCAAAAAAAAAAACGGGACCTTTCTGCTTAACGTCTACAGTAGCCCTTCACACTGGATGCAAAAATTCAAGACGCTCCTTCACAGAGCCAGCACTGTGGCGGGGACTCATAGGCTCGTCGCCTGCGGGGACTTCAACGTGGCGCACCAGGCATGGGGATATAAAAGCAATTGGCCAAGGGAGGAGACCTGTTCCAAAACACAATAGACCTGGGTGTCACCCTCATCACAGACCCGACTAATCCTACGAGTATGGGGAACTCTGTGTCCAAGGACACGACGCCGGTCCTCACGTTCGTGAAGAACGACGAGAACGGAAATATCTCCTGGCGCAACACGGGGTGTGAGCTCGGAAGCGACCACTACATCGTATAGGTCATCATACCGGAGGAGGTCAAGGCCTGGAAGGACACCAGAAAACATAATTTTATGGATTGGGATGCCTTCCCTTGCCTGTTACCAACGGAGGTGGAGGAAATTGAGAACATAGAAGAATGGTCAGCCCACATCACGGGGAAGATCAAAGAGGCGACAAACATCATAGAAACAGATGAACAGGTCGACAAGGTTGACAGCCACCTGGCGCACTAAATCGAAGCAAAGCAATCTATTCTAAACAGGTGAAAGAAGCAACGACTAAATCGGCGCCTAAGGAAGAAGGTGGCGGAGCTGAATCGCGCCATCGAAGTCCATTATCGGGTGCTCTGCACGCAACAGTGGAACGAAATCTGTAGCGCTGCCGACGGGCAGATTCATTGCGACAAGACCTGAAATTTGATGCGACATCTGCTCGAAGAGACTAAAAGAAAATCCTACCAACGCGACCGCCTCGCAAATATCATTCACAGAGCTGTCAGCGAATAGGGGGAACCAAGTAATCCGACGCATAGACAGCAAGTATACCTCCTGGTTACACCCACGGCAAGGCATCCCGAGTACGGCGGTCAAGCCAATGAGAAGCTCGACCATGACATCAGAGTCAAGGAGGTGCGAGTGGCCCTGCACGAACTAAACTGCAAGTCGGTGGCTGGCCCGGATCACATCTCAAACAGAGCGCTCAAGAACCTCAACGATGCGGCCATCGGGAACCTCACTGGTTATTACAACAAGTGCTGGAGGGTGGGGTCACTGCCCCAGCAGTGGAAGACTGCGAAGCCCATCCTCATGCCCAAACCAGGCAAGTCGCCGAACATGGACAGCCTCCGGCCCATCTCGCTCGCGTCTTGCGTGGGCAAAGTGTTGGAGCACGTCCTCACATATAGGTGGCAGGACTACCTGGAGCAGTCGGGACAATACCCCACCGCGATCATCGTGTTTCGGCGTTCCCTCGACACCCAAAATGCGATGATTGTGTTGAAGAAAGATATCATCGACGATGACACCCTAACGACGCGATCGAAGACCAGCTAAACGGTTCCGGTTTGATCTGCTCACCGAGCAAGTCAACTGCTGTCGTTACCACCGAAGTACGACAGACTTAACAAGAGCGAACCGAGGGATTACGAGGCCATCAAGATTGTGACGAGGAACGGCCAAGTGATCCCGGAGGTCGACAAAATCCGGGTGCTCGGCATGATTATAGACAAGCGACGGGGCAACGGCGAGACCATTTCCCGCCTTACAGCCGAGATTACCAACGCAATACGTCTCATTAGACGAGTCGCCAACCGCAAGGCCGGAATGAAGGAGGAAAGCTTGATTCGGCTTGTGCACTCCTTCGTAATCAGCCACGTCACCTACGTTGCTGCGTTCCCCAACTGGATACCGTGTGAAAAGCCGCCCTAATACGCCGAGCTTACAAGGCGGCGCTCAGACTAGTCGAGTGTACGAACACCAACAAGCTCCTGAGCCTGGGGGTACACAATACCTTCGAGGAAATTGCAGAAGCGCAACGGACCGCCCAGCTGGAGCGGCTCTCTGTGACCGAAACCGGCAGGAGCATACTTCAATACCTATTTATTTATTTATTTAAAGTACCCTCAGGGCTTACAATGAAGCATTACAGAGGGGAGGGGCTAATAAATACAGATAAGTATGCAAGAAAAGAGAAAGGAAAACACGAATACTAATCAGATGACAATGCATGGTAAGACGTAAAAATAACACGAGAGCGACACAAAAAAAGCATATTACGGTAAAAAATTATTCAAAGAAAAACGGAAACTTCGGTAATACAGAATAAATATAAATACGTGGTATATAGGACAAGTTAGAGTGAGACAATGAGCACAGAATAATAGAAAATAAAGCATAATACAGAATGTACTGTTTGTAGATTAGGTAGATAATAAAAAAGGAAACTTATAAACAATACTGATCAGGAGAAAACGAAATTGCTTCGTTATACATTCATAACAAGGCATACTAGATAATATTAGTAAGTGCCTTACGGAAATTATCTGTGTTAGTTATATAGACTAGTGGATCCGGTAGGTGATTCCATTCCTGGCATAATTTTGGAAGAAATGAATTACCATAGGTAGACGTTTTGTGGAATGGGATGTTCACCTTATGACGATGGCCCAAGCGTGCCGAAGTAAAAGAGGCTGGTTCGATAAAGCGTGAGTTGACTGTAGGAATTAAGTGGTATATTTTATGGAACAGACAAAGGCGAGCGATTTTTCTGTGTTTGGAAAGGAGAGATATGTTGAGGGCAAGTCTGATGCTATTTGCGCTTGCTGTGCGGTGGTAATTGTTAAGAATGAAACGAACGGACCGATTCTGCACAGCTTCTAAGCTGTAAATTAATGTTAATCGATGATGGTCCCATATTGAGGAAGCATACTCTAGATTAGGCCGAATGTACGTGACATATAACTGTTTTTTCAGGGAGGAAGGTGCGAGTGGAAAATTTCGTTTAGGATAGCCCAGCATGCGGTTAGCTTTTGATGTAATGTGTTCTATATGTCGTTTCCATGAGAGATTATTTGTAATGTGCACTCCGAGGTATTTGTAACAAGATACTGATTCAATACTTGGGCTCCACGCCCGGGGCGAAAAAGGCGAGAAGCGACGTTCCTGTCCCGGACGGGACCCGGCGTCGGATTCGGGTAGACCTCATCCCGAGAAACACGAACCCGGAGTTTAACAAGGAGAGAAGAGCTGCGAGGGCCAAGGCCCTCATCGACTTTCACGCCAAGAACGAGCACGCAAGGTTCGTGAATGCGGCAGAATACCAATGATACAGCGCGGCGTTCGTAGCTACCGTCATTGAGGCGTCGTCCGGCGCGACGAGGGCAGCAGCGAGCTTACAGGTCCGAGAGGCGTGTCAGGTGCAGGAGGTGGCCATTGCCCTGGCCATTGCCGACACCGGATGCCAAACGGTGTTGTGTGATTCACGAAATGCAGTACGGAATTATGTCAAGGGCAAAATGTGTGGTGAGGCTGTGCGCGTTCTGTGCTCGGCTGACCTGCAACGAGATAATAGGTATGCTAAAATCAAGTTGTTCCCGGCGCACGCGGGCAGCGATGTGTGGGAGAACCACGATAACCACAAGGAGACAGCACACGCAGTGGCTTGAGCGCTAACCAACCGCGCCGCTGCCACCGACCGTCCAACCTGGTGTAGTGCCAAGGACCGCATGACAACGTTCAACGAACTTCACAGTTTCACCGCCTGGCTCGAAGGACTTTCCCACCGCCGCACCCGGGGCTGAGCCGAGAGGAGGCGGTGCTGTTCAGACAATTACAAACTGGTTCCTTACCCACCCCAGTGTTAATGAATCATATGTACCCGAAAGTATATGTGAGCGATGTGTGCCCCGTGTGCGTGCGGGAGAGGGCCACCCTGACGCTTATCCTATGGGATTGCACCAGATTCCCCGACGAATCTTCGACAAGTACGACGATTCCGCCACGACTCGCGGCTGCGGTGGAATGTTACGACCACGAAATCCAAACCTGGGTCATCCAGCAGGTCTCGGCGGCTCTTGAAAGACAAAGGCCGAGCGAAACCGACGGAACGTTGCCCCTCAGGACGACCGACCACGGGAGTAACACGCGCTGGAGTTGAGTAGAGACCACCCGCTGAGAAGACGTCAGGGCCCGCGTAGCGGCGCCATTTAGTTATGGTGTCGTTCTTCAAGCGACTAAATAAAGTTGTTTCTGTCTCTCTCTAGCAGAAAACAGCTCGGCTGTGTGTCGCAGTAAATTTCGCGTGTACTGAATATTACTATGATAACGTGGTGATATTTTGTCGAACTGTGAGCATTATTGCAATTAATTTCGTTACATTTTGGGATAATTTCGTGGCACGCTCTCTGCGCCTGTCGTGAAGCAGTTAGGGAAAAGAAGTTCGGCCGCGGGGACATAATATGGCGGATACTGAATATTAGTGGGACAAGTTTGTGACACTTTTATGACCCTGCAACAACATATACCTTGTTTTGGTTCTGACGCTTGTCCAAAACGCGACGAGCGATGACAATGACTGATAACACGGGAGTCTGTTGCTTGCGCCAAAACGCGCAAAAGGTAACGCCGAGGATATCAAACACCACAGACTGATAACTCGAAAATTCTGTCTTCAGCACGACTGAAAACAGGCTTTGCCCCCACGATTTGTCTTGAGTGCCACTAGAAGGAATTGTACTAGCGTCTATCACTGTATCGTAGAGAGGGTGTGTTGTGCCCAGCTCGCTGTACGTAGCGTGCCATTGCGTCGACTAAGGCCAAGCAATTTATAAAACGCGAGGTCGACCTTGTATTGGTGATCCTAAAGTGCAGGAAATAAGGCCCGGAATGGGGTAATTCTGGGAAACTTGATGTTTTCTTTATGTGAGTCACGCATTTTCTACGCCATGTATATCTAAAAGTAAACTGCTTTGTTTGTAATGCCGCCCATTCACCATTTTCGCACGCTTCGCCCCTACACGCAGTATACCTATGAGGTGTTAATAACCGAAGTGACACTTGCTTGCAAATAATTTTTTCCAGCTGGGACTGTCCGTTGGAGCTTCGCACGGGAACTGCTGCTGCTTACCTGGTGCCAAAACGTTGGAAGAGTACAAAAATCCCGGAAATGAGCCTTTATATAGAGCAGAATAAACATTTCCTTATTTCGGAAGCCGTCATGCGCCTACTTTATGAAATTGCACGTAGCACAGATTCAGTGCCGGCGCTGTAAAGACCATTCGCAATCATATTTAATAGTACTAAAACGATTCCGCAACACCACCGCGCGTGGTTCAGCAGCAGAAGCCAAAAGGAAAACAAAGGCCGAGCCGATCAGCGCAGCCGGCTTAACGCGTTCCAGCAAGCGCTCAAAACGCGCACGTCTAGAAGCGGAACCGGATATGTGGTTCAGGTATTGTTGCCGGCAGCTTGGAGAGCAACAGCCGATTCGGTCGCTGGGCTCTCTGGAGTGCCCGCTCTTGTTGATTTTTTTTCTATGGGATTACAAGGCTTGCCGCCGCATCTACACCATGACCGCCGCGTCGCGTTCTACTTCATGACAAACGCGGCATGCGGTTTCTGCTCGTCTCTGGAGCTGGGTTAGAGTGCTTTTGTTCGTCTACTTCGACGCGTTCAATGTAAAGACGCGCGAAATGTATTGAAGATGATTTACAATGCAAAATGGTCGCTCGAGAATATTCAGCCCTGAATACAACACACCTTTGGTTTTTGTCTTACAGTACTTATATTCACCCCCTAGAAAGCGTTTGCCAAGCAGATCTCGGTGCGTGAGTGATTGTGCTGTTGAAATCTGGCTTGTGCGACTTCGTCAACTGCAGGTTACACACTTTGTGTGCGTTGGCTGCTCTGCTGCGCACTTGCCTGCTACTGCGCGGTGCACGCTTGCGCTTTGAAAGCTGGGACAGGAAAGATTTGTTCGGCCGTCCTGTGCTCAGCGTTGTTTATTGCCTAATTATCGCTTGTGCTCGAGTACTTATTCGAGAACCTGACGGCCACCTAACCCATCGCTATCTTTACAACAGCTCAAATCACGAGCGCAACAGGGAGAACTCATGCCGAGAGAGACGCCCGTCAACTCGCAGATGAAGAGTGAGCAATGCGCCTGGCTTTCTAGGCGCAACTGAGAAATCAACAATTGCGTACGGTTCTTCAATATTCGCCATATCCGCATCGCTACCGCTTTGCCGCCAGGTGCACGCATCCTCGGCGTAGGCGCTATTTAATAGCAGCTAATAACAAAATTAAGCAATTTCCAGCCCTGCGGCTTTCCAAATATCATTTTGGCAATATACGCTAGGCATCCATGGTACATCTAGCGCAAGAGAAATTTCGTTGCAGTTGGCCTTGAAGTGGGGAATCGTTGAACTGCGCTTCACGTTCGAAGACGGCTTAGCTACCCACCCAGCCACCGTGATGTGGTTCGCAAAGCTAGCACACAGTATGCGAGATGGACTCTTGAAAGAGCTGATTTCGGACGAAGATCCAGCGAAGATGGGTCATTCGCATCAATAGCGCGTTCCGAACGAATACCAATCCCCTCTATTCTCGGCAGGGTTGTTTAACCATTGTAGCACTTTTCCCCAAAGACATGTCCAGTACTCCAAATACCCCTGATGTTTGCAGGATGCGTGTGGCCTCGCTGCTGTCCGTGCTGCTGGCGCTTACCGCGCGAGCCCATGGACGCCAAGACGCCGGTGAGCAATGGCTGCGCGCTCCGCCGCCACATGCGTCTGCAGCGCCCTTCTCGCAGGGCGTGGCGTGGTGCCAGGAGCGATCATCGTGGACGTGCGCCACGGGCTGTTGCTGCCACAGGGCCGCTCGCGCGAGGAGCTGGAGCCGGTGATACGCGACAGCCTGCGCATTCTCGACCTCTACCTTCACGAAACCGCCGGTTCTAAGCCGCCATCTAGGCTCAAGCGAAGCGCTGATGACAAGCGCCTCCTGTCGGCAAAGCCCATGGATGGCTCTCTGGACAGGCCCAAACGTAGCGCTGCCGCACGAAACGTCCGACTACCGGGCTGGGTCAAGACCAGGCCGAAGCGCAGCCCCCACTACGCGCTGAACGCATTCGCAATCAACCCCAAGCCGGCGAATGAGTCGGGCGGCTACTACACGCTCTTCGCGCGGGTCTCTGAGGCTGCGCTGCAGGATTTAATGGCGCGACAGCCGCCTGCCGGCAAGCCGCAGCCCGCCCGACACCGTGAGACGCCTAACCGCTACTCGGGCGAACTGTTCGAGTTCGTGGCGAACGGCACGGCCAGCCGGCCGGCACTGGCGTCACCGAAACAGGTGAGCCATTGTCCACGGCCGCGACCACGGCTCACAACTGGCCGTCCGGTCATACGAGCACCAGTAGAACGAAAGTGATGGAGTACATTTGAAATCACAAAGAAATCATCGGGATGGCTGTATCGGGATGCAACCGCACTGGGTTGCGCGGAACGTCGTGTGCTTGCTGCTGAGAGAGTATGGTCAATAGGGCAGGGCTGGGCAATGGTAATTGTAACGTGATACGACACAATATACTCGGGCAACAAGTATTTTAGATACAGATTTGAGATACTCCCGCAATTAAATTATCCTATGCTGTAATTCCGTTTTTATCTTAAGATACTTGGATACCTTTGAGACGATAAGCAAAACGATACAAGGTGATCTGGCTCATCATTTTGAATTTCCATATCCCACCTTCACCCTGTTTTCCTTCGATACATTCTGAAATTCCTTCTTATACATGTGCATAATGTAGCAGCAAACGCGTATGCACAAAAATGTTTGCGTGGAAATTTCCTAACTCCGACCAACCTTGTTGCATTCGAGCAAAATGTCTGTAAATATTTAAAAAATTTGTGTTTCTTGCTGAAAGTATCATATTTTCATTCCAAAGCAGTTTATTGGCGTTACTTTAGCCGCTTGACATGAAAGCACTTTATGGACTTGTTGCAGCTCGAGGTGGCGTTAGGCCAAGGGATCCCCCAAGCGCGTCAACTGATGCGTCCCGTTGTAGGAATGAGAAAAAAGCGTTTAATTGACATTAGTGACACGGCTCCAGTTACGGAAGCCCACTCCACGCAGGAGCAAGTTAAACGTCCCACTTGACACCAGGACACATTGGCCCTGCTGTACGAAAAGTCTCCGCTTTTAATGCCGTAGTCTTCCCTAGGCGAGTGGACTTGGGAATCTGAGGACTATATAGCAGGCAAATCGCAATCACCGAGCCGGCTGCGATATCACGCCCATGCTTTCGCAACGCTCCGCAGCATCCCCCTCTCCGAAGCCTCCACTCACCCGAAGGTTAGAATAGAGGGCGGGATAGCAACATAGGAGTCCGCGGTCAGCGCCGGGCTTAGGTAGCACTTAAGGTTGGTTGCTTTCACCATTAGTTAGGCTGCCACATAGTGGTGGGGGTGGGTGCTTTTTGTGGACGCGTCAGCAGTCGGTGTCAGCGCTGCGTTGACTACAAGGTAGGCGCTGACGAATTGGGGGAGGGGGGAGATGTTGCCTCGAGGCAAACATCTAATTAACGCCTCTGGCGGTGTTTAGTCGTAACACCCTATGCTGTCAGCAGTTTTTGCTTGTCACTTTTGTAATTGGTGGGAGTAGCTGCACTGCTAACCGACAAGCTAGTGAGCCGCCGTCTAATTACAAGAACGTCAATAAAAAGCCTCTGCATCATAATCATCATGATCATCATTATCATCATCATCATCAGCCTGGTTACGCCCACTGCAGAGCAAAGGCCTCTCCCATACTTCTTCAACAACTCCGGTCATGTACTAATTGTGGCCATGCCGTCCCTGCAAACTTCTTAATCTCATCCGCCCACCTAACTTTCTGCCGCCCCCTGCTACGCTTCCCTTCCCTTGGGATCCAGTCGGTAACCCTTAATGACCATCGGTTATCTTCCCTCCTCATTACATGTCCTGCCCATGCCCATTTCTTTTTCTTGATTTCAACTTGTAGCAAGGCTGAATAGGTGCTACGTCACGCTTATATGTATGCACTGCGCATGACCCACTGCGGCACTACTTTGTATATATATCCCGTTCATTCTTGCAATAAAGTTGTTCATTGCCTGACCCCGACTCGCCTACATGGTGGCAGCGGTTCACTATCGCTATGTCGGCCCCGTCAACGCTGCTTCCCCCCCGCCGAAACCACTGGACCCGTCAGCAGACGCATGGCTTGGATGGAAAACTTGGAAATGTGAGTTCACATTGTTCTCCACGGCTACCCAGTTAAGTAAGCAGCCCAAAGAAGTCCAAGCAGCAACGTTACTTGTAACAGTTGGAGAGGAGGGCAG
This sequence comes from Dermacentor albipictus, assembly GCF_038994185.2. Classification (NCBI taxonomy): domain Eukaryota; kingdom Metazoa; phylum Arthropoda; class Arachnida; order Ixodida; family Ixodidae; genus Dermacentor; species Dermacentor albipictus. Next base: position 10,735,338 of record NC_091824.1, read on the forward strand.
AAAAGCTTACAACGCCTTCAAATTCGAAAATGAAGCGGATAGGAACAACGTCGAGATTTTGCTTCAGAAATTTGAAGAATTCTACAAACCAGTGACGAATTTGACGTTTAATGAATTTCGTTTCGGATCAAGAGACCAAAAGCAAGGGGAGTGTTTCAATGATTGGCTAACCGACCTCAGGCTTTCAGCAAAAAACTGCGAGTTCGGGGACCTAGAAGACCGTTTGCTCCGCAGCCGAATCATTCTGGGACTGCGAAACAAAAGCTTGCAGGAAAGGCTATTTCCGAGAACCCGTCATACAGTAATACCATTGAAATTTGTCGGGCCCAGGAACCGGGAAAAGAGCAATTTAAAGAAATCAGTGAAGGCGCAGAAGCAGCACGTGCCACAGTAATTCAAGCAGTCACCAAAGAAAGAAAACCGTGTGGTGATTGTGGCTATACCACTCACCGTGGCGAAATATGCCCGGCTGAAGGGAAAACATGCAAGAAGTGTGGTGGGCGTAATCACTTCGCTCAAGCATGTAGGTCCTCAGTGCGACGACAAACCAGAGGCGCTAAAAACGTGCTGCGCGAGGTACAAGCGGAAGACGACGATTTCTTTTTGCAAGCCCTGACTGTCAGTGCAGTCGATGCGGCAGGTCATTGGAGTGCAGCAGTTGACATTGAAGGTCGTAAGTTTACGTGCAAGCTAGACACAGGTGCTAACTGCTGCGTCATTTCAAACAAGGATGCCGAACTGCTGCCGAGCAAGCCACAGCAAACCTGCCACGCCACATTGACCGCTTTTTTCGGTCATAAGACTACAGCGAGAGGGAAAATTCGGCTGCGACTGTCAGCTAACAGCAGAGTGCACGAAGAGTCGTTTTTCGTGGTCGAACAAAATGTGCCCGTGACGCTGAGTGGATCAGTGGCGGAACGCCTCGGGTTTCTTTGTCGCGTGCAAAACGTTCACGCCGAAGAGGTATACCCGGCAGCACAACCTTTCGCAGACGTTTTCAGTGGACTGGGACAGCTGAAAGGCGAGGAGTATACAATGCAGCTAAAGCCAGGAGCCGTAGGAGTCGTCGTGCCAGCCAGGAGAGTTCCAGTGGCCCTTCAAGACAAAGTCAAGGAAGAGCTTCTGCGCATGGAAGAACAAGGCGTGATAGCAAAGGTAAAGGGCCCGACGGAATGCTCGAGTTACATGGTCACAGTCATTAAGAAAGATAAAGTGCGGATCTGCCTAGACCACATAGCGCTCAACAAGGCGTTGTTGCGGGAAAACTATCCTATGCCTACTCTCGAAGACGTTGTGCCAAAGCTTGCGGGCGCCAACGTTTTTTCAACCTTAGACGCAGCATCGGGGTATTGGCAGATAAAGCTAGACGACGCAAGTTCAAAACTTTGTACAATGAGTACACCGTACGGACGCTACAGGTTCTTGCGCATGCCTTTTGGCATTGCCTCTGCTCCGGAGATATTTCAGGCAGCGATGCACCGCGTCCTAGAAGGTCTGCCAAATGTCGCAGTAGTAATGGATGACATTCTTCTCTGGGGCAAGACTAAGCAAGAGCACGACCACAATCTACAACTGCTCCTAACGCGCTGCCGAGAACAGAATCTTCGACTAAACTTGAAGAAATGCGTCTTTTTGCAGCGAGAGGTGCGCTACCTGGGACACGTGCTCAGCGCCGAAGGCCTGCGTGTGGCATCGCTGCCTGAAATATCTCCGGAGCAGAGGCAATGCCAAAAGGCATGCGCAAGAACCTGTAGCGTCCGTACGGTGTACTCATTGTACAAAGTTTTGAACTTGCGTCGTCTAGCTTTATCTGCCAATACCCCTATGCTGCGTCTAAGGTTAAAAAAACGTTGGCGCCCGCAAGCTTTGGCACAACGTCTTCAAGAGTAGGCATAGGATAGTTTTCCCGCAACAACGCCTTGTTCAGCGCTATGGGGTCTAGGCAGATCCGCACTTTATCTTTCTTAATGACTGTGACCATGTAACTCGACCATTCTGTCGGGCCCTTTACCTTTGCTATCACGCCTTGTTCTTCCATGCGCAGAAGCTCTTCCTTGACTTTGTCTTGAAGGGCCACTGGAACTCTCCTGGCTGGCACGACGACTCCTACGGCTCCTGGCTTTAGCTGCATTGTGTACTCCTCGCCTTTCAGCTGTCCCAGTCCACTGAAAACGTCTGCGAAAGGTTGTGCTGCCGGGTATAACTCTTCGACGTGAACGTTTTGCACGCGACAAAGAAACCCGAGGCGTTCCGCCACTGATCCACTCAGCGTCACGGGCACATTTTGTTCGACCACGAAAAACGACTCTTCGTGCACTCTGCTGTTAGCTGACAGTCGCAGCCGAATTTTCCCTCTCGCTGTAGTCTTATGACCGAAAAAAGCGGTCAATGTGGCGTGGCAGGTTTGCTGTGGCTTGCTCGGCAGCAGTTCGGCATCCTTGTTTGAAATGACGCAGCAGTTAGCACCTGTGTCTAGCTTGCACGTAAACTTACGGCCTTCAATGTCAACTGCTGCACTCCAATGATCTGCCGCTTCGACTGCACTGACAGTCAGGGCTTGCAAAAAGAAATCGTCGTCTTCCGCTTGTACCTCGCGCAGCACGTTTTTAGCGCCTCTGGTTTGTCGTCGCACTGAGGACCTACATGCTTGAGCGAAGTGATTACGCCCACCACACTTCTTGCATGTTTTCCCTTCAGCCGGGCATATTTCGCCACGGTGAGCGGTATAGCCACAATGACCACACGGTTTCCTTTCTTCGGTGACTGCTTGAATTACTGGGGCACGTGCTGCTTCTGCGCCTTCACTGATTTCTTTAAATTGCTCTTTTCCCAGTTCCTGGGCCCGGCAAATTTCAATGGTCTTACTGTATGACGGGTTCTCGGAAATAAGCCTTTCCTGCAAGCTTTTGTTTCGCAGTCCCAGAATGATTCGGCTGCGGAGCAAACGGTCTTCTAGGTCCCCGAACTCGCAGTTTTTTGCTGAAAGCCTGAGGTCGGTTAGCCAATCATTGAAACACACCCCTTGCTTTTGGTCTCTTGATCCGAAACGAAATTCATTAAACGTCAAATTCGTGACTGGTTTGTACAATTCTTCAAATTTCTGAAGCAAAATGTCGACGTTGTTCCTATCCGCTTCATTTTCGAATTTGAAGGCGTTGTAAGCTTTTCTGCCCTCCTCTCCAAATGTTACAAGTAACGTTGCTGCTTGGACTTCTTTGGGCTGCTTACTTAACTGGGTAGCCGTGGAGCACAATGTGAACTCACATTTCCAAGTTTTCCATCCAAGCCATGCGTCTGCTGACGGGTCCAGTGGTTTCGGCGGGGGAAGCAGCGTTGACGGGGCCGACATAGCGATAGTGAACCGCTGCCACCATGTAGGCGAGTCGGGGTCAGGCAATGAACAACTTTATTGCAAGAATGAACGGGATATATATACAAAGTAGTGCTGCAGTGGGTCATGCGCAGTGCATACATATAAGCGTGACGTATCACCTATTCAGCCTTGCTACATCTTCCCTTTTACAGGGGAACTTAAGACGTGGTTACCGTGTCACTTGTTGAGGGTACCGACAGGGCTCGCGTTGAAGTCTTTTGCTTCGACGTAGTTCTTGTGGGGGCTCTGTGGACGATACGTCTTCGGGCAGGAGGCTCGCTTCCGGCTGTGGGTCTACCAGGTGGAGGTGCTCTCGTGTGCGCCGAAGTTCCCGGCCGTCTTCAGTCTTGGCTATTGTTGAGCGGTGTTCATCGGCTGGTCGGAGAAAGACGGCGGGAGACCAGGTCCGCTGGTTGGTATCGTACACTGTGACCTGCTGTCCTGGCATCACAGGCGGCAAGTTCCTGCTGCCACGGTTGTCGTAGGTCCTCTGTCGTTGGCGTATTTCTTGAAGGCGGCCCTGGACCACGTCCGGGGGAATTGTCCGTGGTTCCAAGTGGCTGGTAGGGACTGGTAGAAGCGTCCTAGTCTGGCGTCCCATCAGCCTCTGCACGGGGGACTGGAGCACATCATCCCGTGGGGTATTGCGCCATTCAAGCAATGCCATTTGAAACACAGGCATTTTAAAGGCACACTTTTTTAACAGCTTTTTTGCTTCCTGAACCGCTCTCTGTCATGCCATTGGAACGCGGATGATAGGGGCTTGAGGTGATGTGATCAATAGCCAAGGTGTTGAGAAAGTCCTTAAACTCACTGCTGTTAAAAGGTGGACCATTGTCAGTGCACAACTACCTGGGCAAGCCATGGACTGAGAAAATTTGAGAACACCACGTGTTAAGAGAGCTTGCCGTTGTTGTACGAAACTCTCGAATTTCAAAGAAGAAGGAGTAGAAGTCGACAATAAGGGCGAACTCGTGGCCTTCAAAGAAGAACAAGTCCATGCCGACAACTTGCCATGGTAGTGAGGGCACATCATGACTCAGGAGTGACATTTTAGGCTGTCGAGGCTGATGCTTTTGGCACACTTTACAGGCTTTACAGAACTGCTCAATGTTGCTGGAAATATTGGGCCAGAACATCACGTTCCTTGCTCTCGCCTTCATCTTATCCACTCCCACGTGTGCCGCGTGAAGAAGACTCATCATTTCTCATATCTTTGATTGTGGTACAATTACCTTGTTGCTTCGAAACACGAGGCCGTCCTGTGCATGTATCTCATCCCGGTACGCCCAATACGACCTAAGTGGCTCCGGGACTTCTTGCTTGTGAAGAGGTCACGTTGTATTCGCGTACTCCCGTAGCTTTACGAGGGTGTCGTCATCATTGGTTGCTGCTAGTAAATCTTGCAGGGAGCGTTGAGAGGCTGAAACAATTTCAAGAACATTTACTTGAAACTGCTCGTTTTCGTCCAAGAATCTTTTACTAGGAAACCTTGATAAGGCGTCAGCGAGGAACAGCTCTTTGCCAGGCTTGTACGTCACAATGATAGGATAACGCTGAAGAGTTAGGCGCATGCGTTGCAGACGTAGCGGGCACTGGTATAGCAGCTTACTGAATATCGCCACTAAGGGGCGGTGGTCAGTTTCAACTGTTACAGCATGCTGTCCAAATATGTAGTCATGAAATTTGGTGCAACCATGAACAATAGCTAAAGTTTCTTTTTCGGTTTGAGCGTATCTTGTCTGTGCCTCTGTGAGTGTCCGTGAGGAAAAAGCAACAGGCTGCGCATCCTGTATCAGCACAGCGCCTACCCCCAGCTGGCTTGCATCAACTGATAGTGTCATGGGTTTGCTTGGATCAAAATAGCTGAGCACAGGTGCTTGAATAAGAGCCCCACGCAGTCTCAGAAAGCTTTCTTGCTGTTTTTCCGTCCAAACCCATGCAGTGTCTTTTCGCAACAAAGTTCGTAGTGGTGCTGTTACTACAGACATGTTTGGGACAAAGCGCTGTACAAAATTCATAGTGCCCAAAAACACTTGAAGTTCCTTACAGTTTCTTGGTGTCGGCATTTCTAGAATGTCTTGAACACGTTGGGCGTCCACACGCAGGCCTTCGGCGCTGAGCACGTGTCCCAAGTAGCGCACCTCTCGCTGCAAAAAGAAGCATTTCTTCAAATTTAGTCGAAGATTCTGTTCTCGGCAGCGCGTTAGAAGAAGCTGTAGATTGCGGTCGTGCTCTTCCTTAGTCTTGCCCCAGAGAAGAATGTCATCCATTACTATGGTGCACCGCTCAACGATAGTCAAGACTGCAGACGGCCGGGAATTTCGGCGCACACGAGAGCACCTCCGCCTGGTAGACCCACAGACGGAAGCGAGCCTCCTGCCCGAAGACGTATCTTCCACGGAGCCCTCGCAAGAACTACGTCGAAGCACAAGACTTCGACGTGAGCCCTGTCGGTACCCTCAACAAGAGACAAGTTCCCCTGTAAAAGGGAAGATGTAGCAAGGCTGAATAGGTGCTAGGTCACGCTTATATGTATGCACTGCGCATAACCCACTGCGGCACTACTTTGTATATATATCCCGTTCATTCTTGCAATAAAGTTGTTCATTGCCTGACCCCGACTCGCCTACACAACTAAGATGTCATTAACTCGCGTTTGTTCCCTCACCCAATCTGCTCTTTTCTTATCCCTTAACGTTACACCTATCATTCTTCTTTCCGTAGCTCGTTGCGTCGTCCTCAATTTGAGTAGGATCCTTTTCGTAAGCCTCCAGGTTTCTGCCCCGTAGCTGAGTACTGGTAAGACACAGCTATTATACACTTTCCTCTTGAGGGATAATGCCACCCTGCTGTTCATGATCTGTGAATGCCTGCCAAATGCACCCCAGCCCATTCTTATTCTTCTGATTATTTCCGTCACATGATCCGGATCTGCAGTCACTTCCTGCCCTAAGTAGATGTATTCCCTTACGACTTCCAGTGCCTGGCTGCCTATTGTAAATTGCTGTTCTCTTCCGAGACTGTTAAACATTACTTTAGTTTTCTGCAGATTAATTTTTAGACCCACTCTTGTGCTTTGCCTCTCCAGGTCAGTGAGCATGCATTGCAGTTGGTACCCTGAGTTACTAAGCAAGGCAATTTCATCAGCGAATCGCAAGTTACTAAGGTATTCTCCATTAACTTTTATCCCCATTTCTTCCCAATCCAGGTCTCTGAATACCTCCTGTAAACACGCTGTGAATAGCATCGGAGAGATCGTATCTACCTGCCTGACGCCTTTCTTTATTGGGATTTTGTTGCTTTCTTTATGGAGGACTACGGTGGCTGTGGAGCCGCAATAGATATCTCTCAGTATTTTTACATACGGCTCGTCTACACCCTGATTCCGTAATGCATCCATGACTGCTGAGGTTTCGACAGAATCAAACGCTTTCTCGTAATCAATGAAAGCTATATATAAGGGTCGGTTATATTCCGCACATTTCTCTCACCTGATTGATAGTGTGAATATGATCTATTGTTGAGTAGCCTTTACCGAATCCTGCCTGGTCCTTTGCTTGACAGAAGTCTAAGGTGTTCCTGATTCTATTTGCGATTACCTTAGTAAATAGTTTGTAGGCAACGGACAGTAGGCTGATCGGTCTATAATTTTTCAAGTCTTTGGCGTCCCCTGTCCTATGGATTAGGATTATGTTAGCGTTCTTCCAAGATTTCGGTACGCTCCACGTCATGAGGCATTGCGTATACAGGGTGGCCAGTTTCTCTAGAACAATCTGTCCACCATCCACCAAGCCTCTGCACAATGGCGCAAATGCCAGTGGAGTTTTACCTTGTCCATAAACGTATTACGTCTCATTAAAGTGACTAGCGCAAGAGTGCACATGGGACACTAAAAACGCAACAAGGACAAGCGCAATATTCCAACGGGTGTTTATTACAAAAAGTATTGGCCTCGAGCTCCACCACCGGAAAAGCTGGCGCCACCGTCGGCGTGACGTGTTATTAGGGATCACGTGGACATAGCGGCCGCGTCGGCTGCTTCGGAAGCGCCAAAGCGAGCTGAAAACGAGAGTTTCAATTCCCTCGTACGCTGCGGTCCTCAATTAGCGGTGAGATTTTCCCGCTTCGAGTGTCTCCTTTACAACGCTTGAAAGCACTTCAATATGTAGTGGCTGCCTTTGAAGGCGCGCAACATGGTAGGCTACTGCTCGATGCCGCAGTGCCGGACTTACGCAACGGAGCCCGGTGTCAGCCTTATTCACACGTAGCCGCAGGACAAGAAGCCGCGCGAAGCTTGGCTCGCGAAACATAAAACCGGCAAACGGTCATCGGCTAAAACTCGGGTATGCAGCAAGTACAGACGCGAGAAAGATTTCTGCTACGCCGCCTGGTATGCCATGTTCGGAAAACGTGCACTGAGACGCTCGCCCGAGTCCGCTGCCCGACTAATCTCATGACGGTTTGGTCTATGAACTTGTCGATGCTATAGATACTGGCAAGTGCACTGGGGTGGAAAGGGAGTGGTAAGAAGCACATTAACAAAAGCATGGCATATGGTCATGTTTGTGTTATGGATTAATGCACTGGATTACCAAAACAGAAGCAGCGGGAAATCGCACGCTGAGAACGCCGATAAACATACAGTGCGGCGCAACTCGAGAAGTAATATTGAAACGTCCAAGAATTTTGAAGAAAAAAACATTGCATCGTCGCGACGGCACATCACAGTCCTCGTAGGCGTCGAAGCCTCTACAATGAAATTATTTTTGAATAGATCTTATAGCGGCCACGCAACAATCGTTGCTTGTATACTGTCAAATGCTCATATTCTGCGTCCTAAAGCTCATGGCACGGTGCGGAAACGCGCACGCGGTGAAAGTGAAACAGTACGCGGACAAGCATGCAGACGCGCAGTCGGTCGCTGCGAATCTGTGCGATCGCTGCATTGAGGCTTCATTCTATTAGGCTCCATTTAGTTATACAAACACTACAAGGACATATTTCGCATACTCTGCTCTGAGTGTTTGCCTACCTTTCACGCAAGAAGCCGGTTCGGAAGACTCCATTGCGGCGACCGCGCTCAGTGGCGTTCACTGTACGTATTCGGTAAAGAGACATAGCGTCTGTAAACGATTCTGTGCTTTCAGTTTGTCCAAGGTTAATATTTAGACAGTAAAAAACTTCTCTCGTTTCAAAAGTACTTACAGAAATATCCGGGAGAGCTCGCGCGTGGTGTTTTCAGTGAGCGCTGACTGCAAAACCTATGAGGAGCGCGCCACGTGATCCCTCGTACTACGCCAGCGAGGCGCTTCCGATAGATGCCGACTCCGTAGCTCCTCGCCGCCAATATATATTCATGGCGCGGCCATGGTGCGCTCTTGTTTATTTGTGATGGCCATGTTGCCTTGCACGATCGTAACTGAATATGATAAAGTGCGCGAGAGTATGTATACGCACCTTTTTGTAATAAACACCAGTTGGACGTTTGCGCCTGCCCTTGTCGCCTTTACAGTGTCCCGTGTCCCCTCCTGCACTCGCCACCTCAGCATGGAATGCCAACTAGTCCGGTCTCACACCTTGCTTCAGTTACCAGTTACGCATGTAACGTGGTCCAACGAAATTTTTAAAAAATCACGATTAAGGTACTCCCTAATGCGAAGTTTGAGCGGATCTGTATACGTGTTTTCATTTCGCGATATATTGGCTGGCTCGGACATTCCGACTCACGCGGCCTGTCGCGAACGGTGCGAACTGGGGCGAGATCGCCTCGCTATTCGGGAGAGGCAGTGCATGAGTGACGCATGGGTGCGATTTACAGCAGCCGCTGCAGAAACACCTCCGCTCATGCAGTGCTTTGTTTCGATATATGGTATCAGTGGACGAGCTCGCCGCATGCCTTATCGACGGCGTCATCGGTGAAAAAACGACGCGTGCTACTCCGGCACTACCTCGTGGCGATCGTTGCCGAAGAATACGTCTTGTGTGGCACTACGCTTTTCTTCTCACGCATTCGCCATACCCGCCTCCTCCGCTTTCCGTGTCATGGTACCGCTGCACCCTCCTCCTTCACTTTCCTCCTCGCGCTCTCTTCTCTGCTGCCGTCTTTCATCAACCGCTGCGCTCCGCGTTCGCTCTTTCATCCTTCACTGTGCTCGTTCGCTAAGTTACGCCGATGAACGCCGGTGCCCAACTCAGGAACGGGCGCCTAAGAGCTGTGCCCTAGCATTGTTTCTGGTGCTTGCGAACAACAGTCACGTACACAAAATAGCCACCTTGTGCACAAGTCTTCGGCAAGCAGCGCCATCCACGTTTTGGTTCACAACTGTCAAAGTTACATCTACGAGATCCTTCAAATTGCTGATGTGTGAAAGCCACTAGATGGGAGGTGACCACATTCTTGCATTCTCCAGACTTCATAGTAAAGCACCACCCAAGAGGAACTTCGATAATGACAATAAAGCGATGTCAGAATTTTCGCAAAAGACGCCACACGCATTGGCGTACGCAGTACAGTAATGTAGCTAGGAGCAGGTGGTATGACACTGAAGAAACTAAAAACGAAAAATCAAGAAAACAAAAGGGTGGCTGCACGCAGACGTTCGCACCCTTGTTTTTGTCGAGATGGTGCGAGTGGTACCACGCGACTCCTCTGCCAATAAGGACGCGCCGAGCTGAGATGGATGCGCCGAGATGCCGCTACGTGCTACGTGCTACGCGATGTACGTGACACGCATATCCTGCGCCGTCGAGACACTACAGGAGAACGTCGCTGCACGTAGTTCGCTTTTTTCGATTTATTCCTCTGTGAACATGTGCGGTCTGTTCGACGTCATGGGCCTGTGTTGTGCGCCGAACTGTAGAGGAAACTACGAAAACTGGCCAAAGGTCAGGCTATTTGGGTTCCCAGGTGATCCCGAACAAAGGAAAGAATGGCAGTGGGCCGTGCGACGGGACGATGTCGTCGTTGGAAAACTGAAAGATCCGCCTGTAAGTGTTGTCTCGCTTTTCAATTCGTGTAGTGATGATTTATATAAGCAATGTACAGTGAAAGTGTATTAGTGCAAACTACGATATTCCATTGTTATATAAATACATTTTCAAGTGACCATTGGTTTACTTGCGCAAACCACGTGGGCTCGCATGCGTTTAAATTATGGGGTTTTACGTGCCAAAACCACTTTCTGATTATGAGGCACGCCGTAGTGGAGGACTCCGGAAATTTCGACCACCTGGGGCTCTTTAACGTGCACCTAAATCTAAGTACACGGGTGTTTTCGCATTTCGCCCCCATCGATATGCGGCCGCTGTGGCCGAGATTTGATCCCGCGACCTCGTGCTCAGCAGCCCAACACCATAGCCACTGAGCAACCATGGTGGGTTCGCATGAGTTTGCAATGGTGTGTGTATATTCATTCGTTAAATGGCTCATGGCTCAGTAAAATGCGCTTTTGAGATAGCTGGCGCTTAGATTTGTAAGCGTATGTAACAGTTTTGCAGGCGTCAAAGTGTGTTCATAATATGACGGCGCTGGTTCTTTCGCAGGCTTGTGAACGGCATTTCAAGCCCAAGCGCCCACGTACAACATCAAAATATATGGACTGCGACAGACGGACTATCGAAGTTCAAATGAAGCTCACCCGGCTTACTCCTGATCCCATTTCAACAATATTTGATGATGCAAATCGAACACGTGTGGAGAACGAAGAGCTTCAAAGTGCCTTAAAGCAGTCATCTTTAGCGCATGAGAACGAGGAACGGGAAAACAAAGTTAACAGCCTCCAAGACATCAGTTCACGCCTGCACAAGCTAGGAGAGGAAATGTTTTGGGCAGTGGTACCTTGCGGCAGCTGCATGATCTTTGCTCACATCAAAGTGACACCAGATGCTCCCGATATTTTGGTGTCAGTGACTGTGTCGTCGCATATGTCTGTGCGTGTGATTTGGAGAGGGGCTCGTCTTACATCTGACAAATGTTTTGAGATCCCGGATCATATTCACGATTTCCGCGTGCTTGTACAGATCTTGGCTAATGTCGAGGACCACTGCACTAAAGGAGAACCACAAGTGGACAAAGGAAAGGCTGCACTGAAATTGGTGACCTCACTTCTTGATGACATTTCAAGTGGAGACCTTCTGGAGGACGAAGAGGTGGGCGCTGCGATTTTCCTCAAAGAGCAGTGTCATCTCCTCATGAAGAGGAACAATGCTGTTCGGTACACTGCAGAAGATTCCTCAATTGAGCAGGATTATTCCTGCTCAAAGAGCAGGAATAATGCTGTTCGGTACTCTGCGGAAGATTCCTCAATTGAGGAGGATTATTCCTGCTCAAAGAGCAGGAATAATGCTGTTCGGTACTCTGCGGAGCTTTTGGTGTAGTGTAGCATTTTGTGCGCTATTTCACCGCATGGCTACAAGTTTTTGAGGAGCAGTGGAAAGTTAGTGTTGCCTCATACTGAAACAATCAAGTGTGTCTGTGGCGCACATGATGTTGGACCTTTAAAGGAGCAAAATGAAGAGGGCTTCCTAAGAAATATGAAGAGGAGGGCAATTTTGCTCAAAGCTCATGAAAGAAATGGTACATGAATGGTAGATGAAATACACTTACAGCAGTTCTTTGAATACAAGGGTGGCAGCATAACACGGGCTGCTGCGAACTGTTCTGAACCTGCTAAGACAGCGCATGTATTTATGGTGCAGTTTCTCCTGTCACCTTTCAAAGATTTTGCACACATCCTTCCAGTGTCAAAACTTACTGCGGAGGAACTGTGTGAAACTGTAAAAAGAAGTCTTGAGGCTTGAAGAAGCGAACCTTCATATCGTTGCAGTCATCACAGACAATAATTCTGTTAACCGGAAAGTAATGACTATGTTCAGTGAGGCCCAGAAGGTCGAAATTATTTACCCCCATCCAGCTAATCCGCAGCAGCCACTCTTTCATATTGCTGACTCTGTGCATTTGCTGAAATGTGTCAGGAACAATTGGCTAAACCAAAAAAAAAATCCTGACAAATGTCTATATTACCCACCTTTTCCCTGTGACACCACAGAAAGTAAGACAATGGAGGGTGCTTCATTCACATCACTCTGAAAGCTTCATGAGGATGAACCAACTAATACTGTGAAAGTTGCTTTTGGGCTAACGTACAAAGCTTTAAATCCCACAAATATTGAGAGGCAGAACGTTAAACTTGCTGTGCAAATTTTTAACTCTTTTGTTTCATCTGCTTGAGGATAAGAGGTGAAACCCTGCATCTGACACTTGCAGAGGGTATTGCAGATTTCATTGATCTAATTGTGCGATGGTGGAGCATCATCAAAGTCAAGACTCCCCAAAAGGGACACAGAGTGAGAGATGTGTGGCAAGAGCCAGTACGTGAAATCAATGGTGAGCAGCTGCAGTTCCTCGACACATTTGTTACCTGGGCTGATGACTGGAAAAGTAGGTGCGTGCATACAGGTGCGTTGACATAGGAGACCCACTCAGCTCTCCGACTTTCCGCATACGCCTTGATCAAGGCGTCAAGATATTGTTTGGAGCAGCTCAGTTTTACGTACGTTCTCCTTGAAAAATTTCAAACCGATCCCCTCGAAGCTAGGTTTGGAAAGTATCGGAAGCTGTGTGGATCCCATTTCAATGTGTTGATCGCACAGGTACTTGAAGCTGAGGCAAAGATCCGCCTCCACAACACACTGATCTTGCGAGATATGCCAGCATCTATGACACTTGCAAAAGGACGTGTGTTGAAATGTTGATTGACAAATATAACATAAAGCTAAGAAGCTGTGACCTAAAAAAGCCCCGGGAAGACATGTTGGCATTGGTGTACATTGCTGGCTACTCTGCATATGCTGCTTTGAAGCACCAGCCTTGCAATGACTGCTGTGATTTATTCACAATTACTGAGAGAGAGCTTGAACGCAGTGAGCATGTGCTGATTGATAATATGAGTAGAGGCAGCTTGAAATTTCCACAGCCATGTGTCAGTCATGTGTGCTAGAACATATTACAGGCAAAGAATATGAGAATATGTTTTATGCAGAGAGTAATCAGAGAGCTGCATTTCTAAGTGTGATGAACTATTTTCTCTGTGACAGTGAAGACATTTACACTTGTGCAACTGGTCACAGTCAAGAGTCAATGTTGAAGAACATCCTTAATCCAGCAGTAAACACTCTACTGAAGAATTACGCAGCCTTCAAGTACGACAAGATAAACAAAGAAAAGAATAATGAGAAAAAGAGAAAGTTAAAGAAAGTGAGAATGATGTGTGCTGTTTTCGCAAATGTGTATGCATACGAGATATGAACTGTGTGTTATGTTGTCTTGACATCTCTGGAAATTTTTTAAATTATTCAGAATTGTGAAGTCAGCAGATTTTTCTTATTAAGCTAGTGAGGTTGATGTATGTCATATTTTATTGATATGAGTGTTGTGTGTTCGAATGTAATTCTGTGATCGTGGAAACCACTGCCAAATAATATGTGTGATATGAATTCTACAGCTGTCTGTGACAGACTGAAAAAATAAAGATGTTTTTTTTCCGGCGCACCGCCTTTCTATACCCAAATTCTGTAGTGCATTTTGTTTTATGGGGGCCATTGTCAGCTTTGCTCCAAATGCCGAAGTTGACGTGGAAAGAACTTGTCTCAGTTCTTTAAATCGTGTCATTGCTAAATTTATACTGGATGCAAATAAATTCCGGAGGTATACCCTCGAAGATGCTGCAGTATTGTGCTTTTTTATTTCTTTCGATGGCACCTCAAGCGGAGGTGGATGGGCTGAGTTTGGTGACGTCACGGGAGGAGTGCCGAGGCCTTCTCCTAACCTAGGTGGTTCTGACACAACCCGTTGGCCACGCGAATCGCGGACGCCGTAGTAGACGCCTTTGGCGGACGCCATAGGGACGCGTTTCCCGCGCTCGTGTGTCTTGAAAGTCGTCTCCGACGTGGTTAAAGTGCGCGCCCGCACGGGCCTCATCTTTAAAGCGATCTGCGATGTTTGCAGAGTGCGCGTACTGCGGTTAGCTTCGTGTGTGTTGTGCTTTCGAGGTTTCGTACGCGTTGAAGCGACATATGCACGGAGATCAATTGGCTTCCGGCTGGGGCCGTGATTCCCAACTCCAGCGTTTTCACAGACAGCTTCCGCTGTCAGCGAATGAAGTGTGTTCATGTTTACCTGTGCGCCCGACATCGTGCTTGTTAATTTAGATAAAACACGTTGACAGGCTAGTTAGTTTGATTCTATCTTAGAATGGGCATGCGCGGCTGAAGAAGAGCGTAGGAAGAAGCAGCACACAAAGACAGCGCTGTCTCCGTGAGTCTGTTTTTTCTGCGCCCTCGTTGAGTCACGCTTATGTATTCTATCATTGTTAATTTATTTAGCAAGCCAATGTTTACAAGCTTATACAGCCGGTAAAACTACCATCCTTGCTTCGTACAGCTATCTACTGTTTTGCAATCGCAATCAGTGATTCGCCTTTCCGGCGCAACAGCGAATTTTCTTTTTTGAATGCCCGTTGTTTCCGAGTCGGGAATAATGAGCAAGGGCAACGGGTGCACGACCCTGAAGGGACAGCACGCGGCGTCTGGCAGCGGTATGAGTGGGAACACTTGATCGGCGACGTCTCCCTTGCAAGGGAATCCTGCCACAGGGCCGGAATAGTGAATGAGCGGGTAAAGGTGGGCGTTGCTATGTCGCAATTCGGATACAAAGATCGCGCAACCTCCGGTGCGAATACCGCAGGATCCAGTCTGGATACAAGACACGCACTGGAAACTGAATCAGGACTGTTTTAGGCTTGTAGCGCACCTCGGAAGAGCAAAAAAGGAAGGAGGTAGGGGTAATCAAAGGGAACGGAAAACAGAGTGAGCGCTAACTTCCAACTCACTCTAACTTCCGCTCACTCTGTTTTCCGTTCCCTTTGATTACCCCTACCTCCTTCCTTTTTTGCTCTTCCGAGCTGCGCTACAAGCCTAAAACAGTCATGACATACCAACTCGCCCAAACTGCCACGCTTCTGAATCAGGAGTACGTGGACCTCACTCTGTCACCCGGAATGTCCGCCACAACGGAACTCTAGGAGATGAAGGTGCAGGCGACGCACACCGTTCCATCCAGTTGCTCCGGGAAAGTCTTTTTTCATGTCTGCGAGCCACTGCGTTTGTTCGGTTGCGGTTGTAACGAGCAAAGCTGGAGTCTGGAGAGCAAAACACAACACTCTACGCACCACTACGCTCTGCCCACAGACGTAGAAGCTGTAAATCCGCTGGTGGACAGGACGCGACCCATGTGCATAGTGTGACACTGGAAACCAAAGTCCCAATGATTTTCAAGGAGTCCCCATTAGCATCGTCAGCGTTCGACGAAAACAACACATCCATTTTAGCACGGAACAGATATCAGTTAGTGATATGACACTTACGGCATAGGCATCGGGGACAATCTGGATGTATGCCTATATGTGTGGAATAGTGCTCACTACCCCAACTTTGTGGTTCCTGATTCCAGTTGACTAATGCATGCCTTACCACTAAGTGACATCCGGGGAATAAGTAGGGATACCGGCATGATACCGACGACGAGTTAATGTGTTTGGGGCGCTAAGAAGCACAAACTGGGCGTCTACTAAAGTTTCCATGACTATTTGGCTCCGGGCGCTAACAGCGGCATACCCTCAGGCCATGTGCGGTACATTAAAGTCACCTGCCACTAATATTGGGTGGCCGAAGTACGCTTGAAGCCGGCGACGCAGCCATCCGGGACGGATTTTGGCGTTGCTTTCAATGTACTACCGCCCATAGCAGGATACAAGAATCACATCTGTGTGACAAGAGGTGAATCAACACGGCAACCACTCTGAAACTGAGTGCACGACTGTGATAGCGGGATCGGTGTCTGGGGATATTTGCTGTTTACATATCCTGCCGCTTGGCCAGGAGTACAGGCAGAGGCACCACAGCAGTGGTCTACAATAGAAGGGGTGGCATACGAGCTGAAACCGTAGAGGCGTGGGAGCGAGTTAGTCTCCTGAAGAAGCGAACCCAGACACAGAGTCCGTTAATGCAAATGCGTTGGTTGGGCTCACCAACTTCTACTGTGAAGCCTCGACAGTTTCATTAAATGACAGCTGGAAGTGACTTGCTGGTCACGTGGCAAGCTATATTCGAAGGTTAGCGGCTAGAACAGCGAACAGATTTTGCCGCTGCTGAGCTACAAATTGGAGAGGTTCTGTTGTAAACAGAGCGCCAGAGGAGGCAGGCACAGACTGAGACGGCAGGGATTCCTGTTCACACATGTCCATGTTTAGTTGAGTGACTGATCAGCGTATTAGGACTCGGCGCTGCGTTAGGCGACGCAGTTCTTCTAGCAGCGATGCTAGGCCTTGATCTAGCTCAGCTAATGCAGGCTCCGTGTCAAGTTCGTCCATCGGCAATGGTGCAGACATGTCAAATCTGTCTTTTCGGCGGCCCCGCTTAGCCGATTTACTATAAGACGTCCGCTAGGAATCACAGTGGTGGTTTCAGCTTGCCTAACGTCAGTATCGTCTTCAAGTACTGTGAAGAGGTTGGAAGTGAGAACGCCATCATTCGGTCTCAATGAGTTCATGGCCTTGCTGTTTCTCCGGTGACTTCCGCTTAGCCTCATTGTCGCGCCGCTTCGCGGGGCAGGCCTTTTCAGTGATTTCATGGTCATTGAATTTACATAAGCTACTCTTCTAGGTGGTGGCTTCTTGCGCTGCCATGCTGGTGTCTGAGTGTCCCGGCCGGAAACACGTGTAGCAATGGACCCCGCCTGGCCGATGCGGGCGCAACTGTAGAAGACAGCCGTAGCAAACAATGTGGTCAGGAGGCTTTGGAGGACCCCGACGGATGTCAAGCCATGTGCGTCCTTAGCCTATGTAACGAGCACTCACCACCTGATGCGAGGAGCAAATTAGATCCTTCATGGTGTAAATGTTTGCAGCGCGAGGCGCTGAAGTGCGGAAAGAAAGGTAAATAAGGACGGAGCAATGCAAGAGCACAAACACGAGCGCTGCTGCGCTTCAGTGCTTTGCGCTACAAAAATTTATACTATGGGCCTAAATAAACTCCCCACATTGCTATTCTTATTACGTCCTTCACCAAGGTTTCTGGGATTTTATCAGGGTTCACAAAGACCCCGAAGGTGCGAACCAGATATCAGATAAGCTTGTACGGGTACTGAGCAGGATCGTAGCCAAGAGGGAGGGGGGGTGATGTTTGGGCTTTTAGTTTATGTAAAGCTGAGCGCTGCCTACCCCCTCTCTCCTCTTCCTTTCGGCATATTTGTTTCTCGCCCATGCTATTTCCACGTCGCATCGATTTATTAAAATGTAAAAATGAAAATAAGCAGAGTTGGTTTGTTGACAAAACTGGTACCTCTTCTAAAAACCAGATGATGCGACTAAGCCGAAGTTATTGTTGCGTCTCTGTTCTTTTATTATTTTATTTCTATTTCTTTTTATTTTAGTTCTTTTTTCTTTTATTATGTTTAAAAATGAACATTAATAAAAGAAATAATTAAAAGGAAGTTAAGCATGAGTAAAGAATGTGCAGCTTCAACTTAGAAGAAATGAAATGAATATACATATGATGAGTTCATTCTTAACAGGTATGAAATCCAACTAGTTTATAAATTTCAAACAGCTGAACTTTATTAAAGACAAAGATATCCCACAATAGCATGCATGATAGAACCGTATCTACATTTACGCACTTCTGCAGTTGATTTAATTGCGCGGGTACGTTGTATGTCAGGGTTTGCATAAGGTAATTTGTTAGGAATTGTGCGGTTTTTTTTATGTGCAGCTTGTAATTTGTGTTGGAGACGGTATGCTCACAGTGCTTTGACGTTAATTATTCTGCTTTCTTGAAATAACGGTTTTGTAGGATGTAAATAGTGAACATTGTGAATACAACGAAAGCTTTTTTTTTTTTTCGAACAGCAACTGCCTGTTAATGTTACGCTGTGTAGTCGCAGCCAATACTAAGGTGCAATATATGCCACCGAAAAAGGAAATCCATTTCCGGATAAAATAAATCGTGATGAGGCAGGAAAAATCAATCCTGGCACGCTCGTCAATTGTCACAAATTGCAGCGCTCCAGAAATGGACAGAGAGACAATTCAAATATGTTAAAGAACATTTCTCTAGAAGACAAAAAACAACGAAAACAAACAAACAGCAAACTACCCTAACACACTATCAACACTATACACATACGAGACACTCCAAAAAATAGCTATACACATTGAAAACAAATAAGCTCTCAAATACATATTTCATCTGCTCCACTAACCAACACGACGTCACGAGCAAACGAACGTTCAGACCGTCGCTAGCCATGTCGGACTCCGGCCCAACGAGGCAAAAACTTTGGCCTGCGTGGTTCCGATGTAGCGTGGGCGTTGAGCTCCGACGAGAGTGATGAGGTTGTAGTCTTCCGCAGGGAAGCGCGTGGCACAGGGCGCGGTCTAGGCCAGTCGGCCGTTGTGCCGCTGACGTTCCCAGGAGATTGCCTTCGTGGCACGGGACAGCAACCGGTTACGGCAACGTGGGGTTGGACCGAGGCCACGGAATACAGCTACGGCGACACAGTCGAGGATCAGGAGTTGTTGCTGGCCAACTCACGAACGTCCCTTCTCTAGTCCGTGGTTACACGAAGCTGCTGCCTCGCGTCTCCAGAGCACAGCTGGAGATGCCACTGTCTTGATTTTTGTCCTATCTCCAAATAACTGGCAGATGTTGAATAGAGCTGAATTGAATTGAATCTTCGCCTGCGTCTCCTTTTTCTTAATTTCTTCTTCTTTCGCACTTCACGTGCTTTTCACCTGCGTATCCCTTCTCCGTTTCGTCGACCGGCGTCTTGGTCTTTTTCACATTGTCATACAGGTCTTGCCGGTGGCTCATAGCAGTCTATATGTGGCTATTTGCTCTTGTCAAGAGCGAGCTGAACCTACGAGTCCACACTACAATGCTTTCGGGGGGAGGGTTCTTATGCTTGATAGTTTATGAACTCACAAATAGAGGTGGCGTCCCCCACGCCGAAATCATTCCACACATGCCACATCTGCACGAAATAAAGCGGCTACGAAATGCTTGTCGTGTAGCGCGCCGCTGCGCAACAGGTGACAAGTTTGTCGACCGGCATCTATATGTGGCAATTTGCTCTTTTCAAGACCGCACTGGTCCTACGGCTCCCACCACACGGCAGTGCTTTTGGCGGGAGTGTTCTTATGCTTACGAGTTCATGAATTGAGATATGCAGCTGGTTTCCCCCATGCCAAAATCATTCCTCACATGCCACATTTGCACAAAATAACACGGCTATGAAATGCTTGTCGTGTAGCGCGCCGCTACGGAACTGTAGACCAGGTTGGTCGGTGTAGCAGAGCTGCCAGCAACGCGGTATCGTGACCTGTGACGTCACGCTCCTGTTCCATCGTCAAATCGGCAATAAGCGTTGTTCTTCACCGAAAACCGGCCTACTTACTTGGCGGCAGCGGTCCCTAGTCGGCACGTCAACGCTGGCGTCCCTTCTTCCACCGCCGAAAGGCTTTACACACATCAGGCAACGCTTGGCTTGGATGGAAAACTTGGGAGAGTGAGGTTAGCTTGTTTTAAAGCGAAAGCTTTACGGGCCGATAACTTGCGATTTCGCCGTGGCGGTGCTCCGAGGAGGCACGCGACGTCACAACGCTCGCCGCGCCATGGATATTTCTCTCTCTCGCTCCCTAGTCACTACTGCGCATGCGCCACTAGTAGCACCGAGCCACAAGGGTTCCGCCGCTGCGCAGCGCCGCGCCTTTGAGCCGCCGCTGTTTGGTATGACGTCACACAGCGTTCCTCATCGTTGCGCTCCCCTCCGCTCGCTTCGCCAGCTGCATCGCATGCCTGATAACATGTTGGAGGATTGAAAAGGAGAGCTCGCGTGCGCGCAGCCACAGTTGAGGCGGCAGTATGGACGGCGACAATTCTGATAAGCAGGAGGAGGCCTGGAATCGACATCGGAGCGAGGCGAAGACGAAACGAATCGCCCAGGAAGCAGACGAACAGCGCGCCAAACGACTGGCTAAACGCCGCAACATAGCTATACAACCAGGCTAACGTGGACTTGCAATAAAGAGTAACCAAGGCTAACCATGATATGCCTTAGCTTTCGCTACGTATATCCTGGCATAGCCGAGCTAAGCTACTGCCATTTTTTTCTACTACCACTTACCTGAGCAAGCAGGGCAAAGATATGCAGGCAGCCACGTTGCTAGTAACGATAGGTGAGGAGGCTAGAAAGGCTTACAGCACGTTCAGGTTTGAAGCAACAGCAGACAAAAACGACGTCGACATCTTCGTACAGAAATTTGAGGATTTCTACAAGCCTCAAACGAATTTAACCTTTCAGGAATTCAGTTTCTGATCAAGAAACCAAAAGGAGGGCGATAGCTTCAGTGAATGGTTGACGGAACTGTATATGCTAGCTAAAAACTGCGAATTCCGAGCGCTAGAAGATCGCTTGCTGCGCAGCCGCATTATTGTGGGCATTCAAAGCAAAATTTGCAGCAAAAGTTGACCGATGAACACCCTTCGTATCAGAAGGCTGTCGATACCTGTCGCGCCGATGAGCAAGGAAAAGAGCAGTTTCGCGAGATAAGCGAAGCAGCCGCAACCACTCAGGAAACGAGAGTTCATGCAGCAGCAAGCAACAGAAACGTCTGCAGTAAATGCGCCTACCAGACACATCGCAGCGCAATATGTCCTGCGAGCGGGAAGACTTGGAAAAAGTGCGGCAGGCTGAACAATTTTGCCCAAGCATGGAAGACGCCGCCGCCATCACGAGACGAGGTGCAGAGATGCAGAGATTCGCATGAGCTGATTCTAGAAGCAGACGAGTACATTTTTTGGAAACGTTATCTAGAAGCAGACGAGTACATTTTTTGGAAGCTTTATCTAGAAGCAGACGAGTACATTTTTTGGAAACTTTAACGGTGCATGCCATAACAACACACAACTGGAATGCAACGGTTCATATTGAAGGCACACTAATGGCATGTAAATAAGACTCGGGCGCAAACTGCTACGTTATTTCGAAACGAGACATTGAGACGCTACCAGATAAGCGAACAGAATCTTTCCGGGTCACACTTACGGCATTTTTGGACACAAAACTGCATCGCATCAAAAATTACGGCTGTTACTTTCAGCGAGCAACAAATCTCAGGAAGACACGTTTTTCATTGTAGAGCAGAACGTGCCAGTAACACTGAGCGGTTCAGCAGCGGAACGTTTGGGGTTCATGAGCCGCTTGTGGAACATTGAATGCGAACATACTCCCCAACAGCCTTTTGCAGAAGTGTTCAAAGGGCGCAGCCAGCTCAGGGACTTCGAGTACAAAACGAAGCAGAAGGCCGGGGCCTCAGGTATGGTCGTGCCAGCTAGAAGAGTCGCTGTGGCCTTTCAACACAAGGTTAAGGCCCATTTACAGCGCATGGAAGATCAAGGAGTAATAACAAAGGTGAGCGAACCTGCGAAATAGTCCAGTCCCATGATCACAGTGGTGAAAAAAGACTAAGTACGCATTTGCCTGGGTCCAGCAGAGCTAAACAAGTCACTGTTACGCGCGAACTATCCTATGCCAACAATAGAGAACATTGTTCCACGACTTTCCGTGGCTTTTCTTTTTTTCAACATTAGATGCGGCATCTGGATTTTGGCAGAATAAACTGCATGAGTCAAGCTCAAAACTCTGCACTATGAGAATGCCGTATGGTCTCTATGGGTTTCTTCGAATGCCGTTTGGCATCTCCTCGGCCCCAGAGATTTTCCAAGCAGCAATTCACCGCCTGTGTAGCGGTAGCCATAAACGACATATTGCTCGGGGGAAGGACTAAAGAAGAGCACGATTACCACTTGAAACTTTTGTTGACACACTGTCAAGCACACAATCTTAGACTGAACATCTAGAAATGCGCATTCTTTCAGCCCCATGTGCGTTACCTGGCTCACATATTCAGTTCAGAGGGCCTGCGAGTGTACCCGCAACGAGTGCACGACATTCTACAAATGCCAGCGTCCAAGAACAGTGAGGAGCTGCAAGTGTTTCTTAGTATGATTAATTTCTTCCAGCCATTCATTCCAAGCATGTCTGACGTTGCTGCACCGCTGCGAACCTTACTGCGGAATGACATTGCTTGCGTATGTACAAAACAGTAGGGAAAAAAGTTTCCAAAAGTTGCAGTAGCCCTTGGCGCAAGCACCTGTGCTTCCTACCTCGACCCGAAAAAAAAATATCGCCCTGTCAATCGACGTGAGCCAACTGGCTGTTGGCGTGGTGCTTCTTCAAGAAGGCCGCCCTGTCGCTTTTTCGTCTCGGTCACTCACGGACACATAACAGCGCTATGCATAAATTGAAGAAGAAACGCTCGCGATTATGCATGGTCGCACGAAATTACACGATACATTTACGGCCAAGCAGAAGTAACGGTTGAAACCGATCATCGCCCTTTGGTGTCGATTTTCAAGCAGCAGCTGCAGCAGGGCCCCCTTCGTTTGCAACGCATGAGGCTGACCTTGCAGCGCTATCCCATCAACGTTATCTACTAACCGGGCAAGGATATATTTCTTGCGGATGCTTTGTCATGGTTTCCCAGCAAAGTGTGCATGGTGGAAGAGACCGAACAGTTTCAAGAAAATGTACTCAATTTTGTGTCTGCTTCCAAAGTACACATCAAAGACCTCCTTGCAGCAACCGATTGCGATCCAACCCTGCTCAACTACGAGGATATGCGGAAACAAGCTGGCCGGACGATAAACGTAATATCCCGGAAGACGTGCGCCCTTATCATACCACGAGGACGTACAGTCCCAGGATGGCCTACTGTTCCGCAGCAATAAGGTAATCGTACCCCACTCAAAGAGAGCAGAAATATTGAGCCTCCTTCACGCCGCACATTCGGGAACAGACCAAATCAAAGAACGAGCGAGAAGCGTTATGTTCCTCCCAAACATGTCCGCAGACATTGAACAGTACTGTAGAGCATGTAAGATCTGCCAAACGCATTAATCACTGAACCTGAAGATGCCGCTTTTGTGTAACAAAGTGCATAGTTTACACTAGGAAACTATAGGAATGGACTTGTTCTCTTAGGGTGGCCGACAGTTTCTCATGATCGCAGACTTCTATTCCTTCTTTTTTTCAGGTACGCGAATTCCAAAACCTCACTGCAAAACTGCTGAAATCATTATGTGGGTAGATTTTTGCTGTCCATGGACTTCCCTTAAAGCTGTGCAGTGATAACAGCCCACCGTTCCACAGCGCGGAATTCAAAAAGTTTTGAGCAGATTAGGTATTGCACACGCAACTTCGATCCCGTAGAAGAAAACGCATTTGGTCGGGTTGGTTCATGATTACGAGCAATAAAAAACAGCGCTAAACAACAGGACGAATGAAGGGACACAGACCACAGCGCTGACTAACAACCAAAGTGTCTTTATTGTTATGACCAGCATCGCTGAAAGCCTCGCAACAAGCCTTAAAGGAAAGCAGTCCGCAGCTGCTAAATTGTGACAATCGCTGACGGCAAATGGTTGCGGTTATACCATATGTCAAGTCAAGTCAAGCCAGTTTTATTTACATCATTATGATGTGGGTAGGCTCAGGCAAAAAGCGAACGGTTTTCGCTTGAAGAAGACCGAGCCCCCCTACATGGCGTACAGCAACGTCAAAAGTTTAAAAAAAAGTACAAAATCCACAGACACTACATAACAGAATATAATCAAGAAATTCAGAACAGTTGATATAAACTCTTGGTACGAGCTCACTAATACACAATGCATAGCTGTTCACAGAGATGAAAATGTCCTTCCCATCACACTTTAACGCAAAGGGAATACAGCGGAGCAATTCACAAAAATCGTTATTAGTGAAATTCAGAAGAATCGATGTAAACTCGTCGCACATGCTCATTAATACACAATGCATAGGTGTTAACAGAGATGCAAATGTCATTCGTGTCAGACTTTAATGCAAAGGGAATACAGCGGCTTACAAAAAATGATTTCTTAGTGTTTGTGTACTAGATGTTTCAAGAAAAAAACGTTCAAATATGAATTTATTTAGTAACCTTGGAACTGCATGACGCATCATCTGTCGACCATGTTCTGTACGGCAAAAGGTAATGGTCCAACGTTCGTGCTTTCGAAACGAATATGGCGTTGAGTTTGCTTCGAGGGATGACAATGCTGTCAAGAAGTTGTCATTGTGAAGAATTGATTTTTTAAATCTTACGGCTAAGAAAAATTCGTATAGCTTATGAACGGGTATGATTTTGAATTGCTTAAACAATTCTTCGGTGTGTGCGAGGTAGTCAACATTTGCTATGTAACGTACTGCTTTCTTTTGCAGCATGTGTATTTTGTGCAGGTTAGTTTGAGTAGTAGTGCCCCAAACAAGGAAACAGTAGTTAACATATGACATGAATAATGTGTTGTATATTATTAATTTAATCGATACAGGTAGATAGGAGCGAAATTTTGCGAGCATTCCGACGCACTTTGATAAATTGGTTAAAGTGGAGCTAATATGAGGGTCCCAGCTAATGTTCTTGTTAAAGAAAATTCCTGGTGTTTTTACTGTGTCTACTACTTCTATAATAGAATTGTCTATGTTTAGCCTAATGTCTGATGTAACGATGCTCTGCCGGTAATGAAAAAGTACCGCTTTTGTTTTCTTACTATTTATTATCAAGGAATTTGCTGTGCTCAGTGATTTCAACTTTTCTAATACGCTGTTTACGCTTGAAATGAGCAATGGAATGGTATTACCCCTAAACAAGAGACTCGTATCGTCTGCATAGAGAAGATATTGTGGAAGGTTGCTGATATCTGTTATGTCGTTTATGTATATAATAAATAGTAGCGGTCCTAAGATACTTCCTTGTGGAACTCCAGTGGTGATTGGTTGAAGGGTTGAAACATGCTGATCAATTGTTACACATTGATATCGATGCTGTAGGTAGGACTTTAGTAGACAAGCTGCAGTGCCACAGATTCCATATGTTTCTAGCTTAGTGAGTAGTATTTGATGGTTTAGGCGATCAATAGCCTTCGAGAAATCCACAAAAACACCTATGGTTATCTCCCTGTTTTCAAGTGCCTCGAGGATGATCTCTTTTTGCATTAGTAAGGCTGTTTCAGTGGACCTGTTTAGGCGGAAACAATGTTGTGACGGATTAATGAGGTTAAGCTTATTGCAAAAGTTCATGAGTCTTTTATGAATTACTCTTTCTAGGCCCTTAGAAAAAATCGGCAGAATAGAAATAGGTCGATAGTTGAACATATCGTTTTTATCGCCACCCTTGAAAAGTACAATTACTTTGGAGATTTGCATTAATTTGGGGAAGCAACCTGTTGATAACGCCAAATTATATATATAAGTCAGTAGGGGGGCAATAACATTCAGCACATATTTAACTGGAATAATTTGTATGCCATCAATATCGCGTGATTTGCTATTTTTCAACGAGTTGAAGATGTTACATACCTCGCGTTCATCTGTCGGATCAAAATAAATGCTGCGGTTATTCCTAGGAATAGTGCTGCTCAGAGATTGACGGTTTTGAGAACTGCTGACAACATCTTTAAAAAATTTGTTAAATTCTTCAGCAAGCTCTGTGCCATGTATGCGGCGGCCCTGAAAAACGAGATCTTTGATAACTGGCGACGATGGGGTTCTGTTTAG
The DNA here is from genome assembly GCF_038994185.2 of Dermacentor albipictus. Taxonomy (NCBI): domain Eukaryota; kingdom Metazoa; phylum Arthropoda; class Arachnida; order Ixodida; family Ixodidae; genus Dermacentor; species Dermacentor albipictus. The sequence continues at coordinate 10,761,464 of NC_091824.1, forward strand.
CAACTTGTTTAGTTTTTTCCACACGTCTGCACTATCCTTACAGGATTCCTGTTGGAACTGATGCTGCAGGAAGCGCCGCTTTTCATTTCTCATGAAGGAATTCAGCTTATTTCTATATTGCTTAAATATTTTCAAATCTAAAAGTGACTTCGTTTGACAAACTTTTTATATAATCTACCCTTCTTTTTTATTCGTTTTAAACACTCACGGCTGATCCAGGGCTTTCGGTTGTTATGATATGGCTTGAAAATAATTTCTCTAAATTGTTCACAGTAAATTCGCTTAAAAATGGATATGAATGTTTCATACGCCTCATCTGCAGTGTCACAATGGAATACACCATCCCAGTTTTCATTCACAAGACTCGAGTAGAAAGATTCCAAAGTTACAGGGGTGATGTTCTGGATAGTTACTGTCATCGAAGTTTGCGCATGTGTTCTTTTATCTTCAGATTCAACAAAAAAGTATATCGGAAAGTGGTCGCTTATGCCATTACATACAACGCCTGATATTACATTTTTTACATCAATGTTGGTGATAAAAAGGTCTATCAAAGTCTCTGTGTACATTGTAACACGTGTTGCAGTTTTAGTAGTGATAGCATGACCATTTTCTTCTACTGCCAAAAAAAAAGGTCTCTTGCGCAGGGCAAGATTTTAGCACATCAATGTTGAAATCACCCGCAAGTAGTAATTCCAAATTATTTATATTCACGTAGTTGAATAGCAATTCAATGTGGGAAATGAATTGATTGAATTGACCGTTTGGCGGTCGGTAGATCACACAGTAGATGTATTTTCTCGATTTCAAGCATAGGCACTCAAAATCTTCAGTCAAAGAGACAGTTCAGGAATTATTTCACATTCTAGATTATTTTTGATGAGAATTTCAATTCCACCACCTTGTTTATTAGGTCTATTTAGGAAGAAACTATTATATCCATCACGCCTGTAAACCTCTGTATCCGATGAATACCACGTTTCAGTCAACATTATTACATCGAAGTCAAAAGCAAATTCATTTAGAAGAATAGAAAGCTCGTCTTCTTTATGCCTCGCTGATCTAATGCTCAAATGAAAAGAGCTCAAGGCGATTTTCCTCGATGTATTAAATGTGGTGTTTATGTCGTGCGGAGACTGAGCCATTTTACAGGCGAGAGGCAAAATATAAAACAGTGAAGACACTTAAACCATTTTTTCCACGTCCTGAGCATTGCGAAGGTACAGAATCGATGACGATTCATCCTTCCGTGCAAGAATCCTACCATTGCTTGTCCAGACAAATTTCCACCCTTTTGCTTTCTTTTGTTCAATAGCCATGCCAAGTACTCGTTTTAGTGCTGGGCAAAGGTGTTCGTTGATGAACAGGGGCGAGTTTGGTGAAAAACCCAGGTCCTGAGTTGATAGGCGCATTTTACGTGCTTTTTGGAGCACAGCGTCTCGCTTGGGACGGCTTTTGAATTGTACAACGATATTGGGTACAGTGTTGGGGTTTTTTGCAGGGACGCGATGACAAATTTCAATGTCACTTTTCGCAATAGGCTCCTTTAAAGCCTCCCCTATTTTATCAAGAGCATCAGGAAGGTTTTCATCTTCAGAGAAAGGTATCCCTTTAATCTCAAGGTTCCGATTCCTTGAATACTGCTCCGAGAAAGTCACTCTATCGTCGAGCTGTAAAACTTGCGTTCTGAGCGCTTGGCATTCTTCTAATAACTTTTCATTTGCCGCTTGGAGCTCTTTGTTTACTTTTGCCAGCTCATCGCGTTCTTTCTTTCTGTCCTCGAATTCTTTATTGAAAAATTCAAGACTTGACTTCCCTTAGCTCTTTTCTTAGATCCCGTTCAAGTTTAGCTTGAAATTCGCGCATTTCCTTCCTAAGTTCAGCAGATTCACTCATCTCAAATGCAACAAAACAATGCACACAAGCAACGGCATTGGCAGCAGTTTGGGCAGAAGGGACAGAAATGGCACTTCACTGTATGGAAAATGTTCTAACCTGCAATGATAGCGGACAAGATTTAGATGGTCTCGTCAGGCTGCCCTTGCTGCTGCCAAGTGATTCCTCGGTGAAAGCGCGGCCCTTTTTGTAGCAGGCGCTTCCTGGTGGACGTGACGTCACCGGCGTATACTGTCGTCGTCACGCTGCCTGCCTTCCTTGCCGACGCTTGCTTCCAACACCGATGAATACTGGCCGCGCACTTGATGCTGCAATGATAGCGGACAAGATTTAGATGGTCTCGTCAGGCTGCCCTTGCTGCTGCCAAGTCATGCGCGCACCAGGTTGCGCATAATCTCAAAAAGGTTGTCAGCAGGGCAGGCGTCAGGTAGCTGTTCACTGCCAAAAATAAGTCGGGTTGCCTGTGCCATCAAATCAATCGGGTAACCAAGAACAACGAAAAAGTTGTAAAAAGCAGCACAGACAGAGGTTTGTTGGTGACCGTTGTGACTGTGTGGTGTATAAGATTCCCCTTTCATGCAAGCGTTTTATATCGGCCAAACGGGGCGGTGCATCAATGATCGCATGCGTGAGCACTCAAACAAAGTTTAAAAATGAGCTAAAGATAGTGAGTTATCACTGCATTGCAATGAATGCGGCTGCAAGCCGTCTTTCAAAGATGTGAACCTGTCAAAATACCGCGATGACCGCGCACGCCTTATTTCCGAAGCTTTCCACATTCATGTTAGCGGCGATGCATGTGTAAGCCTTCCCTCTATTTCTCTCCTTCCGAAGGAGATTGCCTTCCTATCGCATTAATTGCAATCCTCCCCCGCGCGCATGCCAAATTCTGTTGATCCTGTGGTTTGAGATAGCGGCGGAGTATATACATGCTGACTGAAAGAATAAAGACGCTGGTTGTTAGTCAGCGCTGTTTGTGTCCCTTCACTCGTCCTGTTGTTTAGCGCTGTTTTTAATTGCTCGTATTCGATCCCGTATTACCGCTTTAACGGATGGCTCAAAGGGCTGTCAATTATGCTAAGAAACTACTAAAGAAGTGCTCGGATAGGATACCCGACTTGCACGTGGCTTTACTTGAGTGGCGCAATACCCCCAGGGATCAGGTGCTGAGGTCCCCTGCGCAGAGACTCATGGGACGACAGACGAGAACCCTGCCCCCAGTAGCCACAACTCACCCGGTGCCAGAGACGGTGCCCTGCAAAGCCGTTCACCGCCGTCTGCGGGAAATTCGTCAGCGCTAGAAAATATACTGCAACCGTCGCTCCAGACAGACTCCAGACTCCCCTTATCGCAGGAGCAACACGTAACAACGTGCGAAACTCTTCACCAGACCTGGGCACCTGCTGTCTTCCTAAGCCCTGCGGAAGCACGACGTTCAGCGATCCTGAAAACGGAAGACGGCCGAGAGATCGAGCGGACCCGAGAGCATCTACGCGACGTAGCCCCACAACCACACGATCCTCTAGTGTCTGATGTCCCAGACGTCGAACCACTTTTACCAGAGCTACGACGAAGCCCACGGCAACGTCGGAAGCCCTGTCTGTGCCTACTGTCTGAGAGACATTGAACTAATTGTTTATATAAAAAGGGAAGATATAGCAGAGCTGTCAGCAACGCTGCATCTTCATTTGTGACGTCACGCTCCTGTTCCCATATATACCAGCGTCCCATCGGCACTAAACGTTGTTCTTCACTGACAACCGGCCTGCTTACAGTCGGCATATGTCTATATGTGACAATCTGCTCTTATCCAGGGCGCCCTGGTCCTTTAGCTCTCGCCACGCGGCAATGTGCTTGGCGGGAGTCTTCGCGTATATGTTGGATGATGAATTCAGAAATACAGGTGATGTCCCCCATGCAGAGTTCATTCCACGAATACCACATGTGGACAAAATAAAGCGGCTATGAAATTCTGGTCGTGCCGCACGCCGCTGCGCTACTGAAGACGAAGCTTGTAGACGTGCATCTGTATGTGGCAATTTGCTCTTGTCAAGAGCGCACAGGTCATACGGCCGGCACCATGTGGCAATGTTTCTGGCGGGAGTGTTTACGTACTTGGTAGTGCTGAATTCAGAAATAGAGGTGATGTCCCCCACTCAGAGATCATTACACACATGCCTTAATTGCACAAAATAAAGGGGCTCGTTGTAGCGCGGGTCGACATTTGAGCAAGTTGGTCCAGGTTGAACACCCTGAAGGGACAGCACAAGACGCCTAATGAAAACGACAAACATACGGCAGCGCTGATCCACATTTGGGCAAGTTTGTACTGGTTGAAAATATTGGATGGGCCGCGCAAGACGCCACGAAAGAAAAGAACGAAAGACAAAGTGCAGCGCTGATCGACATTTGAGCAACTTGGTACTGGTTGAACGTCTTGAAGGGGCAGCACAAGACGACTAATACAAAAAGAGCGAAAGACACAGGGCAGCGCTGATCTATTTCGGGCACGTTGGTACAGGTTTAAAAACCTGACGGGGCAGCGCAACACAACTAAAGCAAAAAGAATGAGAAATAGGGCAGCGCTGATCGAAATTTGGACAAGTTTGTATTGGAATAACATCTTGAAGAGGCAGTGCAAGACGGCTAAGACAAAAAGAACGAAAGAAAGAGGGCAATGCGGATCCCACATTCGCGCAAGTTTGTTCAGTTTGAGCATCTTGAACGGGCAGCGCAATAAGACTAAGCCCAAAAGCATGAAAGACACAGGGAAGTGCTAACTGACATTTGGGCAAGTTGGTACTTGTTGAACATCTCAAAGGGGCAGCGCAAGACAACTAAGATAAAAAGAACGGAAAAGAGAGGGCAACGCGGATCGATATTTGGGCAAGTTGGTAGTGGTTGAATATCTTGAAGGGGCAGCGCAAGACGGCTAGGACAAAAAGAAAGAAATACACAGGGCAGCGCTGATCGATGTTTGGGGCACGATGGTACTGGTTTAATAACTTGAAGGGAAAGCGCAACACAAATAAGACAGGCAATGACACAGGGAAGCGCTGATCGGCATATGGACAATTTGATATTTGTTGAACATCTTCAAGGGGCAGTTCAAGATGACTGAGAAAAAAAAGAACCAGAAAGAAGAGTTCTTATTGACATTTGGGCAAGTTGCTGCTGGTTCAGGATCTTGAAGGGGCAGCGCAAGACGGCGAAGACAAAAAGAACAAAAAGAGAAGGCAGCGCGGATTGTCATTCGGACAAGTTTGTGCGGGTTGACCTTCTTGAAGGGGGCAGCGGAAGACGCCTAGGAGAAAAAGAACGACAGACATACTGCACCGCTGATCGACATTTGGGCAAGTTGGTACAGGTTTAGGAAAATGAAGGGACAGCGCCAGCCGACTAAGTCAAAAAGAACGAAAGACATAGGGCAGCGCTGATCGTCGTTTGGGCAAGTGGGCACAGGTTGAAAATCTTGAATGTGCAGCGCAATACTACTAAGACAAGAAGAACGAAAGGCACATAGCAGCGCTAATCAACATTTGGAAAAGTTGGTACTGGTTTACTATCTTGAAGGGCAGCGTAAGGCGAAGACATTGTGCGGCGCTCATATATATTTGGGCAAGTTGGTACTATAAACGGAAGACGAGTAAGACCAAAATAACTCAAAGAAGAGGGCAGCACGGATCAAAATTTGGGCAAGCTTGTCCAGGGTGAACTTTTTGAAGGGGAAGCGCAAGACGGCTCAAAGGGCAGCGCTAGACCCCTGAAGGGGTAGCGCAAGACGACTGAGTCAAAAGAACGAGACATAGGGAAGCGCTGATCGGCATTTTGGCAAGTTGGTACATATTGAAAATCTTCAATGGGCAGCGCAAGACGACTAAGACAAGAAGAACGCAAGACACAGGGCATCGCTGATTGACATTTGGGCATGTTGGTACTGGTTTAACATCTTGAAGGGGCAGCGCAAGAAAGCTAGAAAAAAAAAGAACGAAGGAGACAGGGCAGCGCTGATCGACGTTTGGGCAAGTTGGTACTGGTTTAAAAGCTTGAAGTGGAAACGCAAGATGACTAAGGCAAAAAAAAACCAATTACACAGGGTAGTGCTGATTGGCATTTGGGCAATTTCGTACAGGTTGTACGTCTTCAAGGGGCAGTGCAAGACGACTGAAACAGGGCAATGCTGATCTGCATTTGGGCAAGTTGGGACCGGTATAATATCGTCAACGGGCAACGCAAGACGGCGAAGACAGAAAGAACGAAACGGATAGTGCAGCGCGGATCGATATTTGGACAACTTTATGCAGGTTGAACTGCTTGAAGCGGCAGTGGAAGACGGCTAGGACAAAAAGAACGACAGAGGCATAGCAGCGCTCATCGACATTTGGATGAGTTGGTACAGGTTTAGGAAATTGAAGAGACAGTATAAGACGACTAAGACAAAATAACGAAAGTGGGCAACCCGGATCGACATTTGCGCAAGTTTGTGCAGTTTGTACATTTTGAATGGGCAGCGCAAGACTTCTAAGATAAGAACGAAAAACACATAGTAGCGCTAATCGATATTTGGAATAGTTGTTACTGATTTAACATCATGAAGGGGCAGCGCAAGACGACTAAGACGTGGGCAGCACTGATCTACACTTGGGGAAGTTCGTACTGGTTTACTATCTTGAAGGGGAAACGCAAAATGACTAAGAAAAAAGAGAACGAAAAGAAGAAGAAAGCGTTGATTGACATTTGGGCAAGATGTGCAGGTTCAACTTCTTGAAGGGGCAGCGCAAGTCTACTAAGACAAAAAGAACGACAGACACACGGCAGCGATGATCGTCATTTGGGCGAGTTGATACTGGCTGAAAATTTTGAAGGGGCAGCGAAAGACGACGGAGTCAAAAAGAACGAGAAACAGGTAAGCGCTGATCTAAATTTAAGCAAGTTCGCAAGTGTTGAACACATTAAAGGGGCAGAGCAAAACGACTAAGAAAAAAGAACGGAAAAGAGAGGGCAGCGCAGATCGACATGAGGGCAAGTTGGTACTGTTTGCATATCTTGAAGCGTCAGTACAAGGCAACTAAGACAAAAATAAAGACATAGGGCAGCACTGATCAACATTTGGGAAAGTGGACACAGGTTGAAGATCTCGAACTGGTAGCGCAAGACTACCAAGAAGAACGAAAGAAACATAGCAGCGCTAATCGACCATTGGCAAATTGGTACTGCTTTAGCATGTTGAAAGGGCAGCGCAAGACGACTAAGACATCGGGCAGCGCTGATCTACATTTGGGAAAGTTGTGCAGGTTTAGATTCTTGAAGGGGCAGCGCAAGTCGACTAAGGCAGTGCTCATCTACATTTGGGCAAGGTCCTCATCATCATCAGCCAGGCTACGCCCACTGCAGGGCAACGGCCTCTCCCATACTTCTCCGTCTACCCCGGTCGTGTGCTAAATGTGCAATGTTGTGGCAACAAGTTTCTTAATCTCATCCACCCACCTAACTTCCTGCCGCCCCATGCGACGATTCCTTTCCCTTCTAATCCAGCCCGTAACCTTTAATGACCGTCGGTTATCTTCACTCCTGATTACATGTCCTGGCCATGCCCATTTCTTTTCTTGATTTCAACTGAGATATCATTACCTCGCATTTGTTCCCTCACCCAATCTGCTCTTTTTCTTATCCCCTTAACGTTACATCGATTATTCTTCTTTCCATAGCTCGCTGCGTCATCCTCAATTTAAGTAGAACCCTTTTCGTAAGCCTCCAGGTTTCTCCCGCGTTGGTGGGTACGGGTCCGACACAGCTGTTATACACTTTTCTCTTGAGTGATAATGGCAAGCTGCTGTTCATGATCTGAGAATGACTGCCATATGCACCTCAGCCCATTCTTATTCTGATTATTTCAGTCTCATGATCCGGAACCGCGGTCACTATCTGCCCTAAGTAGATGTATTCGCTTACTCCTTCCAGTGCTCGCTACCTATCGTAAACTGCTGTTCTCTTCCGACACTGTTAAACATTAGTTTTCTGCAGATTAACTTTTAGACCCACCCTTCTGCTTTGTCTCTCTAGGTCAGTGAGCATGCATTGAAATTGGTCCCCCGAGTTACTAAGCAAGGAAATATCGTCACCGAATCACAAATTACTAAGGTATTCTCCATTAAATCTTATCCACAAATCTTCCCAATCCCGGTCTCTGAACACATTCTGTAAACACGCTGTGACTAGCATTGGAGAGGTCGTACCTCCCTGCCTGACGCCTTTATTTATTGGGATTTTGTTGCTTTCATTATGGACGTCTACGGTGGCTGTGGAGCCTCTATATATATATATCTTTCGGTATTTTTACATACGTCTACACTCTGATTCCGTAATGCCTCCATGACTGCTGAGGTTTCAACTGAATCATACGCTTTCGCGTAATCAATTAAAGCTATACATAAGGGTTGGTTATATTCCGCACATTTCTCTATCACCTGACTGATTATGTGAATAAGGTCTATTGTTGAGTAGCTTTTGCGAAATCCTGCCTGGTCCCTTGGTCGACAGAAGCTTAAGGTTTTCCTGATTCTATTTGCGATTACCTTAATAAATACTTTATAGGGACCGGACAGTAAGCTGATCTGTCTGTAATTTTTGAAGTCTTTAAAACTAAATTAAGGGGTTTTACGTGCCAAAACCATTTTCTGATTATGAGGCACGCCGTAGTGGAGGACTCCGGAAATTTCGACCACCTGGGGTTCTTTAACGTGCACCTAAATCTAAGCACACGGGTGTTTTCGCATTTCGCCCCCATCGAAATGCGGCTGCCGTGGCCGGGATTCGATCCCGCGACTTTGTGCTCAGCAGCCCAACACCATAGCCACTGAGCAACAACGGCGGGTTTTGAAGTCTTTGGCGTCCTCTTTCTTATTGATTAAGATTATGCTGATGTTCTTCCAAGATTCCGGTACTCTTGATGTCATGAGGCAGAGCGTATACAGGGTGGCCAGTTTTTCTAGAACAATCTGCCCAGCATCCTTTAACAAATATGCGGTTACCTGATCCTCCCCAGCTGCCTTCCCCCTTTGCATAGGTCCAAAGGTTTTCCTTACTTCTTCCGGCGTTACTTGTGGGATGTCAGGTTCCTCTATACTATTCCGTCTTCCATTATTGTCGTGGGTGCCAGTGGTACTGTGGAAATCTCTATTGAACTCCTGAGCTCTTCGAACTATCTTATCCATATTCGTAATGATATTGGCACATGGTGTGGCGCAGCAAGAGACTGGAGAAGAGGAGAACGAGGTTTGTCTCGGCATCGCGCGTCACCGCTTGCGTTTTTGTAAAGTGCAACCCCCTGTATCTTGATTCAGCTTGTATACTCCAGTAGGGTGTACGCGACAATTTGGTGGAGGTGCTGGGTACGCTCAACTTATGCAGAAGACCCCACTGAGCAGCAAAAACCTCGCCCCACAGTTGGAGGTGACTCCCGTTCACCGCACAAGCCGGCGAATCCGAGGCCTCGCCCCAGAATTTCGAAACCTCCAGGAAAAAGTGGTGACTGCGACCACTGCGACTTCTACGGAACGGGTGATACCAACTTACCTAACGCTGCTGAACCCCCAAGTGCCGACGGCTTTTCATGGCGTCTTATACAAGAAGAACTCCGCTGCCACCAACAAGACCTACATTTTAGTCGTTCCAGCCGACCTCAGTGCCGAAGTTTTGTTCGCCTGTCATGACGAGCCTCCGTCTGGCCATTTGGGTTTTACGCGAACGCTTGATAGAGTGCGCGAATCCTACTACTGGCCGAGACTTGCCGAGTGTGTTAAGCGGTACGTCCAAGCCTGCCGTGAATGCCAGCGCCGAAAGTCGCCAGCTGTGAAGCCTGCGGGATTGCTGAATCCGATTAACCCACCTGGCAAACCTTTCGACTAGGTCGGCATGGATCTTCTGGGCCCGTTTCCATTGTCATCTTCTGGCAACAGATGGATAATCGTCGCCATGGACTATTTAACGCGATATGCTGAGACTGGAATCGGCTATGGGTAAAGTCAACACAAAATACACCATACTGATGGGCGACTTCAATGCCAAGGTAGGCAAGAAGCAGGCTGGAGACAAGGCAGTAGGGGAATATGGCATAGGCACTAGGAATAGCAGGGGAGAGTTATTAGTAGAGTTTGCAGAACAGAATAGTATGCGGATAATTAATACCTTCTTCCGCAAGCGGGATAGCCGAAAATGGACGTGGAGGAGCCCGAATGGCGAGACTAATAATAATAATATATGGGGTTTTACGTGCCAAAACCACTTTCTGATTATGAGGCACGCCGTAGTGGGGGACTCCGGAAATTTTGACCACCTGGGGTTCTTTAACGTGCACCTAAATCTAAGTACACGGGTGTTTTCGCATTTCGCCCCCATCGAAATGAGGCCGCCGTGGCCGGGATTCGATCCCGCGACCTCGTGCTCAGCAGCCTAACACCATAGCCACTGAGCAACCACGGCGGGTAATGGCGAGACTAGAAATGAAATAGACGTCATACTCTGCGCTAACCCTGGCATCATACAAGATGTGGAGGTGCTCCGCAAGGTGCGCTGCAGTGACCATAAGATGGTAAGAACTGGAATTAGCCTAGACCTGAGGAGAGAATGGAAGAAACTGGTACATAAGCAGCCAATCAATGAGTTAGCGGTAAGAGGGAAAATAGAGGAATTCATGATCAAGCTACAGAACAGGTATTCGGCCTTAACTCAGGAAGAGGACCTTAGTGTTGAAGCAATGAACGACAATCTTGTGGGCATAATTAAGGAGTGCGCAATAGAAGTCGGTGGTAACTCCGTTAGAGAGGATACCAGTAAGCTATCGCAGGAGACGAAAGATCCGATCAAGAAACGCCAATGTATGAAAGCCTCTAACCCTACAGCTAGAATGGAACTGGCAGAACTTTCGAAGTTAATCAACAAGCGCAAGACAGCTGACATAAGGAAGTATAATATGGATAGAATTGAACATGCTCTCAGAAACGGAGGAAGCCTAAAAGCAGTGAAGAAGAAACTAGGAATTGGCAAGAATGAGATGTATGCGTTAAGAGACAAAGCCGGCAATATCATTACTAATACAGATGATGTAGTTCAAGTGGGTGAGGAGTTCTATAATGCCTCATGACTTCGAGGGTACCGGAATCTTGGAAAAACGCTAACATAATCCTAATCCATAAGAAAGGGGACGCCAAAGACTTGCAAGTAGAATCAGGAACACCTTAGGCCCGTATTCACAAACGGAACTTACCCTTAACTTATGTCTTAAGTAGCCGGTCGATGCTTAACGCGTTTGATGGACAAATCTTGTACTTAAAGTAAACTTTAATCGACACTTGAGTGCCGGAGTGTAAAGTATGATCATTGGCAACCTTAAGTGCGACTTTCGCTACTCTCGCCTAGCAAGCAAGATGGCCGCCTGCTACGGCAGCCTCGACGACTTTGCCGATTTCACCGGGCGTGTGCGCAATATTACGGAGGATGAGACATACCGATACTTGTCGCCATTACGGCCACGGCTTAAGGATCGACCGAATCCCATGGAAGTATACAACGACGCGGAATTCTCGTGGCGGTACCACTTCTCCAAGCAAGCGGTGCTACGGCTGTTGGAAATGCTGGCACTGGTCCTCAAAGACAACGAACGCGGGGACCCCGTGCCGCCGCTGCTCCAGCTTCTAATCGCGCTGCGATTCCACGGCGCCGGAACATTTCAGGTTGTCACCGGGAACCTCGTTAATGTTTCGCAAGCAACTGTGTCTCGAATCACTGCACAAATGTCAAGAATGACTGCCGAAAATTTGTTCCCGCAGCTCGTGAAGTTGCCAAATGCTAATTCTTTGGCATCCGTTATGGAGGAGTTCTACACCATTGGACGGTTTCCTGGTGTTAGCGGGTGCATTGACTGCACTCCTGTACCCATCAAAAGTCCCGGAGGAGATGACGCGGAGGTTTTTCGCTGTTGAAAGGCTGCGATGGCGCGAAACGGATTCACGGAGCACGACGCGTTCTTCAGAAAAATTTGTTTTCCTTTTTTCCATCGTCCGCGCGGGTTGAAAACAGGCAACGCACACACGTTCTCTCCGCAAGAACGCCGCAAGTTTTCAGCAGCAAAACCGAAAAATAAGTCGGGACGGCGACACACAGAACCGCAGTGGCTGCGAAAACCAACGTGAACCTGTGGCCAGACGAGTTTGAGTAAAGCGTTAAAACCAAACCGTTCTTTGTATTTTACTGAGAAAAATGCGAGAGCAAGCACTGCAACACTTACATCCACATTCCTCTGCTGCAAAAATTATTTTATTTTTTAGCGATTGAACCTATCGTACACGTAAAATATATACGTATCCTCGACACCAGACGACATACTTGATTCCAAAAGTGTTACTTCCGAAAGTGATACTTAAGTGTCGTTTTTGAAGTATTCGCCTAAAACTTTCCTAAAACTTGTACTTTTCCCGCACTTATTGACGCCCTACTTAAGTTCTGTTTCTGAATACGGGCCATAGACTTCCGTCAACCAAAGGGCCAGGCAGGATTCCGTAAAGGCTACTCAACAATAGACCATATTCACACTATCAATCAGGTGATAGAAAAATGTGCGGAATATAACCAACCTATGTATATAGCTTTCATTGATTACGAGAAAGCATTTGATTCAGTCGAAACCTCAGCAGTCATGGAGGCATTGCGGAATCAGGGTGTAGACGAGCCGTATGTAAAAATACTGAAAGATATCTATAGCGGCTCCACAGCCACCGTATTCCTCCATAAAGAAAGCAACAAAATCCCAATAAAGAAAGGCGTCAGGCAGGCGTCAGGCTCTGCAATGCTATCCACAGCGTGTTTACAGGAGGTATTCAGAGACCTGGATTGGGAAGAATTGCGGATAAGAGTTAATGGAGAATACCTTAGTAACTTGCGATTCGCTGATGATATTGTCACGTGGTGGTGACGTTAAGAACACAGTAGCAATACTGTGATAGACAAAACTAACTTTCATTGGGCGAACCTGTGCCCACAAAACAGGCTACACTTATAGCACAACGATAGCGGCGAACACGGTCGGCGATCGTCGAAAATCTGATCAGCGGTTCCAGCGCGTCGGCTTTTATACACAATCGTCGAATGTTCCAGACTAATCGTTGGGACCCGCGTGCCTTCCATAAAGTTCTACATCATTCGCGTCAGACGAATAAATCAGATAACACAAGGTTCGGCGACAACAGACTGCGGATAGAAGCATCGATAACTTTCCAGAAACTTCGGAAACATGCAAGCGCGTCCCGCGCTGTACGATAAGATTTGTTAGGCGGCGAAACCTGGTCGCCCGATAAATATAAATACACGTGTCAATACCCCCCTCTTAAAAAGCATCATCCCGATGCTACAAAGAGAGCGAAACACAAAGGAACACTTAATAAACATAAGTAACAAAACAACGAAAAGAAATAAAGTCCAAAGGTCAGTTACGCGAAGTCCAAAAGTTCGTCAACGCTGGTGGTACGGCTTGAGCCGCACAACGTGGACAATTTCGGGTCGTGAGCGGCGCCGCTGTGACAGCGAAATGCCGTCTCGCACAACCTCGTAGTCCAGTGCACCAATACGTCGGATGATCTTGTACGGTCCAAAATAACGACGCAAAAGCTTCTCGCTCAGTCCTCGTCGGCGTATAGGGGTCCAAACCCAAACACGGTCACCGGGCTGGTACTCGACAAAGCGTCGTCGGAGGTTGTAGTGTCGGCTGTCGGTCCTCTGCTGGTTCTTGATCCGCAGGCGGGCGAGCTGTCGGGCTTCTTCGGCGCGCTGGAGATAGCTACCGACGTCGAGATTTCCCTCGTCAGTGACGTGGGGCAGCATGGCGTCGAGCGTCGTCATCGGATTCCTGCCGTAAACCAGCTTAAACGGCGTGATCTGTGGTGTTTCTTGCACCGCCGTGTTGTAAGCGAATGTTACGTACGGCAGGACGGCATCCCACGTCTTGTGTTCGACGTCCACGTACATCGCTAGCATGTGGGCGAGGGTCTTATTCAGCCGCTCCGTAAGACCATTCGTCTGCGGGTGGTAGGCCGTTGTCCTCCTGTGCCTTGTCTGACTGTAGTTCAGAATGGCTTGGGTGAGCTCCGCTGTAAAGGCCGTTCCTCTGTCGGTGATGAGGACTTCTGGGGCACCATGTCGCAGCAGGATGTTTTCGACAAAGAATTTCGCCACTTCGGCTGCGCTACCTTTTGGCAGTGCTTTAGTTTCAGCGAAGCGGGTGAAGTAGTCCGTCGCCACGACGATCCACTTATTTCCGGTTGTTGACGTCGGAAAGGGTTCCAACAAGTCCATCCCGATCTGCTGGAATGGTCGGCAAGGAGGCTCGATTGGCTGTAGTAATCCAGCTGGCCTTGTCGGTGGTGTCTTGCGTCGCTGACAGTATCGGCATGTTCTGACATAACGGGCGACGTCGGCGGTCACGTGCGGCCAATAATACTTTTCTTGTATCCTTGATAGTGTCCGGGAAAATCCTAGGTGTCCAGCGGTCGGATCATCATGTAGGGCGTGCAATACTTCTGGACGAAGTCCTGACGGGACAACAAGAAGGTAGTTGGCGCGGACTGGGGAGAAGTTCTTCTTCACGAGTAGATTGTTTTCAAGCGTGAAGGAAGATAATCCGCGCTTAAATGCCCTGGGGGCAACGTCGGTGTGCCCTTCCAAATATTCGACGAGGCCTTTTAGCTCCGCGTCTGCCCGTTGCTGTGCAGCGAAGTCTTCCGCGCTTATCATTCCGAGGAAGGCGTCGTCATTCTCGTCGTCTTGAGGTGGCGGGTCAAGGGGACCGCGTGATAGGCAATCGGCATCGGAGTGTTTTCGTCCGGACTTGAAGGTGACAGTGATGTCGTATTCTTGTAGTCTGAGGCTCCACCGCGCTAGTCGTCCTGAAGGAACCTTTATATTCGCTAGCCAACACAACGCGTGATGGTAACTGACGACTTTGAATGGCCTGCCATAAAGATAAGGGCGAAATTTAGCTGTAGCCCAAACGATGGCGAGGCATTCCTTTTCGGTCGTAGAATAGTTGCCTTCGGCTTTTGACAGCGACCGGCTAGCGTAAGCTATCACCTGTTCGACTTCGTTTCTCCTCTGGACTAGAACGGCACCGAAGCCTAGGCTACTAGCGTCAGTATGGATTTCTGTATCGGCGTACTCGTCCAAGTGCGCAAGTACCGGCGGCGACTGCATACGTCGTTTGAGTTCTTCAAATGCGTCGGCCTGTGGCGTTTCCCACTTGAAC
The DNA here is from genome assembly GCF_038994185.2 of Dermacentor albipictus. Taxonomy (NCBI): domain Eukaryota; kingdom Metazoa; phylum Arthropoda; class Arachnida; order Ixodida; family Ixodidae; genus Dermacentor; species Dermacentor albipictus. Next base: position 10,776,651 of record NC_091824.1, read on the forward strand.
TCAACATCACATTTAGTTAGATGTGTCAACGGCTCGGCGATGCATGAAAAGTCCTTGACAAAGCGCCTATAGTACGCACACATGCCAAGGAATCTACGGACTGCCTTCTTGTTTATGGGTTGCGGGAACTGTGCGATTGCAGCTGTCTTTTGGGGGGTCTGGATGGACACCAGATTTGCTGATTACGTGGCCTAGGAACAGAAGCTCATCGTAAGCGAAGCGGCATTTTTCCGCCTTCAGAATAAGCCCTGACGACTTGATGGCTTCTAGTACTGTCGCAAGCCGCTTGAGGTGATCGTCGAAATTTCCGGCGAAGACGACGACGTCATCCAAGCAAACGAGACAGGTCTGCCACTTCAGTCCTGCTAATACTCTGTCCATGACGCGCTGGAACGTTGCAGGCGCCGAACACAGTCCGAATGGCATAACCTTGAACTCGTAGAGGCCGTCTGGCGTGATGAAGTCGGTCTTTTCGCGATCCCTTTCGTCGACTTCTATTTGCCAGTAGCCAGACTTGAGGTCCATCGATGAGAAGCATTTAGCATTGCAGAGCCGATCCAATGCGTCGTCTATCCGTGCGAGGGGGTATACGTCTTTCTTCGTGATTTTGTTCAATCGACGATAATCGACGCAGAAACGTAGGGTTCCGTCCTTTTTCTTCACTAAAACAACTGGAGACGCCCACGGGCTTTTCGACGGCTGGATGATGTCGTCGCGCAGCATTTCGTCGACTTGGTGTCTTATAGCTTCGCATTCTCGCGTCGAAACTCGGTAAGGGCTCTGGCGGAGTGGTCGAGCGCACTCTTCGGTTATTATGCGATGCTTTGCGACTGGGGTTGGTCGAATCCTCGATGATGTCGAAAAGCAGTCTTTGTATCGTCGAAGCAGACTTCTGAGCACTTGCTTCTTAATCACGGGGAGACTTGGATTTATGTCGAAGCCTGGCTCGGGAACTACGGTCGTCGGGGTAGATGCAACAGAATCCGAGAGGACAAACGCATCGCTGGTTTCCTGAAATTCCTCGATGTATGCGATCGTCGTGCCCTTGTTGATGTGCTTGAACTCCTGGCTGAAGTTTGTGAGCAACACCGTCGTGTTTCCTCCGTGCAGTCAAGCGATCCCTCTTGCGACGCAAATTTCACGGTCGAGCAGTAGACGTTGGTCGCCTTCGATGACGCCTTCTACGTCAACGGGTGTTTCGGGGCCGACCGACATGACAATGCTGGAGCGAGGCGGGATGCTCACTTGATCTTCGAGCACCCTCAAGGTGTGGTGACTACGAGGGCTCTCCGGCGGTATCGCTTGATCTTCCGACAGCGTTATTGACTTCGATTTCAGGTCGATGATTGCGCCATGTTGGTTCAGGAAGTCCATGCCGAGAATGACGTCTCGTGAACACTGTTGGAGGATAACGAAGGTGGCAGGGTAAGTCCGGTCATGAACGGTAATTCTTGCCGTGCAGACTCCAGACGGCGTAATGAGGTGCCCTCCAGCGGTTCGAATTTGAAGGCCTTCCCACGTAGTCTTAACTTTCTTCAACTGGGCGGCGATGTGTCCACTCATGACGGAGCAATCAGCCCCTGTGTCCACTAAGGCGGTAACTGCGTGGCCGTCGAGAAGCCCGTCGAGGTCGGTGGTCCTTTGTCTGGCGTTGCAGTTAGGTCTTGGCGTCGGATCACGGCTCCGTCGTGTTAAACTGAAGCTGGAACGTCGCGTCGTCACGTTGTTTTTCGTCGTCGTATTCCTTACTTCCAGACTTCTTCGGGACGGTGGCGTGTCGTTATGTCGTCGAGGTAGTTTCTTCGGCGTCTTCGTTGGCGGCGGAGGATCTTCGTCAGTTCGACGAACAGCAACCGCACCTCCATCGGTTGCTGCTTTTAGTTTTCCTGATATGGGCTCGTAGAGCGGCCCCGGGCTGGGCCGATGTATGGTCGGCGCTGCGGCGACAGGTAGCGTCCTGGTGATGGCGAACGGGACGGCCGTCGAGGGCTCCACTGAGTAGCGGCGAGGTAATCGGCGATGTCACGTGGGCGCTCGCCAAGCTGTGGACGCGGCGCGTTGATGGCGAAACCTCGCAGTCCCATCTCCCGGTATGGGCATCGTCGGTAGACGTGACCCGCTTCTCCGCAGTGGTAGCAGAGCGGGCGGTGGTCAGGAGCACGCCAGATGTCCGTCTTCCTCGCGTAGGTGCGCTGGGCGACGGGTGGTCGTGCTGGCGGCGGCGGCGGCGGACGACGAAACTGCGGCGTGACGGCCCTGGCGCAATCGCGGAGGGGGTCTCCTTGACGGCGTGCGACGGCGGCGTAGGTCATCGCTTGCGCCTCACGCTGCGGCGATTCAGGGGTTACTCCAAGTTGTTGTTGGAGTTCCTCACGCACGGCGTCGGCAATCGAAGCCACTTGAGGCTGTGATGATGGGAACAGCTTTTGTAGCTCCTCCCGCACGACAGCTCGGATAGTCTCGCGTAGGTCGTCGGCGGCCAGTGACTGAACTCCGGCGTAGTTTGTCGAGGTCGTGCGGCGGTCGAATTGAAGGTTTCGCATCTCGAGTGTCTTCTCAATGCTGGTGGCCTCGCGGAGAAACTCGTCGACGGTTTTCGGTGGGCTTCGTACCATTCTGGCAAAAAGTTCCTCCTTCACACCACGCATCAGCAGGCGGACTTTCTTCTCCTCGGGCATTTCAGGGTCGGCATGGCGGAAGAGACGGCTCATTTCTTCCGTGTAGATCGCGGTCGTCTCATTAGGTAGCTGCACCCGGGTTTCCAATAGCGCTTGGGCTCGTTCTCGGCGTACGACGCTTGCGAATGTCTGCAGGAAGCCGCTTCGGAAAAGTTCCCAGGTCGTTAGGGTGGCTTCTCGGTTCTCGAACCACGTCCCGGCCGCGTCTTCCAATGTGAAGAAGACATATCGCAGTTTGTCGTCACTGTTCCAGTTGTTAAACGTAGCGACTCTCTCGTACGTCTCAAGCCAGCCTTCCGGGTCCTCGAAAGTTGAACCACGGAACGTCGGAGGCTCCCTGGGCTGCTGTAGCACGATGGGCGATGCCGGGGCTGCCATTGGGGTGGACTTGGTGGCGATCTTTCTGATCGTCTCAGGCAAAAGTCCGTGCTCCGGGGGCAGTTGTTGAAGACGGCGGCTTGCTCGATGGTCCGGGAATGCGTTGGTGTTGTTTTTGCGTTCCGGGCTTGGATCACGGCTTGTCGGGGGCGTCCGGCACATGGACCAAAAGCACCTCCACCAGATGTCACGTGGTGGTGACGTTAAGAACACAGTAGCAATACTAGACAAAACTAACTTTTATTGGGCGAACCTGTGCCCACAAAACAGGCTACACTTATAGCACAACGATAGCGGCGAACACGGTCGGCGATCGTCGAAAATCTGATCAGCGGTTCAAGCGCGTCGGCTTTTATACACAATCGTCGAATGTTCCAGACTAATCGTTGGGACCCGCGTGCCTTCCATAAACTTCTACACCATTCGCGTCAGGCGAATAAATCAGATAACACAAGGTTCGGCGACAACAGACTGCGGATAGAAGCATCGATAACTTTCCAGAAACTTCGGATACATGCAAGCGCGTCCCGCGCTGTGCGATAAGATTTGTTAGGCGGCGAAACCTCGTCGCCCGATAAATATAAATACACGTGTCAATATTGCTTAGCTTAGTAACTCAGGGGACCAACTGCAATGCACGCTTACTGACCTGGAGAGGCAAAGCAGAAGAGTGGGTCTAAAAAAATTAATCTGCAGAAAACTAAAGTATTGTTTAACAGTGTCGGAAATGAACAGCAGTTTACGATAGGTAGCGAGGCACTGGAAGTGGTAAGAAAATACATCTACTTAGGACAGGTAGTGACAGCGGATCCGGATCATGAGACTGAAATAATCAGAAGCATAAGGATGGGCTGGGGTGCGTTTGGCAGGCATTCTCATATCATGAACAGCAGATTGCCGTTATCCCTCAAGAGAAAAGTTTATAACAGCTGTGTCTTACCAGTACTCACGCACGGGGCCGAAACCTGGAGGCTTACGAAAAGGGTTCTACTTAAATTGAGGACGACGCAACGAGCTATGGAAAGAAGAATGATAGGTGTAACGTTAAGGGTTAAGAAAATGGCAGATTGGGTGAGGGAACAAATGCGAGTGAATGATATCTTAGTTGAAATCAAGAAAAAGAAATGGGCATGGGCAGGACACGTAATGAAGAGGGAAGATAACCGATGGTCATTAAGAGTTACGGAATGGATTCCAAGGGAAGGGCAGCGTAGCAGGGGGCGGCAGAAAGTTAGGTGGGTGGATGAGATTAAAAAGTTTGCAGGGACAACATGGCCACAATTAGTACATGACCGGGGTAGTTGGAGAAGTATGGGAGAGGCATTTGCCCTGCAGTCGGCGTAACCAGGCTGATGATGATGATGCTGAGACAAAGGCACTGCCTCGAGGCACAGCTTCCGAGGTTGCCCAGCTTTTTATACAGAGCATCGTCCTACGGCATGGCGCCCCATCGCACGTCATCACAGACCGAGGCAAAGCTTTTACAGCACAGCTCATTGAAGACGTTTTTAAATTCAGCTGCACGACCCATCGAAGGACAATTGCCTATTATACACAGACAAACGGCTTGACCGAACGACTGAACAAAACGATGACTGACATGCTGTCTATGTACGTAGACGTACAGCTCAAGACGTGGGACGAGATACTCCCTTACGTGACGTTTTCCTATAATACTGCTACGCAAGAAACAACAGGCTTCACGCCGTTTTACCTCGTTTCCGGCCGTGAAGTGCAGACTATGTTAGAAGCAATGCTGCCGTGCGACAACACCGATCATCTCGACTTCGCCCAAGATGCCGAGCTTGTCGTGCAACGAGCTGAAGAAGCCCGTCAGCTTGCCCGAGTGCACATAAAGCAACAACAGAGCATCGATGCGCACCGTTACAATCTCCGCCATAGACATGTCGAGTTCCAACCTGGTGATGAAGTTTTGGTCTGGACTCCCGTGCGCCGAAAAGGACTATCCGAGAAGATTTTGAGTCGCTACTTCGGACCTTACAGAATGTTGCAGCGAATTAGTGACGTGAACTACGAAGTCCTTCCTGATGGAAGTCAGCCTCCTCGACGTCGACAACCGCAATCTGAGATTGTGCACGTTGTGCGGTTGAAACCGTACTGTAGCCCCTAATATTCGACGTTTTCAGCCGCTCAGGCTAGTCTTGTGGTTGCTCGTCCATCAGTGCCTTGTGACTATATCGCACACCACAGTGATTGTGACTATAGCCTATGTGTTCGTCCTAGACCATCTCGGCACTGTCAGGTCAAGCCTATGCATGCTTTCCTTCTCTTGCCTTTTTTTTAAGAGGGGGTAATGCCACATGGTGTGCCGCTGCAAGAGACTGAAGAGGAGGAGAACGAGGTTCGTCTCAGCAGCGCGCGTCGCCGCTTGCGTTTTTGTAAAGTGCAACCGCCTGTATCTTGATGCAGCTTGTATACTCCAGCAGGGTATGCGCGACAATATTGCCGCTTTTGCCTCTTAACGCATACATCTTATCCTTGCCTATTCTTAGTTTCTTCTTCACTGCTTTTAGGCTTCCTCCGTTTCTGAGAGCATGTTAAATTTTATCCATATTATACTTCCTTATGTCGGCTCTCTTACGCTTGTTTATTAACTTGGACAGTTCTGCCAGTTCTATTCTAGCTGTAGCGTTAAAGGGTTTTATACATTGGCGTTTCTTAATCAGAACTTTCGTCTCCTGCGATAGCTTAGCGGTATCCTGTGTAACGAAGTTACCACCCACTTCTATTGCACACTCCTTAAATATGGACACAAGATTGTCGTTCATTGCTTCAACACTAAGGTCCTCTTCCTGTGTTAAAGGCGAATAGCTGTGCTGTAGCTTGATCCGGAATTCCTCTATTTTCCCTCTTACCGCTAACTCATTGATTAGCTTCTTATGTACCAGTTTCTTCCGTTCCCTCCTCAAGTCTAGGCTAATTCGAGTGCTTACAATCCTATGGTCACTGCAGCGCACCTTGCCGAGCACGTCCACATGTTGTATGATGCCAGGGTTAGCGCAAAGTATGAGGTCTGTTTCATTTCTAGTCTCGCCATACGGGGCTCCTCCACGGCCACTTCTGGTTATCCCTCTTGCGGAAGAAGGCGCATTAATTATCCGTAAGTTATTCCGTTCTACAAACTCTACTAATATCCCTCCCGTGCTATTCCTAGAACCTATGCCACATTATCCCACTAACTTGTCTCCAGCCTGCTTTTTTCCTACTCTGGCATTGAAGTCGCTGACCAGTATTGTGTATTTTGTTTTTAATTTCCCCATCGCTGATTCCACATCGTAATAGAAGCTTTTGACTTGCTGGTCATCATGACTGGATGTGGGCGCGTAGACCCGTGCGACCTTCAATTTGTAGAAGGTCGTATTTGTACCTCTTACTACCTTACCTCAATTTGTACCTCTTATGAAGTTTCACAACAAAGCAAGAAGGTACTGGTTAAATAACTTAAAGGGGCAAGGCAAGACGACTAAGACAAAAAGACCGAGAAGGAGAGCGCAGCGCGGATTGACATTTGGACAAGTTTATGCAGGTAGAACTTCTTGAAAGGTCAGCGGAAGACGGCTACGACAAAAAGAACGACAGACACACTTCAGCGCTGATTGATATTTGGGCAAGTTGGTACTGGTTTAGGAAACTAAAGGGGCAGCGCAAGACAAATAAAAAAAAACGAACGAGATAGGGCAGTGCTGAGCGACATTTGGGCAAGTTGATACTGGTCGAACATATTGAAGGAGAAGCCCAAGACGGCTCAGACAAAAAGAACTAGAGGCACAGGATAGCGTTGATGGACATTTGGGCCAGTTGGTACTGGTTTAATATCTTGAAAAGCCAGGGCAAGAGGACCAAGACAAGAAGGACGAAAAACAGAGACAGCATGGATCGACATTTGGGCAGGTTGGTGCAGGTTGAACATTTTGAAGGGGAAGACGCCTAACAAGAAAAGAACGAAAGACACAGGGCAGCGCTGATTCACCTTTGGGCAATTTGTACTGGTTGAACATCTTCGAGAGGCAGTGAAAGATGACTGAGACGGAAAGAACGAGACACAGAGAAGGGGTGATGGGCATTCGGTCAAGTTGGCACGACATTTGGGCAGTTGACACTGGTTTATCATCTTGAAGGGGCAACGCAAAGCGTCTAAGACAAAAAGAACGAAATATATATCCAGCGCCAATCGACGTTTGGGCAAGTTGGTGCAGGTTGAGCATCTTGAAGGGGCAGCGCAAGGCGCCTGATAAGGAAGGGACGAAAAAGAGCTGGAAATGCGGATCGACATTTGGGCAAGTTCGTAGTGGTGGAACATATTGAAGGGGAAGCACAAGATGGCTAGGACAAAAAAGAACGAAAGACACCGGGCAGCGCTGATCGACGTTTTGGGCAAGTAGGTGGTGGGTTACTATCTTGAAGGGGCAGTGGGAGACGACATAGACATAAAAACGCAGACACAGGGAAGCCCTCATCGACATTTGGGCAAGCTGGTGCTGGTTGAAAGTTTGAAGGGGCAGTGCAAGACGACTTAGACAAAAAGAACGAATGAGACAGGGCAACGCTGACTGATATTTGCGCAGGTTGTACTGGTTGAACATCTTGAATGGCCAGCGCAAGACGACTAAGACAAGAACAACGAATGACACACGGCAACGCTGATCGACATTTGGGCAAGTTGGTACTGGTCTTGCATCTTAAAGGAGCAGCGCAATACGACAAAGACACAAAGAATGAAATACACAGGGTAGCGCTGGTCGAGATTTTGGCACGTTGGTGCTCGTTTAACATCTTGAATGGGCAGCGCAAGATGACTAAGATAAAAACAACGAAATACACAGGGCAGCGCTGATAAGCCATTCGGGTAAGGTGATACTTGTTTAAAATCTTGAAAGGGCAGCGCAAGACCACTGAGACAAAAAGAACGAGACAGAGGGAAGCGCTGATCGACATTTCGGCATGTTGGTACTGGTTTAACATCTTAGAGGGGCAGGGCAAGACGACTAAGACAAAAGGAATGAAAGGCATAGCGAAGCGCTGATTAATATTTGGTCAAGTTCTTACCGGTTTAAAAACTTGAAGGGGCAACGCAAGATGACTAAGACACAAAGCATGAAAGACACAGGGCAGCGCTGACCGGCATAGGGGCAAGTTGGTACTAGCTTAACATCTTGAAGTGGCAGCGCATGACGACTAAGACAAAAAGAACGAAAGGCACATGGTAGCACTGATCGACATTTCGGCAAGTTGGTACTGGCTGAACATCTTCAAGGGGCAGCACAAGACGACTAAGAAAAAAATAACGAAATAGAGAGGGCAGCGCTGATCTACATCTGGGCAAGTTGGTCGACGACTATCAATTTGTCGACTAACTTGGGTATTACCGTTTAGTAGATCTAACGCTGGGAGTATAAGCCAGCGGCACTCAGAGGCATGGTCGACGGATGTGGAACATTCCTTTTGCGCAAAGGTGTCACGTATAACGTGATCTTAGAAGAGCAGGCACGTGGCTAATAAACCCTCGCATGCTACCTAATGACATCAAGACTTCCAGATTTGAGACCCTCGCTATAAATAAAAGAGAAAAGAAGGGCAACGGAGGGGCCTGGTTTTGTGAACTATAAGCTTATAAAGCCACCACACAATGAAGCAAGGAAAGCATCCCGGAAATTAGCTGTTATTGAAATTGGAAGGTAGAAAATAATGAAGAAAAGAAGAAATGAAAGTGGATGAAAAGATAACTTGTCGCCGGCAGGAGCCAAACCCAAAACCTCCGTATTACACGTGCGTTGCACTACCAGTTGTGCTTCAGTGACGGCAATCAATTTGTCCCCCAACATGGGTACTTGTTTATTAGATGTAGCCTTAGGAGCGTAAGCCAGTGCCACTAAGAGCCTTGGGGCGCAGACGTGGAACGTCATTTTAATTGGTACTGCAGCGCACGCGTACTGCGGATGTTGTGGACTCGGCTCCCACCGGCGACAGCTGATTTCCCCGTTAATTTCTTTGGCTTTATTGTCTTTTGGATTTAACTGGTTACTCTATACGTTTTGGGACTTGCATGTAAGAATTGTTTATTACGTATACTTATGTAGAAAGGCGTTCCTGTGCACACCTACTTCTCCAATGTGTTATGGTTATTGCTTTTTCTTTCTGCACTGCTAGAAATTTTAATAAATGATGACACATTTTGGTGGTCAATTTAGGTGTTCGGGGAAGTGAAGGGAGGCAGGCGCGCTGTCAGGCTTTCATGCCTTTTTGCCACTCCCCTGGGCACCTGTAGATTTCTTATTTCCTGGTCTCCTGAAATGAACAACTGCCACCCGGAAGGTAAGAAACGGCGGTGCTTTTATGCAGTGGGCGAGATGCGGGAGAAGCCGGGAGTACAAACTGACTTTGTATTGAAGCTAGCGGGGTGTCCACAGGCAGGGAGGTCCTCGCCGGCGTCAGACGAAGCATCGTTCAGCTTAGAGCAGGTCTTCTGGGCAAGTCGAATGAAACATGACACGCTTTTGGGAAGCAAGGTGCGCAGATGTAAAATTAAAGAGCCGTCCTGTGTGAGTGCTCTTACAGTGTACGTTCAACGACAAGGCGATCCCTTCATGCTTCACAAGCGCGCCCACAAATGGAACCGAGATATCTAAGGAAGAATTTTGGGGGGAACTAAAATCGATGGGACGACGTTGCATGTCTTCCACAGATAGACCTGCAACAATATTCATGGAAATTCAGGCCACCATGGTAGTACCATGAACTTCCTTGTAGGCTACTTGTTGAAACATGAAGTGTTATTAAGGCAGAATCGTAGTAACCTCACAAGGTCGGGTATATCTGTTGTGCTCCTTTGTGGTACCGTATTGTCCGACTAGAGTTTGTTCAGATACATTCACAGCTAAGTCGGCTATTACACTGGTAAAATTGAACGGAGATAAAAAAAATGGCTGTGGCTTAGCTAAGGTTAAGCCCAGGATGCGAAGCATACTAGCCTTTATTTTAGTTGTTGAACCACTGTTTAGCCTGGTGAACTGCTGTTGCTTGGCTATATTTTGTTCGGCTAGACGAAGAAACAACTCATGCGTTACTCTGCTTCGCCTTCAAGAGTGGAATGCGACAGCGTTCCCGTCGACCCGCCAAGGGGTGTATGGGCTACCGCGCAGCGACTACGCGCCCCGCATTGGACGCGGTGCGTCGAGCAACGTAGCGTTCGGCGCGGCAACGAAATGTGCGCCTGAGCAAGCGACGCACGCCTGAGCCTTAGAAACAGCTCGTTTCTAAGGCAACACCGCATTCACTAGAGGCGCTTTTGTACCGCTTTGAAGCATCGTACTCGTGGCTCTTAACTTATTTAAATAAAGAAAAAAAGTACTCGTGGCTCAGTGGTAGCGTCTCCGTCTCACACTCCGGAGACCCTGGTTCGATTCCCACCCAGCTCATCTTGCAAGAGTTGAGCCAAAGCCACCTAGAAACAAGCGCAGCTGCTTATATACCGCCGCGACGGCGCGAGTTGGAGCCCCGTTTCTCCTCTGTCGTGACGTCACGGTGTCACGTGGTATGGCATTGGGTCAAAGGTCATTGAAGGCGACACCGCCGCGCCTGAGGAGCTGGGTTGAGCTCTCGTAATATGCTTCGCATAAAAGCAAGAATGTCACTGTCGTTATTCACAATATCCCGTACCTATTTAATGCATTTTCAATATCTCTCTTGTAGTGTGAGTGGACCCTCGCACTATTACAAGTGCCACCTCAAGCCAAGAGGAGGATGTACTCGGTCTTCGATGCAAATGAGCATCTCAAGAAGCGCAATGATGTCAGGGTGCAGTACAAAGCTTTTAATTCAGGATGTGCCATATTCGAGGACTATCGAAACCGCCGTTTCATTCTTTTTACTAGTTGCTCTTTTAGGCTTGACTATTTTTGGAATCGGCTCAATAAGATCGCTAGATACGCACCAAAAAGCTGAGTAAACTCAAAGAAGAATGGTTCGCAACAAAATAACTTCCACGTAATATAGACGTGTATTCTCCGCTTTGTTCTTCCTATTTGTTGCCGTATCCATAACCTCGTAAAAGCTGCGCCGCGCGTCTGAAATAAATGCGAATTTTCTCACGTTCAAAAACCAAGAACGTTATTCAAATAATTCCGTGCAGTTCTGCATGCATCTGACTTCATATACACAATGAATATTTTACTTAATTGCCTCCATTAAATTTTGAAAGTATTGATGCTGCAATATAACGTACAAGGGGTCTTGCAGTTATGAGTTTTTTTGCTTTTGTGTCTTTCATGTGGCGTGCACCGGTTAATGCGGTTACAAATATTTTATAGCTGAGAAACATAAGGAATGCCGAGTGATGCATTCAGACTGGGATACATAGCGCAAAAAATTACACAGGGACAAGCAAAACACAGGACGAGCGCTAACTTTCAACAATTGATTTATTGCAGCTGGTGAGTATATATATATACTCACTGGGACGCCACTACAATAGAACACACTGAAGGGAAGGGGGAAAAGACAGTCATGTGACTATTATGCCCAAAAATTCAAGCTCTTTTCTTGATAAAAATATAGACGGCGTGCTAACGCACTCGTCACCTGCTCTGGCTATCTCAGCTGCTTCCACAATTTCCCTCGTAATCTTATTCTTGTGGCGATAGACAACAACAGTTCGTTTTAATAGCGGGAAGCATGGAGCCTTCGCGTCACATTTTCTTCAATGGGCAGCCAGATGCCCATCTATTGCGATGCTCTCCACTTTGTTACTATGCTCCGCCAGACGCACGTTTAAACACCTGCCCGTCTGGCCCACGTAGTACTTCCCACACGAGAGTGGGATCTTATACACAACATTGCGAGTGCATGCAACAAAAGGAACTTTGTGCGCGGTAGTGCAATAGGCTTTGTTTTCCTCATGGGACAGCTCATCACACTCAACCTCAAGAGTTTGTTAGGTGCTGTAAACACCACGTTTACACCAGAACGTTGCCCGACCTTTTTTAGGTTGTGGGAAACCATGTGAAAGTAGGGAATTGCCGCCACTTTTCGTTTTTCCCTTTCTTCTTTCCTTTCTCTTACGTGGTCCGCTCTCTGCTCAGCGCTCATGCATGAAGTTAGTTTCTTTTGACGATGCAGGCCTTCAGCAACCGAGATAATGATATGTCTCGGATAGTCTGCTGCTTCCAGACGAGCCACCTGCTTACTAAGGCCTTCATCTAGGAAGTGAGCACATGACTTAGATAGAGCGCATGACAGGATCGTACGTTCTTTCCTCAATGGACCTGTGAAGCGGGTATTGGAAGGCTGAGTGCGATGACAGAGAAAGCGAGAAAACTGCCGTCGTGACCCCCAACGGTCTTTACGAATTTAAGGTTCTTCCTTTCTGCTTGTGGTCAGCGCCTGCCACTTTTCAGCGTCTAAGGGATAGTGTACTGTTAGGCCTGAAGTGTCAAGCATGCTTGGTATCTAGACGACGTCATAGTACTCTCAGCTACATTTGAGGAGAGCCTAAGCCGGTTACTCACCATTCTCCAAGCCATACGCCCGGCCGACCAGACGTTAAAGCCCGAGAAATGTTATTTTTGCGTAGTGACTTGTGCTTCCTCGGCCACATTGTGTCGCGATGGTGTGCGACCTGGCCCAGACAAAACGACGCTGTGGCAAAGTTCCGCACACCCTCAGACAAGACGGTAGTGAGGTGCTTCATGGGGCTGTGCGCCTAATACCCACGCTTTATTGCCAATTTTTGATGTATTGGTGCACCGTTAACATGCCTAACACGACACAAAGTTCCCTTTCTGTGGGGGAAAATGAGCAAGTAACATTTAGCGAACTACCCTAACGCCTGCAAACGCCTCCTGTTCTTGGCCACTTCGACCAGGATGCCTCTACAGTACTGCACACTGGCGCGAGCAATGTTGGTCTAGGTGCCATACTGGTGCAGTGGCAAGGTGGCTCCAAAAAGTCATTGCCTACGCTAGTCGAACTCCCTCTCGAACAGAGGAAAACTACTCGACTACCGAGAACGAATGCGTCGCCGTTGTGTAGCGATTATCAAATTTGGCCAGTATTTGTACGGCCGTCCATTAAATGTTGTCGGCAATCATCATATATTTGTTGGCTGGCTAACTTGAAAGACCCACCTGGCCGTCTGGCGTGCAGGAGCCTTACGCTTCAGGAGTTCGACGTGACCAGAATTTACAAATCACGAAAGAGGCACACCAATGGCGACTGCCTCTCATGGTCACCCCTGGAGTCAGGAGGTACTGATGACGTGGACGTAGACGCTGTGTTTTTGGGCGTTGTCGGCGCCATCACCGTTTCACAGAAGCAGAGCCACGACCCAGAGCTGCTCCCACTCATTAATTTCTTGGAAGGCCGAAGAAGTTCCGCGACTCTACGCCTGGGAACTGCCGTCGTTTCGTCTCCGGAACAATGTTCTCTAGAAGAAGAACTCTTCTGCCAGTGGCAGCATGCACCTGCTTGTCAGACCAGCATCACTTCGCAAATGAATACTAAAAGCATGCCACGATGAAACCACTGCAGGTCATCTAGGCTACAAGAAAACATTGTCACGACTCCGACGCAAGTTCTACTGGACGAAGCTACCTGCTGCTGTAAAACATCACGTGCAAACGTGTGCCGACTGCCAAAGTCGCGAAGCACCCCCTGGCAAGCCCGCAGGCCTCTGACATCCGGTCGACGTACCAGGCCAGCCCTTCGACCAAGTTGGAATGGATTTCCTGGGTCCATTTCCAACTTCTACAGCTGGCAATAGATGGATCAGTGTTGCGACCCATTGCCTGACTTTGTAACCTGAACCTGGCAAGGTTTAACGCTAGAACGTTATCTTGTGATGCGAGTCTAGAAGTGTTATTGGAGGAATTAGCGGGCACTAAATGGGATATAAAAGGATCCAGTGAGGATAGGAGAACATAAGAAGCATATACATTATTAAAACGCGGGCACGTCCTGTGCTACAGGGGCTTAGTAAATTTTATGGCATTAACGAGAGGGTGGCAAGTCTTGTTGTGAAGCTTAACAGGTACAAATTGAAGGTCGTACAGGCCTACTCCTATACGTCCAGTCATGATGACCAGGAAGTAGAAAGCTTCTACGAAGACGTGGAATCAGCAATGGGTAAAGTCAAAACAAAATGCACGATACTGATGGGCGACTTCAATACCACGGCAGGCAAGAAGCAGGCTGGAGACAAGTCAGTGGAGGAATATGGCATAGGTTCTAGGAATAGCAGGGGAGGGATATTAGTAGAGTTTGCAGAACGGAATAATTTACGGCTAATGAATACCTTCTTCCGCAAGAAGGATAACCAGAAGTGGACGTGGAGGAGCCCCGAATGGCGAGACTAGAAATAAAATATACTTCATACTCTGCGCTAACCCTGGCATCATAGAAAATGCGAACTGGCTCGGCAAGGTGCGCTGCAGAGAGCATAGGATGGTAAGAACTCGAATTCGCCGAGACTTGAGGGAACGAAATAAACTGGTACATAGAAAGCCGATCAATGAGTTAGCGGTAAGAAGGAAAATAGAGGAATTCCGGATCAAGCTACAGAAAAGATATTCGGCTTCAACTCAGGAAGAGGACCTCAGTGTTGAAGCAATGAACGACAATCTTATGGGCATCATTAAGGAGTGCGAAATAGAAGTTGGTGGTAACTCCGTTCGACAGGATGCCAGTAAGCTCTCGCAGGAGACTAAAGATCTTATCAAGAAACGTCAATGTATGAAAGCCTCTAACACTACAGCTCGAATAGAACTGGCAGAACTTTCCAAGTAAATCAACAAGCGTTAGACAGCTGACATAAGTAAGTGTTTTTATTTACAGTAAGCAGCATACAAAGCTCACTGCAGGGGCAGGGGCTAAAGGCAATCAAGCCTGACAAAGGTCCCTGTCCCTCCGCAGTTCGTGGCAGCTCACACGCTTCGAGTTCAACAGAGTAAAAAAAAAAAAAAGATTGCAGTACATCAGTTTCAGGAAAATGGACAACTAGCTACTTGCAAGAGTACACATAACAAATCACATGAACAAGAGAAAAAATATACATAACATCTCTAAACAATCATACAGAAGAGGTCGCGCGCACGCCATAATATATAGCTACACAAAATAAATTCAAGAAATTTGAAAATAAGAATGCATGAGGATACGATGAAATTACTTTATACATGGAAACACTCAAAATACTAATTCTTGAATGATTTAAGCATTGGTCGAGGCATGAAAATTCACAACTTAATGATTATACTGTATACCTGTGGTAATTAATAAGTTCTTTGCTTGTTTTTTAAATGCAGCACTACTGCCTGTAAAGTTCAATCTATCTGCAAGAATATTCAAAACATGATGTGTCTGGTACGCAGCACTTTGTTTTCCGTAATTAGTTCTTACTTTAGGTGCTCGAATCCTTTGTTCTCGTAAACAGTAGTATAGTTTTTCGGTGCGGCTTTGTTCATATAATTTATTTTGTTGAATTACTTGGAGCAATTTAAAATAGTATAACTGATCAACCCTGAGCATGGAATGTTTTATGAACAGTGGAGCAGTTGGCAGGTCTTGTAATTTTCCCCTGTACTTTTCGAAACAGCGCAATATTTTCTTCTGCATAGTAACAAGTCTATGGTAATTTCTTTGCGATGTTGTTCCCCAGACTAATATCCCATAAGTTACCTTAGAATGAAAGAGTGCATAGTACATATTCAGTTTTAACCTTAATGGGATTAAGTGTACTGTTTTGTGAAAACTACCAACTATTCGCGCTAATGCGGTAATCAGGTGATTTACATGTGTATTCCAGTTTAATTCCTCCTGAAACCACACACCAAGAAATTTTTGTTCCCTAACGTGTGTAATACAATTTCCTTCAAATGTGACACGTATTTTACTTATAGGCTTGTTTATAGGTCGGAATATCATATAGGTTGTTTTTTTGGCATTTAAGCGTAGCCTATTTTGCCTTAACCATCCTGAAAGATGCCCTAAATAGTTATTTACACTGACTTCAAGTGATAATAAATTGTCTGATGAAAAGAAAACGTTTGTATCATCAGCGTACATAATAAGTTCAGGGGAATCAGGAATTTCTACAATATCATTTATATAAGCAAGGAACAATAGTGGCCCCAATATGGACCCTTGGGGGACTCCTTGGTTTAATTTTATCTTTTTAGACATTGTGTTATTAATTTGCATGAATTGATAGCGATCTTCAAGATAACTTTTGAAGAGTTGAAGTGCGACTCCACGCACTCCATACCTCGATAATTTCTGAATTAACAGTTGGAATTGTATGGAGTCAAATGCTTTTTGAAGATCAAGAAAGAGCCCAAGTGTGTATTTTTTCTTTTCCATATGGTCGATTATCTTATCCTTAATATATAATAGAGCTTGCTCCGTTGACTTATTTTTTTGAAACCCATATTGACTCTTTGTTATTATTTGATGTTTATCAAAAAAGGATGCAAGTCTACTGTAAATTACTCCTTCAAATATTTTTGATATTGTTGGAAGCACAGATATTGGTCGATAATTTGCTAAACTATTGATATCACCACCTTTGTGTACTGCAGTGACTTTTGCCACCTTTAACTGTTCCGGAAATACACCGGCAGTGAGGGTGAGGTTGATAATATAGGACAATACATCACATATCAATGGTGATATCAATTTCAACTCAGCAGAACCTATTTCATCAATACCTGATGCAACATTATTTTTAAGTTTTCTGATTAAGTTTTCTACTTCAACCGGATCTGTGGGAACCAAAAAGATAGAATAAGGTACAGTAGACTTATCAGCAGTTGGGGCACTTTCCGTATTTCCATCGGTTGCAACATAGGAGCCCGCGTTTATGAAGTGTTCATTCATGACATTGGCCAAACTTTCGCCGCTGAGTGTTTCGCCATTAATTGTTAGGTCTTGTGTCCTATGACAGCCTTTATTCCTGTTCGTAAGCCCATTTATAACTTCCCATAATTTTCTCTGATTGTTGTAATTTTTTTCAAATAACTTTTCATAGTAGTTCGCTTTAGCCTTCCTTATATCTGAAGTTAAAACATTTCTATATGCCTTATATTTAGTGAACGCGTCAGTCTCTCTCGAGTGGATGAAATCGTGGTACAACTTATTCTTTATTTGAATGCGCCTGTAAAGATCAGAATTTATCCAAGGCTTTCTGCATTTTTTATTTATATCACGTGAGAACTCATGAAGTGGAAATGCTGCATCATAACTAGCACGCAACAGCTTTAGGAAGGCGTTATACCTGATGGAAGTATAATATGGATAGAATTGAACACGCTCTCAGGAACGGAGGAAGCCTAAAAGCAGTGATGAAGAAACTAGAAATAGGCAAGAATTGGATGTATGCGTTAAGAGACAAAGCCGGTAATATATATATTAATATGGATGAGGTTGTTCAAGTGGCTGAGGAGTTCTGTAGAAATTTATACAATACCAGTGGCACCCACGACGATAATGGAAGAGAGAATAGTCTAGAGGAATTCAACATACCACGAGTAACGCCGGAAGAAGTAAACAGAGCCTTGGGAGCTATGCAAAGGGGGAAGGCAGCTGGGGAGGATCAGGTAAAGTAAAGGATGGTGGGCAGATTATTCTAAAAAAACTGGCCACTCTGTATACGCGATGCCTCATGACCTCGAGCGTACCGGAATCCTGGAAGAACGCCAACAGAATCCGAATCCATAAGAAAGGGGACGCCAAAGACTATAGATCGATCAGCTTACTCTCCGTTGCCTACAAATTATTACTAAGGTAATCGCAAATAGAATAAGGAACACCTTAAACTTCTGTCAACCAAAGGACCGGGCAGGATTTGGTAAAGGCTACTCAACAATAGACCAAATTCAGACTATCAATCAGGTGATAGAGAAATGTGCGGAATATAACGAACCCTTATATATAGGTTTTATTGATTACGAGAAAGTCTGATTCAGTCGAAACCTCAGCAGTAATGGAGGCCTTACGGAATCAGTGTGTAGACGAGCCGTATGTAAAAATGCTGAAAGATATCTATCGCTGCTCCACAGCCACCGTAGTCTAGCATAAAAAAGCAACAAAATCCCAATAAAACAAGGCGTCAGACAGGGAGATACAATCTCTCCAATGCTGTTCACAGCGTGTTTACAGGAGGTATTCAGAAATCTGTACTGGGAAGAATTGGGGATGAGATTTAATGGAGAATACCTTTGTAACTTTCGATTTGCTGATGATAATGCCTTGCTTAGTACATCAGGAGACCAATTGCAATGCATGCTCACTGACCTGGAGAGGCAGTGCAGAAGGGTGGATCTAAAAATGTGTCTGCAGAAAACTAAAGTAATGTTTAACAGTCTCGGAAGGGAACAGCAGTTTTCGATAGGGAGCGAGGCACTGGATGTGGTAAGGGAATACGTCTACTTGGGACAGATAGTGACCGCGGATCCGGGTCATGAGACTGAAATAATCAGAAGAATAAGAATGGGCTGGGGTGCGTTTGGCAAGCATAATTAGATCATGAAGAGCCGGTTGCCAATATACCTCAAGAGAAATGTGTATAACAGCTATGTCTTACCAGTACTCACGTGCGAGGCAGAAACCTGGAGGCTTACGAAAAGGGCTGTACATAAATTGAGGGCGACGAAACAAGCTATGGAAAAAGAGTGATGGGTGTCCGTTAAGGGAAAAGAAAAGAGTAGATTGTGTGAGGGAACACACTCGAGTTAATGACATCTTAGTTGAAATCAACAAAAAGAAATGGGCATGGGCAGGACATGTCATGAGGAGGGAAGATAACCGTTGGGCATCAAGAATTGCGGACTGGATTCCAAGGAAAGGGAAGCCAAGCAGGGGGCGGCAAAATGTTGGATAGCTGAGCGGGGTAGCTGGGTAGCGGGGTAGCTGCAGAAGTATGGGAGAGGCCTTCTCTCTGCAGTGGGCGTAGCCAGGCTGATGATGATAATGATGACATGAAACGCTGTGCGGAGACAAAAGCTACACAGTGGGGCACAGCAGCCAAGGCAGCTCAATTTCATCGAAAACGTCGTCCTTAGGCATGTCGCCACAAAAGTATTCATCACCATAGGGGAATTGACTTTACTGCCGAAATCCTTGACTCGGTTCTGAGACTCAGTGGTACAAGCCACCGGAAAACAACCGCATACAATCCCGGGATGAACGGACTAACCGAGCGTCTTAATGAGACCCGCGCAGACATGCTATGCATGTATGTTGACGTGGAGCATAAGAACTGGGATCAGATTTTGCCTTACGTAACCTTCGCCTACAATACTGCTGGACAAGAAACTACTGGAATGACACCGTTCAGCTTGGTCCATGGTCGCAAAGCCATGATGACGCTCGATGCCATGCTACCGCACGGGTTTGACGACATACCTTCCGATCTTGACAAATTTAATCCGCGCGCCGAAGAAACCAGACAGCTTGCCCGCATACGTATCTGCATTCAGCAAGACCAAGATGCCAAAAGATACGATCTTCGACACAGGTCCGTTTTCTCTATTCCCGGTGACAAAGTGTGGATATCCATGCGCCCTCGTGGGCTTTCCGAAAAGCTCCTAAGATGGTACTTTGGGCCGTGCAGAGAGCGATGTAAATTACGCGGTAGTTCCTGACAGTGACGATAGCTCTCGTCGTCGCAAGCACGTACCCGAAGTAGTACATCTGGTACGGATGAAGCTGTACTTAACAAACTGACTTCTGATTTTTTTCTTCTTATTTCTTGTGCTCTGTGCCGTTTTATGCAGCCCTCATACGCTTAAATTGCACGATGCTGCCATACGAGGGACGCAAATGCCGCGACTGTACTCCGATAAAGAAGGGAATGCTAGTATGCGCGCGCGTTTTTGTCAAGGCGCAGTGAAGAAGAAGGTTGAAGAAGATGAAGGTTGGGCTCTGTATGGGCCCGTTGTGCCTCCCGAATAGTGCTCTACGACGCCTGGTCTTGACCTCGCGAAAATATTTTGCGAGGCTCGCTCTAGTTCTTGCCAAGTAAGTTGAAATGCGCAAGTTGAGATGCGCAATTCTGAAAAATCGCCTGTCCTGTTACATGTTACCTGTGACTCTGACCTGGACAAGGTGCGTTAGATCATCTGCCATTCCATACTCGACACTACTTGTGTCATGGTGCCCGCCGATGTAACAGCTAAAAAACAATCGAAGAGCCTAAGTTCTTGGTGTCCTGCATATTTTTAAAGAGAGTTGGTGGCGTGTTTCTTCAGACAACCACACACATATCCTGAACCATACGGTTTTGTACCTAGCAAATGCACCTGATAGTCGCTTTATCTATCTGAGCGCTAAACTACTGCTGGAAACACAACCTTCAATTATGAACATCAGGTGCCTTTTGACCAATATTGCATACGTTACAGTCTATAGTACCTCAGTGTTGCACTCGTTCATTAATCCCTGCTACAGTGTTGCTGTTGAGGGCGTCGCCCTCATGCAAATTAAATTTCCCCTTAATACTCTCTTCAGCAGTTGACTTTGCATGCGTAGCATTTTATTAATCTCTATGCTAATAGCACTGGTTCTACACTGCAATGACTGTCTTTTGTTTTTGCTAAGAATTAAGCTTCAGAATGGCTCTGAAGTGTACTAGTCTCTCTGAATTAACTACGATTTTTACGGATCAGAGTCTATCGACTCCGACTGTCTTGCATTTGAACATACAGTCAGCCCGCTCTGAGCCACGTGAATTGTGGAATTGTTTGGAGGATTTTAAGCCTAAATTTTTTGTCAATATGTTAACTGAAACTTGGTACTGCAACGATACTGATAATGTGCACATTGATGGATATAATGGGCCCTACCTAAATGTAGAAACTAGCGGTGTCGGTGTACGCACTTATGTGGAAAGAAGTATCAGCTATTAGTATATTGATGAATGGCATCGATGTTGTGAAGACGTTGAAGTTCTGCGTTTAAAATTCGAAAACTCTCTTTTCACTCTGGTGTATAAACCTCTTCACGGTTGCATTAACAATTCTTATTATTTTCAGTGAAAATAATAAGAATTGAAAAGAAAAACCTCAGAGTTGAAGAAAAAATCATCCTTGTCCGGGACCAGAACGAATTTTTCTTCAACTCTGAGACTTTTCTTTGGAGGAACCCGCATGGGTTTCCTTTGTAGCAATTGCTACGAACGGGTGGATGACTGATTTTCCCTTTATTCATCATAAACATCGCGATCTTGCAACAGAAACTTGCTTTTCGTTTAAATCGATACACTGAACTTTGGGCAGTTCCACGCCCACGCACTACTTATGGCCTTCAAGCACTCTCCTACTATCTTCCCGCAATACTTAACAAATACAATCTAAGTGATGTAAACATGCGTCATATATCCAAGAACACATTACTGCGAAAATTTCTGTTCATGTTAACTTTTTGTTTGCCACTCTGAAAATTATTACTTTACAGTTTCAAAGTTGGCCTTTCTGCGTTTGTAGCACACACACACACACACGCATATAATATATATATATATATATATATATATATATATATATATATATATATATATATATATATATATATATATATATATATATACACAGTGAAGTAGACGCGCGTATGAAGCGGTTTATTGACGTTTCGGCCGGGGTCCGGCCTTCATCAGAATGCATTGCATGGTGTCAGTACAGTTAATATACATGCGCTTATCAACCAAATGAAGATACGTTAACATGAAAAACGAATAAAATGGGCGAACAAAATACATCCGAATCGTTCAAAGGATAGCTGACACGTGTATAGACCGATGGCGATTGCAAACATATAATCTAAGATACACAGTATAAAAACGTACCGAAATGAATTGTAAGAACCAATCGCCACGTGACAACAAAACGTCGATATGCGCTCAATATGTGCTATGTTATCAAGCAAGCACAGACACAGAAAAAGGGGAATAGCGACGTACTAGTAGAAGAAGGGACAAGTGACGGGCTACAAAGACAGGCAACTCAATTTTCCTACACATTCATTCATACCACACGCGACAGTATCAAAAACGAATAAAATGGGCGAACAAAATACATCCGAATCGTTCAAAGGATAGCTGACACGTGTATAGACCGATGGCGATTGCAAACATATAATCTAAGATACAAAGTATAAAAACGTACCGAAATGAATTGTAAGAACCAATCGCCACGTGACAACAAAACGTCGATATGCCCTCAATATGTGCTATGTTATCAAGCAAGCACAGACACAAAAAGGGGAATAGCAACGTACTAGTAGAAGAAGGGACAAGTGACGGGCTACAAAGACAGGCAACTCAATTTTCCTACACATTCATTCATACCACACGCGACAGTATCAAATTTATAGATAAGGAAGGATTCGCGGGCTTCTCTATCATAATTTGAGCGAAATCCAGATTCAAGCAACGTGACTTTCAGTTTATCAAATGAGTGGTCAGGAAGATGTACGTGCTTTGAGATGGGCAGGTTGGGCAACGTGTTAGCGTGGGATTTATGATTGTTAAAGCGGAATCTGAAAGGCCCTTCTGTTTGTCCGATGTACCGTTTTTTGCAGAGCGTACATTCAAGCATATATATTACGTTTTTTGTGTCACAATCAAAATCGCCTTTGATTTTTAAACAAAAGTTTGAAGACGTACTAGTAACCTGTTGCGATGTGGCCATGTAGGGACATACTTTACATCGCGGTTTTCGACAAGGATGGCATCCGATGGCATCAGGGCAGTCAGTCTTAGATGATGATGCTAGTATATCTCGAATATTTCTAGCTTTACGGTATACTGCTTTAGGCGGATCAGAGAATATGTTTTTGAGGCGTTCACTTTGCATTAGAATATTGTGGTGTTTCTTTAATACATGCGAAACATTTGAGACTGACGCAGTGTGGGTTAGGACAAGGTTTGCCTGGGGTGAGGGAGTCGGTTTGTTCTTAATGCAAAGAAGCGTCCTTCGGTCATGCACGTCTGCGCGTTTTATTGCATCGTCAATTAATTGTGGTGGGTAATTTTGTTTGGCTAAAGCGTTTTTTAGGGTACCACAATTCTTTTGAAACTCTGATTGCTCAGAACAAATTCTTTTAAAACGTAAGGCTTGGCTATAAGGAATGCTGGTCTTGCAATGTTTAACGTGACTGCTATCGAAGTGTAAATATTGACATCTATCTGTCGGCTTTTTGTATAAGGCAGTAGATAGTTTATCATTTAGCACTGAAACGCTGACGTCAAGGAAGTTAATAGTAGATGCAGAATACGTGTGAGAAAATGATATAGATGGATGGGCATTGTTAAAGTCAGATATGAAAGAAAGCAGTTCTTGTTCCCCATGAGGCCAAATCAGAAAAACATCGTCAATGTAACGTTTGTAGTAAAAAGGTTTTAAGGTCCTGGTTAGCAAAAATTTATCTTCTAGCTGACCCATAAATATATTGGCGTAGTTCGGGCCAATTCGCGTACCCATAGACGTCCCACTAATTTGCACATAGTGTTGTCCTTCAAATTCGAAGTTATTTAGTTCCAAAATAAGGGCTAGCAAACTTGCCAATGTGTCGCTGTCGATGAGTTTCTCGGGTGATACACATTCGTAGCAATTGACGACTGCCATGATGCCATCAGAATGTGGAATGTTAGTATACAAAGATGCTACATCAAGTGTGACCAAAAGAGAACCTTGAGGAATAATGAGATCGATTATATCCGACAGGAAGTGGGTAGTGTCTCTTACATAAGAGGAAAACGTAGCTGGGATATTACTAATCAGGGAATCTACGTAGCTGGACAAATTTTCTGTGACTGTACCTATACCAGAAATGATGGGACGACCTGGGTTGTTTATCTTATGTATTTTAGGTAAAAGGTAGAAACGACCAGCAACAGGACTTAGTGGAATTAGAGAATGAACCGCATTGTCAGGCACCTTTTTCTTCTTGACGAGATCTAGCACTGTGCTTTTGATCAGAGATTTATATTGCTCAGTGGGGTCATGATCAAGGCGTTTATAGAACGTCGCGTCTGCTAGCTGTCTGTGGGCCTCTGCGGCGTAATCGGACTTGTTCATTATGACAACGGCACCACCTTTGTCAGCAGGCTTAATGACGATGTCTTATACATCGGTCTATACACGTGTCAGCTATCCTTTGAACGATTCGGATGTATTTTGTTCGCCCATTTTATTCGTTTTTCATGTTAACGTATCTTCATTTGGTTGATAAGCGCATGTATATTAACTGTACTGACACCATGCAATGCATTCTGATGAAGGCCGGACCCCGGCCGAAACGTCAATAAACCGCTTCATACGCGCGTCTACTTCACTGTGAATATTTACCCGGACCCAGAACTGCTTTTTTTCTGGCATATATATATATATATATATATATATATATATAT
Source organism: Dermacentor albipictus (assembly GCF_038994185.2). Taxonomy (NCBI): domain Eukaryota; kingdom Metazoa; phylum Arthropoda; class Arachnida; order Ixodida; family Ixodidae; genus Dermacentor; species Dermacentor albipictus. Next base: position 10,801,122 of record NC_091824.1, read on the forward strand.
ATATATATATATATATATATATATATATATATATATATATATATATATATATATATATATATATATGTACAGTGTATTTAAACCTTGCCACACGTAGTCAGCGCGAATGTGTAGCCATGTTGCTTCCTGCTGTTCACGGGATGGTGGGACCAGTTCAGCTGCCGTTCTGCAGCTTTTATCCTGCCATCCCTACCGCTTGTATACATCAGTGTACTTATGTGGTAAATAAACTTAAAGCTTCAATCTACAAAGTGGGCCGATCTGGTAGACAATGCGATACGTGTTTGTGTGGGTCATGTGGCTCGCGTGGTGGGGCTCTCCGGGTCATATCGTCTTCCCGGGCGCGCATATGCTATATGCACCGAAACGCAATGCATAAGATTAATAGTTCTGTAGCATTTCATTACCCGCTCCACAAAAGATTTGTGTCGCATAGACTCCAACATGTGATGTATGTACTGAAACATTGCGGACTGAACACTTCTTGCTCGTTCACGACTTGTTACAAATTTGGAATGATGAGAAACGTACCTGAGAAATGGTTTCCTCAACCTGTGCCACTATTGCGAACACATGTGGGTTACTCTGAACAATAACATGTCTAAAAATTCTACCTGTTCTGTAAAGGTAAACTCACAAGCGAAACGTAGCCCCTCACTATATTCCATAAACACATTAGGTAACGGTGTCGCAGCTATTACAATGTGGGCCTGGGATTAGGTTAAGTGCCAACGCCGAGCATAAGCAAAAAGAACAGGAAATGTTGCACATAGGGTAAGAACACTCAAGTGTGTTTGCACGTCAGCTAGATAAGGAGTATAGGCAGGTTGCGGACATAGTTCCCGCGCCTACAAGGGCGCCCCTCGCGGCGGCGAGCGCGGAACCGGCGGGATAAGACCGGCCCGCCTGCGTTCGGAAAGCCTGTCTGCGCACTGTTTCGTGCGTAGCTGTTGCCTTTTCTGAGCAATGGCGAAGTGCAACACGAGCTGTTGCGTAGCGGGCTGCAACAGCACGTACACCAAATCACGAGGAACAAAGTTTTACAGGTTTCCAAGCCGACCGTATCAAGCAGAATGGCGTCAACACTGGACAGCGCTCGTCCAACGGCATAAGCCGTTTTATGTTCCGGCGTTATGCCAAGCGCGTTAACGCTGAATTCTTTGCTTTTACAGCAATGATGGCAGCAACGGGACACCTGCAGTGCGTACCAGGATATACAGCAAACAAAGTAGTTTGTTCCCATACTGTACCGCAGTAAAGCAGTGGAACTTTTTCCCAATCCTCTCCCATTCATAGAGCGCTAGGGCTTGCTGAGGTTTGAGGAGTGGTTGCAGCTGTTTGAGCTGACATAGCACCCTTCTGCGCCCAGCATATTAACTCAGGGGCAGTTGAGATCACCAAAATGTTTGACGGCGTGGTTTATTGGAACCTCCTTTGCACGCACTGGAAAATCGCAACATAAAGGTATCGCACTTCCAGTAACTTGGGCGAAAATATTTTCACAACATAGTCTAACACAACTGGTGAGGTGCTCCCCTTTTTTGTGTTTGGGGAGAGCAACGTTAGAATACCTCGGGTAGGTCTTACGAGTCGTTCGTACGCCCCACGTTCTTGGATGAGATGTTTTGGATTCGTATTTGCCGTCCTGTATGTACAGAGAAACTGCCGCGGCGTCCTTGCACTTCCCTGCGATGCCAGCACGGCAATCGCAGCTCCCCGCTAGGATTTGTCTGCTGTCGCCGATCTTCAAGAATCAATGTCGCCTTTAATTTCATGCGTCCACACCACAGAAAACGAAGTAACTTACGCGACGCTTCACGCATCTCGCTGGTGCGGTATTTTTCGTTTGCTGAATACACCTAGCAGTCACTTCCGATCAGTGCGAGTTTAACGCTTCACTCACGTCGTACACGTGCCCCACTTCAAATAGACGACTTCCTTTCTCTAAATTCTTTTCACGAAAAAAGCTGTGGAGATCTTGTAAATCCCAAAACCCGGTTAAAATTAATATCGGCGCGCTGTTTCTCACCATCGCTACCGTTTGACAGGGCACCAAACACGCAGCGCGGGCTGCTGACGCCACGAGTAATCCTACCACATTCGCGCAACTATTCGTCAGATGGCGATAGGTGTCGGAAAGACAGGGCGCCGCCTAGCACTTGCAACGAGCCCATGGTTGCGGAGGAGTAAAGTATGGTTCGCGGCGTCAAGAGCATAAATTACCAAGGTATTCAAACTAAATTAGAAGAAAAAAGGAAAACCGCCGTTGTACCGTATGTACACAAGCTAGCGCAAGGGCTTAAGAACGTTGGTTCAAGGTACATCATTGATGTTCGTTTTTCTGCGAAGCATAGGATAGGTCGCATATGCCCATTACTTGATAGTGTGCTGAAGGAAAAGCAAGTGAAGGGAAAATGCACTGCCAAACATGTGAACAGATATATCAGTTGTGCTAAGCAGTTTGTGTATGCCATTCCGTTATCTTGTGGTCGAGCGTACGTGGGACAAACGAAGCGATGTGTGAATGTTCGACTTCGGGAGCATGAGCTATCGCTTCAAGGGGTTGCGCCACTCATCTCCCGGAGCATTACAAGTCGTGCGGTTGTCGCCCTGAATTTAAAAGAACTAGCGTCATTTTTAAACACGCAAGCCAATTGACAAGGGAAATCGCCGAAGCTCACAATATAAGTATTAGGGAAAAAGCGTGTATCAGTGAACCGTCTATCACTCTTTATGACAAGGAACTGTATTACCTATGCCAATTTTGATTATGTGTCACTTTGTCACAGTTGCCTCGACGCATATCTGTATCTTGTGCATGTCATGGTTATAACATGGCTCCTATATATATGGTAGACATATCTTTAATAAAAATCAGTTGAGAGTCAGCGCTGTGTCATCGTTTTACACTTTCTGTTGTCCTCGTCTTCGGTGCGCTGTTACAACCCATACCATGAATCCCAACCAACTGGCCCAACTTGCCGTTCTGATGCAGATAAGGAGCAGTCACTAGTTTAGCAATGGAATGGGGATTGTTCTCGCTAACTGGTCTGACTAACTGCTCGGCGGCCAGCTTCCCTGCGCACTGGAAGGGCCCCTTCGGTGGGCGAAGCGTTGAGCTTTGCAGTCTCCGTTATCAGTGAGGCCATGATAAAAGGTTTAAGCACCAATCCACGGGTCAATGCTGTCGGCACAAGTGACATGACCTGTTTGAAGAATAACAAAACATTCGTCATGATACTGCTTGGCGACCAGCTGACGTACACGTGCTAACTGACGGTTTCCTAAGCGGTGTGTCATCAAAAATTACAAAGGGGAAGGTGGCTGAGATCTCATGTAATGCACGTATCTGTTCTTTCTCAGGTATTCTCGTTTTTCTTGTGGCCAACTAATGCAGGCTTCGCTCGTGCTTCCGGTGCGAAATAAGGACGAAACGAAGCAGGAGAGACCCGAAGCTGCACGCGAAGGGGTCAAGTGCATCTACCGCAAGAATTCTGTCCTCTGCTACCAGTCTCCGTGAGCCTCGCCGACACTGGCCCTGTTTACGAGCCTCACGTCCTGGCGCAGTGTGCTTTGCAGGGCCCCATCTGTGAGCTGTGGCCATTCGTGCTGGTTACACGAAAAGACAAAAAAGCATGCGTTTCAAATCCGATGTGCTTGCTTCTGTTTCACTCAATAAGCCGGCCAGCCAAGGTTTTCACTAAATGGCACAGGCGTCCATACAGACAGCCGCAAATAGGCGAATGCTGTAGACCTGGCATGGCTTGTGTTGCTTACGGCTATGATTCCAGCTGACTCACGTGGAAACCACCTGCTGAGCTTGACGCATTGCCTTAGAAAGTATTCTCAGCTTGTTCACGAGCACATATAGAGCACATACATTTCCCGCTGAACATACAATGTTTAATACGCGCTTGTAAGCAGCAATAATACGGGAAGAAAGTTAAGCTGGGCTAACCTTGTAATCCAGGATGAACAGCCCTGCAGAATGAAGTTCGTTAAGGCTTATCTGCAGTTCACCACTGTGGTGGTGTGTGAAGTCCTCCTCACTTGTGGAAGCCTAAGTGGGGCACAGTGACCGCTGCACAAACGACAAAATGAGGAAGCATGCTAACATGCCTGCAGGAGAATTTTTATGCACTGTAATTCCTGTGTTTGGCAGCCGAGAGCTAATGGTATAAGGATCCGGAGCAGTGCCAACTGGTATAACCTATTCTGGAATAATCGATTCATGCTATGTTGTAACAAATGCCAAAATGTTCGGTTGCAGTTATTAGTTATATAAATCTGCGAGCTCTCATGAAATTCTAACATTTCTATACATATTTTTTGCGTATCTTTAAAGGTTAGAAGAGAAATACCAAATGGGGTGTCCGTTGCCTACATTGTCGTTTGCACGCGAAGGTTGGTATCCTCATCAGTGTAGAATAGACTTGGCTTAAAAGTATGTTGGTCAGTGTTAAAGTATGTAACAAAGTCGGCAAAAGGTATCAGAGTATATTGGTGAGGGGGGAGGGGGGGTTCAAATGCAAGTTGCATCATGATCCTCAGCTCCAATAGCCCCTGTCGCCCAAAATAAGTGACAATAACATCAGTTTACTTTCCACTAAACGCCCAACTGAGGCAAACCTATTGTAAACAAAGAAAAATCATTAGAAATAAGAAAAGACCCTGAAGAACTTGGCCAGACTAACTCAGCAGAGCCTAAAGTGTGCGCTTAGATTCTCGACAGCTGGCGCCCACGTGCGTCGCGGCCCGCTCTCAGCAATTAAGCTTAGATTAAGCGACATTATATGACGAACCGGTCGAGAATTTCAGCGTGAAAAACCGTTTCCGATTACAGGGAGAGAGAATGCGCAGTCCATTGTGCGTGTGGTTCACATCTGCAAACAGTGCCAAACGACCCATTGCCCTCTACTACAGTAGGCGCGCCAGCGCAGAAAATTCTTCTACCAGTTTTACTAAGTTTAACGCCTTACGCAGGAAGGAGGCGCTAACTAAAGAGGAGGCAATAAGGAAGCAATAACTGAAAAATATGATCTTTGACAGGATCACCTGCACACAGTATAGAATACCCCTTTGCCAAATAGGACGATTGCACATTAAAATTTAGAATTTATACCGTTGCATCAACACACAAGCTAATGTAGGAGCAGCATTCCAAATACCGAATGAAGAAAATCACATAGTAACAAGTAGACAATACAAACTACCAACCTACAAGAAACCTTTAGGAGCTCAAGTAGAAATTCTGAAAGGTGGCACATATACGAAAACACTGCAGCAGTCATATAATTACCAACTATGTACAAATAGCTTGTCTGCCCTTCAAGCTAATAAAAACCATGTATACTACAATCACTTAGGCCAAGAAACCAAAAAGGAGTTAGTAACAGTAAACTCTAAAATTAAATTGACATACATTAAAAGACACAATATCAATTATGGAAATAATTGAGCTTAGCGAAGGAGGCTGCAAAACAGGAACATAAATTACACAAACATTCATTAAAAAGGGCCTTTGGGGCGATTGTTGTAAAGCATAAATAGAACATCTGCGCATATCGTGTATTAAAAGTAAAAAACAAATACCGGACCATTTTCTAAGCAATTTCTTTACATCTGCAGCAATTTCAGGCCATGGCCGATTACCTTACTACGGCGAAAGATTTAAAAAAAACGAATCGCATGCAAGTGCGATACACATGCCGAATCATTCGATCACTTTTTGAAAATGTTTTCCAATCCGAAAGAATAAAACTGGAAAGAATACTCGCGAAAAACTAAAAGAAAACAAGTAGTCATAAAAAAGAACAACCCATATTTTCGAAAAATGATTGAGAAAATCAACCAATACATTCCACGATGTTAAAATAAAAGGAGACGTAACTATTGACATAATACTAAGCTCTTGAATACTTAAAGGGACACTAAAGTGCAAAATGATTTCTTCTGCATGAGTACATTACCGTTCTGCAACACCAAAAACACCACTCTTAGAACGATAAGATGTTTGGTGAGCCAGAAAAAGCGCAAGAACGAAATACGGGTGGCGACGCCTACTTGAGTGCCCGGCCCTGGGGGCTGTGACGTCTTGGATTTTGATGGCATCTTCTAGGGCTTACTGATTATATATAGTGGTACAGATTGACTACACCGTGTTCTAAAGGAACCAGATATTAAACATGGGAAGTTTCGGGAACCTTTATTCGGCCAACGCGGCCCAAATGCGAAAACATTCTTTGGAATCCCTGACGTCACGCTGACATATCGGCGCTAGGGTTTCGGCGTGAAATTCAAATACTGATACTTTGACCTTCATTTTCTCTTCTAATAATCAAACTACATTTTTAAATGACTGCCTGCAGGGTTCTCAAACAATGCTCCATTAATCTAAACTGATTTATTGTTTCGCTTTAGTGTCCCTTTAATCAGTTGATTCTCCTTGCTGGAAAGCTGAGCGCGGAGTCTACTTTTGGTGCCCAAGACAACTAAAACCATTTCACGACATACCCGAATGAACAAACAAACAAGCAATACGAAAACACAAGCAAGCCCCAAGAAAAGCAAATTTGTTCATGCTGGCGGAGTGCACTAATTGGGTCGTGGCCACATAGCCTCCACGCCAGCTCCTCGGCCAGGCTCTCAACTACTAATGTATGCCTTGAATAAAGTTTACTTCTCTCTCTCTCTCTCTCGCTCTCTCCCTCTCGTCAAGAATGAAGAGGAAATTTCCCCTTTTTTTTTCTTCAAAAAATTGCGCTGCTGCGGCTGGTTCGCTCCCTTGGCTAAGGGCGCTGATGATGGTAGGAACTACAGTCCCTCTTCCCCTTCCTTTTCCACTCTATAGTTACGCCTTTATGTTGGGATTCGTTCTTCAGAAGACACGACATCCCACAATCTAATAAGGAAGTATACCGACCTGACCCGCGGCGGAGGTGAAGCAGGCGTTAAGCACTCCCCACACTTGGGCCGATTCCGAAGGTAGTACAATGGCGGGCCGACCCGTGATGAGGTCAAACAGGTGCTAAGCAAACCCTATAGGTGGGCCGATCCCGAAGATAGGGCAATGGCGGGTCGACCCGCGGCGAGGTGAAGCAGCTGCTGAGCACTCCCCACACGTGGGCCCATCCCGAAGGTAGTGCAATGCCAGGCCGCCCTGCCGCGGAGGTGAAGCAGGCGTTAAGCACGCCCCACACGTGGGGCGATGCCGAAGCTAGTGCAATGCCGGGCCGACCCGCGGTGGAGGTGAAGCAGGCATTAAGCACTTCCCATACGGGGGGCGATCACGAAGGTCGTGTAATGCAAGGCCTACCCGTGGCGGAAGTGAAGCAGGCATTAAGCACTTCCCATACTTAGGTCGACCCGAAGGTAATGCAATAGCGGCCTCACCCGCGGCGGAGGTGAAGCATGCGTTAAGCACTTCCCCCACGTGGGCCGATGCCGAAGGTGTGCAATGCCTGACCGACCCGCGGGGGAGGGTAAACACGCCTTAAGCACTCCCCACACGTGGACCGATCCCAAAGATAGTGCAATGCCGGGCCGACCCGCAGAGGTAGTGAAGTAGCCTTTACCCATCCCCATACGTGGGGCAATTCCGAAGGTAGTGCGATGCCGGGTGCCCGCAGCAGAGGTGATGCAGGCATTAAGCACGCAGGCATAGGTGGGGCGATATCGAAGGTCACGTAATGCCGGGCCATCCCGTCGCGGAAGTGAAACAGCCATTAAGCACTTCCCATAGGTGGGCCGATATCGAACGTTGTGCAATGCCGTCCGACCCGCGGTGGAGTTAAAGCAGGCATTAATTAAGTAAACCCTATACGTGGACCGATCCAGAAGGTAGTGCAATACTGGCCTGAGCCGCGGCGGAGGTGAAGCAGGCATTAAGCACACCACATACGTGGGCCGATCCCGAAAGTCGTTCAATGCAGGGCTGACCCGCGGCGGAAGTGAAACCGGCATTAAGCTCTCTATTACGTGGGCCGAATCCGAAGCTGGTGCAATACGGGCCTGACCAGCGGCTGAGGTGAAGCAAGCGTTAAGCACTCCCCACACGTGGGCCGATGCCGAACGTAGTGCAACGCCAAGCCGACCCACGGCGGAGGTGAAGAAGGTATTAAGAAACCCCCATACGTGGGCCGATCCCGAAGATAGTCATAAAAGCCATGTAGCGCGATGCACGGAAGGTAGTTGAAGAAAGACTTGAAGCAGCCAAGGAAAAGCTGAACAGGGTCACCATTGTGAACGAGAATGTGCGTGACAATGGAACGCAGTCCCCCGACGTGACAGGAGAGGGAGTGCTAGCAATGTACGCGAAATGCGTGCAATGTGGGGAAGGGTTACCTCGAAAGAGCGGCACCTACCTTGAGGCCGCCACGCGGAAAAAGCAGGAGCACAGAGGACAATGCCCATTGTCGAGCCCGAATGACGTGGAAAGGGACAAATGGAAGCAGGGAAAGGTAGCAGAGAGTGAAAGGGTGATTATCGCCGGCAACGCAAACCTGGCTAGGTGCTCAGAAGCAATTGTGGAGAGGGTGAAAAGCGATAAAATAGTGGTGGTAGGGACATTTCCAGGGCGGACACTGGGTTCTGTCATGGAGCGAGCAAAAGAAAAGCTCGCGGAAATTGCCCACGTGCGCAACCTTGTCATTGTAGCAGGTGGGCTAAATGACATCCTAAACAGGAAAGGGACAGCACTAGCCCAGCACTTGGCGAGAGGGGTGGACAACTTGAGCGAGCTATCCCCTCAGGTGCAGATCGTGGTGTGCACTGTGCCGGACGTGCCTGTACGTGACAATCACGTAAAAAGCGCCCTGTTGGTAGCTAATGAGGCGCTATGGAAAATGAGCCGAGAGAAGGGCTTCGGTGTTGTCGAAGTAAAAAGTGAAGGAAGAAGGTGTGGTGGTTTTAAACGAGACGGGATCCACTTCAATTACAGGCTCGGTTGAGAACTGGACTGGCGACTTGGCGGTCGCGCTGTTGCATTTTTAGGCGGCCCACGGGCGCTCAAAAGGCCAGAGTAGGTAGTAATGAAGAAGGTCACCTATAGGAACCTCAGAAGAGCATCGCCGTCTATAGCAGAAAAAGGACGAAAGAAAGAAAGAGCTCGCCATGCAATAGGCTACATAAACATGCGAGGCGGCAGAAAAAAAGAAAATGGGGCAGAGATTGAGGAGCAGATTATTATGGAACAAATAGGGGTGTTTGCGGTGACAGAAATGCACCTTAGAGTCCCGGAAGAGCCGCCAGTTATTGAGAATTATGTATGGGAAGGGTGCAACAGAACTAATTCGGAAAGAAAAGAAGGGGAGGTCGGAATGTTCATCCATTAGGGAGCCAAATGAAAAAGAGTAAATTCAAAATGCCAAGAGCATGCTTGGTTATCAGGTACAATGAGTGGGAAAAAAACTCGGCTGGCCGTTACGTATTTGTGGACTGGAAATAATTGCACAGAGAAGAATAAAAAGTTAGTGAAATCCATAAGCGCTAATGTTAATGGTTTCGGGAATGGTGCTGAAATTATCCTATTAGGTGACACGAATGCCCACATACAAGTTTCATATGGCTATACCGACAACAAAGGAAAGTCAATGCTAGACCTTTGCGAGCAACATAACCTCGCTATTGTGAATACAGGGCGTAAGTGTGAAGGGCAGATCACGTGGGCAGCCGGCAATCAACCATTGATTACTGTCTGAGGACAGAAGGCATTCATGATAAGTTGAGAGAAATAGACATTGATGGAGGAAGGGTATAGCAGCATAGAGAGTAACCATAAACGCATCATATTGAAAATGGGATATGTAGTTGGGAAACAGAGCAAGGAGTGCAAAATGGCCAGTCCAAAGTTGAACGCTGAACAAATAAGAAATATAGTCACTAGAGTCAAGGAAGCACTTGGCAAATGGCCAAATAAAAAGTGGGAATATAGTGAGCTTCTAAGTGTGGTAACGACAGAAATACGGAAAGAGAAACAACATGTTCCTCGGAAAGAGGAAAAAGAAATTGGAAAGCTGGTGCAACAGGGAGGTACGAGATGCAATCGCCGAATGACAGAAAACATCCCGAGAGCACAGGCAGGCAAAGAAGGCGCAGTTCCCACAGGATGAAGTAACCAGTATGTGGAAATTATACCGCGAGAAAAAGTCTGTGGTTCAAATACCAGTGCAAGCAAAATTAAAAGGTGAAAGTGAATGTTGGTTGTCAGAAATACGTGAGAAAAAGAAGGCCGCACCTAGAATATTTTAGAACCACATAAAATTATTAGGCAGGAAGTCAACAATACAACAACATATCCTAGACGGTGATGAAAACATACCGGAAGAAGAAGCGGCAATAAATAACATCCGAAAAGTAACAGCCGAATCTTTCCAAGGCAATGATGAGGTTGTATTTGAAGAAAAAAAGCATGAGAGAGACCCTGGTAGAAAAGGAGCTGGTGCTGATAAATTTCAACTGGAAGAAAGCTGAAGAGAAAATTCCAAAACGCACAGCCACAGGGCAAGATGAGCTTCCCGTTAGGCTGATTAATGAACTAGGAAAAAAAGTAAGGAAACTCTGGTGAAAGCAGTAGAAGAAACTTTAAAAGATAGACGAATACCAGACAGCTGACTGCAAAGTAGAATGAATTTGATGTATAGGTAGGGCGGAGAAAGATAGAATTCCATCGTATAGACCGTTCACTATTACATCGGTAATATAAAGGTTAGCAATGCAGGCAATCAAATTCAACCTTCAAGCATGGGTAGAGAATAATGGCATTTTGGGAGAACTTTAGAATGGTTTCGGAACAGGTAGGCGTTTAGGCGATAACTTATTTGTTCTTACACAGTGTATTAAAATATCAAAAGTAGAAAGAATACCTTTGTATGCGGCCTTTTTAGACATTACATTAGCCTATGACGACGTAGACGGCAACATTTTGTGGGATATTCTGGAAGGCGAAGGCTTAGCTAACGATTGTCTACAGCTTTTAAAAGAGATTTACCTAGAAAGTACCGTTTGCGTTGAACGGGAAGGAATGAGGAGCCAGCAGAAAGTTCATATCAACAAGGGACTGAGGAAGGGCTGCCTTTATCCCCGCTGCTGTTTATGGTGTACATGGTGAGGATGGAGAGGGCACTAGAAGAAAGTATATCGGCTTTAATCTCTTATACACAGCAGAACACTACTGTATATAGCAGTAGGTACACAGTAGTAGGTACAGAAGTAGGTGCAGTAGTAGAGCAGCAGCTTCCAGGTTTATTTTATGCGGACGACATGGTGTTGCTATCGGTTCTCTCATACAAACAGGCAGGTACAGTAGTAGAACAGCAGCTTCTAGGTTTATTTAGGTGGACAACATTGTGTTGCTAGATAACAAGCAAAGTGATTTGCAACGTCTCGCTAATGTCTGTGGACAGGAAAGCAACAATTTAGGCTTCAAATTTAGTGTTAGAAAATCAGGTGTTATGGTATTCAATGAAAATACCGAACAGACAGTCGCGATACAGCGCCAGGAATACCTCGGGTAACAGAACATACATACCTTGGTATATGATAAACGAAGACTATAGATATATGGAAGCACAGGAAAAAACAATAACAGTGCAGGGAAAGAGAAATGCAGCCATAATGAAGCACAGAGCGCTATGGGCATACAATAGGTACGAGGTGGTTCGAGGTATGTGGAAAGGTGTAATGGTTCCAGGACTTACTTTTGGAAATGCGGTTGTTTGCTTTAAATCAGGGGTACAATCAGGACTCGATGGGAACAAAAGCTCAGTGGGTCACCTTGCATTGGGCGCTAACGGGAAGACTAAAAATGAAGTAGTAGAAGGTGATAAGGGCTGGACTAGTTTTGAAGGGAGGCAAGCTCGCAGTAAAATTGAGTATGAAGAACGACTGTGGAATATGGAAGAGCGTGAATGGGCTGGGAGAGTGTTGAGGTATCTGTACAGGAAAGAAATTCATTCACAGTGGAGGAAGAGAACTAGAAACCTTACCAAGTATACGGCCTGTAGGGTGGGCAACACACCAACAAAGAACTTCAAGCGGAAAGTCAGAGAGGCTGAAATAATCTCACGAGTTGCGGTAATTGAAAGAAGCCTTCGGTTAGTAACTACTTACGAGGGAAAAACGAAATCAGGAAAGCAACAATTTAGGATATCTCAGCGGGAAGCTCATTACTTATCGATACGAGATCGAGTTACCTTAGAACACGCGCCTATAAAGCAGCATAAGAAGGAACAGGAAGCATGTGCTTGCTGCGGTAAAGCAAGGGAAACGATGGAGCATGTTTTATTAGAATGTGAAGACGTCTGCCAAGCGTTCGCTTTCGGCACCACTAGCCTCCTTGAAGCTCTTGGTTTCAGCAAGAGCAGGGGAAAGCAAACATGTCCGCAACAGGGATTAGTAAGAGGCGATTGGAGGATTGGTGGAAGTAGGGAAACGAGAAAAAAACGGAGACGTACAAAAGCACAGTTCGAAATAGGGGATCAGAAAATTTGGTTGTGGGAGTTCACCATGCTTTTTTCTTTTGTATAGTTTATCCTTGGTAGGTTATTTAAAGATATCTACAGATATCTATATCTATTTAAAGATATCTATAGCGGCTCCACAGACACCGTAGTCCTCCATAAAGAAAGCAACAAAATCCCAATAAAGAAAGGCGTCAGGCAGGGAGATACGATTTCTCCTATGCTATTCACAGTATGTTTACAGGAGGTGTTCAGAGACATGGATGGAAAAGAATTGGGGATAAGAGTTCATGGAGAATACCTTAGTAACTTGCAATTTGCTGATGATATTTCCTTGCTTAGCAAATCAAGGGACCAACTGCAATGCATGCTCACTGATCTCTAGAGGTAAAGCAGAATGGTGGGTCTAAAAATTAATGTGCAGAAAACTAAAGTGATGTTTAACAGTCTCGGAAGAGAACAGCAGTTTACGATAGGTAGCGAGGCACTGGAAGTGTTAAGGGAATACATCGACTTAGGACAGGTAGTGACTGCGGATCCGGATCATGAGACTGAAGTAATCAGAAGAATAAGAATGGGCTGGGGTGCGTTTGGCAGGCATTCTCAGATCATGAACAGCAGGTTGCCACTATCCCTCAAGAGAAAAGTGTATAACAGCTGTGTCTTACCAGTACTCACGTACGGGGCAGAAATCTGGAGGCTTACGGAAAGGATTCTACTTAAATTGAGGACGACGCAACGAGCTATGGAAATAATGATAGGTGTAACGTTGAGAGACAAGAAAAGAGCAGATTGGGTGAGGGAACAAACACGAATTAATGACATCTTAGTGGAAATCAAGAAAAAGAATTGGGCTTGGGCAGGACATGTAATGAGGAGGGAAGATAACCGATGGTCATTAGGGGTTACGGACTGGATTACAAGGGAAGGGAAGCGTAGCAGGGGGCGGCAGAAAGTTAGGTGGAGATGAGATTAAGAAGTTTGCAGGGACAACGTGGCCACAATTAGTACATGACTGGGATAGTTGGAGAAGTATGTGAGAGGGCTTGCCCTGCAGTAGACGTAACCAGACTGATGATGATGATGAACCTAGGTAGGATGTTAGGCAGTATAATAGCAAGAGCTTGGTGGCGCAACCCATCGCCCCATGCCAAAGGAGACGCTCATATCATCCATCCATCCATCTCTGTCCACCATCTAGGTTTCCGTGTAGCCACTGGCCCTTTCAGGCCAAGCCCTATTGAAAGCGTATACGCAGAATCAAATGAATGGTCACTCGATCTGCAGAGAACTTAGATCAGCCTCACATATTTTCTATAAACACACTCCAATCAAGAACATTGTTCGACACGGGACCTTAATCTGGCATCCTTCGAGTTCACCAGACCACATCGAATCACCGTCGCCCCTTATTAAGGTGCGCAGAAGCACATCTACCACGTTCCCGAGGCACAGCACCTGTTCCTGGCATCCTCCGAGTTCACCAGACCACATCGTATTGCCGTCGGACCTAATTAAGGCGCGCAGAAGCGCATCTACCACGTTCCCGAGGCGCAGCACGTCCATACAAGTTGGTGACCCCCACCCACTTCGTGCGCCGCACGTGGAGCTATTGTCCCACTGCTTGACTCTTCCCGAAAGTGCAACGGCAGCCTGGCATAGTTCCAGGTAACCTGGGTCCCGAGCAAAGCTGCTTTCCAGCTCTGAAAGGTCGCTCGAAAACAATCTATCTCCCCCCGCTGAGCGCTTTGCAAACCCGTAGGGAACGCCGGCTGTAAGTCACCGTGAAGCCCTCGGAGCCACACCATCTGCCGATTGTGACGGTAGTTGCAGACCTGGAGGCAATACCGGTGGCAAGTCATCCCTCGGACCGTGAAGCCCATGCCGAATGTGACTACACTTGCATGGGCGGCTACCAGTGGCCAAAAGCGATGACATCTGAGCGGGCTCGACGATTGGGCGAAAATGACGTGAGCCTAAGACACCGAATGGGTTAAAAGCCAGAGACAGGGAGCAGAGAGGAGCATTCCTTCATTCATCTCTTTTGGACTTCTTGCCACGTGCGGCAGCGTCCGATTTGCTGCCGGCCATCAATGACTTCATTACCATTAATGACTGTATGTTTTTACTGTACATAATGTAAATAAACCTCCAGATTTCACCTCAGAATCCTTCTCAACGTCGGCCAACTCCCGCACTCAACGGCAAGATCCAACAACTGGTGGACAGCTTTGGGGTTGTCCTTAAGATCCAATAACTGGTGGCATCGGTGGTATGAACCTTCGTCCAAAGAAATGCTGAGGAACCCGGAACAGCGCTAGGGATGAACCTTCGTCCAAGGAAGTAATAAGGAACTGGGAACAGCGAAAGAGAAAGAGCCTTCGACCCAGAGTCCTGTGGAACCCGGAACAGCGAAGAAGAAAGAGCCTTCGCCCAAAGGAATCCCGAGGAACTGGGAACATCGAAGAACAACGAGCCTTCGACCCAGAGAGTCCTGAGGAACCGGGAATAGCGGACTGATGAACCAGATGGCAGTGTGCTGCATCCTTATGTGAGCGCGTGGTTTCTTTTTTTTTCTTTTGATTCGTTAGACTTTAAATGTGGCGTGTTTATTTTGGTAGTTCCAGGAATCGGGAATTTGTTGCATATTGTGTGTTTGCACAAATTATTTAAGAAAACAGTTCCAACCACCAGTCCAGGAAGCGGCCATGTATCTTTGAAGGTCGAAAAGATGAAAAAGCCAGCTATCATAAAGGCAATTCATGATAGTGACAATGATGATGAAAGTATTAAGATTGCTTGGGAGGTGATACAAGAAACACGTGAGCGTGAGTGCCAAGGACGTGAGAATGAGCGTGATTGTGAGCGTCAAGAAAGAGAGCGTGAACGTGAACGTCAAGAACGTGAACGTCAGTGTGAGCAAAAATACGAGAAAGAGATAAGAGCATTGAAAAAATAGATACAGGATTTGCGCTAGGTAAAGGCACAAAGACAACGGCTGTATGAAAATTCTGTAGGTAGTACAGAGTAAAAGAATGAGGGAGTATCTAGCAGATTTTCACCAGAAGCCGTCGAGAAGAGTAGTGCCTGTGAGATTAGTGGCACATACATAGGTGAAGAGAAAAGGCTAGCTGCTAACGATGCCTTAGGGGCAACAGAGGCTGCGAAAGGCCGTAGTGAGAGCGATGAGGTGCTGTGCCAACCGAGCACTGTAGAGAACGCTAGGCCAGCTGCGAATGAATTGGCACAGTCACCACGCCTGTGCGTCACATGTAATGTCAACGAGGTTGTTAACGAAGTACAGAGTACTGCTGAGCCGACAGACGCGGGCACCCATGTAGATTCAGATCTGCGTGCCAGAGGGAAGTGCCAGCTGCACGATGCACTTGAGGGCAGTACGCAGGATTGCGAGCTGCGTAGCTCAGGGGAAAACAACTGCATGGATCAAGGATCGGTGCAGCTGCCCTCCAGTCTAAGTAGCCGAGAAAAGGGTGGTTTATTTAGGAATCATTCAGACTGTGCGCGTGAGACAGCGATCGAGTGCGACGAGTTGTGTGCCGATGCACCGAGCGAGCTGGGCAATGCAGTAGAGGGCAGTTCGGAAGAGTGCGTGTTGCATAGCTCGAGTAAAGAGTGCTGCATTGTTCCAGAGTGGGTTCAGCTGTCCGCCAGTCGAGGCAAACAGACAGTTGATTTAAAGAGAAATCATTCAGTCTGTGCGGGTAGGAGAGCGATCCGGGTCGACGATATGTGTACCGGCCAGCTTGAGGCGCGAGAAGGCGGCATGAAAAGGAGTTAAAGGAAAAAACGCCGTAGAAAGAAGAACCGTAAAGATAGGAATGCAGTGAATAATGTAGCGCAGCCAAAGACGGCGACAGCCGCAAAAAGGCAGGGCACGAAGAAAAGGAAGGTGCGGTCGTCATCGGCGGCGCGTGCGCATCAAGCACGTTCGAGCCACCGGTCAAAAGGAGACCGGGAAGCATAGCATATTCGGGGCGGATGCGGACAAAGGGCAGGAGACATTTATATTCCTCGTCGTTCCGTCGTTGTTTTTGGAGTGCAGCGTGTAGTGCGAAGGAACGCAAGGTGGCAATACGAGACGAGGCGATAGGGAGTCACGACGCGGTCAGTTGAGTTCGTGATGAAAGCCTCGCGCCTGGAAGGCAAATTGACAGGAGACTGTATAACGTCTTGAAGGAGCTGACAGTGTGTCAGTCCTTTTGTTGTTCCTGGGTAGCCATAATAGCTTAAGAACAACGACCACCTGGAGTACGGCTCAAAACTATGAGTCAGTCGTAGATATTTGGAGCGGGAGACCAAGACAGCTTTCGTAGAAACGAAATGCTTTGTTTTCTTTTTTTTTGAGCGTTGGAAGATTTTTGCGATTTCAGACTAAAATTTCTTTCAATATGTAATGTACGAACTTTGTTTATGTTTTGCTCTGAGAGACTTGGAAATTTCAAAGAGGCGGTTTACGTAAACATTTAATTTCGCGAGGAGTTTTTTAATGTGTACATTGACTTTCTTGTGAGTAAACTGAAGCGCCAAGGTTATTGGTGAGCGGCCTATGATGCGTGTGTTTATTAGTTAACCTTCTTTATTTTTAGAAGTGTTTTCAACATTTAAGGTTAAGCGCACAGATTTTCAGTAATTGAATATTTTGCACTGAGAAGCGTTCTTATTTACATTAGCGCGTTTCCTGTGTGGACGGAAGGAAGCAAAATGTTTATGACTGGGTCGCTCGTGTTTGTTGAGGACGGCCACGTTCTGACTCCTTTCGTAAGCGGGCGTGGAACTAGTTATTAGAAGACGCAATTTTAAGGGTTCTGCGGAGTGCTTAAGTTACGCAAGTTTAATTGCTCGTTTAAGGTACGTGTCCTGTGTGGACTAGAGGAAGAAACGTGAGTAAGCGTGATGAAACGTTTGCCTACGACGCAAGTACGCGTTCTGAATAGGGACCACAAGTCTAGCGCGATTGTGATTACATACCTGTGGAGTGGGCCAGGCTAAGGGTAAGGACCAGGGTAAGAATAGGCTTTTCGGGAAGTTAGGCCGCTTAAGTTATGTTCGGTTGTTTTCAATAATTGTTTAACTTTCTTCCCTTAGTTTTGCAACGACAATATCACTCTGGCCTTGTCGGCATTCGAGGAGATATGGATAGCAGTTTAGAAAGGTGGTTGGAACTGCTTTATCAAAATTGGGGAAAGAAAAGATAAGGTTCATTTTGACCTAGATTACTAGGTGAGCCTGGTGAGTCCGGGGTGAAGAGCCTGTGCTTGCACGTGGTGCAGCGCTATGTTGTTTCGTTTGTTTTACGTGCGTTCTCCAGGGCCCGGGATCCCGAAGTTCGTCACACGAGGCTCGTCATCAGTACCCTACATGTACTTTCAGCGTTCCTCATAGCCAGCGAATTGATTTCACCGGCCATTCCGAACTTCCAGAGCGACGAGGAGCTGATAGATACGGGACCTTTTCCTGGGATCATTCGCGTTTACCAGACCACATCGAATCGCCATCGCACCTAATTAAGGAGCGCAGAAGCGCATCTAACATGTTCCGTAGGCGCAGCACGTCCAGACAAGTTGGCGATCCCCACCCACCTCGTGCGCCGCACGTGGAGCTATTGTCCCACTGCTTGATTCTTCCCGAAAGTGCAACGGGAGCCTGGCACGGTTCCAGGTAATCTGGGTCCCGAGCGAAGCTGCTTTCCAGCTCTGAAAGGTCACTCAAAGACAACCCGTCTCACCCCTCTGAAGGCTTGCAAACCCGGAGGGAACGCCGGCTGTAAGTCACCGTGAAGTCCACGGAGCCACACCATCTGCCGATTGCGACGGCTATTGCAGACCTGAAGGCAATACCGGTGGCAAGTCATCCCTCGGACAGTGAAGCCCATGGAGCGACTCCCTGAGCCGAATGTGAATGCACTTGCACAGGCGACTACCATTGGCCGAAAATGACGACATCTGATTGGTCTCGACGATCGGCCGAAAATTACGTTTAACACCGAAGGCGTTAAAAGCCAGAGACAGGGAGCAGAGAGGAGCAATCCTTCATTCATCTCTTTTGGACTTCTTGCCACGTGCCGCGGCGTCCGATTTGCTGCCGGCCATCAATGACTTTATGGCTGTTAATTACTTCATGTTTTTAGTGTAAATATTGTAAATAAACTTCCAGTTTTCACCTCACAATCCTCCTTAACGTCGGCGAACTCCCCCACTCAACGGCAAGATCCAACAACTGGGGGACATCAGTGGGATTGTCCTCCTGATCCAATAACATCTATGTGTTAATAACGTTAACGATATGACATGCGCTACAAGTTTTTCTAATTGTCCCTCCGTAAGACAGCCTTTCTCGCTGCGTGTGAGGGAGCTTAGCGATGAAATGCATGTCCCACTCCTCGAGCATCGCTTAATGTATCCAACCAAGCTGTTACCTACTTGGGAGTGGCAGGTGGTAGAATGTGACGTATCATTTCTAGAAGTTACAAAGCACGCAGCAGAGGTCGAAATCCGAATTCGTTTCCTAGAACTCCAGCATAAGCACTCCTGCACAGAGTTCTACACAGACGCTTCCAAGTCAAATGCCGGGTTGTCGTATGCCGCCATCGGTCCATCCATTACGAAATCCGATGTACTGCAACCGGAAACAAGTATTTTTACGGCCCAGGCCTACGCACTATTGTCCGCTGTGAAGCATATAAGAACAACAAAACTATTAAAGTCAGTTGTAAAGCGTCGTAAAGGCCGTGATGTCACTCTATAATCACAAAAATCCAGCACACAATGAAGTCTATTTCTCCCTGTGTAAAGCGTATCTATCTAATCTGTACATCATAATATGCTGGGTGCCTAGTCATAGAGGTATCGAGGGTAATGTTCTGGCGGACGAGATGGCCATGTCAATTGCATCACTTGCTACTAATCCTACCGCTGCTGTTCCTGTCACAAGTCTGAAACCTTTGTTACAAAAGAAACTCCGAGACCACTGGCTACGCATGTGGGACGCAGGAACAAATAGTAAACTGCACGCGACGAAGCCACAGTTGGGTTTTTGGCCCTCCGCAACTAAATCACGGTGAACCGATGTCCTATCCTGTCGTCTCAAAATAGGACACACATTTGGCACTCACAATTTTTTACTTATTGGAAATGAGCCTCCAACCTGTGGTAGACGTGGTGAGAGGCTGGCCGTCCTCTACGTCCTCCTGTAGTGCAGGGAAGCCGAAGCTGAGAGAAAGAAACATTTTCCTCTTGCATACCATTATTGCATCCCTCTTCACCCGGCTATGTTTCTTGGTAAGGAACCGCTTTTTTACACCAAAGCAGTCCTCGATTTCTTGAATGATGTTGTCCTGTATGCTTAAGTCCATTAAATTCGTAGCACATTCTCTTTCCAGATGTTGCTGCTGTGATAATGTTTGGTGTAGCACATGCCTCCAGGCGCTTGTGTTTCAAGGGCTCTAATGAGGCAGTAGTGCTCTAGGCTATTTTAGCATTAGGTATATTTTTTATACCGTATCACCCTGTAGCCATGCATCCTAATGCTCATAGTACATGTCATTTGCAATTGCCATCATCTTATTAAACTTAGATTTTACTCATTTAGAGCAACTATCTTTAAGGCCCCTTTACAGCCACGTCACATCAACTTGAAGTTTGAACTTGAAGCTCATGAAGTTTATTTGCGCCAATATATTCTTCCCAAGCTTTCACAATTGCTTTATAAGAAGCCTACAGCACCATTAATATGCCTGCCACTTTTAACTGCACCAAACAAAACTATTAAACCAATACAAGCATTGGTGAAATCACTTTATCATTCAAGTGTTCCGATTGGTAAACTCTGGAGGCGGAGTAAGTGGAGAAGTTGTGTGCGTAATTAACAAAGCTACGTTGATTAAAATTTCAGTAATTGATCTTAGGTGGCTAAAAAAAATTAACAGTTTGGAGCCCATCTTCGAGATTTCCCAGTGGAGCAACAAAATTTTGATTAAAAATTTCATCACTTTCCAAGTAAACGCTCTTGGAAAGCGTAACTGACGCAGAAAAAGATCTGTAATGTCACAGAAAGAACAGCGCTTCAAGACGGGGCACAAAGAGAGACCACACACACACAACACTGCGCTATCAACTTGAAGCGCTGCTCTTCATGTGATAATGAACCAACTAGCCCTTCAGTCAATCCTTGCCAACCTTTAAAGTCAACCTGACCGCACCTCGCCTTTTGTGATACCGTTTATCAATAGTATGGCCCCGTGAGCATGTTTTTTGTGGACATAAATTATTTCGGAGCTAAAAGAAAAATATAAAAGAAAGGTGCTCCAGCCAGTGCCACTCAGTATAACGGGCTTCGTTCCTTGTGGGCCTTCAACTTTTATTCACGCTGTTTTTTCGAAGGCAAGCAGTTCAAAGTGTTAGTGTCAATATAGCCGTGAACGTGTGCCGCCGAAAGCTTCCTTGGTCGCAGAAGCGATGCATGACGCAATGATGGTGTCGATTTGGCACGCCGCCGGCATCAAAACAATACGCTTATAACGAAGGATAACGAAGGTGAACAGCTTGGTAACTGCTCAAAGAGCTGTGCCAATGGTGACGGTGCCATCATGACGAAATATAAGGCGCTGATATTGGCGAATAAGGCGTTTCTTTTTTTTCTTTTTTTTTTTACAGCGAAGACGTTAAAGGCCAACTGCAACAAAAT
Organism: Dermacentor albipictus; assembly: GCF_038994185.2. NCBI lineage: Eukaryota > Metazoa > Arthropoda > Arachnida > Ixodida > Ixodidae > Dermacentor > Dermacentor albipictus. The sequence goes on from NC_091824.1 coordinate 10,822,283, forward strand.
TTCACTTGGGCTAAATTGACTCTAAATTTCTAGCGTATACTCTCAAAGTAATCTTGGCAAAGCCGCAGGGCTGGCAATCGTCTATTTTCGTTATTAGCAGCTTTTAAATAGTGCCTACGTAGACGACGCGTGCGCATTGCGGCAAAGCGGTAGTGATGCGGATATGGCGCATGTTGAAGAATTGTACGCAACTGTTGATCTCTTAGTTGCGCCATGTTGCGCCTAGGCAGCCAGGTGCATTGCTCGCTCATCATTTGCGAGTGGACGGGCGTCTCGGCGTGCGGTATTGTCCCTGTTGCGCTCGTGATTTGAGCGGTTGCAAGAATTCAGATGCGTTGCGTGGCCGTCGCGTGGCCGTCGCGTGCTCGAATACGTACTTGAGCACGAGTGATGGCTCTGGACTATGCAACGCTGAGTAGAGGAAGGCCGAGTACATCTTTCTTGTCCCAGCTTTCCGAGCGCAAGCGTGCACCGCGGCGCGGAAGGCAAGTGCGACGCGGACCAGCCAACGCGCACAAAGCACGTAAACTGCAGTAGACGAAGCTGCACTTCAGCAGCACAGTCGCTTACCAATCAAGATCTGCTTGGCAAACGCTTTCTCACGTTGACTATAAGTACAATATGCCGCGATTTCGCACGAAAACCCAAGGTAACGTTCATAGGTAAGCTGTAGTCGAGAGCGATATTCTCCAGCGATCAATTCCGGTAGTGCGTCATCTTCAAGATGTTGCGCGCGTCTCTGCATCGCACCCGTCTAAATAGACGAAGGAAATGCTTTCTGACACCGCACCTGAAACGAGCAAGAACCGCACGCTGCATTTGTCACGAAGGAGAACGCGAAGCGGCGGCCATCGTGTTGATGCGGCGGCAAGCCATGCAGGAATGCAATGCCACCACAGCGAATCGGCGAATACTTACATGGCCGCAGTCCGACCTGTCTGGCCGTGAGTTCATCCTAGAGTGTACTAGAATACGTTTGAGTGGGACGAGCGGTTGGGGGCGGCGCATGCTTTGCAGTAGGGCGCGCGACGACGACAAATACTGTGGCGACGCTGTGATCGAAGTCAATTGGGCCGCATCAAGGTTGCGCTGTTGGAAACTGCTGGCGATTCTGCTTGGCGGTGTCGTTCGTATTGCTTCGCACGCTGCTGTTTGGAATCAGACCACTCAAGTGGTGTTTATATTTGGATATGATAGGTGTGTATCCCTTAGGAATTGATGCCTTTCTTTCTCTTCTCTACTTCATTTTATTTATTGTAGTGGCACTCGATGACTGCGCGTGCATGGCGGCCGCAGTGTCGCCTTTCATTCTACTACGTGATTGCAAGGTTCCCTTTGGAGAACAAGCATCTTTCTTGTTGAGGAAGCACGTATCTGTCGTTTGTATTTTGCGCATGTAGTTTCTCATCAGTAGGTCTTGCGAAACGCAGATGGAATAAACTTATGCAAGCTTCCTGCTTGCCGCTACAAACAAGCGAAACATATCGGCCCCATCCGGCGCCCTGTACTCAGATTGACGGGAATAATTCTTATACAAAAAGGAAAAAAAAACTGCCAGTGCAACATTCCATTCATGTCTCCGTCTTCCTCGCGTAACAGAACGGGGCGTAATTTATTACTGTCGGCACTCGGGCGCTGAAAACACTTTTAGGTAGCTATTACTTATGCTAATCTTTAGCGCGTAAGCTGTTTCAAATTTTTTGTCCAGTCCATGCTTAACAACAAAGCTCACTGTCCTTGCACTCTGTGAAGACGAATGACCAGCGAAGCTGTGTATGTGGACCTCTTAATGGAGAACTGCACCTCCGCGGCGGGTCGGCGCGGCATTGCACTGTCTTCTGGACTTCTTTCTAGCGGACACGATTGTGGAGAAAGTAGCCCCTAACAGTGTTCCTGTAAAAAACGGCTCGGTAGTTTAATTAGTGGCTACATACTGTATATGGCGTTGGGCTACTTAACTCGCGCTCATGGGTTCAAACCATGTCGCGGAATTCGATAGGAACGAAATGGAAAAACACTCATGTACTTCTGTTTAGGTACACGTTAAAGAACCCCAGATATTGAGAACTAAACAGGGCGCCTCATAATCATATCGCTGGACGTAAAACGATAGAATCTGTTTCATTCAAAAACAAAAACAAAAAGGTAGCTGCACCTTTCGGCGTCTTTTTTAGGAGTGCGAACGCAAGAAGCTCTTGAGTCTGATTTCTGAGAAAACCCCACTTGTCTTATATTTCATACCTAACAGCAATCCCGTTCCCGACTTTACGTCCGCTCAGCTAAGCAGCTTCTGTATTGTAAACGGCTCCTTTCAGTTATTCGGTGCACTATCACAAGGACAATAATGAAGCATTTAAAGGAACGGCATGTCTCATACACGTAGAGATATTTGTAGATCTGCTGTGTTCGTTGAAGAAGGTAAGTCTCATATTACATTGGACACCCAGTTTTAGTGGGTCGCAGTTTTGCAGGAAGTATTTTCACAGGGAAAGTATTCTGATAGAAAAAGAAATAAACTTCAGTGCAGCATTCCATTCATGTTTCCGTCTTCCTCGCGTAACAGAACGCGGAGTAATTGGCATGGGCCATTTTAGTGCAGTCGGCTCTCGGGCGCCGAAAACAGTTTTTGCTAATCTCTGGCCCGTAAGCCGTGCGAAAGTTTTTGCCCAGTCCATGCTTAACAACAAAACTCAGTGCCCTTCCACTCTGTGAAGAACGATGGCCAGTGAAGCTGTGTATGTGGGCCCCTTAATGGCGAAATACACCTCCGCCGCCGTTCGGCCCGGTATTGCATTATCTTCGGGATCGGCTCACGTATGGGGAGTGCTTAACGCCTGCGTCACCTCTGCCGCGGGTCAGCCTGGTATTGTACTATCTTCGGGATTTTTTTTCTCTATACACGGACGTAATAGTAGGGAAAGTAGCCCTTAACTGCTATGCTGTCAAGTGGATATGGCGTTGCGCTCATAAACTCGAGCTCGCGGGGCCAAACTAGGTCGCGGAATTCAAAGAGAACGAAGTGAAAAAAAAAACACTCGTGTAGTTCTGTTTAGCTGCACGTTAAAGAATCCCAGGTGGTGAGAACTGAACAGGGTGCCTCAGGGTGCGTCATTAAAAAAAACACAAGAAAGAAAGGAAGGTAGGTGTGTCCTTCGAATTTTTTTCTAGGGTTGTAAACGAAAGAAATTATTCTCGAGTCTCATTTCTGACAAAAACATGTTATGCTTATTTTATATTTCATACCTAAATGTAATGCCGTTTCCGACTCTAGGTCTGCTCATCTAGGCAGCTTCTGTATTATAAACGGCTGGTTTCTCTTATCCGGTGCACTGTCATAAGGACAATAATGAAACATATACAGTAACGGCATGCCTTACATTCACGTAGAGATAAACACAGATTTAAAGGGTTGCAGTATAGCAGACATGGTGAGACTGCCAAAAAATGTTTTCCTTGCCTGAATCAAGTTTGCAGATTTGCAGGCTGTCCCAAAACGGGCCGTTAATAATATTGAATGACAGCTAGGAACTTGTTGAGCAATATAGCACCCGTACGTTAATTCTCTCAGGAATTGGTGCACTTCTGCGCAACAGCCTCGACCCTTCAGCAGCACAATCACTCGAATTAAGAATCCTCACTTGCACTGGCCCATCACCTTCGAGACTTCAAAAGTGCTAGTATTCCTTGCATTCGAACGCAAACGGCTATTCATCATCGTCATCATCCTCATCCGCCGGGCTACGCCCACTGCCGGGCAAAGGCCTCTTCCATACTTCACCAACTACCCCAGCCATGTGCTAATTGTAGCCATATTGTCCCTGCAAACTTCTAATCTCATCCGTCCATCTAATTTTCTGCCGCCCCCTGCTACGCTTCCCTTCTCTTGGAATCCAGTCCGTAACCTTTAATGACCATCGGTCAACTTCCCTCCTCATTATACATATGCTGCCCATGCCCATTTCTTTTTCTTGCTTTCAACTAAAGGGCCATTCAGTATTCTTTAATAGTGAATTCTGAAGGTCAGTACGATCTGAATAGCAAATAGCGTTCTGTTAGACTATATGTTTCTACTTCATTTCGCCTGCTGGCACGTTGAAGGAAATCGCCAGACAAGCCACGGAGATTACTTGGGTAAGGACTTCCCGGTCTCCCGATTCAGTCCGAGTACATAGGCAGCATCGTGTCCCTAACATTCTTCTTCATATTGTGACGCAGCATTTATCACATCGTTTACTATGCGTCGGAGATGCGGCGAACCGACCACGCCCAAAGCACCAATCACACTCAAGAGAAAGCCCGACGTACAAGTGATGATAAAGAACCCCATGTGAACCCCACGTTATGATTCTCATGTACAGATGACAACGAATAGCTTCATAATTGCCCACACTAATGTCCCCCCGCGCGACAGCAGCCATCTTGACCGCCATTCAGAGGGGCAGACAACGCCTCGTGAAAGGCCTCATGCGGGAAACATGGACAACCCCCGCAGCGCGGCAGCGGCGGTCATTCGGAGCAATAACAGGTGCCACGCGATAGATAACCGGAGAGGTCTGCTTTAAGATTTTGTAGGGGCCGATGAACCGAAGCTGGAACTTGTCACACAAGCTAGGAGTACGAACTGGTGTCCAGAGTAGCACTTTTTCGCCAGGGCGGAAGCACAAGACGCCATGAGAGGCGTCGTAATGCTACTAGCGGTCCTGTTGCCGTGCTTCGATGTTTATGCGGGCGAGCTGGTGACAGCGCAGAATGCGGGAAACATATTCTTCACAGGAGGATGGACATGGATTGACAGTTGGCGCGAAGAAGGGGACGTCAAGACAGGAAGAGGGTGAACGACCATAGAGAAGGCAGAATGCCGAGTAACCGGTATTCTGTTTAACGCCGGCATTATACGCAAACGTCACCAATGGCGAAATTGTGTCCCAGTTTCCGTGATCTGGTCCAGTGTACATGGCTATCATGTCCGACAGCGTGCGATGAAATCGCTCTGTTAGGCCGTTGGTTTGCGGATGGTAACTGGAGGTAGTATTGTGGGTGGTTCCGGAGGCTCTGAGTACTTATCCTACGAGTTGCAAGAGGAATGCTTTTCCACGATCGCTCAGGATGACACGAGGAGCACCGTGAAGGAGTACTTAGGCTCGAAGTATGAATGCAGCAACTTCAGAGGCTGAGGCAGAACCCACACAAGATGTTTCGGCCTAGCGTGTCAAGCGGTCAACGGCTGTAACCTTCCAGCGTTTACCGGTGAGAGTCAGGACCATACAGGTCAATGCCAACGACTTCAAATGGTTGCGACGGACACGAAACCGGTTGCAGTTCTCCCCTGCGATGTGATGTATAAAGCTTTCGATGCTGACATAGGGCGCAGGAAGCGACATACATCGCTGCACTGGCGGACAAGCCAGGCCAGTAGAAGCGACCTTTGATGCGCTTATGGGTTTTCTGGAAACCAAGGTGACCAGGAGTCATGTCGTCGTGAGAAGCCTGCTGGACATGAACATGTAGAGACCATGGCACTGCCGGAACCCAGCATTGACCGTCAGAGCGATAGACATGGCAGTACAGAACACGGTTGTCAATCTTAAATTCCGTCAGCTGTCTACGAAGGCGGGCCTCAGGCGGGCGAGATGTTCCTTGAAGGTGGTATATGATGCGCCGAAAGTAAGAGTCAGCAAGTTGGTGAAATTGGAATAATGTGTTGTCATCAGCATCATCATCAGCCCGGTTACGCCCACTGCAGGGCAAAGGCCCCTCCCATATTTCTCCAACAACCCCGGTCATGTACTAATTGTGGCCATGCCATCCCTGCAAACTTCTTAATCTAATCTGCCCACCTAACTTTCTGCCGTCCCCTGCTACGCTTCCCTTCCCTTGGAATCCAGTCCGTAACCCTTAATGACCATCGGTTATCTTCCCTCCTCATTACATGTCTTGTCCATGCCCATTTCTTGTTCTTGATTTCAACTAAGATGTGATTAACTCGCGTTTGTTCCCTCACCCAATCTGCTGTTTTCTTATCCCTCAACGTTACACCTATCATTCTTCTTTCCATAGCTCGTTGCGTCGTCCTCAATTTGAGTAAAACCCTTTTCGTAAGCCTCCAGGTTTCTGCCCCGTAGGTGAGTACTGGTGAGACACAGCTATTATACACTTTTCTCTTGAGGGATAATGGCAACCTGCTGTTCATGATCTGAGAGTGCCTGCCAAATGCACCCCACCCATTCTTATTCTTCTGATTATTTCCGTCTCAGGATCCGGATCCGCAGTCACTACCTGCCCTAAGTAGATGTATTCCCTTAACACTTCCAGTGCCTCGCTACCTATCGTAAACTGCTGTTCTCTTCCGAGACTGTTAAACATTACTTTAGTTTTCTGTAGAATAATTTTTAGACCCACTCTGCTTTGCCTCTCCAGGTCAGTGAGCATGCATTGCAGTTGGTCCCCTGAGTTACTAAGCAAGGCAATATCATCAGCGAATCGCAAGTTACTAGGGTATTCTCCATTAACTTTTATCCCAATTTCTTCCCAACCCAGGTCTCTGAATACCTCCTGTAAACACGCTGTGAATAGCATTGGAGAGATCGTATCGCCCTGCCTTACATCTTTCTTTATTGGGATTTTGTTGCTTTCTTTATGGAGGACTACGGTGGCTGTGGTGCCGCTATAGATATCTTTCAGTATGTTTACATGCGGCTCGCCTACACCCTGATTCCGTAATGCCTCCATGACTGCTGAGGTTTTGCCTGAATCAAACGCTTTCTCGTAATCAATGAAAGCTATATATAAGGGTTGGTTATATTCCGCATTCCGCATATTGATAGTGTGAATATGATCTATTGTTGAGTAGCCTTTACGGAATCCTGCCTGGTCCTTTCCTTGACGGAAGTCTAAGGGGTTCCTGATTCTATTTGCGATTACCTTAGTAAATAGTTTGTAGGCAAAGGACAGTAAGCTGATCGGTCTATAATTTTTCAAGTCTTTGGCATCCCCGTTCTTATGGATTAGGATTATGTTAGCGTTTTATCAAGATTCCGGTACGCTGGACGTTATGAGGCATTGCGTGTACAGGGTGGCCAGTTTCTGTAGAACAATCTGCCCACTATCCTTCAAGGAATCTGCTGTTACCTGATCCTCCCCAGCTGCCTTCCCCCTTTGCATATCTCCCAAGGCTTTCTTTACTTTTTCCGGCGTTACCTGTGGGATTGCAAATTCATCTAGCCTATTTTATCTTCCATTATCGTCGTGGGTGCCACTGGTACTGTATAAATCTCTATAGAACTCCTCAGCCACATGTACTATCCTATCCATATTAGTAATGATATTGCCGGCTTTGTCTCTTAATGCATACATCTGATTCTTGCCAATTCCTAGTTTCTACTTCACTGTTTTTAGGGCTTTCTCCGTTCCTGAGAGCATGTTCAATTCTATTCATATTATACTTCCTTATGTCAGCTGTCTTACGCTTGTTGATTAACTTCGAAAGTTCTGCCAGTTCTATTCTAGCTGTAGGGTTAGAGGCTTTCATACATTGGCGTTTCTTGATCAGGTCTTTCGTCTCCTGCGATAGTTTACTGGTATCCTGCCTAACAAGTTACCACCGACTTCCATTGCACACTCCTTAATGATGCCCACAAGATTGTCGTTCATTGCTTCTACACTAAGGTCCTCTTCCTGAGTTAAAGCCGAATACCTGTTCTGCAGCTTGATCTGGAATTCCTCTATTTTCCCTCTTACCGCTAACTCATTGATCGGCTTCTCATGTACCAGTTTCTTCCGTTCCCTTCTCAGGTCTAGGCTAATTCGAGTTCTTACTATGCTGTGGTCACTGCAGCGCACCTTGCCGAGCACGTCCACATCTTGTATGATGTCAGGGTTAGCGCAGAGTATGAAGTCTATTTCATTTCTAGTCTCGCCATTCGGCTCCTCCACGTCCACTTTCAGCTATCCCGCCTGCGGAAGAAGGTATTCATTATCCTCATATTGTTCTGTTCCACAAACTATTTTAATAACTCCCCCCTGATATTCATAGTGCCTATGCCATATTTCCCCACTGCCTTGTCTGCATCCTGCTTCTTGCCTACCTTGGCATTAAAGTCGCCCATTAGTATAGTGTATTTGGTTTTCACTCTACCCATCACCGATTCCACGTCTTCATAGAAGCTTTCGACTTCCTCGTCATCATGACTGTATGTAGGGGCGTAGACCTGTACAATCTTCATTTTGTACCTGTATTCCTGTATGTTCCTGTTGTATTCCTGTATGTATGTATGTGTGTCTTCATTATGTACCTGAATTCCTGTATGTTACCAGCTATATTCTTATTAATCAGGAATCCGACGCCTAGTTCTCTTTTCTCCGCTAAGCCCCGGTAGCACAGGACGTGCCCGCTTTTTAGCACTGTATATGCTTCTTTTGGCCTCCTAACTTCACTGAGCCCTATTATATCCCATTTACTGCCCTCTAATTCCTCCAATAGCACTGCTAGACTCGCCTCACTAGATAACGTTCTAGCGTTAAACGTTGCCAGGTTCATATTGCAATGGCGGCCTATCCGGTTGTGTTGTCGTGTAGAGGCATCTCCTCTACAGTGGCCAACGAGAAAGCATGTGAAGAGGGATCGTGGGAAATCTTGTCAAGGAACGTAGTTGGAGGCCATTGCATGGTGTCGTAGGAAGGGGACAGCGAGAAAGCGCGGTGCATCCTGATGTCTTTTTACCGCACTGGTAGGTAATAGTAAAGTCGTATTCTTGCAGAAGAAGGATCCACCAACCAAGTCTTCCAGACAAGTTCTTCAGCGTCGAAAGCCAGCGTAATGCATGATGGTCTGTAACAATGGTAAAATGGCGGCCGTGAAGATAAGGTCGGAACTTCTGCACTGCCCAAACGATAGCGTCGCATTCCTGCTCCGTGATGGTGTATTTCTTCTCGGCATTTCTCTCTCACCTAAAGAATTATCTCGCTGTAGGAGAATGCCACCAATGCCGTGGCCACTAGCATGCATATGCAGGAGGGCAGGAGCAGCTTCATCAAAATGGCGAACTCCTGGTTCAGATGTGAGAGCGCGCTTCAGATGGGCGAACGCTTATTCACATTCGAAAGACCACACAAAGGGAACATTAGAACCCAGTAATTTGTAAAGATGTGATGCTATTGAGGCGAAGTGTCGTATGAATTAGCGAAAATAGGAAGCGACGCCTAAGAAACTGCGCAAATCATCGGTCTTTTCGGGACGAAGACAGTGCCGAACTGCCGAAACCTTGTCAGGATGAGGATGAATGCCCTCTTTGCTTACAATGTGACCTAACACCTTGATTATTTTGCTCTCAAAGAGGCATTTCTTGGTGCTTAGCTGATGTCTAGCGGTGGCAAGGCACGTGAGAACTTCGTCCAGACGTTTCAAGTGCTGAGAGAAGGTTGAAAGAATGACAATATTGACACGTATACTTATCTTTATCGGGCGACCACGTTCGGCCGCCTAACAAATGTTATCGTGCAGCGCAGGACTCGCCTGCATGTAAAAGAAGTTTCTGGAATGTTATCGATGGATCCCTCCACTGTCTTTCACCGCAGCATATGTAATCTGATTGCATGTATGCGCGACGCGAATAGTGTAGAACCTTGTGGAAGGCACGCGGGTCCCATCGGTTAATCTGGAACATTCCACGACTGATATATAAAAGCCGACGCGCTTGACGCACTGATCAGATTTTCGACGATCGCCGAGCGTGTTCACCGCTATCGTTGTGCTATAAGTGTAGCCTGTGTTGTGGGCACAGGTTCGCCCAATAAAAGTTAGTTTTGTCGTTCACAGTATTGCTACTGTGTTATTTAACGTCACCACAACGTGACATCTGGTGGAGGTGCTTTTGGTTCATGTACCGGACGCCCCTGAAAAGCCATGATCCAAGCCTGGAACGCAAAGACAGCACCAATGTAGTCCCGGACAATCGAGCAAGCCGCCGTCTTCAACAACTGCCCCCGGAGCACGGACTTTTGCCTGAGACGAACAGGAAGATCGCCACCAAGTCCACCCCAATGGCAGCCCCGGCATCGCCCATCGTGCTACAGCAGCCCAGGGAGCCTCCGACGTTCCGTGGTTCAACTTTCGAGGACCCGGAAGGCTGGCTTGAGACATACGAGAGGGTCGCTGCTTTTAACAACTGGAATAGCGACGACAAACTACATGTCTTCTTCGCATTGGAAGACGCTCCCAGGATGTGGTTCGAGAACCGAGAAGCCACCTTAACGACCTGGGAGCTGTTCCGAAGCGGCTTCCTGCAGACATTCGCAAGCGTCGTACGCCGAGAACGAGCCCAAGCGCTATTAGAAACCCGGGTGCAACTACCAAATGAGACCACCGCGATTTTTACAGAAGAAATGAGCCGCCTATTCCGCCACGCCGACCCGGAAATGTCCGAGGAGAAGAAAGTCCGCCTACTGATGCGCGGTGTAAAGGAGGAACTTTTCGCCGGAATGGTACGGAGCCCACCGCAGACCGTCGAGGAGTTTCTTCGCGAAACCACCAGCATCGAGAAGACACTGGAAATGTGGAACCGGCAATTCAACCGCCGCTCTATCTCGACAAACTACGGCGGAGGTCAGTCACTGGCCATCGACGACCTACGCGAGACTACCCGAGCCGTCGTGCGGGAGGAGCTGCAAAAGCTGTTCCCGTCATCACAGCTTCAAGTGGCGTCGATTGCCAACGCCGTACGTGAGAAGGTCCAACAACTCGGAGTAACCCCTGAATTGCCGCAACCTCAGCCGCAAGCGATGACATACTCCACCATCGCCCGCCGTCAATGTCCCCCTCCACGAGCGCGCCAGGGCCCCGTAACACCGCAATTCCGTCGACCACCACCGCCGCCGCCAGCACGCCCACCCGTCGCCCAGCGCAGCTACCCGAGGAAGACAAACGTTTGGCGCGCTCCTGACCACCGCCCGCTCTGCTACCACTGCGGAGAAGCAGGTCACGTCTACCGACGATGCCCATACCGGGAGATGGGACTGCGAAGTTTCGCTGTCAACGCTCCGCGCCCGCAGCAAGGTGAACGCCCTCGCGATATCGCCGACTACCTCGCCGCTACTCAATGGAGCTCTCGACGACCATCGCGTTCGCCATCACCAGGCCGCTACCTGTCGCCGCAGTGCCGACCATACACTGGCCCAGCCCGTGGCCGGTCAGCGAGCCCATATCCGGAAAACTAAAAGCAGCAACCGATGGAGGTGCGGTTGCTGTTCGTCGAACTGACGAAGATCCTCCGCCGCCGACGAAGACGCCGAAGAAACTACCTCGACGACATAACGACACGCCGCCGTCCCGACGAAGTCTGGAAGTAAAGAATACGACGACGAAAGACAACCTGATGACGCGACCTTCCAGCTTCAGTTTAACACGACGCAGCCGTGATCCGACACCAAGACCTAACTGCAACGCCAGACAAATGACCACCGACCTCGACGTGCTTCTCGACGACCACGCAGTTACCGCCTTAGTGGACACAGGGGCTGATTACTCCGTAATGAGTGGACACATCGCCGCACATTTGAAGAAAGTTGAAACTGCATGGGAAGGCCCTCAAATTCGAACCGCTGGAGGACACCTCATTACGCCGACTGGAGTCTGCACGGCAAGAATTACCGTTCATCACCGGACTTACCCTGCCACCTTCGTTATCCTCCAACAGTGTTCACGAGAATCATTCTCGGCATGGACTTCCTGAACCAACACGGCGCAATCATCGACCTGAAGTCGAAGTCAATTACGCTGTCGGAAAATCAAGCGATACCGCCGGAGAGCCCTCCTAGTCACCACGCCTTGAGGGTGCTCAAAGATCAAGTGAGCATCCCGCCTCACTCCAGCTTTGTCATTTCGGTCGGCACCGAAACACCCGCTGACGTAGAAGGCGTCATCGAAGGCGACCAACGTCTACTGCTCGACCTTGAAATTTGCGTCGCAAGAGGGATCGCTCGACTGCACGGAGGAAACACGAAGGTGTTGCTGACAAACTTCAGCCAGGAGTTCAAGCACATCAACAAGGGCACGACGATCGCATACATCGAGGAAATTCAGGAAACCAGCGATGGACAGAATTCGAGAGGACAAACGCATCTACCGCGACGACCGTAGTTCCCGAGCCAAACTTCGACATAAATCCAAGTCTCCCCGTGATTAAGAAGCAACAGCTCAGAAGTCTGCTTCGACGATACAAAGACTGCTTTTCGATGTCATCGAGGATTCGACAAACCCCAGTCGCAAAGCATCGCATAATAACCGAAGAGCGCGGTCGACCACTCCACCAAAGCCCTTATTGAGTTTCTACGCAAGAATGTGAAGCTAAAAGACACCAAGTCGACGAAATGCTGCGCGACGACATCATCCAGCCGTCGAAAAGCCCGTGGGCGTCTCCAGTTGTTTTAGTGAAGAAAAAGAAGGGAACCCTACGTTTCTGCGTCGATTATCGTCGATTGAACAAAATCACGAAGAAAGACGTATACCCCCTCCCACGGATAGACGACGCATTGGATCGGCTCTGCAATGCTAAATACTTCTCATCGATGGACCTCAAGTCTGGCTACTGGCAAATAGAAGTCGACGAAAGGGATCGCGAAAAGACCGCCTTCATCACGTCAGACGGCCTCTACGAGTTCAAGGTTATGCCATTCGGACTGTGCTCGGCGCCTGCAAAGTTCCAGCGCGTCATGGACACCGTGTTAGCAGGATTGAAGTGGCAGACCTGTCTCGTTTACTTGGATGACGTCGTCGTCTTCACCGGAAATTTCGACGATCACCTCAAGCGGCTTGCGACAGTACTAGAAGCCATCAAGTCGTCAGGGCTTACTCTGAAGCCGGAAAAATGCCGCTTCGCTTACGATGAGCTTCTGTTCCTAGGCCACGTAATCAGCAAATCTGCTGTCCATCCAGACCCGCAAAAGACAGCTGCAATCGCACAGTTCCCGCAACCCATCAACAAGAAGGCAGTGCGTAGATTCCTTGGCATGTGTGCGTACTATAGGCGCTTTGTCAAAGACTTTTCATGCATCGCCGAGCCGTTGACACATCTAACTAAATGTGATGTTGAGTTCAAGTGGGAAACGCCACAGGCCGACGCATTTGAAGGACTCAAACGACGTATGCAGTCGCCGCCGGTACTTGCGCACTTGGACGAGTACGCCGATACAGAAATCCATACTGACGCCAGTAGCCTAGGCCTCGGTGCCGTTCTAGTCCAGAGGAGAAACGGAGTCGAACAGGTGATAGCTTACGCTAACCGGTCGCTGTCAAAAGCGGAAGGCAACTATTCTACGACCGAAAAGGAATGCCTCGCCATCGTTTGGGCTACAGCTAAATTTCGCCCTTATCTTTATGGCAGGCCATTCAAAGTCGTCAGTGACCATCACGCGTTGTGTTGGCTAGCGAATATAAAGGTTCCTTCAGGACGACTAGCGCGGTGGAGCCTCAGACTACAAGAATACGACATCACTGTCACCTTCAAGTCCGGACGAAAACACTCCGATGCCGATTGCCTATCACGCGGTCCCCTTGACCCGCCGCCTCAAGACGACGAGAATGACGACGCCTTCCTTGGAACGATAAGCGCGGAAGACTTCGCTGAACAGCAACGGGCAGACCCGGAGCTGAAAGGCCTCGTCGAATATTTGGAAGGGCACACCGACGTTGTCCCCACAGCATTTAAGCGCGGATTATCTTCCTTCACGCTTCAAAACAATCTACTGGTGAAGAAGAACTTCTCCCCAGTCCGCGCCAACTACCTTCTTGTTGTCCCGTCAGGACTTCGTCCAGAAGTATTGCACGCCCTACATGACGGTCCGACCACTGGGCACCTTGGATTTTCCCGGACACTATCGAGGATACAAGAAAAGTATTATTGGCCACGCCTGACCGCCGACGTCGCCCGCTATGTCAGAACATGCCGAGACTGTCAGCAACGCAAGACACCGCCGACAAGGCCAGCCGGATTACTACAGCCAATCGAGCCTCCTTGCCGACCATTCCAGCAGATCGGGATGGACTTGCTGGGACCCTTTCCGACGTCAACAACCGGAAATAAGTGGATCGTCGTGGCGACGGACTACCTCACCCGCTTCGCTGAAACTAAAGCACTGACGAAAGGTAGCGCCGCCGAAGTGGTGAAATTCTTTGTCGAAAACATCCTGCTGCGACATGGCGCCCCAGAAATCCTCAAGTCAGACAAGGCACAGGAGGACAACGGCCTACCACCCGCAGACGAATGGTCTTACGGAGCGGCTGAATAAGACCCTCGCCGACATGCTAGCGATGTACGTCGACGTCGAACACAAGACGTGGGATGCCGTCCTGCCGTACGTAACATTCGCTTACAACACGGCGGTGCAAGAAACAACACAGATCACGCCGTTCAAGTTGGTTTACGGCAGGAACCCGACGACGACGCTCGATGCCATGTTGCCGCACGTCACTGACGAACAGAATCTTGACGTCGCTACCTATCTCCAGCGCGCCGAAGAAGCCCGACAACTCGCCCGCCTACGGATCAAAAACCAGCAGCGTACCGACAGCCGACACTACAACCTACGACGACGTTTCGTCGAGTACCAGCCCGGCGACCGTGTTTGGGTATGGACCCCGATACGCCGACAAGGACTGAGTGAGAAACTACTGCGACGCTATTTCGGACCCTACAAGGTCATCCGACGTATTGGCGCACTGGACTTTGAGGTCGTGCCAGACGGCATTTCGCATTCACAGCGGCGCCGCTGTGAATGCGAAACATTTCGCCACTTCGGCTGCGCTGCCTGTTGGTAGAGCTTTAGTTTCAGCAAAGCGGATGAGATAGTCCGTCGCCACGACGATCCACTCATTCCCGGATGTCGACATCGGAAACGGCCCCAACAAATCCATCCCAATCTGCTGGAATGGTCGGAGACGATGTTCGATCGGCTGTAGTAATCCTGCTGGCCTTTTCGGTGGTGTCTTGCGTCGTTGACAATCTCGGCATGTCTTGACACAACGGGCGACGTCGGCGGTCAGACGCGGCCAGTGATACCTTTCCTGTATTCTCGACAGTGTCCGGAAGAATCCGAGGTGCCCAGCGGTTGGATCATCGTGTAGGGCGTGCAGTATTTCTGGACGCAGCGCTGACGGTACAACAAGAAGGTAGCTGGCGTGGACTGGCGAGAAGTTCTTCTTCACGAGCAGGTTGTTTTGTAGCGTGAACGAAGACAACCCGCGCTTAAATGCCCTAGGGACAACATCGGTGTTCCCTTCCAAATACTCGACGAGGCCTTTTAGCTCCGGGTCTGCTCGTTGCTGTTTAGTGAAGTCTTCCGCGCTTATCATTCCGAGGAAGGCGTCGTCATTCTCGTCGTCTTGAGGCGGCGGGTCAAGGGGACCGCGTGATAGGCAATCGGCATCGGAGTGTTTTCGTCCGGACTTGAAGGTGACAGTGATGTCGTATTCTTGTAGTCTGAGGCTCCACCGCGCTAGTCGTCCTGAAGGAACCTTTATATTCGCTAGCCAACACAACGCGTGATGGTCACTGACGACTTTGAATGGCCTGCCATAAAGATAAGGGCGAAATTTAGCTGTAGCCCAAACGATGGCGAGGCATTCCTTTTCGGTCGTAGAATAATTGCTTTCCGCTTTTGACTGCGACCGGCTAGCATACGATATCACCCGTGCCAGCCCTTCTTTTCTCTGGACTAGGACAGCACCGAGGCCTAGGCTACTGGTGTCAGTGTGGATTTCGTATCGGCGGCCTCGTCAAAGTGTGCAAGTACCGGCGGCGACTGCATGCGTCGTTTGAGTTCTTGAAATGCCTTGTCGTGTGGCGTTTCCCACTTGAACTCGACATCACATTTAATTAGATGTGTTAGCGGCTCCGCGATGCGTGAAAAGTCCTTGACAAAGCGCCTATAGTAGGCACACATGCCAAGGAATCTACGCACTGCCTTCTTGTCGGATGGGTTGCGGGAACTGTGCGATTGCAGCTGTCTTCTGTGGGTCGGGGCGTACTCCTGATCTGCTGATGACGTGGCCTAGGAACAAAAGCTCATCGTAAGCGACGCGGGACCTTTCTGGCTTCAGAGTGAACCCTGATGACTTGATGGCCTCCAACACTGTCACAAGCCGCCTCAGGTGATCGTTGAAATTTCCGGCGAAGACAACGACGTCATCCAAGTAAACAAGACACGTCTGCCACTTCAATCCTGCTAACACCGTGTCCATGACGCGCTGAAACGTTGCAGGCGCCAAGCACAGTCCAAATGGCATGACCTTGAACTCGTAGAGGCCACCTGGCGTGATGAAGGTGGTCCTTTCGCGATCTCTCGCATCGACTTCTATTTGCCAGTAGCCAGACTTGAGGTCCATCGAGGAAAAGTATTTAGCGTTGCAGAGCCGATCCAATGCGTCGTCTATCCGTGGAAGGGGGTACACATCCTTCTTCGTGATCTTGTTCAGTCGACGATAATGGACGCAGAAGCGTAGGGTTCCGTCCTTTTTCTTCACCAGGAATACAGGAGAGGCCCACGGGCTTTTCGACGGCTGGATGATGCGGCGCGCAGCATTTCGTCGACTTGTTGCCTAATAACTTCACGTTCTCGCGTCGAAACTCGGTAAGGGCTCTGGCGGAGTGGTCTAGCACACTCTTCGGTTATTATGCGATGCTTTTCAACTGGTGTTTGTCGAATCCTCGGTGACGCTGAAATGCAGTCTTTGTATCGTCGGAGAAGACTTCTGATCTGTTGCTGCTTACTCATAGGAAGACTTGTATTCACGTCGAACTCTTTTTCGGGGACTATGCTCATCGGGGTAGATGCGGCTGAATCTGAGAGGAGAAAGGCATTGCTGGTTTCCACAATTTCTTTCGATGTATGCAATTGTCGTGCCCTTGTTGATGTACTTGAACACTTGGCTGAAGTTGCTTAGCATAACTTCCACTTGCCCTCCGTGGAGTCGAGCGATCCCTCTTGCGACGCAAATTTCACGGTCGAGCAGTAGATGTTGGTCTCCCTCGATAACGCCTTCTACGTCAGCAGGTGTTTCGGTGCGGACCGAAATAAAAATGCTGGAGCGAGGCGGGATGCTCACTTGATCTTCGAGCACACTCAATGCGTGGTGACGACGACAGCTCTCCGGCGGTATTGCTTGATCTTGCGACAGGGTTATCGATTTCGACTTCAGGTCGATGACTGCGCCATGCTGATTCAGGAAGTCCATGCCGAGAATGACGTCTCGTGAACACTGTTGGAGGATAATGAAGGTGGCAGGGTAAGTCCGGTCATGAACTGTAATTCTTGCCGTGCAGATCCCAGTCGGCGTAATCAGGTGTCCTCCAGCGGTCCGAATTTGAGGGCCTTCCCAAGCAGTCCTAACTCTCCTCAACTGGGCGGCGATGGGTCCACTCATGACGGAGTAATCGACTCCTGTGTCTATTAAGGTGGTGACTGCGTGGCCGTCGAGAAGCACGTTGAGGTCTGTGGTTCTTTGTCTTGCGTTACAGTTAGGCCTTGGCGTCGGAAGACGGCTGCGTCGCATTGACCTATGGTTGGTACGTGGCGTCGTCAGGTGGTCTTTCGTCAGCTTGTTCTTTCCTGCCAGACTTCGTCGGAACGGCGGTGTGTCGTCGTTGTTATGTCGTCGAGATAGTCTTTTCGGCGTCTTCGTCGGCGGCGGAGGATCTTCGTCAGTTCGACGAACAGCAACCGCACCTGCATCGGTTGCTGCTTTTAGTTTTCCGGATATGGGCTCGCTGACCGGTCCCGGACTGGGCCAGTGTATGGTCGGCGCTGCGGCGACAGGTAGCGGCCTGGTGACCGCGAACGGGACGGTCGTCGAGGGCTCCACTGAGTAGCGGTGAGGTAGTCAGCGATGTCACGAGTGCGTTCACCTTCACTCGGGCGCTGTGCGTTAACGGCGAGGCCTCGCAATCCCAGGTCGCGGTATGGGCGTCGGCGGTACACATGGCCGGCTTCGCCGCAGTGGTAGCACAGCGGGCGGTGGTTGGGGGCGCGCCAAATGTCCGTCTTCCTCGCATAGGTGCGCTGGGCGACGGGTGGTCGTGCTGGCGGTGGCGGTGGCGGACGACGGAACTGCGGCGTGACAGGGCCCTGGCGCGGTCGCGGAGGGGGACATTGACGGCATGCGACGGCGGCGTAGGTCATCGCTTCTGGCTGGGGCTGCGGTAATTGAGGTTGCACCTCAGGAGCTCCCAGCGATCGTTGAACCTCATATTTCACGATGTCAGCGACCGAGGCTACTTGAGGCTGCGAAGAAGGTAACACCTTGCGCAGATCTTCGCGCACAATGGCCCTGATGGTCTCGCGCAGGTCGTCGGTGGCCAGTGACTGAACTCCGGCGTAGTTCGTCGAGCTCATGCGGCGGTTGAATTGCCGGTTCCGCATTTCGAGTGTCTTCTCAATGCTGGTGGCCTCGCGAAGGAACTCTTCTACGGTCGTCGATGGGCTTCGTATCACTGCGCCGAAAAGTTCCTCCTTTACACCACGCATCAGCAGGCGGACTTTCTTCTCCTCGGTCATTTCTGGGCCGGCGTGGCGGAAAAGACGGCTAATTTCCTCGGTGAAGATAGCGATCGTCTCATTCGGCAGCTGCGCTCTGGTCTCCAGCAGAGCTTGGGCTCGCTCTTTTCTCACGACGCTTGTATATGTTTGCAGGAAGCCGCTTCGGAAGAGGTCCCAAGTCGTCAAGGTGGTTTCTCGATTCTCGAACCACGTCCTGGCGGCGTCCTCCAATGCGAAATAGACATGCCGTAGCTTGTCGTCACTTGCCCAGCTGGTAAACGTAGCGACCCTCTCATACGTTTCCAGCCAGCTTTCCGGGTCCTCTAATGTGGAACCACGGAACGTCGGTGGTTCCCTGGGCTGCTGCAGCACGATGGGGGACGCTGGCGCTGACACTGGGCTTGCCTTGGTCACAATCTTCTTTGTCTTCTCTGGTAGAAAGAAGTCCGTGCTCCGAGGGCAGCTGTTGAAGACGGCGGCTTGCTCGATGGTCCGGGACTATGTTGGTGTTCTCTTTGCGGTCCGGGCTTGGATCACGGCTTGTCGGGGGCATCCGGTACATGAACTAAAAGCACCTCCACCAGATGTCACGTGGGGGTTACGTTGAAGAACACAGTAGCAATACTGTGAAGGACAGAAGTAACTTTTATTGGGCTAACCTGTGCCCACAAAAACAGGCTACACTTATAGCACAACGATGGCGGCGAACACGGTCGGCGATCGTTGAAAATCTGATCAGTGGGTCAAGCGCGTCGGCTGTTATACAGCAGTCGTTCTATACCAAGCTAATCGTTCGGACCCGCGTGCCTTCCACAAGTTTCTACACCATTCGCGTCACGCGATGAAATCAGATAACATAAGGTTCGGCGACAACAGAGAGCCAGGTAGAAGCATCGATAACTTTCTAGAAACTTCGGATACATGCAGGCGCGTCCCGCGCTGTGCGATTACATTTGTTAGGCGGCGAAACGCGGTCGCCCGATAAAGATAAGTACACGTGTCAATATGAACCATGTACCAGTTTATTCCATTCCCTCCTTAAGTCTAGGCTAATTCGAGATCTTACCATGCCATGGTCACTGCAGCGCGCCTTACCGAGCGCGTCCACATCTTGTATGATGCCAGGGTATAGCGCAGAGTATGAAGTCTATTTCATTTCTAGTCTCGCCATTCGGGCTCCTGCACGTCCACTTTCGGTTACCCTGCTTGCGGAATGAAGTATTCATTATCCACAAGTTCTTCCGTTCTGCAAACTCTACTAATAATTCTCCCCTGCTATTCCTAGAACCTACGCCATATTCTCCCACTGACTTGTCTCCGGCATCCTTCTTGCCTACCCGGGCATTGAAGTCGCCCATCCGTATAGAGTATATTGTTTTCACTTTGCCCATCGCCGATTCCACATCTTCATAGGAGCTTTCGATTTGGCGGTCATCATGACTGGATGTAGGCGCGTAAACCTGTACGACCTTCAATTTGTACCTCTTATTAAGTTTAACAACAAGACCTGCCACCCTCTCATTAATGCTGTAGAATTCTTGTATGTTACTAGCTATATCCTTATTAATCAGGAATCCGACTCCTGGATCTCATCTTTACGCTAAGCCCCGGTAGCACAGGACGTGCCCGCTTTTTAGCACTGTATATATGCTTCATTTGTCCTCTTAGCCTCACTGAGCCCTATAATATCCCATTTAATGCCTGCTAATTCCTCCAATAGCCCTGCTAGACTCGTCTCGCTAGATAAAGTTCTAACGTACATAGATTTAGGTGCACCTTAAAGAACCCCAGCTGGTCCAAGTTATTCTTGAGTACTCCACTACGGCGTTCCACTTAATGAGATCGTCGTTTTGGCACATAAAGAACCGTAATTTTTTTTAGGTGGGCTTGCTTAAACACCTGACAGAGTCATTTCGACTGCTCAGGGTTTTGTTGTGGTTGTACGTGATCAATAGCAACAAAAGAACGCACGTCTAAATAATAATCTCTTATGTCAGGAACTGCATCGAGTAAGATGCAATCTCTCAATAAACGCACGGAAGCGCGAACCTATAATTAAAGTTCAAAGGGAAGGAGTAAAAGAATTAGCGTATGAGTACGAAGATTATTGGCCCAGAAGTGCAATATAATAATATTGAACTTCTGGGCCCATCACCTTCGAATGACTTGTCTTAGCGGAGGCATCAGTCACGTAAATTCTCACGGCATGCACTCGTGTAGGAACGTTCTGCTGCAATATTTCGGATGCCGCCAAATTTGTGCTTAGAGCAAACACCACCGATAGTGCTCGTGATAACTGAAATAATGGCTTGAGAATTTTATAAGGGGCTGACGGGCAGCAATTAGGCAACCCATCTCTGTATCATAGTTGCCATAAATTCAATAATAGGCGTTACATTGAAAGCAAGAGAGAAAATTGTGCCGAGTTCATTCACAGGAGTAACTAAGTCCTGTGCAAAGTATAAGATTTAGAATTGTTGGCTCTATGTGTGTCTGCCTATATATATATGAACGCATCGGTAGAGCATCGATGAGGTAAAAGATGACGGTTCTAATTTTTCTGTGTAAAAAATCTGCTTTTTAATTGAATAGGCCCCAAACCAGGAGAGACGGGTACCTACATACTGCAATGTTTCACAAAAGCGCGAGAGATGTGTTCCATTAAAGCACACATTCCTATAACCATGCCACCACTTATTTATATTCGTGCAACTGACAAAAAATATGATGCTTTCAGCGTGATACAGCAGGCCAGCGTTAGTATAAATATATCAGTACTCGTCTTCAGCTCCACACAGGCATTCATGGCAACACAATTCTTACAGCAATGCCTTCCGCTCAAAGCTGTGCCACTGTTGTCCTTCACCGTTGACGTTGGTTCCGTTGACAAGTTCCGTTGAGAACGTCGCTTGCATGCGAAAATGGATATCACTGGAAACGGCACCGCTACCACACTGTGGTCCAGATACTCACCAGCCAATTCCTACGGGCAATCAACATTATTAAATAAGACTAAATTGTCCACGTTTCACTGCTGCCCTCAATTTGTTACTCCGTCCTCAGCTACAGCGAACCCACCCGGTGTCAACAAGGAGAACCTCTCGCTGACTTTTCTACGGCTACAAGCCTAGTCAGCCTATCCAGCGGTCTAGGTTATACAGCGGTACCATGCAACTGCTTAAATACATAGTGTCTTTCCACTGCCGGGCTTGTCGCCTCCCAAAAAGCCAATGCACCGCACGAGGGATCCTCAGTAGCAACGGGTAGTCAAACTATGCATCTATATACATCGACGGGGGCAAACACAGCATGGGACCTTTATTCAAACGCATTTTTATGGCCATACCTAATCATTCCTACCACAGGACTGCATGCAACACCTTAACAATGGCAATTACTCCACACACTGTGCCTCTTGGCCTAGTTGATGCATTCCTTATTTAGATGAATCTTCACCTCAGAATGAATTGAGGTTCGGGCCAGACATTCAGGGCAGATAGCATGGTTCCCCAGTATATGAGTAATCGCCTGCTCCCTCCGACTGTGCCACTTAACTCTATCATACCTTCGCAAATTTTTGCCACGTTTCATAGGTGATCGCATATAATGTCTCAGCCTGGCAAATTTCTGGTTGCACATCCAGCATCATAGTCTGCCCAGGGTAACCCAAGTGAAAGAAAAAAACGTTCGAACGCCTCCTTTCTACTTTATTTGTTCCGTTGCGTACGTCAAAGGTACATGGGAAGACGTCACTCACGATATTATTGTCAGCATGCTGAGGTGGCCGGTATTTCGCGATGTGAACAGCTACGCTCGTACAGAGTATCCTTTGCGCGCATTGACGATAGCCGAAAGTCGAAACAACGTGCCGCCCAGAAGAGCACAATATGAAGTCATTTTTTTTCCTAAGCGGCATACTAAATTTTATGAAGATCATTGTAAGGCTCATTAGTCATGAGAGCAACCACGAAACACAGCTCAGTGCTGAGTGCCCGCCTAAGATATGTACATCTGGGTGGCCGCGGAAAGCTCACGCAAATGCATGCGCGGCTCTATTTATTCGTGGCTCACATACTTTTCTGCCTGAGGTGTCCCAATCGCTTCGAAATACTGAATACGAAATGGCGATTTACTTCTTATTTTCAATAGTGCCAGTGCCATTAGGGACCAAAGCAGGTGGACATACAAAAATGAAATACATGGTAATAAACGTGCACGTACAAATTGCGCGTCAATAAGCCAAACAAGGAACGCAAAGGAACAAGGTAAGAATACATAAAAAAACAAATATAGATGCATGTCTAGCAATACAGAGAATACATCATGAAAAGGACAGCAAACGGGAAAAAAAGAACAGTAACACATTCACAATAACCAGCACGGCTTACAAGAGTTGCAAAGCATATTATATGAATAAGACTGCGTTACTGATTGCTTGATATGGATTCTAACCGTGATGTGAACTGAGATAATGAGTCTGCAGAAATTACTTAAGGTTCGAGGCGATTCCATTCCCTTATCACGATGGGGAAATAAGAGTTGAATGTGTCATTATGGCATGAATATTCGGGTAAAGCGTGTGCATGTTTATGTCTCGATGATCGTGATTGCGAAAAACATGTATTTTGTTAGGTCTCTCTTATAATAGTTGGGAATCAAGTCAAATAAAAATTTCAGCCGTACTTATTTCGCTCTTGATGATAGCATCGGTAAACCCGATATAGCTGCAAGGTTAGTGGGTGAACCTGTGCGCTTGTACTTGTTGTGAATAAACCGCAGCGCTTCTCGCTGTACTTTTTCCAGTTTCGTAATATTAGTTACTGGGTGGGGAAACCAAACTGTGTTAGCGTACTCCAAACGTGGTCTAACGAAAGTAGTATAAGCGAGAAGCATAGTCTCGACGTGGGTGCGAGGCGGAGACATCTTCGGAGATAAAACAGCTTGCGTAATGACTTCGAGGTCACATTGGCAATGTGCGCGTCCCAACTCAGGTCAGAAGTTAGAGTGATGCCTAAGTATTTATGCTGAACTTTTGTTAGCATTGTGCCGTTAATAAAGTACGGAAAATCGCAAGGTCGTTCTTTCCCTGTTACCGGCATGCAAACTGATTTAGTTGTGTTTATCATCATTTGCCATTTTTTGCACCATTCCTTTAGCTCGTCTAGTGAATTGCTAAGCGAAACATGATCTTCGGAGGTGTTAATTGTTTGGTAGATGATGTAGTCATCAGCAAACAGTTTGATTTTACAGTCAAAATTTCTGGTTATGTCGTTAATGAAAATTAAAAATAACAGTGGCCCCAACACGGATCCTTGGAGGACGCCTGATGTGACAGGCACTGTCGCAGATTCCACATGCTGAAATAGTACGAATTGTGTCCAGTTTGTTAATAAATCTGTTACCCAGTCTAAAATCTCCCCATTTCCAACGAAAGCTCGCCATTTTGTTAATAATTTACTGTGGTATACGCGATGAAATGCTTTTGAAAAGTCTAATAATATTATATCAGTCTGGCTATAGTTATTGATGTTAAATGCGAGGCCATGCGCAACTTCCGTAAGCTGCGTGACGGTTGACAATCCATGGTGGAATCCGTGCTGGTGTGGCGTTAAAACGTTGTGAGTGTCAAGAAAGTTTGTTAGGTGTTTAGGGATGATATGCTCGAGCATCTTGCAAGTGGTGCTAGTGTGAGATATTGGTCGATAAGTAGAGGGCAATGAAGTATCTCTTGTTTTGTGTATTGGGATGGTTTTGGCATTTTCCAGTCATCGGGTAAAGATGATTCTCATAGGGATTTTCGAAATATCAAGCCCAAGTATCGGCTGCACCACTCTGCGTATCTCTTCAGAAATTTGGAATTTCAACTGGTTCACATGATTTTTTAGAGTCAAGCTTGAGCTACATGTTAAGGATACCCGCGTCAGGTATGAGTAAAGGATCGATGCGCGATGTTGAACTGCTACTAATGTCTGAAAGGTTGCCTTCATCTTTCGTGAAGTTCGAGTGAAAATAGTTATTATAGCCATTGGCGTTGTTAGGTTTTTCCTCAGGAGACAGGTCCGATAAGGTGTCCTTAGTAGGGCGGAAATGGTTCCAGAATCGCTGAGGGTTGTTTGTCAGAAAGTTAGGCAGCGTTACATGAAATTATGTTCCTTGGCTACTTTGGCTGTCTGTCGAAAATGTGTTACTGCGCACGCTAATTTGTTAGTTTTGGATGGGCATGATCCATGATTTTGATAGAGTTACGTATCCTTTTTACGTGACCCTTTGCGTGGATGACTTCCCGGGTTATCCATGGGCTTATTCTTCGTGGTCGCTTTTTTTTTTTTGACGGAACATAGTTACGCAGTAGGAAACCATATTCTTCAAATGGAACCAGGCTGTGCTCACATCAATTGACGGGTCGGAGGTTATTTCAGTAAAGGCTTGAAATATGTGCGCAAGGTGGGTTAGTATGCTGGCGTCATCTGCCTTCTCGAAGTTGGGTACTGTAGATGTACTACAACGCGCTCTTATCGAGCGGTCCAGAGGCAACAAGCATAGCGGTATGTTGGGATCTGAAATGCCTTCAATAATTTCTGTCTGTGCTTGGAGCCCTGAGAAATGATCACTGATTAGTATATGATCAAGGATATTGTTCGCTGAACCATGCTTCCGCGTCGGTTCTGGAATTACTTGGCAAAGGTTAAATGATAACATTATGTCAAACAGAAATTCTGAAGAAGATGATGTGTGATGCATAGTTACCCAGTCCACGTCCTGAAGGTTAAAGTCTCCCATAAGGAATATTCTAGAGTTGTTAGCATATCGGTGAAGAAACTCATGAATGGCAGAAATGCTCTCATCACCCGAAGAGGGGTTTCTATTAGCCCCGAGAACGAACTACAGGGGCGCTGCGAGCGCCGCTCGCGTGACGTCAGGGCACGGACTCGCGCCTGTCGTCTGCTACTGTTCGGGCGTTGTTCGGGCGCTTTCAGTGGTGTTTTCGTTTGTTCGCCCTCGTTCTCACTGCTTCTATACTTACGGCGGTCGTCTCAAATATACTTTTAAGACGTCTTCCTTTGAGAGAATTTATTCAAAGAGCAAATTTCTTTAACAGTGCAGCTCTCAAAGGCAACGCTGCAGTGCCAGCCGAAGGAGCGCAGACCAGCCCATTGCGGCTTTTTCATGCGCGGATGGACAATCGCAAAATATAGCCTATAGGAATCTAGTTATGATACCATACCTGCCACGGTGCAATAGGTATGTCATAAACGCTGCCGATATATGACTTCCACAACAGTTACGTTGATTTTAATCCGCTAAAAGAGGTTTGCTCACGACGAACAGTTCATGGTATAATATAAATTTTTTGCATTTCTTCACAGAAACGCTCGGCAGTAACACGGGGACTTAACTAATACTGGAGTTTCGATTCTACAAGCGCCACTTGCTTCTTTAATTGCTTGTCAACATTAGGCAGTTCTTCACGTGTTTATATTAAGCGGCGGAAATTTGAAGTAAAGTTAATGAAGGCTAACAGATATTTACAGAATACAAATAGGAATGTACCAATATATATGCCCTTTTCCGCGCTACACGTTCAACTCACTTGAGAAATTTACTGGTGCTTGTTGCTTGGGGGATATACATGACAAATCTGTTTGGCGAACTGACACGGGCTGCTCGGCCCAATTTTTTTCAGTGAAGTATGCCTGTTGGACCGCATGGCTGCAGCCAGAAAGAAGTCGAAGCGTCAATCATTATAGTAGTAGGGGACATATTGAAGATATCGAAATGCCCCCTCCCCCCCCCCTCCGGTGGAGGGTCAGAAATCAAGTGAAAGTATATGCAAGGCTTGTGGTGCTTTCTTTATGAATTTTTGCGATTGGATTGGAGCGAACTTTATTTAGCCTACAGTTGGGCAAGGTTCTCTTTTATGTACCGACGAAGCGAATAGTTATCCGTTCGTATAATTAAAGAACGCTGGATCGAGACATGGTGAGACAGAAGGTGCTTGAATTTTCCTTTTCTAGGCAATCTAAGCTGCGCTGTAGTAGCTCGAGAATACTTTAGCCATTCCAAATGACGCTGTAAAATGTGCTTAATGGTTTCAATTCTAAGTTGTAGTGAACTGATGGGTTTCGCGAACATAGCGTGCCTCGCCATACCAACAGTCGATTGCTACCGTTACGTGATCAGGGGTGTGCCATATTGCCGATAAAGGCTACTGAGGGCCACCATGAAACATTTCATCATTTTCAATTGATTGGCTCTCGATCTTAACAACGAAACTTTTCTCTCAGGTGATTGCTACTATGGTGTTTGTGAATTAACTATGTAACTACCCTACATGACCCTACACGTTTTTTGGAGGCCTGTTTCAGAGGGGAATGAAAGTAGCAGCATTAGAAATGCGCGCCTGTTTTTTTACGCATTAATGAATGGCCATATTTGAATAGAACAACACACCAGAGTAATAAGAATCATGATGACAGCTCCGCTGGGCAGTGTCTTTCTAACATCGGATAACATGCTGACGCCAATTACCAAGATTTTTCTTCCATGTAAAATGCAATGTCTCTCATAGATAAATACTAAGGGAATGTTAAGTGTTTAGCCAGGCATCATACACAACTTAGCGTTTTGAATTTGCAGACATTCCTTTTACGCAAAATTTACCGATAGACATGGCGCATATATGCATTGCAAAACCAGTAGGCCCTTCTAACGCCATAGCTTGCGATATCCAAGCCGCAAGGTTTCTCGACTCACGCGCTTTTGAAGAAGAAACTGTGGTTGAGGCATGGCAGCTGAAACAAGCCGACCTATCCTTCAATACGTACGGCTCGAGCCACCCATACCCCAAGCATACACGAAGGGAATAAGCGCGCGCGGCAGCCGAGCGAGCCGGAGCGAGCGGCGTCCTGGCCGTGACGTCACTCGCGAGAGGGCGCCACTCCTAATTCTCGCCGCTAATAGGAGCAACCCTCACATATAGTAGTATTGTTACAAAGAAGCCTGCAAAACACGCGTTCAGCACCTGACACATCTGGCAGTAAAACAAATGGGAGGTTTTTCTTTATCACAAGAGCCACACCACCGCCACGGAAACCCCGGTCTTTGCGAATGACTGAATAGTTCGGTGGCATGATTTCATGGCTGGAAACATCCGGTGAAAGCCACGTTTCCGTGATGGCGACTATATCAGGTTCGCAATCAATTAACAGGTTTTCGAAAGATTCTATTTTGTTTAGTAAGCTTCTTGCATATACATTTATGATTGTTAGTTGTCTCATCGAGTTCCTTTCCGCGTTGTTGGCGGGTGGTTTATTTTGCTTGATTTCGCTTCGTTTTTTTTAAGGGGTACTTTGTCATTGGTCACGTCGTCCCAAACAAAGGCGCGACTGTTAATGTACAGTTTGTCCAAGGCGAGGGAGACTTTGTCGCGATTTTCTTTGGCACTGTTGCACAGTTACTTTCTGATGTCCCGAATTTTAGGAGAAAAATCTTCCCCAATGGCAAATTTTGAGTCTTTAAGTTTAATGCTTTTCCTCAATATTGCCGATTTGTTAGGAGAATATAGCAGTTTAAAAATTACCGGCCAAGTCTTTTTTGCTTGCGGTCTGCTTAACTAGTGTAAGCGTTCTATGGTAACTGGGTCCAGCTCTAGGATATCTTGTACGATA
The DNA here is from genome assembly GCF_038994185.2 of Dermacentor albipictus. Taxonomy (NCBI): domain Eukaryota; kingdom Metazoa; phylum Arthropoda; class Arachnida; order Ixodida; family Ixodidae; genus Dermacentor; species Dermacentor albipictus. The sequence continues at coordinate 10,850,476 of NC_091824.1, forward strand.
TCTCTGCTAACTGTCTGCTCAAGAGTGTCGCTCGTTTCTTCCGATTCCGGTATGCCATAAACTATTAGGTTAGCTCTCCTTCTGTTCTCAAGGTCATCTATTTTTTTGTTCCATGGTTTCTATAACGCGACTCATGCGGGAAATCTCGGTCCGACAAGAGTGTACTTTATTTTCTAGAAGTACTATGGTATTTAACTTGGTCTCTATATCTGCAAGACGTTCTTTCTTTATTTATTTGATATCAGCGGCAATTTCCTTCAGTTGCTTAACGATGTCCTTTAGTTCCGTGCTTGAGGTTTGTTTCTATGTCTCCTGATAACAGTAGCAACTTCCACAGAAGTGCAGCCATATCAAACACCCCATAACATAGGTGCGGGCACGGCAGCACCACCAAAAAGCGGTCGCTAGAGCGGAAGCATTTTCCAAAAGGCCTTCTCACCTGCACAATGAAGACGAGAGGATTAGTGCACCACATACTAGTAGTGCCACCGTGCCCGCTGCCGATGTAATGCCCGTGCAGGTTATATATGGTCCACTCCTGTGGTGACGCTGGCAGCGGCTTACGCGCCGAACAGTCTGCGCACGTCGCCGTCTCAAGGTGAGTTGGCCGATGAAGATCTGATGATTTCAGCGTATCCCACACGTGGACATGCTTTCCATTCACCGGTGGGATGACAAAGGCTATCCCGAAATAGTCGATGCTGCTCTTGGCTCCATGAAAACACAGACTAAGGGCGAGCTGCACAATGAAGACGAGAGGATTAGTGCACCACGTACTAGTAGTGCCGCCGTGCCATGTAATGCCCGTGCGGGTTTAAATATTTATTTATTTATTTCGTGTACCCTCAGGGCCATTGGCATTGGAGAGGGGAGTGGTTACAGGCATACAAAACAAGACAAAATAGGAAATGTGATACAAGGAAGAGAAGTATTGCAATAAAAGTTAACAAGTGTGTCTACTTATACAATGATAGCTAAGGCGTTCTTGAAAAGCTGGTAATCTTTTATGGTGGCTGTCGGTGCGGGAAGGTGATTCCACTGTGCTGCTGTACGAGGTATAAATGACTAGAAGAAAGCGTTAGTTCCACAAAATGGGACACCGACCTTGTAGGCATGATCTAATCGAGATGATAGGTGACGTGGGGCAGGGATTAATGCAGGTGTGGATGATGAAACATCTTATGGAACAGACAGATACGAAACGCTTTGCGACGTGAGGCTAGGGATGGTAGATTAAGGCTTGATTTCATTGAAGATATGCTAGCGGTCCTGTTATAGTTGGAAAGAATGAAGCGAACCGAGTTATTTTGGACCATTTCTAGTGAATGTATTAGGTTTTCATGATGAGGGTCCCAGATGGATGCGGCGTACTCTAGTTTCGGACGTATTAACGTTTTGTACAACAGCAGTTTGAGGGATGAGGGCGCTTTAGAAAAGTTGCGGCGGATGTAACCAAGCATACGATTAGCATTGTTAATTCTGTATGTGATATGTGCAGACCAAGTGAGAGTGGAAGTGATGTGTACACCAAGGTACTTGTATGAGCCTACCGATTCTAAGAGGACATGATCTAAGGAATCAGTGGGGATACTGTTGAAAGTTCTTGATACACGAAGACATTTACATTTTATGATGTTAAGTTCCATTAGCCATGTTTTACACCACAATGAAATAGCGTTCAGGTCAGCCTGAAGAGCGGTTACATCGTCACTGCTTGTTATTTCTCTGAAGATTACGCAGTCATCCGCAAATAAATGGATATGAGAGGAAACAGTAGAAGGCAAGTCGTTGATGTAGATTAGAAAAAGAAGAGGCCCGAGGACGGAGCCTTGTGGGACGCCGGAATGGACAGGGTTTGAGTGAGAGTGGAGATTATTAGCTGACACGTATTGTGAACGGTTTTTAAGGAAACACTCAATCCAAGCAAGAAGTTTGGGGTTAATGTTCATGAGCTGAAGTTTGTGAAGTAGCAGTTTGTGAGACACTTTATCGAAAGCTTTGGAGTAGTCTAGGAAAATGCAATCCGCCATTGAACGAGTATCAAGAATTAGGTGTAGCTTATGTATGAAGGAAGCCAGCTGCGTTTCACAAGAATACGTTTTGCGAAAGCCATGCTGTGAACTTGAAAAAAATGAATCTGACTCAAGAAAGTTAGCAGGCTGTGAATATAGGATATGTTCTAATATTTTGCATGGGATACTGGTTAGTGAAATAGGCCGATAATTGAGAGGAGAATGCTTGTCACCTGATTTATAAAGTGGAATCACCTTACCGACTTTCCAATCAATGGGCAGGTATCCTGTGTCAAGCGACTGTTGAAAAAGTTTTGCTAGTAAAATCGATGAATAAACAACAGTGCTGTGCAAAAATTTCACGGAAATTAGGTCATGGCCAGGAGCAGAGGAGAGACGCAACGATTTAATCAGGGTTTCCATGCCACAGGGTTCAATTGTAATTGGAAACATAGCCTGGTAATCATAACAAGGTGCAGTGGGTGGGGAAACATTACAGGTTACAGAAAAGTTTTGGATAAATGTTTGATTGAGGACGGATGCGATATGGTCACAGGGCATGGCATTCCCAGACTTATCTACAAGAGTTATGGTGTCATCATCTTTTTGATTAATAACGCGCCAGAATTTCTTGGTATCATTTGTTAACATGGACGGCAGCGTGTGACATAAAAAATTGTTTCTGGCGTCTCTTAGCGCTGACACATATTCGCTTGAAGCTAATCGGTAGGCACTCCAACGAGCTTCACTCGAGGAAAACTTTGCTGACCTGTACAATCGACTCTTTTTATTTGATAACCATCTTATATGAACATTATACCAGGGAGCGTCTGACTTGCTAGTTACGATGCGAATGGGAATGTACTTGTTGGTTAGGTAAGTAACTTTTTCTGCGAAGATTGCCCAGTTAGTTTCTACTGTACGGCTGTCGAAATCCTGGAGGAAAACATCAAGGAATGAACATAATTCTCTATTAATGGCGTCAAAGTCTGCTTTGTTGTAATTACGGATGGTTACAGTCCTTTTGGTATGTTTAGGTTGTGCGAGATTTAAGTGAAAAAAGAGTGGTCGCTCATTCTTGGAACGTGAGTGATGTTGGAAACTAGGTCGGGCTGTGAAGCGAGAACAAGGTAAAGGGTATTAGCAGCAGAGTCTGTGGTTCTAGTCGGTTCAGTTACAAGCTGTTCGAGAGAAAAAACGGAGCACATTTCTAAAAATTCTTTAGCTAGCGTGGAAGGTGGGTGTATCGTGGGGACACTGTTAGACCAGGTTATGTTTGGCATATTAAAATCACCAAGCAAATGTAATGGGCAGTTTGGGTAGCGGGATGAAACGATGTTAACAACATCGTGTAATTTATTTGCGAAGTTCTGTGTATAGGTAGGGGGCCGATAACAGACCCCAATAATAACTTTCTTATGATTTAGGGCGACGCATGCCCAGACAGTTTCTAAAGGGGTGTTGACGTGGATGCACTGTGAAGGGAAATTTTTCGTGATAGCGAGCAGTACGCCTCCTCCTTGTCGCCCAATGCGATCGCAGCGATAGATAGAGAAATTATTTGCAATAAGAAAAAGTTCGTGGTCTCGAATTTCAGGACGTAACCAGGTTTCAGTTAATACTATGATATCAGCGCTGCAGGTGTCGATGGCGGAGTTAAGGCAGTCACGTTTGCTGATGATACTGCGGATGTTAGTAAAAAGAACGGATATCTGCGAAAAAGAGCCTCCGCATCCCCTCGCGCGTCCCTACAGACTGCCGTGAGCTGAACTGGCGGGATTATCAGCTGAGGGCGGTTTCTGCGCGTGCTGTTTAACAGAGTTAGTAGGATGACTCAGCGGCAAATACGTTCCCGGAGCTAATCATTTCATGCCTTTCGGCAGGTACTGCATGCGGTCATCGGAAGCTTCACTGAGACACGGGCAGTGCAGCCGCTGACATCGGTGAACCTGGATCTGCGCAGGGTCTGCGCAGACAGCGTGCTTCCGTCTGCAGTTTTCGTCCGCAAGCTGTCACATTCTCGTCAGCACATCACCTAGCCTGCACCCCAGACGCTTGGGAATGCCTACTTAAGGAACAGCATCGCTCGGCTTCTTTGCAGTCAGCGGCAAATACGTTCCCGGCGCTAATCATTTCATGCCTTTCGGCAGGTGAGCCTCTTGCTCTTACTTATTTTATTATCGTAATTTTTTGCCGCTGACTGCACAGAAATGCCTTCTGATTGTGCTGCTTGCTCTAAGCCATTACCTTTGGATGCGAAATTTTTAACATGTTCGGCTTGCCAAGAAGGTTTCCACCTTGGAAAACGATGCTCTACAGTAGTTGAAAACAGCTACGCAAAAATGAGTTCAGCTAAACGTGAAACCTGGCTGTGCCAAACATGTCGACCGGAAAAAAGCACACAAGGAGGCTTCACACAGACCGCAAAAGAAGAATCGTTTGCACAGCAATTTACTGCTGTAAATGAAAAACTTGACCGACTTGCATCTAGCGTAGAAATACTCGCCACGAAAGTACAGGAACTTCTAACATTTAAGGACTCAGTTGGAAAGATCGAGAACTCGATACAGGTAGTGCAGACTTCAATAGAATTTCTTTCCACAAAATATGACTCGGTATTGGAGACAGTCAACAAAAATCAGACGGAGGTGGCGGAATTACGTTCTAAGGTTGACTCACTGTCTTCTACCGTCGAGTTCCAGTCAGACTTGATCGACAAGATAAGTGAGCAAATGAATGAAATGGAGCAGTATAGTAGGAGAAAGAATTTCGAGATACATGGATTTCCCAGCAAGCCAAAGGAGAATTTGCAATCTTTCCTCAGTGGTCTTGCGCAACAACTTGAGGTACCTAACTTTGCGGCAACTCAAGTCTCTGCTATCCACCGTCTACCCAGTAGGGACAATACTGCACCAGCTATTCTTGTCCAGATGTGTTCCGTTGAAGCGAAGGAACAATGGCTTCGATCACGTAAAAACTTGCCAAGATTGGTTCAGAATGATTTTCCACGGTTGTATTTCAATGATAACCTCACACGGGTTAATCGTGAGCTGTTCTGGCTAGCTCGCACTAAAGCAAAGGAAATGTCCTTCAAATACGCTTGGACAAGAAATGGCAAGGTGTTTGCAAGGAAAGCAGACGGCGCTCCACTCGTTCGAATTAATAGAAAATTGGACATTGAGAGGCTTACCTAGTCATGGCTACTACTTTCAAGGTTTGCAATGACCTTTTAGAAGTTTCGCAGTTTTTTTGTTATCCGGGTAACGACGCTTTCCATGTTACTCACGTAAACATCAGAAGCATTCGTAGGCACTGGGACCATTTAGTAGCCATTCTATCTTCTGTTCCACTGCTTTTTGATGTCATCGTACTCACCGAGATAAATATCTCGCCAGGCCTATTTTCTAGTTTCGCGCTACCGGACTATCAGTCATTCTCCTTTTTTCGTCCGGTCCGGAAGGGTGGAGGCGTGGCTGTCTTCGTAAAAAACACTTGGTCAGTCTCCGAACTACACTTGCCTTTCGACCATGCCGAAACTGTTGCTCTCCGCTTATCTAATCCTCGATTTTCATTGGCCTTGCTTTCTGTATATCGTCCCCCATGTGGTAACAGGCGTCTTTTTTTGTATGAGCTCGACTCCGCGTTATCACGTTTAGGAACCGATGAATGTATTTGCCTCACAGGTGACATTAATATAGATACGTTACGTCCAACAGTAGGAATAGTTGCTGATTATTTAAATACACTATCTAAATGGGGAATTGAAATGACAATCCATGCAGCAACTCGCGAAGAATTCCTATCTCAACGTCTTGTTTCATCCTGCATTGATCACGTAAATGTTAGAGCCCATAATCTGGAAGTAAAATCTACCATTGCACAGGTTAAGCTTTCTGACCACTACTTCGTCTGCTGTTCACTGAAACAGACTGTGAATCCTTTGTTATCGGAGGCTATTAACTCTGTCAAACAAATTTGTATAATTGACCCAAGGTTTTTTGATAAACTAGTCCAGAAAAATGATTGGAATAATGTTTTATGCACTGTGTCACCGGAAAACATGTACCGTGAATTTGTAGCTGTGTTTGATGCTTTTAGGCAGGCGGCAACACGCATTGTCAAGGTCAGGCAACGTAACCTGAGTCAGAAATGGATGACCAGCGAAATCCTAGCTGCTATAAAGGAAAAAGATTTGTTGTGGACCAAGGCCAAGCGGTCGTCAAACTGCAACGACACGCGCTTAAGATATAAATGTGCCAGAAACAAAGTGAATGCAATGATCAGACTTGCGAAGCGCGTTTATTTTAGAAAGAAATTTCAAGAAGCTCGATCTGACATAAAGAAAACATGGTCCCTAATCAATAACCTTAGAGGCGGCAACATTTCAACGCCTAAACAGCGTCTTGCATCTTATTTTTCTGCAGACGAGGAAACTGTGGCAAACTTATTCAATCAGTTCTTTTCAAGTGTCTCGGGATCGAGGACACGGCAACCATCGGTGTGTACTTTAACAGATAGCTTGCTAGATTCCGCATATCTTCCTTTACTATCGCTTGAAGAATTAAGGTCCATTGTCTTCAATCTTAAGACGAACAAATCACCTGGCTTCGACAAAATTTCTGTCAGTGAACTTCAGAGAAATTTTGACGCAATTAAACATGTATTGCTATCCCTTTTAAACTTTGTTTTGGATGGTGGTGTCATTCCAGTTGATATGAAAATCGCAATTGTAATTCCGCTTCACAAGCAAGGTGCACGCAATAGTATTGAAAATTACAGACCTATTTCGATAATTCCCTGTATAGCTCAAATATCAGAAAAACATGTGGCTCTTACGGTAACACAGTTTTTAGATAAACATAATGTATTGTCATCACATCAGTATGGATTTGTACAGGGGAAAGGTACACAAACGCTGTTAGAAGCTTTCTCTGATCTTTTAAACTTGACACTAGACCGTAACCGGGTAGCATGTGCCCTCTTTATGGATGCCTCTAAGGCATTTGACAGTGTTTGTCATGAGATTTTGTTGCAGAAACTGTCTCTCCTAGGCTTTCGTGGGTCATTCTTGAATTTACTAACTAACTTTCTGCAGGATAGGCGACAGTGTGTAAAGGTGGGAGATAGTTTAAGTATTTTTAGCAGTATTCATTCTGGAGTCCCTCAGGGCTCAATATTAAGCCCCCTGCTTTTTAACATTTATGTGAATGATTTGTCAAATGTAGTAGGTAATTATATATATCAATATGCCGATGATACTGTTCTTGTATCTTGTGCAACTAATTACTCTGATGCAATCAGCTCATTACAGAATGAGGCAACTAAAGCTATGGACTGGTTTGCGGCTAATTTAATAAGCATCAACCCTTCTAAAACGCGACTTGTCTGTTTCCATAACCCCATGAAAAAAATCCTGTCTACGACACCATTATTCTTGCACACATCAGACTGTTTTGGATGTACATGTCAACCTGTTAAAAATGCATCTTCTGTTAAGTATCTTGGGTTGCTTTTTGACTGTGATCTTTTATGGAACTCGCAATTATCACACATCTGTAAAAGGCTGCGCGCGGTCTCCTGTGTATTATACAATATGCGATGTCTTATGCCAATCTCCGTTCGAAAAATTATTGTGCATGCTTTAGCCTACAGTGTGCTACGTTATGGCTTGACTGTGTATGGCCATTGTACTCTTAGGTGGAGCTCAAGAATTAATTCAAGTTTACGTTCACTGCTGTCAACAGTGGCTTACGATTTGTGTCCAAAGCAAGATACAGACGTCTTTAGGTTGTTGAATTTGCCAAACTTCACTTCTCTGATTATCGAAAGTGTTGTAATTAAACACTTCTGGAATAACGATTTTAAAACACGATATACGCCTGTCCGCTCCTTAAGACCGAAGGAACTCTACGTCATCCCCAAGACTGCGACAAAGTACGGAAGGAGAACACGGCAATACTATGTTCCAGCCATATTTAATAAATTGCCAGCGTCTGTGTTAGAGGCAAACACAAGACGTGAGATTAAGAAACAACTTAGAATTGTCGATGTTTGATGTACCATTTTGTATAACTGTTCAACATTTCGTTCCGACCCGCTAATAGCTAACTCCGCTATTAACCCTGTGCAATTTTCTGTGACCTGACTGTCAGGCACTGCCAGTCAAGCCCTCTGAGGCTTTGGTAGGCCTGCTACATGTACTTTATTTTCCTTATGCACAATAAAGATTGTATTGTATTGTATTGTATGTGATGGCGGTTGCTTCGTATGCTCGTTAACGCAATTAGAATCGGCATCGTACATGTAGTATTTCTTATTCATTAGTAATTTGTTATATCGGAGCTGATACGGACCTCCGTCGGATGCACTTTTGGCAAACTCAGTTAATTTCTTTCGAGCGTGACGTGTAGCAGGTGAGTAATCTTCATTAACTGTGACGTTTTTGTCCTTCAGCTTTTTCCGGGCAGAGAGGACTGTCTCTTTTATCTTAAAGTTAATAAATTTGACAATGATCGGACGTTGTTTACCTGGCGAATATTGACCTAGGCGATGAGTGCGTTCAATGGCTGTATCCGGAAGGATGTCAAGTGCGTCAGCCAAAACTACTTTAATTTTTTTCTTCCGACTCAGCCCACGATTCTCGGTGGTCATCTAATCCATAAAAAATGAGGTTGCAGCGTCGTGATTGATCTTCAAGTTCGGTCTGCCGTGATTGCAAAGAAGCAGAATTGTTTGACAGCGACTGTACCGAGGTCTGGATGGTGGCTATTTCGTGATCAATTTGGTCAAGTGAGTCCGTTTTATCTTCTAAGTCATCTAGCCTTTTTTCGATGGCGCCAATTTTGATTTCGATATTTTTTTGACTGGCTTTGATGGCTTTAATGTCAGTGACCATATCAGACTGGCTTTTTGCTGCTTGCACGGATCGAGCCTGAAGATCTTTTAGAATATGAAATATGACTTTCATCTGTTCGCCTGGCTCATCAGGCAAGGACTGCAGTTCAGCCAAGGACGGAGCACGAGTCGGGGGTCCTGGGTTGGACTCAATATCTCCAGAGCATAGTAATAAAACACCAATTCAAAAACAATCGACAGCAATATCACGGAGCACTCGTGGGCGCGGGAACAATAATAGGAAACGGTCGTCGCTCCTTCTGGCATACATGGAAAAAAGGTTACACACCTGTAATGCGCAAAAGCGCGGAGTGTGAGACATGTTGACAGTGATGGTCCCGCGCCCACTGAAGAAACTGTCGCACTGGCGCCTTCTTATATCGACTGTGGTTGGTGACGTCATCGTAGACTTGGATGATGAGCAGAAAGCGGAGATGACGAGCGGAGCAGTACAGTAGGGGTAGTGCGGTTGATAGCAGAGCGGCGTCAATGGTATCGGGCTGGAAAGGCATTCGGCTTCACCAGGAGGCAAGGCTGTGGTTGACAGCAGGAAAAGCGGCAGGAACACCTCTAATGCGCAAAAGCGCGGAGTGTGAGACATGTTGACAGTGATTGTCCCGCGCCCACTGAAGAAACTGTCGCACTGGCGCCTTCTTATATCGACTGTGGTTGGTGACGTCATCGTAGACTTGGATGATGCGCAGAAGGCGGAGATGACGAGCGGAGCAGTACAGTAGGGGTAGTGCGGTTGATAGCAGAGCGGCGTCAATGGTATCGGGCTGGAAAGGCATTCGGCTTCACCAGGAGGCAAGGCTGTGGTTGACAGCAGGAAAAGCGGCAGGAACACCTCTAATGCGCAAAAGCGCCGAATGTGAGACATGTTGACAGTGATTGTCCCGCGCCCACTACATGGCCATGGTCCACTCCTGTGGTGACGCTGGCAGCGGCTTACGCGCCGAACAGTCTGCGCGCGTCGCCGTCTCAAGGTGAGTTGGCCGATGAAGATCTGATGATTTCAGCATATCCCACATGTGGACATGCTTTCCATTCACCGGTGGGATGACAAAGGCTATCCCGAAATGGTCGATGCTGCTCTTGGCGCCATGAAAACACAGACTAAGGGCGAGCAGCACAATGAAGACGAGAGGATTAGTGCACCACATACTAGTAGTGCCACCGTGCCCGGCGCCGATGTAATGCCCGTGCAGGTTATATATGGTCCACTCCTGTGGTGACGCTGGCAGTGGCTTACAGCCGAACAGTCTGCGCACGTCGCCGTCTCAAGGTGAGTTGGCCGATGAAGATCTGATGATTTCAGCGTATCCCACATGTGGACATGCTTTCCATTCACCGGTAGGATGACAAAGGCTATACCGAAATGGTCGATGCTGCTCTTGGCGCCATGAAAACAAAGACTAAGGGCGAGCTGCACAATGAAGACAAGAGGATTAGTGCACCACATACTAGTAGTGCCACCGTGCCCGCTGCCGATGTAATGCCCGTGCAGGTTATATATGGTCCACTCCTGTGGTGACGCTGGCAGTGGCTTACGCGCCGAACAGTCTGCGCACGTCGCCGTCTCAAGGTGAGTTGGCCGATGAAGATCTGATGATTTCAGCATATCCCACATGTGGACATGCTTTCCATTCACCGGTGGGATGACAAAGGCTATACCGAAATGGTCGATGCTGCTCTTGGCGCCATGAAAACACAGACTAAGGGCGAGCTGCACAATGAAGACAAGAGGATTAGTGCACCACATACTAGTAGTGCCACCGTGCCCGCTGCCGATGTAATGCCCGTGCAAGTTATATATGGTCCACTCCTGTGGTGACGCTGGCAGTGGCTTACAGCCGAACAGTCTGCGCACGTCGCCGTCTCAAGGTGAGTTGGCCGATGAAGATCTGATGATTTCAGCGTATCCCACATGTGGACATGCTTTCCATTCACCGGTAGGATGACAAAGGCTATACCGAAATGGTCGATGCTGCTCTTGGCGCCATGAAAACAAAGACTAAGGGCGAGCTGCACAATGAAGACAAGAGGATTAGTGCACCACATACTAGTAGTGCCACCGTGCCCGCTGCCGATGTAATGCCCGTGCAGGTTATATATGGTCCACTCCTGTGGTGACGCTGGCAGTGGCTTACGCGCCGAACAGTCTGCGCACGTCGCCGTCTCAAGGTGAGTTGGCCGATGAAGATCTGATGATTTCAGCATATCCCACATGTGGACATGCTTTCCATTCACCGGTGGGATGACAAAGGCTATACCGAAATGGTCGATGCTGCTCTTGGCGCCATGAAAACACAGACTAAGGGCGAGCTGCACAATGAAGACAAGAGGATTAGTGCACCACATACTAGTAGTGCCACCGTGCCCGCTGCCGATATAATGCCGGTGCAGGTTATATATGGTCCACTCCTGTGGTGACGCTGGCAGTGGCATGCAGTGGCATGACAAAGGCTATACCGAAATGGTCGATGCTGCTCTTGGCGCCATGAAAACACAGACTAAGGGCGAGCTGCACAATGAAGACAAGAGGATTAGTGCACCACATACTAGTAGTGCCACCGTGCCCGCTGCCGATGTAATGCCCGTGCAAGTTATATATGGTCCACTCCTGTGGTGACGCTGGCAGTGGCTTACGCGCCGAACAGTCTGCGCACGTCGCCGTCTCAAGGTGAGTTGGCCGATGAAGATCTGATGATTTCAGCGTATCCCACACGTGGAGATGCTTTCCATTCACCGGTGGGATGACAAAGGCTATGCTGAAATGGTCGATGCTGCTCTTGGCGCCATGAAACCATAGACTAAGGGCGAGCTGCACAATGAAGACGAGAGGATTAGTTCACCACATACTAGGAGTGCCACCGTGCCCGGTGCCGATGTAATGCCCGTGCAGGTTATATATGGTCCACTCCTGTGGTGACGCTGGCAGTGGCTTACGCGCCGAACAGTCTGCGCGCGTCGCCGTCTCAAGGTGAGTTGGCCGATGAAGATCTGATGATTTCAGCGTATCCCACATGTGGACATGCTTTCCATTCACCGGTGGCATGACAAAGGCTATCCCGAAATAGTCGATGCTGCTCTTGGCGCCATGAAAACACAGACTAAGGGCGAGCTGCACAATGAAGACGAGAGGATTAGTGCACCACATACTAGTAGTGCCGCCGTGCCCGCTGCCGATGTAATGCCCGTGCGGATTATACATGGCCCACACCTCTGGTGACGCTGGCAGCGGCTTACGCGCCGAACAGTCTGCGCGCGTCGCCGTCTCAAGGTGAGTTGGCCGATGAAGATCTGATGATTTCAGCGTATCCCACATGTGGACATGCTTTCCATTCACCGGTGGGATGACAAAGGCTATCCCGAAATGGTCGATGCTGCTCTTGGCGCCATGAAAACACAGACTAAGGGCGAGCTGCACAACGAAGACGAGAGGATTAGTGCACCGCATACTAGTAGTGCCACCGTGCCCGCTGCCGATGTAATGCCCGTGCAGGTTATATATGGTCCACTCCTGTGGTGACGCTCGCAGCGGCTGACGCGCCGAACAGTCTGCCCACGTTGCCGTCTCAAGGTGAGTTGGCCGATGAAGATCTGATGATTTCAGCGTATCCCACACGTGGACATGCTTTCCATTCACCGGTGGGATGACGAAGGCTATACCAAAATGGTCGATGCTGCTCTTGGCGCCATGAAAACACAGACTAAGGGCGAGCTGCACAATGAAAACGAGAGGATTAGTGCACCACCTACTACTAGTGCCGCCGTGCCCGCTGCCGATGTAATGCCCGTGCAGGTTATATATGGCCCACTCCTGTGGTGACGCTCGCAGCGGCTTACGCGCCGAACAGTCTGCGCACGTCGCCATCTCAAGGTGAGTTGGCCGATGAAGATCTGATGATTTCAGCGTATCCCACACGTGGACATGCTTTCCATTCACCGGTGGGATGACAAAGGCTATCCCGAAATGGTCGATGCTGCTCTTGGCGCCATGAAAACACAGACTAAGGGCGAGCTGCACAATGAAGACGAGAGGATTAGTGCACCACCCACTAGTAGTGCCACCGTGCCCGCTGCCGATGTAATGCCCGTGCAGGTTATATATGGTCCACTCCTGTGGTGACGCTGGCAGTGGCTTACGCGCCGAACAGTCTGCGCACGTCGCCGTCTCAAGGTGAGTTGGCCGATGAAGATCTGATGATTTCAGCGTATCCCACATGTGGACATGTTTCCATTCACCGGTGGGATGACAAAGGCTATACCAAAATGGTCGATGCTGCTCTTGGCGCCATTAAAACACAGACTAAGGGCGAGCTGCACAATGAAGACGAGAGGATTAGTGCACCACCTACTAGTAGTGCCGCCGTGCCCGCTGCCGATGTAATGCCCGTGCAGGTTATATATGGCCCACTCCTGTGGTGACGCTCGCAGCGGCTTACGCGCCGAACAATCTGCGCACGTCGCCGTCTCAAGGTGAGTTGGCCGATGAAGATCTGATGATTTCAGCGTATCCCACACGTGGAGATGCTTTCCATTCACCGGTGGGATGACAAAGGCTATGCTGAAATGGTCGATGCTGCTCTTGGCGCCATGAAACCATAGACTAAGGGCGAGCTGCACAATGAAGACGAGAGGATTAGTGCACCACATACTAGGAGTGCCACCGTGCCCGGTGCCGATGTAATGCCCGTGCAGGTTATATATGGTCCACTCCTGTGGTGACGCTGGCAGTGGCTTACGCGCCGAACAGTCTGCGCGCGTCGCCGTCTCAAGGTGAGTTGGCCGATGAAGATGTGATGATTTCAGCGTATCCCACATGTGGACATGCTTTCCATTCACCGGTGGCATGACAAAGGCTATCCCGAAATAGTCGATGCTGCTCTTGGCGCCATGAAAACACAGACTAAGGGCGAGCTGCACAATGAAGACGAGAGGATTAGTGCACCACATACTAGTAGTGCCGCCGTGCCCGCTGCCGATGTAATGCCCGTGCGGATTATACATGGCCCACACCTCTGGTGACGCTGGCAGCGGCTTACGCGCCGAACAGTCTCCGCACGTCGCCGTCTCAAGGTGAGTTGGCCGATGAAGATCTGATGATTTCAGCGTATCCCACATGTGGACATGCTTTCCATTCACCGGTGGGATGACAAAGGCTATCCCGAAATGGTCGATGCTGCTCTTGGCGCCATTAAAACACAGACTAAGGGCGAGCTGCACAATGAAGACGAGAGGATTAGTGCACCACCTACTAGTAGTGCCACCGTGCCCGCTGCCGATGTAATGCCCGTGCAGGTTATATATGTTCCACTCCTGTGGTGACGCTGGCAGTGGCTTACGTGCCGAACAGCCTGCGCACGTCGTCGTCTCAAGGTGAGTTGGCCGATGAAGATCTGATGATTTCAGCGTATCCCACACGTGGACATGCTTTCCATTCACCGGTGGGATGACAAAGGCTATCCCGAAATGGTCGATGCTGCTCTTGGCGCCATGAAAACACAGACTAAGGGCGAGCTGCACAATGAAGACGAGAGGATTAGTGCACCACACACTAGTAGTGCCACCGTGCCCGCTGCCGATGTAATGCCCGTGCAGGTTATATATGGTCCACTCCTGTGGTGACGCTGGCAGTGGCTTACAGCCGAACAGTCTGCGCACGTCGCCGTCTCAAGGTGAGTTGGCCGATGAAGATCTGATGATTTCAGCGTATCCCACATGTGGACATGCTTTCCATTCACCGGTGGGATGACAAAGGCTATCCCGAAATAGTCGATGCTGCTCTTGGCGCCATGAAAACACAGACTAAGGGCGAGCTGCACAATGAAGACGAGAGGATTAGTGCACCACATACTAGTAGTGCCGCCGTGCCCGCTGCCGATGTAATGCCCGTGTGGGTTATACATGGCCCACTCCTCTGGTAACGCTGCCAGCGGCTTACGCGCCGAACAGTCTGCGCACGTCGCCGTCTCAAGGTGAGTTGGCCGATGAAGATCTGATGATTTCAGCATATCCCACACGTGGACATGCTTTCCATTCACCGGTGGGATGACGAAGGCTATACCAAAATGGTCGATGCTGCTCTTGGCGCCATGAAAACACAGACTAAGGGCGAGCTGCACAATGAAAACGAGAGGATTAGTGCACCACCTACTACTAGTGCCGCCGTGCCCGCTGCCGATGTAATGCCCGTGCAGGTTATATATGGCCCACTCCTGTGGTGACGCTCGCAGCGGCTTACGCGCCGAACAGTCTGCGCACGTCGCCATCTCAAGGTGAGTTGGCCGATGAAGATCTGATGATTTCAGCGTATCCCACACGTGGACATGCTTTCCATTCACCGGTGGGATGACAAAGGCTATCCCGAAATGGTCGATGCTGCTCTTGGCGCCATGAAAACACAGACTAAGGGCGAGCTGCACAATGAAGACGAGAGGATTAGTGCACCACCCACTAGTAGTGCCACCGTGCCCGCTGCCGATGTAATGCCCGTGCAGGTTATATATGGTCCACTCCTGTGGTGACGCTGGCAGTGGCTTACGCGCCGAACAGTCTGCGCACGTCGCCGTCTCAAGGTGAGTTGGCCGATGAAGATCTGATGATTTCAGCGTATCCCACATGTGGACATGTTTCCATTCACCGGTGGGATGACAAAGGCTATACCAAAATGGTCGATGCTGCTCTTGGCGCCATTAAAACACAGACTAAGGGCGAGCTGCACAATGAAGACGAGAGGATTAGTGCACCACCTACTAGTAGTGCCGCCGTGCCCGCTGCCGATGTAATGCCCGTGCAGGTTATATATGGCCCACTCCTGTGGTGACGCTCGCAGCGGCTTACGCGCCGAACAATCTGCGCACGTCGCCGTCTCAAGGTGAGTTGGCCGATGAAGATCTGATGATTTCAGCGTATCCCACACGTGGAGATGCTTTCCATTCACCGGTGGGATGACAAAGGCTATGCTGAAATGGTCGATGCTGCTCTTGGCGCCATGAAACCATAGACTAAGGGCGAGCTGCACAATGAAGACGAGAGGATTAGTGCACCACATACTAGGAGTGCCACCGTGCCCGGTGCCGATGTAATGCCCGTGCAGGTTATATATGGTCCACTCCTGTGGTGACGCTGGCAGTGGCTTACGCGCCGAACAGTCTGCGCGCGTCGCCGTCTCAAGGTGAGTTGGCCGATGAAGATGTGATGATTTCAGCGTATCCCACATGTGGACATGCTTTCCATTCACCGGTGGCATGACAAAGGCTATCCCGAAATAGTCGATGCTGCTCTTGGCGCCATGAAAACACAGACTAAGGGCGAGCTGCACAATGAAGACGAGAGGATTAGTGCACCACATACTAGTAGTGCCGCCGTGCCCGCTGCCGATGTAATGCCCGTGCGGATTATACATGGCCCACACCTCTGGTGACGCTGGCAGCGGCTTACGCGCCGAACAGTCTCCGCACGTCGCCGTCTCAAGGTGAGTTGGCCGATGAAGATCTGATGATTTCAGCGTATCCCACATGTGGACATGCTTTCCATTCACCGGTGGGATGACAAAGGCTATCCCGAAATGGTCGATGCTGCTCTTGGCGCCATTAAAACACAGACTAAGGGCGAGCTGCACAATGAAGACGAGAGGATTAGTGCACCACCTACTAGTAGTGCCACCGTGCCCGCTGCCGATGTAATGCCCGTGCAGGTTATATATGGTCCACTCCTGTGGTGACGCTGGCAGTGGCTTACGTGCCGAACAGCCTGCGCACGTCGTCGTCTCAAGGTGAGTTGGCCGATGAAGATCTGATGATTTCAGCGTATCCCACACGTGGACATGCTTTCCATTCACCGGTGGGATGACAAAGGCTATCCCGAAATGGTCGATGCTGCTCTTGGCGCCATGAAAACACAGACTAAGGGCGAGCTGCACAATGAAGACGAGAGGATTAGTGCACCACACACTAGTAGTGCCACCGTGCCCGCTGCCGATGTAATGCCCGTGCAGGTTATATATGGTCCACTCCTGTGGTGACGCTGGCAGTGGCTTACAGCCGAACAGTCTGCGCACGTCGCCGTCTCAAGGTGAGTTGGCCGATGAAGATCTGATGATTTCAGCGTATCCCACATGTGGACATGCTTTCCATTCACCGGTGGGATGACAAAGGCTATCCCGAAATAGTCGATGCTGCTCTTGGCGCCATGAAAACACAGACTAAGGGCGAGCTGCACAATGAAGACGAGAGGATTAGTGCACCACATACTAGTAGTGCCGCCGTGCCCGCTGCCGATGTAATGCCCGTGTGGGTTATACATGGCCCACTCCTCTGGTAACGCTGCCAGCGGCTTACGCGCCGAACAGTCTGCGCACGTCGCCGTCTCAAGGTGAGTTGGCCGATGAAGATCTGATGATTTCAGCATATCCCACATGTGGATATGCTTTCCATTCACCGGTGGGATGACAAAGGCTATACCGAAATGGTCGATGCTGCTCTTGGCGCCATGAAAACACAGACTAAGGGCGAGCTGCACAATGAAGACAAGAGGATTAGTGCACCACATACTAGTAGTGCCACCGTGCCCGCTGCCGATGTAATGCCCGTGCAAGTTATATATGGTCCACTCCTGTGGTGACGCTGGCAGTGGCTTACGCGCCGAACAGTCTGCGCACGTCGCCGTCTCAAGGTGAGTTGGCCGATGAAGATCTGATGATTTCAGCGTATCCCACACGTGGACATGCTTTCCATTCACCGGTGGGATGGCAAAGGCTATGCCGAAATGGTCGATGCTGCTCTTGGCGCCATGAAACCACAGACTAAGGGCGAGCTGCACAATGAAGACGAGAGGATTAGTGCACCACATACTAGTAGTGCCACCGTGCCCGCTGCCGATGTAATAGCCGTGCAGGTTATATATGGTCCACTCCTGTGGTGACGCTGGCAGTGGCTTACGCGCCGAACAGTCTGCGCACGTCGCCGTCTCAAGGTGAGTTGGCCGATCAAGATCTGATGATTTCAGCGCATCCCACATGTGGACATGCTTTCCATTCACCGGTGGGATGACGAAGGCTATCCCGAAATGGTCGATGCTGCTCTTGGCGCCATGAAAACACAGACTAAGGGCGAGCTGCACAATGAAGACGAGAGGATTAGTGCACCACATACTAGTAGTGCCGCCGTGCCCGCTGCCGATGTAATGCCCGTGCAGGTTATATATGGTCCACTCCTGTGGTGACGCTGGCAGTGGCTTACGTGCCGAACAGTCTGCGCACGTCGTCGTCTCAAGGTGAGTTGGCCGATGAAGATCTGATGATTTCAGCGTATCCCACACGTGGACATGCTTTCCATTCACCGGTGGGATGACAAAGGCTATCCCGAAATGGTCGATGCTGCTCTTGGCGCCATGAAAACACAGACTAAGGGCGAGCTGCACAATGAAGACGAGAGGATTAGTGCACCACACACTAGTAGTGCCACCGTGCCCGCTGCCGATGTAATGCCCGTGCAGGTTATATATGGTCCACTCCTGTGGTGACGCTGGCAGTGGCTTACAGCCGAACAGTCTGCGCACGTCGCCGTCTCAAGGTGAGTTGGCCGATGAAGATCTGATGATTTCAGCGTATCCCACATGTGGACATGCTTTCCATTCACCGGTGGGATGACAAAGGCTATCCCGAAATAGTCGATGCTGCTCTTGGCGCCATGAAAACACAGACTAAGGGCGAGCTGCACAATGAAGACGAGAGGATTAGTGCACCACATACTAGTAGTGCCGCCGTGCCCGCTGCCGATGTAATGCCCGTGCGGGTTATACATGGCCCACTCCTCTGGTAACGCTGCCAGCGGCTTACGCGCCGAACAGTCTGCGCACGTCGCCGTCTCAAGGTGAGTTGGCCGATGAAGATCTGATGATTTCAGCATATCCCACATGTGGACATGCTTTCCATTCACCGGTGGGATGACAAAGGCTATACCGAAATGGTCGATGCTGCTCTTGGCGCCATGAAAACACAGACTAAGGGCGAGCTGCACAATGAAGACAAGAGGATTAGTGCACCACATACTAGTAGTGCCACCGTGCCCGCTGCCGATGTAATGCCCGTGCAAGTTATATATGGTCCACTCCTGTGGTGACGCTGGCAGTGGCTTACGCGCCGAACAGTCTGCGCACGTCGCCGTCTCAAGGTGAGTTGGCCGATGAAGATCTGATGATTTCAGCGTATCCCACACGTGGACATGCTTTCCATTCACCGGTGGGATGGCAAAGGCTATGCCGAAATGGTCGATGCTGCTCTTGGCGCCATGAAACCACAGACTAAGGGCGAGCTGCACAATGAAGACGAGAGGATTAGTGCACCACATACTAGTAGTGCCACCGTGCCCGCTGCCGATGTAATAGCCGTGCAGGTTATATATGGTCCACTCCTGTGGTGACGCTGGCAGTGGCTTACGCGCCGAACAGTCTGCGAACGTCGCCGTCTCAAGGTGAGTTGGCCGATCAAGATCTGATGATTTCAGCGCATCCCACATGTGGACATGCTTTCCATTCACCGGTGGGATGACGAAGGCTATCCC
This sequence comes from Dermacentor albipictus, assembly GCF_038994185.2. Lineage (NCBI taxonomy): Eukaryota > Metazoa > Arthropoda > Arachnida > Ixodida > Ixodidae > Dermacentor > Dermacentor albipictus. The sequence goes on from NC_091824.1 coordinate 10,869,950, forward strand.
GAAATGGTCGATGCTGCTCTTGGCGCCATGAAAACACAGACTAAGGGCGAGCTGCACAATGAAGACGAGAGGATTAGTGCACCACATACTAGTAGTGCCACCGTGCCCGCTGCCGATGTAATAGCCGTGCAGGTTATATATGGTCCACTCCTGTGGTGACGCTGGCAGTGGCTTACGCGCCGAACAGTCTGCGAACGTCGCCGTCTCAAGGTGAGTTGGCCGATCAAGATCTGATGATTTCAGCGCATCCCACATGTGGACATGCTTTCCATTCACCGGTGGGATGACGAAGGCTATCCCGAAATGGTCGATGCTGCTCTTGGCGCCATGAAAACACAGACTAAGGGCGAGCTGCACAATGAAGACGAGAGGATTAGTGCACCACATACTAGTAGTGCCGCCGTGCCCGCTGCCGATGTAATGCCCGTGCGGGTTATACATGGCCCACTCCTCTGGTAACGCTGCCAGCGGCTTACGCGCCGAACAGTCTGCGCACGTCGCCGTCTCAAGGTGAGTTGGCCGATCAAGATCTGATGATTTCAGCGCATCCCACATGTGGACATGCTTTCCATTCACCGGTGGGATGACGAAGGCTATCCCGAAATGGTCGATGCTGCTCTTGGCGCCATGAAAACACAGACTAAGGGCGAGCTGCACAATGAAGACGAGAGGATTAGTGCACCACATACTAGTAGTGCCGCCGTGCCCGCTGCCGATGTAATGCCCGTGCAGGTTATATATGGTCCACTCCTGTGGTGACGCTGGCAGTGGCTTACAGCCGAACAGTCTGCGCACGTCGCCGTCTCAAGGTGAGTTGGCCGATGAAGATCTGATGATTTCAGCGTATCCCACATGTGGACATGCTTTCCATTCACCGGTGGGATGACAAAGGCTATCCCGAAATAGTCGATGCTGCTCTTGGCGCCATGAAAACACAGACTAAGGGCGAGCTGCACAATGAAGACGAGAGGATTAGTGCACCACATACTAGTAGTGCCGCCGTGCCCGCTGCCGATGTAATGCCCGTGCGGGTTATACATGGCCCACTCCTCTCGTGACGCTGCCAGCGGCTTACGCGCCGAACAGTCTGCGCACGTCGCAGTCTCAAGGTGAGTTGGCCGATGAAGATCTGATGATTTCAGCATATCCCACATGTGGACATGCTTTCCATTCACCGGTGGGATGACAAAGGCTATACCGAAATGGTCGATGCTGCTCTTGGCGCCATGAAAACACAGACTAAGGGCGAGCTGCACAATGAAGACGAGAGGATTAGTGCACCACATACTACAGGTTTTCCCGCTCAATTTAATCCAAGCGCCAGCCAATTTAATCCGAGCGCTAGTCAATTTAATCTAAGCTCCAGTCAATTTAATCAAAGTGCCAGTGATTTTAATCCGAGCGCCAGTCAATTTAATCCAAACGCCACTCAATTTAATCCAAACGCCAGCCGAAATAATCCAAGCGCCAGTGAATTTAATCCAGGCACAACGGAATTCAAGAACCTTTGGATTTCAAGACTTCTGAAAATTTGCGAACATATTATGAGTTAACACCTTGAACATGAAAGAGCGCGGTGGTAAACCAGTAGCTATCCTGCCACGGGACTAACGACAACTTCTGGAGGTTTTGAAGCGAAAAGCGCGAGCCGACGTATTTCGGAATTGGCTCCGTGAGCGTGTTCGGAGGCGAATTGGCTCCGTAAGCGTGTTCGGAGTTGAATTGGCTCCATAAGCGTGTTCGGAGTCGACGCAGGTGGCCACTGCCCCGCGCTATGCGTCATCGTTTGACGTTCGCCGCAAGCGCGTGTTTATCACGGAGGCCGACTATATAACCGCTTGGTAGGGTATAGGCGTGCGCATTCAAGATGGCACCTCCCAGTTATTAAACTTGTATTGCCATTTGACTCAATTTTAATTTGATACGCGAGACTTTAGGCTGCAAGAAGTACGAAAACAAAGAACTGAGCTTGTCACTAGTGATCACTACTCACCCTTCACTATCAGGTAGCAATGGTAGCAGACCAAATGCTCAGTGATCGTAAATGAGCATAATTGGATCATTGTTTCAAGGTTTCATTTGACATGCACGACGCTATGAACACCGAACAGAGCTTATCGCTAGTGATCATTAATGGCTCTGCGATGTAAATTAGCAATGTTGACTGATTTAAACTCTCATTTATTGACACTTTCATTTATACCATTCACGGCGTGCCTGAACGATGGCTCTGACCATCAAACTACACAAAGTGATTCTTCATCACTAAAGTGAATCAATCTTAGTATTTCCTATAGTTATCAAATTATAGTTAGTGAATAGCCGTTTCACATCTATCATAACCATTTAATATCTATCACGCTATTCTGCATAAAAATTCGAGAACATCGCAGTGAGCGCATCACTGGGGATGACTAAAAACTCGGCGGTATCTGTTAGTAGTGGTAACGCAAAAGTACTCATCGTGCTACAGCTTCATTGATAGTACTGACGGCACCCACGAGGGAAAGCTGCCTCAGGGATAGTAAAATAGGTGAATAATATTCACCAGTGACTTAAGTATACGAGTTTATAGTAGGCATAGTGAGTCACTCGTTTCATCGTGTTTCATTGGATGTATATGACGTCATGTTTCACAAAACTATAAGAACCCCGAACATCGCATTGTATTTCACTTGTGATCACTAGTGGCTTCACCATATCAGTTATGCTATTAAATGGTATTCATGACTGTTTCAGCGGTACCGATGACAAGGTCTTTGATTGGAGGCTGCGGATATAGCAGTAGAATAGTGAATCGTATTCGCTAGCGACCGAAGCCTCCCAGCGAGGGCCTAATAATTATCATCGAATCAAACTTTATTGTATCGTTTGATAGCCATGACCAAATCGAATGTGTACCATTAACTCGACGTACTCATGCTGACGTTTCCTCTCAAATAATTCGGAGAATGTTCATCTTCTGTGTCGCTTTCATAACGAAGTAGAAAATAAAAAAAAAATATTCGCTGGGGCTTAGCTAAGCTTAAGCCTGGATATCTCCAAGCGAAAAGGTTCGGTGATGCTTATGGTTTACCTTATGGTTATGCTTTATGATTTAGCCTATGGGTATGCTTACGGTTTCACTTATGGATATGCTTCGTTTAGCCTATGGTTATGCTATACGTGTGCCTTGTGTAGTTATGCAAATTGATTATCAATTATATATACCATGAGTTATGCAGGATTATTAAACTTCTTTATTCATCACTGTTGGGCACATCGCCTTGCGATTTCTCTACAGCCATAAACACAGCTCTCTGTATCAGTAGCATCATTCTCTTCTCCTTCCATGTTGAATGCGCACGCCTATACCCTACCAAGCGGTTATATAGTCGGCCTCCGTGATAAACACGCGCTTGCGGCGAACGTCAAACGATGACGCATAGCGCGGGGCAGTGGCCATCTGCGTCGACTCCGAACACGCTTATGGAGCCAATTCGACTCCGAACACGCTCACGGAGCCAATTCACCTGCGAACACGCTCACGGAGCCAATTCACCTGCGAACACGCTCACGGAGCCAATTCCGAATTACGCCGGCCCGCGCGCTGCGCAGTGTTGACTATACCGTAGTGAAGCTTTTCGCTTCAAAACCTCCAGAATCGTTAGTCCCGTTGCAGGATAGCTACTGGTTTACCACCGCGCTCTTTCATGTTCGAGGTGTTAACTCATAATATGTTCGCAAATTTTCAGAAGTCTTGAAATGCAAAGGTTCTTGAATTCCGTTGTGCCTGGATTAAATTCATTGGCGCTTGGATTATATCGGCTGGCGTTTGGATTAAATTGAGTGGCGTTTGGATTAAATTGACTGGCGCTCGGATTAAAATCACTGGCACTTGGATTAAATTGACTGGCGCTTAGATTAAATTGACTGGCGCTCGGATTAAATTGACTGGCGCTTGGATTAAATTGAGCGGGAAAACCTGTAGTAGTGCCACCGTGCCCGCTGCCGATGTAATAGCCGTGCAGGTTATATATGGTCCACTCCTGTGGTGACGCTGGCAGTGGCTTACGCGCCGAACAATCTGCGCACGTCGCCGTCTCAAGGTGAGTTGGCCGATGAAGATCTGATGATTTCAGCGTATCCCACACGTGGACATGCTTTCCATTCACCGGTGGGATGACAAAGGCTATACCAAAATGGTCGATGCTGCTCTTGGCGCCATGAAAACACAGACTAAGGGCGAGCTGCACAAAGAAGACGAGAGGATTAGTGCACCGCATACTAGTAGTGCCACCGTGCCCGCTGCCGATGTAATGCCCGTGCAGGTTATATATGGTCCACTCCTGTGGTGACGCTCGCAGCGGCTTACGCGCCGAACAGTCTGCCCACGTTGCCGTCTCAAGGTGAGTTGGCCGATGAAGATCTGATGATTTCAGCGTATCCCACACGTGGACATGCTTTCCATTCACCGGTGGGATGACGAAGGCTATACCAAAATGGTCGATGCTGCTCTTGGCGCCATGAAAACACAGACTGAGGGCGAGCTGCACAATGAAGACGAGAGGATTAGTGCACCACATACTAGTAGTGCAACCGTGCCCGCTGCCGATGTAATGCCCGTGCAGGTTATATATGGTCCACTCCTGTGGTGACGCTGGCAGTGGCTTACGCGCCGAACAGTCTGCGCACGTCGCCGTCTCAAGGTGAGTTGGCCGATGAAGATCTGATGATTTCAGCGTATCCCACATGTGGACATGCTTTCCATTCACCGGTGGGATGACAAAGGCTATACCAAAATGGTCGATGCTGCTCTTGGCGCCATGAAAACACAGACTAAGGGCGAGCTGCACAATGAAGACGAGAGGATTAGTGCACCACCTACTAGTAGTGCCGCCGTGCCCGCTGCCGATGTAATGCCCGTGCAGGTTATGTATGGCCCACTCCTGTGGTGACGCTCGCAGCGGCTTACGCGCCGAACAATCTGCGCACGTCGCCGTCTCAAGGTGAGTTGGCCGATGAAGATCTGATGATTTCAGCGTATCCCACATGTGGACATGCTTTCCATTCACCGGTGGGATGACAAAGGCTATACCGAAATGGTCGATGCTGCTCTTGGCGCCATGAAAACGCAGACTAAGGGCGAGCTGCACAATGAAGACGAGAGGATTAGTGCACCACATACTAGTAGTGCCACCGTGCCCGCTGCCGATGTAATGCCCGTGTAGGTTATATATGGTCCACTCCTGTGGTGACGCTGGCAGTGGCTTACGCGCCGAACAGTCTGCGCACGTCGCCGTCTCAAGGTGAGTTGGCCGATGAAGATCTGATGATTTCAGCGTATCCCACATGTGGACATGTTTCCATTCACCGGTGGGATGACAAAGGCTATACCAAAATGGTCGATGCTGCTCTTGGCGCCATGAAAACACAGACTAAGGGCGAGCTGCACAATGAAGACGAGAGGATTAGTGCACCACCTACTAGTAGTGCCGCCGTGCCCGCTGCCGATGTAATGCCCGTGCAGGTTATATATGGCCCACTCCTGTGGTGACGCTCGCAGCGGCTTACGCGCCGAACAATCTGCGCACGTCGCCGTCTCAAGGTGAGTTGGCCGATGAAGATCTGATGATTTCAGCGTATCCCACATGTGGACATGCTTTCCATTCACCGGTGGGATGACAAAGGCTATACCGAAATGGTCGATGCTGCTCTTGGCGCCATGAAAACGCAGACTAAGGGCGAGCTGCACAATGAAGACGAGAGGATTAGTGCACCACATACTAGTAGTGCCACCGTGCCCGCTGCCGATGTAATAGCCGTGCAGGTGATATATGGTCCACTCCTGTGGTGACGCTGGCAGTGGCTTACGCGCCGAACAGTCTGCGCACGTCGCCGTCTCAAGGTGAGTTGGCCGATGAAGATCTGATGATTTCAGCGTATCCCACATGTGGACATGCTTTCCATTCACCGGTGGGATGACAAAGGCTATACCAAAATGGTCGATGCTGCTCTTGGCGCCATGAAAACACAGACTAAGGGCGAGCTGCACAATGAAGACGAGAGGATTAGTGCACCACCTACTAGTAGTGCCGCCGTGCCCGCTGCCGATGTAATGCCCGTGCAGGTTATATATGGCCCACTCCTGTGGTGACGCTCGCAGCGGCTTACGCGCCGAACAATCTGCGCACGTCGCCGTCTCAAGGTGAGTTGGCCGATGAAGATCTGATGATTTCAGCGTATCCCACATGTGGACATGTTTTCCATTCACCGGTGGGATGACAAAGGCTATACCGAAATGGTCGATGCTGCTCTTGGCGCCATGAAAACGCAGACTAAGGGCGAGCTGCACAATGAAGACGAGAGGATTAGTGCACCACATACTAGTAGTGCCACCGTGCCCGCTGCCGATGTAATGCCCGTGTAGGTTATATATGGTCCACTCCTGTGGTGACGCTGGCAGTGGCTTACGCGCCGAACAGTCTGCGCACGTCGCTGTCTCAAGGTGAGCTGGCCGATGAAGATCTGATGATGTCAACGTATCCCACACGTGGACATGCTTTCCATTCACCGGTGGGACGACAAAGGCTATCCCGAAATGGTCGATGCTGCTCTTGGCACCATGAAAACACAGACTAAGGGTGAGCTGCACAATGAAGACGAGAGGATTAGTGCACCACCTACTAGTAGTGCCGCCGTGCCCGCTGCCGATGTAATGCCCGTGCAGGTTATATATGGTCCACTCCTGTGGTGACGCTGGCAGTGGCTTACGCGCCGAACAGTCTGCGCACGTCGCCGTCTCAAGGTGAGTTGGCCGATGAAGATCTGATGATTTCAGCGTATCCCACATGTGGACATGCTTTCCATTCACCGGTGGGATGACAAAGGCTATGCCAAAATGGTCGATGCTGCTCTTGGCGCCATGAAAACACAGACTGAGGGCGAGCTGCACAATGAAGACGAGAGGATTAGTGCACCACATACTAGTAGTGCCACCGTGCCCGCTGCCGATGTAATGCCCGTGCAGGTTATATATGGTCCACTCCTGTGGTGAGGCTCGCAGCGGCTTACGCGCCGAACAGTCTGCACACGTCGCCGTCTCAAGGTGAGTTGGACGATGAAGATCTGATGATTTCAGCGTATCCCACACGTGGACATGCTTTCCATTCACCGGTGGGATGACAAAGACTATACCAAAATGGTCGATGCTGCTCTTGGCGCCATGAAAACACAGACTAAGGGCGAGCTGCACAATGAACACGAGAGGATTAGTGCACCACCTACTAGTAGTGCCGCCGTGCCCACTGCCGATGTAATTCCCGTGCAAGTTATATATGGCCCACTCCTGTGGTGACGCTCGCAGCGGCTTACGCGCCGAACAGTCTGCGCACGTCGCCGTCTCAAGGTGAGTTGGCCGATGACGATCTGATGATTTCAGCGTATCCCACATGTGGACATGCTTTCCATTCACCGGTGGGATGACAAAGGCTATGCCAAAATGGTCGATGCTGCTCTTGGCGCCATGAAAACACAGACTAAGGGCGAGCTGCACAATGAAGACGAGAGGATTAGTGCACCACCTACTAGTAGTGCCGCCGTGCCCACTGCCGATGTAATGCCCGTGCAGGTTATATATGGCCCACTCCTGTGGTGACGCTCGCAGCGGCTTACGCGCCGAACAGTCTGCGCACGTCGCCGTCTCAAGGTGAGTTGGCCGATGACGATCTGATGATTTCAGCGTATCCCACACGTGGACATGCTTTCCATTCGCCGGTGGAATGACAAAGGCTATCCCGAAATGGTCGATGCTGCTCTTGGCGCCATGAAAACACAGACTAAGGGCGAGCTGCACAATGAAGACGAGAGGATTAGTGCACCACCTACTAGTTTTGCCGCCGTGCCCGCTGCCGATGTAATGCCCGTGCAGGTTATATATGGTCCACTCCTGTGGTGACGCTGGCAGTGGCTTACGCGCCGAACAGTCTGCGCACGTCGCCGTCTCAAGGTGAGTTGGCCGATGCCGATCTGATCATTTCAGCGTATCCCACATGTGGACATGCTTTCCATTCACCGGTGGGATGACAAAGGCTATGCCAAAATGGTCGATGCTGCTCTTGGCGCCATGAAAACACAGACTAAGGGCGAGCTGCACAATGAAGACGAGAGGATTAGTGCACCACCTACTAGTAGTGCCACCGTGCCCGCTGCCGATGTAATGCCCGTGCAGGTTATATATGGCCCACTCCTGTGGTGACGCTCGCAGCGGCTTACGCGCCGAACAGTCTGCGCACGTCGCCGTCTCAAGGTGAGTTGGCCGATGACGATCTGATGATTTCAGCGTATCCCACACGTGGACATGCTTTCCATTCGCCGGTGGAATGACAAAGGCTATCCCGAAATGGTCGATGCTGCTCTTGGCGCCATGAAAACACAGACTAAGGGCGAGCTGCACAATGAAGACGAGAGGATTAGTGCACCACATACTAGTAGTGCCACCGTGCCCGCTGCCGATGTAATAGCCGTGCAGGTGATATATGGTCCACTCCTGTGGTGACGCTGGCAGTGGCTTACGCGCCGAACAGTCTGCGCACGTCGCCGTCTCAAGGTGAGTTGGCCGATGAAGATCTGATGATTTCAGCGTATCCCACATGTGGACATGCTTTCCATTCACCGGTGGGATGACAAAGGCTATACCAAAATGGTCGATGCTGCTCTTGGCGCCATGAAAACACAGACTAAGGGCGAGCTGCACAATGAAGACGAGAGGATTAGTGCACCACCTACTAGTAGTGCCGCCGTGCCCGCTGCCGATGTAATGCCCGTGCAGGTTATATATGGCCCACTCCTGTGGTGACGCTCGCAGCGGCTTACGCGCCGAACAATCTGCGCACGTCGCCGTCTCAAGGTGAGTTGGCCGATGAAGATCTGATGATTTCAGCGTATCCCACATGTGGACATGTTTTCCATTCACCGGTGGGATGACAAAGGCTATACCAAAATGGTCGATGCTGCTCTTGGCGCCATGAAAACACAGACTAAGGGCGAGCTGCACAATGAAGACGAGAGGATTAGTGCACCACCTACTAGTAGTGCCGCCGTGCCCGCTGCCGATGTAATGCCCGTGTAGGTTATATATGGCCCACTCCTGTGGTGACGCTCGCAGCGGCTTACGCGCCGAACAATCTGCGCACGTCGCCGTCTCAAGGTGAGTTGGCCGATGAAGATCTGATGATTTCAGCGTATCCCACATGTGGACATGCTTTCCATTCACCGGTGGGATGACAAAGGCTATACCGAAATGGTCGATGCTGCTCTTGGCGCCATGAAAACGCAGACTAAGGGCGAGCTGCACAATGAAGACGAGAGGATTAGTGCACCACATACTAGTAGTGCCACCGTGCCCGCTGCCGATGTAATAGCCGTGCAGGTGATATATGGTCCACTCCTGTGGTGACGCTGGCAGTGGCTTACGCGCCGAACAGTCTGCGCACGTCGCCGTCTCAAGGTGAGTTGGCCGATGAAGATCTGATGATTTCAGCGTATCCCACATGTGGACATGCTTTCCATTCACCGGTGGGATGACAAAGGCTATACCAAAATGGTCGATGCTGCTCTTGGCGCCATGAAAACACAGACTAAGGGCGAGCTGCACAATGAAGACGAGAGGATTAGTGCACCACCTACTAGTAGTGCCGCCGTGCCCGCTGCCGATGTAATGCCCGTGCAGGTTATATATGGCCCACTCCTGTGGTGACGCTCGCAGCGGCTTACGCGCCGAACAATCTGCGCACGTCGCCGTCTCAAGGTGAGTTGGCCGATGAAGATCTGATGATTTCAGCGTATCCCACATGTGGACATGTTTTCCATTCACCGGTGGGATGACAAAGGCTATACCGAAATGGTCGATGCTGCTCTTGGCGCCATGAAAACGCAGACTAAGGGCGAGCTGCACAATGAAGACGAGAGGATTAGTGCACCACATACTAGTAGTGCCACCGTGCCCGCTGCCGATGTAATGCCCGTGTAGGTTATATATGGTCCACTCCTGTGGTGACGCTGGCAGTGGCTTACGCGCCGAACAGTCTGCGCACGTCGCTGTCTCAAGGTGAGCTGGCCGATGAAGATCTGATGATGTAAACGTATCCCACACGTGGACATGCTTTCCATTCACCGGTGGGACGACAAAGGCTATCCCGAAATGGTCGATGCTGCTCTTGGCGCCATGAAAACACAGACTAAGGGTGAGCTGCACAATGAAGACGAGAGGATTAGTGCACCACCTACTAGTAGTGCCGCCGTGCCCGCTGCCGATGTAATGCCCGTGCAGGTTATATATGGTCCACTCCTGTGGTGACGCTGGCAGTGGCTTACGCGCCGAACAGTCTGCGCACGTCGCCGTCTCAAGGTGAGTTGGCCGATGAAGATCTGATGATTTCAGCGTATCCCACATGTGGACATGCTTTCCATTCACCGGTGGGATGACAAAGGCTATGCCAAAATGGTCGATGCTGCTCTTGGCGCCATGAAAACACAGACTGAGGGCGAGCTGCACAATGAAGACGAGAGGATTAGTGCACCACATACTAGTAGTGCCACCGTGCCCGCTGCCGATGTAATGCCCGTGCAGGTTATATATGGTCCACTCCTGTGGTGAGGCTCGCAGCGGCTTACGCGCCGAACAGTCTGCACACGTCGCCGTCTCAAGGTGAGTTGGACGATGAAGATCTGATGATTTCAGCGTATCCCACACGTGGACATGCTTTCCATTCACCGGTGGGATGACAAAGACTATACCAAAATGGTCGATGCTGCTCTTGGCGCCATGAAAACACAGACTAAGGGCGAGCTGCACAATGAACACGAGAGGATTAGTGCACCACCTACTAGTAGTGCCGCCGTGCCCACTGCCGATGTAATGCCCGTGCAAGTTATATATGGCCCACTCCTGTGGTGACGCTCGCAGCGGCTTACGCGCCGAACAGTCTGCGCACGTCGCCGTCTCAAGGTGAGTTGGCCGATGACGATCTGATGATTTCAGCGTATCCCACATGTGGACATGCTTTCCATTCACCGGTGGGATGACAAAGGCTATGCCAAAATGGTCGATGCTGCTCTTGGCGCCATGAAAACACAGACTAAGGGCGAGCTGCACAATGAAGACGAGAGGATTAGTGCACCACCTACTAGTAGTGCCGCCGTGCCCACTGCCGATGTAATGCCCGTGCAGGTTATATATGGCCCACTCCTGTGGTGACGCTCGCAGCGGCTTACGCGCCGAACAGTCTGCGCACGTCGCCGTCTCAAGGTGAGTTGGCCGATGACGATCTGATGATTTCAGCGTATCCCACACGTGGACATGCTTTCCATTCGCCGGTGGAATGACAAAGGCTATCCCGAAATGGTCGATGCTGCTCTTGGCGCCATGAAAACACAGACTAAGGGCGAGCTGCACAATGAAGACGAGAGGATTAGTGCACCACCTACTAGTTTTGCCGCCGTGCCCGCTGCCGATGTAATGCCCGTGCAGGTTATATATGGTCCACTCCTGTGGTGACGCTGGCAGTGGCTTACGCGCCGAACAGTCTGCGCACGTCGCCGTCTCAAGGTGAGTTGGCCGATGCCGATCTGATCATTTCAGCGTATCCCACATGTGGACATGCTTTCCATTCACCGGTGGGATGACAAAGGCTATGCCAAAATGGTCGATGCTGCTCTTGGCGCCATGAAAACACAGACTAAGGGCGAGCTGCACAATGAAGACGAGAGGATTAGTGCACCACCTACTAGTAGTGCCACCGTGCCCGCTGCCGATGTAATGCCCGTGCAGGTTATATATGGCCCACTCCTGTGGTGACGCTCGCAGCGGCTTACGCGCCGAACAGTCTGCGCACGTCGCCGTCTCAAGGTGAGTTGGCCGATGACGATCTGATGATTTCAGCGTATCCCACACGTGGACATGCTTTCCATTCGCCGGTGGAATGACAAAGGCTATCCCGAAATGGTCAATGCTGCTCTTGGCGCCATGAAAACACAGACTAAGGGCGAGCTGCACAATGAAGACCAGAGGATTAGTGCACCGCATGTTAGTGGTGCCGCCATGCCCACCCGTATCTGTATCTCATATAAAGTCCAGCTGGAACGAAATTTCACTTCGGCTAAGTTGGCTATAAATTAGTAGCGTATATGCTCTCATAGCAATTTTGGCACAGACGCAGGGCTGGTAATTGTCTCATTTTGACTTTTTTTTATTTTTAACCCAGCAAGTATCACATAAGAAGACGGCGCTTGCACACCGTAGTTAGCGGATATGACGCAAGCCCCAAACGTATTCTCAATGTATTGAGTTAGCTTATTCTCATTGTTTTGAATTCCGCGTCATTACAGCGAGTGGCGTTCATGTCAGTTTCGGTATGGATAGCTTCTATTTTTCTAGCTTAATCTAGCACCCCCTCGTGTTTCAAGCGTTTTGCGCGAAGGTTATTCTTGCCTACGCTTTCTGAAACAAGTCTATTTTTGCTGCCCATAATTTTGATGCTGTTGGTCTTCAAAGCAATAAAACATAATTTAAGTTGCAAGGCACAGTAATTTTTTTTAAAGCGAAGCTTTCTTTCCCTCTCCCTTCGACTTTCTCACTGCTGCTGCTGCTGTGGGCTGCCGCTGTCGCGCACATCGCGACGGGGCTGGTTCAGAGCGATAATTGGCGCGAGTAATAGAGAAAAGGCGACGGGAGAAACTCGTTTTCCCCCCACCGCGTTGAATGTGCACAATACCCTCTGGATCGAGCTCCTTGGCCATCGCTATATGAGCCGCCTGACAACTGTAATTAACCGTGACTCCCCTCAGAAGCATTGCACAAACTGCAGCGCTTCCCTTTCTACTAACGTGCAAGGCCAGAGGCGAGGCAGATACAACTGTAGAGAAGAGGAGAATGAGAGGAATGAGAAGAGGCAGCTGTCACACAAGAGGGGGGAGAGGTGACGTGAGAAGGCAAGGAAACCACAGCGGTTGCAGGGACACAGTATAAGCTACAAGGTACAGTACAGTGCGTTGTTGCTGTTTCTGAAAAAATAACCCCAAGAAAATATGTTATGCGGGCAACTTATGCAGGACATGCAGAAGTAGAGCCGCATCAAAAAAATCGCACCGCAGGGTCCAGGAGACACTATGGAAGCGGTCTACAGGCAAGTCAACACTTCTGTGCCCGCCGCGTCAGCTTCATGGCTATGGCATTGCTAGAGGTCGTGTATTTGATCCCAATAGCGGAAGCCGCACTTCGACGGGGGCAAAATAGAAAACGCACGTGCACTTAGATTTTGGGACACGTTAAAGGACATCACGGTGTCAAAATTAATCCAGGGCCCGCCCCTACGGCGTGCCTCATAATCCCATTGTGGTTTTGGCACGTAGCGCCCCACAATCCAATTCAACTTTAATACTTCTGCCACAATGCGATGTGCCATGTGAGGAAATGACAACGTTCAACCCTCTCAGAGGTTATCAAATATGGCGCACAGCAACGCCTCAAGCAAACACCTCTCCCTGTGTGTTCTGTGTGCTACACAAACAGCAGTGGTGGGGATAAGGTAAACGCTTAACATCAACTCACGACTCTCATGTTAGCCTAGACGTTGAAGAAATTAAACTTTAGCCGCTAACATCACCGCTATTATCGTCAATGAAAACATCGAGCCCGGAAAGCTTCACTTACATCGATTGCCACATTGCATGGGATCTGCATAATTTTCCTTCTATAAGACGGCGATATCTCTTTGATCTCCAGTGAGTCTTTTAGAGAAAGCAATGCATAGCGCTGATTTGTCCTTTCTGCACGTTCCTTGCCTGCACCCCATCGCCCCTCTGCTACTCAAAAAGCCTAGATTGTTATTTGATTTCTCTGCCGCAAATGTTGAGGCCTCTAAAAGCAAGATTCGATCACTATATGTTGCTTGTTTTCTGGGACCTATTAAATTTCGCGTTTTAAATCCACTCCGTGCTGCAAGGCATAGCAGTCTTTTTTTTTGTACCTAAGCCAAAGATGTGCAGTTGCTTTTAGTTATGTTGTTCAAGAAATAAAATCTGATTTTTATAGCGAACACTTAAGAAATGAGCAACAGAGTGCTACGTTTGAGGAAGGAAAAACAAAGTATGATATTTGAAGAGCACCACTCAAAAACCAAAACCGAAACAAAATCTTGAGTTGTGTGTTTCTGCCATCTGGTGGGAGACTGTGGCACTAAGTCCTATGTGACTTTAAAAAAAATATCATGGAGCACGGTATTTAACCGCTATCAGCACGACGCAGGACGACAGGGGCGTGCAATTAAAGTCAACCGCAGCTACCGATGATTCCGCAATGATCATCATCATCATCATCATCACCCTGGTTACGCCCACTGCAGGGCAAAGGCCTCTCCCATACTTCTCCAACAACCCCGGTCATGTACTAATTGTGGCCATGCCGTCCCTGCAAACTTCTTAATCTCATCCGCCCACCTAACTTTCTGCCGCCCCCTGCTACGCTCCCCTTCCCTTGGAATCCAGTCCGTAACCCTTAATGACCATCGGTTATCTTCCCTCCTCATTACATGTCCTGCCCATGCCCATTTCTTTGTCTTGATTTCAACTAAGATATCATTAACTCGCGTTTGTTCCCTCACGCAATCTGCTCTTTTCTTATCCCTTAACGTTACACCTATCATTCTTCTTTCCATAGCTCGTTGCGTCGTCCTCAATTTGAGTAGAACCCTTTTCGTAAGCCTCCAGGTTTCTACCCCGTAGGTGAGTACTGGTAAGACGCAGCTATTATACACTTTCCTCTTTCCGCAATGATACGCTTGGGTTTATCAAGACGCCATGTGAATTGGCACAACGGCGTTTCAAACATCGCTGTTCGGAACAATGTTATCCCATGTGCACAAACTCGAGATAGGCATCGATCGAAAGCCAAGTCTCCGGAATACATACGCTCTAGTGGCTTTTACGGTAGTAGCCGTAGTTTTATTAGAGCAACCGTGTTGTTCCTCAAATTATGCAGAAATTTTCATCGTTTCCATATGCTTCCATTGCTGAATGTTTAACCACTCCGGGAACGAAATTCTTGCTTTCCACAAAATATTCACATTTGTCTCGTGTGGCTTGTCTTCCGAAGCCTGTCTGTCACCTGCGTTTTGCAATAATCAACCTGGATTCTTAATTATTCGCGAAAAACCCACTCGCTCTATAGAAAACGCGCTAGCTTAGCACCGCTGCTGCTCGGGATGCTAGTTGGTACGTGTCCAGAAAAGCTGGAGATGCGCTTGCCGCCATCCGAGACGTACCCTGCAACCCTTACAAGAGAAGCGTACGAACCCGTGTAAAAAAAAAAAAATGAGTTGTCATCTCTCCAGGCTGATCTGGTAACGTAGTCGATGGCTGGGGAGTGTACGGTGACCAGTTAGCCTTCACTTACGGCATCTTCGTAATTCTTCATGGCTGTCGTTGAGAGAAACGCGTGAATATTCCGCTGCTTCGGTTTCACTGGCCACAGCACTGGCGAAAGGACAACAACAAACGAGCATTTCCTTGCTAGTTTTTTCGCTAGAACTAAGCCTTTCCAACGGCCGGCTGCAAATCGGTGAAGTCATACCGCCGGTGCTGACTGGCACTAGCAAAGGTGCACCAGAAGGCATTGACCCCTCCCCGCGCTACCGAACGCGGCTGCGTTCTTGTGGCAGGCGGGAGGGGAGGGGGAGGGGGAGGATGAAGGCAGTTAATTTTTCCAGCGTGGCGAAAAGGGAGGACGACGCGGCTTTGTTTCCTGTCAAATGAGGGCGAAAAAAATAGGCTTGTGAATAAACGCAGGTACCGTCATCCTTGAGTTGCTCATTTTCTTCATCAAAAAGAAGAAAAAAAGAAGAGGCCAAATTGGACACTTGCCCACGTCCACCCTGTTCGGTGCAGCAGCCCCCGATGCAGGTTTTACCTTTCATTCACGGCGCGTACCTTGGCTAGAAGGGAGTAGGGCAAAGCGAGGCATATGGCATGCCAGATTCAGTCATATCTGCCGCTGCTTTATATGCGGCAAGTATTTGTGGTTACCGCTGGCGCGCAGGCCGCTGCATATATGCTTGTTTGAGGGCGAAAAATATTAATTAAAGAGCGTCAACCCAAAGAGCGAACAGACGTTTCACTGTATCAGAGAGGTGGATTGAAGCCGTAGAGGTCGGTTCGATTACACACGCGGTTAACTACTTATTCGAATGATTGAGATGGTCTGAAAAGAGCGCATCGATAAAGTAACGTTAAAAAAGCTTCTGTACTGCATAGGCAGTCAACTATAGGGACAGTATCAGCTCAGAGTAGCCCGTAACGAGAGGGGACAAAAATGTCCATTTAACGATGGCTGCCGCTGACGATGCAGCGACATGGGCGACGATTTGATAAAGATGAAGTACGTGAGATCTATAAAGCGAAAAATTAATGCGGTAAAATAACGTGAAACAGCAAACAAACATTAGCGCGATGCTCCACACGTGCGGCACAAAAACTGCGTGCAAAGATTATGCATGCGCACAGGACAAAGGGCGGCATCATGAGAAATTTCAGCAGCACATGCGTAAGTCAGCGTTCGAATGTCCACAATAAATCACAACCAACTGTTATAGGTGAATATGTCCAGACATGCTTTCGCTGCCTCATAATGAAATATATGGTTTTTGTCCTTCTTAGTTTTCGTCGCAGTGCGACATTTCAGCTCGCGTTTCCGCGTTCAATACCTGCCAAACCACTTACAGCGGAGTAACTTAACTTCCTTACGGTACCGAGCAAAACGTGGCATTGCCTTTGGAATTAAATATGCATTGTTAGCCATTCTGTAAGAATGTACAGACTAACAAGCAAAGCAGGCCCATAAGGAACCCAATGATAGAAAGCACGTGGCTATTTCGTAACAGTCCACTTGCTTATAGTCGCATGCCTATTTCACATAAAGCGTGAGGAGCAACTAAAACACTTTTACGTCAACCTGGCATTGCAGAGAGGAACCGGAAGCTGGGGGCACGCGTATCCTCTTCAGTCGTACAGCTCCAGCGAATCAGGGTGGCCGAATCGGACAGTCGACTAGGCTGACTCTTGCTTTCTTCGCATAAAACCTTTTACTACCACTGTAGTTAAGTACTATGAACACACCCCGGGCTATAGAAATTTAGAAATATCGTGTACGAGACCTTTCGAGCGTTTCCACCGGAACATTTCAGAAGAAGAAATAAAGACGAATCGTCTTTCCTGTTCTGTCTTGTTCAAAAGTTTGTCAGAAGTAAACGAAGCCCCGGCAAAAGTGCTGATCACCCTTGTGAGGTCTGCAAATGGCCGTCTCTTTACTAGCACGAGCATGTGGAAGCGCACTCCCGAAGCACGCTTTCGATAGTAGTGCTTGTGGCTTGTTGGTTCTGATGCAAGCGCTCAATTATCACATCTAGTTGTCTAGTTTACAAGTGGCCCATCCTGGCACATTGTTTAGACATTTACCATATGTTAGGCGAGATTATCAGTAATACACACATTATTTAGATGCGTAATTGTTGCAAGAAACAAGGAATTGAAATATTGTCGTCGTTTCTTATTCGTTCACAATAATCTTGCAGTCAGCGAAGGCATTGATTGCTTTATGTTTTAGATAATTTAGCCGCATCCCTGAATCTGTACAGAAATATCCTATGCAAAATATACATTCAACTCAAATGAGCTAGCCATTTGTGGACGGAAACTAGCCCTTGCTTGCAGTGGGCTTTTTCTGGACAAGTCGTGCCGTTTACTATAGGCTAGCCTTAGCGAGCCCACATTTACCCCACCACTCCAGCTGTGGGTGACCAAATGGTCACCACGGGCCACCTGCTCAATCTGGCGACCTGGTTGCACGTTTGTCCATCCTGTCACGTCCTTTGTGAGCAAAAATGATGCCACCCTACTTGCTTCACTACTGGAGCCCCCTGATGCCGAGTGAGGGGAACACTTGCCCATCCGAGTCCGCACACGTGGCATAATTTGAGCGGGCGTCAGCGAGAAGCTTGGTAGCGTTCAGTGGCGCATACGCACAAGCAGATTTTCATCAGCGAGCGTGGGCCCAGTGCGCTAAGTGCTGAAGACGTGACCATACGAAATGACAAATTTCAAAAATATATTTATGAGTCCTGCCTCGACAAGTGCAACTCATTCTGTCGACATGTTGGTTCTGTACTTGGTCTTTTCTCTCTCTCTCTATCTTGTTATTTTTATTAAAGTTCAAGCATACGGCTTAAACTTTTCTCTTTATGGTAAGTGTATTTTTGCGCTTTGCAGAATGTCGTGTAGCACGCGCCTACTCACAAAATAGCGAATACTGATTACGCTTGCACTTGTGTGAAGGTTGTCCTTTGTCAATTGAGGGCATTCAACCCTTCGAGTATCACGATAACCTAAGACTCTCTGTTCCGGACGGGCGCGTCTCAGGGCGTCCTGGCATAGCAGTCAGCGCCTGCTCCCATGTACGCAGGCCACCTCTGGTGCCGGAAAGGCAGCGGGCCGGCGCATCGGTCACAGACGCACTGCAGGCGCACGCGGTACACGGTCATCTGGCCCATGCGCCGGTCGAACGGGTCGTAGGCCAGCTGGTTGTCCTCGTCACCCTGGCCACACTCGGCCACGGCCAGCTGCTCGAAGGCGTCGTGGTCGAGCCCGTAAAGCGGGCTGTCCGCTTGAAAGCGGGCCGCCTCGTGCGCCCGCATCCGCTCCAGGCAGCGCCGCTCCTCCGCCGACATGGCGCGCACGCGCGTCGGCCAAAACCAGAAGGTGGCGAATACCAGGTCGACGCTGCGCGGCCCCGATCCCGGCAGCAGGGTTCCTGCGCAGTGGAGCGCTCAACACTTGCGCCGCATCGAGAGATATCGGCGCCGTACCGGTCGAGATGGTGCGCTGCACCCCGCCCGCGTCGTGCGGCCCCACGTGGCGACGGGTGCGCCGGTACTCCGAGTGCTGCTCCAGGAAGCGGGCTCCGATGGCCGTGAAGTTTGGCAGGCCGCCGTACTCGAGGGGCCGCTTGCCGTCTGCGAGGGTGCTCAGTAAGTGGAGCTGCCTGACAGGCTGCCCGGCCGTGCTCACCGGAGTCGTAGACGAGCGCACCAGGGGGCCCGGCGTCGGACCACAGGGCATACAGCCGTGTGTAGAGGCGCGATCCGAAGCGCAGCCGGCAGAAGTCGGCGCGACTGCGCAGGTACACGCTGGTGCCAGCGGCCAGCGCGAACTCTCGGTCATCGTGGTCGGCGGCCGGGCCGCGGTGGCAGTCCGAGAGCCAATAGAGGAACAGGTCGCGGCCCATGCCGGGCATGCTGACGGCCAGCGGCGACGCCTGTGCTCCAAGCGCCGAGCGCACGGGGCGCGGAAGCAGGGGCCGACCTGTGCGGCCGTCCAGCACGGTCGTCTGGCTGGCCACGTACAGCGGGAAACCCGGCCCCGTCTGGTAGCTGACCATGACGTCGGGCGTCCCGTCGCCGTCAAAGAAACCCACGGCCGGTGTGCTGTACGACTCGGACTGGGCAAAGCGGCGTGACCAGAGCCGCGTAAAGCTCAGGCCGTCCAGCGCGAACGCGGTCGAGTTGAAGGCGGCCATGACGAGGTCCGCCACGCCGTCGTCGTTAATGTCGACCAGCGCCGGCGGGGTCATGATACCCTTGCTAGGGTCCGTGTAGATTGCACGTGCCGCGTGGGCACGGCCGGCGAGCAGCTCGCGCAACGGCAGGCTCCACAGCGAGCCCCCGTGCGTCTCGCCGCCTGTGCCGAACAGCACCAGCTCGGTACCGTCCGGGTAGAGCATCAACTGCGGCGAGTAGTACGTCTCTCGGCCATCTGGCACCATTGCCCAGCTGAGCAGCCTGCCCGAGCGCCCACTGACGACGAGCAGGCGGCCCGCCAGCCGGTCCGAAGGCGCGCCCGGCTCGCGCAGCGGGTCTCCTCCGTGGGCGACCAACAGGTCGGGCGTGCCGTCGGCGTCTACGTCGCGCATGTGCTGCGCCGTGTACATGTTGGAACGCTCGACCACGGCCTCGTCCGCTCCCGACAGCGCCCAGAGCACACCGCCCGTGCGTCCGCTTACCGCGTAGAGACCCTGCGCAGGAACAGCGCTGCCGCCAACGCGCTTCGAGGCCGGGCCGCGCGCCGTACCGCCATGCGACCTCCGGCGACGCAGTCCGACACGCCGTCCGCGTCCAGGTCCAGCCGGCAACTGAGCGCGAACAACTCGTGGGCCACGTAGAGGCGCCACAGCTCGTGGCCCGAGCGGCCGTCGAGCGCCGCCAGGCCTCCGCCGCAGCCCCGGCCGCCGGCCGCCGGCAGGTAGACGTCGCACGCCACCCGCGGGTACCGGTACGCATCCAGGCCTGCGCGCGTTGTGTGTCACCGCGGGCGCGTGGCGAGCTCGGCGCACTGACCGGTTCCGAAGCCGAAGACCACGTCGAGCGTGCCGTCCCCGTTGACGTCCAAGTGGCGGAAGGCCGACTCCGTGGTCAGCATTGGCATCGTGTTGTGCCACACGTCGTGCACGCGCAGCTGCCGGCAGCCGTCGGAGCGCGCTGCCCGCCGGCGTTGCCGGTGGTGGCGCAGCACCAGCGCCACGGCACCTGCGAGTGCCAGCTTTCGTTGTGGGAAGGCGTCGGTGAAAACAAGTGTCGACACCAAAACCTCCTTGCTCGACTCTGTCCACTCAGGGATAGAGCCAGCTATGACGTCACAAATTATGGAAACGTATGGACCATTTCCAGCGCCGCCGCATGGGCTCCGACATCTTTGAGCCGGTGGCCGTACGGCTATTGAGCACCTTATGCTTTTGCCGTCAAGGTCGTGGACCACATGCATGCTGAGCAAACGCTAAATAAACTGTTTTTGCTTTCTAGATGAATTATTATCCGCAAGTGATGCAACGCTTTCAACAGAAAGCGCAAGCGAAATGTTAGTGCTAGTCATTCGATAAACTTGGCCTTATTTTATCCTGACGATCCTGAAGCGAATACCTGAATACCCTGAAGCGAATACGCCAAGTCGGTGCGTCCTCTGATGACGAGGCACTCGATTTCACGTAATTATTTTGCTTCTCTCGTAAAAACAGATAGCTCTTAACACCTCCATACTGGGTAATCCACTGTAACAGTGGTCATGTGCGAGTAATATGTCGATAAGATTGTTTTCAATGTCATTCAAAATGGGATTGTTTTCAATGTCATTCAAAATGGATCCTTGCAGTTCTCAGTGCCTCTCGGAACGAATGGTTCTTCTGAACATGACTGACAGTCCCTCAAGATGCACAAGCAGTGATAAGAGCCTCAGCTATGCACTGCTAACTTACCTGCGCTATTGTTACGTTAGCTTATCGGTCACCGATTCAACCATTAAGCTAAAAAATGCAAGCAATTATCATCTCGCGTCCAAAGTGCCTTGTTTTGCGCTTTATGAAATCGTGATTGATTAAGGATATTTCGTTGCTTTACGAGCTCGAAACAAAACTTGGAGTGAAATACATTTTCAAGTCCCGTTCTTTCCACAACATAGGAAATTATGTTTGCGCGAGAGACGTTCTCGGTTTGTCATCATGACTGCATGCACAGTTTATTGCGTACGTACGAGCCTAGACTGCTCGTTTCCTCCTGCTAATCAAATGTCTATTACCGGACGTGATGTCTCCGTTAAGAGGGACGTCCTCAAGAAAAAAATAGTTCGGCTTTAAGTCTTCGCGCTGAATCATCGCTTTTCTGCGAGAGATGGGTTTTCCACGCCAGAGGGGTGTGAGATAGTTTGGCTTCGGCGTCCATTCAAAGAAGGGGGTAATATAGTCATGATACTTTTATTGCCCACAAAAGTGGGTGAAGTGCAGTTAACTAACATCAGCATTGCCCATTCACTAAATGCAAGCGGAGTGCCGGGCAGCTGAGTTCGACGAAACAGTCTCGACAAAAATTAAGAGAATGGGTGGAAAGATGGACACAAATTTAGCTATGAAATATTACGCTGTGTTATGACTTTGCACATCACCGCGTTAGTCACGAGCGATGTCTAGAAGCCTACCCACTTCAATGTGGCACACTAGCGACGGTTAGCGCGGTAACCTTTTTTTCGAATCGGCACTCGGACTTTCAGCATGATGTTACGCTTCAAAACCCATATTCGTAGGCCTCCTACTTTAGGGTGGGTGTGTGGCCTTATCGCACGTGAACGCTTCCCCTAAAGTAAGCCAAGCGGGTCCTGCGTCTGAATTTGTTTCCGTCTCGTTTGGAGTTTGCGCTTTCCTTAATTGCAATAAATAATGAACCAACCAGCCTAGCAACTCATTTTTGTCAAGCTTGAGCTTCGGTTGCGACAACGGCTCATTGACAGAGAAAACCGCATTTCAAGACCGGCGTTTACGAAAGGCAATTTATGTTCACTCTAGCCTACAAGCGTTGCTCCTGTCTAACCAAATGGGACGCTTCCTAATGGCGACCGGCCGTCGACACCGTGCAGGACGTCTCGAGAAGCCACATTCGGCACAACCGCTTTACCGAGCGCGGCGCAGGCCAGCAGGAGCCACAGGGCGGCACCGCAGCGCCGTCGCCGCACAGTCGGTCCCCGCACGCACACCTTGCGTGGAGCCATCAGCGGACGGCTCGGTTCTTCGTCCGACATGGCCGGTCGGCGGGCAGACTGGCTGGCGTTCACGGAGTCATGCGTCGAACGATGTCAGTGTATCCTCAGTGGGATGGCAGATCCCGCCAGCGCGCACCTACACTTCCAGACAGTCAAGTCGATCGCGACGAGAACACACAGAACGGTCGCAGTCAATGGTCTCCGGATTTCACAGACGCGCTCCAATACGAGCGGCGGACATCGGAAGGAAGGCACCCGCAAAGCTGGCTGCAACCGCGCGCCCAACAGCTACGCCGCGCCAGCAGCGCGAAAGCGAGGCTCGGCCACCGCGGCCGCCGTGCCGCGTCGTATGGCGACATTCGCGTTCTGGTCCTGCGCTGCGCTGTCGGCCGGCGGCTCTCTCCAAACGGCGCTCTCCGCCAGGTGGCGTTCACTCGCGGTCGATACAGTGGGCGCCGGCCACGGAGGAAGGAAACTAAGGAGAGGCCCTACCCCCTCCGCGCGCTAGGAGAAAAGTGTGGCGGAAATGACGTAGTAGGTTCTCATTTTTTTGCTGCTTTTTCATTTTTTTTGCTGTATGGCCACGCCTTTTGGGCCACAATGGCGGCGTTGTTTGAGCGCTCACACGTGTTGCTCTGGTAGGTTTCGTGCCGTGGCAAAGGTGCTGTGTGGGCGGGTTTGCGTTAGTCACCGTGTCTTGTTGCGCTGTGTTACCTGCACCGTCCTCTGCCGGATGTTGCGCGAGCGCGAGCGCTCCGCGCGCCAAACCACGCGCAGCGCGGCGTGGTTTCGCGAAAGATGTTAACAAGAGAGGAGGGTGGCACAAAAGGCGGAGCATCGCCATGAGCAACGCCAACTTCCGGCTTCACTTTTGCTTCACAAAGAGTGACGTCAGGGCCTCTCCTTAGTTTCCTTCCTCCGTGGCGCCGGCTGAATCTGTCACGTGACGTGCGCAAGGTGGCAGCAAGCTAGCTTGCTCCTGGGTGATCCATACTTATTTTTTTTTTCGTTATTCATTTATGTGTTCACATCATTTCATCGCCCGGAGGAGATTAGTTATAGGGGCGGCGTACAAAATATAAAAGAAGCAGATACAAGGTGTGCACAAACATACATCCTCAAAAAAGTAACACTCCGGCTAAATATTGTAAAACAGAAAATATTAAGCGCTCTGAATGCACTAGACACGAAAGTTACACATCGCACACAAATAAAATATTTTAATGTCCTCAGGTAACGAAAGTAGCAATACAAGCGCTGCGACAAAAAAATGAAGCGTGAGCTTTAGAGCATTCACAGGCGCAAATGGCGCAAGAATAATGGGGGTAACGAATGGGCACCAACAGTAACAATGACGTTTAGTAAACAGTTCTCTGCTTCAATAGTGACAGGGAAGAACGAAGAATGGAAAGTGTTTTTGTGCGGTAGGAGCGTTCGTGTTTTCCGTTTGTTATCCCTTCTCCTATATATGTATGACGGGGACTTGATGTATAAGTACCGAGCTATGCCAGTAAAATTATTTATGGTGAAGTTAAAGCGAGTCCCATTTAAGGGCTTTTTTATATAGCTGTGACACTGGCATCGGCGTGGTAAGCGGTCGTGGCAAAAGGGACAGATTTATCTTGAAGTTACAGCGTCGGTCTCAGACCACACAACTATAGTCGTAGATAGGGCGAATTCTCAAGTCGTATAAAGTTTCCATCAGATGACGGGACTGTTTGCAAGTTTTTTTCCTGAAGTGCTCGGCCGTCATTCATCAGGATATATTCAATATATTTGTTCTGTAATACGTCTGAAGAAAAACAACTACTCCTAGGTATTTTTCGTTATCGGCTGACAGAACTAGTACGGGGGACAAGCAGTACTCTGTAATAAGAGTGCCATGTTGCGGATAATTATTAAACCACCGTTTTGCCATGTGTTTTCGTGCGTGTTACGGGATTCGTAGTTTCTTTCTCTGGCGTCCTCGGCGAGCTAAACAAGACATCTTGTTTACATCTGGGGAAAATTAGGGGCATGGTATGGCCAATGTGTAGGCAACGTTCTAAACGGGAGGGTTAAATGCGCATTTTCTAGTACAGTACGCATGCAAGTGGTCCATGGTGTTATTAGTCTGTTTTACTAGGGGTGTAACACTTTGACGGCTGCGCTGGCGTAATTGCGACTACAATAGAGGTCAAAATTTGCGAACATAAGGGGAACAATGCGCCAAGTTTATGTGCGATGGTAAATGCGTGTTGATAAAATACAGCGTTACAGAAGTGTAAGCAAGTGTTAGAAAGTATGAGACTGCTGCTAATAGCTAGGCTTCCTAATTTCCCAAGAGAACTCAACTCTGCGTTTCAGATATTTTACGCTTTGAAGGAATAGGCAGCATTTCAAGTGCAATGTCTCGCATAGTTTGAACGTTTCTGGCTGATTTAGAAGCACTACGAATAATTATTGAACTTCCAGCTTCTTTCTTTTTACTTTTACATGCGTTATATATTAGTTTTGCCTGGTGTCCTGACTGAACTATAAAAGGCACCTTCGTTATGTGTGCTGACTGTAAGAATAAAGTAAATGGTGATGTGGAGGTCAAGTTCAAAATAGATGAGGAATTGGGGTTTTTGGCAATCAATTACGTATGCAAGCACTCCAGAGTGTTTGGGCGTGCTTGCCGAGCGGGTAAGAACTTAACCTACTGCCCTGCACTCTTAGGCAAAGTTACACCCTTCGGGGTTTAACTGTGCCACACAACAATAATCATAATCTGCCTTGCTTGCGTTTCCTTGCTTGAAAACGCCGCGCTCGCTACTTTCCTGTCGGGAATGCTATGTCATGCTGATAACGCGCATGCCGTTCGTTACTGGAAAGTACCGGGTTCGCCGCGTTAAAAAAAGGAAATGCGGACAAGACAGATGACGATTATCGTTGTGTGGCAAAATGGTGTAATGTTGGTTAAGAGTGTGGCAGAACTATAAAAGACGCCAAGGGCCAAATTTAGTGAAAATTGGTGGTATTCTACACTCTAAAAACTATGGAGGGTATCGCAGGAGTGAAGCGGCCGATTTACTCTTCAAAGCGTTGTTTTACTCTCGCAAAATGTCGAGTGGAGTGAAATGCGTTGTTTACTCCGTGATCAAGGAGAGAGTGAAATGTGCTTTTCACTCTGCCCTTCTAAGAGAGAGTAGAATGCCCGTTCTACTCTTGCAGCAATAGAGAACAAAACGTAGCGTAATATTCTGCTTCAACTGTAGGAAGCTGGCCCCATACATGGCAATGTATCAGTCACGCACGCTGAGCAAAGAGCACACCGTTCTGCTTCTAAGAGAACAGACATCCATAGTCCAAAGGAACGCGGAGCGAGCGCTTTACTTTTTCACTCGGAGTTGCTCCACCGCGCGCGCGGTCAATATCGCGGAAGAGCAGGACACCGGAGAAAGATGATCTCCGGTGTCCAGGTGTCCAGGATCTCCGGTGTCCAAACCGTCCAGCGAGCAGCAACCGGAGGCCACAGGCCCCGCACACACTAAAGTTCAAGAAATGTCCACAGATGGCGAAAAAATCGACCGCGCGCCGGTGCTAATGAAACAAGCATAGTAGAAGCACTCAAAGATGCCCGAGTTAGTTTCAATATCTCCCGCTAGGGGCGCCGTAATAAGAGCAAACTTTTTCTTACAAACTTTATCCTACAATTACCGAAGCTTATTTATTACATAAAATAGGCAATAGAATTATCATTGCTAATTAGATACAGTAGTTTTGATTAGTAAGTTTACTGTTTTTCGTCATTATAAACGCAAAAAGCGTTCAGCATCATCGATGTTCCACGTGACCTCTGGCCTGCATTTAAAATTTTTACCGGTACTTTCGAGTGCATGGCGGCACGGATTCATTCGTTCGTACACTTAGACTGGTTGCTCCTTTGTTGCTAGAACTAGTTCATTCGTTCGTACACTTAGACTGGTTGCTTCTTTATTGCTAGAACTAGTTTATTGCGCTTCGATGTCTCCCGTTATTTAACTTGTGGTGAAGTGATGTGTTCGCAAGCGGACATGTAAGCCCGAAAGCTACGTTTCTGTCGTGAGGCATGCATCTGCATCGAAACGGGAACCGTATTCTGCGACTGAGGACAGCAGTACCGGTGAGTCGTTTAATATCGCTGCCTGAATCCTTATGTAATATTGATCTCGTTAACTTATAGGCGGAGACAAGTTAACGGACTAGATGCTCCATTACATATGGGCAGTCAGGACCCTTCGTTGCTGTCTCCGAAATAAACTTTTAGTGGCGAATTCAAGAAAGAGAAAGCGATATCGGCCTATGTTCACATTTTCACATTTTTTATCTCGTTGTAGCCGCAGCCATGGGTGACAGAGTAGCCTTATCAATGTATCTTTTTCGAGTCCCTCTGCAAGGTCTTTCGTTCGCAGAGCCGAATAACCCTTTGATAAACTGAAGCTAAAGTACTGAATTTAATGTATCAAACAGTTTCACGCATGATAATTCACCCATATTTCGTACCTGTTGGTTCCAAATCTTCTTGCTGTGCAGTTCGGTTTACCTGAGAACATTTATTTTTGTAGTAGTAAAGCGGTGCATCGCGTTGATGCAGAAAAAGAATGCATCATTTCTAATAGCTTCATTCTTTCATGCATTTGCTTGTGAAACTAGCAGTGTGATCTCTCCTAGTGCATAAATGAGCGCACAAATGTTCTCATTTGTGATCTTAATAGTGCTACGGAGCAATATGTGCGATCATGAAAAGGCGAGCAGTGCGAAGACGACGACGACGATGAGAAGCTAGCGCGGGCTGTTGCCTCGTGGCCAAGCGCAGCGTATTTTCTTGTAAATATACTTGTACATAGCTTTTCGTCTGCGTCTTCCTACGTAACAATAGTACTTAAGCTATTGACATGCATTGTATTTAGGCAGAAATCAATTTTATGGAGAGTAGCAATATTTATTAACCATGCTGCTAAGCACCCTAAAACAAACAGTGTGCATTTTCATGTGTTCTGTAGTCACAAACCATTACAATGTATATGTCACACCTTTTCGCATTTCTTATTGCAAAATTGTGCTTATTCATTTTCTGATGCAGCCAAAATTTCTGTTCCAGACATGCAGTAATGAGGACGGCACCAATATAAAGCAACAAACTTCATGCACTAAAGAGAAGTTACTGCCTGCTACAACAAGGTCATTGTGTGGACTTTGGCTGCTACTAGAAGGTAAACAACACCTGGCTCAGAAATAAATATGATTGATATATGCTGTATTGGCTTGCTAGTCTTGAGATACATGTAATTTGTTTGTAGCAGGCGATATGAACATTTGTTCCTATCTACAGTTCACCATAATTGGTTCGAAAATAAGGGAAAACGCTACATGACTTTGGATAATCTGCTGTATCTCATGTGTCACTGTTCTGCCCCAACAGAGTCTGTGCCAAGCACATCTTGGTCATCACGGGAGCCCCCATCTACGCCAACAGGAAGGGGATGATGCCGAATTCACAAGGCTTTACACAACAAACAAAGAAGTCGTACCAAGAGTATTTGGATGAGATATCAAGTCTACAGACGACTGTGTCAAGAGTGAAAAGAGCCTCTGCCTTCATTGCACCAGCACGGATATTGGCCGAGTCCTCCAGGTGCCTCAACAACAAAAATTCTGTCTTCAGGTGTACCTGCAACTTCTGGACAAGCACAGACGACGCTGGCCAAAAGAGTTTCGTCAGCTTGCCCTTCCTTAATGAGCTTCCTGACCTTGTGAAATACCATTTGTGCCAAGTATGTTTTTTTAATGAGTGTTTTTCATTCCACATTCTTGTTAAAGACCATTCCTCTTCCTTATCCAAACATTAATGGTCAACCAATTCTTTGCTCATACTTAATACCAGTCACTGTCTAGTAGCATAACATATGTGTAGCAGTATTTTCTAGTACACGTTGCCATGTGCAATTCCTCTCCTGAAATAGCTGATGCGGCATTGGCATGTGTCTTGCGTTAGCATTTGCACTGTGTGTATGTAGCATTAAACTTTTCTTAATGTTTTTGTTTAATGTTTACGAGAAAGCATTTAATTCTGTCGAAACCTCAGTGGTCATGGAGGCATTACGGAATCAGGGAGTAGACGAGCCATATGTAAAAATACTGAAAAATATCCATAGCGGCTCCACAGCCACCGTAGTCCTCCATAAAGAAAGCAACAAATTCCCAATAAAGAAAGGCGTCAGGCAGGGAGATACGATCTCTCCAATGCTATTCACAGCGTGTTTACAGGAGGTATTCAGAGACCTGGATTGGGAAGAAATGGGGATAAAAGTTAATGGAGAATACCTTAGTAACTTGCGATTCGCTGATGATATTGCCTTGCTTAGTAACTCAGGGGACCAACTGCAATGCATGCTCACTGACCTGGAGAGGCAAAGCAGAAGAGTGGGTCTAAAAATTAATCTGCAGAAAACTAAAGTAATGTTTAACAGTCTCGGAAGAGAACAGCAGTTTACAATAGGCAGCGAGGCACTGGAAGTAGTAAGGGAATACATCTACTTAGGGCAGGTAGTGACTGCGGATCCGGATCATGAGACAGAAATAATCAGAAGAATAAGAATGGGCTGGGGTGCGTTTGGCAGGCATTCTCAGATCATGAATAGCAGGTTGCCATTATCCCTCAAGAGAAAAGTGTATAATAGCTGTGTCTTACCAGTACTCACCTACGGGGCAGAAACCTGGAGGCTTACGAAAAGGGTTCTACTCCAATTGAGGACGACGCAACGAGCTATGGAAAGAAGAATGATAGGTGTAACGTTAAGGGATAAGAAAAGAGCAGATTGGGTGAGGGAACAAACGCGAGTTAATGATATCTTAGTTGAAATCAAGAAAAAGAAATGGGCATGGGCAGGACATGTAATGAGGAGGGAAGATAACCGATGGTCATTAAGGGTTACGGACTGGATTCCAAGGGAAGGGGAGCGTAGCAGGAGACGGCAGAAAGTTAGGTGGGCGGATGAGATTAAGAAGTTTGCAGGGACGGCATGGCCACAATTAGTACATGACCGAGGTTGTTGGAGAAATATGGGAGAGGCCTTTGCACTGCAGTGGGCGTAACCAGGCTGATGGTGATGATGATGAATGTTTTTGGCTTTCAGTGCTTGCAAGGTAGAGTGCCTTCTTTCTTGAATGCAAGCATTCTCATTCCCATATTTAATTCCTAGTCTTGTTCAGAATTGCTATTCTTGCTCGACAGCCTGTGATTTTGCGCAAGCTACATTGAACTGATCTATTGCGGAGTCTTGTTTTGCTGCTGTACGACTTGGTAATCGTCACCATGTTACGTTTCTCGTATGTGGGAGCCTGGTCAGTTGAATTGGGAAACAGTCTCTCGAGGCAAGCACCTGCTCCTGCCAGTCCGCACAGCGACATAGACTCCGAATTTACACACACCGTGATTGGTGCTCCCCATTCCGTCCTTTCCTGCTGCTGCCATGTGGAAATTTTGCTTGTGGTCTTCCTCGGCCATGATTTGGCGTCAACGGAGACTATCATACGTGATTACATGGTCCGAAGTGTATGAAGTTGATATCCACATGGGTGGAAAGGCCTGCAAAAGTGGCTGCAGAATGGGACTGCCCACAAAACCAACCATGCCCATGTTAAGAGATTGTGGGGCACCAAGTGTGAGTTACACATTAGCGGCACGTGAAAAAAAAAGAGATGTGCAGGTTAGAAACGAGGTAACGCTGAAATGCTGGGTACTTCATGTCGCTATGTTGGCTGCGGCCGCAGATGCTTTCGTTACCCGATTGCTTTTCAATGCAAGTTGCTCATCTTCAGTGGCGTCTGTCAGTATAAACAGGTAGGACGAACTCTTCAGTGTGCTTGCGCTGTTGGTTGTTGCTTGTTACCAGACCACCATGTGCTACGAAGGCAAGCACTATGCCTGCAGTCAGACGGTTGAATGTGCCGTAAGCGGCCTGTGTGCGCATATGCTCACTGCTGTCATTTGGATAATAACCAATGTATAGTGCATAGTGCCACTGCGTTGTTAGAGGTATGATGATGTGATTTGATTGCATAGCCTTATTTCAATACTGTACCACTTGGTCATGGTTGCATTGTTACATTTCTCGGATGTGGCGGCCTGGTCAGTTGCATTGGGCAACAGCCCCTCAATGTAAGCATCTGCTCCTGCAGTCCGCACAGCGACATATACTCCCTGTTCACACGCACCGTGACTGATGCTCCCCGTTTCGTCCTTTCTTGCTGCAGCCGTGTGCAAATTTTGTTTGTGGCCTTCCTTGGCCATGATTTGGCGTCAACGGGGGCTATCAAACGTGATTACATGGTCCGAAGTGTATGAGGTTGATATCGGCATGGGTGGAAAGGCCTGCAAAATGGCGATTCCCACAAAACAGACCATGCCCATATTCAGAATGTGAGACACCAAGTGCGAGTTACACATTAGCGGTACGCGAAAGAACAAAAAGAAACGTGCAGGTCGGAAAGCAGGTAACGCTAAAATGCCGGGTAGTCCATATGTCGCTCTGTTGGCTGCGACAGCAGATTCCTGCGTCACCTGATTGCTTCCCAATGCAAGTTACAGTGACTGTCGATGCAAACAAGTGGCGCACTGTCCAATTTGCTTGCTCTGCTGATTGTCGCTCGTTACCAGACCACCATGTGCGACGACTTAAGTGAGCTTCTCAGCGTATCTCGAGATCCAAATTTTGTTTCTGCTCTTGTACGAGAAGGTGCACTGCTTTTCTTCTGCCAATAAAGTTGCACGTCCTGTTCACTCACTTGTGGGTTGTTTGTATGGGCGTCAGTAGAGGATCTTTGGTCTCCTGGCAATTAGAGCGCACCAGCTACGCAGCAGCCTAGGCAAGGAGGAGGCATGCCGCATAAGCAGCAGGGCGAGGACCACGCGTACCAGCGCACGCGACCGGCAGTAAGCGGCCATATTGGATTTTGATCTAAAAAAAACAACCGCTTCCGATTCCTGATTGAGCAACGCCATCCGACGTCCACCCCGCTAACTTCCATGCGCTGCCGCTGCTTATTTTCGCACCACTGCGGAAGGAACAGTTTCCCTTCTCTAAATTTGGTTCTTTATTTTATGGAGGCCATCCAAAAGGAGATCGTGTGTCAGCCATCTCGCGTCGGCGCGAAAACACGACAGTCGTTCGTCATTCGTTGGTTATAACTACAGATGCTCCACGGTAAGTGAATTAGGTGAACATTCTGCGTATATGACATGCTATCGCCAGGTAGTCGTCGCGGCGCTTAGCCGACGCAATTGACAACGGACTAGACAAGCGCGCCATGTCTCGATGTCAATCGAAAAAGCCAGTCATCGCGATAACTGCATCTGATTCTATCACTTGCCACTATCCGTAAGAGCTTTGAAAATCGCAAACGCTGCCAGAACCATGGTATGTTCAATAAGACGTGAGGCGAGAGGACGCTTAAAATGGTTTGTTCACCAGTCCATGACTCCAAACCTATGCGGAGCGTGCTTAGCGTACGTTTTGTGTATTTGAATTTATTCAGTTTGGCAGTCTACTGTGCACGCAACGCTGATGAAATAAGCAGTCACATAACAGTAGGCGTCATTTTGCTGGCGGCATGCTTTCGTTACAAATAAGCCACGCGCTTAACGGTGTCTCGCCCATGGGTAATCTGCAACAACTGAAGTTACGTGCAGCACCAGTGCTAGTTAGAAACTTTGCCGCAGGAATTCAGCGGCATGCTGCAAGAGGTCAGTTGGGCGCGTTATCTTGAACTTACTGAAAACGCATGAGGAATTGATGTTTTATGCTGAATAAAGCATAAACCCCATATAAGCGATCTTGTGCGTGACAGCTACAAGCGATGCGATGAAGATGGCTGTCGCGTTCGCTCGTCGCCTACAAGTCGTACTCCGTGCGAGCGACGATCTTGAGCGACGCCTCCCCGGTGTTGCCGGTATGAGGGCTGTAAATACTCGTCGAAACTAGCGTGACGCGGGCTTTAGTAATTTAAGTTGATGTATTTTACTGTAAAAACTAGCATACAATATTTCCGAAGGTCTTGGGGTAGGCTCTTATCCTTGCACGTATAAAAATTCAATCGTTTGCTCGTTCCGCGCGACCATCGGTTCTATTTCCGCGATCTACATATATCCAGTTCCGGCTTCGCGCTATTGGCTAGTCGCTCATAGCACTTCCGGGAGACGAGCGACGATTTCTAGATTTCCAGAACCGAGCGATCTGTTCAAGCTACGACCCGTTTTGTCGCTCGAAGCCGTCGCTCCTCGCCGTCGCGTACTAAATCGCTCTCATGGTTTGAGCCCTGAAAAAAGACTGAACTGTTTTTGCTCATGTATTGAAATGGTGTGATTACATGTCTGATTTTATGTCTCCTATTGTGGTTTTCGAGCCCGGTGCGAATCTGAAAGGGTGCTTATGTCACGGAAATCGGTGAATTGTCAAGCAGCGAGTTATGCATCGGCATCGAATAAAACGGCTGTTTTGTGGAATTACCATTGCAGGGGCGCTTTGCATGCGCTTGATGTTTTGGGATTGCCTGTGCATTTGCTAATATGAGTTGGCGTTTCAGAGTTATGTCATATGAACAGCTAAATCACCCTTCATCTGATGGTTACAAGCGTTATGTGTGCATTTTGCTACTGCATGGCAGATCACACTGTGTTTATCGCTTTAATATTTTTAGCAGAGAAATAAAGTGTAAAAGTGTAAAAATAAAACGTTGCTTTAATTCCGCGTTACCAGTCGTCTCTCGTATACAATACAAAGAGTTGGTATAACAAACTAATAACTGCGGTCTAACTGCCACTTTTACATGCCTTCAAGAATGCAACATGCTAGATTTCAAACTGCAGCCGCAGTAGAGTCGGTCAAAAATAAACTCCATTGCGCACCTCATAAATTAAAATGAGTTCATGTCTTTTAGTACGCTTTGATGCAGGGGCAGTGAACTTTCTTGTTATTGTTGAAATGTGAGTAAGCTCTCCATAACAAGCCTTGTCGCCCTTTCTTATAGGCACATCCAGTCATATCCATTGAACTGGAGCATCATATTTTCATCCCCACTGAGCATCATGTTTGCAGATATGACCCTCAAATTGTGGCTTGAACAATGGCACAACCACTCCTCCGGAAAGGGGGAACCAAAAGGAGGGAAGGCAGCTGGGGAAGATCAGGTTACAGCAGATTTGTTGATGGATGGCGGGCAGATTGTTCTAGAGAAACTGGCCACCCTGTATACGCAATGCCTCATGACCTCGAGCGTACCGGAATCTTGGAAGAACGCTAACATAATCCTAGTCCATAAGATAGAGGACGCCAAAGACTTGAAAACTTATAGACCAATCAGCTTACTGTCAGTTGCCTACAAACTATTTACTAAGGTAATCGCAAATAGACTGAGGAACACCTTAGACTTCTGTCAAGCAAAGCAACAGGCAGGATTCCGTAAAGGCTACTCAACAATAGACCATATTCACACTATCAATCAGGTGATAGAGAAATGTGCGGCATATAACCAACCGTTATATATAGCTTTCATTGATTACGAGAAAGCGTTTGATTCTGTCGAAACCTCAGCAGTCATGGAGGCATTACATTATCAGGGTGTACTGAATATACTGAAAGATATCTATAGCGGCTCCACAGCCACCGTAGTCCTCCATAAAGAAAGCAACAAAATCCCAACAAAGAAAGGCGTCAGGCAGGGAGATACAATCTCTTCAATGCTATTCACTGCGTGTTTACAGGAGGTATTCAGAGACCTGGATCGGGAAGAATTGGGGATAAAAGTTAACGGAGAATACCTTTGTAACTTGCGATTTGCTGATGATATTGCCTTGCTTAGTAACTCAGGGGACCAATTACATTGTATGCCCACTGGCCTGGAGAGGCAAAGCAGAAGAGTGGGTCTAAAAATTAATCTGCAGAAAACTAAAGTAATGTTTAACAGTCTCGGTAGAGAACAGCAATTTACAATAAGTAGCGAGGGACTGGAAGTGGTAAGGAAATACATCTGCTTAGGGCAGGTAGTGACGGCGGATCCAGATCATGAGACGGAATAATCGGAAGAATAAGAATGGGCTGGGGTGCATTTGGCAGGCATTCTCAGATCATGAACAGCAGGTTACTATTATCCCTCAAGAGAAAAGTGTATAATAGCTGTGTCTTACCAGTATTCACCTAAGGGGCAGAAACCTGGAGGCTTACGAAAAGGGTTCTACTTAAATTGAGGACGACGCAACGAGCTATGGAAAGAAAAATGATGGGTGTAACATTAAGGGATAAGAAAAGAGCAGATTGGGTGAGGGAACAAACGCGAGTTAATGACATCCTAGTTGAAATCAAGAAAAAGAAATGGGCATGGGCAGGACATGTAATGAGGAGGGAAGATAACCGATCGTCATTAAGGGTTGCGGACTGGATTCCATGGGAAGGGAAGCGTAGCAGGGGGCGGCAGAAAGTTAGGTGGGCGGATGAGATTAAGAAGTTTGCAGGGACGACATGGCCACAATTAGTACATGACCGGGATTGTTGGAGAAGTATGGGAGAGGCCTTTGTCCGGCAGTGGGCGTAGTGGGCATGGAAGTGCAAGGACAATGCAGACCATGCCAACACCTTTTCCGTTTTTTGATGCAGATGCTGATTGTTGGATCCATTTGGGATCTATCGTCCAGCTTCGTCAGTGCGCAGCTGTGCCAGCCGCAATGCGCAATCCAGGGCGCTGAAAACTGCCACCGGCTACCGACGGTGAACTCGCCTCCCTTTCAAGCACCAGCGCCGTTTTTGTTTGCGGTACATCAGCCGGAACTCGACGCCTTGCTGTCCGCCGCATCGAAAGCTACATCAGCAACGCGCTTTTTAAGCGACCGCCTTCCCGTGGATTTCTTCAGTGGGCATGGAAGTGCAAGGACAATGCGGACCATGCCAACACCTTTCCGTTTTTTGAAGCAGGTTGGTCGCCCCCTTTCACTTTACTGTAGAAAGTCAAACTACCTTTGCTTACTTGTACTTCCATGCCCAAATGTTTCGTTCGCTTTATTCTGCGAGTGCGTTCACGTAGCTAAGCTGTTGTTTATATCTGGTGATGTTGAGTTAAATCCAGGGCCACCTAGGGAAGAACCCTCTGGCCAGCAATACAGCCAGCTTGTTGCTCTCATGAAATCACTGCATGAAAAAATGGATAAAAAAACATGATGAACTTATGAGTGCCCTTAACGAGCTGAAAGAGGGTCAGCAATCACTTGAGGGGCGTGTTTCCAACATAGACAGCAGGCTTCTCTCAGTTGAAACTAGGTTATCATCGGCCGAAACCACAGTCGGACAAAGCTCTGCAGCCGAAGAAGTCGCTGTTAATCAAAGTCTTGATGATTTTGAGGACCGTTCCCGCGGGGTTAACCTTATATTTCACGGCATTACTGACACCGGCGCGGAAACATGGGCTCAGTCAGAGGGCAAGATTGTTTCCCTTCTGAATTCCACAATGAACGTAAACCTAAACTGCAGTGACGACCGCCTGTCTTGTGCGCACCGACTCAGCAAATACGTCCCTGGGAAATACCGACCTATTATTGTTAAATTTATTTCACTGAAACTTCGCGACAGTATCCTGGCGGCAAAGCGTAATCTGAAGAAATCTGGAGTGGATGTGACCGAAGACTTTTGCAGAGCGACAAAAGCTATGAGGAAAAAATTGTTTGATTATGGCAAATCTTCTGGAAAGCAATTTTCAATCCGGCATAATAAGCTCTATATCGGCAAAAAGTGGTACGTTTACTGTTCAGCTACCGACCGTGTTTGCGTCCTTCAAACTGGTAATGGTGCTTCCGTTTTGACAGATGCATCACCTGCATCAACGTCGGCTTCTGACAATCAGTTGTTATACTAACTAAAAGCCCCGCTACTCACCGTAATGTATCTTTTTTTATTCACGAATATTAGAAGCTTTGTCAATAAACGTGAGGCACTGTCATCAGTCTTGGACGCATGCTCCGCCGATGTGGTTCTACTTACTGAAACCTGGTTGTCGTCAAGAATTGACTGCTCTGAGCTATTTGAGTATGAAAAAAAGTACGCGATTTATCACTGTGATCGCTCCGACAAACACGGTGGTGGCGTGCTCATTGCTGTGGCCGATAATCTTGTATCGCATATGATTGTAACTAACTCAGACTTGGAGTTTGTTTGTGTTTGCATTTCTTTAAACCACAAAAATTTTCTTTTTTGCGCATGCTACCGCCCGCCAAATGCTGCTTCAGATTTCTGTGAAAAATTACATGATGTGCTTAATTACCTGGTTCTACAATTCCCACGCTCTCCATTATTTCTCTTGGGTGATTTCAGTATGCCTAAAATTACCTGGTCTGGACCTGTCCCGGTTGTATCTGAAACATTACCTGGTGTTTCATCTTTTGCTACCTTAAGCTTAGACTTCAACTTCACTCAGATCATTTCCCAGCCTACTAGAATTGGTCCTACATCGGCTAACATTCTTGATCTCATCTTAACAACAGTACCTGGACTTGTACACTCGATTTCATACATGCCTGGTATAAGTGAATACAGCCTTTTTCATTTCGTTATAACAACTTGCAACACGCGCCAGACTTCGACAACAAAAACGTTTAGAAATTACAAAAAGGGAGATTATGTCTCAATTAATGAGGAGCTTGAACTATTCTTGGATGGCTGCATTCCAACATTTTTCGATCGTAGAGAGGAAGAAAACTGGATTTCCTTTAAAAATAAAGTAAGTCTCATTACCAACCCAAACCGTTACAAAAATTTTCAGGTAAACAACGGGTACCTTGGTTTAACACTACCTTAAAGAGGCTACTGTACAAAAAAAGCGTCTTTTTTGTTTAGCGAAGTCTACAAACAGTCTTGCTCGCTGGCGTGTATATCGTGATAGTCTGTGCTCCTATCGCATTGCTATCAAACAGGCAAAATATTTTTTTTTCTGGAGACCACACTCCCTTCTCTTCTTTCCACCAACCCTTCCAAGTTCTGGAACTTTGTTAAACCTGCACAAAGCCGTGCCACTTCTCTTGTTGACTCTGCTGGGCACGTGCTGCGCAATGAGGAATGTTGTATTGTCCTGAATGACGTCTTCGCGGGTGTGTTTACAAAGTCACCTGCCGTTGTCACGTCGCAGCTGCATAATCGCGATTTCTTTCCCATGGATGCAATTGTAGTGAACTTTGAGAGAATAGCTAAATTAATTGAGAAACTAAAGCTTTCGTCTTCATGTGGTGACGATGAAATTAATGCAAAGTTTCTAAAGAACGCGAAATTTTACTCTTCAGTTTTCCTGTCATACCTTTTCACACAGTCCATTGAATCTGGTATGCTGCCATCAGATTGGAAGGTCGGGAAAGTGGTGCCACTTTTTAAATCTGGGAACACGCATTCTCCTCTTAATTATCGACCAATTTCTTTAGCTAGTATCCCGTGCAACCTTTTAGAACATGTAATTTATTCTAATTTAGTCTCATATCTTGAATCTAATGACTTTTTTAGCTCCTGCCAACATGGATTCCGGAAAAACTCTTCCTGTGAAACACAGCTTCTGTTATTCACTAATCACATCGCAGCAGCTCTAGACCGAGGCTCGTTTCTTCATAGTGTTTTTCGTGACTTTTCTAAGGCTTTCGACAAAGTACCTCATCAACTACTTCTGCTAAAAATCAGCACTTTTAAAATTGACCCAAACGTCCTCAAATGGATTGAATGCTTTTTATCTAACCGAACCCAATATGTTATCGCTAACAATCGCGCTTCCTCTCCTTGTCCTGTTGAATCTGGCGTCCCTCAAGGTTCCGTTTTAGGTCCACTACTATTCCTGATCTACATAAACGATCTTCCAGATAACTTTAACTCTAGTATAAAGCTATTTGCTGACGACTGCGTTATCCATCGCTAAATAAATAACCCTAATTATACACTTGTCCTTCAATCTGACCTAAATAAAGTATCTGATTGGTGCCATAAATGGTTAATGACCCTTAACATCAGTAAATGCAAGCACATGATATTTTCGCGAAGCACTAATGCCTAAATGTCTTCAGAATACAGAATTAATAACATCAGACAGGAGCGCGTGTCTGCCTACAAGTATCTCAATGTCTACATATCTGATGACTTGTCATCTGACTACATCATAGGTAATGCAAATCGCACTCTCGGTTATTTCCGACGCAATTTTTTCCAAGCTTCACAGCACCTAAAATTAATGCTTTATCAAACTTTCGTTCATCCGAAACTCGAATACGCGTTTGCAGTTTGGGATGCGGCACACCGCACTCTCATTCAGTCCATAGAATCCCTTCAAAATCGATCAGCTTGTTTTATTATGCTGAATTATTCACGTACCGCTAGTGTCTCGCAGATGAAATCATCACTTACTCTAACTGACCTTCAAACTCGGCCCAACATCTCGCACCTTTGTTTATTCCACAAAGTGTTCCATCACCATTCATGGAATCAGCAACTCATTTCGCAGCCAGTGTACTTATCCTCCCGTATCGATCACAGCAATAAGGTAGCTGTTCCTCTTTGTCGCACTGACATGTTCCTGCATTCTTTTATGCCGAAAACCTGTGCTGAGTGGAATCACTTTCCCTCTTCTGTCGCCAACTTAGCCGATGCGTCATCATTCAAGACCGCTGTGACAGATCATCTGTTAAAATGACTGGAATTTTGCAGGTTTTTTTTCCTTTTATTTTGCTTCTCTTACTGCCTGTTTATCTCGTCCTTGTGTTATACGCTTGAATGCTTTTTGTTTGTAAACCATGTACCCCCCCCCCCCTCTGTAATGCACATTGGGCCCTGAGGGTGTGATAATAAATAAATAAATAACCAGGCGGCGGCGGCGGCGGCTGCTGCTGCTGCTGCTGCTGAAGTTGATGATGATGAGTGGCACAACCAGAGATGGGGCGGGGGGCACATTGGGCACGTGCTTAGGATGCGTCACAAGTGGTGTTTGCGACACGCCAGACAAATGGCAGACCTGTGACATCACACAATGACCAATATTTTATTTATTAGCAGGAATATATTAACATTGGTGCCGAACGAGGACGAACTGTCGGCTATTTCTTTTTGTTTAAACCTAAAAATGTAAGTTCGTTTAGCAGTTGACCGTTGCACTCATTTAGATCATTTAGATGTTTCGCATGCATTTCAGTAGGAAGACTAAGAGCTAAGACTTTCTTTTAGTGCCGTGACCTTGACTGTCTTGATGTTGTTGTCTTTGTCCGTGTCCTTGTGTTGACTTCTGCACACGATCTCTTGTCAGGCACCCGCTTTATATAACGCAAGAAGGCAGCTGAAGGACACAAGGATGTTAAAGAGCCAGCCCAGCGTGACTTCACGTAGTGCAGAGGAGCGCATGCCAAAGAATCAAAATTGCAATTTGGGCAAGAACTAGAATCTGGGTATATTGGGTGTCCCATTTGACGAAATGTCAGCAAAATCAAAATACAATATGTCACCCCAAGATGAAAATTCTCATGTGCTCTAAGCAGTAGGAAAAAAGCTTTAGTTTCAGGTTGTTGGTTGATTGTGCAAGTATATGCATTGTCGCATGCAAAATCCACGTGCATGGAAGGGATATGTTAAACAGTATGGTACCATTGTCAATTTATGTTTTGCTTCTTTGTCTTTTTCGTGCACTTCCCTGCCTATACTTATATCGCCTTAGATGCATCATATTCACCTCATCTGATTTTTAATTCACATCTGAAGCCATGCTATGCTTTTGTTAGATTGCATATTGTCACGGCTCACTGGCGTCGCGGCAATATTCAATGAGTCACAATAATTGATCATGTAATTATAAAAGCTGCTGGTCAGAAGTATAGCATTCTTACCGTATTGGGGATGAAAAGCTACCATATATGACAGAAAGTTTGACGCGCAAGATTTTAATGTCAATGCCCCTTGCAGTTTTATACTTATTTGCTACACTCTAGATAATAATGTAAATTTAGTTTTATTTATTTGTCAGAAAGGGTAACGGATGAATCCCCAACAGCACCAGGAAACTACTTTCGTGAGGAGGCCAACCAAATAATATAATATGCCTCTGTTCCGGTTTCAGACCCGGCAGGATATTGCTGCAGAACCAAGACAAGACACACTTAGAAACAATGGCGTGCAGCCTGTACATGAATAACTTTATGTGAAATATAAGAAAAGCTAGCTAGACCGGCAGCCTCACATGAGGATATATAACATATTTCTAAACGTACTCTCGGTCAGGAACACCAATACGCTGTATAGGACGTTATCAAATGAGCTGCTGTCTTAGAATATGGCAAACAAAAAAAATTTCTTGCACAATTTATCTACATTACCAGCCCCATGCTTAGCAGCTCAACTGGTAACCTCTGCCATATAAGTGTACGCGTTTTGTGCTAGAAATGCGTTTGCTCGCCAGTAATGTGGCGCATATTTCTCTTCGATCATAGTGTCAATACTTTGTTAGTTTACACATGTAGTGTTTTCACGGGGTGAAAACCGCAGCCGAAGGAAGAGGCGTGAGCAGAACCAAACGTGGTTTATTCCATGACGGCTCGTAGTAGAATGCCCCGCGGTGGCCACATGACTGGGCTAATATAGCAAGCTGTCGCGATAGTCGCGCCGCCACTATCGCTCAAGCGGCGATGATAACACAACACTCCCTCTTTATTTTAGAGGGTGCACTTGTACCCTTATACAATAGTTAAAGAATGGCTTGGTATCTGTCGGGGGGACGGCGTTGTCTTGACGGGTAGCGCCTGTGCGGAGCCGATGTTTCTGATGGAGGAGCGGGAGCTGGAGGGATGGACTCCCCGGGTGTCGGCTCTTCTGGTGTTGGCTGGTCACCAGTCTGACCTTCAGGGAAGACCAGGAACCCCTCCGAGAAATCGGAGTCGGATGCCCTTGGTGTCACCATAGGGCCGGCGTCAGCCAGCAGCTGGTCGAGATGTCGACGCCAGATGAACTTGCCTCGGGGGGTGGTTACCATGACTTTGTACGAGACTGGTCCAGTCTTCTTCAGAATGGTTCCACGAACCCACTTCGTTGGGCCTCTGTAATTGCGAACTAGAACACTGTCATTAACACAAAAACAGTCCCTGTTGCTCCTGCGCTGCTGCATTTGGGTGAACTGACTGTGCATCACCTTCCCCTCTACTGTAGGCTTCATTGCATCCAGCCTGGTGCGCAATCGTCTACCCATCAATAGGTTAGCTGGAGCTTCTCCAGTCGTAGGGTGAGGCGTATTTCTGTACGCCAATAAGAAGTTGTGAAGTGTTTCTTCAATAGACTCTCCGGGAGATGACTTGCGTAGAGCAGACTTCAACGTTTGCACGAAACGCTCCGCCGGACCGTTTGTGCTTGGGTGATAGGGAGGGCTCACGACGTGCCTGGCCCCGACGCTCCGCATAAACGCCTTCAACTCTTCGGACACCAGTTGTGGGCCATTGTCGGACACCACCGTCCCCGGCACTCCGAATCTACAGAAAAGTTCACGCAAGCAGGCAACAGTACGCTCGGATGTTGTGCTTCGCATAACGAACACTTCCGGCCACTTCGAGTGAGCATCTACAACGACTAAAAACATAGTTCCTCGGAAAGGTCCCGCGAAGTCCAAGTGAATTCGCCTCCATGGTGCGGTCGGCCATGACCAGGGATGCAGAGGTGCCTTAACTGGATCATTCGGTTGTTCCTGGCAGGCTTGGCAACTTCGTACCTTTGTCTCTAAGTCTGGATCAATTGACGGCCACCACACATAGCTGCGAGCCAGCTCCTTGCTCCGCACAATGCCGGGATGACCGAGGTGCAGTTCGTCGAGCACGGCTTCTCTAAGAGGGGACGGAATAGCAACCCTCAGGCCATACATGAGGCACCCTTGATGCACGCTTATCTGCAAACGTCTGTCAAAGAATGGTTTTAAGCTCGCATCGCGCAAATGCAATGGCCAGCCTATGCTTGTAAGCTGGAGCACTTTACTGAGCACCGGATCACGTGCTGTAGCGAGCGCAATCTGTTTAGCGGACACCGGCATTGAGTCCAGACGCAAAGCATAACACGATTCCTCGCCTTCAGACGTACCGTCTTCAGGACCCTGGAGCGGGAACCTTGAAAAAAAATCTGCTTCTGCGTTGTCACTGGACTTTTTGTACACGAGCGAGTACTTGTAAGCGGACAACGTGACAGCCCATCGCTGTAAGCGTGCCGCTGCAATTGGCGGAATGCCCGTTTTTTGCCCAAGAATTGTTTGCAATGGCTTGCGATCCGTAATCAGTGTGAAACATCTTCCATAGATGTAGAAATGAAACTTTTTGACGGCGAAGATAATGGCCAGCGCTTCTTTTTCTAGCTGACTGTACTTCCTTTCGGCCTCGGTTAATGTCCGCGACGCGTAAAACACAGGCCGAGAGCTTCCATCTTCAGTTACATGAGAAAGTACTGCGCCCACGCCGTATTTGGAAGCGTCACATGCCACTTGCAAAGGTTTATCTGGGTCGTAATGCGCCAGGATCGAGGATGACGCCAACGCATTCTTGATTTTATCGAATGCCCTTTGACACGATTCATCCCAGAGCCATGGCTGGTCGCGACGTAGCAGTTTGTAAAGTGGATTCGCCAGAGTAGACAATCGAGGAACAAACTTCCCGTAGTAATTTACAACGCCCAGAAACGATTGCAGTTGCTACTTGCCTGTGGGGGCGGACGCTTTCATCAGTGCGTCTATCTTGTCTGGTGTTGTGCTGACACCTGCTGCACTGATAACATGACCCAGATACCGTAATTCCGTTTGGAAAAATGAACACTTTTCTTTCTTTACTCGAACGCCGCGCTCTGTTAAACGCTTCAGAACCTCTTCGAGATTTGCTAAGTGCTCATCTGACTTCTTTCCGGTGATGAGAACGTCATCCAAATAGCAGCTGACGCCTTTCAACATTGTGTCCATAATTCTTTGGAAAATAGAGGGTGCCGACGAAACACCGAACGGCAGCCTGTTTACGGAAAAAAGTCCTTTATGAGTATTTAGTGTCAAATACTTTCTTGACGATTCTGACATTACTACCTGCTGATAGGCTCGATTTAGGTCAATTTTAGAAAATTGTTGGCCCCCTGCGAGCGCTGTGAACAACTCGTCGATTCTCGGGAGCTGATAGCGATCAGTTTCAAGAGAAGGGTTTAGGGCGGTCTTATAATCGCCGCATAGTCTTATGCCACCGTCCTTCTTTACTACTGGCACCACCGGCGTCGCGTAGTCACTTGTCTCGACTGGCGAAATAACTCCCATGTCTTCCAACTTTTTAAGTTCAGCCTCGACTGCTGGTTGCAATGCAAAAGGCACACTTCTTGCCTTCATGAATTTTGGCACGCTACCTTCTTTCAGGGACAATGTCGCTCTTTCTTCTGTAATTGTCCCCAGTTCGTCCCGAAACAAACTCTGGTACTTGTCTAGAAGAGCGCGCTGTCTGGAACAGGCAGAATCGTCCCACCTGGGAATAGCATTGAGCTTGAAAATACGGCTCCAGTCAAGTCTGATGGCTTGCAACCATTGTCGACCTAGCAGAGGGGGTCCCTTTTCTCTCGTCACGTAAAAAGGCAGCTGGGCCCTCTGCTCTCCGTACTGCACGGCAACGTGAGCCACTCCCACAGGCTGGATGATGGCTCCGTCGAACGTCCGCAGCTTCAGCGTCGTTGGCACGACCTTGATGGAGGGAAACATTTGACGAAACTGACCCAAAGACATTACGGACACAGTAGCCCCCGTATCCAGTTCCATTTCTAAGGGTACGTCTTGCACTAGCACTGAAATTTTTATCGGCTCCATACCAGGCGAAACAATTCCCTTCACGCTAACAGAAGTTTGAACGGGACTCAACCCCTTCATCGCGTTTCGACGCGCTCCCTTCGTCGTTCTCTTGTTAGCTTGGCACATTCTTTGAATGTGCCCTTTCTTATCACATTTGAAACAAATGGCCGCAACGTG
This sequence comes from Dermacentor albipictus, assembly GCF_038994185.2. NCBI lineage: Eukaryota > Metazoa > Arthropoda > Arachnida > Ixodida > Ixodidae > Dermacentor > Dermacentor albipictus. Next base: position 10,914,563 of record NC_091824.1, read on the forward strand.
CGGGCACAGTCTGCTTGCATGTTTCGCAGATCCGCAGCGGTAGCAATTTCCCTGCGTCATATCAGTTTTCCCAACCGCTCCGACTTTGTGAACGCCTGATACGCTTGATTCCCAAGCGTGCACTTCTACAACGCTCTTTTTCGCCGCTTCCATGGCTAGCGCTCATTCTACGGCCTTCTGGAAGGTTAGCTTGTTATCCTCCGTGAATAACACGCGCTGTATATCTTCTCGGCACAGACCGCAGACAAAACGGTCCCGCAATGACTGGTCAAGGGCGGATTCAAATTCGCATGTCTGTGCCAATTTCCGCAACTGCGCAACATATTCCGAAATTGACTCAGTCTCAAGTTGTGCTCTTCTGTGAAATTTTGCGCGCTCACTTATTACTGACGGCTTCGGTGACAAATGGTCACCAAGAAGTCTCTTTAAAAACTCGAAACCTTTAGCTGACGGCAATTTCGGCGCGGTCAACGACTTGAGAAGACTGTACGTCTTTGGGCCTACGAGACTCAAAAAAGCGTGTACCTTGTCGTCCTCGGTGATACGGTTGACCTGAAGAAACGACGACAAGCGTTCCTCGTACGACGGCCAGTCGCTTGTGGACTCGTCAAAGGGCTCGATGTGTCCCAGTCGACCCACGATTTGCGCCACTGCACCCGCCGCTGCCGGTCCTTCCGTTGCCATGTCAGCTTGCCGCAGAATTGCTCAGCATCCCATCCTCGTCGCCAATGTAGTGTTTTCACGGGGTGAAAACCGCAGCCGAAGGAAGAGGCGTGAGCAGAACCAAACGTGGTTTATTCCATGATGGCTCGTAGTAGAATGCCCCGCGGTGGCCACATGACTGGGCTAATATAGCAAGCTGTCGCGATAGTCGCGCCGCCACTATCGCTCAAGCGGCGATGATAACACAACACACACGTTTGTCTTGTGTTTAACTTTCTGTTGTGTATAAGGGACGCTGTCAATTATATCAGTAGTATATAAGCGATTGCCATCACAATAAAGTTCAGCAGTTCCGTGGTTCCCTGTCAATGTATAGTCTTGTCTTATCATTCGGCGCTTCGCGTCACTACAATCTGGCGCAGTCGGCGAAGCTAGCGAGCTAGCGACAAACTCTTTTCCCTTACCTGGCTTCGTGCTGTTCCAAGGGGCGTCACCTACGAGATGGCAGCGTACGGACTACCGCCATTACCGCCTTTCCTGGAGACTCCTGGAGATGCGACAATTCCATGGGAGCAGTGGTGCGATGAATTCACAAATTTGCTTGAAGCGACGGGAATGGACGCGCAACCACCACTACGGAAAAAGGCCATTCTGCTGCAATGTCTTGGGGTCGAGGGATGCCGTGTTTTTTGCACATTGGGCCCAGAGCCGGCACGAACGTCAGACACGACAAAAGCCGGGCCGGAGACAAGCAAACCAGCAGGAAAAGACAAGACGGAGGCAACTGAAGGGGATAGTTACATGGAGGCGTTGGGCCTATTGGAGCGCCAGTTCTCAAGCAACGTCAACGTACTGGTCGAGCGACGTCGATTCACGTTACGTCGGCAACTGCCGAATGAGCCGATACGAGAGTACGTCAGTGCTCTCCGACAGTCAGCAAAGACGTACGACTTCGGGCAATTCTTGGAAGCGGCTCTACGAGACAGGGTTGTTGACGGAGTACGGAGCACTGAGTTGCGACAGAAATTGCTCGTGAAGGGGTCACAACTTACGCTCGCAGAGGCAGTGGAACTGCTGCAGACGTACGAGCAGGCAGCGGAGGGTGCTGTGGTCTATGACCAAGGGTCGTCACAAACGGACATAGTGCAGCACGCATCTCAAGGCAGAAGCCCAGACAGCGACGCGGCAATGACGCCGGTGCGCAAGTGTTACCGATAAGGCGCTACAAGGCACCTAGCTAATTCACAGGACTGCAAAGCACGAGGGAAACGTTGCTCCCAGTGCCACAGGATGGGGCATTTTCGAGCGGTCTGTGGCAGGTCGGCGGAGCGGGACATGCGGACGGTCTGAAACGACGGCGCTAGCGAGGAGGACGTGCTCACTGTGCTGGCGGTCATGCAAGTGGAACGAAGGACTTTGGTCGTTGACGTCGTTATTGAGAACGAGCCACTGGGTCGTCGGTGTCTATTTTCCCAGACCACGTTTATCGAGCCAAGTTCGCCAACAGCTTTCCTTTGACTGCGGCTTCAGCGATGCTGCGGGATTTTTCATAGATGAAAATTCCAGTCTTGGGAGGGTTCTCAGCCAGAGTTGTACGCGGGAACAACTCGGCTTGCCTTCGATTTTACGTTGTTCCCCAAGGCATGGCATTACTAGGACTGGATGGAGTCTGCCAGCTACAGCTGCACCGTCGGTTCTACACTGGAGTGCCTGCAAGTCACGGTCAGCCCTCACTCGCTTCCTGCTGAATTATGTGAGTTTTCCTTCCTTTCGCTGATAAGTTTGGATTACCGAAAAACTTTGTACATTCTGTGAAGCGGCGCGCAGATGTATAACCAGTAGCAGCGAAGGTTCGACGTTTGCCCCTGACGCTGCGAAAGAAAGTAGCGGCTGAACTGGCAAGATTATTGGATGCAGGCATTATAGAAAAGGTCAGGGCTGCGGAATGAGTGTCTCCTATAGAGGTTGAGCAGAAGAAGGATGTAACTATTCGTCTATGAGTCGATTTGCGCGAGCCGAACAAAGCAGTAGTCATTGATGGATTCCAACTGCCGCACACGGAGGAACTATTGCATGCGCTGAGCGGAGCAGCATGCTTCTCGAAACTGGATCTTACTGCAGCCTACCATCAAGTGGAATTAGCCGAAGAGAGTCGCAAATCAACGACGTTTATTAACACGAAGGCGTATTTAGGTTCCGCAGAGTGTGTTTTGGCCTCGCATCGGCACCAGCCGCGTTGCAGCGAATGATGCAAGAAATCTTGAAAGGCTGCAAGGGCGTGTTGTTTTATATCGACGACATCATAGTCTTTGGAAAGATTAAGAACGAGCACAACCGTAACCTTCGCGAGGTATGGCATCGGATCGCTGAGGCGGGGCTGCAGCTAAATCAGAAATGCTTGTTCGCTGTGAAGGAACTCTCCTTTTTGGGTCATCGTGTCAGTGCAAGGGGTCTTGCCCTACTCAAGTCAAAGGTGGATGCTGTGATTAAAGCACAAACGCCTGCCGATGTAGTCTCGCTGCGGTCTTTCTCTCGGCTCGTAGGCTATTACTCCCATTTTCTTCCCAATTATGTGAGTTTGCAGAGGTGGTGGAGCCGCTGCGACGGCTTCTTCGTTAAGGACAGAAGTTCGTGTGGGATCAGAGCACCGAGGAGGGTTTTTGCAGGATCAAGGAGATGCTCTCATCATGCGGGGTGGTGGCTATGTTCAACGAGCCTTTGCCTGTAGAAGTGACCACTGATGCCTCGGCATATGGAGTGGGAGCTGTGCTACAGCAGATAGTCGACGGAGAAATACGTACTGTGGCATTCGCTTCGAGGACACTAACCCCAACAGAACGCAAGTACTCTACCGGGGAACGAGAGGCGCTGACATGTTTATGGGCGTGCGAACATTGGCACGTTTATCTGTGGGGCCGCAAGTTTGTCTTACGAATTGATCATCAGGCTTTGGTGACGCTGCTGTCCACAAATGGGCTTGGAAGCCGCCCACTGAGTATTGAACGCTGGTGTGCTACACTTTTGAGATACAACTTCACTGTGCAGTACACAAAGGGGAACACCAATGTCATTGCGGATGCGCTTTCTAGGTTACCTTTGACCTCTGCAGAGGACAAACCGGTGGAGGAAGTAGTTGCTGTGGTTTCCAGCATGATCACTAAGAGTGAGTTGCAAGCTGAGGATTCATTAATAAATGAGGTGGCGCAACATGTTATGTCCAGATGGCCGGAAAAGGGCTGTTTAGCTGGAAAATTAAGGTTGTTTCTTCCTATAAAAGAAGAGCTCTCGGTGATAGACGGGCTACTGTTTGGCGCTAAAGGGGTCGTTCTCCCATCGACACTCACTTCTAGGCTGGTCATGATGGCACCTGAATCGCATCCAGGCATCGTAAGGACCAAACAACGGTTGAGGGAACAGTACTGCTGGCCCGGATTGGACAGTGATGTTGAATCGCTGGTTAGGAATTGTGCTATTTGCAAAGCGTCAGATAAATCTGTAAAAACCGTAATAGCCCCATTGGAGCCAGTAAAGCGGCCCAAAAAGCCGTGGGAAAAGCTTGGAATCGACATCGTTGGGCCGATGGAGCGAGCTCCTCCGGAGTGCAGGTTTGCAATCACTATTATTGATTACCACAGCAAGTGGCCCGAGGTGGCATTTGTGTCAACAATCACTGCACAGGCAGTATGAAAGTGCTTTTGGAACTTTCTGCGAGAGAAGGGTACCCGAAAACTATTGTGACTGACAATGGGCATTTTTTTAGGTCGACATGTTTTGAGCAGTTTTTACGAGATCGGGGAATCCAGCATTGCGTTACAACATTGTATTACCCGCAATGCAATGGTCAGATTGAGAGGTTCAACCGCGTTCTCAAGGAATATATACAGGTTGCGGCATTGGAACGATGACCACTGAAGGAGGCAATCTGGGACTACCTGGGTGTTTACGGGGCCACCCCTCATGCAACTACAGGAGCATCACCGGCTTACCTACTGCATGGAAGAAGACCCAGAACAGGATTGGGTGTTGTTGGCCTCCCAGAAAGGGAATTTTTCGAGGAGCCGTGTGCCGCCGTGGAAAAGTTGAAACAGCGCGTTAAGGAGCAGCAACAACGGCCAAAAAGTACACCGATGAAAAAAGTGGTGCCAGAGCGTCTACCATTGAGCCAGGAGATTTCGTAAACATAAAGCAAGGCGCGCCAAAGACGAAACACAAGTTTTCTTTGCTGATGCAGGTGAAAACGTGAGTGGGCACGAATTCGTTTTTGCTGCCAAATGGTACGAAATGGAACGCATCAAAATTAACAGTGATTGATAAAGTAGGGACAGGCACGAGCACTAGCTGACGCGGTTACAGCGCAACGCAGTGCAGCCTCAGGGTTTTCTTGCGACCTGGATCTTCACATAGGGAACATGGCGGAGCAAAATACCGCTAATACCGTCGAGAATCAATCTCAAATGGTGCCATGCGAAGACATCCAGGGAAGCGCCAACCATTCTGACGGTGCACAGCCCACAGTAACGGAGTCTATACTAGAGATTCCCGATCAGCAGGACAATTCTCCGTTGCAGTTGGCCACAACCACAGCACCACCTCGCACCAGACCGGAAGGAACAAGAAGAGTGCCAGCGCCATATCGAGACTACGAGCTTACCTGACTGTAAGAATGTCGTTCATGTCATGTGATGTGAAGTGAGTGCGCGAAAGTGGATTGATTTTATTTCCTTTCTTTTCTTTAGGAGGGGGGAATGTGTAGTGTATAGGGGGCGCTGTCAATTATATCAGTTGTATATAAGCGATGGCCATCAGAATAAAGTTCAGTTCCGTGGTTCCCAGTCAATGCATAGTCTTGTCTTATCCTTCGGCGCTTGGCGTTACTACACTTTCCATTGTAAACTTTATTTTTGAAAAGGAGCTAATTGAAATTAAAGAATATTTCTACACGGTAATACTGATGAAACTTTAGAGAATATACTTATGTTTTATTACAAGATGTGTTCTAAGTCATGGGCATCATTGTAATCTGATTTTATACGTTTGTCAGTATGTTTCTCAAATTATTACTCAGTTTGCCTTCTGACTGATCAATAAAGATTTTGACCTTTAAGAGAGAAATCGTTTCATTTGAGTAACTCGGCAACTACAGATTACGTCTCAATCACCAAGCATAAGTGCATGAGATGTTTAATAAGGATTCAAATATTCCCCTCATGTAAGTATTGCGAATCCCTTCAAATGTGACCATGGATCTACATCTTGCTTTCCCACTATTGGGGAGCGTACTAGCACTCAGTTCTGAACGAGTACAAGCACTCTGGGGGAGTAGAAACACGGCTTGGAGGAGTAGAAGTACTCGGTTTGGAGCAGAAGCACTCGGTCTGGGGGAGTACTATTACCCCTGTGGGGAGAGTATTAGCACTCTGCGGAAGAGTACTAGCACTCCCTTGCGGTGGAGTAACAAAACTCTGTCGGGAGAAGTTGACCAACCCCCTTTCAAAGAGGGTCGATCTACTCTCGAAAAGAGTGAAATATGGGACAAGCAGATACTCTCTCAAAGAGAGTGCCCGGAACTCTCTGTTTTTAGAGTGTGTGGAAACTCCCTGTGCGATGATAAATGCGGTTGGATCAAACACAGCCTCTGTAAAAAGTTTCTCATTCAAGTGTTAGAGCATGTAGTCCTGCCGCTATCAGCGGTCCTTCCCAGTTTTCTGACATAGCTGCAGTTTACAACAGGTTTATATTTTGTGGAAAGGGGAGTGGGGACAAGCGAACTGCAATGTGCGAGAACATTTTTGCGCTCCTGGTCCGGTTAGCAGTGTAGGAAACAGTTGAGCCGCTGTACTTCTTCCCAAGTTCCGATTTGGTTTCCGCGATGTCTTCGGTGAGCCAAATAAGACCTTTTGTTTATATTTGGCGAAAATAAAGGGCGTGTTATACGCAATGTATGTAGACAAATTTGAAAGACACGGGACTAATTATAACATTTTGAGTAACTTATGCATACCAGCGATCCTGAGCTTTATGAATGTGTTTTTCGAACAAAGAATTTATCCCGTAGCACCCTGGGAGAACTGCGAACACAACCGATATCAAATCTAGCGGAAATTGAGTAGGGCGAGGGGGGGGGGGGGTCAAAGAGTGAAGGACGACGCTATGGTAAATGTTATGGCGAAGTAACGTGTGTATTAGTGAAGTACTGGGTTTTTAAAAACCCCCAACAAGAAATGCTCCAAAACATTACATGCGGAAATGTTTTGAAACGGTGTAGTCGGTATGAAACGGTATATACGGGCAACTTTATAACGTATGCGATATAATCACAAGAAACTGAAACATCTATAATCGGCTGTTCGAAAGAAAGAGCTTCATTCAAAATAGGGTTGCAATTTTTCAATGTCCCTCACATCTGCAGTCTTTTTCTTGTGAATATTGCAAGTAATTTATGTTGATTGTACTTCGTTACGTATAACCTCGACAATAATATTACCTAAACTAGCGATATATTTATGCTGTAGGCTCAAACATGATGTAAAATTCTTTGATTGGTTATAAAAATTGTAGCGAATGCTCATTTTTTATGTGCGTTGTACTGCTGCTACTGGGCGGGGTCTGGGACCTCTGTTAGGCACTCATTGCCTTTTGTCCCTGTATCTCAAAATTTTATATGGTTGCAAGAAATAAATGCACATTCAAATTTTTCGCGCTCCGGTGGTTCACAATGTGTAATTATGAATAGGTTTTTGTCTGCTGTTAAATATAAATATAACTGACAGAAGCATTTCCATGCTCTTTCACTTATTCTAATAGTAATTCGCAATATATGCATATATATATGTATATATGTATATATATATATATATATATATATATATATATATATGTATGTATGTATGTAGCGAATTACTTTTGACAGTTGCCAGTCTTCTGTCTTGCTTCCGGGCCCTTTCTCTATTGTGGAACCCGCCACCCTATTCAATTTGCCCTCTCTCCCGTTACAACAGCGGCAAGCGCACTGGTGCTGCGCAGCGACCATTTTCTCCCTCCTTGCCTTGTGTCAACGGGAACGTAGACGCCGCTACTCTCTGCCCCCCTTCCATTCTCCGACTTTTGTCTCCTTCCTCCTGTGTCGCTTTCTTTTTTTTTCTCTTCACTGATCTCCTTGCCCCACATACATGGGACTCCGCCTTCTGTTTTTACTGCATCGGTGCCAGTGAGGAAGCTGGAAATCTGCCAACGCGCCGAGAAAAAGTCACTTACTGTCACAACTGTCTCTTTCAGTTTGATATATCTGAGAACGAACGGGCACCCGGTCTGCTGTCTTCACCGACAGCAGACTGCTGAAAATAGCAGTGCCGAACTGCTATTTTCTTGTAAACCCTTATGAAGATCGGTCCACCGGTCGATACTGTTGAAATTAAATGCCTACGTTCACTTTGCAGCATCGCTCAAGTTCTTTACGTTGGACTGGTAGCCTGAAAAATTTCTATTTACCCACTCACACACACACACACACACACACACACACACACACACACACATACATACACACACATACACACACATACATATATATATATATATATATATAGATATATATATATATATATATATATATATATATATATATATATATATATATATATATATATATATATATATATATATATATATATATATATATATATATATATATATGAGTGGGCAAGGCAGCACCCGAGGGATGCAGTCACGGCTAAACCTGTTCGTCTTTTTCATGCAGGTCTTTGCCTCGTGCATCGACACTGCTTCTTTTCATCCCGTCGACGGTCAGTGTGCTGCGCCGTGGAATGAACGACATCAGCATGTGCCAGTGACGATGCTCTTCCATACCAACACTGGATTTCGCAACGACACCGATGGCTGCTGCACAGAACGTTGTCGGCATTCGCCATGGCTATCCCAAGTAAAATCGACATCATCAAATTTCTTGAAAACCGCCCCTCAATATTTCTTCGCCAGTGGGCAAGGCAGCACCCGAGGGATGCAGTCACGGCTAAACCTGTTCGCCTTTTTCATGCAGGTTAGTAGATATCGCAATTCCTACGAATTTAAAAGTGATTCCCTCTGGTTGTGCTGCCTTGCCCAGGCGTCGTGCTTGAATGTTTCGCTGAGTGTTTTGACTCATTTTGTCTGCTTGCGCTGTTGTTAAGCGGGAACGTTGAGCTTAATCCAGGCCCAGGGATAGCAGATGAACTCGAAAAAATTCTCCAAAATCAAAAAGCTTCTTCATGTGAACTAAAGGCTATCGGGGTTAAGCTAGACTCACACATTACCTCGACAAACGTGAGATTGTCTTCCATTGAAGGTAAACTGGAAGTGCTTTCACAGACAGCTAAAAGTATGGAGACATGCGAGCAAACGCTTGTGGAACTAAACGAAGAGGTTGCTTCACTAAGGAGAAATGTGGACAACATTGAAAATTATTCTCGACGAAACAATCTGCTCGTGTATGGGATTCAGGAGTCTGAAGCAGAGACAGTAAATAGTCTTAAGGAACATATACGAACAGAAATTTTTGAACGTAATCTTGAAATAAAAGTAGAGAGCCTAGAAAGTTTACACCGCCTAGGAAGAAAAGCGGCAGGGAAAGTGCGTCCTGTGATTATAAGGTTTTTTGACTTCACTGAAAAAGCGGAACTTCTCAGAAATGCTTCGAAGCTGAAGGGAACTCAAGCGTACATTTCGGAAGAGATCTCACCTAGGCTAAGAACAATTAGAAAGCTGCTCTGGGCTACTGCTAAAGATAAAGAGGCTGAGGATAAAGTGTACCTTAAGTATGATAAATTAGTCATTAACAAAGAGGTCTACGCGTGGGACGAAAGGAAAAATCAAAGGTTTAAAGTATCTGAAGCCGCTTCACGCGGAATTGATCACAGCTATGAGAGCGGTGTAACGAAAGCCTCACAACCGGGGAAAAATGCAGGTCGTCCGCGAAGGAAACGCGCCAATGCTTCTAGTACTTGACAAGCCACAGGTTCAGAATCACTGTCTTTTTTTTACGCCCATGGTTCTTCGAATCAAGCGAAGCATAAACCACCATCGATTAATATTAACGCCGGTAGTTGTCGTGACGTAAAGACGACCCCATCGCCAGATACGTGCCAGTTACGTGTGATATCCCTGAATGCTAGAAGCATTGTAAACAAAATAGATAGCCTTGAAGTTCTGCTCATTTATTACGATCCTCACCTACTGGTGATTTCCGAGACATGGTTCATAGCGGTATTCTTGATGAAGAAATTGTGCCACCGGACTACGTCATATACAGACGCGATCGCGGCTCACGTGGTGGAGGCGTTGCTGTGATTGCGAAACATGCAGTAAGCGTAACGCTGCTTGAACAAATTGATCAGCATGAAAGTTAGTTGTTGCACGTTACTGCGCATGGTCTCACTTTTTTCTTTGTGCTGTGTATCGTGCACCTGATGCTGCGGATTCTTTCATGTATAGTTTATTTGACCGCTTCCTGCCTTACCAAAACCGGAACTTAATTATTACCGGTGATTTTAATTTCCCTACTATTGATTGGGATAAACCGTATTATGGCCTGTCTGCCTCATGTGATATTATTCTTGATCTGATGTTTTCTTTAAACCTTAAGCAAACCGTTCATGCATACACCAGAGAGACATCTGTCTTAGACCTTTTCTTTGTTAGTCAAACCTTTTTTGATGGAGTGATTAGTGTTTAAGCTGTAATCTCGGACCATCGTCTGTTGTTCTTCTGTTGTGTTTCGTCAGTTGTTGCCGGGATGCGACCAGTTAAAATGATCAAGGACTACGCACGCGCTGACGATAACACAATCATCGACTCTTTACAATCACAGTTAGATAACCCTTGCAGCAATGACCGTCATAGTTTATGGCAGCACTTTAAGAATACAGTAAAGTATACTATTGAACATTTTGTTCCCCTTAGAAAGGTTTGTATTAATCGTCGCAATCCTTGGATAAGTCGTGAAATTATTCAAATGAAACGTAAAGTAAGGCGCTGTAGGAAGAAAAAAATACCTTGTCCGCAACAGTTCCAGGTTCTAAAAGAGGAACTTGCCTATAAGTTAAAACTAGCGAAGTCCCGTTATTTTGACACGACGCTCCCCGAATTTATCAGAAGTGATCCCCAAAAATTTTGGAATTTTTTAGGTCGCAGGACTGACCACTTGACCGAAATTCGAGTTAATAACAGCGTTGTAACCGACTCCACGATCATAGCGCAAGGTTTTAACTCGTATTTTCAAAGCGTGTTCCTTACGGAACGGGCAACCACAGCTAGAATTCCAGTTGAAAATCCTGGTGACGTACCAACTATCTCTGTGAACCGTGTTGTGTCTATGCTGCGTAAACTCGCAGATAAAAAATCCGCGGGTCTCGATGGGCTTCCAAATGCCTTTCTGAAGCGTTTTGCAGCACAGGTATCTGTTTTCTTAACGAGGATCTTTCAAGTCTCGTTACTTTCGGGAGATGTGCCGGAGGACTGGAGGATGGCCCGCGTTGTGCCAATTCTAAAAAAGGGGGACAAGCTAACCATTTCTAATTATCGACCAATCTCAATCACTTCCTCTTGTTGCAAGCTGCTTGAACACATAATATCAGGTTATCTTAACTCCTATCTTGCTGAAAATAACATTTTATCACCTGCACAACACGGCTTTCGGAAAGAAATGACCACTGTGACAGAGTTAGTTACAACAATTCATGATTTTTCTGTTGTGCTTGATAAATCAGGGCAGATTGATGTACTTATTTTAGATTTCCGCAAGGCATTTGACACAGTTCCCCAGTTATAAACTGGAAAGTATTGGCATCCCTACTTACCTTGTTAATTGGATTAATGCTTATTTAAAACACAGGACACAGTACGTAGAGGTTAATGGCTGCAAATCTGAAGTGCTTCCAGTTACGTCAGGTGTACCCCAAGGAAGCGTTTTAGGCCCACTGCTCTTCTTAATTTATATTAATGATTTGCCGGCTGCTATTTCCGAAAATGTCTCTGTCAAGCTTTTTGCAGATGACTGCATTCTCTTCAAGAGCATAAACGAGCGTAATGAACATTACCTCTTACAAAACTCATTATTAGCTGTTCATAAATGGTGCCTTAAATGGAATATGCAACTTAACCTGGATAAAACTGTCCTCTTGCGAATTTCGCGCAAAAAGCAGGTTTCTCCTTTCTCTTACAGCCTTCTAAATCATTCTATTATGGAGGTCACACATCATAAATACTTAGGGGTTACAATAACAAACGATTTAACCTGGTCTGCGCATATTGCAGACATTTGTTCCTCATCATTTTCCAAGCTGAGGCGGAAGATTAGAGGCGCTCCAAGTAAGCTTAAACGTCTTGCCTACATAACATTCATCAGATCAAAATTACAGTACGCGTCGGTCTTATGGGACCCGTTCATAAAGAAGGACATTTACCAGCTTGGGGTGGTGCAAAGGTAAGCGATTAGGTTTATTTATAACAAATACAAAAGGCTTGATTCACCTACGACACTAATGAAAACAAATAACATCCAACTACTTCAAGTACGTAGGAAAATGTCCCGTTTGTTGTTCCTGCATAATCTTTTAGCACATGAACTAAACATTTCGCATCCCACAAAACTTAAGCAGTTATCGTCTAGACGAAAACACCACACGGGAAGTCATTTACTGGAACCAATTTTTGCAAGAACTGAAACATTCAAACACAGTTTTTTCCCGAGGACCGTTTCCGACTGGAACTGTCTTCCAGGGGCCATCTTCCAGTCCCCTAATTTTGTTAAAGCTCTAGAAGAGCATTTGTTTGAGTGAATGAGTGCTGTATATGTGCGTATGCATTTATATATGTATGAATATGTACATGTGTATATATATTTTTCTGCTTGTCTATTAGCGGCAATCTGTTAAACTGCCGTTCTTTCTTTTTCTTTTTTATGTCCCAGTGTATTTACATGCCTTGTATAGCCCCTCCTGAATGGGCCATGACTGTTCGCCTGCAGTATTCTGAAATAGATAAATAAATAAATATATATATATATATATATATATATATATATATATATATATATATATATATATATATATATATATATTGCGGGGTTCTCACACCGTGCTTTTGGGACAAAGGAACGACAACACAGTAGTGCAAACAATCACAAGGGCATTTATTGCACCTTTCATTGATCAATGCCTGCTAGTTGCTATCCACAAAACATGCAATGGGCGCGCGACAAATCTCGGAAGTCCAACTCACCGCGATCGGATAGCGAGCGAATATGTTCGCCCCATGCTGGATCCCAATGCCTGGTCGTTCGCGCGTACGGTCACGCGAACGGTGGCGCATTCGAACGAGGCCTCACGAGACGGTCTCGCAGACCATGGATCGGCGCACGCGCGGAACGACTGCGCCGCTTGACGATCTCGAACCAAAGAGAGAGCGTGTTCTCCCTTGCGCCTACCGTGAGGCGGCATTAGCAGCGCAACACTCGCGCCATCTCTCGTACTGCGCTTCAACCACGCCGACCATAGTGGGCCCCAGACCACGCGGCGAAGCCGCACTGGAGGAGACGCAAGCTTTGCGGGAAAAATAACATATCAGGCGACGCCTGAGAGTCGCGCATCCCCCCCCCCCCAACCTTAAATCCCTACTTATTCCGACGAAACATGTTATACTGTCTAACATCAACCCGTGCTTCGCGAACAAGATAGTACATGCTACAGTGGCTGCGCTGAGGAAATGTCCACACGCTGTCCATAGCATGCGAGCCGACATTGTCCTTGGGTACACCGCTGGCGTCCGCCGATCACAGCAGCAGCTTTGCAGTCACGACGGCACGATTCCAGGCCAGGACTCCGGAAACGGCGACGCAGTAGTCGGAACGAGCAAGCGTCGCTCGTGCCGACGCGCCCTGCTGGCGAGAGCCGCAGTAGCTGCCGGTGACCGCTGGCTCTTTTCTCCGCCGCCGAGGGTTGTGAGCTGGATACAGGCGGCCGCCAAAGTCGCTGCACCGAACTGGCCGCAGCATCACCATCGCCCATGGTGGCTCAATCGTAGTCCGGGGCAGCAGCGCAGACGATGTGCAGGTGACAGCTAACCAGGCGTGGCCTCACTCACGCTGCGTACACTCAACACACTCGGCAAACACTAAAGTAGTGCAAGGGAGAGGAATTCTGCATGCGCATCGCCAACGTGGTACGATGTTCAACTCGGCTAGCAAATGATCGGGCAGCTACTCAGATGCTAAGTTCACGTGAACGAAGCTCGCTTCCTTGAGTGGAACGAGTAATTCCAATTCGTGCGAGGCTAACTAGAATAAAGGAAGCAAAGTGCAATACGTGAACGCCACGGTCCACCAGGTCGTGTCCCTCCACGTGCGACATGCAGCTTCGTTAAGCCTTAGGCCCAAAACGTCGCTACCCTGACAACAACCGGCATCCAAAAAACACCCAAAATGGGTGCAAAACAGGCAGCCGCGAGCAGACGTCAGCTCTGTGAGGTGGTCCTACCCCGCTCGGTGCACACAGCATCCGAGTTGACGGCACCCACCGTCCCAGACGGTGTCGGAGCGCCCGGTGCCAGGCCGCCACACCAGTCAGCCGGTAGTGGCACCCGTGGCCACCTGGCTCCCAGAGCCGCGACTTGATCACAGTCAAAGAGATAGAAGAAGCTATTTACAAAAGAAATTCGCACCACCCACGAGGCTTCCGTATTCACTCGCTTCAGTCTTGCCAATGCTTCGCGGGCACTAAGCCTTGCTCTCCCAGGATGCAGACCACGTGGCTTTCGTACCGACGAATGTCATTAAAAAAACACTTGCGAAAAGGCTTAGCATGTTGACATGTTCAAACACACTACAGCCACCGTCGCCTCGCTCAAGAAAGCACGCTGCCAACGCTAGCGATCAAAATCCACGCTAGCCCTACGCTTCGGTTCAAACAAAGGTCTCGAACGAAGCAAAACTTAAGTCTATCGTCCGATGCCCCAAGAGGTCTACTTTGGGCAACCAGATGTGGGGTTCTGACACCGTGTTCTTGGGACAAAGGAACGACAACACAGTAGTGCAAACAATCACAAGGGCATTTATTGCACCTTTCATTGATCAATGCCTGCTAGCCCAGTTGCTATCCACAAAACATGCCGATGAGCGCGCTACAAATCTCGGAAGTCCGACTCACCGCGGCCGGATAGCGAGCGAATTTGTTCGCCCCATGCTGGATCCCAATGCCTGGTCTTTCGAGCGTATGGTCACGTGAACGGTGGCGCGTTCGAACGGGGCCTCACGAGACGGTCTCGCAGACCATGGATCCGCGCAGGCGCGAAACGTCCGCGCCGCTTCACGATCTCGAACCAAAGAGAGAGCGTGTTCTCCCTTGCGTCCTCAATTAACCCTGCTGTGAGGCGGCGTTAGCAGCGCAACACTCGCGCAATCTCACATACTGCGCTTCAACCACGCCGACCGCTGTGGGCCCCAGGCCACGCGGCGAAGCCGCAGTGCAGGAGACGGAAGCTTTGCGGGAAAAACAACATATCAGTCGACGCGTGAGAGTCGCGCATCCCCACAATGTGTGTGTGTGTGTGTGTGTGTGTGTGTGTGTGTGTGTGTGTGTGTGTGTGTGCGTGTGTGTGTTTGTGTGTGTGCGTGCGTGCGTGCGTGTGCGTGTGCGTGTGGGGGGGGGGGGCGGCGCTACCGTGGGGAAGGCCACAAAGAAAGACTTCGGCACAGATACTCTCGCGCGAGAAGACCAAGTGACAACTCGCTATAAAACAAGAGCCGCAGTACGCTCCATCGCGGCGCGATTGTCGGCAGGTGCCACAATAACGGCATCGTCTGCGTAAGATTGCATTCGGACGCCCGGAGGCAGCGGAACGTCTAAGAGACCGGAGATGATAATGTTTCAGAGCCGGGGACTGAGGTGGCACCGTAACCTCTCAAGTGTGACAGCAATATGTCACCTGCCGGCCATTAAGCAAGGAGGGGAGGCGCTATAACAAGCTGCGCGGGCATCTGTGTCTCTGCGAAAAATTCAAGAGCCAATGGGTGCCAGACGGAATCGAAAGCACCTTTAATATCCAATGAAATGAGAACAGCCGAACGTTAACTTTTTTTCATGAAATAAATTTCGCCGAAGTTGATACAAAGCAATGACGGCGCTCTTCCTGTGTGTAAGGACGAATTGGTTTTTGTGGAGAAGGTTGGGCGAATGTAAGAAAAAATGTCGCGAATTAGGTAATCGTTCTAAAATTTTGAAAAAAGCGAATTCATGACTTTCGGACGGTAAAAATAGCTGTCCTTGGGGGGTCTCTGCGTTTTCGGGATGAAAATGATGGCGGCCCGTAGGGGGAATACAACAGCAGAACCCTCTGAAGCGGGGCGCCTCGCTGAGAGATGGCAAGCCGCCCTCCTCAGCGAGGCACCCGAAGACCAGGATTGGGCCGTCCAGCGGGCAGGGCCGTTGCCGAGGATCTCGAAAGATTTTCCTCGGGCGATGGACTCCTGGCAGCCTAGCCCCGGGCACCAATATCAACAACCGTTGGACAAATAAAGTTTAATCCTATCCTATCCTATCCGTTTTCGACGCAGTGGAAAAATGTCCGAGCACCAATGCAGAATTAAAAACGAACAAAAAGAGAGCGGGGTGCGAAACGAAGATGGATTTTATGACCGGAAGAGTGATGCCGTCAAGGCCGGGTGCCGAACCAGATTCACCAAGGGTGAGCGCGAGTTCTACCTCCGCCGTATTAAGATGATTAAGTTATAAAGCTGCACGCACGGCAGTTCATTGGGTACACGCATGTACACACATGTACACACGTACGCATTTCGAACAGCGCAAACGCATCCGAGTTGTTGAATCGGCAGTTACATAGTGCTGCACACGCGAGCGCACCGCCTTTGTCGTGTACCGGCGAAACGTTCATAGCAACCTTTTCACTCTGGGCAACTGTGTTTAAAAAGCTTAATAAACAGTCTGATCAATGCAATAGAAATAACTCGCGAAGCGGTTTGATCTGTGCAAGCCGCGACAGCGTTCTTGCCTACGAGTACAATGCATGGCTAGTGGACGACATAATACTCAAGCAATACTCTAGCGTGTATATAAACATCGTGTACATTACGTGTACATTATTGGCGAGCCAAAGACTTTTGATTTTTGCGCTAGCACTCGACACTAAAAGGAATTTGTCCACCAAACTAGCCTCAAGAGCCTTCTTCTAACTGGAAGAACCCGAAGCCTCAAAACAAGCGTGCACTTACGCGCTGCAAAGTACAAAAAACATCTGCTTCTGCCAGTTTCATAGTGTCCCATAACCGCTGCTAGCACAGCACACAATAATCAAGCCTTATCTGTGGTGAAAATTCATGCGCAAACACCCAACAACAATTTTTAACGTCTCACCTCGTGTAACTCTATGGGCGGCTTCCGAGCGAAAGGCCCAACCGCGAGGGCGAGCTACAAGGAAGGAGATTCTTGGTTGGGGAAGGAAGAATGGGGTTTAAAGGGAAGCTGAAGCGGTTTTCAATTTCCATGAATTGCTGGGATTGGGAAGAAAAGACCTAATAATTTACGGTTCCGAAATTTTTTTCTTCGTTTTGTTAATATAAGGGGCGGAAATCGCTTTCTAAATCACCCCCGCGGACACGCCCCCATCGCTTCCCGGAGCGCCGGGTGAGGAGGTTACCAGAGGAGAGAACCGGCGAGAGTGACGTCACTGGCGGGGACCAAGCTGCCGGACCGGCGTGCTGGCATGCGCTGGCATGCCTCTTTCCGTCCTGCGCTTTACTGAACGACGCTACGAGAGATTTGCCGCCGCCGCCGCTCACGTTTGTTTTGCGATTTTCGTAGACTGTTCTTTCCTTCTGTGCTGCTTGAGTGCCTACAGCCAAGGGCGCCCAACATGCCCTCGTTCTGTGCAGCAATCGGCTGCGCGAACACACGCGGGCGAGACGATGTGGTGTTTCACAGGTTCCCGAAGCACAAGAAGCTTGCAGCGCAGTGCGGTGAGGAGAGATAAGTTCGTGCCGACGAAATCAACTGTGCTGTGCTCGGACCATTTCCGCGATAGCCGGATAGCCTTACGACAAATGCGGAAACGCGTTGTTGCTAGCGTTGCTATACTCCGTTTCATACATCAGGTGCAACGCTGTGGAGGCTTGAGATACTTCTTGCAGTGGCTGCGTTCGCACTTAGAAAAAGTTCGGTGTTTCTTGACCCGATTTTTGAGAAAACTTTTAAATATAAGCTCAGTTCTGAATGAAAAAAAAAGAATTTACCCATAGAAACAATCCGTGTACTTATACGGCTGCTAACACGTTCTTTTAAATCAATTTTCTTTTCGGCATTCTTTAATTGCAGCCCGTCGCGGCAGCTTCACGTGCATGCTCGCGCGAGCAAATGCCGCTGGCACGCTGCGAACCATAGACGGAAACGCGCGCAGTAATAAATTTTGGTAACCGGACTTCGTGCGTAGCTTCCACAGCGTTGCACCTGAGGTATAAATTTGAGTATAGGCTTGCCTAGTGACATTCGACGTACGGTTGCAGTTATCATGTTTACCACACGGCGGTGCTAAAGCTGCCTAATATCTTTATGTCAACACTAGCATGGAGCGCGCATACCGATTCTTGATCGAGCCACAATCGCAAAGTCGTCGAACCATATTCTGAATATTGCACATATAATCCCCCTGACCATCTCGATCTGGATGTGTATGATAAGCAACTTCCATGACTGTACCTCGCAGCACTGCATGTGCGCGCTTTGAAACGCGGCACTTATGTTCGCGATCGTGTATCAACGCTCAGAAAACCACGGGACTTCAGACAAGCAGCGGCAAGGTGCTTGACATCGCGGAATTGTACCCGTGTTTATAATCTAATGAGAAGTTAGTGCTTCGGCATTCTTCCAGCAGCAAGTTCCCAGTGACACTTTAGCGCATTTTTTCTCCCGTCATTGGAACGTGCAGCTACATGAAAAAAAAAAGCATACGTAACAGCTAAGATTTCCAGCGCGCGAGAAGGTGTACACATCGCTCTCGCTTTTGGCACACTCAACATCGTTGTTGCCGCCATCGTTTTCCGTATCGGCTGTCGGTTCGAACATGTACGGCGAAAATACAAGCTGTCCGAGACAGCGAGAACGTTCCATAATGCTTACAACTCAGCTATGCAGCCAGAACAGAACAGCGTGCTACCACAGAACACCTATACAAAGTTAGAGAAGGGAAACTGTACCTTCCACAGTGCTACGGAAATAAGCGTAGCGGTGGCGTCGTGAACTAAAGTATGTGACCACGGGTGGCGCTGTACAACAGGAAACGGAAACGGGGTTTTGCACACGCTTTACCAGGTGTTCTGTGGCTTTACTGGGTTTCTGGCTTCTGCGCCTCGATCGTGCTCCCGCCAGTTTAGTTGCTGTGTAGCAAACGTAGCGCCTATATTAAGTAGGCGCTACGTTTGCCACACAGCAACCAAACTGGCGGGAGCACGATCGAGGCGCAGAATACATGTAGCGCTGAGTCATATCGAGTTAAGGCACACTCTGAACTGACTTTTAAGGGCATCCCGAGCGGTTTTTCGTTTATTACGCCGCCGTTACGCGTAGTTGTGCCGCCGCGCTCCAGCTGTTCCATTTCGTGTAGGGCTACTGACAAAATGCGGTTTCCAGGTGGCACGATGGCCTCGACTGGAATAAACGCACACGACACCAAAGATTGAGTAAGCCTGAAAATATTTTATTTGCATTTTACAAGTACAACAAAAAGCACACGTCTACGCATCCACACAAACGCGGTTACATAGTCAAGAACATAGGCAAGAAATGGCTCATTAATAAGGGTAGCACAAACGCACCAGAAAGAAGACCTAAGCTACAAAACGTACGGTCGGCTGCTAAGTATAATAATTTCCCTGTCACCGCGTGTCACTTTTATACAGCATCTTTACAGCACTACCAGGCCGGGTAGTTTGGCGGAAAGAATGCAACAGCTTACGGCCGTCAGCTGCCTCTGTCATAATTATCCTAATCTCCGCATCAACGTCGTGGAAGCCCGCATACAGGCATCTGTATCTGAACCATATATGTGCCAGCTTAATACATGTGTAGTGAAATGATGACAACCACTGCGTCTTATCAAACGTATTGGTTTTGCAAATGCGCATTACAGCTGACGGAACGACATACTGTAAGTGAAGCACAAGAGAACAAGGACAAAAGGAGGATACAACACTTGAAGAAATGAAGAATTAGTAGGCGTACAGCAAACAAGCGATGACGGAGAACACACAATGATCGGGTGTTCTGTGACATCGCTTTGCGCATTTACGGTGTTATGGAGATCAACGGCATAAAAACGTACCTTCAAGCGTACTCCCTCAACCTCCGCCGCATTCATCATGATAATCAACGCCTAAACAAAATGAAGCACTATTTTTTGCCAAGAGTAGACCTCTTTACAGCAAGTCTATGTAATGACTCGCAGACGAAACCAGCATGCTTTCGAAAATGTTTTACCGCCGTAGTATTCGAACGCCAACGGCCAGGAAACACATCGATGCCAATAGGCTGTCGGCTGTCGGTGGTTAATCAAGTAAAAAAACCTTGACGCTATGACTAAAAAGCAGCTTCAACAATCAAATTAAAAAAAATCAACTGGCTATTTGCCTGAGGTAACAAAACATCTTTAGACACCTCGATTGTTTATGTCAATGGTTTGTGTAAAGTAAAAAATTCACCATGTTTAGCGCCCCTAGCAGAGAAAGCACAAATTAAAGTATTCGACCAAATTACAGTAACTCCACTTGCGCGCTTACGCTGAAATGCGCCTCGATTGATTTTTCGCCCTCTGTGGCCATTTGTTGAACTTGAGAGTGTACGGGGCCCGGTGCTACGCTGTCAAACGGCGGCGCCGACCGGCGACTGCCGCCACTGACGTCACAGCGGCTCCGACCAATCACGGGCAACAGCGGCGTTCGCGCGATACCCTGAGGCGCTGGTGCGCGTTTTCATGAAAAAACAGCCGCTTGCGCTTGTTTCCGCCCTTTTTGAACGAGATATTCGTGTTCAGGGGACTCAAAACTGTAGAATGCCGCAGAGAACTCATTTTTTCGAAAAGTGTTTCAGCTTCCCTTTAAGCGCAGCGCAGTAACTGTCTCTCAGCAGAGGACACCTCAACCGCGAGAAGCTGCGAGAAGGCCGGGAGAAGGAGAGGCCAGGCGAGGAAGAATGCCACTGCCTTTAAGTTTTATTCAGGGACTTAAGCCGCTCGTGCTGCAAAGACTCATTTCTGCGTTAGAAACTATCGCTCGGCGCTACCCTGTATGAAGACTTTCCTGCGCTTCTTAGAACTCATCGTTCGGCGCTACCCAGTGTGAAGGTACAAAAGCGCCGTCATCTCTGGCAGGACCTGAAGTCTGTAAAAAAAGAAGGTGACCGCATTCGTCTCGCATTCAACAAGCTTCACATTAATAATGATACTTATGTACGGGACACTGAGGCTGCTCGCGTAGTATGTGTTTCTCGGCATCCCACGCAAGAATGCTGTTCGTCTGTCACTCCCTCAAATCAGACCCCAGCTTTCCATTTTCCTTAAAGATCCCCATGTAATGCTTCAAAAACCCTTTCCTTTACACTAACATCAGAAGTGTTGTATCGAAGGATGCTGCTATCTCTTCACTAATCGATTCATGCTCCGCATCACTTGTAGCGCTAACCGAAAATGGCTGACTGTTCTTATTCCTGATAATTGAATTTATGTCAGCGAGACACATTTTACCATCTTTCGATGCGACAGACCGTACCGCAAAGGAGGTGATGTACTTTTGGGGATAAGGGGTGATTTGCTAACCGTGCCTGTGATGATTAGTTCTTTTCTTGAATGTGTATGGGTTTATTTTAAGTATTGTTCAACTGATCTAATTATTGGTTCTGTTTGCCGTCCTCCTAATATGAATGATGGTATTTCGTCTGAATTTTTATCGAATTCTGTGTGAAACATGTACGCGTTTCCCTAACTGCACTTTACTCATATTTGGAGACTTCAACTTCCCTAGTATAAACTGGTTCTCACAATCCGTCACAGCGAGTGAAACCGAAGCTAACATGTGTTTTCAGTCATGTCTTGATTTTTCACTAACACAACTTATTACCAATCCCACGCGTTGCACGTCGTGTACCGCCAACATTATAGATTTAACATTAGCGAATAATCCTGATATTTGTTCAGACATTATTCATCTAGACAGCATTTCGGATCATGACGTAATAACAGGACGCATTACCGGTTTCTTTAACAAAAAGAAAACTACTATTAAACAACTCAGATGTTACGACAAAGCTAACTATGAAAAAAATAAATTCAGAATTAGATTATTTCACCACCCACTTCATCAATCAATATTTATTGCGCAATGCTGAGCAGAATTGGGATTTATTCAACAGTACTTTTAATAAACTTGTTGAGGACTTCGTTCCGCTTATGACCATCCATGTAGCAGCAGTGCACCGTGGTTTAACCAGAAGTTGCGACGTACGAGTACAGTAAAAGCTCGTTAATTCGAACCGCAAGGGGAAGCCGCTTCAGTTCGAATTAACGAAAGTTCGAACTAACGAAAGTGAAGGAGAGCAACAGTACACTGCGATTTGGAAGCAGTAGGGCATGTCAGAAATTTGGCGTGTCAGAAAGTGATGGCGCGTGCCGCGGGCACATGCCATTTTCAAGTCGAAGCTCTGGGTCCAACTGTGCCACACCACCGACGTCCACCGAAACGAACGTTAGCCGAGGCTTAACACCACAGAACACCTTTAACACCATCACAATGAATCGCGACGGCCGATACCTCCTAAACTGAAAACAGAGGTGCACAACCGATGAAGACTCCCGAGACAAATACGCTGAACATGTGAAGGTGGCGAAGGCCCTGATTCGTTGGTTCTTGATTGCAAGCGCAGCTGCGACGTACTTGATTCGCTGTGTTTTGGCGCTTGGCGTGCCATCTCCGCACAACATTAGCAGCTGTACAAGATTTGCAAAGCCTCCGAGATTTGCAACGGGCAAGAAGACTCGGAGGTTACGTAGAACGGAGAGGCGGCAGCCGCCGCTGCCTTCTGGTTGACACCGCGTCGGTTAGATTTTTTTCCGATTTCGCCTTCTCTCGCCGTTCTCTCCGTTTTGGAGGCAATACAGCCTTGAGTGTAGGCAGTAGGCGCGTTTCTCTGGCCATGTGCCAGGCGAACGTAGTTCGAATTATCCGTGAGGGAACCTTCTCGCGTTCGAATTAACGGACTTTTTTATACATAGACTTCTGTGGAGCTTGGCCGGACGAAATCGTACAGTTCGAATTATCCATAAATTCGAATTATTGAAGTTCGAATTAACGAGCTTTCACTGTAATAAGAAAAAAGCGATTTTACCAGTAGGCACTAAAGATTGGTCTTCTAAGCGCGTGGGACAAGTGTAAGAAATGCGACAAGGACTACCACTCACTCCTAAAATCCACTTGATACCAGTTTTTCAATCACGACCTATTATCTCTGCTAACCAGGAGCCCTCGTAAGTTCTGGCGCATCACAAATCCTAGCTTTCATCCTGGCATTTTGCATACCGACAGCAACGGCGTCATAATTAAAGAGCCTGAATGTGCTCAGGTTTTTAATGACACCTTTTCATTAGTATTCACCAAAGAAGACATTAGCTCATCCCCTGACTTACAGTCCATGACATTTCCATGCCTGAAATTGTGATTAATGAAACAGGTGTCTCAGTTTATTAAACAATCTTAAAATTACTAGTAGTTCGGGTCACCTCGGCTTTAACAATGAGATACTTAGGAGTACAGCTCAAGGCATTTTCGCTGTGTTGTCCTGTTTGTTTTCGCAGTCATTATCAGATGGACTAATTCCTAAAGACTGGCGAATAGCCAGAGTAATACCTATATTTAAATCAGGTGAGTGTTCCTCTCCATTGAACTATCGACCCATCCCTTTAACCAGCACCGTTTGCAAACTTCTTGAGCATATCATTCACAGCCAAGTCATTAACTACCTCGAAGATCCTAACATTATTTTTAATTATCAGCACGGTTTCCGTAAGGGATTTTCATGTAACACTCAACTAGCTGGCTTCGCTAACGACTTACAATTATCACTTCACGCGGGCTTTCAGGTCGACGCAGTGTTTCTAGATTTTTCAAAGGCTTTTGATCGGGTTCCTCATCACAGACTTCTACTGAAACTTGCACAGCTTAACATCCACCCCATCGTGCTCGCTTGGATTAAGGACTTTCTCTCATCTAGAACACAGTTCACCTCGGTTAATAATCCTAACTCCTCCTCTGCTTATGTGACATCTGGTGTCATCTGGTCCGAGCACAAAGAAGTGTGCTCGGACCATTGCTTTTTTTATCTATATTAATGATTTACCTGCCTGTGTAACATCTAGAATTCGACTTTTCGCTGATGACTGCGTAATTTACCGTAACATTACTAGTGATAGTGAACGCCAATCCCTACAATCTGATCTCAACAAAGTAAGCTTATGGTGTTCATCCTGGTTAATGTCATTAAACGTTTCTAAAACAAAACAGATATATTTCACTCGTCGCACAGATCGCATTCCAACCACTTATATTCTTAACGACAATACTGTAGAACTAACAACAACATACTTGGTGTGTACCTTCACTTTGACCTATCATGGCATCACCATGTGGACCTCACCCTAGCATCTGCTAACCGCTGACTTGGTCTCCTCAAGCGTAACCTCACACACGCCCCTATGCACGTTACAAAACTGTCTTATATAACTCTAGTACGCCGTAAAATCGAATGTGCTGCGGGCATCTGGGACCCTCAGCAAGCCTACGTTATCAATAACATCGAATCCTTGCAGAACCGCGCTGTTCGCTTCATATTTTCAGACTAATCAACCTTCACAAGTGTTACAGCATTAAAAAAACGTGCAGAACTGAAAGATTTGTCATATCGCCGCAAACTTGCTCGTTTAACACTTTACCATAAGCTTTATCACCACCCCTCCCTTCGAAGTGATTTGTTTCAGTCACCTCATGCCATCTTTCCACGCCGTGATCATTCCTTCAAAATTAAACATGTGAAGTGTCATTTCTCGTCTTACGCCAATTCATTCATTCCCCGTACTATCATCGAATGGAATAATTTACCATCAGCCATCGCCACAGAAACTGACGTCATAAAATTCCATGTTTCTTCGCTGTGACGGAAATGTATAAAATTGTTTATGTTCATTTTTCCTTTTTATTTTATGCCTTATGTTTTATTGCACTTATTACTGAAATGTATCGCGTTTATTTATTAAAAGCTGTATCGCCCCCCCCCCCCTCTATGTAGTACCCTCTCCTGGAGGGCCTTTAGGGGTAACATGAATAAATAAAAATAAATAAATAAATCAGCAAGTAAAGTAAAATAAAGCATAGTTTTCTGATTCTTTGCTTTTGTATGAATATTTTCCGCCATGCTGCGTCGCGCTTACATTCACGGCACGCCCGCGGCACAGCACTTCCTCGATAGCCGATGGTCACTTCGTCTTTATGTATTGTCGCGTATACCGCGGACCCCTTTCCTTTCTTTCCGCGAATGTTGTGTGCATGCGGGAGAAGCCCTTGTGCGACTGCAACGGCGCCTCGGGCAGCCGCCTGGCCGCGCCGCCGCACCTGACAGTTGCTACGTGCACGTGTCGCGCCCTCTTCTTTCGCTCGGCTGTATCGGATCTCAAAAATTGATTAGTTATGTGCAACTGATTTTGTATGCGGAGTGTTTTCGCGACCATTTTTGGCCTCAAACTCTGGTCCTTATTGGATCCCGTCGGTCTGCCTGATTGGTCGAAATAACCCGTTGGTAGAAAAGCCTGCCTCTATGCGGGCCCGCAGGTCCCTTGAATGCTGCAGAAACTCATTTGCGGAATGGTCTGGGTAGTTTTGGAGAGAGCAAGGAGACAGCAGCACATGGCGCCACTCCACCACGGGATATCGGGCCGGTCAGGCAGGCAGTCGATGACAGGTATGACATCATTTTGTATTTGATAAGTGTAGAGCGTAAATCCTAATGCCAAGGTAATAAATCTAGATATTCAAATGACTCTCGTCGTTTTTGTACCTGCGGATCTGCACTTGTACCTGCCAGAGCTCTTATCGTCGTCTGCCTGGTGAGCTGACGTGTCAGCATACTTACAGCTGCGTCACTTCGCTACCATGCAAGCGGGAGCAGCGAGCGATCTTATAAAAGCCCAGTGTAAAAACTAGAAAAAAAGGGGTTTAACCGAAGGGCCCGATTTTTATTAGTGACATCATAAGAAGCCAACAAACACTGACACTAAGGACAACATAGGGGAAATTACTTGTGCTTAATAAATGAAATTAAGAAACGATAAATTAATGGAAATTAAAGTGGATGAAAAAACAACTTGCCGGAGGTGGGAACCGAACCCACAACCTTCACCTTTCGCATTTCGCAATTGTAAAAACTACAGTGTACTAGAATAGGGCAGTAAAAACTAAGCGCACACCAATCTGCGCTCGGAAAAGCACGCAGCGAGCCACGCTAATCCAATCCAGAAGGCAGAGGAGGAGGGGGAGTAATAGGTGACAATAAGCTCAGCGTTATCATTGCCTTGTCATTCGGAGCAGAAGAAGATTACTGCAGCTACAAAAGCAATAAAAGGTATTTCCTAATGTTCGTTCTTCATGTCGTAGTGCACATATAACGAAAAGTTTCACGAAAATCACCCTGATACGTATTGATGTTGCTAAGAGCTTCATCTATTGTTTATTTGATTTCTGTTGTGAAGTATGCTAGTGCCGGGGATCGCTTGGTGTGAACGGGCACAAAAATTCATAGCAGGGAATGTTACCGCTTCTGTACGTAATTTCTCAGCAAGAAATCGTGTAGACATTTCTAGAAGTACGTTGATCTGTTTTTGTCACAGCTACGTCAATGCGCGACGACACCCGAATGCTCTGTATAACTCTTGAGAAGATTTTAGCTTGTATGCAAATTTTACTATTTATAGATTGTCGCCAAGGCAACCTGAATTTCTTGTGTTTAGTGTTCTGTGTGCTTTCGTGCCTTTGACACATTAATTAACCGCCTGTGATGTAAGAATGAGATATTTGTCCAAGCGGATGCAGCTTCATGTAGGCGACTGTACGATAGCTTTTCACAATTTAACGTAATGCTGTTAAGTCACAAGTTTTCGCTTGCAGCAGTAATTACAATAAGCTGAACATTTCTTCGTGTTTAGGGATGTCAAAATTTCCTGGGACGGAGGCATCTCTGCAACACATAGGAACGTACGGCACTAATGCAGCCTGGACAGTACGACAAAGCATCTTATCTGCTTGCCTTGACAAGGTGCGTACAAAACGGTCACGGCCACTTATGTGTTCTAGGTTCTGTTCGTGCATATGGTACATGCCAACTTCCCTGAATCTCTTGTGTAATTTACAAACTCTTGCTCATTCTACAATTTTACTAGTGTTCCATTAAGTAATGAGAATGAAGTTCTATTGGTGAAGATGTTTTAAAGCTGTTAAGAGATGGGGTGGCATGAGATTGCGAAAATGCATGTTAAAAAATTGTCTTGGCACTTGTGCTGCTTCCTTAATTCTTAGCAATCAAAAATCCCTAACGAAAATACCAGAAGGGCACTTGCTTTAGGCTAGTTGAATAAGATACATTCCTGAAGCAGGCTAAATTGGTAGCAACAAAAGCACTGAGATAAACTCACTGACCTACACACATGTTGTCAGTTTCTGCTGTTCCAAGTGTGCTGCCTGTGTGCAGCGTGTCAAGGCAAATAAGGAGTAGTGATGTATGCGTAGAAAAATGTGCGTGCTGAGAGAAAGCATTAAAGAAAGTGCGTGCTGTCTTTCCAACGCAGGATTTCTGTCTTGGATTTTAGCAAAATATAAACTGCACAGGCTGACAGGTTTGGCATAAAAATGTACAACAGTTTTGCTTTAGATTTCAATGTAGCCACTCCATAATGTGTCCGTAACAGCTTAGCATCAAGCTTGAAGCTGATCTCTGATGTCACATCAGTTGCAGGTTACTATAATGTGGTAACACAAACTGCTTGTCACGCATGTCAGCCTGGTGCAGTGGTCGCAGGTGAGAGTATAACAGAAAGCTGGATATTCTTTGCCCTTCTGCACATGATGTGGAATAGAGCTTGAACTATGCTATTGCTTTTCTTAGTGTCCCCATCTCCCTCACCTTCCGCTCCTTATTGTTCTGTCAATTTGCTATTTTACACAACTTCTAGAGGCTTGATTATGGTGTTGACTGCTGAACTTGGCTTATGTGAATTTCGGTAGTTTGTGGTGCCCTCAAAGGCATACTGTGCTTTGCATGCGTTTTAAGATGGTCAATTTCAAATACGTAATTGGCTCTGGCATTCTCAAAAACACGGCCTTTTGTTGTGAATCATGCATATATCCATTATTCACAAAATTTTATATGCACGCCATGCTCAAGCCGTGCTGTCCTACAATAATTATAGCTGCTATGTCAACAGCTAAACACTATTGAAAGCAGCAAACAAAGGTCATAACGGACTTTAACTTGACGGTTAAAATGTTGTGGTTAGATAAGCTTTAGCCTTAGCCCCCTCTGGCTTAGACAAAATTAGTGCAAAGGGATGCGTATGTCATTAATAAGCCTTTGGGATACACACTAAATAAGCACATGTTAAGATATTAAGGTAGTACCATAATATGGGGATCCCCACTCAAAGCTTAATTTCATTTTTATTTTTCCATTTAGGCCATGAAGCCACGTTTCTCTTTAGCCTGTGCAGTTGCTTCACACTAGGGGAATCCGATTCATTTTTCCCTTTACAGTGACTCCTGTTATTCAGTTTCGTGTTGCTTAGCATACAAAGGCACTTTAAGCAAGGCCGAAGTGGTTTGAATGGGTGAAACGTGCGTTCGGACACATATCTCACTGAATAGACTTATGGACTTAGCCTTAAAGGAACACTTAAGAGAAACACTAAATCAGTTCAGATGCATGAAGTATTCTTTCATTTTATGCTTATTTTCTGCCGAGAGGTTACTTATAGAAGAGTGTGTGAAGGTAAAAGCTACATTTTCTGCCAAATTTTGCACCAAAACGCTGGTACGTCAGAGGGACATTATGCATTCTAGAGTATTTTACTGTATTTTGGCTGCTGCGGCTCAGTAAATTTGCTCCGAAATCGCTAAGTATAGTAATTGGCTTTGTTAGAAGGCTATATAATCAATATTTGCCAAAAACAAATTAATTAGGCCTGAGCGGACGGTGAGCAAGGGCGGCAACTTTATTGTGGTTTCACCGCCTCTATTTCGTTCTTGTCTCTTTGCTGGCTTACCAAGCCTCCTCTTTTGGTAACTGCAGTCTTGTTTTAGTGTTGCAGAAGGGTAGTTTAATAATGCAGTTCAGATAATTATTTTGCTCTTCAGTGTCCCCTTAACGATTTGTCTGAATGATGTGGCATGAGAAAACGCTGCCCGAAAATTGTTTTGCATGTACGCGGTTTGTGTTGCCATGTAATCACCAGTACTATTTGAGGTGCTCAGGGATGTCACTGCACTTGCTCCTCATTTCCGAAATCACTAAGAAGCCATAAAGAGCATCTATTTGAAATGTCCTGCAGTAAACTATATTATATTGTGTTCGCTGGAGCTCTGGTTGCAGCAAACACAGTGTTGCACACAGAGACAGCAAACACATAATATTGCAGCAGAAAAGCACCGTCTTCTTCAAAACATTTACAGTGTGTCAGGAATATGTTTGCGCTTCTTTTTACCTCAACAATCATGAAAAGATTGATTTACCATGTTGACCGTGGCACATTTATATCAAGCCTGATCTTTGTAGCTGACTGTATGCTTATTTATCACTCAAAAGTTACGCTAGTTTTCGATGATGCCACCTTTTCACAATACTGCAGAACCACCAGTTTGCCGAAATAGAATAAACGTAACTATATTTTCTTTAAAAGCAAACCGCTGTCTTGCACAACTTGAGCAAGCCTTTTCAGCGCAGTGGCAGGCTTAGGATGTTAAGAATTAAGTCGCTTGAAGGTGTGCCGCAACGGAAGGCACGATTCTTGCTCTTTGTATCCGTTGTAGCATTATATGCCCTCAGTGTTCCTTTCCATGCTATTCACAGTGCACACATACTAAAGAGATAAGGGGCAGGCAGATGATGGAATGTGCAGCGTGCAAAATCCAATAAGGGACACGCAGTGGGCTAACGAAGACAGCGTTTTATCACTCTCTGTTTGTTGCTCATTTTTGGTGTGTGTGCGCTATGCACACCATGAAAACGAACTCTTACCAACTTACCCAAACTTCAGCTCTTGCGATTGTTGTTTTTGTCCACAAAATGCTCATATGTCAGTAGTAGTGCTGGTGGTATTTGCAGGTATGAAAAAGAGAGGATTACTTGATTCCAGAACAATTTGATTTGTTCTACACAAGATATAGAACTTGACAGTCTTATAATAAATGTGGAATCAGGTAGGAAGCTATTGTGGTATTTTGTATGGCACCCTGGTGCATTCAGCTTGTGCAGCTGCTTCAGTGCATGAAAAGTGCATGAAAGCCTCCTTATAGATACGCCGAGTTGTGCTGCTGTGGACGCCTATTGGTAAGCCCTACTGAGTAATGGTGTTAGGGTTATGGCTGATTTGACACTGTAGGGCGTACAGGATGGCTAACATTACAAAATACATTAAAACGACTCTAAGGATGTATGTAGCGCTATGGTATCATAATTGGTCCAAGAAGTGACCACCTTGGCTTACACTATATGTGGCAGTCTGGTCCAGTTTACTTGAACTGACTGTCACCTATGCACAAAGAGGAAGACGGAGGCAAAAAAAAAAGGACCTTCGAATAATGTTTTTGCACAGATGGCTCATACATTGCATCTTTCTTATCCTGCAGGATTTGTTACTTAAAGCTTTCTATGGGTGAATATCAGCATTTTATTCCTATTTATACCTAATAAGAATTGCTCTGTTCACAGCGCCAGTTTTTATACTATACTCTCGTGACACTAAGCCCACTTGTTTTAATTCAGGTGTGGCTGGCCCTGCAGAAGAAGTGTAAGAAGACTGCTGGTGTTGCTGATCAGTGCTGATCTCCACATCCGAGTTGATCCCACAACATCTAGGCACCACTGTGCTTTGACAAGGTAATATGATATGGACCCCTTGCACCTCAGTATCAGTCTTGAGTGTGAGTTTTGATAAATGTCTTGAGAAGATACAAGGGTTGGCCTTGGTGATAAATACACTCACGTTCTTTTTTTTAAATGCTCATTTTGCAGTGTTCCTCATGGACATGTTTTAAAAAGATGTTCACACTCCTTAATTGCAAACTGCCATGGAGCTTGTTTATGCCTTAAATCATCACTCTTTCACGAAAATAAAGCCTTATTTAACGCACAATTAATACGAAATGTAACGAGGTGGCAGGACATAGCACAGTCTAACAACCATCCAATTTTACTGCTTGCACATCAATATCAAGCGAGAGGCGAAATGGCGAGAAGAGATAAATCAGCAATGCATGTTGCTCCCACAACTGCGAAAAGGACACATGGCATGGCTACTATGACACTTGTTTTACAATGATAAATAAGCAGTCTTGCTATCTTGATAATCCTCTGGAGGGGGAACCAACTCGCAGATTCCCTGTCACACATATAAGGAAAGCCTCACAAATTTCGCCAGCCCTATGGTCCTCATACATTGCCACAGTTGCACAGTTTTCAAACAAAATGGTACAAGTGAGCTGTGCACTACCAAGTGACCACCAAACTACCTGAGCATCAAGTTAACATGGTTAAAAATCCAGTGATTTATACATTGGACTATTTTGCCGACGTAACGTCTACTGCACGATATTGGTATTTAATATCCATCAACACCTCTGTGCTCTACGTACTCTTTTTCTTGCATGATTTTTTCACAAGTAGTACTGCATGCCTCTTCATTATTTACGTGCATACACGGCAGAGCAAGCTTCTGCCATGCCGAGAAAAAATTGCAGGAAAAGCCGACGTGAGGCTACTTTTCTCAGCGCTGAACAAGCTAGATTTGTTGGTTTGGGTTTTGTTCATTGGTTCGATGATTTTTGGAGCCCCATACGGGTTTTTTGCTCACTCTAAGGCCGAAAAACTTGTCGGATGTGGTTCTGAAATTTGTACAGCACACTAAAAGTCCACGTGTGGGCCTCATCTTAGGAAGGAAGTGCACTAATGGCACCATTCCCGACGCAAATGACTCTCATTTAGTCATGCAAGGCACCAGTGTTGATGTTTGTTCCCTTGCCCAAAACAGCAGGTTTAGGTTCAGTGTGGTTGAAGGAAGACATGTTAAACATAACTTCTATGCTTTCAGTGAGCGCATTTGTCTTAGGGCATAAAGCTTTTTTTTTCTTGCAGCTTTCTGCACTAGTGCTTCCTTAGCATCGGTATGAAGCTGCGCATGGAGAAAGTCGTGAACAATGACCCTTTAATTGGCACATTGCGAAGAAAGGATCAGCTTTGATGCCCTTCATTTTCTGTTGAAGGTATCAGCTTTGGTGCCCTTCATTTTCTGTTGGCATACTTGTGCTGTCAGTGATTTTTTGTTAGCTTGTTGAATTATTTTGAGGCCGCAAGCTGACGCTACTGATGTCTTCAAATGCAGATTTTTCAGGATAAGGCTCCTGGCTTTGGAAGTGTGGTTGAAGAAAAGGTGGCACTCACAGTTCGCTATTCTAGATGTGAGTGAAACGAACTGGCGAATCTTGGTTACATCTTGTGTTTAGTTGTGTAGGAGGTAAAGTTTTGACGAAAATTCCTCTCGTCTCCAACGTGATGATAATCACTTACTTGGTCAGTGACCGCAACTTCACAAATCATGTTACCTGACTAAATGAATTTTCGTCCAACCCTTGACAACACCTTCTACCGAACTTATTGACAGAACATTGTAACCGAGACTTACTTGTTCGTCTCACTCACATCCAGAATAGAAATCTGTAAGAGCCACCTATCTTCCAAACAGACTTGCAAAGCAAAGAATCTCAATTCAAAACTCTGCATTTGAAGGCATCGGTAGTGTCAGCGTGGTGACTCAAGATAATTTGGCTAGCTGGGAAGAAATTACTGCCAGCAAGAGCTCAGTGCTGGCAAAAACTCAAGGGCTTGTAAACTCGAGTGTTCTCGGCAAGGAGCGAACTATAGCAGATCATTATTTGTGCCTTCTGGGACATACAGCTAAATGTGAACATCACGGTGACACTAAAAAACAACCTGTGCGGACAGTCTCAAGAAAACGATGTATTAAAACCAAAAGAGCCCGTTAAAACCACAAAGTTATCGTGACTTGCACTAAAGCTGCCACTGCCATTCTGCACAATAGAATCAACACTGTGGCAATTCACCCAACCTTGACGAGAGTGACCTGCGCCATGGAACGTGCCAACAGTAAGCTCTTTTTAAGGCAAGACCACGAACTTACCCTGCCAGAACAGGAGCTCTGTTGGCTTCGGTCAGGGACCCTAAACACGTCATTGTGAAAAAGGATGCATTAACGATTGCAAACTCAGGTTAATGTCTTCATCGGCATTACATTGTGGACAACAACAGATGAAAGAAGGGCCAGTGGGACTAGTGATCTTGCCCAGAAGTCCGTGATGTCAAGTGTGAAAATCATTTGCATAGGTTAACAATCGTAAAGTAAACTTGTGCTGCCGCTTGAAACAGTAGCATGTACGTTAAGGAGTGGTGTCAATTTATTTAGGTGTAGTGATCACCTGCACTGCACATATTATTTAGTTAAAAAGAAAGTAACGCAGAATGGGCCATATAAAACTAATTCCAATATTTTTTGCATAAATAGATATTTGCTCAAATCATCTGACATTTTAGAAAGTATGAAATTGTGTTAAATGTAGCTGCTGTCACATGATTCTATATAAACATTTGTCCTTATGCATATACTATTTGCCATAAGTAAATCAAATTCTGGAGTTTTATATGGCAAAATCACAATATGATTATGAGGGACGCTTTAGTGGGGCACGCTGCAATAATTTTCGACACTCAGGGTTCTTCAATGTGCGCCCAATGCACCTTATGTTTTTTTTGGGGGATTTTGCCACCATCGAAATGAGGGCACTGTGGCCGGGATTTTATCCTGCGGCATTTGGCTTAGCAGTGCAGTGTCAAAGCCACTACGCCACCCCGCTTTCTACGTTGCTGGCAGAAAAGTAGTTTCCAATAATTCAGTTCTCTCGACGTGTTTGTGCTTTTTAAAATTACATTTAAGGCTTAATCTGTTGCTTCAATGCTAGTAATTATTACTAGGAATTAGGACCTAGCAACATCGCAGTTAATGAGGACTTTTCACCCGCAACTCGACTTGCCGGTAAAAAACTAATTGAGTTTGCTAAATCACAACCAGACTCGCCACAGTTTAAACTCAGCTACAAGAAACTATTACTAAACAATAAATGCTGCATGTACCATTCTCACTCGAATAGTATTCAGGAGATGCCAGGACGCAATGTCGGCCTCAACCATGTTTCGGCTGCCTCGCAACACGCTCCTACTTAGGGACGCGTGAGGGGCAGTGGGCATGCGCAAAATAAACAAGTCAGTATCCTTTATACTAACGTCACAGGTGTTCTAAAAAACCGTGACTCATTATCATTTGCAATTGGCACGTGTTCAGCCAATATAATAGCTTTAACCGAAACGTGGCTCTCGAATGACAGTCATGACTCAGAACTGTTAGATGTTAGCAAACAATTCACTATATACCGCTGTGACGGAACAGAGCACCGTGGTGGCGGCGTACTTGCCATTTTGAAATGCATCCTATCGTCACCCATTCACATCAGCACCAATCTGGAATCAGTGAGGGCCACAGCAACTCTGTACCATCAAAAGATAATTTTAGGCGTTTGCTATCGTCCGAACAGGTTGCTATTGGAATCTGAACTTGGCGACGTTCAACGCTAGAACTTTATCTAATGCGGTGAGTCTAGCATTGCTATTGGAGGAATTAGAGGGCAGTAAATGGTATATAATAGGGCTCAGTGAAGTTAGGAGGCCAAAAGAAGAATATACAGTGTTAAAAAGCGGGCACGTCCTGTGCTACCGGGGCTTAGCGGAGAGACGAGAACTACGAGTCGGATTCCTGATTAATGAGGATATAGCAGGTAACATAGAGGAACTCTATAGCATTAACGAAAGGGTGGCAAGTCTTGTTGTGAAACTTAATAAGGGGTACAAATTGAAAGTCGTACAGGTCTACGCCCCTACATCAAGTAATTAATCACCAGGAAGTCGAAAGCTTCTATGGCGACGTGGAATCGGCGATGGGTAAAGTCAAAACAAAATATACTATACTGAGAGGCGACTTCAATACCAGGGTAGGCAAGAAGCAGGCTGGAGGCAAGTCAGTGAGGGAATATGGCATAGGCTTTAGGAATAGCAGGAGAGAGTTATTAGTGGAGTTTGCAGAACAGAGTAATATGCGGATTATGAATACCTTCTTCCGCAAGCGGGATAGCCGAATTTGGACGTGGAAGAACCCGAATGGCGGGACTAGAAATAAAAGGCGGGCTCAGCGGCTGTGCCTCTAGCATGTCCACTAACTCGCTGCTCTTCAGCATGCAGGTGTTTACCGAGGCAATCATCCTGACGCTTCTTCGTGTTCCGGCGGTCACCGTTCCCTCGTGCATGCCAGTTGCGTGCGTATCATGGCCCCACGCAAACTATGACCCAGTGGCGATTACGATGCATCTTTGTGCATCTTCGTGCACTATCAACGCAAGTATGCAATCGGTATCGCCCTCGCTGTTCCTGGACCTCGGCTAAGCCAATCAAGCACCATCGTCATCGACAGCCGCTTTCACGGCAGCTATAAATCCTCCGCATCAGTGCGACTCCTTTCGTGGGCTCGGCGGCTGTGCCTCTAGCATGTCCACTAACCCGCTGCTCTTCACCACGCAGGTTGGTTCACCACGCAGTTTATTTGCTAACAGGACGAGCAATTACCTATGGGTACAGCTGCCGAGCCCCCTGTGTTTGTATTCTATGGCGTGTGAGTGCTTTGCTGTTTCGCGTTTCCTGTTGCTGATATCAGGCGATATTGAGCTGAATCCTGGACCACATACAGCGGCAGTCTTAGAGGAGCTAAAGAAATTACCTTCTGGGCAGTCTAAACTTCTCTCGGAAGTCCAGGATCTTAAACATCAGCTCCTGCCAACTAATGACGCCCTGATCGAATTCAGTAGACGTTTAACAAGCGTTGAAGCAAACTGCCAGCAAATCGATCCCTTGAGGCAGCAGCTCGGAACCATACAAACCAACACCGCTGAGACGGTTCATCGGGTTTGTAACATTGAAGCTCGCCTTGATGATGCCGATAATTGCTCTCGGCGCAATAACTTGATCTTTTATGGCATTACTGATACCAACAAATCTGAATCATTCGCTCAGTCAGAAAAACTGGTCATTCGGCTGTGTTCTGAACAGTTAAATATTTCCCTAGAGCCAAGAGAAATCGAGCGAGTGCATCGCCTTGGTCGAGACATCCCTGGTCGTAACCAGCCCATCATTGTCAAACTTTCCTTCTTTAAAACAAAAGAAGCCATCTTGTCGATTGGCCGCATGCTTAAAAACACATCATACAGCATGGGTGAAAATTTTTCTAAGCCGGTAGAAAACGCGCGAAAACATCTGGTCGCTTTTGCACGAAGCCAATCAGTTCCTTTTTCTCTTCGCTTTAAAACATTATTAATAGGTTCAAAACGCTACATTTTTGATCCAGCTTCCCAATCCGTGAACGAGGTATAGCTACCGCGTTGTCACCAGCATTCGTCCGGACGTGCTCTGCCTGCCCCCCGAGAATCTTTTTCAATCTCTGTTATTTTTGCTAACATAAGAAGCTTTCTTCCGAAAAGAGAACAAGTATCAGATCTAGTATCTTCGTCTGGCAGTGACCTACTCATACTATCTGAAACATGGCTTACCAATGATGTCACTGACGGTGAAGTTCTGAGTGAACTACCGAATTTCGATGTTTTTCGTAAAGATAGGCAGGGGACTCGGGGCGGTGGCGATCTTATCGCAGTAAAAAAACATCTACTGCGCTCCACAGTCAATGTGACCACTGACCTAGAAGTTGTATGGCTTATCATTCACGCTAATCCGCAGCTACTGCTTCTTGGCGTCTGTTATCGTCCCCCCATCTCTAATCATGACTTCCCCCGCCATCTGAATAACATCTTCAACCATTTAACAAAAAAATTTCCGAACGCTTGCATCTTGCTGTTTGCGGATTTCAATTACCCACAAATCAATTGGTCAAATTATTCTAGCCCAGTTACTAGTATGACAGGACCTAGAGAATTATTAGATATTTGCCTTAATTTTGACCTCTCCCAGATGATAACAGAGCCAACGCGTGCAACTCATGGCTCGGCTAACATACTAGACCTCATACGAACCACTGATCCTGAAAACATGTCCTCCAAACAACGAACTAGTCGCATACTATCAATCATTTGAATTAGGCTTTGAAAATCGCTCAATACAAGAAAACTGGTTACTCCTTCAAAATAAGATGACCAACCTCGTTGCGCAGCTTATACCAACTACCTTACTTCGCTCTGATTGCAATAAACTATGGTTCACGAACGCACTAAAGAAATTGGAAAACAAAAAGAAACGTCTGTTTCGCTCCGCTAAACTAAGGCCAAGCCCCAACTCCTGGGGAAAATACCACATATCTGAACGCGCCTACCTGATAGCTATCCGGCAACAGAAGCACTCATTTTTTCATTCAGACCTACCCCGCATGCTCAGCAGTAACCCCCAAAATTTTGGCAGATTATCAATCCCCAGTCGTCCCCTGGTGTCAGAATTTCGATAGATGGTGAAATTTTACCTGATATTGACTTTGCCAAACTGTTTAACAATGAATTTTCATCTGTTTTCACTACCGAACCACACGTGCCTCTTCCTCTTTTTCCTGTTGCTGTCATGGCTCCAATGCCGGATATTATTTTTTCACCAGATGGAATATCCGCACTCATTGATAATCATAAGTGATCTTCATGAGCTGGTGTTGACGATGTCACGTCAAAGCTTTTAAAAAACACATTGTGGGTCTCTGCCATGTATTTAACCCTGCTGTATTCCCAATCACTATCATCAGGCACGCTCCCTAACGAGTGGAAAAAGAGCAAGGTCGTTCCAGTCTACAAATCAGGTAACCGCAATTCACCCTTAAATTATCGTCCAATATCCATAACTAGTATCCCTTACAAAATATTGGAACACGTCATATCCTCACACGTAATGAACTTCCTAGACAGTAATAACTTTTTCCATCCGTCGCAACATGGCTTTCGTAAAGGCCTGTCATGTGACACTCAATTAGCTACATTTCTTCATGACCTACACTGAAATCTCCATACTAACACTGTGGCCGATATCATATTTCTTCGCTTTGCAAAGGCACTTTCCAGCTTCCCAATCAATTCCCAATTCCCAAGCTTCCCAATTCTTCGCTCACTCACAGATCCCACCACAACAAAGGGAAAACATTTCAACAGCTGCACATCCTAATGCACGAGTACAGGGATGATGTCTCGAAACTCCTCAGAGAGCTAGAGAAACATTTCATACCCACAGGAAGCTTATTATTAAAACTTTCTCGCTTGAACTTCCACCTCAATGTCCTAACATGGATAAAAGAATTTCTTAGTAACCGATCACAGTCCGTCAGTTTTAACAATACTAGTTCAGAATTTCTTCCCGTAACATCACGCGTACGCCAAACGCAGCGAGAGTCTGTTTACACTCAATGCATACAGTTCCCCCCATTCGCGAACGCACTGTTTTCAGCACCTACTAACAGAATTTGGCAGGTTTGGACGGGTTTGTGTGGTAGCCGGTGACTTCAACGCTCCGCATACTGCATGGGGTTACGTTAAATCGCAGGCTAAAGTGACGCGCTTATGGGATGCCATCTGTAACATGAGATACACACTGCTTACCGACCCAGAGCACCCCACTCGGATGGGCAACAGCGTATCTCGTGACACCTGCCCTGACCTTACCTTCGTGCGCAATACTGGCCCAATCGTTGCGCACGGGCCTTTAGAGGAGCACCTTGGTAGTGACCACTACATTGTGGCAACCACCTTGTCATTACGGGGTGCGCGCAAGCCCGAGCGAAATGTGCGTATAACAGATTGGGCGAAATTCAGGGAAGGTCGCCAGGACCCACCTGAGCGCCAAGGGTACGAACGCTGGCTTGAGTCTCTCGCACAAGGTCTAGAGGCCACCACGAGCACACTGTGCACCACAACCGAGACACCAGACATAGACCCGCATTTACTTCATCTTTGGAACGCCTGCAGAGGGTTGACACGACGATGGAAACGACAACGCCTCAACCACAAAGTTAGGAAGCGTATAGATCAAATTACACGGGAATCTCAGGAGTATGCAGAGATCCTTACGAGGAATAACTGGCGAGGATTTTGCGATCGCCTCTCAGGCACATTGAGCACAGCAAAAACGTGGTCGATTCTTCGCTCACTCACAGATCCCACCACAACAAAGGGAAAAACATTTCAACAGCTGCACATGCTAATGCACGAGTACAGGGACGATGTCTCGAAACTCCTCAGAGAGCTTGAGAAACATTTCGTACCCGCAGGTCCGCTGCCGCAGTACCCTGACTATCCTTATGTAGGCAAGGCGAACGAATTGCTCGATGCAGGCATCACATCTGACGAGGTGTGGGTGGTCCTACAAGACCTACGCCACAACACGGCACCGGGAGCCGATCACGTCCGATTCGCCACCCTTCGTAACCTTAGTGACGCGGATATTAACCACATCACCCATATCTTCAATGATTGCTGGCGCAAGGGCATGCTTCCCCAAGCATGGCGACACGCCGACATTACACTGATCCCCAAACCGGGCAAGCCTGTTAAAGTTGAAAACTTACGTCCCATCTCCCTAACATCCTGCATTGGTAAGCTCATGGAGCATGTACTCTTGCGGCGTCTGCAGCCCTTCCTCGAAGAAAAATCATTCTTCTATAACTCTCAATTTGGATATGGGGCTCATCTGTGTGCCAAAGATGTGCTTTTACAATTGCGGGAGGAAGTCATAGGACCTCCGTCGTCCGCCCAAACGAGAGAACTCATCGCCTTAGACCTAAAATGGGCATTCGATAATGTTGAACATGACCTCATCCTTCGCAATGTTGCACATTCACACTGCGGTACTCGCATGTACAACTATATCCGCGCACTTCTTCGAGATCGCACAGCCGCCGTAGGAATGGGACCACATCGATCCGGAACGATTCGCCTTGTAGGACGTGGGACACCCCAGAGCTCAGTTCTTTCCCCTACTCTATTCAATATCGCGCTCGCAGGGCTCCTCCGGCTAGTCAACCAGATCCCTGATGTCGCCCACGCTATTTATGCGGACGACATTACTATCTGGTCGACACGGGGTTCCGACGGAGCCATCCAGGACCGACTGCAGCAAGCAGTCGATACAGTTTCCGAGTACGCGAGAAAATGCGGCTTAAGATGTGCTCTGGAAAAGTCAGAGCTCATAATCATTCGCCCCCGGAGCCGTTCCTCTACTCCCCCTATCACTGTGCACGCGCATGGCACACCGATACCACAGGTTAATCGTGCTCGTATCCTCGGCCTACACGTCCAAACGGATAGCAGGTCAAACTACAGTTTCCCTTCTCTCCAGACAGATTGAGCAAATCCTGGCCATGATCCGGAGGGTCTCCAACAGGCGCTCGGGCCTTCGAGAAGAGGACCTGCTGCGCTTGGTGGAGGCATGCGTGATCAGCCGCCTTACATACCATCTCCCATTTCAGCGGTTGACCCAAGCGCAACAACTTCGCATAGACGCAATGATTCGCAAGGCGACGAAGCTAGCCCATGGCCTACCGAATTATACTTCCATACGCCGTCTCCTTAACTTAGGGACACATAACACACTAGGCGAGCTGCTAGAGGCACATTGGGTCAGCCATCGCCAGCGCCTCCTACTCACTCCTACTGGCAGCCATCTTCTCACACGGCTAGGATACTCCGTCCTACCCCTTGAGTCTGAAACCCGTCCAACGATCTTGTCGTCAGCGATACGCCAAGCACTAAGTATTCATCCATTGCCACGTAATATTGTAGCGAAGTGACGCAGCCGTGAGATATCAGACGCATCAACTCACCAGGGAGACGGAAGATGAATGGGGATGAGCTCTGGCAGGGGCAAGTCCAAATCCACAGGTACGATGACGAGAAGTAGCATTTCCATAACTAAGTTTATTCACTTGAGATTTACTTTAAGTTAACACTGTATAAAATATTTACAAACAGAACGATGTCATACCCGTCGTCGTCGGCCTGCCTGACCGGCCTGGTCTCCCCTGGTGAAGTTGCGCCGTATATGCTGCTTGTCAATCAATCAATCAATCAATCAATCATTTTATTTCCTTAAAGAAGGAGGAGTACAGGACGAAAAGCTTGGACAGCTTGACGAGGTCCCGACCCCTTGTAAGTTGGCATAACAGCAAGATGACAGCCAGTCATACACAAGAAATGAAAAAAAAAACATCACAATGTAACGGGTAATACAGAGTGAAACAAGACGGCAAGAAATAATCAACACTCATAAATAACAGTGGAAAACAAATTTAGGAGAAGGCAATGTCTAGTCTTGCAAATAAATAAGTTGACAAAAACGTTTAATGCGAGAGTTTCGATTTCTGGAGGGATCAAAGTTTTGTCGGTCTAATAGGTTTAAAAGCGAAGGTAATGTATAGGATAAAGATTGCTCATCATAAGAGGTTCTTGGGGTAGGTACGAACCACATTTCTTTATGTCGGGTCTGTAGAATATTTGTATTTTCCCGAAGTTTTGCCAGATGAATTGTATCATCAATGCCAAATTTTACGAAATCTTTGTAGCACAACATCAACCTATAATTGTAAAAACAAAATACAGGAAGAATTTCATATTTAGAAAAAAGTGATTTTGTGGAGTGCGTATAATGGACATCAGCTATGTAACGCACAACTCTTTTTTGTAGCAAATGTAGTTTGTGCAAGTTTGTCACACCAGTTGTACCCCACACCATGACGCAGTACTGCATGACAGATACCACCAGAGCATTGTACAGCATAATTTTTACCTTGGTCGGGAGTAAGCGACGCAGACGAGCAATAACACCAATGGCAGATGACAATTTAGATTGCAGATGATCAACATGCTCATTCCAGGTTAGGTGCTTTGTAAAACGCACCCCAAGGATATTAACGCAATCCACTATCTCTAACTGCTCACTGCCCAGACACAAATTCATATTAGTTGTCAACAACTTTCCTCTAGGCGCGTACAAGATAACTTTTGTTTTCTTAGGGTTGATTTTTAAGCAGTTTATCACGGACCACCGCTCTAAGTCAGACAGCGTCTTATCAGCCTTTATTTCTATATCTGTTTCCACGTTGCCTGTAATAAAAACGGTTGTGTCGTCGGCATACGAAACGAATGTAGCGTTATCTGTAGAGCGTACAATGTCGTTTATATAAATCAAAAATAAAAGTGGGCCCAAAATGCTGCCTTGCGGCACACCAGTGATAACTGGCTTCCTTGAAGATATTGTGTTACTAGCATCTACGAACTGTGATCTGTGGGACAGATAAGATGTCATAAGCGAGTGGGCGGTTCCACGTACACCATACATTTCTAATTTGTTAAGAAGGATGGAATGATTAATTAAATCAAAAGCCTTAGAGAAATCTATGTATATGCCTAGTGCCATATGCTTCCGGCTGAATGCATCTAAAATTATTTCTTTTTGGCTCAGGAGGGCTGTTTCCGTAGAGCGGTGCTTTCTAAAACCATGTTGAAAGTCTGCAATCAAATGGTGACGGCTAAAGAATGAGAGTAATCGCGCATGCATTATTTTCTCAATACCCTTAGAAAATACTGGAATTATTGATATAGGCCGATAATTATTTAATGCTGTTTTATCACCGCGCTTGAAAACGGGAACAACGCGGGTAATTTGCATTCTCTTAGGAAAGGCACCTGTTGATAATATTAAGTTATAAACATGGGCTAGAATAGGGCTTATAATATCGAGCACATACTTTATAGGGCGAATCTGGATACCGTCGGCGTCTAGTGACTTGCTGTTGCTTGTAGCTCTAATAGACGAAAAAACTTCAGGAGAAGTAGTTGGAGCAAGGAAAAGCGATGCTCCATTCCTGTTTACTGGTAGAAACTGAGCGTGGTTAGTTAGGCTTTGTTCAAGGTCCTGTTGCGGTGCTAGAGTAAAGACTTCATTAAATGCATTTGGTACTGCGTCTCCAGAAATTTGTTGCCCATCATGTTCCAATATATCAGGAATAGCTGAGTAAGAGTTAGGCTGTAACAAGGCATTCAATTTGCGCCAAAGTACATCACTTCGTTGATTAGCAGGGTCACTAAATATTCCTAAAAAATAAGCATCTTTGGCAGTTCTAAGTTTATTTGTTAAACTGTTTCTGTATTTCTTAAACGCCTTAAGCAAGGCTTCATCCCTAGATTTCACAAATTTGGCATATAAAACATGTTTTTGTTTAATCATGTCAAGAAGCTCAGGGGTCAGCCAAGGTTTCCGCGCTTTAGGTGGCCTCGTAATTTTTTTGCATGGAAAATGCGTATCATACAACGGTTTAAAAATATTAATAAAAGCGGAATATGCAGAGTCGCTGTCTTGTGCACAATAAACACTGTCCCAAGTTTGCTGAGCAATGGCATGGCGAAAAGCCTCCAGATTAGATGGCGTAATTGACTGAATGTAGACTGGTTCCTTAGTTTTTTGAGTCACACGATTGATTTTACTCACTAGCAGAATAATGCCTAGATGGTCACTGATATCGGTGTACAGAACGTCGGCCTCTAATGAATGAATATTTATATTTGATATGAACACATCTAATAAGGAGGCGCTGTCAACAGTGATGCGTGTTGCTGTAGAAATTGTATTTGAAAAACCGCAAGTTGTAATTAGAGTCTGGAAATCATTTTGCAGCGGAGAAGATGACAGCATGTTTATATTGACGTCACCACCTAAAACAAGATTCATTTTTTCTTCTGTTGCATAACTAAAAAGCTTTTCAACGAAAGCAAGAAAGCGGGTCGCATCACCTGATGGTGGTCTGTACACAACAGAGAACAAGTTTGTATGGCTTTGTAGTGTCAGTACCTCATAATCGGTAGTTATACCAGTGAACTCGTCGACTGGTTCAGCAAAAATATTATCTTTGAGCAAAAGCGCTACACCTTGTCCTGTCCTGTCGCTTGTCCTGTCGACTACAGAAGAACGACTGATAACCAGATAGCTGGAACAATTGTGATGTGGGCGTTAACCACGTTTCGGTTAACATTATGACAGTAATCGGTATTCCGAAGCTGTGTATTAACATGGTAAGTTCATTAGTCTTATTTGCGAGCGATCGAACATTTTGATGAAAAAATGTCATTGCTGGTTGCTTATCTGATATAAGATCCTTTACCTCGGATGGTACATAACCCATATTTTAGATAAGAAGCTACCAGAAAAAAAAATGGACCCAACTGTTGTTCCTACGTCATCTTCTGCAAGTCATCAAGATGGCAAATGGGGACAATGGGGCTGCCGTCTGATTTCCGGGCAAAAATCTTGCCATTACGATACCAGGCATATTTCCAACCGAGTTCTTTCTTTTTGCTGTTCGCCGCTCCAAACAAGCGTTTCATGGGAGGAGATAAGTGTTCATTGATATAAATCGGAGTGCTGGGCTCCAGCTGAATATCTTTTGTTGTCAGCTGCTTTTTCCTTGCCTTCTC
This sequence comes from Dermacentor albipictus, assembly GCF_038994185.2. Lineage (NCBI taxonomy): Eukaryota > Metazoa > Arthropoda > Arachnida > Ixodida > Ixodidae > Dermacentor > Dermacentor albipictus. The sequence continues at coordinate 10,959,195 of NC_091824.1, forward strand.
TAGGAAAGAATCGCGCTTGGCCCTGTGTCTGAACTGCACCACAATATTAGGGCTATTAGCGTTACCGCTTGTCCTAACTCGGTGGCAAACTTCAACATCAGAATCCTCGAAAGGTACATCGAGTGTACCTGCAAGTTTTCTGGTTATATCCAGGGTGTTTTCTTTTGGCTTCGTTGGTACACCTTTGATTTCTATGTTGAAACACCTGGTATGCTGGTCATTTTGCATGAGCCTTACTTCATGATCCTTGAGTTTTGCGAGCAGGGCATCTCGGTCCTTTTCCAGACCCTCCACTGTGTTCCTTAGATCAGAGTTTTCATTTTTCAGCTCACTCACAGATCTTTTCATTTCCTCATAGTTCTTGTTCGCAAATTCCAAGAATCCCTTCATTTCTCTAATTTCTTTCCTTAAGTCTCTTTCCAGGCATTCGCGCAGTTCTCTAAATTCATTCTTCAACTCGCGTTTAAGTTCTTCGAAAAGTTTAGATAACTCTTGCTTGCCTGTCATTGCTACCAGAGCGCGGGACAAAACGGAGATAAGCGAACAAGAACGCGAGATAAACAACGGAAACAACAGTAACAGGAATGTGACAGCAATGTGGCATAAACAGGAATGTGGCAGCAGCAGCTACGGCCGAATGTGCATCCCACTATTTAGGAGGGGCATAAAAATCACCAACCTGTACAGGCGGAAAGAAGTGGTTCAGTATGCGTGCACGTAGCCGTAACCGCTGCTGCCAACTGATGCCAACGTGCTTCTTGCAGGGCTTTTAAACCAAGGGGCTTGGGGTCCCGCGCAGGCGCGCTGCGGTAGACGGCAGGCGGCAGACTCGGCCACTGTCAAGATGCTTTTTCTTGGGGCGATAAGCGGCGCAGCCTGGGTAGATGAAGTCTTCTTGCCGGCAGTTCCTTGCAGCTGTGATCTGTACAGGCGGAAAGAAGTGGTTCAGTATGCGTGCACGTAGCCGTAACCGCTGCTGCCAACTGATGCGAACGTGCTTCTTGCAGGGCTTTTAAACCAAGGGGCTTGGGGTCCCGCGCAGGCGCGCTGCGGTAGACGGCAGGCGGCAGACTCGGCCACTGTCAAGATGCTTTTTCTTGGGGCGATAAGCGGCGCAGCCTGGGTAGATGAAGTCTTCTTGCCGGCAGTTCCTTGCAGCTGTGATCTGTACAGGCGGAAAGAAGTGGTTCAGTATGCGTGCACGTAGCCGTAACCGCTGCTGTACTACTGTACTACTCGCTCACTCCAAAAACTACTCGAACTATCCCTTAAAGGGACCCTGAAACGATTTTGGCGATTTTCTACAAACGTACTGAGTCGTTAGAGTAGGTTCTTCTGATCATTAATTGATGCATCTAAGTGCTCTGCGTAAAGCGTGTAATTTATTATAAGGTTTTAAAAATACACATCGCTGCCGATCGCAGCGCACTGCTCGGCGGAATTTTAAGCCGCCCCTACCCATATGATGCAAATAACCCATATTACGTCACATGGGCGAGCTATCTGATTGGCTGACCAGGGCGCGTGGTCGATAATTTTTTCAACTTTATGGTGAACAAATGATGCTCGTAATAGTTGGAATGTTAGTTACTTTGTTTTTGTAAAAAGAAAATAACTTAAAGAGAATACACAAGAATAGTTTTTTAGTACACTTCAGCACTTCCGGCACACAGCAAGTGTCGTCTGCTTGTGTTACAACGTACTCCATTTTGACGAGAGCTCCGCGGTCAGAGTCGGTCTGTCTTTTCGCGAGCACTATGATTCGACTTTGTTGCCTTGTGGACTGCAAACCTAGCGACCTGCAAACCGCGAGTCCAGTATTAGGGCAAACGTAAGCGCAAGGGAACAGGGTCTGGCCGCTTGACTGTGCCGGGATGAGCCACGAGATGAGCAGAAGGGCAAATGTGAACGGTCTGCACGGTGCAGCCACCTGGTGGCACAGAGCTCAACCATACACAGTAGCAGCAACGAAGTGTATTCTTTGCTGCTGGTGTGTATTTTTCGCAGGAGTGTAATCATCAACACGTTGATTTATAAATGTTTAAAATGCTTTTCACTTGGTTAGAGCAATATTAGCGCTTTGTTTGACTGGTTAAGCGCTGCGCCAACAACTGTCCGGACCGTGCAGACCGATCAGGCTGCTCACGTACGTCTACGCTAAAGTTCCCTCATCAGCTTGAGCTTATGCCTCCAGTCATGTGCCGAAATGACCAGCTTGCCTGTTTTTAGTGGAGTACCGGACACGTTCGGCGCTACGACAGAATGCTCGCAACGCACGCTGCTTCGATAGCTCTCGGTAGACGGCCAAGCGGCTAGCGGAGAGGTCTCGCGCGGGAGGGGCGTTAAACAACCGGAAGTGAGCGATGGGACGTCGCATCGTGACGCTGAACCAGTGAAGGCGGAGCTTAGCGCCGCTCGCTCGGCGAGCGAGTTGAGGAGGAAAAGCATAGCTAGGGAGGAGGGTAACTTCTAATCGCTTGCAGCTCCATTAATACGTAACGCTTCACTTAAACTGTGGTGCGAATGTTCTACTTAAGCTGTACCCTACGCGCCTACAAAATTTGTCCGAACCGTTTCAGGGGCCCTTTAAATAAGTTTGCACAGCATCCAGGAGACACTTTTCTCCACCAATGGGCTACTTCATTACTCCGACCAATCAGGCAAGCCGACATCATCCAATGAGCGTCAGAGTTCAAGGGGTCAAGAAGTGGTCGCGTCAACACTCCGTACACAAAAGCACTCTGACCATAACTAATCGGCTTTTGACAGCCGAACGTGGGACGAAGATGCGTCATGACGTCTCAGGTGCGGCGGCGGCAGCCGGGCGCCGTCGCTCTTATTTCTGGACAAAGGCTTCTCCCCGCGTCGAGGAGCCCACAAAATTCCCCGAAAGCAAGCAAATAGGCCCGCGCTATACACTTTTCGCGACACCTCCTCCCTACGAAAAAGAGTGTCCCACTCGTTAAAAAGCATTACTACAAAACCAAATGAACAAATTAAACACGTACAAATTGAACACGCACATTTAGGGATTCATTTAAAAAGCTGAAGTATCCGTAGGAAGATTTAACATCACATAAAACAAAACAAACAAGTTTTAACAAAATGGAAACAAAATGCACAGGACAAGAAACATCAAAGTTCATTCGCGCATTCTAAACAAGATAATTAACAATGAAGATTATTCGCTTGAGCTGTAATACACATCAGTGTCCGTGTCGTAAGCAGTGATAGTTCTCGGATCGGCCTCGTTGGGGAATGTCTTCCAGTCGGAGTAAAGTTCAGTCCCGGCGTCCTAGTCTTCTACGACGCGCACTCTTTCACAAGTATCTGTCCGGCACACACGATCACTACGCGAACCGCACTCGCGCACACCACCAAATCGCACTCGTGCACAGCATCACTTGGATCACACACTGCCTCTCGATGTCCGTCAACAGACTCGCCGTCTGCGTCGTCGTTATCCGAGCACTGTCTGACGTGGCACGGTTTTAAGCGCGCAACATTAACAACGTCGCGTTTTTTGCCAGTTCTATCCACTACCTCCCAGTTGTTCTCACCGATTCGCTTAACAAGACAGAAAGGCCCATGGTATCGGTGAAGGAGTTTTGTTGTCTTTCCCCGAGCTCTGAAGGGAGTCCACAAATACACCAAGTCCCCCACATGGTAGATTGCACTACGTCGTTAAGCGTCGTAACTACGTTTGTTCTTTACTTGCTGACGCCTCTCCCGTTCGGTCACAAGCTCACGAGCACGCTGCAGCCGGAGGGCCACTTTCCTGGCGTCCAGTGTGCAGTCCAAACCGCGTTCCGCGCCTAGCGCTACATATAGGAATTCCGCGCCTAGCGCTCTATAGGAAGTGTAGGCTCATGTCCGTGAAGAAAAAAGAATGGGGTGAACCCGGTGGTCTCGTGGGTAGAGGAATTGTATGCAAAGAGCACGTACGGAAGAAATTCGTCCGAATCGCGATGGTGCGAAGAAACGTACATGCTGAGCATATCGGCCAGCGTGCGGTTGAAGCGCTCGCACAAGCCGTTCGCTTGAGGATGGTCCGCTGTAGTAGTGGCATGCTCGCTACCTATAAGTCGGAAAATTTCTTCAGTCAGGTTGGCGACAAAATGCTGCCCTCGATCTGCGATCACTTTTTCTGGTGCCCCATGGCGTAAGACGATTTGCTCGACGAAGGCTTTAGCAGCTTCTGCACCGGTGGCCGCTGTACACGCGACAGCCTCGACCCATTTCGTATGGTAGTCAGTAACCACGAGGATGTAGCGGTTTCCTGCTTTGCTTTTAGTGAAAGGACCAAGAAAATCCATGCCCACTTGTTGGAAAGGACGACCTGCAGGTGGTATCGGCTGGAGAAAACCGGTCGGCTTTCCGGGTGGTAGCTTTCGCGTCTGATAGTCAGGGCAGGAGGACATACTTGCTGACGTGGCAAAACATCTTTGGCCAGAAATAGCGGCTGCGAATTTTCTCCCATGTGCGCTTGACACCGAGGTGGCCTGCCGTGATGTCGTCATGGCAGTGCCTCAGAACCTCCGATCTCAAACACTTGGGGACAACGAGTGCTGTGCGATCTTCTTGAAAGCCTTTCGTTCTTCTATACAATACACCATCGACCAACCGAAAGCTCCATGCCGTTCCTTTCGTTTTTCTGACAACGGGCGCACTCGGCTGCTCTAGGTGCTGTATTATTTCTCGCATCCAGGAATCCTCTCTCTGCCTTTCCCCGATGTCCACACGATCCAGCACGAGCAACGGTAATGGGTTTTCTTCGCTTGCTGGTGCGGGATCATGAGGAATGCGGAAAAGCGTGTCCGCATTTCCATTCTTCGGGCCAGGGTGATGTCGCAGCGTTATGTCGAACTCCTGAAGCAACAGAGACCATCTCATAAGGTGACCATTCGGATTTCTCACTTTCATTAGCCAGGCCAGGCTAGCTTGGTCCGTCACGACTGTGAACATAGACCCACAAATGTACGGACGAATCTGTCCGCACGCGTACACGACAGCGAGACATTCTTTCTCTGTGGTACTGTAGTTCATCTCAGCCTTATTAAGGTGTCGGCTAGCATAGGCAATTGCTCTCTCATGGGATCCGATTTTCTGAACTAGTACGGCACCAATTCCGTGATCACAGGCATCAGTGTGTACCTCTATTGGCTTCCCCGGCTCAAACTGAAGCAAAACGGGTGCAGTGATCAACTTCTCTTTGAGGGATTGCATAGCCGCTTCGCAAGCCGCATCCGAGACGAAAGGGACATCCTTTCTAGTGAGGTTAGTGAGCGGCCGAGAAATACGAGAAAAATCCTTGATAAATCGCCGATAGTAGTTGCAGATTCCAAGAAAACTCTGTACACCTTTCTTGTTTTTTGGTGGGAAAAACTTTTCAATCGCGGCCACTTTGTCTGGGTCCGGTCGGATGTTCTCGCCAGTGAGAATGTGACCAAGGTACTTAATCTCCTGCCGAGCAAAGCTGCACTTTTCCGGCTTCAGCCGCAAGTTCGCCGCGTCCAAGGCCGAGAATACGCTTTTCAAATCTTGCAAATGAGCGGTCATGTCCTTAGAGAAAATTACACTGTCGTCCAAGTAAGCCAAGCATACCTTCCAAAGCAGACCACTGAGTACTTTGTTAATCATTCTCTGAAACGTGGCCGGGGCGTTACACAGACCAAAGGGAACAACATTGAACTCATACAAGCCGGGCCCACAGGCAAACGCGGTCTTCGGCTTATCCTCCTCCTTGATTTTCACTTGCCAATAGCCCGATGTAAGATCAAGTGTTCTGAAGTATTTTGAGCCCTGTAGCACGTCTAGAATGTCATCGATTCGCGGCAGTGGATGTACATCTTCGTAACTCCATTCACCCTTCGAAAGTCGACACAAAAACGCCATGACCCGTTCGGATTTTTTACGAGGACGACAGGTGATGACCAGGCAGGGACTGCGAGATTCCCTTGCTATCCCATCGCGCAGCATTTCCTCTACTTGCTTCTCAATCAGGTTCCTTTCAAAAGGAGAGTGACGGTAGGGATGCTGATGAATTGGTCGAGAATCGCCTGTGTCGATAGCGTGTTCTGCCATAGACGTCTGCTGAATGGGATTGTTATCGCCAGTGAATAGATGACGGAAGTTGTCAATGAGCGAAAGCAACTCAGCCCTTTCACCTGAACGTAAGTGGTCCCCAGTCTCCACGTCAAAATCCCGAGAGTTTTGCGTGTCCTCGGGTGCGATGACTGCCAGTTGTGCATTTGGATATAGAAGTAGCCCATCCAAGCTTTGTTCCGCTGAGCGAATTTACCGGCGACATGGTGGGATTAGCAATCCAAATTATACCTGTCCCATGCACGACCTTGGTCACGGTACGAGCAACGTGAAGTCCGTTTTTGAGCGTGCTGTTCGGTTCGATGAGATGGACTCCGTTCCTTGCGACATTTACTTGGACAGCGATTTCAGTGCGAGGTTCAATGCGAATATGCTCGTGTGCATCTAAGTGCATCACTGTGTGCCAGGGTGCTCGAATTTACATGCCAACGAAAAGTTTCACCGTTGAGTTGGAGCTCCCTCTTGGAGAAATCCATTAGAAGACGCACTGCTCGACAAAACGGAAGACCACCTAATAGCTCGTAGGGACAGACCTTCACAATCAAAAATTTCTCGCGAACAGTAGTGGAGCCGAAATCAAGAGTTATTTCAGTTTCACCTTAGGGGCAGAGCAAGCTTCCGCCGATTCCTCTGATGAAGACATCTTTTCTTGATTTTGATGAAGCACCTATTTCTTCAGCGAAATGCGACGAGATGACATTTACCGAGGAGCCAGTATCAATTACTAGTTTTGTGTCGGTACCATTTGCTCGTATGGGCACTGCTAGAAGTTCACTATATGACATAGTGCATACGGGACGGCCGGGCTGGCTCCGTAGGCCCGGCCGTTCTCGTTTCCCGAAGGGTTGGGTTGCCCACACTGATTATTACTGGGCCCTCTCTGTTGGTTTCTGTCATCTCGAAACCGCGTCCAGCATTGGTGTGCGACGTAACCGATGCGACGGCATAGCTGGCATCGTGGACGCCCGTCATGGGCACGGGAATTTCTTGCCGGCCAAGGCACCGGAGGACGGCGTACGTCTTCTTCAATAGCCTTCAGGTGGTCCGATAATGTGGCTATAGAGTCCGCGATCGCCCTTAAGTCCCTATCGCGGTCGGTGGCCTCTCGCAGGCAATGATGTTCTGCCGCAGCGCAGGTAGCCAGACATGCCGGAGGCGGCTGCATTGTTACCCCGGCGGGGGTCACTCCCGCGAAGGACGCCGCGGCGAGTGGGTACCACTCCTGCTGGCCGGCAGGGAGGTGGGTGCCGATCGCTTCTGGTTGGTATGCACGCGTCATCAAAGGCGCCTGATTAATCCGCTGCAGAATTTGCAGGAAAGTTGAGCAATTGTCCGGATTAGCCATGATTATCTTCTCCAGCACGTCTGGACGCAGGCCACGCATGAGGTGCCGTAGCCGTTCCTCTTCTGTCATAGAGGGATTATTTTTGGCGCACAGGTGCACAACATCGTAGTAGTATTGTTCAGGGGACTCTGATGGCAGCTGCGTTCGGTTTTGGAGTCGCAAATATGCGATCTCAACTGAGTGACGACTTGTGAAGGGTGTTTTTCAGAGCGTCGCCCACTCTTCCCATGTATTAGGTGCACCCGTTAAAATTGGCGTGGTGTGCCACTTTTTCGCATTACCATCTAATGCCAAATATAAAAATTTCACTTTCGTCCCTTTATCCCAGTTGTTGAGGGAAGCTACGTGTTCGTAGCAAATCAGCCACTCGGATATTGACTCTTCCGGTGTGCCTCTAAAGACTGTTGGTCCGACGAAAGGTTTAGCTTGAGGGGTGGACATGGTAGTGAAACAGTAGGGGGTTCGGTTTTAGTCGAGCTGTTAGAGCTAGGTTCTTGAGGTTTGTTGCCACGGCCCATGATATTAAAGCGTGGACTTCGATACCCAGCACACTCCACCACTTTGTAGCGAAGTGACGCAGCCGTGAGATATCAGACGCATCAACTCACCAGGGAGACGGAAGATGAATGGGGATGAGCTCTGGCAGGGGCAAGTCCGAATCCACAGGTACGACGACGAGAAGTAGCATTTCCATACCTAGGTTTATTCAATTGAGATTTACTTTAAGTTAACACTGTATAAAATATTTACAAACAGAACGATGTCGTACCCGTCGTCGTCGGCCTGCCTGACCGGCCTGGTCTCCCCTGGTGAAGTTGCGCCGTGTCTGCTGCTTGTCTACTCGCTCATTCCAAAAACTACTGTGAAGTGATTTTCGAAAAGGAGACGCAAGAGATATGTGCAGTGCCGTAACTGTCTCTCACATGAGGACACCTCAACAGCACTGCACAGGGAAGGGGGAATGGGGAGAAAAAGAGGAAGGAGAGAAAGACAGGAGGAACGTGGCAAGGGCGAAAAAAACAAACAAACAGGAGAATGCGAGTGCGGGCCTCAGAGCCGCGCTCTCAAGTGCGTCGCAGTGCAGTAATATAGCACTGCCGAAAGTGCGTGCTTTACGATTGACGAATGGGCCGCAGGGAATAGCAGCGCGGTCGCCGTATCGCAAGTTAGTCCCAGTCGTCGATACACTGTATACAAGTCCGTGCGCTCCACTCCGAAGGCAGCGCAGGAAAGTAGCAAGTGGTCGAGCGTCTCGATATCGCCACAGTTGCTGCATGTGGGGCGGCCCGTTCCCTGAAGCCTGTGCGTTCTCGCAGCCGTGTTGTAGCAGCCGACGCGGAGGCGAAGCAGGAAAGAGCGGTCCGCCCGAGAGAAGCCCACGCGGGGGAGGAGGCGAAGGGACGCACCTGCTGCGACGCGCCGGTCCGGGTGGCGTGTTTCTATTTACGCCCAAGCCCAGCGCTCGACCGCTGCGCCACTATGCGGTGCTCGCACGAACCACCGTTTTAGGTACTTTTTCACCGAAGCGGCGCGGCACGCGCCCTAGATCTCACTAGGTACGTCCCTAGGCACTAGGGAGATGCGGTACGCCTGGGGCGCACACGCCCAGCACTCTCTCTGCTCAGGCCAGGCCCGCTTTGCCTGCATTCGCAAAGTTTGGGCGCGTGTAGGTAAGCTTTTTGTTTTTTTTTCTGCATGTCACGCGATAGTTTCTTTAATATGCGTAATGTGTGGCGCCTGTGCCTTGCTACTGTTTCGCCTGGAAGAGAGGCAGTGATGTGAAGAGGGACGCTTCATTGCAGCGATGATATGGCTGGTGCGAGAAACGCTCCATGTACCACACGATTATCCCAGCTTTTGTAGATCGAAGTGCCTCGCGCACCATATACACCTCGTTATCACGTCCCTTTATCCCCTTATCCATACTGAAAAATTTCGTCGTGTGTTACTCCTAGCGCACGCACGCACGCAACATTTATTTCGGAGTAGCCTAGGCGGCGTGTATTGAAAAACCCATACGCCTTTAGCGACGCGATCACTTGTATCAAGTACAAGTGCTCCACATGTAGAACGTATTGTTTTGTAATAAACTGGTAGACACTCGTGCCGCCCCTTTTCAAGGTTCCAACATAAATGTTATTCTTTTTTTGGAACAGTATCAAACGTGGCTTCATACCAATGGAAGCTATCCCCGATGAACTTTTAGCGACTATACTTTTCTGCGATTTAAAACGCGACAATGTATTTTGCATTATTCGTCATTCATTTTTGTCACCCTGTTGCACTCCTGTATTCCCGTTTCACATGGTGAATTCGCGTGTGCAGAATCATATACGCGAGAAACCATGTGAGCCGCGCAATTTTCCGAAACTCGGTGCGAATCCGCATTTGTGGTAATTGCAAATGCTCAAGCAGCAGCCAAAAATTAAGTTATTAGTATGCTCAATGTATGAGGGGCAGTGCTGCAGTTGAACAAAAACATTGTACTCGTTTTCCACTGCCAATTAAACAGTGAACCGCATTTGTATGAAGAGGCCGTACCATTACTTTTATTTGATGTTTTAATGGAGGCCGTATAGCTACATTTCTGGAAGTGCAAATTACAAAAAAAAAGAAGAAAACGCTGAACCTTTAAAAAAGCACACAACATTGCAAAGGCTCAAATTTTCAACTGAATAGCCTCATAGGCCTCTTACCCACACTGATGTGCTCGGTGGCATTTCCAGCCACATAGATGGGAAAGGGTGCAGTACCTGAGCGGAGTTTCAAGGTGTTGCTTGCTTGAATGAATTTTTTTTATAAGTCCTCATGGGCCTCCTGAAGCTCCGATCCTACAGTGTACACTGACCATTTGTAGAAAAAAAAAGTTTGTTGTGTTAATCATTGTAGCAGCTCCACTGGACTTTGCTATTGTCTACTGCAAGGTTGTCCCACTTCAAGGCTTTCTTTTTTTGCAGGTCGTCAAAACACTGTCAATAGAATGCATTCAAAGAACAGGATACAGAGCGTTGATGTGACCAAGCACAGAGTTGTTCTGAAGGCGATTTTATTATTGGCAGCCAACTTCCGTTGCTTATCATGTGGTGAAGTGCATATTTCCCACTCAAAGTGCTGTACAGGTGCCATATGGGGGATCAAGTGAAGTGACCCACTGTTTTGAGTTTCTCCCCTGCCAATAATTTACTTGTAGCACACAGAGAAAGACACGCTATCTTTTGTACAAAAAGGTGCCTGCAATAGTGTGGCTCTGGCCTGCTGCTCCACCCATTCCTTTTACTTATTGGCAAAGTGCAACTCATTGCTTTAGTTGTTATAGCTACTGGGAGAGTTCATATTGAAGACAATGAGTAGGGTCGGAGAGTCAGTGGCAGGAGAGGCCCTCATAGCATTTCATATCAAGAAATTGGGAAATGTATGTCAGCAACACATCACTTTCATTGTACAACACGGGAATTGCTCTCCAGCATGCTGTAGTATAAGGAATGTATTAATACTCATGTGCACCTCCAGTTTTATATATATAAAAAAAATTCTGATGTTTAAAGCAAAACCACCGTATGATTAAGAGGCATGCCATAGTGGATGGCTTCCAATTACTTTTGAAGATTTAGTTCTTTTTTAACATTCATTACAATGCAGGCAGCAGATGGATGTTTTTGCATTTTGACTCCATCAAAATGCAGCCACTGTGGCTGCAATTTATTCCCGCTGTCTCATGCTTAGCAACAGTTCTGCCTTAGCCACACATGATGGGTGTTATAAAAAAAAATAAAAACCTGTACTGTGAAAAAAAAATTCAGTTGGTAGTGGCACTTTGTTTGGATAAACTTTATTTTGTGTACGGTTAGGCACGCATGTACATGCACTCTTCTCGCTGTCTATTTTTTACATCTCTTCTTCATACAGTGGTAAAGAAGAAGGCAAATAACAGTAAAGATATTCACACATCATTCAACACACAGGCTTCTCAGCCACAAGCACCACCTGCACAATGTGTTTGTGCACCATACATTACACAGAACATTTCGATTAACTGCAGTCTCAAGTGCCCAATGTTAAAGGTCTAACACGGCTTCAAGTGTGTATTGGGCACTGTTTTGTCAGGCACCCAATATATTGACGCGTGTACTTATCTTTATCGAGCGACACGTTTTGCCGCCTAGCAAATGTTATCGCACAGCGCGGGACGCGCCTGCATTTATCCGAAGTTTCTGGAAAGTTGTCGATGCTTCTATCCGCTGTCTGTTGTCGCCGAACCTTGTGTTATCTGATTTCATCGCTTGACGCGAATGGTGTAGAACATTGTGGAAGGCACACGGGTCCGAACGATTAGTCTGGAACATTCGACGACCGCTCTATAAAAGCCGACGCACTTGACCCGCTGATCAGATTTTCGACGATCGCCGAGCGTGTTCGCCGCTTTCGTTGTGCTATAAGTGTAGCCTGTTTTGTGGGCACAGGTTCGCCCAATAAAAGCTAGTTTTGTATTCCACCGTACTGCTTCTTTCTTCACCGTCACTACCACGTGACATCTGGTGGAGGTGCTGGTGCGTTCATGTACCGAACGCCCCCGCAAAGCCGCGATCCAAGCCCAAAGCCCGAGGACAAAACTAACATCGCCGAAGACCAGCGTGCTAGCCGCAGACTGCAAGGACTGCCCCCAGAGCACGGACTTCTACCTGAGTCTACAAAGAAGATCGTGGTCAAGACAACCTCAATGGCTGCCCCAGCGTGCCCCGTTATCCTACAACAACCTCGGGACCCCCCGACCTTCCATGGAGCAGCGACTGAAGACCCAGAATCCTGGTTGGAGACCTACGAACGAATCGCGACTTTTAACAACTGGGACTCCGACGACAAGCTGCGGCATGTATACTTTGCCTTAGAAGATGCCGCCAGAACGTGGTTTGAGAACCGGGAGTCGACCTTGACGACATGGGACCTCTTCCGTACCGGCTTCCTGCGCACGTTCACGAGCATCGTGCGCAAGGAAAGGGCCGAAGCCATGCTGGACGCCCGAGTGCAGCTACCTAACGAGAACGTCGCCATCTTCACGGAAGAAATGAAACGTCTGTTCCGCCATGCCGACCCGGATATGCCTGAGGAGAAGAAAGTCCGCCTTCTCATGCGTGGTGTGAAGGAAGAACTTTTCGGCGCAATGATACGAAGCCCACCGAAGACTGTAGAAGAGTTCCTTCGCGAGGCCACCAGCATCGAGAAGACACTCGAAATGCGGAACCGGCAATTCAACCGCCGTACAAGCTCTACCCACTACGCCGGAGTTCAGTCACTCGCCGCCGACGACCTACGCGAGGCTATCCGAGCTGTCGTGCGGGAGGAGCTACAAAAGCTGTTCCCATCATCACAGCCTCAAGTGGCTTCGATTGCCGACGCCGTGCGTGAGGAGCTCCAACAACAACTTGGAGTAGCCCCTGAATCGCCGCAGCGTGAGCCGCAAGCGATGACCTACGCCGCCGTCGCACGCCGTCAAGGACCCCCTCCGCGACCGCGCCAGGGCCCTGTCACGCCACAGTTTCGTCGTCCGCCGCCGCCGCCGCCAGCACGACCACCCGTCGCCCAGCGCACCTACGCGAGGAAGACGGACATCTGGCGTGCTCCTGACCACCGCCCGCTCTGCTACCACTGCGGAGAAGCGGGTCACGTCTACCGACGATGTCCGTACCGGGAGATGGGACTGCGAGGTTTCGCCGTCAACGCGCCGCGTCCACAGCTTGGCGAGCGCCCACGTGACATCGCCGATTACCTCGCCGCTACTCAGTGGAGCCCTCGACGGCCGTCCCGTTCGCCATCACCAGGCCGCTACCTGTCGCCGCAGCGCCGACCATACACTGGCCCAGCCCGGGGCCGGTCAGCGAGCCCATACCCGGAAAACTAAAAGCAGCAACCGATGGAGGTGCGGTTGCTGTTCGTCGAACTGACGAAGATCCTCCGCCGCCGACGAAGACCACGAAGAAACCATCTCGACGACCTAATGACGACACGCCGCCGTCCCGACGAAGTCTGGAAGCCAAAACTACACCGACGAAAGACGACTTGACGACGCGACGTTCCAACTTCATTTCAACACGACGCAGCCGTGATCCAACACCAAGACCTAACTACAATGCCAGACAAAGAACAACCGACCTCGACGTGCTTCTCGACGGCCACGCAGTCACTGCCTTAGTCGACACAGGGGCCGATTACTCCGTAATGAGTGGACACATCGCCGCCCAGTTGAAGAAAGTGAAGACCGCATGGGAAGGCCCTCAGATTCGCACCGCTGGAGGACACCTCATCACGCCGACTGGGATCTGCACGGCAAGAATAACAATTCATGACCGGACTTACCCTGCCACCTTCGTTATCCTCCAACAGTGTTCACGAGACGTCATTCTCGGTATGGACTTCCTGGACCAACACGGCGCAATCATCAACCTCAAGTCGAAGTCAGTAACGCTGTCGGAAGATAAAGCAATGGCGCCGGAGAGCCCTCGTAGTCACCACGCCTTGAGTGTGCTTGAAGATCAAGTGAGCATCCCGCCTCGCAGCAGCATTGTTATTTCGGTCAGCACCGAAACACCCGCTGACGTAGAAGGCGTCATCGAAGGCGACCAACGTCTACTGCTAGACCGTGAAATTTGCGTCGCAAGAGGGATCGCTCGACTGCATGGAGGGAAAACTGAAGTGTTGCTGACAAACTTCAGCCAGGAGTTCAAGCACATCAACAAGGGCACGACGATCGCGTACATCGAGGAAATTCTGGAAACAAGTAATGCGTTTGTCCTCTCGGATTCCGCCGCATCTACCCCGACGACCATGGTTCCCGAACCAGACTACGACATTAATCCAAATCTCCCTATGTATAAACAACAGCAGCTCAGAAGTCTGCTCCGACGATACAAAGGCTGCTTTTCGACGTCATCGAGGATTCGACAAACACCAGTCGCCAAGCATCGCATAATCACCGAGGAATGCGCTCGACCACTCCGTCAGAGCCCTTACCGAGTTTCGGCGCGAGAACGTGAAGCTATAAGAGAACAAGTCGACGAAATGCTGCGCGACGACATCATCCAGCCATCGAAAAGCCCGTGGGCATCCCCTGTTGTTCTGGTAAAGAAAAAGGACGGAACCCTACGTTTCTGCGTCGATTATCGGCGTCTGAACAAGATCACGAAGAAGGACGTATACCCCCTCCCACGGATAGACGACGCATTGGATCGGCTCTGCAACGCTAAATACTTCTCGTCCATGGATCTCAAGTCCGGCTATTGGCAAATAGAAGTCGACGAAAGAGATCGCGAAAAGACCGCCTTCATCACCCCAGACGGCCTCTACGAGTTCAAGGTTATGCCATTCGGACTGTGCTCGGCGCCTGCAACGTTCCAGCGCGTGATGGACACGGTTTTAGCAGGATTGAAGTGGCAGACCTGTCTCGTATACTTGGATGACGTCGTCGTCTTCGCCGAAAATTTCGACGTTCACCTTAGGCGGCTGGCAACAGTACTAGAGGCCATCAGGACATCAGGACTTACTCTGAAGCCGGAAAAGTGCCGCTTCGCTTACGAGGAGCTTCTATTTTTAGGCCACGTCATCAGCAAATCTGGAGTCCGCCCCGACCCGCAGAAGACAGCTGCCATAGCAAAGTTCCCACAGCCCATCGACAAGAAGGCAGTGCGTAGATTTCTTGGCATGTGCGCCTACTACAGGCGATTTGTCAAGAACTTTTCACGCATCGCTGAGCCGCTGACGCAGCTAACTAAATGTGACGTCGAGTTCAAGTGGGAAACGCCGCAGGCCGAGGCATTTCAAGAACTCAAACGACGCATGCAGTCACCGCCCGTACTTGCGCACTTCGACGAGAACGCCGATACCGAAATCCACACTGACGCCAGTAGTCTAGGCCTCGGCGCCGTCCTGGTCCAGAGAAAAGATGGACATGAACACGTGATAGCTTACGCTAGCCGGTCGTTGTCAAAAGCGGAAGGCAATTATTCTACAACCGAAAAGGAATGCCTCGCCATTGTTTGGGCTACAGCGAAATTTCGCCCTTACCTATATGGCAGGCCATTCAAAGTCGTCAGCGACCATCACGCCTTGTGTTGGCTAGCGAATTTAAAGGATCCCTCAGGACGGCTAGCACGGTGGAGCCTCAGACTACAAGAATACGACATCACTGTAACATACAAGTCCGGACGAAAACACTCAGACGCCGATTGCCTATCACGCGCCCCCATTGACCCGCCGCCGCAAGATGACGAGGATGACGACGCCTTCCTTGGTATAATAAGCGCGGAAGACTTCGCCGAACAACAACGAGCGGACCCGGAACTTAAAGGCCTCGTCAATTATTTGGAAGGGCACACCGACGTTGTCCCCAGGGCATTTAAGCGCGGATTATCTTCCTTCACGCTTCAAGACAGTCTACTCGTGAAGAAGAACTTCTCACCAGTCCGCGCCAATTACCTTCTTGTTGTCCCGTCAGGACTTCGTCCAGAAGTATTGCACGCCCTACATGACGATCCGACCGCTGGACACCTCGGATTTTCCCGGACACTCTCGAGGATACAAGAAAAGTATTATTGGCCGCGCCTGACCGCCGACGTCACCCGTTATGTCAGAACATGCCGAGACTGTCAGCGACGCAAGACACCGCCAACAAGGCCAGCCGGATTACTACAGCCAATCGAGCCTCCTCGCCGACCATTCGAGCAGATAGGGATGGACTTGCTGGGACCCTTTCCGACGTCAATAACCGGAAATAAGTGGATCGTCGTGGCGACGGACTACCTCACCCGCTTCGCTGAAACAAAAGCACTGCCGAACTGTAGCGCAGCCGAAGTCGCGAAATTCTTTGTCGAAAACATCCTGCTGCGACATGGCGCCCCAGAAGTCCTCATCACCGACCGAGGAACGGCCTTTACAGCGGAGCTCACCCAAGCCATTCTGAAATACAGTCAGACAAGGCACAGGAGGACAACGGCTTACCACCCGCAGACGAATGGTCTTACGGAGCGGCTGAATAAGACCCTCGCCGACATGCTAGCGATGTACGTCGACGTCGAACACAAGATGTGGGACGCGGTCCTGCCGTATGTCACCTTCGCGTACAACACGGCGGTGCAAGAAACAACACAGATCACGCCGTTTAAGCTGGTTTATGGCAGGAACCCGACGACGACGCTTGACGCCATGCTGCCGCACGTAACTGACGAAGAGAACGTTGACGTCGCTAGCTATCTCCAGCGCGCCGAAGAAGCCCGACAGCTCGCCCGCCTGCGGATCAAGAGCCAGCAGAGGACCGATAGCCGACACTACAACCTCCGACGACGCTTCGTCGAGTACCAGCCTGGCGACCGTGTTTGGGTATGGACCCCGATACGCCGACGAGGACTCAGTGAGAAACTACTCCGACGCTATTTCGGACCCTACAAGGTCATCCGACGTATTGGCGCTCTGGACTATGAGGTCGTGCCAGACGGCATTTCGCATTCACAGCGGCGCCGCGCACGATCTGAAGTGGTCCACGTGGTGCGCCTTAAACCGTTTTACGGACGCTGACGAACTTCGTCATTTTTGTTCTTTTCTTTGCTGCGAGTGCTTTTGTTTATCACTTTTGTTTGTTTGCAGCATCGGGTCGATGCTTTTAAGAGGGGGGTAATGACGCGTGTACTTATCTTTATCGAGCGACACGTTTTGCCGCCTAGCAAATGTTATCGCACAGCGCGGGACGCGCCTGCATTTATCCGAAGTTTCTGGAAAGTTGTCGATGCTTCTATCCGCTGTCTGTTGTCGCCGAACCTTGTGTTATCTGATTTCATCGCTTGACGCGAATGGTGTAGAACATTGTGGAAGGCACACGGGTCCGAACGATTAGTCTGGAACATTCGACGACCGCTCTATAAAAGCCGACGCACTTGACCCGCTGATCAGATTTTCGACGATCGCCGAGCGTGTTCGCCGCTTTCGTTGTGCTATAAGTGTAGCCTGTTTTGTGGGCACAGGTTCGCCCAATAAAAGCTAGTTTTGTATTCCACCGTACTGCTTCTTTCTTCACCGTCACTACCACGTGACAATATTTTCTTCTTTGAAGAGAATATTTGGTAACATCTGGGTGCTTGCTATGTGCACCTTTCTGGTAGTTTTAGAATCGCACTCAACAAAACTCCTGCGATATCCATCCAAATTAGTATAACGAAAGGTGCATAGTACTAAATGTACTGTCGGGAACAAATAGAGACTACTTAACAATACCACGTGTTAAAACAATTTTATGTGGATAATAAATGCATATTTTCTCAGATAAGGGGATTCAAGTAATATTAGTCTCAGTAAATTACAGGTGTACATCTTCAAATTCTAAATGAACATGTCAACAAAATTTAATGCAAATTTGTCTTTACTTTGGAATCATGTGATTGCCAAACTGCACCTAGCTCGTGCAGGAAGAATATTTGACAGAAGCTTCATAAGCGGCACCAGTTTAAAGATATTCCAGATGCAGCGACATCCTGCTCTCTATTCTACGCGCCTAACTATGTTTGGTCAGTGTGTGAAAGCTTTGCGTGCAATGTTTAATTCTAGTGCACATTTCTTGAAGCTGCTGCCAATTGACGTACTTACTAACAAATACTTTCCAGACTGGCTAGCTTTGACTTTCATTACTACATGGCCTCTAAAAGTAATAGGTAAAAATCTAAAGAGCAAGCTGTTTGCATGTTCATAAGCAATTTCAATATATGCACCTGATGTCCACCACAGCAAATAATGGATTACTGGAAGAAATGCACAAATATATACAACTCTTTTTTTTTACATTTACTTAACTGAAACACATGGTATGTGTAAATGTTACTGCAGTGTTGCAGTATATGTATACTACCTGATGTCCTGAGAGAGCCAGATAGTCTGGCATCCATTTCCAAGTTACAACACAGACATATCTGTGCACTCCAGTGCAGTTTGCACTTCTTGAGAAGCTTTTGTTTCCACCGGATATAAAACCGCTAAGAGTAAGGTTTCTGGCTTGGTAACAAGTGAAATAAGACCTAGGTGCCTCCATAATGCCAAACAGCTTAAGTGCTGACTAGTAAAAGAAGCCTATGGATTGAAATATATAAATCCCTTGCCGTCACAAAAAGTGCATGTTTTCTTGTTAAGTAATTTATTTAATGTACCTTAGACTCTTCAAGGAAGCATTGTGTAAGGGGGGGTTACATGACCAATAACACAATACTACATAACTTCCGTCACAAGCTTGAGGTGAATTTTTTGCAGTAGTGCTGTATTATGGATTAGTCCGATTAGTCCATAATTTGTTCATTTTGTGATGTGTTGCACTTTCTTCTTCACTTGCAGTCAAATGCTATTTTAGTGCTTTTTCGCAAACCTGCTATGGTCTCAGTAGAGACTGGCAGTATTGTAAATAAATAAAATAAATAAATAAATATTTTGTTGTGTTGCATATTTTTGTTCACTTGCATTGGAACCTTGTTTTGTATTTTGCAATTTGCTTTGTTGCATTACATTTTGATGTTACTAGTTTGCTTGTACTTTCATTGTAATAACTAAACCCCCCTTACTCAATGCCCTTTGGGCCTGTAAGGTATTTTAAATAAATACATAATCATGCTCGGAAATAAAAGTCTTGAAGCAATCTCATGCCAATAATTAAAAAGTGAGCAGTTCCGATCATTTCAAGTTAATCAAGTGCAACACATAGTGCAAAGAAAGTTAAGGCACCGAAACTGCAATTTCTGTCATGAAGAAATCTTTAAATTATTAAATAAAAAATGTCAATGTGTTGTATATGTGTATAGAGTTGGTCCAGTATGGGCTACATTTTACAGTGCTGTTGTTAAATATGTGCTTGCTGTAAATGATACTTGATCTCTGAAACACCCCACCCAGCACTTGTATCAAACAGTAATGAGGACAGCCATTCTTTTATGAAAAAGATGCATTTTTATTGCACAACCAGAAATTACATTCAACGATGTATATATGCATCTCAGTATGTCTATTCTTAAACAGTAATTACTCTACTTCTTGGGTGACATGGTAAAAACTGCAATACACAATGCAACCAAAAGAAAAAGGCTTAGTCTTCCACACCAAAAACAAAATTGCTCAACACCAGTGATAAGCAACCACTAATAGTATTATAGTTGAAAGGCTCACACTAGCACGTTGCTCAGAGAGGAGAAAAAATAGACTAATGTAAGTGCATGTTGAAGATTTCACCTTTTACATTTTTTAAATTTGTCAGACTTGGCTGCAAAATTCGTTCAGGTTCACAGTAGTACCAACTGTAATTACTAATTGAACCAAGGTGATCAGTGATTTGCAAGTCTGTAACCTTATATCTTAATAATTTATAATGCATGTACTGCTGCCTTGCTTGTGCTCTCAACTATGTGCACAGGCAGCATTTTCAGCCAGCTACATACCCAGCCACTCGCCGAACAAGCTAACTGGACAGGTGGTCTAGCCTGCAAGATAAAAATGTGACACGTTTCACAGGTCAGCCAAGAAACCAACTAGCCCACCTTGCACC
This sequence comes from Dermacentor albipictus, assembly GCF_038994185.2. Lineage (NCBI taxonomy): Eukaryota > Metazoa > Arthropoda > Arachnida > Ixodida > Ixodidae > Dermacentor > Dermacentor albipictus. The sequence continues at coordinate 10,979,201 of NC_091824.1, forward strand.
TGAAAATTGCTTTGCTTAGGCACTGAAACGAAATGGCTTCATTTTCCCATTTTTCCCCTCGAAGAATTATCTACACAGTCTAAGGGTACTTTTGTCCTCGTCACGGTCATTAGAACGGCTTTCATAGTCTTGACAATTGTCACTGCTCACAACCTCCCCATGCTAAGTGATACACTCCGAGAAAAGTGGCCCTTGTAATTACTAGTTTTATGGTACATGAGTATCCACAAAAAGCTTGAGGGGCCCGGAAACACTTTCTATGAAAACTGAAATATGCATTGCAGCGAGCGCATTGCCCTTCCCAAAGGCTTGCCAGAAGTAATTTTTCAGATTGGCCGAATATTTTCGGAGATACGAAAAGGATTCTGCATAGTTGTCACCTCTTTGGTTATTATTATCATCATCACCATCAGCCTGGTTACGCCCACTGCAGGGCAAAGGCCTCTCCCATGTTCCTCCAACAACCCCGGTCATGTACTAATCGTGGCCATGCCGCCCCTGCAAACTTATTAATCTCATCCGCCCACCTAACTTTCTGCCGCCCCCTGCTACGCTTCCCTTGCCTTGGAATCCAGTCCGTAACCCTTAATGACCATCGGTTATCTTCCCTCCTCATTACATGTCCTGCCCATGCCCATTTCTTTTTCTTGATTTCAACTAGGATGTCATTAACTGGCGTTTGTTCCCTCACCCAATCTGCTCTTTTCTTATCCCTTAAGGTTACACCTATCATTCTTCTTTCCATAGCTTGTTGCGTCGTCCTCAATTTGAGTAGAACCCTTTTCGTAAGCCTCCAGGTTTCTGCCCCGTAGGTGAGTACTGGTAAGACACAGGTAAGACTTTTCTCTTGAGGGATAATGGCAACCTGCTGTTCATGATCTGAGAATGCCTGCCAAACGCACCCCAGCCCATTCTTATTCTTCTGATTATTTCAGTCTCATGATCCGGATCCGCAGTCACTACCTGCCCTAAGTAGATGTATTCCCTTACCACTTCCAGTGCCTCACTACCTATCGTAAACTGCTGTTCTCTTCCGAGACTGTTAAACATTACTTTAGTTTTCTGCAGATTAATTTTTAGACCCACTCTTCTGCTTTGCCTCTCCAGGTCATTGAGCATGCATTGCAATTGGTCCCCTGAGTTACTAAGCAAGGCAATATCATCAGCAAATCGCAAGTTACTAAGGTATTCTCCATTAACTTTTATCCCCAATTCTTCCCAATCCAGGTCTCTGAATACCTCCTGTAAACATGCTGTGAATAGCATTGGAGAGATCGTATCTCCGTCTGACGCCTTTCTTTATTGGGATTTTGTTGCTTTCTTTGTGGAGGACTACGGTGGCTGTGGAGCCGCCATAGATATCTTCCAGTATTTTTACATACGGCTCATCTACACCCTGGTTCCGTAATGCCTCTATGACTGCTGAGGTTTCGACAGAATCAAACGCTTTCTCGTAATCAATGAAAGCTATATATAAGAGTTGGTTATATTCCGCACATTTCTCTATCACCTGATTGATAGTGTGAATATGATCTATTGTTGAGTAGCCTTTACGGAATCTTGCCTGGTCCTTTGCTTGACAGAAGTCTAAGGTGTGCCTGATTCTATTTGCGATTACCTTAGTAAATAGTTTATAGGCAACGGACAGTAAGCTGATCGGTCTATAATTTTTCAAGTCTGGCGTCCCCTTTCTTATGGATTAGGATTATGTTAGCGCTTTTCCAAGATTCCGGTACGCTCGACGTCATGAGGCCTTGCGTATACAGGGTGGCCAGTTTCTCTAGAACAATCTGCCCACCATCCTTCAACAAATCTGTTGTTACCTGATCCTCCCCAGCTGCCTTCCCCCTTTGCATATCTCCCAAGGCTTTCTTTACTTCTTCCGGCGTTAACTGTGGGATTTCGAATTCCTCTAGACTATTTTCTCTTCCATTATTGTCGTGGGTGCCACTGGTACTGTATAAATCTCTATAGAACTCCTCAGCCACTTGAACTATCTCATCCATGTTAGTAATGATATTGCCGGCTTTGTCTCTGAACGCATACGTCTGATTCTTGCCAATTCCTAGTTTCTTCTTCACTGTTTTTAGGCTTCCTCAGTTTCTGAGAGCATGTTCAATTCTATCCATATTATACTTCCTTATGTCAGCCGTCTTACACTTGTTGATTAACTTCGAAAGTTCTGCCAGTTCTATTCTAGATGTAGGGTTAGAGGCTTTCATACATTGGCGTTTCTTGATCAGATCTTTCGTCTCCTGCGATAGTTTACTAGTATCCTGCCTAAAGGAGTTACCACCAACTTCCATTGCACACTCCTTAATGATGCCCACAAGATTGTCATTCATTGCTTCAACACTAAGGTCCTCTTCCCGAGTTAAAGCCGAATACCTGTTCTGTAGCTTGTTCTGGAATTCCTCTATTTTCCCTCTTACCGCTAACTCATTGATCGGCTTCTTATGTACCAGTTTCTTCCGTTCTCTTCTTAGGTCTAGGCTAATTCGAGTTCTTACCATCCTGTGGTCACTGCAGCGCACCTTGCCGAGCACGTCCACATCTTGTATGATGCCAGGGTTAGCGCAGAGTATGAAGTCTATTTCATTTCTAGTCTCGCCATTCGGGCTCCTCCACGTCCACTTTCAGCTATCCCTCTTGCAGAAGGTATTCATTATCCTCGTATTATTCTGTTCCGCAAACTCTACAATAACTCTCCCCTAATATTCCTAGTGCCTATGCCATATTCCCCTACTGCCTTGTCTCCAGCCTGCTTCTTGCCTACCTTGGCATTAAAGTCGCCCATTAGTAGAGTGTATTTAGTTTTCACTCTACCCATCGCCGATTCCACGTCTTCATAGAAGCTTTCGACTTCCTGGTCATCATGACTGGATGTAGGGGCATAGACCTGTACAATCTTCATTTTGTACCTCTTATTAAGTTTCACAACAAGACCTGCCACCCTCTCGTTAATGCTATAGAATTCCTGTATGTTACCAGCTATATTCTTACTAATTCTCTTCTCCGGTTCTGAATTGCCCTTGAGTTTTTTTGGTGTTTCACAACATCTGTCAGTGTTTATTGCTGTCTCAGCAGGCAGAAAGTTGACCAACATTACCCTTTTCCAGTCCCAAAACACAGTTGCCATGACTTTATCGGCAGACTGTGTTAGAATTTTTGTGGCTGGGGCAAAGAGGGATGCCGCAACTTGTGGGACTGTTTTGTCTCAGGTGTAAAGTGGAATGCCATGGTACCCATCTTGGACACACCTTCCGATATTGCAACGTTTCCATTAAAATCCTGTGGATGGTGCTTCGGGAAGCCCCGGGAACCAAAATGCAGAGAGTACCCAGAGTGACCCTCCGATCTTCACGCATGACCTCAATCTTCGCAACTGTCTCTTCGGAAACTGACGCCCTACCGCTCCTTTCTTTGTCGTGAATTTCAGTACCGCCGGCTGTAAACTCTCTACACCACTTGCAAACGTTCTTGACATCCATGCACAAGTGGTCATACACTTCCATCAATTACCTATGAATTTCAACCTGCTTAACGCTTTTTGCATTAAAAAATTTAATAACTGCGCAAACTTCACACTTGGCAGTAGTGTTCAACGGGAGCTTCATTTTCAATGGCTGCCAAACCAAGACTGAGCATCCGAGCAAAGCGCACACGGGCTTATTTGAGAGTGGAGGAAGCGCCACTCACAACAGTGTGGTGAACACCGTATTAACAGTTTCTCTATGTCCCCCCAAAATAGGAGAACTTTCATTTGGAATTTTCCTCGTATGTAGAATAACAAAATCGAAATTACATTCATATTGTATTCCAAGCTCGCTGTTTTTCTGTTAGTAAGGAAAAGCGACTAATATCACACCTTTTTTGCCTCTTTTAAGCCACGAAATGACATGAGCTTGGGTTTTCAGTAGGGGGTGTGCAAATATAAAAATGTTTGAATATGATTACTTACAATCAAACATCAAATGATATGCACATGCATTTATTAGCAAGTTGGTTTAACATGTTGGAACACTGCAATTACATTGTCATTGGTACAAAAATAAACTAGTAAGGTATACTAAAAAGATTGTTATCTCTTGAAAATTGAATAATTTCCGCTGGTTGTCTGTTCTCACCAACCTGTGCCCTGTTATACTGCATGAATGTCCTGGAAACTCGGGGGCATTTGACCCTGTACCAGCCGAAACTCATCGAATTTGCTGACAAGCAATAAGCTCAGGATTGCAACCTGCAAAAGAGTGCACCGTCGCTGTTTACAAATCCGTGTCCTTTGCCAGAGAGAGGTTAGCTTCGCTGCACAGCTTAGAAGTCCAGCGGCTAAGCATGTTTTACAAATGAAATTTTGCCAGCTGCACAAAATCGCGAAATTCAGCACAAAATCACGCACTTGCTTACCTTGGTTAAAACCAAACATTATGAAGCGTGTTTACTCCTGCACCGAAAGAAATATATTCAATTTATTTCAAATATTCCTATCCAATAGAATATTCAAAAATTATCGAGTACCTATTGTCGAGTCGAGTATGATTAAAATATTCAATATTTTTGAATATTTGCACACCCCTAGTTTTCAGGGCTCCTGTATCAATATTTCACCTACCATATGTTAAGGTAGCAAGCACACAAGAGAGTGCAAAGCAAGCTGGTGAAGGCTGGTCTGGGAAACTACTACTGGCACTACTCTCTAAAATGCTTCGTTTATATGACCGGTGCACCAGCCAGTGGGAAATCGCAACGACACCGCTGTTGTAGAGGAGTCGTGTGTGTGATCAGTTAATGACAGTTACAAAAGAGGTCCAGAATATTTTTTTTGTTAACATATTTGTATTAGACAGAAAAACCTATCCACACATTGTAACCGAGACTACTTTCCCCACATACGTCTTTGTTTCACACAGAAAAAATCTTGAATAAGATGAAGTGCAAAAATGTCACATCCATGTTTCAGAATGTTCTAACTTAAAAAAGCGAGTGGTATTGAGAATACAGTTTTGTACACATTGAAAAGTCATCTATACAACCTCTCTCACAGAATTAAGGTAAGTTGAGTTTAATCATAGCACGGCATGAACAAAAATGCTAACTTTCCACTTTCACATACAAGAAAAAATTGGTGGCTTATTTGGCATTTTGAAATGATGGGTTAAACTTCAAAGAATTCATGCAGGAACTCCACAGGTGTAGTCCAAGTATGCATAATCATTGTGCCACTTGCTCATCTCCATGCAACCCAGTACCACCATCAATCTTATCAAACTTGATCCGGCCAGTCAGTATAAATGCTTATCAACCCTTATAAGTCATTATAAATCTTATCGCAATTGATTGGCTCCTTATTAACATTTATCTGTCCTTATGGGACACAATCCAACTGCTATCAACTACTATCAACCTTACTAGTATTGCTCTGATCATTATAAGCCCTTTTTAGCACTTCATCCACCCACATTGAACCAGTAGCAACCGTGGCAAGACCAATGCTACCCCTCATCACTCCTTATATCAATTCATTGACTCCTTGTGTATCTGTGCTGCGAGATGCGAAGCACACGAGCCCTTGAAGATCAGTGGCATTTCGGTCGGTGAAGGAACCCTCAATGCAAGGCGCATCACGTGACCACTGAAATGCATTGTGGATGTGGCATGTTTGGCATTACATTTTCCCAAAGTCTGAGTTTTCATGATATGCACAACGCTCCAAGATGGCTCTACGTGTGGTTCTATAGATGGCTTTTATTCCACCATCATCAAATCTTTCAAAAGCCTTCACAGAAACTGTTCTTGACATTTGTTTTGTACTGCCGGTACAACATTCATATGGTTCAGCTATATTCAGCAAGCGTGGGTATATAGCCCAGTGCATAAGAAACTCAGTATTAGTGTGGGGAGCCCGGACCTCAAACTGCAATTCAAGGCCGTCCAGAGGGCCCAAGAACTGGCGGAGCGTCACCACGTTCCCGTCCCGACTTGGGCGTCGCCTACGGTTTCGGCCCAAGGAGCTCGCCGCGTGCGATCTCCAACGGCTTAGACCCCACAGGACCTCAATAAAGTTCTTGACTGACTGGAGTGTGGGGTGTTAGGTTCAAAATTCAATATTGCCAACATTTTTCTTTTCGAATTTATTTTGTTTTACACATTAATTTCTTTGTAGCGATTCATCTTACATGACGGATGGATGGGTTTCCTGGTTGGGTATGCCTAGAACTGCTTACATATGGAAAATCTTTTGCTCTATTTGTAATGTGCTACATATCTTACAAAAGAGTGTATTTACCATTTTCTTTATCGCTAGGAACTGGATGGTAAATGTAAAAAAAATCATAAGTCAGGATATCAACTATTTTTGTCTTCAAAAAATACAAATAATTTCCGAGTTCTGTAAAATTACTTGAGGTTCATCTCTTGTGATCAGTTTCCTGCAAAATTATGTTGCTATGTTTTGTTATTGATAAAAATATGCAACATATATACTAAGGTACTCACTTCACTGTTCAACGATGGGGGTAGTTATCGAGGTCAACAGCATACTTATTCCAATTTTGTTTCCAAGAAAACAAATTTCACAGTAGCTGGAGTTGGTGGAAATCATGCACAGGCAGCCAGAATCATTATTGTGATAAAGGGCCGTTTTGAAGCTATGACGAGGCTATAGAGATCGACTAATTTATCATTCAAAAAATAAATTATGGGTTTTTACTTGCCAAAACCATTTTCTGCTTATGAGGCACGCCGTAGTGGAGGACTCCAGAAATTTTGACCACCTGGGGTTCTTTAACGTGCACCTAAATGGCCGTTTTCACATTTCACCCCCATCGTAATGCGGCCACCGTGGCCGGGATTAAATCCTGCGACCTCATGCTCAGCAGCCCAACACCATAGCCACTGAGCAACCACGGCGGGTTTATCATTCAAAGCTTGGGTTGAGAGGTCTGTGTCTGATGAAGTTATATGAAAGGAAGAACCGTAGCTTTAGGTTTACGACTTCGGAATGTAATTATTTGCGTTATTTGTGCCCAGTAAGTAACCATTCAGAGAAGTAAGTACTAATGCAAACCGAACATTCTTTTTTCAATCTGTGCATGCACACTGCACAACATATAAGGAATTTCATTGGTAAGGTCGCACAACGTAATGTTATTTCACATACTGAATTCACCTTAGTTCAATAGATCTATAGTGAAATGTTTAATGTGTAGAAAACTACTCTCTATACCATGCGCTCTTCCAGTTGCAAAATTTTGCGGCCTGATAATGCGATTTTAGCACTTTTTTACAGTTGAGATTTCTTCTGGGACAAAGTAGTCTCTGTCCTATTCTGTGGGATGGCTTTCGTGCCTAAAATAAATATTTGGAGCTGCTTCTACAATCTGTCCTTATCTAAACACACCCAACTGACTCCTCCACTGCAGTTGCGTCACTTCCCACTAGGCATATACACTGGTCATGTAAATGGGATGAATTTCAGATATCAAGCTTAATTAGAGAGCAGTGGCAGTAGTACTTTACCCAGACTAGCCTTATGCTTGTGTCATACAGGCAGGCACCCACAAACTTCTTTACGATAAAAGAGTTCGACCTCAAGGAAGTCGTGATTGTGTACGGTCTATAAAAGAAACCGTGAGAGGTGCATTTAGTACAACAATGTAACTTACTGCTAATTATGCTTGTAGCTATTACAGTGAACACTCCTTCCACAAAAATATTCAATATATTTGATGCATGAAAGATACACCTCGTTAAAAAACAAAATGCGCTCGCTAAACAGCAGTGCTGACAGCCACACTAGCCACCCTGTGCTTATCGACATTTTCCTTTGCGGACTAGTGAGTAGGCTCTGCGTTCTGCAACCTTAACTGCTGCAAACTATACTAAAACGCAACATTTCATGCAATGGTCACCTTGTGAGCTTTCTTATTTGGTCTACCCCTGCATGACTAGCACGACAAAGGCTGCACTGACATTTACCCAACGCAAGTGGGCAGTAAAAAATTGGGCTGACTGAGCCCCACGTGACCGCGCTTACATGAACTCGCTTCTGACAAGTCCAGACAACGATGGCACACGGTGTCGAGCTGAGACACCAACGCGTCCTAACTGAGCTTCTGGTTCGTTTCTGTCTGCAGCAGCTCTATTCCGTGGGTCTTATTGCTACGATGAGGTTGGGCTGCACAGTGCTTGTTTTGGCCTCATCTTGATGCTATTCCCGCTGCTGGCACCTAAATCGCGACATCACAGTGTTCCTGCACAAGTCTTGGCATTGGCGGGCCCGACCCTTCTATGTGTGCATACACGCTGCAAACAAGTTGGGCAGCCCAACTCTACACTTGTTCAGTCCAACCAGCTAATGTTTACATGAACTTGACAGGTACCGTATTTACTCAAATCTAGGCTCAGTCCCTAAAGTCCAAAGCCAACAAAAAGAAATACTATATATTACTTCGAATGTAGGCCGAACAAGAAAAGTCAGGACAGCGTTCACAAAATGCAAACAGCGTTTATTGAATCTGAACGTGCAGAGCTCATTCAACGTCATCATCGCTGCTAGACTCGTCGCTATGTTCCTTGTCACTGTCACCTTCAAACAGTGCACTATCTTCGGTACCGTCAAGCACATTAGATAGGCTGCACTTTCTAAAATGCAGCACACGATCAAAGTACCTGGGATGTCGTCCCACGCTGCAGCTACCCAGCCCGCAAGCTGCGATTGTGATGCACGTTTGATGCTGCCTGTTGCCGTTAGCATGTGGTCTTCATCAGTCAACCAGTCCGTGTAATATTTCCGCAGACGATCCTTGAAAGGTTTGTTGATGCAGACATCAAGTGGCTGCAACTGGCCCGTCATGCCGCCCGGTATGACAGCGAGCATGACATTTCTTGGGAAAGTTTCTCGAGCAGGCAGTGTCTTCCTTTTAAATATCATATAAGGAGGGAGTTTATGTCCATCAGCTCTGCAGCACAGCATCACAGTTGCGTGCTGCTTCCCGTAGCCTGCAGAGTGCACCTTCACCTCCTTGGCACCCTTTTCATTCACGGTGTACGCCACTGGCATAACAAAATACACAGCCGTCTGGTCGGCGTTGTCGATTTGCCCAAGGTTATAGCCTGCTGCTTCTCTCTTTCGCAGCACGTAGCGCTGAAAAGCTATCAGCTTTTCTTCGAAATTGCTTGGCAGCTTCTGGGTGATTGAAGTGCGACGTCGGAGGCTGAAGCCGAAGCACTTCATGAATTTCTGAAGCCAGCCCCGGCTGGCTTTGAAATCATTTCGCGTTAGGCCTCGCTCCCTTGAAAGTTCCCTAGCTTTCGCTTGGAGCACTTCTGTTGTCACTGGAAGGGCGGCTGCTCTCTGCGTCCGAACAAAGTCAGCCAAAACTGTCTTAACTTCGTGGCGATGGTCTTTCTTTGGTCCGCTAAATACCATCCTTGTTGCAGCGCACGCAAAAAGCTGCTGTTGTCCCTTTCAATGACAGACGTTTTTCTTGTCGACGCCAAAGTGCTGCCCGGCTTTAAGGTTCGACGATGCCTCTGCGGCTATCACAACTTTTTCGCTTTAAAGCGGCACTGTAGTGGCATCTCCTGCTTGGTGCCATCGTGATAACACCACGGCCGACACGACACAGGTCAAAATGGCGACCTCGCTTGTGTACGGTTGGCTACTGGCACGGCTAGTAGCGGCTGCGATACTGACTTTTCTAGATGGTGCTAGCTATGCACCATATTTAGCAGTTTCAATGAAAAACTGGCACGTTTTTTTTAAAATCCTCGAATCTAAGCCGACCCTAGGTTTGGAATATGATTATTTGAAAAAAACTATCGGCCTAGATTCGTATAAATATGGTATATTCCAGCCCGACAAGCCGGCTCAACCTGATTCTGTCGGGTTCATGTAAACACCCTGAAAGACGAAAAAAACACTGTGCCAAGCAGCCTAGGTCAAGGGTATTGTGCAGCAGCAAGTACAACTGCTGCTGAACTGTGCTTGAGCTTTTATTTAATTCAATACAAACGTTCTAAACACACACAACAATAAAGTTTAATGCAAACAATCTCAATTTTACAACAACCAGTATGGGCACGAGAGTGCTCCATTTAGCCGTCGAGGGGTGTCGCCAATCTCCTTTGACCAAAAGCTCCATTAAGTTCCCTTAGCGGAAGGGTGACTGTGAGCCACCAAGTGCATCTCCCTCGAGATAAAGACGGCAATGTTAAAAGGAGTTTGTGGGTGCCCATGTCACAGGGGTATTAAACAGCTCGCTGTGCGCGCTCTCCCATGCTTGCTACCTTAACGTACCGTAAGTAAAATGTGGTTACCAGAGCCCCGAAAACCCAAGTCTGTCATTTCGTGAGTCGGAAGAGGCAACTGCAGAATCTGGGTTACTATTCTTTAGTAACAGAAAAACAGCGAGTTCGGAATGCAATGTGAATGTAACTTTGATATTATTACAACTACACACATCATAGGGCTCTAAAAAATAGGACCAATCTTTCTGCCTAAAATAATGCTGAATGTTCTTGCAGCACTAGATTTATGACTCCTGTGAGGGTGTACTGTAAAATTTTGGTGACTTCGCCATTTTCTTACAAAATAAATACGCAGTGTAGCTGCAAATTTTTTACGTTAATTTGCAAAAAACTTCTTCGAAGATTTGTCTGGAAATTTTTCGCTTCGCTGCCCTGTCTAAAATAGCCCCACATGGCCGCTGATCTCAGGGTCAATGAGAGGCGCTTGCTGAACAAGAAAAGTACAGCAACTTAAATAAAAAAAAAAGATTGTGGGTGGCATAAATTTAAGTTTTTTTGGGCCAGTAGTTCCAATAGTTTATTATTACAAAAATATGTTTGGCAGTGTACAAAGTTTTATTTTTGAAGTGATTGGTCTTCAAGTTTGCAAAATCTGAAAGTCGCAAGAATGCTCTTCTCCACGATTAGACTTTCTCCAAATTCGCGCTGAATTTCTTAACACAAAGGTTGATCGATTCTTTTCTATAGAGGGACTAGAGCACATGCCCACCTCATACAAAAACATTTCGCTGAGAAGGAATAGTCGGCACCCCCCCAAGTGTGTCCTCATCTGAACACGCCTACGCCGTTATTTCTCACTTCCTAGTGGAATTCTTCATTTTCTTCTTTTTTTTTAACTGATGCTTACAGCTTGCCTGTCTTCTCGATTTTGCCTTACATCAAAGTCAAGAGCCGCAGCAGGCGAAAAGACACTCTTTCTTCCCTGCGCTCGGGGATAACACGTAACCTTTTTCGTCATGTTCCTCTTCGTACATTGCTCTCAACACCATGTTACGTACTGACAACAAGAAAAGCAAATGAGAGCGATCAAGTAAGTTCCTAGCATTAGCCTATGATTCAACTCTCAAACAAGGGCGCTCGTACGAGAGACGCTTAGTCAAATGTGATGCACGCCAACAGAAACATCACAGCACTCCTAAATGCTACTGCAATATAAGCAGTCATCGCAAAAAAACTTCATTTACCTTTCCTGGAACAAAAACCACGGTGAATTGTCATGCGAGTCGCGCAGAGTGCTGATGCTACTGGGGGACGCCATGTTTGAAACACTTCACAGAGAGGCCCCTGGTGACAGGAATCGAAAGTAACGGGAAGTGAAAACCCTATTAAAGTTTGTAAACCGTGTGCTCTACCAACAATTTCAGATTAGATCTATAGATGTTCGTGCTGTACTAAGCTACTGTAAAAGCCTTGCTTATGGCATACACGTAACTAACGTAGCGGCCACATCATGTTAAACATCCGAACGTCGTAACGGCAACATGTGCGTGGAGAGGGCAAGTGGCATTTGGCGTTTTTTTGCGCCGAAACCGAAACCGTAAAGTTCTCGCGCTTCAATCACCTGTAATGCCATTTATTGTTTTATTTTTCGCGTTCCGCGCTTTTTAAAAGACTAAACTGCTTCTGCGCAGACATGGTGGGAGCCTACCTTAATCTTTCCAAAACGATAGCTGCTCATCGCGTTGCGCCCAGCTTTTTTCCTGCGGTGGCGATAACAAATGGCTATCACATCCAGCGTGCGGGTAGCAGTGGTGTGTGGTACAAATGTTTACCACCGTTTAGCAAATCTGAGCCGGAATCAATACTGAGCCGGAATCTGGCTCAAATCAGCACAGAACAGCATAGGGAAAGCAGAAAGACGTCAGCTCATGGCAGCTTTCCAGAAGGTAGAGCAATGTTTCAGATAATTAATACTTTTGTTGTGTATACTTAGATACTAATTAGTAAAAAACCCTGAAATGATTTTGACGATTTTGTACAAACGTACTGAGTTGTTAGGGTAGATCTTTCTGATCGTTAATTGACATATCTAAGTGCTCCGCATAAAGCCTGTAATTTATTATAAGGTTTTAAAAACGTACATTGCTACCAATCGCACCATGTCACTCAGCTGAATTTTCAGCCACCCCTAACTATTTGACGCAAGTTTTCCTAATGATGGCAGTATGGTGAGTTATCCCATAGGCTACCTTGAGCGCATCATCTATAATTTTTCTAACTTTATGGTGAACAAATGGTCGTAATAATTGGAAAATTATTAATTTTTTTCTATAAAAAGAAAGTAACACAACGAGAATGCACCAGGACAATTTCTCACTACACTTAAGCACTTGTGGCACAAAGCAAGTGTTTGCTTTTGTTACAACGTGTTCCGTGTAAACAAGAGCCCCACAGTCAGTGTTGATCTCGATCTTTACTTTCACAAGCACCATGGTTCACCCTTGTCACGTTGTGGGCTGCAAACCTAGCAACTGGCAATACGTCAAGCTGCAACCTTGTGTCCCTATGCAAGGAAGCAGACAAGCGGAGTGGCTACAGCGCATAGACTGTTGCTATCTGATCGATGCCATTTTGCGCGTTTGTGGCCGTCACTTTACACCTGAGCAACCATCGCCCTCCCATTCACAACCCGCCACTTCACAGGAGAGCCGACGCGAGGAGGAGAATAACGATCCGGCACGTATGGCACCACGCGATATTCTTGCTCACCAGCGCGGCATGCGGCAAAAATACGGCGCCCCCCACACATCTTTGCAAGGGGAAGACGCAAAAGATCTCCGCAGGATTCAAACGGGGGTCTACCCAAATTTATTAAGATTAAGCAAAATTTTCCCAACGATGTACGGGCGTGCCTGTCCGTGGTGTAGCGACTCACCACCGTCTTTGTACCACATCTCATGGGGATGCCAAAATAGACCGCCAAATTTAAATGCCTACTTAGTTAGGTATAATCTAACCAACACACTGGAGCAATGGGAGGCACAACTCGCCAGCTCAGACCCGAAGGTGCAGAAGGCCCCTCTTGGTCACGTTCGGTTAGCGGCAGAAGCCAGTGGAGCCCTGGACTTGGGACACCACCCATCAAGCTCCTAATCCCCTATCCCCATTTCCCCGATTCAATAAAGTTATTCTCTCTCTCTTTACACCTGAGAATTATTACCACAATAGTGTTTCGCATGTACATTATTTGGGTAAATGCAAGCGCAAGCAGACTAGACCAGGCCATTTGACTGTGCCGTTTCACAGGATGAGCAGAAGTGCAAATGTGAATAGTCTGCACGGTGAAGCCACCTGGTTGCAAAAGCTCAACCAAGGACAGTAGCTGTAGCGAAGTCTATTATACTTTGATGCTGGTGTAAATTTTTCTCAGGAGCATAATCGTGGACACATAGTTTTTATAAATCTTTAAAACGTTTTACACTTGGTTAAAGCAATATTAGCTCTTCGGGTGGTTAAGCTCTGTACCACCAGGTGGCTGGACCATGCAGACCAATCAGGCCACTCACATCTATGCCAAAGCTTTTTCATTAGCTTGAGTTTAAGCCTCCACCCATCCTTTGAAACGCTCAGCTCGCTTGCGGTTACCGAAATACCAGACACGTTCAGCGCTGCGACAGAATGCTCGCAGCGCACGCTGCTTCAATAGCTCTCGCTCACACCGTGGGATCGACTGCCAAGCAGCTGGCGGAGAGGTTGGAGAGGCTTTGAGCGCTCGCTCCTAGACAAATGGAAGTAGATGACATGACCTGTCATCACGACGCAGAGCCAGTGAAGGCGGAGCTTAGCCCCGATCACTCGGTGAACAAGTTGAGGAGAAAATGCATCACTATGGAGGAGGGTAACTTGTACTCGTCCCTAGCTATCTTAACATGCGGCGCTTTCTATGAATTGTGATGTGAATAATCTACTGTAGCTGAACCCTATGCGTCTACAATATTTCTCCAAACTGTTTCGGGGCCCTTTCAGTAGCAAGAAATTTAAGATATTTAAGAAGACTTGATGCAGTGTCATCAAAACCTCTGGCATGAAACTATGAACTACTGAAGTTATGTATCTATGAAGTCAAATTGTTTTGGTCAGCTTAAATATTTTTTGTGCTCTAATTTTATCTTAGACTGGTAGGTGTACATTGGCTCGGAATGCTTGGATGTCAGGAGGCCTTAGTTTGCTCATTGAACATGGTTTATTATATATGGCACACTGAACATTATGCAGCTACAGCAAACAATGAGACAATTATCTGAACTTCTGAGAACTGTTCACATTACCAAAATTTTGGGGACAGAACTTTTATCCAACAGCTGCCCTACGATGCCTATGTAACATGGATTCCTGCTTCAAGTGACATGCACCTTGAAATGTGTGTAGTACTTTGCACATTGTGAAGTGCTATAGATAGATAGAACATATAGAATAGCTTTATTTCCATCTACTTGATGGAGGAGGCTGCAAGTAAAAGCTGCTCCAGTAGGCAGCTTGACGAGGCCCGCAGCCCCCTCTACAGAATATTCGGCAACAGCATACATGCAAGCACATATGCATCATACATACGTATATACACATACATTGTATACATACATATATATACACATACTCATAAATACTCTCATGAACCCACATACTCGCATTTACACATGCACACCCATATCTATACAGAGCCACTGGTGACTAAACCAACAATACTTAGGATAGCTTGTGTGGTTCTCGTGGTGATACAAATGAGGCAAGAATACGCCGCTGAACATTATATACACACATATATATATACATACACATGCATTCATATACCCGT
This sequence comes from Dermacentor albipictus, assembly GCF_038994185.2. Classification (NCBI taxonomy): domain Eukaryota; kingdom Metazoa; phylum Arthropoda; class Arachnida; order Ixodida; family Ixodidae; genus Dermacentor; species Dermacentor albipictus. The sequence continues at coordinate 10,994,304 of NC_091824.1, forward strand.
ATATGCATACACACTCGTATGCATACCTACACACACACACATATACAGAAGCATATATACACACTTTATATACATACTAGCCGAGAGGATGTACACTCAACCAGTAATTTAAAAATCATGCATATACAAGTCTCTCAGTTGTTCGGCCGTTATTTGGGTGATATCAACGCCTAGATTATTATATTTATTTAGAAGCATTGGCATTGTGTGTGACAGCTTCTCCCTTAGATAATTTGTTCTGGGTGTGACCACCCGCCATATCTCTTTATGACGGGTAACATAAAATTTGTCATTAAGTTCAAGGTTAGAAAGTTCTCGTAGAAAGGAGCAGTTCAGTTTTACTTCCCGCCTAAATGCAGTTGTTAACTTGTACTGGTATAACTTTAACACAGAAATTATGTTCGCTTCCTGAAATAAGTTTATAGTATGGGAGTTGTAGGGGACATTAAAGAGTAGCCGAACAAACTTCTTTTGCAAGACAAGTAGTTTATGCAAATTAACAAAGGTAGTTGTACCCCATACCAATAAGCAATAATAGAGGTACGAATAAAAAAGCGAGTTATAAATGAGAAGTTTAACTTTAAAAGGCAATAGTGATTTACATTCCACGTCACGCCGATGACCCTAGATAACTGGATTGTGACTGCGTCAATGTGTTCGTCCCAGAGCATATTACTCGAAAACGTTACGCCGAGAGTTCTCATACTAGTAACTATTTCTATCGTTTTTTCCCCGTACATAATGTTAATATTTGAGTTCACTGGCTTATTTTTGGGCCTAAAGAGCACAGCTTTGGTTTTGTTTGTATTTATTTCTAATTGGTTCATTACCTCACCTTAGAGAGCATGAGGTTCGTTTCATACTCTATATCTGTACAGTTTGTTCCTGAAACAAATATACTGGCGTCATCAGCATACAGGACATATTTCGCATTTAGGTAAATATTAGTTACATCATTGATATAGGCGTTAAAAAGAAGGGGCCCCAAGACACTTCCCTGCAGAACTCCTTTTGAAATAGGCTTCATACTTGAACAATGCATATCTATCTGAACAAATTGCTGTCTGCTTGCTAGGTAAGATTTAATTAGTGCTAAAGAGTGACCTCGAATGCCATAGCTATAAAGTTTTTCAATCAATGTTAAATGGTGAATATTATCAAATGCTTTGCTAAAATCCACATAGACGCCAAGCACAAGTCTTCTTTCTTCGAACTGGGATAAGATGAATTCCTTTTGTTCCAACAGTGCATATTCGGTGGACTTAAGCTTTCTGAAGCCGAATTGGGCAGGTGATATTATATTGTTCTTCTCGAAAAAATTATTAAATTGGCGATGTAAGATTTTTTCCAGGCCCTTAGAAAAGATGGACAATATGGATATAGGCCTATAATTTTGGATATCATTTCTGTCTCCCTTTTTAAATAAAACACTCACTTTAGCGATTTGCATTCTTTTCGGAAAAGTTGCACTGGACAAACATAAATTAATAATATATGTAAGGTACGGTGTGACAATATCTAACACTTACTTTATCGGTCTAATTTGCATGCCTTCAAAATCACACGAGGAACTATTTCGCAGTGACGTGAAAGCAGAGAAAACTTCATGTTCAGAGACAGGCTCAAGAAATAATAAGAAGGAGCTAGCAACAGGCTTCAACTTAAGCAATGTCCTAGATGAACTGTTTTGATTGTTGCTAACAAAGTGATCATTAAACATAGTGGCGAGAGGGATGCCAGATATCTTATTGCCATTTATGTTCAGTTTTTCTATACGAGAATGCGATTTATTACGATTAAGGACAGTATTTAACCTTTTCCATAAGAAGTCAGGTTTTGGTGCAGAGCACTTAAATTCAGACTGAATGTGTCGCACTCTACTTAGTTTTATTTCTTTATTCAGTTTATTTCGATAAGGACCCAGATACACTGAAACAATTCAATGTTTCAGTGTATCTGGGTCCTTATTTTGAATAAATTTATGATACAATTCGTTTTTGCGATGTATTTTTGCAAGCAGTTCAGGCGTTATCCACGGTTTACGTATTTTTTTGCCTAAGGTAATTCTTTTTTCGGGAAAGTGGTACTTGTATATACCAGAAATTATATCTATGAACTTTGTATATGCCTCATCAGCGTTCGCGATTTGACCGATAACTTCCAGGTCACAGGTTAACATCGTTAATGCCGTGTAGCATTAGACAAAGGAATGATGCACAGAAATGCACCATGGGCCAATGGAACACCAAGTCTTATGATGGGTCACGCGACTAGGCAGTAGTATTAAACAATGTGTATGCACAGTGTGTTTGCAAACTGCAACAAGATTTGGTAAGCCTTTCTTTTCCACTGCGAATCCTCTAGCATGTTCAAAGATGTGAAAACACACATACACAGACAAAAATAAGAACAAATGGAGCTTGGCAACAAAGAAGTGAAATTAAGAAAGAAGAACCGCTGCGCACTCGTTACCGAAGACACATATGATATGCACTGTCACATTAGTGATGGAGTGTAAACCCCGTGAACAGCGCAAACTTCGTTTTACTCCTTAAGCCACCCAACTTGCAAGAATACAAACAGATAAGTGACATCTCCCACTCAAACTGACATACTGCGAGCACACATAGCAAAAGCACCAAATATTCACGTTTGCAGTTGTGGAAGGATGCACATGCAGAAATATTAGCGTCGATAACAAGTGTGCACCGCTATAAGGTGCAGAAGCCTATTTTGCCATGTGGTTTCATGCCATGCAATATTTTGTGGCTGGGGGTCAATCTATTAGCGCTTCTTTATTGCAGTTGTTTGCAACTAAACTTGTCAAAAGTAACACGCCGTTCATGTACCTCACAATCCAACTTGCCTGTGAAAAAAAAAGGAAGAATAGGTTACATCCCTTTCTTACTGCAGGAATAAGTGAGCTGACTTAATTGCGTGCATCATCTCAGAGGCAATGTGCACTACCTTGTTCACTCTCTCACTCCAATTACAATGTAGAGCCATAGCATAATATCAAAACAGAATCAGCACAGCATTATGGCGAAGCTGTGCAGATGACGGGACATGTGAAAAACGGGACAGGACAAGACATGTCCTGTTGGCATTGTTTCACCATAATGTACAGTCAACCAAAAACAGACTATGGGAGGACCCTCATGCCACCCAGCATGCTAATCCAAATTTGTCATACTTGTACTGCTCTGTCACGTCTCTCACATTCACATAATTTCCTCATTCATGGGAGCTCTGTCTGAGGTAAGAACGTAAATTATTTCAAAAACAAATATCCCAATTCCAGCGAAGGCCTCTTGTGTCACTCTAAACTCAACAGCCTTATTAGTGTGTTCATACCCTTTTATATATTTTAATTTTTTCTTGTTTGCTGCATACTTTATACAAATTAAATACCAAAACAATGCAGCAATCCTGTCTCTCCACACCAAGTAATTTATTCATAATTAGAGCAGAAAAGTTGCAAAAATTATTTTCATGCTTCCGCACATGCAGTGCTATCTCTAAGCTCTTTCAACTGAACAGCTTTCAATTGAGATTAATAAGAGCAACCAGGAAATTTTGGCCATGACTTTTCTTTGGCTAGCATGAACCAGAACGCATAGTACAGAAAAGAATGTCACGCACATGCACTCACAAACACACATCACTAGAAAAACTACTATTTATTAGAAATGTGATTCCCATTAAAAGGCAGAAAAAGAGCACGCTTGGAGGGACTAAGCAGTGAGCCCACATGACCCATGCTGATAGGCACAGAACCTACACTAAGAATTGGATATTGAATTTCCACTATCTTGAAATAATTTATTTTTCAAGTGACATTATCACCACTTAAATATATTTTTTGATAAGTTATAACCAATAAAACACAGCACCTTTTACTGCCTTTTCCCAAAGGCCTGTGCATGTAGTGTCGAATTAGCATGAAATTTGGCAATCTTTTTTAACAGTAACAGAAGAAAAGGAACACAGCATACAAGTTATTGTAAAGTAAAAAAAAAATATGTAGCTGAAGAGAAGTCATACGGAAAGCAAAGTTACTGCTATCACTGACACGTACAATGAAATGAAAAAAAAAAGGAATATATCATGATACTGTACACTTTCCATGTGGAAATCTTTTCTGGAAAAGTTATACTTTTCAATGGCTGCAAAACTCTGCTTTAACAGAGAAATGGAAATAGCAGATAACGAGATATGCTGAAAACAAAATGCTAATAAAAAAATGCATGCTTGAACTGGTGTTTCAGATTCTCTATGCAAAGGAGGAGCACAAACTGGAGACAGCCATTGCAGAGCTTCAGTCCTTGCCTCATATGCCCTATGTTCAGAGATGAACACGTTTCTTTTGCGCCAATGTGAGTGGGGTGCTCTTGTATCGTACTGGTGTGCTAACAAGAGGCCAAAACACAACTATTCGGAGGCTTCTGTCCGTATTCTAAAGGACATCATCCTAAACAGAACAAAAGCCTACAATGCAGTAGCTTTAATTGAATTTGTGATTAGTAATTGGGAGAAATATTTCGAAACACGGCTGCTGCGCCACGCACACAATCGGGAACCTACCCACCGAATTGGCTATGAGCACCTTCTGCAAGAAATGCCGGAATCCCCCCCAAAATCAATTCTAAAAGTAGAACAAAATTGCTACCATGTTCCGAATTCTTCTGGAACTGGGACATATGAGGTATGGGCGGACATTGGGCTATGCAGCTGCAGGGCAGGGAACCAGGCTGCTGTGCAACAAGCCTTTGGTGGTGCTTTCCTGAACAGCCCGGAGCTGACAGTTGGAGACCGCACAGAGCTTGGCCAGCTTGCCCTCGGAAAGCGTTGTCCAGCAGCAGGCTTTTTCATGCCTTTGACTGCACATGCCCTCACCTTGGCACCCTCATCTGTGTGCGAAGCAGGACCATCGACTTCGCACAAAGACGTAGGGCAGGAGACGCAGACAATCTCCACAGCGCCAGAGGTGCAAGGAGAGATGGCTGACTTGGGCCAAATACATCTGGTACGAGGTTTTGATAGCATTTTCCTTTATAAAATGTGACGAGCTCAATTCTGAACAGGTTTGATTCAACACTATCAACATAGAAAAGATGCGTCCATCACACAATTACACCAGCATTTATAGTACTATGCATTACACGACTTGTCTATATCCACTAATTCTTCTTAGTATTGATTTGAAAGTTAGGTACTTTGATTTCACTAGCTGTTCTCTCTGCTTTCTACAGCAGTGGGAAGAGTAATTTTTTTTTCCTATACACTACAGTTGTTCCTTTTGTCAACCAATGCATGACCCTTACCTCCTTTTCAAACTTCATTGCCACAATAAGCTTCTGCCTAAATGCTTAGGTCTAGCATTATACAGCTCTTATAGTGTGCTAAGTATATCTAGAAATGTGAATAACTTTTTAAGATATCCAATTAGGGCTACATACAACTCTTCCACCTTTTAGCTTACTTAACCTAGCCAGTGCCACTCGGCTTCCATTACCAGTTGGTGCCCAAACATCAATAATGGGTAACGTGTCCAAAGGAAGGCATTCACTTTAGGAGGGGGAACAGTGATAAGCTCATGTGGCTTTCTTTTTTAACAAGAAACGTTACCATAATTTTGGCATGCAGTAAAATACCTACAACTTTTGAAGAATATCACTAAGCTGTCATTCAGGAGCAGACACTGAATTATATCTCCATTTCTTCAAATCAAAGGCAGAAGATTAGAATTTATGGGTTATGAAGAAATTTATCAGAAATTTGATGGTGCCTGTGAGTTATCAATTTTCTAATCTACATGCCTATAGATGCCAATTGAAATTTTAGCATCTCAATTTCTGTGCAAGCAAGTGGCACTTGATGCATTGTAAGAAGTGTAGCCCTTATATCTCCATTACCTGCTCATTGCATCAGGAACTGTATGAAATGACAGGTTTGCTGCAACATTCTATTAGTCCATGTGGTAGCCTGTCACAAATCCAACCAAGTGTATAGACTATGAAGGGTTGCACAATACTGTTCCTCCCCTAAGTGAAGGCTTTTGTACTTTAAGGTAGATATGAGACATAACTTTACTAGTAGTTTTGAATATTGTGCAATTCTATATTCACAACAAAAATAGTTTTTCAAAGTGTAATAGTAATAATCGGTCTTTTTGATTCCGCTTCGTCGCAATACTAGTGTGTCATGCAGTGAAGCATATATACCATGCATACACGTAAGCATTCGCTTACGTGTATGCACGCGCTGGCTACAGTGTCAGTATGAGCAGCACGATGTCTATTAAGTGTAATTGAGATGTCTAATTAAGGTGAAAGCACTGTTATGGCTTATGGCACCATCCCCTTTATACTTCTAGTCATAGCTGTAGTCTAATTGTTAATGCGTGCACTGTTTTACTTTTGTTTCTTCTCATTAACTTACTGCATTCACAAAGGCAGTTGCACCATGCTTTACTATCAATTAACCTCTTTATAGTTTATGACATTTATTTAACAAGTCCTACAGTACCAAAGTTTGATCTCATTCTTCCACAGAACAATTAGTACAATATTCAGTAGTTACATTCCATAAGCCCCTGTTTCACCCTGATAAATTAAAAAAGTTCACTCATTCATTCATTCATTCATTCATTCAAGTTTGCAGTGAATTCTCTACACAACAGCTATTCAATATTCGATTGAGAAAATGTTCATCCAAAATCGATATTTGCTAGCTCAAAATCTACTATTCGCACATGCCAAAAAAAATTACTGTGTGCAAACAGCTTGTGCATATTGTGGCCTCTACAGCACCTAAAATATACCTTTAGGTGCATTTTTTGGGTTAATATAGCCTTTTTTTTAATGGCTAATATACAATCTCTATCTATAGCTTGTAGATTTCTAGAAAATGTACTCTGTTAAGATGTCCACAAACTAGAACATGACTTGAACAACTTATCAAAGGAGTGTATTTTTGATGGCTTCATCCGTCTGCGTCCCTGTTCTCTTCTTTGGCTTTTTCTTTTAACACATATGTAAGTGCGTTGGCTTTAGCAAACATCACTTCAAAGCAAAAAACATTTGTTGGCTTAAAGGACTTTCAAGATTTAAACATGTTCATTTACGTGACTTTTCGCAGGACCACAAAAAAGAGTGTGCTGCATTCAATGAAGCATACCAGCGCGCCCATGGACTTGGTGAATGCATTCCTCAGTATGCTGCTGTTATCAAGTCCATAACAGAAGACCTGTTAAAGTTGAACACCAGCAGCGCTGTGTTTGCATACATGTTGAAGCAAAAGGCCATGGGAAGGGCTATCAGGCATGGTAAAAAAATTAAGGTACAACCAACAACCTTGGCAAGGCGCCGACCTGGCCTACCGAGAGGTTCGGGACGCATTCCTGCCGGCCGACCAAGAACAGCTGGAAAAAGGAAAACAAAACGTGGACATGTGCTCAGCCAAAGTGTGCGGGATGATGTACCTGGGGCCAAATGCCATTAAGAACTCAAACTTTATGGAGACCTCACAGTTGACCCACTAAATATGTCTCAGCATGCTTAAGGACAGTGAATACGTTGAACACACATCATCTGTCATCGAAAATGCCCATTTTCGGCCTGCACTAGGATGATTTTTAAGCAGTAATTGTAGCTCACAAAGTCTGATTGCAGTGGTTACTAATGCTAACGTGCCCCTTTCCTTTTGCAGTTTGTTATTTTTATGAAATTGCATAGCCAGCTGCTCCTGAACCCTATATCAATTGTCTGTCCCTTCTTGAGGTGGTTTAAATACTTCATGCAGCATCCGCACATTACCAAGAGTCCACCTCTAGTTCTGTTGCCTTCATAGTGCCATTGCTTCAAGTGACTTTTCAAGGATGATATTGCTATTTGTATTGAAATCTAGCACTAATATTGTAAGACTGAGACTAACCAAGCTGTCAAGCGCTTTTTATTCCAAAAAGGAAATGCCCCAGCTCATGCGTGAAGAAGTAGAACAGGGAAGATGATGATGGCTATGTACAAATTAAAATGACGAAGTATGTTAATAGTGCTTACAATATCTAGGTTTGCAAGTAAAAAGATGTTTACTGAACATGGGCCATGAATGCAGAAAGCTCCGTAGCGATGAGCACTGGTTCAGGTCGAGCACTGTCTCGTGCTCTGCATTGGCGATCCTGCTTGCACTTCAGCTGTCCTCCACTCCTTCATTTTGTGTGTAAAAACCACCAGTGCTGTGGTTATAGTGAGCTGTAGGGCTAGCTTTTGTTTATCAGGCAGGGCTTCTTGATTGGTAGCAGTAAGGTACAGCCCAAAGCATTGTATGAATAGCATCCGTTCAGCTTGCAAGTTGCCAGCCTTGCGCATAAGTTGTGCTTCAAACATTGATGCCACATGGTGGCCCTCGGTTGCTCACACCTCAGTAAATTGTGATTGGCAGTGTTACACTGGCGCTCTTCGTAAATTTTGTTACTTTGGTCACAGGAACATTTCTAGCTCTGTTTGTGTCGTTCTCAACCTAGTGTGAATAGAGTGTGAATTTTTTTAATATTTAATTCTGGGTTTTAAATGCCAAAACCATGATTTCATCATGAAGCACGCCATTTTAATTTTTTTTGTAGCGTTAGTCCTGTGTTGATTAGATATGCGACCAGCACCAATACACGCCATGATGCAACATCAAGACATGCCTTGATGCCACAGAAATGCATAATAGAGGTAGACGGTGCACTGCATGAAAAAGGTAACCATGGAAGAGACGTAAGATGAGCTGAACAAAATGCTATCTTCGTTCTGTACCATATCCTTTTGGCATTGTACAGCTCTTTATTTTCTTTGCCACCTCTCCTCTGTGACTTCACATTTCACCTTTTGTTCTTTGTTGTACTGTCTGTTATGTTTTTGCCGCGCAAATGTGCCAAGTTGTTTTGCAACTGCTGTTGACACGTTTAAAGATTAAATTGTTTTCATTGGCAGCCTACTATTCTTTCTTGTTTCTCTTTCACAACAATCTGCGTCCTTCGATATTGACACGCAACATTTGCTCTAATCATTTAGTGAAGTTCTTATAACTGAGTACTGACAATGGACATCACATTCCAGCTTGAACAAGCAAATGAGACTAATGATCATGAACCACCTCTTAGTAAACATACCATGAATTATACTCAAAACATTTCACATGAAATATGTAAGCGAACTAAGCGGCCATCCATCAAACTTCTATTTTTGCCAAACTTACCAATCACTATCTCAAAGATCTGTTGCCCTTTCTAAAACACGAATCTGAGCATTTTTTTCCATGTCAGTGTGGATTCATCTAGAGTTACTGATGCGCTTGGCTGAAGTTACAGTGCCTGCGCTTATGATCCTCACTACTTTTATTGTTAACATATTTACTTGAAAACATAAAATAAAAGGTGACAATGAATACACATGGCTAAAAGGTGAGAATATTAATGTTCTTAGATCTGGCAATTGTTCCTTCTGCAAACTGTAAGTATGGAGCTAAACTGGAGTAATATTACCATTTAGGTAAGACATTCAGTAGGATAGTCTTACCTAAATGTAAGGTGGGGTTAGTTTTCTTTATTTAGATTTGTAAGGAAGTGAGTATCGGCATATGTGCACGTCTTAGTTCTTTGTACATGCAGTCCAGCTAATATTATTGCATTAATGTTTACAGCTTACAAGCACTCACAGATTAGACAAGTGGGCGCGAGGCCAGCAAGTTAGTTTTTTGATAGCTACATGAAATAAGTGCAGGACATATGCAAGTTATCTATTTTTCGCACTTTGATTTGTTTACACCAAGACAAGTCAATAGCGTGCAGGAAACCAACATATTCAGGCATGCCTTGTAGCAAGGAATTTTTTAAGGTACTGTCACGCACTGGCTGGAGCGCTCCAGATGGCAGAAAAAAAAAGCAACAAATGAAAATAAAGCTTTATTTTGGCAAGCTTGTGCCCAACAGGAAAGCCAAGAATAATTCATTAGCAGTGATGACAGAAAATGTATTCTGTAATCATAATATGAAATCCCACAGGCGTCAGCTGTCGTTATTTATCTCAATATCATCACACTTTCATAAGTAATGGCAGCAATGGGGTAAACTGCAGAACAAACACAATCATCTTCAAACTTGCACATAAGATGATATGACGAACCCACTTTCCTTGAAAGAACGGGAGTACTCAAGACACGTGCACAATCCGACTTCACTAGTGCATCATCATGCGACAGTACAACAGAAGCTAGAGCTCATTTGCCCAGTGTCAGATACATGGAGAGTATGTGAACTCAATGTTAAAAGTAATCTGACCAATGGAGCCTCAAGGTACGGCATGCAGCCAACTATGTTAGGGCATATTTTGATAGCAATATGATGTGGCAATTCATTATTAAGGAGTTGAAGAACAAGGCTGAGGGCAGTGCCCTGCAGCACACGGGATGAGACACATGCAAAAGGCGAGTTATTTCAGTTACAGGACTTGTTAAAGGGACACTAAAGCAATTATTAAGTCAAGCAAAAGTGATAGATCAGTGCTTGAGAATCTCTAAGGCGTCAAAAACTGCACCTAGAGTCAACCAGGTATTAATTATATGAAAGAGTTAAATTCAAGATAAATAAAAATATGTTTACACATTGTATTTTTTAGCAGTTGAAGAGAGTAAACCCATACGTCAACTAAATCGCTTGTAACTTTTTCAAAAGACCCAAACCGTGACCACAGTGGTTGAATGTAGTACTTCAAACAGGAAAATAGAAGCCAAGTAAATCATCAATTTTGGCACAGCATGGTACAAAATGATCACAAAAAAAAGTAATAGAGCCATTAATCACATGAGTGAAATAGGGAAATCTAGCGTAGAAAACGTTTCTACATGAAACAGGAAGGGTACATAAAACTAAGACCACATTATGATAAAAATCGAAATTCGTTGAACGCGGTGCGTATACCACGCAACGTGGGTTACAAAAACGGCTAAGTTCTGACTTGGTGTTGCAGAACTTGGCGGCTGGACACATATTTCGCGAAGAAAAACGTGGCTCGCGACTTACAACACCAGTCAGAAGCGCGTTAGCAATTAAAAAGCATGTTTCGTGGGCTGATCTGTTTCAAATGCCACAATTTTCACAGTGTATTTGCGACTTCTTCAGTGAAGCTGAGACACCAGCATCAAAAGACGGAAGCGTACGCTTAATCTCCGGTGAGAAACGCGGGTTACTGCACCAGTATAGCGTTCAGTATATAACGTTTGCCTTCTCCCAGCCCACACAACAGCCAAGACGCAGCCGCCACACAGCGATGCCAAAGTATCACACCAAGTTCAGAAACAAAAACAAGGAAATGCTTACCTCTACACTCTGCGTAGACCCGCAGTGTGTGCGCACAAAAACAACGGAGTTCTTGCCGAAGACCCAAACGCGTAGAACGGCGGGGCGTCGCCGAAGGCCGTTGGCGAGCTGGCGAAGCAGACTGCGCGCCCAGGCGTGGAACACATCCCTAGTCCCCCAAGTACCTAGAAGAATCTAGGGGATTTAGAGCGCTTGCCGTGGTGCTTCAGCAAAAAAAGTACCCAGAAGCGTGGTACGCGCGAGTGGCGCATGGCGGCGCAGCGGTCGAGCGCTGGGCTTGGGCGTAAATAGAAACACGCTACCCCTGCGCGCGGAGCGAGCGTTGTTTTCGCCACGTCGAAACCGCTGACCGAGGTGGCGAGGGGGAAGCGAGAGGAGTGCGCCTGCTTTGCGAGAGCGTCGGCGGCTTCGTTTCCCTGCAGGCCAATGTGCGCCGGAACCCATTGCAACGCCAAATCGCAGCCCTGGCTGACGAGATGGCGGAGCTTAGAGCCGACGCGCTGCACCAGCGGAGGTCCCACGTAATCCTTTGCCAGCATACACAGTGCCGCGCGCGAGTCCGAAAGGATCGCGGCGGAAACAACACTGCACTGTTGAAGGAGGAGGTCGGCCGCTAGGTCGATCGCAGCAAGCTCGGCCACCGTCGACGACGACACAACACGAAGGCGGCACTGCCGTGTAGCACAAATATCCGGCGCCGTGCACGCTGCCGCACCGGAACCATCACTCGCCACCGAGCCATCGGTGTAAACAAGCAGCCGGCCCTCCAAGCGCTCGTGCAGAAGTGCGGCCGTTTCCTGCTGCATAGCACAAACAGCTGTTCGACGCTTGGATTTGACGCCCGGCACCGTGGTGTTGACATCGAGTAGCGCGGAGGCGTGCGGCGAGGCCGGCAGGGGCAGGAGTTGGGGCGTCGACGCGATGAGTGTGCTGAATTCGGTGGCACGCTGGCCCATGCCCGAGCCCTCGAGGGTATGGAGGCGACACACGAGGCGTTGTCCCTGTGGCGAACGTTGAAGGCGCTCGACGTGGTTCAACGCTTGCTTCCGTGCGCGTAGTGAGGGCGGCCAGTCTCCCGCTTCGGCGAGAGTTGCTCCCACTTGCGAGTAGCGAGTAAGCCCGTAAAGTTGTCGGATTACGGTGCGGTGCTCCATATCGATCGCCCTCCAGTTGGCAGCTCTGACGTTGGTAATGGGCAGTGCATAGAGCGCACGCGACGTTGCGACCGAGTTGTAGACGCGGAGCGCAAGTTGCGGTGTACATCCACGACCACGGGCGAGCAGGGAGCGTGCGGCGCCGGCCACCTTCTTCGAGTCCTTGCATAGCTGGGAGACGGCGGCGTCGAAGTTGAGCCGGCAGTCTATATTGAGGCCGAGATAACGTACTTTTCTCTGCCACGGGAGGGGGCGTCCACGCAGCATGAGAGGAGGTACTTCGAAGCGCGCACGAGACCGGGGATGCACCAGCAGCGCCTCAGTTTTTGATGCCGAGAGCTGTAGCCCTATGCTGGCAAGGTGTTCATCCACGGCATTGATCGCCGACTGCAGTGACTCTCGTACTGGATAGCCGGGATCCGTGGGCCCGCACGCGAACAGCGCAATGTCGTCGGCGTAAATCGCCACACGGACTTCGTGTGCTGTGAGCTTCGGAATGTAATCAGGGAGCCTTGCCAGTGCCAGGTTGAAGAGAAACGGGCTGATGACGCTTCCCTGTGGAACGCCGGAAGTCACGCTTCGGGTGGAGCTGAGCGCGTTGCCAACTCGTACTCTGAGCGTGCGGTCACTGAGGAAGGCCGCGACGTAGTCGAAGAGGCGGCCGGTGACATGCAGCTCATGTAGTGCTTGAGTGATGGTGGCATGGGGCAGGCCATCGAATGCGCCTTGCACGTCAAGCAGCACAAGATATCCAGCCTCACGGCGACTTGCCGCGTCCTCAAGCGTAGCCACGACGTCCGCGAGCGAGTCCGCTGTTGAGCGCAGTCGTCGGAACCCACTCTGTTCGGCGGCGAAAGCGTCAAGGGCGGAAGCGATCCACTCAAGGCGGTGCAAAGCCATGGCCTCCAGTGTTTTGCCGGCTACCGAGGTGAGCGACACTGGACGATACGAGCTGGTGCTCGTGGCCGCTTTGCCGCGCTTGAGTATGGGCACGACGATCGCTTCCTTCCATTCAGCAGGGATGATGCCGCTGCGCCAGACGCCATTGAATGCTTCGAGAAGTGAGGGGAGCTGCGCTGCATCGATGTTCCTCAGAACCTGATGTGTCAGTCCGTCGGCACCAGGCGCGGAACGTCGTTTACGCGTGTTCAACACCCTTCGCAACTCACTGAGTGTAAAGTCCGCCGAACACAACACCTCGACATGTTCCAAAATTGCACGCGTTGGAAAATAGCGCAGGGGAGCGAGCAGTTGAGCCCTGTTGTACGGCGGAAGTGCGCAGGGTGCACTCACGGGGCGTGCAGCGGGTAACGGCGGCGCGAAGGAATCCGCGAATAGTTCTGCCAGTTGCTGCGTGCTCAAGCCCTGAGCTACTGCGATGGAGAGTGCCGGGTGGCGGGGGATCTTCGGGTGAAGGAGGGCAGCGAGAATGCGCCAAGGGCGCGACTTGTCGCGACTATCCTCCAACGACACACAAAGGCTCTGCCAGCTCTGGTTTCGACGCTGATTGGCGTGACGGCGGCATGCAGCGTCAAGGCGGTTATAAATCGTCCAATGTTCCACCTTGTCGCTTCTGATGGCGCGGCGTTCGGCGCGACGACGGACAGCGCGCAAGTTGAGAACCGGCGTTCCAGCAGGCACCACGCACGATTTGGTGGCGGCGTTCACGCACCTTGAAATATGCGTGACGAAATCCGTGTTCGCCGGAGGGGGTATGGCACACAGTGATCGGAACTTGGACCAGTCCGTGACGCGGTACGTACACGTTCTGGTGCGGTTGAAGCCGAGCGGGTCGAGGCAGATCGGGTAGTGATCCGATCCCTGTGTGTCAGGGCTGCGGACCCACTCGTAGTGGCAGCGCTCGCTCACGAGCGACAGGTCTATTGCAGTCCTGTGTACCCTCCGGCGAACAAAAGTGGGAATGCCTGTGTTCAGGATGAGCAGGCCCGTTGAGTTGATGCAGTTCAGCAAGTCCCTGCCACTTGGATCGCTGTGGGCGCTGCCCCATACCGTGTTGTGAGAATTAAAATCACCACACACGACACAGTCGCCACCGATGCGCGTGATGAGGCTCGCGATGAACGACGTATCCCACCGTCGTACGGGCTGCACGTACACGCTGGCGACACAAGTGTCGGCCCCCCCAACGCGCACAGTCACAGCCACGCACTCCACGGAGGCAGGGACGATGTCGGCCACGTGAACGACGGCTTGAGCAAGGCTCGCACGGATGTAAACAGCAGCGCGGGAGCGACCGGGCGGGTGGGACGGGTCACAACACGGCACGTTCGCGCAAGTCTGTAGCTCGCAGGTGGTCGCGCTGTGGTAGCCCACGAAGCCCGGTAGCCTGCAGTCCCCGTCGCGCGTGTACGTTTCCTGCAACGCGAGTACGTCGTACTCGTGCAGGAGTAGGTGCGCGGCTAGTTCCGCGTGACGACGCCGCAGTGAACGCACGTTCCACTGTAGGATACGCGGCCGACGTTTGGTGTTGCGACTAGCCATGCTGGTTGGGTGGCTGTTGGCTAGCCACTGCCTGCAGGCAGATGGTCCGGAGTGGGTGGTCAGCTGGTAGCAAAGTGCTGACTGCTTGCATGGTGAGCAGCAGATTTGCTACCAGCTGATCCACAGTGGTCTGGGCAGGTGGGGCGGCGGCTTCCTCTCTGTGCTGTCGTTGGGAAGCACGCGGGGCTGGCACTGGGCGACTCGGTGGAGGGCTGGGGCCCTTCAGTGCGCTGGCGTAGGACCGTGCCGGGGGTGAGGTTGACCGCTGCTCCTCGCGTACTGCTGCCCTGACAGCGCGCCTCGACAGTGCCGAGGTGGACGAAGCCATGATCGTGGCCACCCTCCGTTCTTCCTGCCATTTGGGGCAAGCGGGAGTGTCTGCTCTGTGGGAGCCCCCGCAGTTTCTGCATCGGATGGTCTGGCAGGGGACGCTCGCCGCGTGGTTTTTGCCGCATGTGATGCAATCGCTCGGCCATCGGCAGGACTCCACGGCGTGCCCGAAGCGGCCGCACTGCCGGCACTGTACTGGACGGGGCCTGGCTGGCCTCACCCTGAACCCGAGCTTGAGCAAGCGTACATGCTCAGGGGGGACCGGTCCCGCGAAGCGAAGGGTGGCGGTGCTCCCGCCCAGCGTCGCCGACAGCACCGGAACGCTGGATTCGATTGCTCCCAGCAGGTCCGTGTCAGCAGGGAGCCCGCTCACCCCGTGTAGAAAACCGGTGCTCTTGCCCCGCTCAGCCGGTAGTCGAGCGGTCACGGGGATCGCGTGCAGCTCGGTAAGCTTGAGCAGCCCCTCCAGGCACTCGTGGGTGGTGGTATCAGCGGCCACGATGTTGCGCCTGTGGTTGACGCGAACCGCTGCCACCCCGGGCCGCGAGGAGAGGGCTGCAGCGAGTGCAAGGCGTGGTGCTCCCTGGAAGGCTCCGCCGGGTGCTGAAGGGCGGAACAGCACCGTGCCAATGACCGCAGGGTCCACTGGAAGAGCAGCAGTCTCGAGGGCCTTCGCACGACGCCTGTCCCCCTTCGACTGTACGAGTGTGAAGCCGTCTGAAGTAGGCTCGCTGGCGTGTGGTGACTTCCTCTGGACGGCCGCTGCAGGCACGCTGTGGGTGACATGGTGAGCGGGTGGGCGCCGCAAGTCGTCCTCAGCGTCGGAAGAAGGCGAGGCATTGACAGGAGCTTTCATGTGCTTCTGGTGCTTCTTCCCCTTGCGTTTCGGCAGAGGAGCAGGTTGGCGTGGCGGGTCCTTAAGGAATCGCGAAGCAGTGTGCTCGGAGCCCTGCTGGGACGAGCCAGTGGGTTCTTCGTTCGCTAGCTCCATCGCGGCAGCATCGTTCTCGCGCGCAGCCAGAGAGCTAGCAGACGACGCTGCGGGAGGCGCGCCGCCATCGGGAGCAGACGGCGCGTTGGGGGCGGGGCCAGGAGCGCCCTCAATCGGGGGAGGCGCGAAGCAGGTGGCTGTCGACTCGTCGGGACGCCGAGAGATGGCGCCCGCGCTTTCCGGAGGGGCTCCTTGGGCGGCCGGAGGGGAGAGACTCGCAGGTGTTTCGGGAGAAGCGTATCCCCGCAGGCCGGCTGTACCCGGTTTAGAGGCAAACCGGATGTGACGTGAACCAGTGCCGTACTCCCTGCCCCCAGATAGGTACTTGTACGCCTAGGGAAAGACGCTGCTAGGTGCTGCTGCTAAATCCCTGTGGTTTCTGCCGGCTCACGTAGGTTCGTTCGCGTGGTCTTGTTACGCCTCGCTGGATCGTGTTCAGTCATGCCGTCCTTGCGCGGCGTCATTGTCGGCGAGTCAGGTTAAATTCTTTAATAGGTCGCGCCTGCGCCTAATTGAGTCTATTAAAGACTGCACATTCAGTTTTGCTGGCTACAATTCAGTGTGGCTGGCGTGGGCTGTCTCCACGATGCGCTTCGAGCGTGTCGATTTCGCCGTTCTTTATGTTGGCGGAAATGACCGTGAAAGCAACATGGATCTACAAGAAATATGCAACAACATCAAGGTAAGTCTACTGAAATCACAAAATTTGAAACAATAAGCGCTAATAGTTGTGTTTTCTTTTAAATTTTAGGCCTTGATTGTTCAGCGAGACGGCGCCCGTCGCGCTGGTTTTCAAGGTGCTCTCTCGCTGGCTAGAAGATGCTGATGCGGAACAGAAAATGCAAAAACGTCGCTTGCTCAACCGCAAATTGACGGCTACGCTGAAGCGCATGCCGTGTCTGCGGAATTTGAACCCCGAGGTATGGACCCCTTTTTTCCAGCGGCATGCCGTTACGTACCGTCAGGAACACGCTTGGCTTATTTCTGACTCGGTAAAAAGATGTTTCACTTTTTCTCGCTGCTCGCTGCTGAAGAAATGCGGACCGTTTGTCGTAGTTGTCTCCATTACAGGGTGGCATTACTGCGGTGAACCAAGCAAGTGTTGCCGTACATACTGTGCGCACTTCACCCTTTGTTGGGCGGTCGGAAAATATTGGTCCCACTATTCAGGGCAACTTCGCTACTCTAGCGGTGAAGTTAATTTCTACCATTGAACGTTCCCGTGTAGACATGTTTCTGAATCACGTTAAGCACATTTTTTCGTCAATTTCTTTGTCAAACACGCGATAGAGCGGTTGCGCAGATTGTTTACTTCCCTTTCTACAATGTTTGGTTTATTCTGTCGCCGTCCTTCAAACCACCACAGCGGCAAATGGACTCTTTTGATCGAAATTCCGCGTTTTCATAATAGCTGAATTTTGGTGCGGTTAGGTGTCTAAATTTCTCGTGCCCACAGCTACCAAAACAGGTGATCAAATTATTAGCATCGCGAATAAATCGCATTCCTACATATGCAAGCTGCTATATATTTTTGATTGATTGATTGAATAACTTTAATGAGCGGTTCTTAAAACGAAACCCTCTTTGCCTCTTCCTTGCTCAGTGGGTGGTGGCTGCTGCAGTCCTGCCAATATTGGTCACTGTGTATGGCACTGGATATGTGCTGCTTGGCATGTGTCCAAATGGCAACTTGGATTACCTGTTAAGTGCAGCTCAACATGTACCACTGGGTAGACACGTAGAACAAGAGGCAAGAAATTAAGTATACAACAGGAAATTTAAGAAGTCAGCCACAGAGAAGTCGGAAAGTCAGCATCGAAAGCAACCGAGTATGGACAAAAATGGACTAAACGAGACCAGGACATGCATTGTGTGCAGAGTTATAGAAGTGAACGAGTGGTTGCATTTTACTGAACATTACAAAGGCTTCACTTATAACCGATTTTCACATATGCATGGAATCTGCTAACTTTTCTGTGCAAAACTCTACCGGAAAGAATATATTGCATCCATCGGTGTTAGTATATTTCCTAGCATATTTTCTCTTTTTCAGCTAACATACACATCCCCGTTAAATCAAATAGATCACTGTAGATGGCTGCCACAAGCATATTACAAGAACTGTGAATTGGAAGCTGTTAGCTACCTGTGGCACGAAGTCATGCAAGGGTACATGTAGTCTTTGTGTGCACATTGACTTCATGTTTTACTCATTTGACTGGCTCCTATTGCACTCCGGCTGAATAGCAATAACACACAGGCCACTTTACGCTCGAGCTACTCGAAAGCCTGCGAAAGCTGCAGGTACATTCATAAAAGTTCATAAGTACATGGCATTAGTGAAAAAAATTAAAACCTTTTCTGGTACAGCCGTGCGTTGTCGGAAGTGTCTCAATGCATTGCAGTGATTAAACAGGCACATATTGGCTGTACCACTTGGATTTCAGCGTGCACGCGTTGGCTGGATAAAAAATTCTACCATATTTTAACTCCAAACATTTGCTCACGGGTGGAAAGCGCTGTTTCTGTTGTAAATAGATGTGGCTTGCACACAAGGTATGCTGCATGAACAGAAGGTGCTGCAGCCACATAACCTGACCTTTGATCTTCATTATGCTCACAGATTGAAGGGATGGAACTAAGTGCGTGTCTTTTAAATGCTTGATTGCAGCCAGTTAAATTTGCCAACACGGGGGATTCAAACCACTGGTGTCCATCTGCTGTTGGGCTGGATTCTCAATTTAGTGAGAATACTAACCACTGCGTTCATTGGTGCTGACAGATATCAAGTCAATTGTAGCTCGCATTTACTGTATTCCGTTTGTCACCAAAATGCTAGAGAACCACTCGAGATCCTTCGATGTCAGCATCCTCATAATCAGTGGGCACCCCATAAGAAAAATAGGTCAATTTTGGATGGTATCCTTGCAAGTGTGAGAAGGCTAGGCCACAGAAACTCTCGTTTCTGATTTGTGCACTATTCAGCCACGTTAAAATGTGAGGAGCCTAGACATCTAAAAGACGAGGAGCAAGCAAATTGAATGTAGCTACCAAGCAAAAATGTGGAAGCGTAAGCTGTTGATTTTTTACTCTAAAGGCACGTTCACACTGAAGACGGAGCGGCTAAACCGGGCAAAGCTCTTGGCCAGGCGGATAAAAGCAGGCGTTAAACGAGGCAGCAAGCCCGATCGCTCGCGGACCACTTTTTTTCCTGCCTGTCAGAGCTGTCCGCTTTGCTGCAGCCAATGGGAACACCAGACGACGCTGGCGTGTGCGCGATAAGGATGGACGACCGGTGCCACGAGACGGCGACAAGTGCACCACAAAAACGTAAGATACTCCGCCTCGGCGGTGCGGGCAGCCACGCAAGCTGTCCAGTATACAGGGTGTTTCAGCTAACTTGTGCCGAGGCTTTAAAAGAGAAAGACCGAAAGAAACTAGGCCTGCAGTACTCAAATGCAATCAATTCAGTAAACTACCCTTTTGAGCAACTTTAGTACTTACGGCTCATTGAGAGACATCTGCTTTATTTTTTCAAGACAAAAGAAAGTGCACAAAATCGAAAAAAAGTACCATGCAACTATGCACTTTTTAGCAGTGATGAACAATGCGGCGTGCTGACAGGATGTAAAAAATATGCAGTTCCGACACACTGTGAAAATTATGTAAGCAGCTTTCTTTGCTGCTTCTGTTCGTTGATGGCATTTGGCAGTGATGTGTTAAATGTTACCTTGCATGCACCACTTGTGTTCGTAGTACACAGAGCTCACAGGCAGACGTGCGCTCCGATGCTCAAGGTGGTGTTGTGCACCATCCATATCCTGTGAGAGTAGTGGCACTGTCATTCCCTCACATGGCGCATCGCATGGCGGGTGAGGTAGAGAAATCCGTTTATTGAATCCTTAGGAGAAATAGTTGCTGCCACGTCCTGTGCCTGACAGAGCAGTGCCTGCTGGCCACCCAGGCTTCTGTCACGCAGCATGGCCTCCCAGTGTTGCAGTGTAGGGACATTGAAGTTTTGATGCTGGACCACCACTTGCATACTGTCGTTTTGACGGCGTGGTGCTGTATTGCAGTTTTGCATCTGCACATCCTGTGTCAATTGTTGGCATGGACACACTTGCCGTGTTTATTTTTTCAGAAATAGCATAAACATGCCATACCACACCTTGAACTATCATTATATTTTTAGTTTGCCCACAACTGTCACCATGTCTAGTTGTAGTGTTTTTCTTTTAAAGAGACTCCATACGAAAGATGCTTTCTGATGGCATCTTTACCTTCTCGTATGATCATTCAGCGAGCACAAAGTACTGCAGCTTCTGCAATGCTTTTGTCTATTCCTTCCAGGCACACTACTCTCAATCATTAGCGCTGAAATAGAATACCACCTGTTGCTCAAAGCAGCTTCAATATAGATTCTAATCGGAATAGGCAGACTTGTGGCAGTATAGAACTTTCTATAGCCATAAAAGGCAAGCTAGCATAGTGGGGCATCTCAATGCTCGTAAAAGCATTCAACTGCATGTATCTCCAAATAACTAAGCTCAAGCAGACACTGTCAAAATCTGTGCTTGTCACGGTGAGTTGGTGCGGGAACTTGAAGGTGTCGCTTTTCCTTCATTTTTGTGTCTCTTATGTTTTTGCTAAGGCTCTTGCCACAGCAAAGTTGCTCTTGTGGTATTTTAGAAGGGTAATTTACTAATCACCTAGGCGATGTCATTTCCTACATTTGGTTGCACCGTGTGCATCAGTGCAATAAAATGGGTCAAACGGCTTAATACGAGATGTTGCCAGGCCTTTTTGACACGACACTTGTGGATAACATTTTGGTGTGGCTTGGGCGAGACCGACAGAGAGAAATTTACACATACGAGCACAAAGGCCAGGCACTGTTCCCTTGTGGCCTGCACAACCACTAGAATAGCAGCTAGTCTTATCAATTCATACTGAGTATCACAAAGTGGAACATTGCAAGAACTGTAGCTTGGTTGAGACAAGGCACTTACAGCTGCAGCTGAAACATGTGGTGTGATCAACATGTACAAGGTTACAATACTCTTCACCCTTTTTGTATTTAAGACTTTTTAAACTTTGCCCACAATTTGATTACAGCTTTCCAGAGTTCCTTGGAAAATCCTCCCATGCACCTGCCATGTACATTGCCCCCCCCCCTCCTCGATGTGGCATGCAAGATGGCAGCAGCAGCTGTGGAACAGTTGAAGAGGCGAAGGTCCACATTATAATAGGTTGTATGTA
The DNA here is from genome assembly GCF_038994185.2 of Dermacentor albipictus. NCBI lineage: Eukaryota > Metazoa > Arthropoda > Arachnida > Ixodida > Ixodidae > Dermacentor > Dermacentor albipictus. Next base: position 11,015,902 of record NC_091824.1, read on the forward strand.
AATAAAACTGATCGAACACAACCGATTCGGCTTCCACTTTTGTCAAGACAATTGTCAGCAAACAAATGGAGTAATTTCAGTAGGGCGATACTAATAGTGCATAGAAATTCTTGGAAGCCTCGTCAGCTTTCTTGCTGTTAACAGGCTGTGTTGGTGAGGTGGTTTAGGCAGGGAATGCCAATTCATGAGGGATGGTCATGGCCACCATGTTCAATGTATGTGCAGCATCAATCAGTTCTCTAGACCGAGTGCACTAATGTCATGGCAGGCCAGCACTTCGTCGCATGATATATTTTCAAACCTCGCATGCTTTCTTTGGGGCTCTGAGAAAATTAATGAAGCATGAAACTAAAATTGGCATGTTGCAGTTTTCAATACAACCATCACTGCATTTGTCCATTCTTGAAACAAATTTTATTGTACCAAATGCATACAGAATTGTGGAATATCCGAAGTACATTTTGTTTGTTTTGGTCAAGCAGCTGGCAGAACAAAACCACAAAGTTCCAAAGCAGGAAGGTAACACTTCTTTTGAAGTACACGAGTGCAAAACTTGCCGCCAATTAAAAAAAGAAGGGAGCTGCTACACACCATTTCTTGGTTCTTTTGTGGCTGATGTTTAAAAATCCTTGCTATAGCAAATGCAAAGACATCAAAAACCAACGCACGACAGATATTGGTACTATGGTGTAAAGTAATGAAGATATAATTTTGCATGCACATTATTTCGTCTGAAATAGAGGGATATAGCACAAACGTTGCTCTTCAATCCTAATAAAATATAAGGAACTCGTGGGCTACAAGAGGGCTACGGATGATTGTTGAGGGCCTCGGATTCTGTAATGTGCAGCTATACTTAAGTACACAAGCATTTTTGGAATCTGCCTCTACCTGGGTGCAGCTTTGTGACCTGGAATGAAAAGCCACAGCCATCGAGATCGAGCTGCTGCAGTGGCGACATCACAGTAAAAGGTAAGAGCGAAAAATTAAAACAATAATGTGGCCATGCAACTTGCAACAAATCAGATAGGTCACCTGAAGCTTCTATTTCCAATTTTTCTGGTGTTGCATGGAAGGGCAAAAATCTTGAAAAGTGATAGTGTACGACTTTCATGCATAAACAATTGTGCATATCTACTTTTTTTTAACCATGCAGATATTTAGCAAAAAGTTTTGAGCACGGAGAGCCCGGCGTTTTTGCAAAGGAGTTTCTAGGTGAGGTGGACACACTATGCTGCTAATAATGCGAGTTTCAGAAAATTAATTTTGAAAAATTCAGTCACTTTTTTATTAGTAACTTGGCGGCAGCCTTCTAAATGGCATATTTGGAGGCAGTCGCATGTGAATGCACACCCTTTCTTTTTCTAAATCTCGAAAATTGCACTTATTTTGAGATATTCATTATCGCGCTCAATTGAGTACAATCAAAACTTGGTGCATCCTCCTCCACATCAGGCGGCAGTGCCGTCAAGAAGTGTGGGACAAAGCTTAAATGATAGCCTGACATGGCACACTGACGCACATGCTTGCCAGGCAAAGTGTGTCGTATCAGCAGCTACAATGACTGGCCAAGATGTTTCCATCTGATGAGATAGCGGGACCTTCTTTTCTGCACTCCCAGCACACTCAGTTCCAATATTGCCTCGATTTACCAGTGAAATTCAATGATGAATATCTTGAATTAGGTGCAACTTTCAAGATTTGTAAGAAATGAGAGTGCATTAGAGGAATTCCTCTGCAAGAATGCCACATTTTCCGCGCTCATAACTTGAAAACAAGAAAATCTGTATGGTAATAAAAGACACCCTATACGTATACAGTGTGCATTGGAGCATTTCATGCAACCAATATTCAAGCACCTTCTGTCTACAAAGAATTCATAAAGCAAATTTATGCATTAATACTGGAATCAGTTACGAGCACTGGAAATGCAAACACTGTTAAGAACCCTGGTCACATGCCAGGCATTGTGTTGCTGCTCTCTGCGTAGGGCCTATGAATAAAAACCACCTTCAACATCACACAGTAAGCTACTAATTGCTATGTGTAGGAAGACTTACAGTTCTTCAAATGCAATTATGACCTAGACATTCTAAAGCTTTTCTAATAATGTACTTTTAGTGAACAAGTCCCCAAAACTTGGAACAACTCTGAAGCTATAATGCCATTATTATCTGAAAGATGCACTACATTTTTTTAACGCAGTAAGGAAACATTCATAATCGACAATGCCACCATAGACATGAGTCATATAATATTGCACTGTGTGCAGCAAGGATAGCACAATCTCGCACAAAAGATTAGTCTCTCCCGCAAGCCTTTGAGGCCCCCTTTATTATGTCTCGCTTATGATGCCGTAACATAGTACGAAACCATGATGACGTAACTTATGATCGTGAGTTACTCTTGAAAGAAAGCTTGTGCACACATGCATATTCCTGCATTGTAACTCTGGAGTGCACTTACAGTAAAGACACTGTGAAAAGAAGAAAAATAAGGCCAACAGCAAGAACCAGGCAGCGCAGTGCTATTTGCACCTTCTCGGCTGTTGTCGGTTTAAGTCACCTTTGCTGCAGCAGAGTGGTGTTATGCGGCGAAGCATATTTATCATCATGCAGTGAAGCATATCTGAAGTTAAAGGAGACACTGTCACGGGGCCCCTGCGGGTGCTTATGGTTACCCGACACTAGCTTAAATACCTATACTGTGACCTCTTCATGCATTTGGACAACACCAATCACCATGTGAAAACCTCTGTGTTCACTGCTAATCTCGCCAAGAGCCTAAATTGTTCCAAACTACAAATTTCACCAAGTGGCAAACTTGGCAATGCTTCTGGAACCTCATTCTAAAGTACTTTAATACTACCAGGATGCTTCAATGTCGAACTGGATTAACAACCTGGGATGAAATTGCGCCAGCTTCTAACTTTCTGAATGTTTGCTTCACCTCCTACATCAGTGAGTAGGCAGTGTTCAATTGGCGCTCCCGCTTCACCAAGCAGACGACCGCTGACGAAAGCACAGTGAAGGCGAATAATGAGAGCGCAAGCAAACATTCAGAATGCGAGATCTCGCCCTTGGATTTAGAGAAAGGAAGGGTAATTTCATCACCAAGGAACCGAAGTATGCATTCAAGAACAAAAGCTTCTGAACGGGCCACTTCCACATCAGCACTGTGGAAAGACTCTGATGAGCTTATCAACCAGCAGAAATTTTCACTCGTGGCAGAAATTTTCACTACCACAATCGCAGGTTCAAAGATATTTGCATGATGACATTTTGGTCCAAAATGAAGATCCGTTTGAGCGATGGTGTAAGCGTGGTGCCCGCTGTTGGCTCGGCTTGCGAAGAGCGACCTGCTGATACCAGACACTTAAGCAGCTCTTTTTGATGTCTGAATCGATGGTGACATGCACTAGGTGTCACTGCTCTTCGAACATGTTGAGCTGTTGTCCTTGCTTCATGAAACATTAAGTAACTACAATTATGACATTGTCAAACAAAAGTGTTGTATTAGAGAATTTTGTTAACGACAAAGCATAATATCCCTGTACATTATTTGCTATGCAGTCTATGTAGTATAACTATTTTGCACCTATGGTTGGTGAAAAGAAATGGATTTTTGCAATACCAATAGTATTCATATTTAAAAATATTCGCTTCGCACTTAGGTTTCATTATTCGAATTAGCTTTGAAATTAAAAAATTGATATTTCCACACCCATAGTTTTTACTCAAATACCTGGAGCATAAGTCATTTGAGGACGTAACTTCAGGAATAGCAACAGTATGCCACCAAAGAGTCAACACAGTTCAAATTTTTTTTTACATTCTTTTACAATTGTTTCCTAATGTACATTCATTAAAACCATCTTAAGCCTCAATAATTGACTAAACTAAGCTTTGATAACAGCTGCATGCTTGGAACGAACGGTGCGTGTTCCAGCCACTCTAGGGTAGCAGTTTAGGGTAAAAAATATCTGTTACTTAGGAATGCCACTTGGTGACCTTGTGCAGAGAAACCCCAGCTGGACTTTGCCATCTGAAGCTGCTGCGCACAATGGTTAATCACTGGCTTCTTTGGTCTTCTCGATGGCATCTACTTGCTTGAGAAGCTCGACCTCAATGACGTCTGACCACTGGCAGCACATATTTCTGTTTATCACAGATAAAAATTGCCTATGAGCTCTTATTTCGCCCAAAACACAGACTTTTGCCACATTTAAGAAAGTGGCACTCTCCAAGTCAGTGTGGTCAGCATGTCTGGCATGCACTTTCATCTCCTGCGTCAGAGTGGAGTTACTATCCTAAATTAATGTGCTACAGAGATGACAGAGAGGTTGGCAAAGAAGTTATGTGCCCATACAGAAAGAATGATAATATTTAGGTCTAGTGCAATTCAAAGCCATCTATTTGAGCACCTTGCACCACCAGAGAAATCCTAATGGCTTCCTTTTCTTCCATCTCATAATGTGGGCGGTAACACCCCATTAAATGGTCCCTAAGATGGTTTTTGTCAACCGTGAGGAAATCTCTCACAGAAAACTTGTAGACAGTCTTGATAAGTGTTGTCAGATTACCTTTCAATGTGTCCTTTATCATCACTGTGGTGATCGTAATTTCAATTCATGTGCAGCACTCACACAGTGTGCACTCCTTGCAGACATCTGCAACTAGTGGCAGTTTACCAGCATACTTGAAGGGAGGAAAAAAGAGCATGGCCACACCAACCACATCACAGCATGCGCATACATCAGATGACATTGTGGAACCTAATTCTATGTCAGCAGGAAATGCATGGCTGCTGTCGCTATTTCGAGTGCAAATATTTGTCCCACGGGTACAGAGAAGTCATTATGGCAACCACATAATCCAGGCAGCTTAGTGCTGGGCAACTGCAATATTTATGAAGCAGCACACTGCATTCAAAGCCAGGCACTGTCACACTTGTCTGGGAAAATCGGTGCTTGTATACACAGGGGCTGGACCATTTCAAACCACAGTCACATTGGAACTCTGTCCACTCTCGTAGGGTGCATTTTCTGTGTAGTCACTGCCACTGCAGGAATAATTTTCTTCAAACTGCACAAACAGAAAATTGTAGCACTGTGCTCTGCAGTGCTTGGTGCAAAGGCAGAACAGCCATGAGCCTTCTCCCATCCACAATTCAGAAATCCGCCAATACATAGATGGCTTACAGTGGCATCTGTACAGGCAGCACACACCACCTATATGCTGCCACTTAGATTGCAACACACTGAGGGTCTCCATGCCTTTATGTAAATGCTCAAATATACTACAGGACAGGATCTTTAGGGAATAAAGGTTGTTTCACGGTCCTCATATCTATGCTATGACAAAGCCAACTCCAACTGCACAGGTAGAAATTGCTGTGGAAAATTAAATTTTACAGTTCCATGTACCATATTTTCCATACAGTACTATAGTCTGCAGGATCTAATTTGGGCTGAAAAGCCCCTCTCATTAAGCACCATGGCAAATTTTAGTTATAGGTACATTGGAAGTTGTAAGATGCCGTCAAGGGAGCATTTCCTCAAACAAATATTTCTAATTAGTTTATTATTAAAGGAAATGGAAGAAATTGAAATGTTGCATTTTCACGCTGCCAGGAGGCGAGTGCTAAAAGTGACGGCACTCAACCCCTTTGCCTCCAAGTGATCTTCCTTCATCTTCCCCCATGACGGAGCCAAGGGTTCACGTCACACTCGCATGACGAGCCGTCTTTTCTTTCCTTTTTTTCTTCTCTTCCTTCTTTGCTGTGGGGCACACAGCCAGTGATGGCATTTAACATTGGTTGGCTTACGAAAGTCACGTGCCATGGTTGGTGATATTGCAGGCAGCACGTTTTACATAGAGACATTTGTGCATGTAACCTTGACTCTGGCTGAAGCAGGGCTTCGTTGAGACCGTGATGGCTTTTGTTTAAAATTTCAGTTGTTTTCCCACTGTGCATCATTTTGATAATTTGGAGACAGGATTGTTAGTGTGTGATCTATGCACTGCACTTGTCGGTTTGCAACTTCCAATCTTGGTGAGACGCCTTTTCATATAACAAAGTGCAAATGAACTTCCTGAAGGCATTTGCCTCCTATGTTCAAGGGAAGCAGCCCACATCCGCATACCTTATTCACAGATGTCAATTCTTTTTTTGCTGCTGCTCCATATTAAAGATGGGAACCCAAGACTGTGGAAGTAGCGTGGGCTTGGTGGTCTGGAGCTTACCATTGGTTGTCGGATCGTGCCGCTGACTGCATTTTGCAGCGGCTCATGAGTGCCGAGGGGGCCAGGCAGGAGATACGGCAACAATTCAACGAGTAGCAATGAATGTTTACTTCACATTGTTACGGAGTGGTCAACTCTGCAAGTTTCCCGATGGTGAGCGACAGACATGCTAGTTTGCTCAAAAACTGAAGGCTGAAGTCCATTAGCGAAGACGTCCTTTATAGTGTTTGGAATACCCTCGCTCAAGAAAAGGAGAGAGAAAACACTCTCCAGGCTGGCGGCTGCCGCTCGATACATGGAAGTGTTCAACGAATTTTCTAACCCCCATTGGCTCAGTAGAAGGAAAGGCACTGACATGCGCATACACACGCACACAACGCTGGCATCTTCCCTGCCGAGGACGAAGAGAAAGAACGAATGCACACACGAAGCTTAATCGTCCCACTTGCTGAAGGGAGACAACACTGTGGAGACTAAGCAGACATCAGGGCGTTGTGCAAGCCATGGGTAAGAAGGCGAAAATGCCTGCACAAATGATAAGGTCTTATTGCTATTGGGGCCTCCTAGGCGTTTTCCAACGGTTGCAGGCGGCTCGGCGTATCTAAAGGGTCCAGCCTTTCGCTGTTGCTTTGGTGGCGCGACACAAATCGTTGACCACACAGGCCAGTCATAACATCAGTTAGACTAGTTCTTGTGCACGCTCAAGGACACTGAGCTTGAACGACGCCATGAATGCTCTGTCTTTTCAGTGCTATTAGAACTGTTCTTGTATTTTCTGTGTATACGAAGTCGATTATAAATCTCTTGTGCATTTTGCAACGTGGCCTTAAATATCCAAGCACTGAAACGCAGCCACATGATCAGAGTAAGCAGCATTCACTTGCATATTGTGAGTTGCCAGAATAAATTGAAAATATTGTGCTGCGACTATCATTACTGCGTCATGAAGCAACCAGAAATGACAGTACCATGCTTCACAATGCGACTTTCATTTCTCCCCTGGTGCGCTTGTACTTCTCTGGTCCCCTTTCCACTGTGTAGAGCTCCCAGAAAAGCTTTTCTCAGGACAGGGGACCATACTGTGCGCTCAACCAGGTGGCACCCATCACCACAACATTGCCCCAATCAGTCTCACCTTGTCATCTCTCGTCCTGTCCAGTGACGTTCTTCACATTTCAAGGATGAAGGTTTAGCACTGTGCTTCCGATGACTCTTTAGAGCTCTGGGACAGTGCTTCCGCTGCCAGGGATAATGCTACAGAACAGCGAGTCCACTGACGCAGGTACGCGATGTTTGAAGAGACAAAGATAAAACCTTGTGCAGGCTGTCCGACATGCATATACATCTTTTTCTGCGCCTCTTTCTAAGCAACAATGCTTTCACTGGTGAACAGGAAGGCAGCCTTTGTTTCTTTTTTTCATTATCGTTTCTCAGTTTTACAAGGCCATAAAAAAAATAAGGAAAACAGAAAAGATTGCGAACCAGCCCTGCAATTTTCTTGAATTATTGGAAACGAATATGTGCGAACAGAGGATGCCAAATGAAATGAACAGCCAGGTGCAACAACAAGTGACATCATTCAGGTGGTGCAGGCGGTTTGGGAGGCCCATAAAATGCCTTAATAATGGGATTTATTTGAGCGTGAACATGGTGAGAAGGCTGCTTCTGCCTTGCAGTGGTGTAAAGACTGCTGCATGTCTGGAGGTTAAATGCTCATCATTCTATCATACATGGAAGTATTCCGACTATTTAGTGGAGGCATGGGAAAGCCACTCAAGCCTACATTAGCAAAATGTGTGGTACTGATTACAGCGAACGCACTCCCTCCATGTTCATGCAACCGAATGTAAACATACTGAAAGCTGAGGTGTACCTGACGAGTGTAGCATTGTGATGCTTGCCAACAGCCCATAGGACAGGAAAGGCGAATCCCTGTGCACGCATAGTGAATTCGTCACTACTGTGCATGCTCATTTCGGCAAACTGGCATAACAGATGTATTGCGAGTGCAATATGTGACTGTAAAGCATGTGGCGCGTCTTTGTCACCATAGCTTGAGCTTGGTGAGAATCAAGTGGTTTGATAAATGTACAACAGAGTCAGCAATGGTGGGACAGTTCTTAGAAACTTCACAGCATGCCCGTCTGCCTCTACAATGTAAAAAAAAAATTGGCTTTGATGCAAGAGCCAGATCTTTCTGACTGGGCAACATTCATGCACCAGCTTTGTCAGTTTTTTTTATGCTCCCACTACTTGTGCTGAGGTTGTGAGAAAGGCCTGGAGAGAGTATACAATTGGAGAATCATGTACCTCTTACATTGTGGATGTCCTGGAATTGTGCTAATGCATGAACACCACCACATCTCAAAATGATCGAATGCGACATATTAAAGGCACAAGCACTGTTACCTTATACGCCCTTGGTATGCAGAACCCCAGCACCTTCACCACTTCTAAGGAACCGCTTTATTCTTGCCGAGCTAGAGCTAGCTATGGCGAGGAAGAAGCGACACACTACGTACGGATGAGGAAGATGAAGGAAAGCCACATTGCGCTCACAATATCGCTAACGTGGTAGTTTCCCAAAGGAAGCGGTCACACCACTGCGTATAAAGTGTATGCACAGGGACACTCATGTCTTCCCTGTCAAAGGGATTGGTGGCAAGCACCACAGAGCAGCACTGGTCAGGTGCATTCCAGTTAAATTCTTAAGAATTGAGAAAAGGCCGATTCCACACAAAGCAACGACCTGACACCCTTGCCAACAAATATGTTGAACTGGCATTGAGTTTCAGGTATTTGCGGCCACACATAGGTAAACCAATGGGCAAGGTTCTGACTGTGTTGTAGAAGTCGCGGGGCGCTTTTTTCGTTGCGACGATAGATCGGATTCATTTACAAGTACTGCTCCAGGAGGGCACATGTAACCGGCAAACAGAGGCCTCAGGAGAGCATTAGATTATAATCAAGGAGGCGGCAGGGTACCCAAGGGGTAGCGGAGGGATCAAAACTGGAAGCAGGGCGGTCCCAAACTGGAAGCAGGTTATGTTGCCCCAACCCACGGACCACCCCGACCCCTGCTTTTTTGTCCGCGAAAGCGGACAGCTGATCTTAAAATGCGTCAGAAAATTCGGGAAGTACGACTTACACACAGCCTACGGGCATCATAGATATACTACTATTACGCGCAGGCCTCGGCGAGCCCCAACCCATGGACCAGTCCGGGTTCTAGCTCTGGTGTCCCCGTTACCGATTTGGTGTCCTGGAGACGCCGCCAATAATATGAAATAGTGACACGTTGTTACTAGTAATAAAACACGATTTAAGCCGCTAACGCTACGTTCAGCACTGCCGCGCCCAACAACTTCTGCAACGCCTGTGAGAACTTCGCCAATCAATGGTTGTTCTTGGCAATACTTAGAACTTGTGAATTTTGTGTACCGTTCATGCTTAACTTTGTAGTGCACTGTGGCTTAATGAAGCACTACGCTTGCGTGTAGCATACGTACACATCTTACCTGATAGACGGTGAACGGGGTCTTGTACATATATCCGCTGAAGAAGAAAAGACTACACCTTCACATGTGTTAAAACACATGCCAAACTTGAAAAAACAGACGTACAATGAACCTCCACACGTTAAAATAGCAAAAGAATCACTTAAAAGGCGAAAACTATTGAAAACTTCGCAAGCGCCACGGCAAGCGCAAATCCGCCATTGCTGCTGATATTGATGTTGATCAGGCTGTCCTGGCTGTCCCCTTGCGATCGAGTCGGCAAGCGCGCGGAAGCGCGTTTCTTTATTCTATGGAAGCGCAATTGGCGCAATGTAGCCAAAATAAGTAAATAAAGAAAACTGTGCATCAACTCCAAATACACACACGCAAAAGAAAATAGTCGGGATTCTCTATAGCGACGTTTCCAACCCCTTGACTGATATTTCATACAGCTCGTTGCATTAATTAAAATACCTGCAGTGCATTGTTTTCATAACGCGCAAAAAAAAAAAATTCTGCGCTTAAGTTTACCCGCACAAACACGCGGCGCAAATTCGTAGAACGCCACCAGTGCAGCCCCCACCATCCAAGAATATATATAAAAGACTAGTCAATAATAATAGCATATAATTATAACGTGAGCGTCGGTGCAATCAATGGAGAATTCGATTTTATTTGTTATAGAAAATCAAATGCAATGCAGTAAACAATGGATAGAATTAAGCATACGGCTTCCTGGAGTCTAAAAAAAATCTGCCTTGAAACTTGACATGGTGACGAGGCAAATTGTGGGTATACGATTGAAAATAATTGCTGTAATGTGTTCGCGTATGAGTAAGCTTCTCAAAAGGAGTTTCAAGTGTTTCCATGGTATGGCAAGCTTATATCTTGATTCATAAAGTTTTTTTTTATTCATATTGGTCAATTATGTTTAAAAAGAGAATTGCAAATCCCAATGGTTTTGTTTTTTACCGGGGGAACACAGAGTTGAGCCACTGTTTTGAAACAAACTTTTATTTAAAGGCAGTTACAAGTAACGCCGACACCCTCACTCATGACAAAACAACTTTCACTTGCTGTGTCCAGACACTTGGTTCAAGTTGCATGTAATGCTTCATCTCCAAGCTTTGCGTGGTTCCTTAAAGGCATTGTGAAATCTACACGGTGTTTTTATTTTACACCTCCTCATCTCACAGCACAAGATCTGAAATGCGTGATTAAGAAGAATCAGGCCAGCACATATTCACAGAAACGAACTCTTCACAGTGCAGTTGACAAGTGCAAAAATTACAGCAGAAACTGTCAGTCACATGATATGAGCAAAACATAACTGTTCTTTTTGCGGGAAAGCCTCAGTCCCATGCCGACATTAACCCATATGGTGGTCATCACTGGCAATGTTTGAAAGATTTTCATAAATTAGAGACTGAATGTCTGGAGTATTTATCATAAGGGAAGTAGAAACTCGCACGTCTTCTAAACAGCACTTTGCAGTGCTAAATGTATGCTGGCTATTGATAGTAATAAATAGCATGACTGTTACAACTGTTAAACAAGACAAAAGCTCACAGGAATATGAAGGCTTGAAGTGATAAACAGTGTTTGGAGGGGGAATGTAGCTGTAATGAACCTTTTGACAAAGATTTGTCTTCGTCAGTGCTGCAATTAAGTTCTGCACAGCAATCTTTATGCACGCTTAGCTCACTTTCCCACACCGTCAATGTAGGATGAAGAGGAGAATAAGATAGTGCGTAGAATGAAGTTGAAGTGTAGAAAAGAAATGGGGAGACAGTGAAAGAGAAGGTAGGAGCATTGTTGTAGATTATTCTTCCAAGGTTGCTCTTCCAAAAGAAAAAAAGAAAAATATTAAATGTGTAAGGAAGCATTGCCAATTATTATTCTGCCACCATAAGCACCATAAGGGATGCAATATAAAACTGATCTGATATGTAGAGTGGCCTAAAGCTTTCTGCATAGTCTTTACTATCATTATGACACTGTCTGCTGCAGCCAAATATGCAGAAGTTTTCATTGAGTGCTCATGACCAGAGCAACTTATCCAGACTGCACACAACACCACTGCATATACCCTCTATTTTGGTAATCTGAAAAATAAAAGTTTATTCAAATGGGCAATAAAGAACATCACATGGAACACAACATCTAGATCGAATTATGAGGCATGCCACAGTGCGGGACTCAGTATTATTTTGACCACCTTGGGTTCTGTGATGTGCACTTGAATTCAACTACACGCTTTTTTTTTCATTTCACCACCACTGAAATGCAGCCACCTTTGCTGGGATTGAACCCGCAGGCTTGAGCTCAGCAGTGCAACATCATGACTACTGCGCTACTGAGTGTTTACACAAATTTATAAGTAGCAAAACACATTGGAGGCTTTTGCACACTGAAACACTACACACCGTCCAATGCGCTTCCTATGTACAGACATACTTACCAGCGGCTCATATGACAAGCATGGAGGCGTGCTCTAACACACTACTATCCAACAGCTGCCACATACCAGAGATAACCACTGGGTCTGTACCTATTTTCACTGAACACTTACCAGCAGCTCATACAACAAGCATGGAGGCATCTCTCGTGCTCTAACACACATACTATCCAGCTGTGACATATGGCTGCACACCACAGACAAAAACAGACGGGCTAATCATCAGAGACCACATGTCATGATTTGTTTATATGCGAGCCCTCAACCTGCTTCTATAAGGCATGACAGCACAGCACTACTGCACCACTTCTCTCTTCCTAACTGCACTGGAGGCTTGTTACCAGTAATCGTGCCCTGCTGACGTGGTTATCTCTTCAGTTTCTATGTTGCTGTCCCTAAGCTGTTATTTAAGGACTTCCTTTTGAGCTTCAGTGGGCCTTGAAAGGCTAGATGATGGCTGCGACAATCTAAGGTTTTTTGTAGAGTGAAATCTTAACAGGTGCACAACTTTTTTGTTGGCTGGTTCATTTGAATGGTCTGGCATCTTTCTTTTTGGGTCACTTTCACTTTCCACAAGCATGAAAACTGGCTCAAACAAATTGTTTGCCTTCTCAGCCACACCCTCAGAGACTTCACCATCTGATATTGCCTGTCTGACTGAGTCCATTTTTGCTCTTAAGAGTGTTGAGCTTGACACTGCTTTGGCTGCTTCCAGCTTTGTTATACTCTGTACAATGTGCAATGCCCGACTTGCCTCACATGCTTCTTTGGGTGAGCTCTCATGGGCCTTGTTGCTGCTAGTTGGATTAGCGATGACCACACAGTGACTGTGCTTGCACACACACTGCGCATTCCTTGCACCTCAAAGGACAGCAAGCACCATCTTTCACTTTTGACACTTTATATGAGAGCCCTTTAATAGACTGAGATGGCACAGTTCATATGCCATCTTCATTTATTTTGGCACAAGCTGCCATTTCACTGCCAGACCTGTGGTTCTTCTGAATTGTTCTCAGCTCCTTACCCTTTGCCCCTTTCATCATCTGGCTAGCCCTTTTCATTAAAAAATGATTTGTCAAGTCCATGAGGGCAGAAATTAGTTTGTCACCATGCTTATTCTGTTTTCTCTCCAGCATAGTATGCTTTAACGTCCTGTGCTTGCTCTCAAGGTGCATGTTAGTGTTGACAGCTGCTCTAGTCCTAAAGCGATAGGCCCACTCTTGCAGCCTAACTGCATAGTGGTCTTTGAAGTACTTCAGGAAGTCCCTCAGTTTTTCTTCCTCACTAGAAAGGAATTGCTTAAAATAATCTTCAAATGCCTTTTCCGCGAGGAACTCTAAGAGTAGCCACACACTATGGTAAACATGTGGCCTTAGCTGTCTCTCTACACACTCGAGTGTCTTCTTACGCCAATTGTTATCCACATGCCAGGCACAGAGAAGTTTCTGTTTTGCGGCACCCATGACCCTGGACCATGCTTTGTAGAATTGCGAGGCATCATCAGATATCAATGTCTTAGCGGCCACTTTTTTGGCCATGGCCGACTCCAGATATTTGAAGAATGCTGTCAAAGTTTGCTCGTTCATCTGGTTGCAGATGAAATAAGCTATAGCTACAACTGATGCTACTTTATCTAGCACCAGAAGAGTGGTCAGCTCAAACAGGTACTCTATAGTTCCATGTGTGGAGTCAAGACATACAGTCCCTGCAGGGCCCAATTTTTCTAGTAGCTCCTTCTGAGGCTCTGTCATCAGAACAAGAGCAAAGTCTGCTGAAGAAAATGTACCGCTTGGGTCCACTGCACCTTGTGCCTTGTACAGGCGGACAAGTGTTTCACCTTTTTCTTTCATCACAAGCACCCACATGTCTACACTGACAGCGTCATTAGTGTGACAACGTTCAGGAGCAGCAATGTTAAACTGCCGTTTGATGTTATGCAGGGTTGAGCACTCTGCCAAGTGCACTGGCCTCAGCTTGGATGCCACAGATGTTCTTATTCGCTTTAGAATGGTTTTCATGGGCACACCCCTTTCTAGGTTCTCTGCTACGCTGGCCTTTTCCTTGTCACTCATTCCCAAGTGCTGAATTGCTGGTTTATGACCATAATGGTTTCTTTGATACCTGACTTTTATGGTGGTGCTTTCAGGTGTCGGACTCTGAGTGTTGTCCATTGTGATGGTAATAAATGAAAGACATATCTTACCAGACCTACAGCTCCCCTGACTTTTCTCCCGAGGGTCACTGTGACCTTCCTTCTTCCTTGCCTCACATGATCTATTACAGTAATAGTGGATCCTTGTCTCTCCACTGGCCAGCTTTTTGGGGTCCCTGGGCAAAATGAACCAGCAGTTCTCGCTACCCTCTTCTTCTGCTTTCCATTCATGAAATTCTGTAATAAAAGCACAAAATAGCATTAGATGGTGACAAGTACTTTGGGGAGAGAGATGCAAACAAAAATAATCACTTTGAAGGCTTTGGACACGGGCTAACGTAGCATTTATTTTACTCCCTCACCTTCAACTCGACTGTGTCATGAGGTCGCCCTTGATATTGCTCAAATTTCTGTTAAAATTGAATTTCAAATATGCAATACGCCATAACTTCAAAAAATTTATCATATTAGTTTTGTTTTAATAAGAATCAAGTATGAAACTTAAGCATGATCTATGCTCACTCCATCCTCAATATTGAATCAGACTGTACATTCACAGCAATGCTGTTACGATAAGACAAAGACGAACTGAGAGCACGTGGTGCAAGCTACGCCCCAGAACAGTGTGAATCCCTTCCCTCAGTTTCTTCTTGAAAAGCTCCTTCTTTTCAAGAAGAGCTTGAATTTTTACTCTAGATAGGGGCTTGGCGAGGGAGTGTTCCATGGTCACGTGGTTATGATCTGGCTTGGGCATGCGCCTGGTTCGAAGAGGCAGCATTATGTGTGATTTCAATAAACCAGTTGCTAATCTGCGTTCGTCCTGTCTTCTTCTACGTTGGTGTCTTTTCCCAAGCGCAGTTTAAGTTCACAAAAAGATGTCTTACCAAGTAGCCTCCTAACACACTCTTCTTAAAGAAAAAAGGATTGCGCGTGCGTCAAATTTGGCTCTATTTTATGAAATCTACAACCAGAGTCCTT
Source organism: Dermacentor albipictus (assembly GCF_038994185.2). Classification (NCBI taxonomy): domain Eukaryota; kingdom Metazoa; phylum Arthropoda; class Arachnida; order Ixodida; family Ixodidae; genus Dermacentor; species Dermacentor albipictus. Next base: position 11,031,232 of record NC_091824.1, read on the forward strand.
CAATTGAAGGACCGTGGTACTACTAAAGAATTTTCCCAAAGTACGCCGGGAGACCAAGCCGCTGACAGCCGCAATTGCAAGTGTATTGCGGTCGGCACTGAGGCGAAGACTGTACCACGCACGCAAGTAGCGCAAAGCAACGTGAGAACGCAGAGCAAATCCCTCCTCTCGTTTAAGAAAAAAAAAAGAAGGGGGGGGGGGAGGGTGCGCGAGCGTCACATTTCGCTCTATTCTATGAAATGTACTACTAAAGAGTTTGCCAACAATACTCTGGGAAACCATCCCGGCGACATCCGCAAATTCAAGTATGGTCCCGGTTCTGCGTCTCTGCCGCATTGCAACGTGCATTGAGGCGAAGACTAGGCCACGCACGCATGTGGCACAGAGCAACGTCAGAACGCAGAACAGCTTACTCCTGTCGCTTAAAAAAAAAGAAAAAAAGATGTGCAAACGTCAAATTTCACTCCACTTGCTGGGCAGGAAAGCAGACCATGCCAAACGTATGTCATGTAGCGCATCGCTGGGAGCGCGCACACATGACTATACTATATATAGATGGTTAAACAAACAAATTATATTTAACGAGGATACAAACTTCAACATACCCCAAGGAAATAAATTAGGCACGTGCGCAAAAGATACTCTTCGCGAAACAGATGGAGAAAGAAAAAACAAAGGCCCGCAAGTTATAAACAACTGCTTTTGGAGGCACACTGCGCAACAAGAAATTTAAAAAAGTCCGACATATAATATTGCGTTTAAACGTCATTTGCTTACGATGACTGAGAATAAACTTAATAAAACTGTTCCTCACCCTTATTGTTCCGGAACACAGGTGCACGTAGTCAGCCTCGAAGTTGTGCGCAGCGATCTGGTGCACCGAATACTTCTCCATTGTAGGCAGCGAAGTGCCACATACGTCGCATTTCATCAATTTCTTGACATCCACGACCATTTTGTGAACGTTCCTGATGTGTTGCAGCATGTTCTTCCTCTATATGAATAGTTTGCTGGGAAATTCGCATCGACGATTGTCACAGACGTGCGCCATTCCGAAGCGGAGTAGGCGGCGTTTGGAAGCACGTGGTTTCTGTGTGACTGCACGCATATTCCTGCTGCCAAGCGCGTGCACCCAGCGCCGGCCATAATCCGGCAGCAATACAGGGAAGAAACCTCCCCAATCATGTGACACACTAGGTATTCATTCGCCCCATAGGGACAGTTGGAAACCAACTTAGGGAAACAACATCCGGGAACGCAGGGTCACGTGGATGCTGCCTTCTATCGTTCACCGGCCTCAGCCGGCCTGCGGGGAAACGCATGTGTTTCGGGGAGGGTTGGCGAAATGGCGCTGCCCAGGTCTCCTTGCTCCACGTGGCTGCTGGCTGCAACGTGCTGCTCCGAGCTGGGGGGAGTGCTCTGCGGTTGCTTACGACGCGTGTTGTCCTCGTCATCGTCGCTCTCCGCTTCGCGAGCTCGTTTTCTCGAGCTCGACAGATCCATGTCCTCGTCGTCGGAGGAGGGCAAGGGGATTGAGGCATGGGGCTCCTCGTGTGGGGTTTTCTGGGGTGTCCTCAGGTGGTGGGGAAACCATGGGTGGAGTGGTGGTGCTGGCTAGGTGTTTGAGCCACTGGCCCAGCATGCGAGTGGCACGGATTTCAAGGTCTTCCCTTGCCCGGAGTTCGTCCAGTGACGCGGGGCCGAGTGTCACCATGCTTAGACTGGCGTGGCGACGATGGCGAACGCGTGGCGGGCGCTCTCCAGGCGAGGCGAAATCCATGATGTGCTTTGCTGTCGGTCCGTAGAGAGTCAGGAAAGCGAATCCATTGCTACTGCTTCGTATCAATCAGGAGAGGGAATTCTCTAGCTGCTGCTTCGAAGCGAGTCAGGAAAGCTTGCTGCTGCTTCGAAGCGAGTCAGGAAAGCGAATCTGCTGCTGCTTCGAAGCGAGTCAGGAAAGCCCAAAAACTACTCGAACTATCCCTTAAATAAGTTTGCACAGCATCCATGAGACACTTTTCTCCACCAATGGGCTACTTTGTTACTCCGACCAATCAGGCAAGCCGACATCATCCAATGAGCGTCAGAGTTCAAGGGGTCAAGAAGTGGTCGCGTCAACACTCCGTACACAAAAGCACTCTGACCATAACTAATCGGCTTTTGACAGCCGAGCGTGGGACGAAGATGCGTCATGATGTCTCAGGTGCGGCGGCGGCGGCCGGGCGCCGTCGCTCTTATTTCTGGACAAAGGCTTATCCCCGCGTTGAGCAGCCCACAAAATTCCCCGAAAGCAAGCAAAGCGGCCCGCGCTATACACTTTTCGCGACAATATGCACCCCGAGCATGACAAAGGGCGGCGCAAAGCCCGTGTACGATACATTGGCCGCATGCTTTCAAGCACCCCGGAAACACATACTTTATACACGGACACATCACGCACTCAAGAGGGCTATACCTCGCTAGTTTTGGATGGCACCGAATCCCTGAGAAACTGTGCTGCAATGCGCGGAACAAATGCCGCTTACGGAGAAATTCTCGGTGTTGCTCTTGCAATTCGATACGCCATCCGTGTTCCTGAAGAAGTGTATATATTGACGGACTCGCAACAGGCATGCCGGGCGTACCTATCAGTACATAGCATCGCGAGAGCGGCGCACCAAATTCTCAAACAGATCCCGCAAAATACACCAACCACACCTCCCCGCATCCACTTACTCTGGACCCCTGGTCATACCTCGCTGCCGGGTAACGAACGCGCACATGCGGTTGCCCGAGAAATTTCCCTCCGGGCGACTCGGCGTGGTGAGGCGACTAGTTCGGAGTTGGGCGATCCCTTGCTCCGTTACAAAGACATACTCCGTCATTATATATACACGCATCCGTCGCACCCACGCCGCACCACCGCCGTCCTTCTCGCGGGAGGAAGCAGTGGCATTACGCCAGTTACAAACCGCAACTTTTCCAAATCTTGCCTCTCTCAATAAATTCTACACACACTGTTTCAAATCTCTCTTGACCAAGGCAACCAATCTGGCTAAGGATGCACCGTTGCTTATTGGAGGGGACTTCAATGCACCATATCATGTGTGGAAGTATGTTTATAGCACTATTAAGGGGGAGAGACTATGGCAGCAGGCACTAGACTTGAATTTAACTCTGATTACAGACCCTTCGTATCCCACCAGATGTGGCACGTCGACATGTAGAGATTCGACACCTGATCTCACTTTTGTTCGGGGGATGGTGGATTCGTCCTGGTCCAATTCTAATATACATTTTGGTAGCGATCATTACATACTTATGATTACTTTGGTAGTGGCTAATGAAAAGGAGCGCACATTCAGGATGGTTGACTGGGATGCATTTAGGAAACGAAGAGTGCAGAGGATCGACGATGGGGGAAATGAGTTGACCTTGGAGCCGTGGACCAGTCAGCTTAAAAGTGACGTTGAGGCGTCCACAAGAGAGGTTCAGACCGATATTGACACGGAACACATGGATAGTCGCTTGGTGCATTTGTTGGAAGCGAAGCAGTCGATGTTCGCGAGATGGAAGGGTGAGAGATTAAATAGAAGGCTTAGAAAGCGTATAGCAGTGGTTAATCAGGAAATTGAAGACCATTGTCGGGTACTGTGCAAGCAGCAATGGGATGAAGTATGCAATTCTATTGATGGGCGTATTAAGAGGGGAGGCGCATGGAGTCTGCTCAGACATTTGCTAGATGAGACAAACATTAAATCTAATCAGAGGACTGTGATAGGCAAGCTTGTCCATCAGGCGTGTCGGGACTCCACGGAGCAGGCGTTGCTGAAGGATTTGGCTGAGAAATACCTTCCGTTGGAGACCTGGCATGATACGCCTGACGTGATGCTGGAATATAGTGGGGACGAAAATGCAGCTATGGATGAGGAATTTACTGAAAGTGATATCAGGATGGCGCTGCAGAATCTTAATGGTCGATCGGCATCAGGGCCAGATGGCATTACGAATAAAATGCTACGGAATTTAGACGACGGGTCAGTTGAGTTCGTTACGCGGGAGATCAATTACCGATGGAAGGAAGGCTCTTTCCCGGAAGAGTGGAAACTTGCAACTACTGTTCTGATACCCAAACCGGGGAAGGCCTTAGGGCTTGAAAATCTCAGACCCGTTTCCCTGACATCGTGTCTGGGGAAAGTCGCTGAACATGTCATTTTAAATAGGCTAACACGTTATGTTGAGGCCAATGGGGTCTTTCCGCACTCGATGATAGGATTTCGGCCCGGCCTCTCGACTCAGGATGCTATGATCAGGATTAAGCATCAGCTCCTTGACCGGCGGACTAGGGATACTAAGGCGCTAATTGGACTTGATCTGGAAAAAGCTTTCGATAAAATCCGACATTCTTTCATTCCACAGGCGCTATCGGACTTGAACATGGGGCAGCGGCTTTTCCATTTTGTCAAGGCTTTCCTCATGGATAGAAGGGCATGTCTCAAGTTTGGGGAGATAAAGTCGGAAGTCTTTAAATTGGGTTGCTGTGGTACTCCGCAGGGATCCGTACTCTCGCCTATGTTATTCAATCTGGCGATGTCGAAGTTGGCCAATACACTGGACACTGTCCAGGATATTGGCTATTCTATCTACGCGGATGACATTACTATATGGAGTGTCGGTAGTAGTGATGGAGAGCTTGAGGCTAGGCTGCAGAAGGTGGTAACGCTTGCGGAGGAGTATCTGGGTCTCATGGGGCTCAAGCGCTCCACTAAAAAGTCGGAGTTGTTGATCTTAAAATCTAAGAAGCTAGGTCGTAGGCCGAAGGGTTGGATACCGGAAGTTGAGCCTTGCATTAGAATTCATACTAGGGGAGGGTCGGTGATACCCAAAGTTGAAGCAATCAGGTTCCTGGGTTTTGTACTTGAAGCGAACGGGTCGAACATTAAAACCATTCAGCGTATTACCAAGAAGACGGAGCAGGCGATAAGACTTATAAGAAGGATTTCTAATAGGCATAGGGGTTTAGGAGAAGAAGGTACGATGCGCTTAGTTCACGCATTTATTATGTGTCATTTCTCGTATGTGGCAGCTATGCTAAATTGGAATAGGGGGAAAAAAATAAATTGGAAACATTAATCAGAAAAGCCGTCAAGGCTGCGCTTGGTCTGCCTATGACTACGTAGAACGATATGTTGTTACGACTCGGTTTGCATAATACTTTAGATGAAATTGCCGAGGCTCAGCGTACTGCACAGAGGGAGCGGTTGCTAGGTACATCAGCGAGTAGGTGTATTTTAGGGTCAATTGAAGAATCGGTGGCTGTGTCGCACGATAGGGCGCCGCTACACGAGTTGAACGTGAACCTTAGGGCAAATATCATGGTTCGTCCGTTTCCGCGGAATGTGCACCCCGTGCACAATGTAGGGAGGAAGGTCGCGAGAGCTAGGGCTTTGTTGCGAGAGGCAAGGATCAGGAGCAGGAGTCTGCTTTTGCTGACGCCGCATGGATTAATGGTAAAAATGCTTATTCGGTGGTGGTGGTATATGGCAAAGGGAGCGTTAAAAATGCTGCTTCCATTTATACCAAAGATCCGGGGGTTGCCGAACAGGTGGCTATTGCTCTAGCACTAATTGATTCAAGAAGAGTTTTGGAGTTTAGTGACTCGCGATCTGCGATTAAAGCCTTCTCGAGAGGACTTGTTGCGGAACCGGCTAACAGACTGCTGCAAGGGATATCACTTCGCATACCGTTACTTGGTTCCCGGCGCACATGGGGACTATGGAGAGAGCCCCGCGTAACCTCAACGAGGTGGAGCACAGTGAGGCACGAGGACTAGTGTGCCGTGTACTCCCTGAAGGGGCTGGATCTCCCGCTCCTGAGTACAGGGACCAGCTGTTAACCTACAACGAAATCACCAAGCACTATTACCTAGGGCGCAGGGCATTCCCCCTGCCACATTCTAAATTAAATAGGCCACAGGCGGTTACATTAAGGCTTCTGCAGACACGTACGTACCCTAACCCGGTCATCATGAACAAAATTATTCCGGACTGAGGGGTTTCACTCTATTGTAGTAAGTGTGGGGGTTTGCTCGATTTAGAACACATGCTTTGGCGCTGCTTGGCGTTGGCCGGTGATGGTTCTCGAGGTGAACAGCGGTGGCAGCGGATGCTGCACAGGAAAGTGCTGGCGGACCAACTCAGGGCTTTCCAGAGGGCCCGTGTGACGGCAGAGGGGCTCGGCCTCTCTGTACCGACGTGGGAGCGGCCCGCATCAGTCCCAGACTGATCCTTCAGGACCTAAAGAAGGTTATTCATACCATAGTGTTATGCAGATCGTTACCCCGGCTGTGGCAGCTCGCCCACAATCTTCCACGTAACGATTGAGTGCACTGCAAAGCTCTTTCCTCCCTTGCCAACTCTCCTTTGCCCCCTAGGCAACAAAGAGCTGTGGGACGATGCCCTCCGTGACAGACCTCCCGAGGTCCTCCGAGCTGTGATACAATGGGCTCGAAACATCGCCGGAATCATCTTAGGGATACTGGACTTAGGGCTCCTCCCACACTGCTCTCGCCATTAAAATATTATTAATAAAGATGTTTTACTCCTCCTCCCAAGGTTCGGTCTTAGGTCCCCTCCTATTCCTAATATAGATTACCAATCTTCCGCTGCATATTTCCTCCCAGATTCGTATGTTTGCTGATGACTGCGTTGTCTATCGAACTATCACTAATAGCAATGACCGCATTTATCTCCAAAATGATCTGAACAACATTACAGCCTGGTGTGATCACTGGTTAATGGTCCTAAACAATAATAAATGTAAATCTATATCCATTTCCCGCAGCCGTAATCGGCATGGCTTTCTCTACACAATTAATGACATCCCAATCGACACTGTAAACTCTATTAAGTACCTAGGTATTACGATCACGCATGATTTAAACTGGTGCTCCCATATAACTAACGTCATACCACCTGCTTACAAAACCTTGAAATTTCTGAAACGAAACCTCCGCAATGCTACTCAACAGGTAAAATCACTAGCATATAAAACACTGGTTAGGCCAAAACTCGAATACGCATCACCCATATGGCATCCTCATCAGATTTCCCTCAGCAACGCATTACAATCCACACAGAACCGCGCCGTAAGATACATTCACTCGACATACTCACATGATATCAGCGTATCACCATTAAAAGTAGAGTCTGGTTTGGACACACTAGCACACCGTTGCCGTATTGCAAGCTTATCATTATTCCATAAATTTTACACCAGCTCGCTTCGCCACGCACCCTACATTTTACCACCTTTACGCACAGGCCAGCCACTAAATGTTGCTCGCCCTAGCGCGCGCACTGTCACCTGCTCGTCATCATTTTCTCATCGTACAGCTAAAGACTGGAACGGCCTTCCCCACCACGTCGCTGCCATCACCACCTCATCTGCCTTCGTGGAAGAAGTAACGAGTGTTCTGTCGGTAAAATAACATAGTGGGCAACCTCCTTTATTTTTTGTACCACCCACCCCTTATGTAATACCCCGCTGAGAGGACTGCTGAGAGGCGCTCGAGGTGCGTAGCGAACATTGGGGAGAATACGATAACGTCGTCCAAGTAGCACAAGCACGTGGACCATTTGAAACCGTGAAGAAGGGAGTCCATCATACGTTCAAAAGTGGCAGGAGCGTTACAATAGGCCGAACGGCATCACCTTGAATTGATAAAGACCGTCGGGTGTTACAAAGGTAGTCTTCTCGCGGTCGAGATTGTCCACGACAATCTGCCAATAGCCGGAGCGAAGGTCAATAGAGGAGAAATAGCGAGCACCGTGGAGGCAGTCAAGGGCGTCATCAATCCGAGGTAGGGGATACACGTCCTTTTTGGTAACCCTGTTAAGGTGCCGATAATCCACGCAAAAGCGCCATGAGCCATCCTTCTTTTTTACCAGCACAACCGGTGACGCCCAAGGACTACATGACGGTTCAATAATGTTCTTGGCAAGCATTTTGCGAACTTCTCCGTGAATAACTTGACGCTCAGCTGGTGACACTCGATACGGGCGGTGATGAATAGGAGGGGCATCGCCGGTATTAATGCGATGTTTGACAGCTGTAGTTTGGGCTAAAGGACGATCGTTAAAGTCAAAAATATCGTGGTAGGAAAACAGAACGCGGTAGAGTTCACGAGCGTGCTCGGAGGGCAAGTCGGGGACAATAATTTTCCGTAAGTCAGCGATGGTACAATTTGTCGACTGCGATGGTAGAGGAGTATCGGATGAAGTGTCGTCTACTGCAATGGATGCTACTGAGTGATCCTCGAATGAACAAAGCTGGGCCAAAGACATCCCACGTGGCAGCACTTGTGTCGTCAAGCCAAAGTTGACCACTGGCAGGCAGACGCAATTCGCCGTAATAGATAAAACCGTATGGGGTACTGTGACCCCGTGTGTAAGGAGGACGTCTTGCACAGGAGCCGCGATGTAGTGACCCTCGGGGACTGGTGGGGATGACACTAGGTCAACGTAGGTCAGTGCCGAAGGTGGCAAGCGAACGAAGTCGGCGGAACTGAGGCGACTGGGGTGTAGTTCGGCAGGATCCAGAACAGGCAGGTCAAGGCGGAGAGTACTGGCGGAACAATCGATGAGAGCAGAATGTGCGGAGAGGAAGTCTAAGCCTAGGATGATGTCGTGGGGACAGTGGGCGATGACTGTGAATAGCACGATTGTTGAGCGATCGGCGAAGGAGACGCGGGTGGTACACATACCAATAACGGGGGCTCTTCCGCCATCGGCGACACGGACAACAGGCGTCGTGGCGGGCGTGATAATATTCTTGAGCCGGTTACGAAGGTCAGCGCTCATTACGGACAAATGCGCCCCAGTGTCTATGAGAGCAGACACAGAAACACCGTCGACTTGCACGTCAAGAAGGTTCAGATGAGTGGGCAAAGTCAGTAGAGGATTTGGCGGCGTAGGGAGCAATGCAGCGTCACCTCGAGGCGCCGCATCGTCTAGCTTTCCGGCTGGGAGCGGCGTCCGAAGGGAGTCGGCGAATAAGAGCGACGGGGCTGGGGAGAGCGAGATTGTCGTCGTTGGGGCGAAGGCGAACGAGAATAGGGGCGGTTCGTTGCAGGAGAATCAGTGGCGGCATTATCGGAGCGTGCGGCATAGGGACGAGAAGGGCCACCTGAGGGGCGAGAGTAGGCAGTATAAGGAGACCGGATCGGGGAACTCCAGCGACTACGACAGTGCCGAGAAATGTGCCCGATTTGATGGCAGTGGAAACAAATAGGCTTGTCGTCAGCAGTGCGCCATTCAGATGGGTTGCGGAAACGTTAGGGTAACAAGATGCGGGACGGGGCGAAATCGAAGAAGCCGGGCGGGTAGATGACGATCCCAAAGAAGATTTGGCTGCGTCCGAGCAAAAAATTATCAAGTTTTGCTCAGAAAAACTTGGCGTCCACACGACAGCTCAACAATTCGAGCGCGTGCACCGTTTGGGCAAACTTTCGCAAGAAAAACGCAGGCCAATCATAGCAAGGGTCACTTTTTTCAAGGAGAAAGAGCGTATCTTGGCTTCAGCATCTAAACTTAGGAGGTCGACGTTTTCAATCCGCGAGGATTTTTCTCCCGCAACGCGACAAGCGAGGCGGAAATTAATTAGCTTTGCCAGGAATAATAACAAGGCATTTAAGTTGCATGTCGACCGAATGCGCATAGACTCTGAGACATACACCTACGATGTTTCAACCGATGCAGTTGTCATGGTCAAAATATAGCTCCGGCACAATACGCATGTGCGCAATCACCATAAACCAGTCAAACGTTTACTTATTCTTCCTTATCATTATCGTTTGCTAACATCCGTAGTATTATGTCAAAGCGCGATCTTGCTTCTTCTTTTCTGGACGATTGCAATTCGGATGCTCTTGCTCTTACCGAAACCTGGTTAAACCCTGAAATAACTGACAACGAAATTTTCCCCGGTAACACAACCTACAACATATACAGGCGCGACCGACATAAAAGGAGGCGGTGTCATGATAGCAAATAAAAAGAATATCACATCATTTGTTGTTCAAACCCGTACTAACCTCGAAATCATTTGGGTAGCCTGCTCTGTATCCACCGTGAAGTACTGCTCGTTAACTGTTACCGAGCGCCGGATTCTGATTTTTCCTTCGTAACTGCATTACGTGACAGTATTAATGAGGTAATTGCTCTGTATCAGGCAGATGTAATGTACCTACTCGGAGATTTCAATCTTCTTTCAATCGACTGGTTTAATCTATCCTCTTCGTGTCATATGTGCACGAGCTTTATTTCCTTAACATTAGATTTTAACCTATTTCAAGTAGTTAATCAACCGACTCGTAATTCCAATCTATTGCATCTCATTTTAACAACAGCTCCAGAAACTGTCACACATATACCTTAGTTAGATGGATTCAGTGATCACCGGCTACTCCAGGTGACCATCGATATTCCGTGCGCGTCCACTGGTTCCATAACAAAGCTAATTAGAGACTACAATAAAGGTAATTATGATATCATCAATTTAGAACTAGACAACTTTTTTGTTGCTGTATTGGAGCCATCCTTTTACAGCAGATCTGTCAACGAAAATCGGGTTCTGTTCAGAGATAAGTTGTCTACATTGATTGAAAAGCACGTTCCTCTTGTTACTATAACTAACGATAATTCCAACCCATGGTTTACTAAAACTCTTCACAGAATGAGAAACAAGAAAAAGCGCCTATATGAAAATGCAAAGCGTGGACAAACAACATTGGCTCGGGATAATTACAAAAGCTATCTAAAAGAGTACTGCACAGCTTTATTGGTCGCCAAGAATAAATATTTTTCAATAGACTTACCGGGAATTCTTACAAGCAATCCAAGAAAACTCTGGAACATAGTTAACCCTAGTAATAAAGGCAGTAATATTTCATTGCAGGATAAAAACAACACACCTATTCCTGACAGTCAATGTCCGACAGCATTCAACTCATTTTTCACATACGTCTTTACAAGAGAAGATAGTTGTAACATACCTTTCGTTCCCGATTTCGATTTCCAGTACATGGCACCCATCACTATCACTTTAAAAGGCGTAGTCGATCTTATAGATAACCTTAAAATGTCTTCATCCTCTGGTATAGATGGTATAAATTCTAAAATACTAAAAAGCACAATACTAGTATCAAGCAAAATTCTGCTACACCTTTTTAACCAATCGCTTACAACTCGTATGCTTCCCACAGACTGGAAGATAGCAAAAGTAGTTCCTCTCTTTAAGAAAGGTAACAAGAGTTCTAGTGATAATTACCGTCCTATATCACTAACATGCATTTGCTGCAAAATGTTGGAACACATTATCACATCCCATATATATTCTCATCTTGAATATAATAACATTTTTACCCGAAACAGCATGGTTTCTGAAAAATCCTCCCAACTACTAGAATTCACGTCAGACTTACACTTTGATATGAACAGTAATAAACAAATTGACAGCATCTTTTTAGATTTCTCGAAAGCATTCGATCGCGTAGCCCATAGTCACCTGATATCAAAGCTCTCAGCAATTAAACTCGACTCACTAACCCTATCATGGATTCGTAACTTTCTTACTAATCGCGAACAGTTCACTGTTGTTGCTGACTTTTCCTCTGGCCTCTCTGACGGCACCTCTGGTATACCTCAAGGCAGTGTACTTGGGCCTCTTTTCTTTTTATTTACATTAACGACTTACCTAACAATATATCATCTTCTGTACGATTATTTGCTGACGACTGCATTGTATACCGTTCGATTAACTGTCCCTCTGTCCACACGGCACTCCAAGATGATCTTGCACATATCAGTGATTGGTGTGCTACGTGGCTCATGTCCCTAAACGTGTCGAAGTGCAAAGTAGTTTCCTTTTCTCGAAAAACTGTTAACTCTCACTTTTCTTATCATCTGGATTCTAACATAGTTGACCACACCACAGAATATAAGTACTTAGGAGTGCTCCTTACACACAATCTTTCATGGACTAAACACATCACCTCCATTTCAGCTAACGCCTCCAGATCATTAGGATATCTGCGCCGCAACTTAAGAAGTACGCCTTCACCACTACGAAAACTAGCTTACGTAACTATTGTACGGCCACAAATTGAGTACGCCTCTTCTATATGGTCTCCTCATCAAAATTACCTCATCGAACTCCTGGAGAGCATCCAGAATAGAGCAAGCCGTTTCATTTCTAAAAATTATAGTAACCAGTCAAGTGTAACCCAAATAAAAATCGATCTTTCGTTGCAACCACTAACTACTCGCCGTGATATTTCCCTTTTATTATTATTTCATAGATTTGTTCACACAGTTGGCCTAACCTTATCAAACCTGAAGAAAGCATCCTCGACGTCACAACGACTGAACAATCAGTTCAGCTACACCCGAATTTATGGCAACACACACGCTTTTAATTTTTCAGCTTTGCCCCATGCGGTCCGCTTATGGAACGCACTGCCAGATACCATTGCATGCCAAACTAAACACACTGCATTTCGCAATCTGCTAACCAGTCAATATGCCGTTTCAACCGTCTAAACATGTCATGTCTTTTGTAATTTTCTTGCATTTTTTCTACAATGTTAAACGTTTCTACAATGTTTCTACAATATTTTCTACAATATTAAAGCATTTGTCTCGCAAACCATATCTATTTCAAGGAAATTTTCCATGTCTCAATAATTTCTCTCGTCGTATTCGAGTGCTGATTGCCGTGTTATAGTTTGTTAACGAAGCTTTCCCTCAAGTCTAAATATTTTAAGGCAGTTTGCCTTGTGCGTATCATAGCCACGCACGCTTATATCGCCTTCCGTTTCTCTACCACGGGTGTGCTTTAAAACCACGGCGCTGCAATTTTTGCTTTCCTTTCCTTCATTATTCTCCGCCCTTAAACTGGCTCTCTTAACTACTACACGCAGAGACAAAGCAACAGCGCGCGCATTAGATCCCATAGATGAGATGAATATTTACTATTATTATTAGGGTTTTAATTATATTCGAATGCTGATTGCTGTGCTATCGTTTGTTAACGAAGATGTCCCTCAAGTCTAAATATTTTAAGGCAGTTTGCCTTGTGCGTATCATAGCCACGCACGATTATATCGCCTTCCGTTTCTCTACCACGGGTGTGCTCTAAAGCCACGGCGCTGCAATTTTTGCTTTCCTTTCCGTCATTATTCTCCGCCCTTAAACTGGCTCTCTTAACTTACTACACGCAGAGACAAAGCAACAACGAGCGCATGCGATCCCATAGATGAGATGAATACATATATATATATAGAAAATTATCAGTCATAGCTCTCGTAGTATAGCCTTCTGGGCCGTTTCCTTTCTTTTCTTTTTTTTGTTTTTCGTTTTTTCGAAAGTAGTCCTATTAGGGTTATTACAATTACACGAAGGTATTTCGCCCTCGTCAGCAGCAGTCCTTCAGATAGCTATTCTGGCGGCTAGCTTCCCACGCTATGCGTGCCACCCTCGCACGTGTTTAAGCTTTTCCTAGACGCTAGAGCTATACTACTATGTCCGCGCAACCTTGAGCGATCGGAAAGCGTGTTTTCCCCTCTTGGCCGGCGTAGAAGGGATGCTTCGTTCCGGCCGCGAAGCTCCCCACATCTCAGTAAGGTGCCTGGTGGTGGTCTCGTGCTGACGATGCCCTCTCGGTGAGCGCATATTTCCCCCCTTATCTTCCCCCCCCCCCCTTTTTCCCAAGAAATTATGCCTTCCAACCACTCGAAATCGACTATCGCGGACAACACCAGTCCCTTTCCACGTAAGTATGAGCCTCGGAGCAGGAGCTATGGCGCTTGAAAGTAACCTGGGGCCTGACGAACCAACCGACTGAGCTATCTATCCGGGCAACATCCAAGGGTCATGAGTTCAAATCACCTGTCATGTTCCTTTTTTCCCCTTTTTCTTTTTTTCTTTATTTTAATGTCTTTTCCTTTATTTTATTACTGTACGGGAACCCTCCTTAAAAAAATTATATACATCCCCAATTAGGTATGGCGACATATGTGCAATATCATAAATACCAATAGACCATATTCACACTATCAATCAGGTGATAGAAAAATATGCAGAATATAACCAACCCTTATATATAGCTTTCATTGATTACGAGAAAGCGTTTGATTCAGTCGAAACCTCAGCAGTCATGGAGGCATTAAGGAATCAGGGTGTAGATGAGCCATATGTAAAAATACTGGAAGATATCTATAGCGGCTCGACAGCCACCGTAGTCCTCCACAAAGAAAGCAACAAAATCCAAATAAAGAAAGGCGTCAGACAGGGAGATACGATCTCTCCAATGCTATTCACCGCATGTTTACAGGAGGTATTCAGAGACCTGGAGTGGGAAGAATGGGGGATAAAAGTTGATGGAGAATACCTTAGCAACTTGCGATTCGCTGATGATATTGCCTTGCTTAGTAACTCAGGAGACCAATTGCAATGCATGCTCACTGACCTGGAGAGGCAAAGCAGAAGGGTGGGTCTGAAAATTAATCTGCAGAAAACTAAAGTAATGTTTAACAGTCTCGGAAGAGAACAGCAGTTTACGATAGGTAGTGAGGCACTGGAAGTGGTAAGGGAATACATCTACTTAGGACAGGTAGTTACTGCTGATACGGATCATGAGACTGAAATAATCAGAAGAATAAGAATGGGCTGGGGTGCGTTTGGCAAGCATTCTCAGATCATGAATAGCAGGTTGCCATTATCCCTCAAGAGAAAGGTTTATAACAGCTGTTTCTTACCAGTACTCACGTACGGGGCAGAAACCTGGAGGCTGACGAAAAGGGTTCTACTTAAATTGAGGACGACGCAACGAGCTATGGAAAGAAGAATGATCGGTGTAACGTTAAGGGATAAGAAAAGAGCAGATTGGGTGAGGCAGCAAACGCGGGTAAATGACATCTTAGTTGAAATCAAGAAAAAGAAATTGGCATGGGCCGGACATGTAATGAGGAGGGAAGATAACCGATGGTCATTAAGGGTTACGGACTGGATTCCAAGGGAAGGGAAGCGTAGCAGGAGGCGGCAGAAAGTTAGGGTGGGCGGATGACATTAAGACGTTTGCAGGGACAACATGGCCACAATTAGTACATGACCGGGGTAGTTAATTGGAGAAGTATGGGAGAGGCCTTTGCCCTGCAGTGGGCGTAACTAGGCTGATGATGATTATGATGATGATGATGATGATGATGAAAGAATTTCAGTGCTCCCAATTTTTTTTTACAATACTTACTACTGTATAACATGCAAAAACGTTTACTATGTTAATATGCTATTATGTTATTGTTTACCATTTAGTATTATTGCTCTACATATTGTATTTGCTAATGTATTTATTTTCCATGTTCTGTGCGTACTCCTTTCATTATGCTGATGTTTATTTCTTTCCCGTTTCCATACTAATATGTTACCGTATTTCCCCCCTTACACTATGCCTTCTCGAAGGCCTGTAAGGTACATGTAAATAAATAAATAAATAAATAAATAAAATAAATAAAGCTGTCCTTTTTCTGCGCGCTCTAGTGACTGTGAAACTAAGGATGTGGTTAACATGCCCAGCCACTGAATGCAAATTGCAGCAGTTACGAGCGGTGGAATACCGCTGGGGCTGATTGTGGAGTAAGCTTCCTTTCTCTGTCCGCTCTCGCGATGGTGAAGCTAAAAATGAGGAGGAGGCGTGACGAACACAATGTTGATTGTCACCATAACATAATGGATGGACGACCTGCGGAAAGGGCAAGGCACACCAAGTTTTTAGTACTTCACTTGTCCTACAGTAAAGCGCTACAATGGCTCGTATGCCCTCATGGGTATGGTCGACCGAACTGCTTCTCACTGCTATCACTGGACTGATTCTAAGAGAATGCTCCATTCGCAGACACCTTGCTATACTGAAATTAGCAAAACAATATCAGTTTATAAAAGTGCGTGTGCCAATTATCTTGTGTGTGTGGAGCGCACAAAGATCCTGGCAATAAAACGGTAGTATCGACGTTTTATCATCGTATCATCATCATATCATCGCCAAATCCAGATTGGCCCACCCCCATATCAGCCCCAAATTTACCCTGGCCCACCCCTCTATCACCTCAAATTTAGGATTTCCCACCGCAGATCACTCCCAAATAGCGCTGTGTGTGTCCCTAGTGTCTTCTTTTGTCCCGTCTTTTAATCGCGCTACCGTACTCCCCAAATTTAGGTTAGCCCACTCCCATATCACCCCTGATTCAGCTTGGTCCAGCCCCATATCACCCCCATGGTTAGGGTGGCCCACCCCCCATATCACCCCGAATTTAGGTTATCCCACCCCCATATCATCCCCAAATCCATGCTGACGCACTCCCCATATTCCCTAAAACTTAAGCTTACCCGCCCCTATATCACCTCAAATTTAGGTTGGGCCACTCCCATATCACTACCAAATTCAACTTGGTCCATCCCTGTATCACGCCCAAATTTATGCTGATGCCACTTTCAATTTCAAGTTGGCCACCCCAACCCTTTTTATGAAGTCCTATGTATTTGTATGGGAAATGCGTCAAGTTCTTTGGCGTTACAGACACGATTTTGCATGATTTTGCTACCAAATTGTTGGGTTACTCGCCAAAGAATGCTGCGCATTAAAAGCAAATGCACCGAACGAGGGATCCCATGTGTTGATCCTAAATGCTGACGGTTAGCCAAGCTAGCTTCTCTGTAGAGCGACCGGGGCAGACACAGCACGGGACATTTATTCAAATGGTTTTTTTACGGCCACACCTACGGATTCATATGACTTGGCTCTAGGGAACACATTAACAGTAGCTATTAATCCAAACGCTGGACATCTTCTCCTAGTTCGTGCATTTCTTATATGGATGAATCTTTAGAAATAATTAACGTTCGGACAGCGACTCCGCCTAGCAGATCCTTTGTTCCACACGAATGTTTCATAGGAATGGCACTGGCCACCGGGTGGCATTGTGGCTCAGGTGGACCTGATTCGCTCGGAGTGTGTGCCATTAAGGACAGCCGAAAGTCGAAGAAAACGGACCTTCCAGAAGAACGCAATAAGAATAGCCATTTTGTTCTCCCAGGTTCCACGTTACAAAGCACGAATTTTTTTTTGCATAACACAAAGCCATGCGCAAGCTTCTAGTTATGATGTCCAATGAATAAAATCTGCATAAAAGCGATGACTTAACAAATGAACACGACCATGCTACGTTTTAGGAAGGAAAAATAGAAAACATAATATTTCAAGATTACCACTGGAAAACCAGAACCGAAAGCAAACCTTGAGTTTTGTGTTCCTGCCATCTGGTAGGAGACTATAAAACTAAGTCCTACGCGGCTTTAAAAAAAAAAACTGCGCTGCTGGAAAACCAGAACCGAAAGCAAATCTTGTGTTTTGTGCTTCTGCCATCTAGTGAGAGACTACAAAACTAGGTACTATGCGCCTTTAAGAAAAATGGCTGTGGCTTAGGTAAGGTTAAGCCCAGGATGCGAAGCATACTAGCCTTTATTTTAGTTGTTGAACCACTGTTTAGCCTGGTGAACTGCTGTTGCTTGGCTATATTTGGTTCGGCTAGACGAAGAAACAACTCATGCGTTACTCTGCTTCGCCTTGGACGCCCCGCATTGGACGCGGTCAGCGTCGAGCAACGCAGCGTTCGGCGCGGCAACGAAATGTGCGCCTGAGCAAGCGACGCACGCCTGAGCCTTAGAAACAGCTCGTTTCTAAGGCAACACCGCGTTCACTAGAGGCGCTTTTGTACCGCTTTGAAGCAACGTACTCGTGGCTCAGTGGTAGCGTCTCCGTCTCACACTCCGGAGACCCTGGTTCGATTCCCACCCAGCCCATCTTGCAAGAGTTGAGCCAAAGCCACTTCTCCTCTGTCGTGACGTCACGGTGTCACGTGGTATTCAAGGCGACACCGCCGCGCCTGAGGAGCTGGGTTGAGCTCTTGTAATATGCTTCGCATAAAAAGTGCGAAGCGGGAATTGAACCGCGGCCACCGTGACGTGGGACTATACGAAGCACGCGATTCTACCACTCGGCCACGGTTTCCGAGGCTTGGACAAGCGGTACGCGCATGTTTTTATAGATACCACGTGAATTTTCACGACAGTGGTACAAAAATTGCTTTTGGGAACAGTGTTACGCCATGTGTGGAGAGTCGAGACAGGCATCAGTCGAAAGCTGAGTCTCCGGACTACATACGCTCCACTGGGTATAGACGAGAAAACCATGGCCAGGCGGCGCTACTGCGCCTCCTGACAGCGCCTCCAATGTGGAAGCGTCAAGCCGCGCGGTCGCGCCGTGGCGCAGTCTCCGCTTTGTTTACATTGTGTTGTCCGCGCTTTCCTTCGCTGCTCGTGCTCACGGCGCTCCGTTTTCGACGGCGGCAGATCGCCTGCTTGCGGAACAGCGATGCAAATATTGCCGTGCGGTTTCAAGAAGGCTGCCGACGCCGACACCTTTTTTTTTTCGTGGCGGCAACCTCACGATAGGGGAGCGTCTGCTTCCGAACGTGTGCGGCGTTGAACTAATTGTGGACGGTGATGTGATGGTGAAAGCCAAGTGCGTGTCACAGGTGTCCGACAAGATCGTAGACGACGTCGAGTTAGAGGTACGCACCATGTTCAGAAATTTAGCCACTTTTATTTCAATAACAACATAAGTCACACTGGCAGCAGGAACTTCTGTTGTCATACTACTCGATGACTGCAGATCCATTGGGCTGCTTCTTGACGGTTCCGTCGCTTCACAAAGGCTTGTTCTGGCCTCTGTTTCACACGTGTCTTGCCGCTGCTCAAGAGCTGCGTCGCTGCAGTAGGAAAGCACATGTCCCGGTGGTGCTGACTGCTGAGAAGACTGTTGTGATTGCCATTGGTCTGTTTGGCGCCGCTTCCATCTGCATCGCATATGAATGAAACAGTATGTGTGCCTATTTGTTGTGGGGATCAAATAACTCCCAATAATATGTTTGCAAAGGTAACGTTCCTGTGATTGTGTGCATATATTATTCTACAAGAGTGGTACCACTACAAGTTATGATACTTGCACACTTAGATACTTAGAAAGCATGGGCAAACAGCAAACATAACGCGCACGTCTCGAGCGGCTGCTTTCCGATCTGCCGCTTCCCGACGCACGCGACGACCGCGGCTTGCATTAAATACGGTCTGCTACCACACAAAAGTAGCGCACGGCCCCTTTCGTTACCTGCACAACTAGTAATTTAAGTTGCAGCGTTTGGAAAAAGGAAATAATTCTCTTGAGCTCGTCCATGCCGATCGCGAGGGAAGGCACAGTGCAATCAAATAAATTCGGAGGTTCCAAGTGCCAAAACCATGCCAAAACCATGCCAAAACCACGATATCATTATGAAGCCCGCTGTGATGGGGAGTCTCAGGAATAATTTTAAGCTCTGGGGGTTCTTTAACGTGCACAAAAATCAAAGCACACGGTAACAAGGGTGTTCTTGCATTTTGCCCCTATCGAAATGCGGCCGCCGTGGCTGGGAATCGAGCACGCGTCAGCGGCGCAACACGCCTGCATTTACCGCTAACAAACGGCGGATGCCACCACAATTCAACAACGCGACACGACTAAACAAACGGCCGTGCACTAAAAACAGGCATATGACTATTCCGCTTTCGAGATATTACACGCGAATGCGAAAGTATGAGACTTGCTTGACTCGGCGCACTGCAGTTACCCATGCTTGTCGTCTGTCCTTCTCGTACCATTTCCCAGGAAATCTATAAAACTTCACGGGCGGCGTACGACCTTTAGTGTTTTGGAGGCTGCTGTGGCAATCAACAACACATCAGTATTGCGTGCCACCTTTCCTGGCTGATGAGGTCGCACTCGGCGTCACAAAAACCACGCGCACGAGCGATCCCGCCGTACAGAACACAGGCGCGCGCTAGCGCAACGACGACCCTCCAAACTTTCATCGGTCCGCTAGGGGAGCATTCGGCGCTGGTGCCGCGCGGGCAAACTTTAGGTTGCCTCGTCTATTACAATAGACGCCGTAACTTTATCACAGGCATCGTTCTTGCCTCGAAAATCGAGTGTAAATTTTTGTCGTTTCCATAGGCTTCCATTGCTAAATCTTTAACCGCTGTGGGAACAAAATTCTTACGTGCCATAGCGCGATCACTGCATTTGGCTCGTGTGGATTGTCTTCCAGAACATGTCTGTCACCTGCCTTTTTCAATAATCGACCTGCAGCTTTTGTTATTCGCTCAAAAACCCGCTCGTTCATTGAAAACCCTCTAGCTTCATGCCGGGCCCGCTTGGGGCGCCAGTTGGTACGTGTCCAGAGAAGCTGGATATGATAATATTAGAACATCTAAAGCAGCTTGTTTTCGCACAGCTGGAAGTTCATTTGAAATTCTCCAGCCATTTTATGCCTTTTCCAATAGAAGCAAGCGTACACGAGTCACAAATACATCTGCATAATCAGTGCCCCGTGCAAGGTTGCCTCAATATGCAATCGCTTGGAAATGCTCGAAAGGCCCCTGTGCACCACAAATCATAAATCTCGTTTCACTGACGGCAGGCGCAACGTTGTCTATCAGATACCGCTGAGTTGTGGAAAAACTTATTTAAGGCAAACGGCACAGAGTTTCAGTGACAGAGCTCGTCCGCAGAGCAGTAACCTATAGAATGGCTATGGGAGTCATTTAGCAGAACATCAGTCAGTCAGTCTTTATTTGCAGGAAAATCACATCATCCTGCGGGTGGCAGGGACTAAAGGCTTGGTTGCCTGACGAGGTCTCTGCCCCCGTAATAAAAGGAGCAGTCTACAGCGGTACAGCAGAGAGCTGGTACAAAAAAGAGAAGTGGCGTTACAAATAGCACACGCACACATCATACATCCTATACAATACGGCTGTACTTAAGCACTACGGACAGGTTTTTCTTTTTAAATCACATTGAAGATTCGCTCATATCCGAAAAACACGTAAAAGGAAGTCAACAAGTGAAACCGAAATTTACATTTATCATTGTCACTTAGCAATTTTAACGGAAAACAAAATTGCCCACAGTTGACGTTTGAACGTTTTTCTGGGTAGGCAGAAATCCGAAATAGAAGCATAGTTATTTAACATGTCTATTACCTGATATTCCAGATGTTGTTTTCCATAATTTGTTCTGACTTTTCTATTTCTCCGTTGGGGTTGCGGATATCATATTGCGCCAAGACAGGTCGGTAAATACTG